>NC_060139.1:169618494-170868494 GCF_021461385.2 Schistocerca piceifrons
AGTGTAATCTAGCGACCATTCAATACCCTAATTGAAGGCTAATCTAAAGAACAAGCAATGCAGTGATATTTAAACTTAATATTGACTATAACCTGAGTAAGACGTACGTTAGAGCTACCTCCTAATGCCGATCGTTCGAATACTTCTGAGCATCAGTGTTGCGTTGGTATTAGATTGTGATGTACCGCGTGAGGTCTTCAGCCACCTATTAATTTAGTTTGCTTAATTTTCAGATAAGGCCTTCAGCCAACTTAAATTAAAGTTTGAAGATTGATTTGCCTCATAACTAAAATTTAGAAAGTTTGTTCTATCTGTGATACTTGTTATGCAGGTCCTAAGTCCTGAGTTGTTCAAAGTCCAGTGAGTGGCCTTCAGTCGATCTTTTATGTGAAACACATTTAAGATAAGGCCTTCAGCCACCTTAAACTAAAATTTTGAAAATTGATTTATTTAAAACTTTTTAAAAATTTTTCTATCTGAAATTCTTGTTATCCACGCCCTAAGCCCTGAGTTGCTCAATGTGTTGTGTGTGGCCTTCAGCCGAGTACTTACGTGAAATATTTTTTTTAACCTTGCCCTTCAGCCGTGTGTATTCTTTAAAGCAATTTTTGCAACTTGTGTTCAGGCCTTCTCCCATTCTTCTTTTTGGTGTGGTTTTGGCCCTTCAGCCCGGGAGGTATCGCAAGTTTTCTTAACTAGGCCTTCATCCTTATTGTTTTAATTCGATCCTTTTAAGGCAATCTGTAATTAAGTGTTTCGTAAGGAAGTAAAAGCTTGTCTGTTTAGTGCAACTGATTGTCGCCCCCTCCACAACCATAACCTGCCCCGCTCTGACCTGCGAAACCAGATTTCAAGAATGTATCAACAAGCTGCAAGAAAAAAAAAAAAAAAAAAAAAAAAAAGGAAGAAGAAAAGTGGAAATTGTGCAGTTTTTCTGAATGTCAAGAGAAAATTTTCAAAAGATTTGTTTCACGTCAGTAACCCAAACGGAAATCAAATATTGCTGCACAATCTTACTGTATTCTATTTTATTACTCACTTCTTAGCAAAATGATTAATTATAAACACAAACAGTCTCGACTATAAAGAACGTTAATTTTGTGGTAGCTGGTTTCGGTCAGTTTTTGACCATTGTTAGATGTCATACCATGACAATTGGCGGTGGCGGTGAACGGAAGTTGGTCAAAAACTGACTGTGTTCACTTTTTTCCCCGTCCTTCATCTAATTCACGATATAGTCATACGAAGTAATTTTAGATGTCCATAGGATCTTGTTTTACACGGAAGGTTGCATTCCGGTCGACGGACAACCACGCCAACAATGACCTATCAAACGGAGTAGTGTCTGCCGGAAAGTCCCACAACCACAATAGCTGCGTGCACATAGGTGCAGTGTAGCACAGAGAAGAAACCTACCGGTCAGTCTCCATTGCAGGGCCGTAGGAAGAAGGGAAGCAAGACTATCGCAAACTGATGTGGCCCAATGGCTTAATGTGAATCGTTCTGTTGTTTCCCGGATGTTGAGACAATTTATAGCGACGCAAACTGCATCTCGAAGACAGTGTAGGGCCGACCACGTGTGACATCAGAAAGAGAGGATCGTTATGTGGTTGTAACGGCGCCACGGTACAGCCTTCGTACTGCGCAGTAACTGGCGTCGGACGTCACATCATCCACTGGACGAGTTGTATTGAGCAAACGGTATGCCGAAGGCTTCGGCAGAGTGGCCTTTATTGTCAGAGACCTGCTGTATGTGTACCTCTGATGCTTCTTCAGAGAAGGGAACGTCTAGATTGGATTCATCAGCATGCAACTTGGACGGTCATACAGTGGCCCGATGTTCTTTTTACAGATGAGTCCCGATTTGGTCTGGAGAGTGATTCTCGACGGATTCACATCTGGAGCGACTGTAGAAGGCGATTTCGAGACCTAAACTTGTGGAATGAGACCGATATCGAGGAGGATCTCTAATGGTGTGCTCACGGATTATGTTGACCACACGAACACCTGTTCAGAAATTGTACTGGTGGATCACGAAGGTTTAACTGGTGTCAGATATCTTGAGAAGGTCTTATGACCTCATGTACGGTTGTTGTGGGATGCTGTGTGCCAAGATTTCGTACTGATGGACGATAGTGCTCGTCCTCATAGAGAACGAGTGGTTGATATTTTCTGGGAAACCGAAGATACTGCAAGCACGTCGTGACCTTCTCGCTCTCCCGATTTTAACCCCATGGAGCATGTCTGGGATGCACTAGGGCGACGGGTTGCATCCCTTCGACATCCACCAACCACTCTCGAAGGCTTGCGAGCAGGACCGCAGGAAGAACGGGCGTTATTGCCTCAACAAGACAGTGATGACGTTATTGACAGCTTGCCCAGTTGTTGTCAGGCCTGTATTGCTCCCAGAGGTGATCACACCCCATTGTGAGCACATTTACCAGTTGTCGCGACGTGTATGCAAATTTGTTATGTTGGAAAAAACGAAGACCATTTTCGTCTACCGTTATGTACTTTGCAGTTGTTTATGTTCTGCATTCTTCACATTGTTTCTGCATTGCTATCATGTTTTTATACTGTTTTGCGGCAAAATAAACGCAACCTTGCAAATTTTCTGTTTGTTGCTCTAATTTTGGACACCAGTCTACTTTCTGCCAGACTGTTGTTCTCCAAAAGAAATTTTATCAAAAGGATTAATTCTCTAAATAATGTTTACACAAGTAAATTCTCTTTCCAGTTTTAAGTAGTACACCAGTTAACAAAAATTACTACTTTATAAAATGAAAACTTAGTAGTGTTAGCTGCCTGATAAAGCTTTTACAAATCATGCTGAGCTTTGAACAACTAAGCTCTAATCACACTAGTTTCACAATAAGTAAGAAAATTTATAAGATTTTTCTTGTCATTAGCAAGCGCAGATACCGAATTACAAATCAAATAAAATACACCCTTTTCACATAACTTAAAATTTCAGACAACGTGTCCGCAGCTCGTGGTCGTGCGGTAGCGTTCTCGCTTTCCACGCCCGGGTTCCCGGGTTCGATTCCCGGCGGGGTCAGGGATTTTCTCTGCCTCGTGATGACTGGGTGTTGTGTGATGTCCTTAGGTTAGTTAGGTTTAAGTAATTCTAAGTTCTAGGGGACTGATGACCATAGATGTTAAGTCCCATAGTGCTGAAAGCCATTTTCAGACGACGTTATTCTTTCTCTCTGACATAACATGAACAAGACAGCAAAATTCTACATACTTCATGAAATTACCAGTTGTCTGCTACAGCAAGAGAAGAGTCCTACTTCCTTGACAGACAGTATCTACCTGTACCTAACAGAACTGTAATGCACTTCAATTATGTTCGCGAGCACATTCACATGGCCCAAACGTCGCTTTTCTGGTTATTAAGTCAGCTGGCTCCCAAAATTCAAGTACTGCCGGCCTTAGCATGTAGTCAAGCTCCAGCTGCACGTTCCTCTGTCCCCGCTGTGGCCCTGTCAATCCACACACCGTGATATCGTATAGTCGAGCAGCAACTAACGGTTAAAACTACCGTCCCCGCGCTGTGTGCATCGCCACCAGTTCCAGGGTGCACCATTTCCTTCGCGCATGTGTCAGTCCCCAGTTGTACAGAATCGCTCTGGTTCTCCCTCTCTTGCTCTCTTGGTGAGCACTGTCACTTGCAGACTGCCACACCACGCTCGTACCCGCCGCTTTGTCCGCAACTCCGCTCTCCAACTCAGCTCTCTCCGCTCCCTTATCTACAACACTCAGATACCGATCATACATATAGATCACCTGCTTACCTTGTGTCTCCGAAAAACAGCCGATAAACTACGGTTTGACCCCGATCTAACTAGGTCGACACTTATATACGACTCTATATGGAAATACACTGAGATGAAAAACGTCATGGGATAGAGAGATGCACATCTACAGCTGGCGGTAGTATCGCGTAATCTAAGTAGAAAAAGCCCAGTGCACTGGTGGAGCTATCATTTGTTCATGTGAAAAAGTTTACGAAGTGTTTATGGCAGTACGAAGGGAATGAACGAATTTAGAACGCGGAATAGTAGTACGATCTACACATGGGACAGTCGATTTTGGAAATCGTTAGTGTGGTGTCACCGCCAGACACCACACTTGCTAGGTGGTAGCCTTTAAATCGCCCGCGGTCCGTTAGTATACGTCGGACACGCGTGTCGCCACTATCAGTGATTGCAGACCGAGCGCCGCCACACGGCAGGTCTAGAGAGAATTCCTAGCACTCGCCCCAGTTGTACAGCCGACTTTGCTAGCGATGGTTCACTGACAAATTACGCTCTCATTTGCAGAGACGATAGTTAGCATAGCCTTCAGCTACGTCATTTGCTACGACCTAGCAAACCGCCATTACCAGTTACTATTGATGCTGTAAAACATGTACCGTCAAGAGTGATGTTCACCATTTATGGATTAAAGTTAAGTATTCCACAGCTACGTCCTTTTTTGCTAGTCTCATTTCCTTGACCTGTTCCAGACCTCACGCCAGCCTGCGTGAGCTAAAACGTGTGCCTTTCGGCTTCCTCTCATAGTGGGTTGGCTCTTTTGCCAAACCACAACAGTTAGGGAGCTCCGTATTCCGAGATGCACAGTGTCAAGAGTGCGCCGAGAATACCAAATGTAAGGCATTTCCTCTCACGACGGACAACACCATGGCCGACGACGTTAACTTAACGACCCTGAGCAGCGGCGTTTGCTTAGAGGTGTGAGTGCTAACTGACAAGGAAATACTGCGTGAAATAACTGCAGAAATCACTGTGGGACGTACGACGGACGTATCCGTTAGGACAGTGCGGTAAAATGTGGCGCTAATGGGGTGTGGCAGCAGACGACCGACGCGAGTGCTTTAGCTAACAACACATCTCCTGCATTACCTCTTCTGGGTTCGTGACCATATCGGTTGGACCCTAGGCGAATGGAAAACCCTGGCCTTGGCAGATGATTCCCCATTTCAGATGGTAAGAGCTGATGGTAAATATCCAGTGAGCACTCATTTCGCGAAGCCATGGACCAAGGCTTTGTGAGATGAGCGAATCATTTAGCCACTAAGATTGAACGACACGAATCCCATCGAACATTTGTACCTGACATCCTGCAGTGGCAACACTTTTGATTTAATGGAGCGCTATAGAAGCAGCGTGGTTCAATATTTCTGCACGGGACTTCCAGTGATCTGTTGAGTTCACGCCACATCGAGCTGCTGCACAAAGCTGTGAAGAAGGTGTCTGACACAGTATTAGGAGGTATCCCATGACTTTTGTCACAATTTATAAAAATATTGCCGGTATATAGAGGGTGATTATAACTGAACGTAACTTTCAGACTGTTGTAGAAATACCACCACTGGTCAGTATGCCGTCAAATTGCAACGGAATATTAT
Organism: Schistocerca piceifrons; assembly: GCF_021461385.2. Lineage (NCBI taxonomy): Eukaryota > Metazoa > Arthropoda > Insecta > Orthoptera > Acrididae > Schistocerca > Schistocerca piceifrons. The sequence continues at coordinate 169,623,908 of NC_060139.1, forward strand.
CGGAAAAGAGGAAAACGTAGGGCAGGAGAAAAATAAATAGTTACAAACAGTAGCAACAGATAGCCCTGTAAGCAATCTAACTTAGAGTGGTCGACTACAAATGAAAAATGAATCATACAACAATGCCTAAGCTGTACGCTGGACGTACTCAGCGTACGTGGGTGTACAGGTGTGATACTGTTAGTTACGTAAGACCATCCACCAAGGCAACGTCATATTACATCGGATGAAAAAAAATCGGATTTTAATTGTCCTGAGGCAAAAAACTGCATCATTACTCACATCGCTTATTAATTGTCCTGAGGCCAAAACTCGCATGAAAAGCATCACTCTCATCGGTTTTTAACTGACCTGAGGCCAAAAACCGCATAAAAAGCATCAATCAAAATCAAATCAGATTATTAAAATCCGTGTGACTGGCGCAAAACATGTTCAGTCTGCTGTCCACCGTTTTCAACAGGTGGAAATCGAGAAACAGCATGTTCCACAGTTCATCGAAGTGTTTCCGGAGTCACTTTGAGAACGTGTTTCGCAGTGCGTACCTTCAATGCAGCTCAGTTTTCAGTTGGAACACTGAACACAGCATCTTTCAGATAGCCCCACAGCCAAAGTCACACCCATTATCAGGTGATCGGGACGGCCAGGTTATATGGAAATGGTGCCTTATAGTTCTATCTTTTCCGAAACGGAGCTTCAGCAGATGCTTAACTGGATTTGCGAGGTGCGGAGGTGCGACATCTTCCATAAAAAATGGTCGCATCCACCCTTCCACGCTGTTTTAGATCTGGAATGACGTGGTGGCGCAGAAGACTCTCATATCGCTTATCAGTGACGGAACAGGTAACAGGACCGGAAGCACCTGTTCCTGCGAAAAAAATATGGCCCTATGATAAATAATGCCATGAACCCGCACCACACAGTGACCTTTTCAGGTTGAAGTGGTACTGTCCATATTGAACAACTCCGTTTATTGACATATCCTTTCAGATGGAAGTGGGCTACTTCTGTCCAGAAAATCTTCTACGGCTAATCATTATCCACATCCATGCGAGCAAGAAGTTCTAAAGCAAAGATCGCTCTTGCTGGCAGGTCAACAGAAAGCAACTCGTTCACATGGGTAATTCTGAATGCATAAGAAAAAAGGATGTTTCGTAGGTTTCTACGCACTTGCTCACGGGTATGTCCAATGATCGGGCAATTCTCCGAGCTCTACACGTTTGCACACTTCCACTCGTCTCTTCCTGCACTGCTGTGACCGCTGCTAGCACTGACGTCGAATCAATCCTTTTCCTCCCTCTGCTAGGTTGCACTCTAAAGATCCCGTCTTTTCGAATTTCCGAATCATTTTCTTCAGACCCACGTCAGTCATCGGGCCAACGCATTTTTTCAAACCCTTCAGCGTCCGAAACTTCCGCATAGCGACGTGTGCACCGTCATCATTCTTGTAATACAGCTTTACAAGTAGAGTGGGATCCTTCACTGAGACAGTCACGGCTAACGTCGCGGACGGGAAAGGAGGAAAAGCTGGGTCGCCGGCGTGTTTATACCAACTTCAATGGGTCGTGAGCATGACAGGTGTGTTCATTTACGTATACTGACACATACAGTGCCATCTATTAATAAACTTTCACACTATTTTTCTTCTTCTGCCATACGTTTTCCCCTTTCTCTGATAATATTCCGTTGCAATTTGACTCCATTCTGACCATTGGTGTTATCTCTACAGCGTTTTGAAAGTTTAATTGTAATCACCCTGTAAATCAGCAAAAGCTTTACATCACCGCTTTATTTCGAAATTCGTCACACAGGAAGGGAACAGTGGCTCCGACGCATGCGAATGTATTCATTTGTACTGTGACCATATCACCAAATAAAAACTAAACCAATCGACATTTATTTAGCAACAAAATCGTCTAATTTCCATGAAGGATTCTTCACAGTAGTCCTGAGCAACGTCGTAACGAGATGGAACGTTCTCTTTATCGGATGCAGGCTTCAGTACATCGTGGAATACCATCGATCAGGTCACCAAATCAGCCCTCGTAAAAACAGCCCCACTCTTCAATAACGGTGTCGCCTAAATGGCTCAGAGTACGTGACAGTTGTTAACATCCAGATACAGCTCGTTTTAGTTGATTGCACCAATGTTGGATTCGAGCCATGTCCAATGGATAGGCAAAGCACTCCTCTCTGGTCATCCCAGCACGTTCAAAGAACGTGTTTGTAAGAGCAGCACGATGAGCATAGGAGTTATCATCCATCGATACGAAATTGTCACCAAAATGTTGCCGATACGGTACCGCTTTAGGCTGCAGAATTTCACCCCTTTACTGTACGGCTGTGAGATCTCCCTTAACAACCACGAGAGGGGTATGAGGACCCTGGTAAAGCCAACTAAGAACATCACTCCACCACCACCTTGTTGCACAAATGGGGCACAGTCTTGGCGGCAATGGGTATTACCGTATTGTCTCCGAACACGTTACCTGCGATTGTCATGGTACAAACAAAGCCGAATTTCATCAACAAACAACAGCCGACGATATTCGTAGGAGGTCAATTCTGAATAGTTTCTTGATCATTTGTGACAGAGTTTGTGGTGTTGTGATGTATGACGTAGTGATCACCACGATCGACGGGAATTGATACTCGCATTACGCTATCGTATCCTAACCCTTTGAGGCTATTATTGACGTCGTATTGCCTCTTCGATCGCCAAATTCAATTCAGGATCACCCACAGTTCCTTTGACTCAAACGTTTTAAACACCAATCGTCTGTGCGCCTGTTGAAAGTGGACGATCAGTACAGTTTAAGTCCTCAACACCACTTGTCAATTGCAACCGATGCTGTAATCACAACACATCGTTTTGACTCCTGACTATATTTTGAATCCTGTGTACCTTGCTGGCAACCCTACCTGTGTCTAAGTTGATTATACAGACCCTATCATTGGGCACGATTGTCCTCCCTGGCGTAACGGATGCTCACTCTGGTACTTCACAGACACGGCTGTTGCGTCCACACTGGTAGTTTACTTTCAAGTGAAATGCTGCAATCCATCCAATTGGTGCGCTCTGCCCGTAGGTACCGATGTTTAGAAACAGCGTCAGTGGTGACATTCCGATCCTTACTGGAGCAGTCTAAATACTAACACACCTGTATTACAAGTGGGAGCCCTTCAGCAGTTTTGTTGACGTGTTTCTCCGACGGGTACACAGAATACTTTTTGGCTAAAAGCTACGATCTTGTCACGGTTTGGGAGGATGATTATGTGGGGGCTTTTAGATGAGCGAGTCGAGGTTCGATTAATATAATACGCCCTAGCTCTTGGACTCCACAATACAGCTGTTGCTCTATTTGATACCTGCCAAACACGTTTCCTTAGGACGTTGTAATGTATTCCTGCCTTCGCAAGCAGTGGCCAATGCAAGGAATACTGTTTTATGAATACAGTTCTAAATATACTCATATGTGTAGGACAAGAATGTTAGTCTGAGTGCTTTTCTTCACAGTTTTATGTAATCAAGCTGGATTTCTGAGCATTTATTGGGCACGATTTTGTCAGTGATTTGTGGAGATGAAATACTGAGAACAATGGATGAAGGCAACAGGCAGACTCTATTTTTCTAGATTTGCGGAAAGCGTTTGACACGGTGCCCCATTGCAGATCGTACGAAGATAGGAGCATATGGAAGAAGTTCACAGACATGTGAGTGTTTCGAACACTTCTTAAATAATAGAACCTATTATATTGTCCTCGACTACGAGTGTTCATCGGAGACAGGTCTATCGTCAGGAGCGCCTCAGGGAAGTGTGAAAGGATCGATGTTTTTCTCTACATACATAAACAGTTTGGCTGATAGGGTGGGCTGCAGTCTGCGGTTGTTTGCTGATGATGCCGATGGGAGTAATACGTCGAAGCTGTAACTGTAGGAAGATACAGGACCGACAAAATTCACAGCAAGGTGTGGTGGATGGCAGGTAGCCAAAAGTAAGGAAAACTGTAAGTTAATGCGGAAAAGTAGGAACATCAAACCTTTAATGTTCGTACGTAGGATTACTAGTGTTCTGCTTGACACTGTCAAGTCTTTAAATACCTGGGCCTAGCGTTTCAAAGCTATATGAGGTGAGGTAGACCGAGCATATAGTAGCGTGGTAGGGAAGGCGAATCGTCGACTTAGGTTAATTGGAAGAATTTTAGTACTATTGGTTCACCCCTAAAGGAGACTGCATATAGGGCGCTGGTGCCACCTATTTTTTAGTACTGCTTGAGTGTTTGTAATCCATACCAGGACATATTGAGGAAAGACGTAGAAGCAGTTCAAAGGCTGGCTGCTAGATTTGTTACCGATATTTTCGAACACACGCACGTGCTACGGAGTTGCTACGATAATTGAAATTGGAATCCCTGGAGGGAAGGCGACCATCTATTGAACCAATTTAGAGAGCCAGCAGTTGAATCGGCCTGGCGAACGATTCTACTACCGCCAAAATACATTGTGCATAAGTACCAGCTCTATTTGCGAGTGGAAGAGATACCCTCCGTTGCGCACCTTACGGTGGTTTGTGGAGTGTCTGTGTACATGAAGGTCCGTCTGGGAGCAAGCGACGTAGCTGCAATTAAGGCGTGCTCAGCGAGACACGCCATAAAACGACGTGCTCAGCGAGATACGCCATAAAAAGAGTGCATCGAATTTCGACTAACAATTTTTTAAGCGCAGATATTGCTTATTTTCATTGCTAATGTATTATATCGGGTAGGAGTTGTTACAGAATGTGAAATGAACAGTGCACCTGAGTGCACATGAGCACTGCTGTTCACTAAAGACACACAAAATACGTTCTGAAAAGGGCTTTGTTTACCGCCTCCAAGGAGTATCACTACGAATGGTCTCATATACTCTCTTTGGCCAAAGAGAGTGTGCTCTAGGCAAGCAGGCAGTCGGCCGGGGTAGGACAGTCTCGCTCGCTCTGTAGCTGCTTTATATGGAGGACGTTGCACTGGTGCAAGCTATGCATGTCACATTCCGATAAGGGTAGATTGGAAGTGACATTTACATGCTAGCGTGATTGCCAGCTGTCAATGAAAGTGGATAAATAGCCCCCTCGTATCTACAGAGTTGAGTTTTTTAGTCTGCAGTGCTCAAGAGTTATTTCTATTACTACACTGAAGCTCCAAAGAAACTGGTATAGGCATGCGTATTCATATACTGAGAGCAGCAAACAGGCAGATTAGGCGCTGCGGTCGGCAACACCTATACGAGGGGCGTTTGAAAAGTCCGTGCATAGTCCGAGAGATGGCACATCGGCGCATATCGAGGTCATGTTTAGTTAGTAGCATCTTTGAAAACGACGCTCACCACGTTTCACTCATATTGGTTTATTTCTTTGTGTTTGGCATTCATGTGAATCAAGGAAGTCTAATGATTGTCAAGAAATGGACGAAAAAGAATTTCGTGTGGTGATTAAACATTACCTTATGAAAAGGAAAACGCTTCAGGAGACTAAATAGAAGCTCCATAAACATTACGGTGACTCTGCACCTTCGATTAGAACAGTTTATAAGTGGTTTTAAAATTTTAGGAGTGGCCATATTGGCACAAGTGATGCAAAACGTTCTGGACGCCCTGCGGAAGTTATGACTCCAGAAATGATTGATAAAATCCATGATCTACATCTACATCTATATTTATACTCCGCAAGCCACCCAACGGTGTGTGGCGGAGGGCAATTTACATGCCACTGTCATTACCTCCCTTTTCTGTTCCAGTCGCGTATGGTTCTCGGGAAGAACGACTGTCTGAAAGCCTCCGTGCGCGCTCGAATCTCTCTAATTTTACATTCGTAATCTCCTCGGGAGGTATAAGTAGGGGGAAGCAATATATTCAATACCTCATCCAGAAACGCAACCTCTCGAAACCTGGCGAGCAAGCGACACCGCGATACAGAGCGCCTCTCTTGCAGAGTCTGCCACTTGAGTTTGTTAAACATCTCCGTAACGCTATTACGGTTACCAAATAACCCTGTGACGAAACGCGCCGCTCTTCTTTGGATCTTCTCTATCTCCTCCGTCAACCCGATTTGGTACGGATCCCACACTGATGAGCAATACTCAAGTATAGGTCGAACGAGTGTTTTATAAGGCACCTCCTTTGTTGATGGACTACATTTTCTAAGGACTCTCCCAATGAATCTCAACCTGGTACCCGCCTTACCAAAATTAATTTTATATGATCATTCCACTTCAAATCGTTCCGCACGCATACTCCCAGATATTTTACAGAAGTAACTGCTACCAGTGTTTGTTCTGCTATCATATAACCATACATTAAACGATCCTTCTTTCCATGTATTCGCAATACATTACATTGGTCTATGTTAAGGTTCAGTTGCCACTCCCTGCACCAAGTGCCTATCCGCTGCAGATCTTCCTGCATTTCGCTACAATTTTCTAATGCTGCAACTTCTCTGTATACTACAGCATCACCTATCTACTAGGTCATCTATATATATTGTGAAAAGCAATGGTCCCATAACACTCCCCTGTGGCACGCCAGAGGTTACTTTAACGTCTGTAGACGTCTCTCCATTGAGAACGACATGCTGTGTTCTGTTTGCTAAAAACTCTACGATCCAGCCACACAGCTGGTCTGATATTCCGTAGGCTCTTACTTTGTTTATCAGGCGACAGTGCGGAACTGTATCGAACGCCTTCCGGAAAGTCAAGGAAAATAGCATCTACCTGGTACCCCGTATCTAATATTTTCTGGGTCTCATGAACGAATAAAGCTTGTTGGGTCTCACACGATCGCTAATTCCGGAATCCATGTTGATTCCTACAGAGTAGATTCTGGGTTTCCAAAAACGACATGATACTCCAGCAAAAAACATGTTCTAAAATTCTACAACAGATCGACGTCAGAGATATAGGTCTATAGTTTTGCGCATCTGCTCGACGACCCTTCTTGAAGACTGGGACTACCTGTGCTATTTCCCAATCATTTGGAATCTTCCGTTCCTCTAGAGACTTGCGGTACACGGCTGTTAGAAGGGGGGCAAGTTCTTTCGCGTACTCTGTGTAGAATCGAATTGGTATCCGGTCACGTCCAGTGGACTTTGTTGAGTGATTCCAGTTGCTTTTCTATTCCTGGACACTTATTTCGATGTCAGCCATTTTTTCGTTTGTGCGAGGATTTAGAGAAGGAAGTGCATTGCGGTCTTCCTCTGTGAAACAGCTTTGGAGAAAGGTGTTTAGTATTTCAGCTTTACGCGTGTCATCCTCTGTTTCAATGCCATCATCATCCCGGAGTGTCTGGATATGCTGTTTCGAGCCACTTACTGATTTCACGTAAGATCAGAACTTCCTAAGATTATCTGTCAAGTCGGTACATAGAATTTTACTTTCGAATTCACTGAACGCTTCACGCATAGTCGTCCTTAGGCTAACTTTGACATGGTGATGGATGACAGAAGAGTTAAGGTGCGCGAGATTGCATCTCGAATCAACGGGTACATAATATTTTTCATAAACATTTGGACATAAGGAAGCTTTCCACAATATTGGTTCCGCGATTGCTCACGCTTGACCAAAAACGGAATCGTGTGAAGTGTTGCAAGGATGGTTTGCCGCTGTTCAGGAAGAGTCAGCTGGATTTTAAGCGTTGTTTCGTCACTGTGGATGAAACATGGATACATTACCATACTCCTGAGACCAAACAACAATCTAACAATGGGTTACCAAAGGATAATCTGCACCAAAAACGGCGAAGACCGTACCTACGGCCAAAAGGTTATGGCTACTGTTTTTTGGAATTCGCAAGGGATAATCCTCATCGACTATCTGGAAAAGGGTAAAACTAATACAGGTGCATATTATGCTTTGTTACTGGACAGTTTGAAAACCGAGCTCTGAGGAAAACGCCGGCGACAGGACCGCAAAAATGTCCTTTTCCATCATGACAATGCACTAGCACACACCTCAGCAGTTGTGCTGGCTAAATTGATTGAAATAGGATTAAAACTAGTTTTACATCCCCCCTATTCTCCAGACTTGGCTCCCTCGGACTACTACTTGTTCCCCAATTTGAAGAAATGGCTGGCGGGACAGAGATTTTATTCAAACGAGGAGGTGTTTGCAGCAACTAATAGCTATTTTGCAGACTTGGACAATACCTATTATTCGGAAGGGATCAACAAATTGGAACAGCGTTGGATGACGTGTATAAGTGTAAAAAGGGACTATGTCGAAAAATAAAAGGTTTACCCTAAACACGCAAGTAGTTTTTATTTTTGCACAAACTTTTCAAACGCCCCTCGTATAAGACAACAAGTGTCTGGTGCAGTTGTTAGATCGTTTATCGCTGCTGCAATGGCAGGTTATCAAATTTTGAGTTTGGACGCAGTGTTATAGTCGGCGCACGAGCGATGGGACACAGCATCTTCGAGGTAGAGATGACACGGGGATTTTCTCGTACGACCATTTCAAGAGTGTACCGTGAATAACAGTAATTCGGTAAAGCACCAAATCTGCGACATCGCTGCGGCCGGAAAAAGATCCTGCAAGAACGGGACCAATGAGGATTGCAGAGAATGGTTCAAGGCGACAGAAGTGCAACCCTTCCGCAAATTTCAATGCTGGGCCATCAACAAGTGTCAGCGTGTGAAACATTCAACGAAACATCATCGATATGGGCTTTCGGAGCCGAAGGCCCACTCGTGTGCCCTTGATGACAGCACGACGCAAAGCTTTACGCCTCGCCTGGGCGCGTCGACACAGACATTGGACTGATGATGACTGTAAACATGTTACCTTGTCGGACGAATCTCGTTTAAATTGTATCGAGCGTATATACGTGTACGAGTACGGAGACGACCTCATGAATCCGTGGACCCTGCATGTTAGCAGGGGACTATGGCGGAGGGTCGGCAATGGTGCGGGCTTGTGAAGTTGGAGTGATAGGGGCCGCTGATACGTCTTGATGCGACTCTGACAAGTGACACGCATGTAAGCAACCTGTCTGATCACCTGCATCCATTCACGTCCATTGCGCATTTCGATGCACTTGGGCAATTCCAACAAGACAATGTGACCCCCATAGTCCAGAATTGTTACAGAGGGTCTCCATGAACACTCTTCTGAGTTTAAACACTTCTGCTGGCCACCAATCCACCAAGACATGTACATTATTGAGCATATCTGGGATGCCTTTCAACGTGCTGTTCAAAAGAGATCTCCACCTCCGAGTACTCTTACAGATTTATGGACAGCCCTACAGGATTCATGGTGACATTTTCCTCCAGGACTACTTTAGACATTCGTAGATCCCATGCCACGTCGTGTTGTGGCGCTTCTGCGTGGTCGCGGGGCCTTGCACGATATTAGGCAGGTGTACCAGTTTCTTTGCCTCTTCAGTGTATTGTAGGCTGTTTAGTGGGGTTTCTCGGTACTGCTATGGGTCATAACATTGGTGTGGCTGGTACCGGGTCTCTATAACTAAAATGAGCTTCTGACAGAGGTTCATTGTAGCTGTAATTATCGTTTGGCAGCGAGACCTGGTAGATACACTATGTCAACAAATGTATTCGGACACCTCGCTGAAAATGACTTACTAGTTCGTGGTGCCTTCCATCGGTAATGCTGGAATACAGTATGGTGTTGACCCACCCTTAGCTTTGATGACAGCTTCCACTCTTGTAGACATACGTTCAATCATGTGCTGGAAGGTTTCTTCACGGAGTGCTGCATTGAGGAGAGGTATCGATGTCGGTTGGAGAGGCCTGGCACAGGGTCGACGTTTCAAAACATCCCAAAGGTGTTCTACATGATTCAAGTCAGGACTCTATGCAGGCCAGTCCATTACAGGGATGTAATTTTCGTATAACCACCGCCACAGGCAGTGCATTATGAACAGGTGCTCGATCATGTTGAAAGGTACCAACGCTATCCCCAAATTGCTCTTCAACAGAGCGAAGCAAGAAGGTGCTTAAAACATCAATGTAGGAATGTGCTGTGATAGTGCCACGCAAAACAACAAGGGGCGCAACCGCCTTCCATGAAAACCCCGACCATACCGTAACACCAACGCCTCCGAATTTCACTATAGGTACTTCACACGCTGGCAGATGACGTTCACCAGGCATTCGCTGTACCCACACCCTACCATCGGATCGCCACGTTGTGTACCGTGATTCACTCCACACAACGTTTTCCCAATGTTCAATCGTTCAAAGTTTACGCTCCTTACACCAAGCGAGGCGTCGTTTGGCATTTACCGGTGTGATGTGTGGCTTATGAGCAGCCGGTCGACCATAAAATGCAAGATTTCTCACCACCCGCCTAACTGTCATAGTACTTGCAGTGGATTCTGATGTAGTTTGGAATGCCTATGTGATGGTGTGGATAGATGTCTGCCTATTACACATTACGACCATCTTCAACTGTCGACGGTCTCTGTCAGTGAACAGACGAGGTCGGCCTGTACACTTTTGTGCTGCATGAGTCCCTTCACGTTTGCACTTCACTATCACACCGGAAACAGAGCACCTAGCGATGTTTATGAGTGTGAAAATCTTGCATACAGACGTATGACACATTTGACATTCACTCATCTGACCGCGTTCGAAGTCCGTGAGTTCCGAGGAGCGCCCCATTCTGATCTCTCACGATGTCTAATGACTACTGACGTCGCTGATATGGAGCACCTGGCAGTAAGTGGCAGCAAAATGCACCTAATATGGAAAACGTTTGTTTTTGGGGGTATCCGGATACTTCTGATCACATACTGTATTATAATGCGTTAATGGTGAACTGATACACTCTGGAAACAAAACTGGTTCGTGTTTTGGCCACCAAGCGCAAGTCTTGAGCTGTGAATGCAAGAATGGCATAATTTTGAATTTATTATTAACCACATCTAAAACAGTTTGTTCAGTATGAGCGCTGGAGACGTCGACGATTTGGTGTACAGTGTCAATACGCACCTCGAGGCCGCAATTGGAACTAAGTTTTTTTCCCAGCGCAAATCGTTCCACATTGATGCATTACTGTATCTGCCAAGTTTCACTGCCTGCCGTGTGGTAATTATAGCCCACTCTAGACCTCTGTGAAAAGCCCATTTTACACACTATCAGCGATAAAAATGGATGACGACAGTTAAAATTTCTGATGGACTGCAGTTCAAACTCCCCAATGTTTTCAACGACATGGCTACACGCTGCAATCGTACGTTCATTACTGTCTCATTGTAAGCACGACATACACCTCACCAGGTGGCACTACAGGCCTTGAAGAGTCGACGACTCCTGAGACGGCGTGAAGCGCAATGACTGTCGCACCAAGAACTTACAGCGGGGGCACGGCCGGACAAGTGATTTGCGTCGAAGCCACAGCAGAGCGGGCAGTTCCAAATTAGGAAGACTTCCTTCTACTAGAGTACTTCGGGCCGAATCGTCTATTTCAGCCGAGTCCACAGCAGCCCGTCTTCCGTGAACACTGTAGTGGTACAAAAACTGTTTACTGTACAGCCTCTGATTCTGGAATAGTTGTTGAACTTCAGGATCTCCTGCCTAAGCCGATTTGTATTAGGTTGTGTTGTTGTCGTTGTTGTCGTTGCTGTTGTTGTCTTCAGTCCAGAGAATGGTTGATGCAGCTCTCTATGCTACTCTCTCTTGTGCAAGCTTCATCATCCCCAAATAACCACTGCAAACCTACATCCATCTGAAGCTGATTAATGTATTCATCTCTTGGTCTCCTTCTACGACTTTACCGTCCACTCTTCCCTCCAATACTAAACTGGTGATTCCTTGATGCCTAAGAATGTGTCCTACCAACCTATCCCTTCTTCTGTTCAAGTTGTGCCACAAATTCCTCTTCTCCCCTATTCCATTCTGTCCCTCCTCGTTAGTTACATGATCAACCGATCTAATCTTGTGCATTTATCTGTAGCATCACGTTTCCAAAGCTTCTATTCTCTTCTTGTCTAAACTAGTTATCGTCTATTTCTCACTTCCATACATGGCCAAACTCCATAGAAATATTTTCAGTTAAGGCTTCCTGACATTTAAACCTATACTTAATGTTAACAAATTTCTCTTCTTCAGAAACGCTTTTCTTGCCATGATAGTCTACATTTTATATCCTCTCTACTTCGACAATCATCAGTTATTTTGCTCCCCAAATAGTAGAACTCATCTACTGCTTTAAGTGTCTCATTTCCTAATCTAATTCACTCAACATCACCTGACTTAATTCGGCTACATTTAATTACCCTCGTTCTGCTTTTGTTGATGGTTATCTTACATCCTTTCAAGAAACTGTCGATTTCGTTGAATTGCTCTTCCAAGTCCTTTGCTGTCTCTGACAGAATTACAGTGTCATCGGCAAACCTCAAAGTTATTATTTCTTCTCAATGGATTTTCATTCCTACTCCAAATTTTTCTTTTTTTTCCCCATTACTGCTTCCTCAATATACACATTGAATAACATCCGGAATGTGATATAATCCTGTCTCACCCCTTCAACCACTGCTTCCCTTTCGTGCCCCTCGACTCTTACGATTGCCATCTGGTTATTGTACAAATTGTAAATAGCCTTTAGCTCTCTGCATTTGACCCCCGCCACCTTCAAAATTTGAAAGGGAGTATTCTAGTCAACATTATCAAAATCTTTCTTTATTTCTACTACTGTTACAAACGTAGGTTTGTCTTTCCTTAATCTATCTTGGAAGATAATGCGTAGGGTCAGTATTACATCGCGTGTTCCAATATTTCACCCGAATCCACACTGAACTTCCCCGAGGTTGACCTCTACTAGTTTTTCCATTCTTCTGTAAAAAAATTCCTGTGAGTATTTTTCATCTATGACTTATTAAACTGATAGTTCGATATTTTTCACGCCTGTCAACACTTGCTTTCTTTGCGATTGGAATTACTATATTATTTTCGAAGTCTGAGGGTATTTCGCCTGTCTCATACGTCTTACACATCAGATGGTACAGTTTTGTCAGGGATGGCTCTCCCAAGGCTACCAGTAGTTCTAATGGAATGTAACTACTCCCAGTGCATTGATTCGACTTCGGTCTTTCACTGCTCTGTCAAACTCTTCACGCAGTATCATATCACCCATTTCACCTTCATTTACGTTCTCTTCCATCTCTATAATATTTCCCTCTAGTACATCGCCATTGCATAGACCCTCTATATACGCCTTCCACCTTTCTGCCTTCACTTCTTTGCTCAGCACTGGTTTTCCATCTGAGCTCTTATTATTCATACAATTGGTGCCGAAAGTTACCTGAACATCAGGGGTAGCCCCAGAACGTGGTCCAGCCTCGCGCCTGTGAATATCATGGTGCTGCTGTGTCGATGAAGGAGACATGCCGGGAACGCCAAAGATGGCAGACTCTGTGAAACCTTAATGGCAGACATTTCACAGTTCGTATAGAAAGTAGTAGTAGCCAGATGAATGATGATACCTCAAAAAGAAACATGTAGATTACCATTATTTGCACGACAATTCTGATGATGAAATTAGATTTTCAGTATATTTATTAGTTTAAAGTTTAATATTTGACTGTAAATTATACAAGTAACATTCATCAACGAATCTCCAGAATCTAAACCCTTTATCCGATTTCGTCGATCGACTTGTCTTTAGAAAGTCATTAGTGTAAACCTAAATTGGTATAAATTACAGGCATGTAACTTGAATAGAACTTGATTTATTGGAAGTCAAATTGGCTGATTACTATCGATCGCGTCAGCCCATCGTTTCAAAATAGGACAAGGCAGTTCTGGGCAATGCGGCGCGAGGGACAGTCGCACAAGACACGGGAAGTGCTGGACGCGGGCAGTACAGCGTGACGGACGCAGAGTCGCGGGAAAGACTTGGAGTAGTTTGTGCGTGGTCTCGAGAAATAGAAATATTTCGTAGTGCAGACTTGTGCTCTTGTCTGACTTCCGTGGCTTCTACAGTGAAGACGTAGTATGCGTTTAGAAGTGAATATCTCGCGAGCTATGTTGTTGTTCATAACTAATTATGTACAGTAGTAACCTATTGTTTCCCTGTTATTCAACTTATATTTTATTTAATTGCTAGACCATCGCCATCAGTAAGTGTTTTGCAGAAATGTACGCCATTCTCAAAAGTAGTTGTGCTATCATACTCATCATTTAAAGTCGTTAAGATAGTACCTATACATTTTATTTAATTGCAATCTTTCATTTATAAATTTCTACGTTCCATTCGTAATTGCGGAGTGATAGGAAACTTTGACCATTCGATTCATGTGAATATTCATATCGTATACTGTAGATTCAGCAGTATTTGGCTTATAATGCAGTAACTACGTATCCCAGCCACTAGACAATGAAACCCGCCAAAACTCTTAATACTTCAACTTTGAGTCTGAGGGTACGTAGTTGAGGTCCACCACCATATTTCATCATTATCTTAAAGCCCACACTGATTAGCCATTTTGAATTTCCTGTCGATCTCATTTTTTGACACGTTTCTATTTATTTTTGCCTACATCATTTACTGCATTTTTATATTTTCTCCTTTCATCAATTAAATTCAATATCTCTTCTGTTACCCATGGATTTCTACTAGCACTCGTCTTTTTCTCTAACTGATTCTCTGATGCATTAACTATTTCATCTCTCAAAGCTACTCATTCTTCTTCTACTTTATTTCTTTCCCCGTGCTTGTCAATCGTTCCCAAATACTCTCTCTGAAACTCTCTACAACCTCTGGTTCTTTCGTTTTATCCAGGTCTTATCTGCTTAAATTCCCAGCTTTTCGCAGTTTCTTCAGTTTTAAACTACAGATGATAGATTGTGGTCTGCGTCCACATCGGGCCCTGTATATGTGTGTGTGAAATCTTATGGGACTTAACTGCTAAGATCATCATTCCGTAAGCTTACACACTACTTAACCTAAATTATCCTAAGGACAAACACACACATCCATGCCCGAGGGAGGACTCGAACATCCTCCGGGACCAGCCGCACAGTCCATGGCTGCAGCGCTGTAGACCGCTTGGCTAATCCTGCGCGGCGGCCCCTGTAAATGTCTTAAAATTTAGAACCTGGTTATTAAATCTCTGTCTGACAATTATATAATCTATCTGCCACCTTCAAGTGTCTCCAGGCCTCTTCCACGTAGACAGCCTTCTATCACGACTCTTAGACCACTGTTAGCTATGATTAAGTTATGCTCTGTGCAAAATTCTGTGAGGCGGCTTCCTCTTTCATTTATTACCCCCATTCCAGATTCACCTCCTATTTTTCCTTCTCTTCGAATTCCAGTCTCCAATGACTATTAAATTTTCGTCCCCCTTCACTATCTGAATAATTTCTTTTACCTCATCATAAATTTCTTCAATCTCTTCGTCATCTGTGGCGCTAGTTGGCTTATAAACTACTGTGGTAGGCGAGAGCTTCGTGTCTATATTGGCTACAATAATACGTTCACTAAGCTACTCGTGGTAGCTTACTCGCCCTCCTATTTTTTAATTCATTGTTAAACTTGCTCCTGCATTACCCCTACTTGATTTTCTATTTATATAGGTAACTCTGTATTCATCTGACCAGAAGTCTTGTTCCTCCTGTCACCGAGCTTCACTGAGTCCCACTATATCTAGCTTAAACGTATCCGTTTCCGTTTTTAAATTTTCTTACCCACCTGCCCGAGTAAGGGATCCATTCCAAGCTACGATCCGTAGAAAGCCAGATTTCTTTCTCCTGTTAACACGTCCTCCTAAATAGTCCCCGCCCGGAGATCCGAATGGAGGACTATTTTACCTCCAGCATATTTTCCCCATGAGGACGCCTTCATCATTTGACCATATACTAAAGCTGGATGCTCTCAGGGAAATATTAAGGCTGTTGTTTCCCCTTGCTTTCAGCCGTTCGCAGTACCAGCACAGAAAAGACCGGTTTGGTTAATGCTACAAGGCCAGATGAGTGAATCATCGAGACTGTTGCCCCTGCTACTACTGAAAAGGCTGCTGCCCCTCTTCAGAAAAAGCACGTTTGTCTGCCCTGTCAACAGATACACCTCCGCTGAGGCTGCACCTACGGTACGGTTATCTGTATCACTGAGGCACGCAAGCCTCCTCACCAACGGCAGGGTCGATGGTTAATGGGAGGGAGTATAAGTCAATAAATCAGTGTGTCACTATAACTATAAGTTTGCCAGTGTTTCTGTGTTCTCCTCGTTCTCTTCTCATAGTGTTTTTTTCAGTGCATTATGAATAATTGAAGATGGCGACGAGTAAAATGCCCTTCTGCTGTTGTATCAAAAATGTGATACAACAGCAGCGATGAGTATGAGATAGGATCTGCTCAAGTTACAAGAGTTCTTTTTAATTTTACTCACCCACACACCATTGTCACTTGGTATTTATTTCTTGATATTTCATTTTATATGCCTCATACATTAGTGTGTGGACTTTTCACTCAGGACAAACCCTACTACTGAGACGAGTGAGTTATTTTGTGTGCCGCAACTAATCCAAATTTCTTGCAGGCATGGCTACTGCAGCACAAGGCCATTCTCTAACGCGTGCTATTGAGTTTCAGAGCGAGCAAATTTTATCAGTTGCTGCAAACCGTGACGCAGCTAAAAAAACAGCAGCAGAATCTGAAAGCAGCACGGCAACTGTTAGCCGCTGCCTACATCAGCCACTCTGCCATACCGCAGTTTCAACAAACAGCACGAAGACTAGCTCAACTAAGGTACACCATCTGCAAGACACGAAGAGCGAAGTATTTTTTCTTTCCGTAGTGGGCACCGAAGTTCACAGGCTGGCGGTGAACAGTTAGAGGTTGAGAATGTGGCTAGCAAGTTAACCAATTACATTGATGAACACACACTCGTGGCTGCTGCGTGGTTCAAGTTTTTCCGCCTTCAGTGGCCAATAGCTGAAACTCATTAACAGTGGAGTACTGAATTACAAAGTTTAACTAAGCATTATAAATTTATGTGTCGTTGTGGAATGTCACACAGTGATATGCTGCTTGACGGCATGACTCAAAATATTTGTGACGATAAAATTTGTGCTGCTATTTTAGAACAACCTGGTCGTTCTTTAGATCCAGTGTTGCAGTTAATTGAGGGTCACGAAACTTACGATTTAGCTAAGTTGAGATGCAAATGTCAAATATTATCTAACTGCACTGTGACAGTGTTGGTAGGGCTGTAGATTGTGAACAGTGCGGTCCGTGTGACACAGCGTGTGACGTAATATACTAAGGCAAGGAGTGTGATGCCGCGCCGGCGGAAGCCAGTAGAAAGGGAAAACATAACAGAGTCCTGCCCAAAGTGCTTTAGTCACCACTTTAGAGCTAGATGCCCAAGTCGCGACGCTATTTGTTGTTTATGCAACACACGGACGTTCTCCAGAGGCTCTTCATACTGCCGCTGTGTTTCGTTTTACATATTCATCCCGCAGCCAGGACCAAAGTTCACGGCCGCCTGCCACATACCAGATAGGTGGGCACGCTCTCATCGCTGATTCCATCATCACAGAAACTCATGAAGCCGTTGGCGATGCCTCTGTGCCCTGCCGCCTTCCTCTACCGGTCCTCCAGCATTCGAGAGTCCAGCCCAGTGGTTTGCCAGGCATACCCTTACGAGCTCAGGGCGAATACTGGGGAGAGGACGGGACCCTTCGCCATCTTCAGTCCCGGTTCCCATCACACGTGCTGTACCTGCACCCAATACCACTCCTTGGTGAATAGCACACTGACTGCCGCACCAAGACGTCGCAGCGGTGGCGTCACCAAAGAAGAGTAGAGTGGGCAGTTCGTAGTCAGCTCGACTACCGAAAAGACCGCCTTCTACTAGTTTATTTCGCACTGCATCTTGTGCTTCTAGCGAGTCCACACCAATACGTCTTCAGTAAACATTCTAGTTGGACAAGAACTGTTTACAATCCAGTCTCAGCTTCTGGAATAGAAGTTGAACTTCTCCAAAGTTGAGAATTCATCAATAAATATATGAGTTCTTGTCACTAATCATTATCAGTGGTCCAGTGTGCTCTTCGTTCTCCTCTCATAGTGTTTCCCTCAGCGCACTATAAATAGTAGAGGGTGGCGACGAGTAAAATCTCCCTGTAAGGTTGTATCAAAAGCGTGATGCAACAATTATCTATAATCCTGCATGTAAGAGTCATACTAAATGAAAGTCACTCGCCCAGTGTCTGTGGATAATTACGATATTGCAATGCTTTCATGATTGTTCTGAAGTACGATGTAGGCACATGGTTGACGACATATGGATTGGGTATGGTCATGAACCGTGTGTTGATGGCCTAACGATAAGGTGATCGCTATCGATAAGTGGGAAATCCGGGTTCGAGTCCTGGTCCGTCTTTAATTTTCAATGTCGTCGTTCTACATCTACATCCATACTCCGCAAGCCACCTGACGGTGTGTGGCGGAAGGTACCCTGAGTACCTCTATCGGTTCTCCCTTCTATTCCAGTCTCTGTTCGTGGAAAGAAGGATTGTCCGTATGCTTCTGTATGGGCTCTAATCTCTCTGATTTTATCCTCATGGTCTCTTCGCGAGATATACGTAGGAGGGAGCAATACACTGCTAGACTCCTCGGTTAAGGTATGTTCTCGAAACTTCAACAAAAGCCCATACCGAGCTACTGACCGTCTCTCCTACAGAGTCTTCCACTGGAGTTTATCTATCATCTCCGTAACGCTTTCGCGATTACTAAATGATCCTATAACGAAGCGCGCTGCTCTCCGTTGGATCTTCTCTATCTCTTCTATCAACCCTATCTGGTATGGATCCCACACTGCTGAGCAGTATTCAAGAAGTGGGCGAACAAGCGTACTGTAACGTACTTCCTTTGTTTTCGGATTGCATTTCCTTAAGATTCTTCCAATGAATCTCAGTCTGGCATCTGCTTTACCGACGATCAACTTTATATGATCATCCCAGATAATTTATGGAATTAACTGCTTCCAGGTGCTGACCTGCTATTTTGTAGCTAAATGATAAGGGATCTACCTTTCTATGTATTCGCAGCACATTACACTTGTCTACATTGAGATTCAATTGCCATTCCCTGCACCATGCGTCAATTCGCTGCAGATCTTCCTGCATTTCAGTACAATTTTCCATTGTTACAACCTCTCGATACACCACAGCATCATCTGCAAAAAGCCTCAGTAAACTTCCGATGTCATCCACAAATCCACAAGGTCATTTATGTATATTGTGAATAGCAACGGTCTTACGACACTCCCCTGCGGCACACCTGAAATCACTCTTACTTCGAAAGGCTTCTCTCCTTTGAGAATAACATGCTGCGTTCTGTTATCTAGGAACTCTTCAATCCAATCACACAATTGGTCTGATAGTCCATATGCTCTTACTTTGTTCATTAAACGACTGTGGGGAACTGTATCGAACGCCTTGCGGAAGTCAAGAAACACGGCATCTACCTGTCAACCCGTGTCTATGGCCCTCTGAGTCTCGTGGACGAATAGCGCGAGCTGGGTTTCACACGACCGTCTTTTTCGAAACCCATGCTGATTCCTACAGAGTAGATTTCTAGTCTCCAGAAAAGTCATTATACTCGAACATAATACGTGTTCCAAAATTCTACAACTGATTCCATTACACGGTTGATGGTTGTACGTATTCGCAAATGCGAATACATTTAATACAGTTCTCACTCAAGCAGATCCACAAGTTGCTTCACAACCACTGAATATAACGCGATTGCCAGCAGCCCTCAGCAGACGAAGGCGGTCACCCATCCAAGTACTAGCGAAGCCTGACAGATCTGAACTTCGGTGATCTGACGGGTATCGGTGTTACCACTGCTGCCAAGTAAGAATCATGAAAACTGAGGAGTTTAGTGATTAGTGTCAGTTGAGGGGAATTTCTGGAAGATTATATGTAAAAATGTTTCAACACACACCCTTTCCTCTTTTTAAAAAGGAAAAGTTCATATTAGGTTTGGTATTTTACGACTAGTTATTGTGCCGTCGCTAGACGTCACACGTCCGTGCCAATTTGAAGACCAGCGAGAATAGAACTTCGGCGTCATTAGAAGTACAACGCGAGGGTTCTTCCAGCGAAGCGTCCGGAGTCACTGTGTAAGGCCGTTGTGTACGATTAACGGAACGCCGAATACCACAGAAACAGGAAGGTCGACTACCCCTAAGAGTGCAACATTGCCACCAGAAAACAGAGTGAAGCGGTGAAGCGGCAAGCATTGAGAGGTGTGCCTGGGGAGCTATTGGTCGGCGGACAGCTTGGAAGAAGAGTGCGTTGTTTCATGGAGACAGTACGCAGGCCCGGTGTGTTGTTTGTAAAGCAGTCTGTGCTGTGCGCTTGTTTGAGTGTGAGAACTAGGGTTAAACGATGAGCTTCGTGTGTGTACCTGTTTTCTTGTCGCAGCTGTCTCCACGCACTTTGTACGTCTGCGTGTTGCACGGTCAGTGTTGTATTTGCAGGGAGCAGAATGCATAATTGTATGTCGGACACGTGCACCCTTTCTGTTTGAGCTTGATTGTATTAATTCACACTTCTGTCCATTGTTTATGGGACTAATTTTGTGCAGGAGCTTTAGCTGAATTGTAGATTTCCGTAAGAGTGCTCAGTGAATTAAATTGGTTTGGTCTTGCCCTTCCGTACGTTTTACAATAACAGACTGTTCGACGTATGTCAGGCGTAGTTAACGCGCAATGTATAATTCATCAAGGCCGCAGACCCTATTAACCGACACTGACCTTCCTTTGTATTCTGTAGACTAAATTTATTTTGCACTCTCCTTTCATTTACATTCTCCGTAATAGCGTAAATTTGTTTTCCGCTTTCCATTTATTAATTATCAATGTGTATTTTATCTTTTGTGCTGTGTAATTTCGGTTAGGTTTCTGTTTTCTTTCTCTTTGAAAAATTCTGTAAATTCATGAACTGATTTTTAATGTTTTTTTTATTATTACTCCTTTTGGTCTTTGAGGTTGCGCAATCACCGTTGTTTAATTTACGTGCAATTGCCTGTTGCGTTTAACCTTCTTTTGCGGAAGCTTTTTCTTGTCAGTAAATTCTAATTGCTGTCTCCGGTATCCAGCTGACTGATCCAAAGTTAGAAACTTTTTTTTCAAATTTTGTAAATTTAAGATCGTGTGTATTCATTAAGTAATTGGTTAAACATATTTGTTCAATCACAGCTCAACCTAATTCTCTCTCTTTCCTTACCATAATTACGGTTCCCTAAGTTGCGACTGTTTAAGTGTAGTCAACAGGTCTAATGCATTACTAAAGAATTGTTTCACTAACGTTGCCACCGTTTAAAGGTATTTGAGTATTTAGTCCATTGTTCACGTCAAGATAATATTAAAGATGGTTGAAAGTGTATACAGGTAATTCATGCCTTAAAGAGTTATGATTTTTGTAAATATTGGCTTTAAAATAAATGTGGAAATGCTTACTACTGATTTGTAAATGTCTTTAGTGCTCCTTAGGGATATTTATTTGTCTAATTACCCCAACAGGCTTATGTGTATGTAGCTGTTAAGCTGTCATATAGTTTGACAATTGTCACCGGGCCTGTAGCGAAGTACAATATTCTGATTGTTCTTATTAACAAACTTTTTACTGTGTGGTACGTCCTTGTTAAAAACGAGCATGTTGCACTTCACGCACTGATGCCCATTATACCGTGCACATGAATAAGTATTTAAAATGTCATGTCACACATTCCCACTGTATACGGTACCTACTTTTGCTTGTTCATTACTGTAGTCCACTAATTTCATGAACACAATGTTGCTGTGCTGCCTCAAATCGGCCGCCTTTACGTCCCATTCACCACGGAATGTACTGCATACTACCTGCATTTACACAGAATGATCATGCGAACTTCAAGAATGATTCATACCGGTACAGGTACGACTATGACGATATTGAAACACCTAGTTAAATACTCAGGACAGAACAGGTAGTTGGAATTGTGGAAAGGGGCCAAAAATGAGCGGTTGTCAGTTACGCTCCAACACATGTAGCTTTATTTAGTTGCCCAAACATTACAGCGCAAATTTCCGAGCTTAATTATCGACTGAATATGAAACACAATCTTATGGCTTAAGGGCACCACCTCTTTAATTTTTAAAAATGCTCAAGGCCCATGATTGAAAACACAACTACAATAAATTTTAAAAAGGCAGAAAGCAAAATATTTTATCCTTCAATAATATTTCAAATGAGGCTGAAGGCAAGCAAGGAATTTTAATTTTAAAACGGCTGAAGGCCCATGATTTAAAGAAACAAAACTACAATAAATTTTGAAAGGCAGAGGCCCAAAGCTTTATCCTTAAGGGGAGTTGGAATGCCGGAAAATGGAAAAAATTCACATTTTCAGTTTTTAACCTTATAACTTAATTTGAAATTTTCTGCTTAAAATGGTGCAAAATTTGTTAAGAAATTCCAATTGGAAGTATTTTTATTTAATTTTTCAAAATTACATGTGCGCCCAGCAAAGTTACCCATCTTGTGATTTGTACACATTTAAATCTTCGCATTTCCGAAAACATTACATATAGAAGGCTGTGGATTTCACTCTTCAGTTGTAGAATCTTTGATCCTTCCATAGGTACCATTGTTTTTACGACTAGCTGTGTTTATTGTTCAGTTTTTGATCTGTGAGTGTTTGTTTTGAGCCTCGAGTTTAGTTTGTCGCTCATTTGGAGTTTGTTATCTGTCTTGTTTTGACTTTCAGTGGTGAGTGCGTAGTTTCTACGATGCCTAGGAGTGCATCATTATTTAAAAAGCGAAAGTTTCGCGGTAATAGATTTACAAATAACGTTTGTTCAAGTGATTCTGCTTCAGCACCTGTTGATGCTGGTGAAAGTTCTGACGTTTGTACAGCTGAGATGTGTGAAGGAGACACGCCCACCAGTGCATCAAAAAAGAAGTTATCAAACTGTGCAAGTGAAATTACAGATGAAGCTTCTAATGAACAATATGTTTTAGTCGACTTTCCTGTTTTTACTGAGTTTATGAAGAAATGTTTGTGTTGTAATCTTTGTGGAGGTTCTTTTGATATGAACATAACAAAATCTATAGGACTTTCCTGCAAAATTGCTATAGTTTGTGCCAGTTGTGAAAATGAGACCTGTTTTTGGAGCTCTAAAACATGCAGTAGCAATTTGTTTGAGAGTAATATCAGGCTAATGTATGCAATGAGAGCAATTGGTAAAGGACATACTGCTGCTCAAACATTTTGTGCCATAATGAATCTTCCACCTCCACCTGCTAAAATTGACAATTACACTGAAGTGATAGGAGATGCTGTTCAGTCTGTAGCAGATTTATCAATGAAAGCTGCTGCCAGTGAAGCAAAATATATAAATGAAGGAAACCCAGATATCCCTGTTGCTTTTGATGGAACCTGGCAGAAAAGGGGTCACACATCCAAAAATGCTGTTGCTACTGTTACTAGTGTGGACAGCGGTAAAGTTTTGGACTATGAAGTGCTCACTAAACATTGTTACCATTGTGCATCTGGTAAGATAGAAGCAGCTCACATATGTAGCAAGAATTATGAAGGTACGAGTGGAGGCATGGAGGCTGCCGCTGCTGTGAAAATGTTTAGCAGATCAGAAAAAGAACGGGGAGTATTTTACACAAAATTCCTTGGAGATGGGGACTCCAAGGCATACAAAAGTGTTACAGAATCCATGCCATATGTCAATAAGACAATAACTAAACTAGAATGTGTCGGTCATGTTCAGAAACGAATGGGCACTCGTCTAAGGAAACTGAAACAGAATCTGAAGGACAAAATTTTGTCAGATGGTAAAACCATTAGAGGTCGCCTGTCAGATAAAATTATAAATGAATTACAACAATACTATGGTATGGCAATAAGAAATAATGCAAATAATTTGCAGGAAATGAGACAAGCTGTATGGGCCACATATTTACATCGATCATCAACTGATGATAATCCTCAACATTTTGCTTGTCCAGATGGTCCTCAGTCATGGTGCAATTATAGAAAATCTCAAGCTACTGGGGATCCTTATCACCATATAAATTATATTCCATTGGCTGTTATGGAAGTAATTAAACCAATATATAGAGACTTGGGGCATCCTGATCTTCTGCGAAAATGTCTTCATGGTTGTACCCAGAATCAAAACGAGTCGTTCAACAACCTCATTTGGACTCGTGTACCTAAGAATGTATTTGTTGGGATAAAAACATTGAAATGGGGAGTCAGTGATGCTGTTATTTCATTCAATGATGGTCATATGGGTAGGCTAAAGGTCATGGCAAGGCTCGGCATTGCTCCTGGTATCAACACCATCAGAGGTCTTCAGCTTCTGGACAGCGTGCGAGTAAGGAAGGCTCAGTATGCAGCTGAATTTAATACAAAAAAAGCAAGGGCAGCAAGGAGAAGAAAGCTTCTAGGTGAAGAAGAAGAACTAGAAGATGACCCTGATTACTCTGCTGGACACTTTTGATAATAGAATAAAAGGTATTTGTGAATTTTCATAATAAATTACTTTAATCGCATTTTCTGGCATTTGACATTTTTAGTGTTACATGTACCTTTATCTCATAAACCACTCAACCAACAACATTCAAATTTTCAGAAATGCTGCAAAACAGTTCAAAGAGGCCACTGAACTAGAATCATGACAAGAACTGGCTTATTCTCTGAACTAGGGAAGTTTATGTTATACTTTTTCCAATAAAAAATGGCTTAATGGTAAAAAATTCATAAATACTATACCAACAAAAAGAAAACATTGGTTCTAGTTCAGTGGGCTCACAATATATGCTGAAAACCTCTGCCAGAATTTCAAAGTTCTGAAGATAATAGTTCCAAAGAAAAAGGTACACAAAGTTAGCAAATTTAACATTGGCGAGATAGGGCATTCCAACTCCCCTTAAATAATTTTAAAAAAAGGAGGCTTCCCAAACAATGCAAGACCTGACAAATGAGGAACTTTCAATTTTAAA
The DNA here is from genome assembly GCF_021461385.2 of Schistocerca piceifrons. Lineage (NCBI taxonomy): Eukaryota > Metazoa > Arthropoda > Insecta > Orthoptera > Acrididae > Schistocerca > Schistocerca piceifrons. The sequence goes on from NC_060139.1 coordinate 169,648,911, forward strand.
ACGGCTGAAAGCCCATTATTTAAAACCCAATTAAAAGCATACAAATTCAAACCGTCGGCTGTGAGCCGTCAAAATACACAATCAAACACCAATAAGAAAAGGCAGTACAGCCAGCGGTGCTCTGAAGTTTCCGGGCGTCGCTCTGCACTTGAAATATTAACGTTCGCTTAGGGGAGACAGGTAGCCCAACTATATCCGATCCGCCGCCAACCCAACCAAGAGACAGTCAACGGGTCCACCGACAAGACGACTTGCTTTCCACCCGACCAGTACACAAGGAACTCAGAAGGCAAAACGTAAAAGGCGTAGCCGTCCACTACCAAGTATGCATAAGCTGTCAAAACTACACACACGTGTTGGACAGCGACAACACTGTGAGGAAAGGACACTGCCTGAATTTTCCGTCATCTGCCAGGGCAGGTAACCGGAACGCTAACGGCCACAAGGCAGAAAATTCCGCTGGTGCACTTGGACTTCTAAAAGCAATACAGTAAAACTCCACCGGATGACAGCCAAACTTTCGCCAACTCGAACACTCACTGTTACTCACCGGAATACCCCAAACAGCCAACCATGAAAACCAACGTCACAATGTGACCAGACTGGCTTCGGTAATTTCATCACCACTCAACTTTGATGTCCTGGGTTGGTGAGCCACGAACCTCGTAGCAATCGGAACAGCTCCCATACACTCCGACACAGCGTAAAGACCGCCAGCGGGCGGGGAAGAAAGTCGACCATATCCTTTCAGAGGAACAGGCTCGGCATTTACCTTGAGCGATTTAGGGACATCACGGGAAACCTAAATCAGGATGGCTGGGCTTGGGTTTGAACCAACGTTCTCCAGGATGTGAATCCAGTGTGCTAACCACTGCGCCACCTACAACTAAGGAAAGAGCATTTGCATGCTCGCGTATACTGATTGCTCGTCGCAATGGTGAGGGTTAGCATTCTCAACATCCCGTACATAACTATTGTAACTATAGACTCTCGTGGATGTGGCTGAGAAAAGTGCACATAAATAAAATGAGGATCAAATATACACTGATTCAATGTGCCTCGATCTCCGAAGTCAGTTATTTCGTATACTTCCTCTGATTGTTGCAGTTGCTTGTAATGTTATTCCCAAAATATAATGTTAGCAAACCCAGTGCACAGAAAACAAATGTAAAAAATCGTTCAAATAACGATTAGAAGGTTTTCGTATTCCAATGGAAGGATTCAGACATGGACTTGTCACTTTTAACTCTGATGTTTAAGAAACAGCATTTCTTCGCTCAAACTGATACACATTCACTTCTTTTTTAAACAAACATTTGTACCACCAAATTGAATCACGCTGTGTGTGACGCTTAGGTGGGCAAATTCCGTGGATGTGTCTCTACGTTTGGTAAGTTTTACCTCAGTTATCGATCACACAGTTATCGATCACACAGTTATACCTATTTCCCTGGTTGCTTTACGTTTTCTAAAAGCCCATTGTTTGTAATCTATCAGATTATTCACAAATTTCTTTCCACTCTTCTGTACATTATGCTTTTCTTAGCCACAGAAAAAGTGGCAGGTTTACTAAAACTCAAACCAGGGTCTAGTAATACTGGTACTAGTGGATTTTTGCTATAGCGGTCACTTCAACCATCATCTACCGAGTCGGCAGATGATGGTTGAAGTGATCACTGTAGCAAAAACGTACTAAAATTGCTAGCCTCTGTTTTGATCAGAACTGAGGTAGAATCTTCCTACACGTAGGTCAGGGGCCTCATGATGGCGTAGTTAAGCGCTGAAACTAGAGATAAATAAACTTGACGGCTGAAAGGTGTTTAATTTGACATCCTACATGGAGAGTGGTTATCAATGACATCACTAGACGTCATGGTTTCTGTCGAAAGGGGCAGCGAACAGTGGCGATATTCACAGGTGATTGCTGGCAGTGTGTGGAAAGCATGCTCTGTTACGAAAAGCGCTCTTGCAATATGGGGACACCCGTCCCCATATGAATCGGGAGACTACTGCTGTCATTCCTGAAAGAAGTTACAGGTACTGCTACGACCACCGTATGCTCTTGTCCCCTTTATGTTCTGTAGGCCTCCTCGAACCACTTTTCCACTTTTCTGGAGTCTGTCCCACCCACCACAGAACAACTCCTAGCAGTTCCTTGAAGAAATGACGCCCATGCAGACCATTCTTTAGAGACCCGAAGACGTGGTAATCAGAACAAGAGAATACGGTGTGTGTGGCAGTAGCTGGAACCGTATTTCAGGAGTGGATTTTCGTCTCGTATGGAGACGAGTGTTGCAGGAGCACTTTTCGTAGTGGTACACACTCTCCACACACTGCCAGCAGTCACCTGTAAATATGAGCACCGTTCTTTGCCTCTTTCCACAGAAACCATCTCGTATGGTGCTGTCCTTAATGCACTCCATGCTGCCCGCTCACTTAATGACAGAAGCTGGGGAAACGGGTTGTACCGCACAGGGATTACATTCTAGTTACCTGCCACCTACGGCTAGACCAGAATACTATACAGGATGTTACAAAAAGGTACGGCCAAACTTTCAGGAAACATTCCTCACACATAAATAAAGAAAAGATGTTATGAGGACATGTGCCCGGAAACGCTTAATTTCCATGTTAGAGCTCATTTTAGTTTCGTCAGTATGTACTGTACTTCCTCGATTCAATGGAGCACGTTACCATGATTTCATACGGGATACTCACTCTACCTGTGCTGCTAGAACATGTGCCTTTACAAGTACGACACAACATGTGGTTCATGCACGATGGAGCTCCTGCACATTTCAGTCGAAGTTTTCGTACGCTTCTCAACAACAGATTCGGTGACCGATGGATTGGTAGAGGCGGACCAATTCCATGGCCTCCACGCTCTCCTGGCCTCAACCCTCTTGACTTTCATTTATGGGGGCATTTGAAAGCTCTTGTCTACGCAACCCTGGTACCAAATGTAGAGACTCTTTGTGCTCGTATTGTGGACGGCTGTGATACAATACGCCTTTCTCCAGGGCTGCATCAGCGCTTCCGGAATTCCATGCAACAGAGGGTGGATGCATGTATCCTCGCTAACCGAGGACATTTTGAACATTTCCTGTAACAAAGTGTTTGAAGTCACGCTGCTACGTTCTGTTGCTGTGTGTTTCCATTCCATGATAATGTGATTTGAAGAGAAGTAATAAAATTAGCTCTAACATGGAAAGTAAGCGTTTCCAGACACATGTCCACATAACATATTTTCTTTCTTTGTGTGTGAGGAATGTTTCCTGAAAGTTTGGCCGTACCTTTTTGTAACACCCTGTATATACTGATCAGCCAGTACATTCTGACCACCGATCTGCTGAGGATATAAACCCGTCCAGGAGACAGATGTGTCACATGGCGCGGAAATGACTGTTGGTCATGCACATGCACTTTGTGGTAACAGTCGGCGTGCTGTCCATGTGCAGAGTGGGGAAGGCGCGGTATCTATTTGAGTAAGGCAGATTGTGGTAGCCCAGAGACTTGGCCCCAGTATTTCTCAAAATGCACGACTTGTCTGGTTTTAGAAGAGTGCTGTGGGGAGAGGCGAAACCAAGGTGAAACTACGTCCAGACGTCGTGTGATTGGACGGCCACACCTCATTGTAGATATGGACATCGTAGCCTGGACATCTAGTAAAACAGGACCGGTGGCGAAGTTTGATACTGACCAGAGTACAAGTGTTTCTCAACACGCCTCTGCATGCGACGACCCGCGCATATGCCAATGTTAGCATCACGACGTCGGCAACTACGACTAAATGGGCACGTGACCATCGTCACTGGACTTTGGCGCATGGGCTGATCAATCCCAGTACCTACTTCATCAGGCCTATGGCAGGGCGCGGATCAGTCGCCTTCCAGAGGAACAGGTCATTGACACCTGTACTGGGGGATGGAGCAAGCGAGCGATGGCTCCATTATTCTCTGGGGAACGTTCACATGGACATCCATAAGTATAGTGCCACTCGAGCAAGGTACCACGACGGATAGATAGTATCGTAAACTGGTTGCAGAACTCGCATACACCTTCTTGACCATCATGTTCTCCGACGACAGTGGCATTTTTCAAAAAGGTAATGCATCATGCGGCCAGGAGTGTGATAGAGTGGTTCGAGGAACACCGTGGTGATGTGCTGCCCCCACTCGTCAGATACGAACCAGATCGAACATACCTGGGATATGACTGAACGTGGCATTAGGTCTCATTGCAGCCCTCCGCGGAATTTACGGGAATCAGGTGACATGTGTGCAGACATGGCACCAGCTCCCTTCAGCGGCCTACCAAGGCTTCACTAGTGTCTCCGCTGTTATCAGTGCCAAGGGTAGACTTATCGGCTATTGGGTAGGTGGTCGTAATGTTTTGACCCATCATTCTACATAGTGATGGTGAGTGAAATCGCGCACCATGAATGATGGGAAAAAATATAATGTAAATCAATAGTGAACGCCCCTCACATGTAACTATGAGGCTTTCTATATTCTGGGTAGTGTTTACAGCGCCACACTATGAACTAAGTCCTAAAATTGTTCCCGGGCATACAGCATCGGTGTAAGCGGCAGACCAGTAGACAGTGCACAGATTCCGTACTGTGCGGTGCACCGCTGGTCTGACGGTCTCCTGCCCGCCCAGAAGGAAGCAGGAGGCCGGCAGCTCCCGCTTGGCCAGCGGCACCACGGCGAAACTTTGATCTTACGCAAAGAACTCACCGCAAACTCCGGCCCGCGGCGATGTACCAGCCGAGTGAAGCCACTAAATTGCATAAAATCTCTCGCAAAACACAACCGCTACCGTCCCATCCTACCCACAAAATCCTCTGTGCGCCGTACATTTAATACCGCTTCTCTTCAAAAGTTCGCTTTTATGAAGATGAACTCCTGGCCGGGGGGTGCAACTGCTTCTGACTCTCGGCAGGCTAGAGTGAAGCCGTCGCTGCCACTGGCTGTATACGGCCAAGAGCAATCCGAGTTTACTCAAACATAGACTGTAATTAAATTGCGACAGGCTGCAGCTGTGTCGTAGTGGAGCTAGTGTCGTTGACCCTCGTCACTTTCCCATTATCGTTGTACAAGGGCGTCGTTTAACATATCAGTACATATAAAGAAAACGGATGCACTGCATAAGTAGATACAACATTATCATAAAAACTGAGGTGAGGTTCTCCGATTAGAAATCCAAACAGTCTATTATGTACTATCACATACGCTGTACCCCCAAGGCTCGGTTCTGGTACCTCTACTATTTCACATTTATATTAATGATTTTTTATAAATATGGTTGCTTTCGAAACCATCGTATTTACTTATAATGCAACACTTCTACTTACTGCAGAAATTACTAGAAATCTCAGCAGTCCGTTAACTGTGTCACAAAGCTAATCAGCAGCACGTTACATGATAACCAACGGTACAATGAGTGAAATAGGGGAGAAAAATCTGTGGAAGGAATAGTCAGAAGCTGGCAGGTGTTGAGTGGCCAGAGAGAAGCAGCGAAAGGATTAATTTAAGCTTGTGATAGAATCAGGAAAACGAGGTTGCAAAGAAAGATGACAACTGGGAACAGGGAAGACAGAAGAGGTGTAGAACGAAAGTTAAAAGGTGGAGATCGAAGGGAAGAGACTAGGAAAACGACAGGCGCCTAATAACGACATAGTGGTGAAAGAGGGTGAGCAGAAAGAGAATAAAAATGGAAAGGAATATCTGAAGAAGGAGTATAGGAGAGTAGGGTAAGTATAGTAAAATTATTATTGTCAGTCATTTCTGTGTGTGAAGAGATTGATCGCTGATCGCAGACACGTCTTCCGATATGTTTGATGCAGCGCGCTATCAATGTGAGAGCAACATTTGCACTCTATGTCGTCATTTATTTGCTGCCTATATTCCAGTCTCTGCCCTCCCCTACAGTTCCTATTCTCTAACGTTCCCTCTACTATTGTGGAGGTACACTCCCTGATGTTGCATGGGGGCTTAATTAAATATAATTGAAAACAATTTTTTTATTTTTCGTTCGTAGCAGTATGTCCGATTACGCTGTGTCTCGTAAACGGTGGCCCTGATCAGTTTTAGTACGCAATCTGACTGCATAGAACAACAACAAAGAATGAAATGAAAATTTCCTGTTAACACAATTAATTAATTAAGTCCCCAGCAACTATAAAACCTACGAAACCAAAGCACAAGTGTAATTGTTCTGTGTGTGGGAGTGTGACTCAACGTACACATCTGGCACGGTTCTTCTTCAATAAGGAAAGAAATTTTAAATATCATTTATACTGAAGTAATTAAAAAATAGAAATACTATAATTGCGTAAGGAAAGCAGAATTACACTCTAATACAAGAACACAAGCCAGATGCTTTGTTGACTGAACCTGTAATGACGCTTTATTTAAGATATTGATATAATAAAAAGAAAAGGAAATTTTTTTTTTCTTTTACCTTCATGTATTGACGAAAATCACTGTAATCATTACAATATATCTCCACACCGACTCTCTACTACCACATCTCAACAAGAACTCTCCACCACGACCTCTCGCCAAGCACTCTTCACTAGCACATCTCAACAAGCACTCACTGCTACGAGTTCTCCCCAAGCACTGCCAGTGGAGGCTGCTGAATAATACTCTTTGGCGCAATCTCTGGCGCTGTGGCTCAGTGTAGCCACCTTTCAATGTATAAACACATGTCCTATTACCGTGTCTCTTCTTGATGTCCGTGTTTTCCATATGCTTCTTTCTCAACCGGTCCTGCGGAGAAGCTCCTCAGTCTCTGCCTTATCTGTCCACCTGATTTTCAATGTTCTTCTATACCATCTCGTCTTAAAAGCTTCGATTCTCTTTCGCTCCTGCCTTACTACTGTCGATGATTCGCTGCTATACAATTCTGTGCTCCAAACGTACTATCACGCTCACAAGTATCTGAACGATTTGAACTGCGTTTTGATTTTCATAAGCTACAAACAGCAAGCAGTTTCAAATCAGAGAAGCAAACAGTACAGATATATCTTTTCAACGGCAAGGAACACGACTTATAGAGCAATGAAGAAAATGAAACAAGCAAATAAGCACAGTGCAAGGTCTATAATGTTAGATAATGTGGGAAACTACACTACTGATGATTAACCTTCACGCGCTCGCGTGGACGGTGAAGTGACCGCCTTTTTGCAATTTCGCGCCATACTTACTCCACAAAGGTAACGAGGCGGCGGGAGGGACATGTATTCTCTAGTTGCAGCTTTTTCCGACAGATGCTGCTCGAAGTTCGTCCAAGTCGCACCTCTCTGCCTCTCAGGACAAGTTCAAATAGGTCCGAACACGTTCGGCGGTCAGTTTACCGCCTTGCGAGCGCTTACGAGACTTTGTTCTACTCGTCTACTTCGGAATGTAAGTATTTCTTTTTGTAATTCCCCATAATTCCTCAATTTTATAGACTCTTCCAATTCTCTAGTGAATGTGGATTACTTTCTATAAATTTTGCCATTCACAAATTCTGCTTTTCTTTCTACTTTAGCACATCGTCATTCTAAGAAATTTCTGTTGGCAAAAGTAACAATTATTTTTAATTTTTAAAGGGAACGACGAAACCTTACGTCTGATGACATACATCGAATCTAGGCTGAATTGGAGAGGGAGGGAGCAGAGGGGAAACGCCATGAGGAATCCCTACAAGATGACGTTTCCGATGACCCAGATTATGAACAAGAAGGGATTGAAGATGATATACATCAAAGTGAGTCGGAAATTGATTTAGAAAACGGGGGACAAAATGACATAGATCTACAGGAGCTACCACCAAATGACATCAGATTTTATATAGGTAAGGACATGGAAACTATTTGGGCTAGTAGTGCCAATATTACCAGCACAAAATCAAATTCAAAAAATATAATCAAAACTACCAGGTCCTAGAGGACAAGCCAGACAATGTGAAACTTGACTGGAAAGTTTTCAGTGTATAATAACTCCCGAAATGGTAGAGGGGATCGTAAGGTACACGAATATTTATATTGAAAGGAAAAAAATTGGCACGTCAAGCACTGGCAGTTGGAAGCAGTGACTCTGAAGTACGTGAAAGGGATTAGAAGCCGACAACAACGGCTGAAATGCTAGCATTGTTTGGTGCTCTGTTTTTGATTGCGGTCAAAAGAGGAAACCGTGCAAATTTCTCTGAATATTTCAGTAGCAACGGAACAAGTCTAACAATTTTGAGAGCCAATTTCACCCTAAACAGATTTAGATTTTTGCTACGAGCTATAAGATTTGATGATCAAAACACGAGATTGGAACGTCAAGCAACGGACAAACTTGCTCCTAAACGAGAAATTTTACCTTCTTTCATTGATAACAACCAAAAATCATTCAGTTTAGGGAAATTTGTCACTGTTGATGAGACGTTGGTTGCGTTTAGAGGACGATGTTCATTCATCCAGTACATGTCTCAGAAACCAGCCAAATATGGGTTAAAAATGTATGTATTGTGTGATGCACGCACTTTTTATACATATAATTTAGAAGTATACTGCAGAAAACAAGTGCCAGGCCCTAACGTACTCACCAACAAACCATACGACTTGGTCGCTAGATTGGTTGAATGCATAGAAAAACAAATAGAAATGTAACAACTGATAATTAATTTTCAAGTTAGCCGTTGGCTGAATACCTCCTTAGCAAAGGCCTCACTTTTTTTGGTACAATGAGAAAAAAAAAGAAATTCCCCAGAATTTGTGACAGTAAATGGAAATGCAGCGGCAGGAGACTACATGGTCGGTTGTCAAGATGACAACACTTTGATTTCTATGATAACAAAAAAAAAAAGGGAAAGCTGTAGTAGTGCTCTCCACAATGCATGATAGCGACATCATTGATGAAGATACCAAAAAACCTGTACAAATCACAGACTATAATTCAGTCAAATGTGGAGTTGATACTGTAGACCTCATGTGCTCCAGAATTTCAACATCAAGAAGAACACAAAGGTGGCCTGCATGTATATTTTTCCGCTTACTTGACTTGGCAGGAATTAATTCGTTACGCGTTTTTCAATTCAACACAGGTAAAATGAAAGAAAAAACGATGACAATTCTTACATGCGTTATCTTTGGAACTGATGAGCGAAAACCTGAAAGAAAGAGCTAAATTGAAGCATTTACCAAAAGATTTGTTAGTATTTTTGGAAAATTACAGAGAGAGTGACGTAGTTTATCCAGCTGTATCAACCCCTACAAGGAGAGGAATATGTTATTTGTGTGGCTCAAAAAAGAATACAAAAACAAAGCCTGAATGCGGTGTTTTGTGGCGGCGTTCGTAGCGACTAACAATTCGCTGTAGAAACGGCTTACGAAGTCACCACCACACTTTTAATAGCGGGCCGACCGGTCCGCTGGAACAGTGAACAGAAAGATGAAAACCCAAACACTGTGATTAAATAAAAGTCGGTACTTATCTTTATTAACGAAGATACAGAAACACAGTAGTGAACTCCGTGTCTACAGAAATCTGTCTAGTTCGAGTCGGAGCGGCTAGGTCAGCGTCGGCTGACGACAAACAACAACTCTGCTGCGATGAACACACAACTGACTAGCTAGTACACAATTCGGTGGCGAGTATACAACTGAGCGGCGAATACAGAACTGTCCTAGCGCTCGCGACTCCAGCGCTTAAGAAGCCAGAAGCCAGCGGTGGCGCGGGCAGACTTGCGGCGATTTCCTGTCTCGCTGGCGCTGCTTATGCGGACGGCGTCCGGACTTTGATGCTTCCAACCTTTTGGCAGCGGGCTCCGGTGGCATTACTGGCTAGGATATAACACGGTGAATGTGGAAGAATCGTCTGTCTAAGACATTCAACCACGACAGTTACGTGCAATAATTGTTGTCAGCCTCAAAACGAAAATGAAATGGATACAGGCTGATCAGCATTTTTCATCTGACAGAAATGTTTGCGACATTTTCACTCAAAAATTCTTTTTTCAAAGCAAAATTAGCTTTTCTTGTGACGAGTTAAGGCAGTGAATAATTCTTGTCTTAAGTATTACATTATATAGTCCCAAAACATTACAATTAAAAAAATGTTCTTATATTTCATTTGGGTATTTAGCTTCCTTTTTGTATTCCATTGTATATTTTATTGTTAAATAAATAATTTTGATTACATGTGTTTGCAATATTGTGTGGGATATCCTATGTCGATATCTTATGGAAATATGACCTTTAAAAACGGAAAACCTCAAGAGATTGATGAAAACTCTCGGGCGGTCGGCCGACCGCCCGCGCGAGCGCGAGCGTGGCTATTTCTAGCGCGAGTGCATGAAGGTTAACTTATTCTTAGGTTTATCCTGTGTGTTCGATTAAGTAAACACTATGAATTGTACACTAACGCAAATAATTTGCTACTTACCATAGCCTTATATTATGACACAAATTACCCATATTCATAAACCACCAAACCGCCATGAACTAGTGAGATATTACGTACTTTTGGGGTAAAAAACGTCTATGACTACGTGTAGCTCACGGTCATACTGAAGTAAGCATTACAGGACTACCACGAAAGTATGGAGGTTGGCAGTGAGGGTAGATAGATAACGAAATCCAGTTAAATAATTCAAAGTTTCTTCATAAAAAACTAAAATGTATCTCTGCAGTATCAGAAAAAGCAGCAATAACAAAAATGCAAAGCTGTGAGATTTTCAGTTTCAAATCTACGGTGTACTGTATCAAAGCAGAAACAAAGCTGATGGGACAGAATTTATCTGAAGATTTCTTTACTGGTTACTGATCTCCCTGAGGGTAGTTTTGTCACAGAAGAAGTAAAAATGGTGTCTCCCGTGTGTTGTGTTGTGTAAAAGATAGGAAATCCGTACTTCAGCAGAGAGCTAAACATTGGACAACATGTATCCGAGTCTAATGAATAAAAACACCAGAGATGTGCTATCAGGCGGCATTTCCCGACGTACACGAAAAACCTAGCGGAAATCACCGTAAATAAAAAGCAACATATTGTTAAAGAACTGTTTTCCTATCTTAGAAACAAATCAAATATAAATATCTTTAATTACAAACCTCTGAGGATGCTTCACCTCAAGACAGCGAAACGCGTATGATGAAAATAAGCACGCATTTTCTTGTAGTCACAACGACAGAACGTAAATACCCTCAGGAAATAAATTCTTTGCGCTGCCACGAGACCGTAAACCTTGTACTTGACATAAATTTGAGCTTGGCAGACAGACACGCAGACTGTTTTACAGCATTTAACTTTATCCTCGCAGTTTTCCCATCTCAGAGATAGTAACCCGCATAGAAGTCTTTGCTCTAACTGTTCTTATTTTTGGTTTTGAAAGGGCAAAGGCTGGTGCCTCAGGACCGTCTTCTTCCCTCTTTGCTTCGTAGCGTTCCACCTCTGCGGATGGATTAAAGGTTTGTATTATGTACTAATGTAATACTTGAGTTAAACTATAGTGTTACGAATATTTACTTTAATAATGTCTTATTTTTTAATTTATTCTTTGCCATAACCTAAGTTTTAAATGTTTTTCTGGAAAATTACTTGGCACTAACATTCTGTCACTCGTCGTGATACGATGATGCAGTTGATCGGCCGCCATTGTCGCAGTTTTAAACGCTCATTGAACGATAAGAAAACGATCTTCATTCAGAAGTTTTAATACGAAGTCCAACGTTCTTTTTAGGAATGTCATTTTAACGAATGGGTCAACTCTGACGTAAAACTGTCAGTTATCTTTTCACTGTTACACATCATCATATTAAAGATCGACCGCTAGTATAGGCTGTGTAAAACATTCTGTCTAAAATTATAGTCACTCTTTCTCACTTTTGCTTGTTCTATTCCTTACAATCAGTATTTCATAAAAAAAGAAGATACACGCAGAGGAAGAGTGATTTTAAGTGGTCAGACTGCGACTGGACTTATTTAACACTGATTTTTTCTATGCTGCATATGCAACGCCATGCTGGAGTTTATTCATCAAGGGAAAGTATTACAAATAAGGAAAATCAATAACTGAACTCGGAGAAACGTAATTTCCATGAATAAAAGTTATCTGAATGAAACATTATTGGGACCGTCAACGCATCACTACTTGAGGTAAAGGCAACTTTAAGCGCGTAACTATACAGTGTCACTAGCTTTAAACTGTCATACTACGTACAACATTTAACTATGAAATCTTCGTCCATTAAAGCGAATAATAAATTTCCTGTGTTAAATTCTAGCAATGCAGATAAGTAATTTCATAACAGTGTCTCACAAGTTGGCCATGACTGTAACGTTTTACTTACAATGGCGAATGTTGTTTTGCACGGTTGTACATTTGTTTATGCAGATAAAATTCAAAAAAATGGCTCTGAGCACTATGGGACTTAACATCTGAGGTCATCAGTCCCCTAGAACTTAGAACTACTTAAACCTAACTAACCTAAGGACATCACACACATCCATGCCCGAGGCAGGATTCGAACCTGCGACCGTAGCAGTCGCGCGGTTCCGGACTGAGCGCCTAGAACCGCAGATAAAATTCAAAGCTAAAAATTAATACCGAGTAGATGTTTTTTTCAGAACATATAACTCAAAATCCTGGATCGAGACCTGAAAACGAAACTACTGTTTCAACTGAAAATCTTGTTTCTGAAATTGATGAGAGAGACAGTAATTCTTTTGGCAATGTAATTGTTCAACGTAATGACGTTTCGCATGAAGTTTATGTTCCGATGGGCGATATTTCACGTGAAACGAACGTATAAATAAGTATTCAACCAACTGATATGACTAAATTATTGCAAAGTCTTCAAGCTATGGAAGAAAACATAAAAGGTATAAAACCGGTATAACAATCGAACTATAACACTTATCAACACAACAGAGAAGATTGTCAGATGAATTACAAAAGCAGTCTAGCGACTGAGAAAAATTGAATGCTAGTTTCGACACATAGAGAGTACAGTGTAACACTTCAGCGGATGATGTTTGAAAACTTATCTTTGTTTTCCAGAAGTTGTGTAGACATTGTCTAAAAATGGTGAACAATTAAAGGGCACTGTTAAAAAACTAGAAAATAAAGTAGACATTATCATAGAAGAACAAGATGTGAAAGTTTAAAACCAACTTAGTGCAAACATGGAAAAGATGTAGAAGTAAACAATAAACTAAGTTCAGAGCTAGAACGTGTCGGAAATAGATCAGTAACAGCCGTTATATACAAGAGACACGTTTGTGGCGAATCGGCAAGATCTTAATTATAGCAAAAGAAGGTTGCTTTAAACAGAGATTTACCGGAATGTCATAATCAAGTAAGTCCGCAAATTATGACGATATATCAGGAATTGTCTACAGTCACGTTCATAAAACAAATCATCCCAACAGATGTTATTAAACCAAACGGCAATTGTGGCAGTCCAACTGTGGTAGACCCTATAGTTCACGGTAACAAAACAATAAGTTATTGCTAAATCGGACTGTACATCACTTTGTGTTGCTCGAAGAAAGTTTGCTCAAGTGTCGACATTTTCAAGTCATTATACCAGAATAAAATACTCCGCATCCGACTGCGTATATGCGAGTGTTCAGAGGTCTGTTACCATAGTCTTGGACTGGGCATCAAAGAATCTGTTTCACCACAGGGTGTATAAAAGGTGGGCCACAGACACAGATGATGGAGCCCTTCGGCCACAGACACGGATGAACTCTCTGAAACATATGAACTGTTGGTAAGAACATTTTTATCGAATTACTGTTCATGAAGCAATCAAGAATCCTTTCATACAATAAAAGGCAGCCTCCGAAGGTGTTTTGAGAAATATTTAAACGAATTTACTGGAATGAACCTATTTCTCACAAAGAGGCAAAGCTACCTTTAGATATTCGTGAGAAATTCGTACGTGTACCACAAGGATATTCAGAAATTTTGTCCCTATTATGGATTATATCGATCTTATTTATAAAGTCATGAGGGTCTTTTTACCAGAACAATAATGGCCACAACAGCAATGGCAGTCAGTCGGACATACAGAATCGAAATACCAGTCATCCTAACGGAACCGCGCTGCTCCAGTGGTATCACCTCCTACTTCACCTGGATATAACGTGAATATTACATAACACGGTCCGTAGAATTCGAACAGAAATAACAGAAGAAGTTTTGATGGTAATCGCGACCATCGTGGTTACCAAGGGAATAGGGCGGACAAAATGTCAGTAATGGTTTCAGAAATCAAATGAATGAAACCCAGAACTGGGGAGACGTGGGCAATACTTATCCACAAAATAGTTACAAACAACATGGTGTTCCTGATACTAGCAGGCAAACTAAAGGTCATTCGGTGAACATTGTTGAAGCTGCCAACGTCAACTACCAAGCTTTGTTAAATTAATTCTGATCTCATTAAGCGTTCCTGTGACATATCTTGGAGAGGAGGCAGTCCCAGCAATCACGTCAATTTGTTACAATATGATAAAACTGGTATTAAAAGTGAGTAAACTATGGAACAAATTTTGTGTACCTGCCATTCAAAAGATTAAGTACAAGTTTCAATAGACACCATAGTGGCAAGAATTCGTCCCACAGTTGTATTAGATACATGTGTCTGTATCAAAGTTTTTTCACAGAATGTGTGAAGTAAGATTAAAAACGTAGACAAAGTGCCAACCTACCCGGCACAAAACTGTCTTATTGTTGGAGCTCTACATGCTAAGATTGAACATGTCAAGTGGAAGACACAAGTATCTGTTGTCCAGTGAGGTCAGATAAGTCTGAATCTTAATGAACGAAGTGACAGCCCTTCTCTCTGTGCTGAACCGGGAATCACAAACCAAGGGAAAGGCATAGAACTCGAAGACGGCCACCCTCAACTTCAGGGACAATGGAAGAAATGAAAAATCAGCCATGGACATTTTTAGCGTCTTGTACTATATTCTGAACCCTGTTGACACTCAGTAAAGAAAAAAAAGCAAGGCGAACCGAAACTGCAGCATTACTGTTGTAGCTATGGACGCCTAAAAATAGAGGTTGTCACAACGTAATAAACTTCAGTCTCATGTCCGTCATAGTATTTGGCCCATATTGTAGCTTCTGTCGAAGTGCTTCGATCAAAAACGGCAGCTTGCGACATTTAAGGGCAGTGCCGGAACGCACCTCTTCAACTATTCAACTATGGAACACCTACCCGCACCTGTCCCACCACAAGTTGAAAATTTTGAAAACTTATGATAACACAATAAGAAATTTCTTTACGAAATACTGCTTCTGTCCCAGTAGCAGTGTCGCTTTGCTCCTAGCTCTACTCGATACATATCGGCACATGTCAGTAGTCTTCAAGACTATGACGTGATGGTTTTCAACGGCTGCTAGCCATAACGTTCACTGTAGCTGCTCGATGAACTTATTTCTCATTGACACACAATATGAGACAATGTCACGCCACTGGGTGGCAGAGGCTGCTTCCAGTCATAGAGAAATGGCGATATGTACCCACCACAACTTCGGAAAGTGGCTCAACTTATTTTAGGTACACTTTATAGACAGACAGACGCGCGCACACACACACACACACACACACACACACACACACACACACACACACACACACACACACACACACACACACCATATCACAGCGTCACATACGCGCATTTAAGACCAGAAAAACGTTTGGAAATACCCTCCTGACGCAGTGTTACTCGCGAGAGCGCTGTAACATTTTCTATTTAAAACAATGTCGTAAGCACACGACAGAAACTGAGAACAAAAAGTAACAGTCAACAGAAAACTCCTAATGTTTTGGAGCATGTAATATAGCGACACTGTCCTCAGAGGAACATGAGATCATATTCCCTTATTACACCACTGGCCATTAAAATTGCTACACCAAGAAGAAATGCAGATGATAAACGGGTATTCATTGGACAAATATATTATACTAGAACTAACATGTGATTATATTTTCACACAATTTGGGTGCCTAGATACTGAGAAATCTGTACCCAGAATAACCACCTCTGGCCGTAATAACGGCTAACGGCCTTGATACGCCTGGGCATTGAGTCAGACAGAGCTTGGATGGCGTGTACACGTACAGCTGCCCATGCAGCTTCAACACGATACCACAGTTCATCATGAGTAGTGACTGGTGTATTGTGACGAGACAGTAGCTCGGCCACCATTGATCAGACGTATTCAATTGGTGAGAGATCTGGAGAATGTGCTAGCCAGGGCAGCAGCCGAAAATTTTCTGTATCCAGAAAGGCCATTACAGGACCGGCAACATGCGGTGATGCGTTATCCTGCTGAAATGTAGGGTTTCGCAGGGATCGAATCGAATGAAGGGTAGAGCTATGTGTCGTAGCACATCTGAAATGTAACGTCCACTGTTCAAAGTGCCGTCAATGCGAACAAGAGGTGACCGGATCGTGTAACCAATGGCACCCTATACCATCACGCCGGATGATACGCCAGTATAGCGATGACGAATACACGCTTACAATGTGCGTTCACCACGATGTCACCAAACACGGATGCGACCATCATGATAATGTAAAGAGAACCTGGATTCATCCAAAAAAAATGAAGTGGCATTCGTGCACCCAGGTTCGCCGTCGAGTACACCATCGCAGGCGCTCCTGTCTGTGATGCAGCGTCAAGGGTAACCGCAGCCATGGTCTCAGAGCTGATAGTCCATGCTGCTGCAAACGTCGTCGAACTGTTCGTGCAGATGGTTGTTGTCTTGGAAAGGTCCCTATCTATTGACTCAGGGATGGAGACGTGGCTGCACGATCCGTTACATCCATGCGGATAAGATGCCTGTCATCTCGACTGCTAGTGATACGAAGCCATTGGCATCCAGCTCGGCGTTTCGTATTACCCTCCTGAAGTGAACCCACCGATTCCTGCTAACAGTCATTGGATCTCGACCAACTAGAGCAGCAACGTCGCGATAGGATAAACCGCAAACGCGATAGGCTACAATTCGACCTTTATCAAAGTCGGAAACATGATGGTACGCATTTCTCCTCCTTATATGAGGCATCACAACAACGTTTCACCAGGCAACGCCGGTCAACTGCTGTTTGTGTTTGAGAAATCGGTTGGAAACTTGTTGGTGTCACCACCGGCGCCAACCTTGTGTGAATGCTCTGAAAAGCTAATCACTTACATATCACAGCATCTTCTTCCTGTCGGTTAAATTTCGCGTCTGTTTTACGTCATCTTCGTGGTGTAGCACTTTTAATGACCAGTAGTGTACATCTACATTTTTGCAGCTGTGTCAGGCGAATCCATGTAACTTCTTTAGTCTCTAGAAGAAGGTCCAAAGCAACTAGTAGTGACGTGCCAGCTGACCATCGCAGAGAACAGTGGCGACCAAATCATTGTTGGGGATGGTAATGAGGAGAGCTTTATTGGGACTACCATTGGGTAGTGTCAACACATTTTGTTCGTAACGGGACACCTCCACTGGAGTATACTACCATAAGCTTCTGACGAGTTTACCAGAGGCTGTCAAGAGTAGGTGTCGTGGGAACTGACCAAAGGGAATGTCTTTTCCTACACAACACCTGCCCAGCTTATTCAGCACAGAACACCCCCCCCCCCACCCCCACCGCCACTCCTACCCCAATAATCTCCTGATTTAGCCGCCAGTTACTTCCTATCTCCTGGTATGAAGGAATCATTGCGTTTTTTCTGAATGATGATGAGGTGCAGTTTCGACGTGAATTGTTTCCTGAACAACCCCATGCAGACTTCTACAACGATAAACTCCGGCGAGTCATCCAAGGTCGGAAAAAGTGTATCGTATAGAAGGCTGAAAATGTAGAGAAGGCTTGACAAATTTTACTGCCGCATCTTCATATTTTGAGCTGATAATTAACACTTCAGAAATTTTCTTGATCCCAGAATGAATTTTTCACTTTGCAGTGGTATGTGCGACGATATGAAACTTCCTGGCAGATTAAAATCGTGTGTCGGTCGGAGACTCAAAGCGAGGACAGAGCTTGAGTCGATGATCGGGACACAGTTCTAATCTGCCATATGGTTTAATATTCCTTGTATTGTAGGATACGCCACACTAGGAATTTATTTAGGAGTATAAGGTGATAAACAGCGAAAGGTGCGATCCGGATGGCAAACTTTGGATATCACGGAGTAATCGGCGAGAAAACAAGCGAGGCGCCCGGGAGCGCCAAGTTAAATCACGCCCATTCGCTTTGATCGTTTACATTCCGTCAGCTGCGCGCTCGCTGCAAGAGCTCCAATTTTACGCGACATTTGCCAACGCGATCGTTCCGTCTGGTGTACTACTTGCATTTGTTTCACTTCTCCACCTCCCTCTCCGTTAGCTCAACCCACTCGCCTCACCATCAATGATTTTGTATGGACGTATTCTTATTAGTTTTCCGATAACATTCTCTTTCTACACCCGTTTGTCAAAGGTAATTCCGCAGAATCCTAAAAATCACTTCCGGCGTAAATTCAAAATACATTGAAAGGAGCACACACACGTAAAATAAAATTTCGTTCTTGTTACAGGCAGCTTTTTCCTGTCGTTTGAGTTCACAGGAGTATAAATTAAATTGAATCCAGTATTTCAAAATGAAAATTCTCATTCATTTTCTGTTTCATTGGTCCGATCGGCGATAAAATTCATTCTCTCAACTTTGGTACTGTAAAGACAATATCTATTGCCAGGGCCCTTTCTTGACGTGAGTACAGTAAAGCTAACAACTACTGCTTGGCTCCTTTCCCCCACGTGAAACGCAAGTATACCTTATACGTGTTCCCACAACAGATTACATACAGCTGATGGCGACTCTTTTTAGAGACAAATTTGAAATTAATTTCAGTGCAAAGAGCACATCATAATCACAGCCAGTCTGCCTTACGCATTTAGTGCTACATATTGTACACGTCCTACTACCTGACGTCTTTGTTTGCCAAATGTATTTGCTATCGACGCAACAACGGCCGGCATATCATTCGATTAGATAACCTGAAAATAGTCTCAAAGTAATACTTGTAACTTTCAGATCATTTGCTGACATCTTAGCTCCCTGTATGAAAATATATATAAATTTCATAAAATTATAAATAAAAGAGAACTTATTTTAATCCGATTTCTCAATCTTTATTTTATTTACTTTGTTGCTTCTTTAAAATAATGGTACACATCTCTCTTCGTCTTGCATTGTTATTGTTTCACTCTTGGTTTTTGTACATTTTACATGTTAAGTGTCTTTTGCTACAGAGTATACCTATTTTTCCGATAGTTGCTAAAATGTTTCACCACTGTGGGGTCGATGCTTTTTCTTGGCTGACAAACTTATTCTTGAGGGTAAGTGGTCTTGATCATTGCTAAAATTGAATTCATCGTCATGTATTCTTCCTGTAATCCGTGTACAACTGACGTAGGTGGTTCACGCTAAGTATACACAGACGTTTCATTTAGATACTCCAGTACATTTTCAGTAACGTATACAGTTCCCTATTTATTTTGACCACTCCAAGTAAATTTTTGTCCAGAAGCAAAGGGAGAAAATTGTGTCAAGCAATTGTTGCTTAGCTGCTAGGGGGACACTAACCAGCAAGATTAACTCTCTCGTAACTTTGTTCGTACGAATGTCTGATCAGCAGAACGTCATTCAACAGCACTCTATAATTATTATTCAGTAAGCCACTTCCCCTCCTAAAAACGTATTTAACAAAAACGTACAACAGTGTGTCAATCACGTAAACATGACGTCATTAAGTTCAGTCCACAAAACTAAATTTGGCTCTCCTCAACTAGCACGCAGTGCACGTATGGAGGGAGGGTGGAGAGGGAGGGGGAGACGTTACAAGTCTACTTGGTCGGGTAGAGTTGACAGTTAACAACTGAAAACACAAGGAAAATGCACACCGGTTATTCAGTCAACCGTCGTCAGTTGATTCAACACGGAAAGAAGATATAAATGCTATGGAGAATGTAAGTAATTCCAATATTTTTTTTTCAGTTCGGTAAATGTAGAACTCTACTGTAACACTTTTAAACGAACAGTAAAGGCAGTCGTTCATTAAAATCTGCAACATCATTACCTTTTTTTTCTGGATATGCCTCAGAAGATTCAACCTGCAACAACACGAACGTAGCTGAACGCAAACAATCGAGTCCACAGAGATTACCGATCTCCCTTCTATTGCCAAGAATCTACACTAAGCTAACGAGAGCTTGAACAGAAGACTGGAAAACCTAAAACCAGTGTACAACGCATTATAACACATACGAGTTCCATGCATAAGTGCAGTCAAATGAAAACGAGACAGTTGGAAAAGTGTTGTTATTGTCTTTTGTGGGAAGAGACCAAACTGCGAGGTCATCGGTCTCGTCGGATCAGGGAAGGACAGGGGAAGGAAGTCGGACGTGCCCTTTCAAAGGAACCATTCCGGCATTTGCCTGGAGCGATTTAGGGAAATCACGGAAAACCTAAATCAGGATGGCCGGACGCGGGATTGAACCGTCGTCCACCACAATGCGAGTCCAGTGTGCTAACCACTGCGCCACCTCGCTCGGTGGAAAAATGTAAATAAACACTTTATTAAAAGTAACCACTATAAAGGTAAATATATTTAGTCCACTGTGAGACAGGACGATCAATGCCTTCGTGGAAAATATTTGTATCCAGGCGTACACCTTGTTGTCCGAGATAATCGAAAGCCCAGAAAGTCCTCTTCAGGGTTACAAAAATAGGAAAATTTCACAGGGGTGGGATCAGGAATATATGACGGATGCTTAAGAGCTTCTCAGCACAACCTATGTGACGCTGTCGAGACAACTTTGGTAGCGTGAGGTCGAAACCCTGCGTACTATCATGGTTCCGTACAAAATGCCAAACATTTTTCCATGGAGACACTGCTCATCTTCTCTCACAGTGGAACAATATCATTGGCAGTTACGGCAATTACTTTTGAAGTAATACAAAGTTTACGTAATTTTCCAGCTGTCTCATTTGACTGTCCCTTATATTTTATCAGTACATATGTAGCATTTCCATCTTCTTTTAGTTGGTGTACGTTGTAATCACTGCTTGAACCGAAGATGATTATTTGAGAGATCGATGTGCATTGTCCTTGTGTTTATTTTCATCACCATTTAGTGGACGATTTACCTTACGTGTTTCTAAGTACAGGAGAGTCAATGTGTTCTTATGTTTCTAATGTCAAGTATAAGTGAATAACAAACTGTGATGTACTTATGAACGGGTCTCTAAGAGAGAAAGCGGTTTACCGAATAAAAAATATTGTATGCTATTTGAAAAAGACGCACACCTGTTCATGTCTTCGAAACGAACAAAGCTGCAAGAAAAACAATCATGACAAACTGCGTGTTTGCTTCTGTCTCGGGTTCTTCGGCTGTCGTTTGCTTGATGATTTTTCTGACGTTTCGCCAGCACGAGTGGCCGGCATTCTCAAAGCTTCACCCTCTATTGCTGGTGATGAAGCTTTGACAATGCAAGCCATTTGTGCTGGAGGAACGTTAGAGGGATCATCACACAAATGTCGAAAGGAGAACCCGAGACACAAACCAACAGGCAGCTTGTCAACAACTGGCCATGGAAGCCTTAACAGTTTTATAGAAGCAGTCACGCTGGTCATGTCCACCTGGTAGCTAAAGAACATTTGCTTGATGCACGATTAATTGTGCTTGTGGAGAAAACATTGTACTTGGCGGTCAAGACAGGAGGACCTCCTTTTTTTCAACCTACGATCAGCGGTAGAATTAAAATTACATTGAAAATCAGGTGATGCTTTACACGGATGTGTTGCTTAGTGTCTGTAGCATGCCCACCAATCGCGTCACGTCGTCTTTTCCAGTTCTGAGAGATAATGACCCATAAACATGCTTCAAACAATACTGTCTCCTGTCAAGTAGGAATTGTCTGCCGAGAGACTTCGCCTGGTTTGATGCAGCCCACATAACGTCACTGTCGCGTGTTTGCTTCTGCACGACATTTCTTGACCCCACACAGCAGGTGCAACGAAGCAGCTCTTGCAGCGATTTTCATGGGAAATCATCCGCCATACAGCCCGGACTTCGCTCACGTGAACCGCTGGCTACGAGGACAGCATTTCGGCTCACACTACGAGATGCAGACCAGAGTAGGAATAGACGGGAATTACTGAAGACTTCTATGAAGAGGGTATTGGAAAGTATGTATCATGCTACAACACATTTCTAAGTCAGAACGTTGAATATTTAGAGACGTAGCGCTGGAATGTGAGTGTAAATATTGCAAAATAAAACGTTTTTGGTATGCACGTTGGTTGCCATTTCGCAACCAGTCATATGTTGAACAAAAAAAAATAAAAAATGAAACAGTATCGCCCGTAGTTGGGTCGCCCTGTACAATAAAAAGAAAATGGTTCAAATGGCTCTGAGCACTATGGGACTTAACATCTATGGTCATCAGTCCCCTAGAACTTAGAACCACTTAAACCTAACTAACCTAAGGACATCACACAACACCCAGTCATCACCCTGTACAATAACTTCATGAACTTTTTTTTTGTATATCGATTAGGAGAAGGTGTTATAACTTAATGTTGCGGATAACTATTAATGCACATTAATTGACTTCTTGCCACCTGTTCGTGACTGAGATGTTTACATCTATGTAACTCGTATCATTTCCAGTGAACGCCATGGATTCGCCGCACTGCAGACTTGAGTTTTGCGTTCATTGAAAGAGAAACGGAAACAAAGACAGCGCCTCTGATGGATTGCCCCCCGTCGTCCAGATAAGCGCTGATTTATGCTCTCGCCTTCCGCAGCAGCGCCGCAAACGCCGTCGGTAGACGGACGCCGTGCGGTGATAGGCGCCGTGGCCGCCGACGCCGACGCTCACGCCCACACCGAGTGACGCCAGGCGTCATGAGCTGTTCAGTATCAGTCGGTGCAGCGAGCGGGCGGGCGAGCCCTATCGGATCTTCCGCCGTACGCGTCGGAGCAATTGTAAGCGGGAGCTCTCCTGGCGGGTGCCCGGATAGGCAATGGCTGCGTTTGACGGTGGAGTCCGCTGTTCGGTGTAACGGCAGTGGCGTATCGCGGGAGAGTCGCATTACAACGAGGTAAACAAGCTGCGTTTCCTGTTGTCTGGTTTGAAACTGTTGGACTGACTCCACCACCAAAACGTCAGTCGTCCATATGTTGCTACTTCTGCTGTCGTCGCACTGTGACCGCAGGTACTCAAATATCTCCCTCCCCCCCTCCCCCCACCCCCTCGTTTCCTTAAAGAACCCAAGTTCTATGTATAAACCTACAAATGGATGATTAAGTTGCAAATAAGTTAACGTGTCTTCACAATACCCACATGTCAATTATTTCAGTTTTTATTACGTCATACCTCCTGATCTGCGTATCGTACAGTGATAGACTATAATTTGGCAACTTTCCTCTGTCCGTTATTTTATGGATGGTGTCAGCAATAAAACGTTTCGTAAAGGTCTGAAATTAAGTGCAAAGTTTTTTGGAAGTCACTAAGTTCTCTCACTCTTAAATGTTTTAAAAATATAATTTGAGTAATCTGCAACTAGGAATCGGTGTTCTTATCCATTTAATAATGCAGGATTTCCACAAAATCCTACTAAACTGCCTCCGTCCGACCATCGAGTCATCCTCAGCCGACAGGCGTCACAGGAAGCGGATATAGAGAGGCATGGTCTCATCTTATCGGTCTCCCGGATGTTCTCAGTTTTTCGTGCCCGAATGCGCCATTTCTCAATCAATTAGCTCAATGGGCGTCACAACGACTGAGTGGAATCAACGTCGAAACAGCGCTAGACAGACTCTTACTGTTACTCATTACAGTGTTGGCCAAGCTGAACAGCGTCTAACTTCGGTGATCTAACAGGAACCGGTGTTACCTCTGCGGCAAGGCGGTTAGCATTTTACGTCCCACTATCATTTCAAACAGCCATTACGTGCAA
Organism: Schistocerca piceifrons; assembly: GCF_021461385.2. Taxonomy (NCBI): domain Eukaryota; kingdom Metazoa; phylum Arthropoda; class Insecta; order Orthoptera; family Acrididae; genus Schistocerca; species Schistocerca piceifrons. The sequence continues at coordinate 169,672,905 of NC_060139.1, forward strand.
TCTATTACTGATAGAGAATCTTACGTTCCTGTAAAAGTTTTTTTTTAAATCTATATTTCCAAAATCTTAATAATTGTACAATTTTAACCCACTACCTTATATGATTAGTGGGTCCAGATAATGATACAATGATTACAACTGCAGCTAAATCCTAAATTATATTTAAGTAACTAATTAGCAAAGTAAGCTGCAGAGTAATTGCAATGGGCAAAACTAGTTGATTTTAATTTTATAGGGATTACTTAATAAACCTAACTATTAACTAGTTGCTACTGCCTACAGCGTTACAGATGTGTCAGTCAAATATAAACCTATATGTAGAGCCTTGCTCATTGAGCTAAGCCCAATGAGCGTGCCCCTGACAGTGGGCAGGCCAAGATGTTGGTCGCTGCAGGTTTCTAGAAACTTCGTACCTAAAATCTAAGTCCTACAACTAATTCTATCCTAAAGTCAAGTTCGGTGCTTGTCCTTGATCGGCGGATTCCAGACTGTAGCAGTCGGCCTGTCCACGCTCAGGCGGTATGGGAATAGGGTACCGGACTCAGTAGCTGTTAAGTGTCTCTTAAGTTCTTGTTAGTTTAAGTCTCTCAGATATTCCCTTAAAACTTTTTGTGATACCACGTTTGCCAGTTTGTTGATAGTCTGAAAAGTGTCGTGTTGTCTGAATAAGCTATATGTGTTATGGTGCGGCAGTTGGTCACGTAACATTGAAGCTACATCATTGAAAAGGGGCCGGCCGGTATGGCCGTGCGGTTCTAGGCGCTTCAGTTTGGAAAAGCGCGACCGCTACGGTCGCAGGTTCGAATCCTGCTTCGGGCATGGATGTGTGTGATGTCCTTAAGTTAGTTAGGTTTAAGTAGTTCTAAGGGACTGATGACCACAGATGCTAAGTCCCATAGTGCTCAGAGCCATTTGAACCATTGAAAAGGGGGCATTCGTAAACAACATGGTCACGTGTACCCTCAGGAGCGCCACAGTCACACGCGGGTGTAGCCTTCTTCCCAAATCGACATAAATATGTAGGGTAGGGTCCATGACCAGTGAGAAAGTGGAATAGTCCCCGGGTTGGTTCGAAGTACTTCATTCCCATCCGTTCCCTAATGTCCGGAATAAGATCAAAAGTTCAAAATCCGGTTTCTTCAGCTTCCCGGGATTCCTGTCATAACTGATCTCCTCTTAGTCTGATCTCAACCCTGTTCCCAGCCATGATGCCTATAATCTTTTCTGTTTTCTCTATGTTACCTTTCTTGGTCCAGTACCATACGGCCTGTTCAAAAATTTTGACGTCCAGGGGGCAGAGCCCCATTATGAGTAACAGGGCTCCTCCCGGCGTTGTCCTGTAAGCCCCCACTGATCTGACTATCATATTCCTGTGGACACTTGTCACTGTCATCGCAGGCACAACCCTCGTGAGTCTGTGTGCCCAGACTCCCGAGCCGTAACCCACTATTGATGTAGCGTCTCTCAAAGTCTTCTTTCTAGGAAGTGTCATCTGGTACGCGTGATCCAAATCTGTAACGGAGTACTTCGGAATTTTCGGCGCCAGTATGGGTGGGCACCACCAACAACAAATAAAAGCGTACTGAGGTGGTTCAAAAGCTTCCCCCGTGTGACTCAAGCACGGGTTGACAGAGTGCAAGCTGCAATTCAGTGCACCTCCCAGAAATCCATTCGTCGTACTTCCGAATCGCATCTATAAAGGTCATAAAAGCGAATCTGCCATTACGCCTACGAACTGCAATCATCGAGCAATGCAGCCAAATAGCCTTCCTCTGCGCTACGCAATCGTGTGTTCCATGCTGGTATCCATAGATGCTCAAAACGACTACCGAAAAATGGGGCTATTCAGAAGAAGCAACGTTCGACACTTCTCGACACGTTAATCGCAGTTTCGGAAACCCTCACAACATACATGACACGTCCATGATAGCCCGAAGCCTATCGTGTGTGGCCTAATGCACAATAGGGTGATAAGCCCATTTTTATTCGCAGAGAAATTCATAATGGCAAAGTCTTAGCCTGACATGCTCCAACAGATTCTACTACAAGAGACTGAAGAGCTGCAGCGATCCATCGCTTTCCAGCATGTTGGTGCATCTCCACGTCGGATTTTGAAGGTGCTGGATGTGCCAATTACAGATTGCATGAGAGGTCATGGCTGGTGATGGTCGCATGGTATGGCCCCCGTGGTCTTCTGATGTGACGTCATTAGACGTTTCCTTGTGTGGTTACGTCAGTCAGTGACACTGCTACCCTTAGTACAGGAATCAGTGAAGTAATCAGAAATGCTGATGCTGCAATTTTGACCCGTAAAAGACCAGAACTCAAATATCGCCTCGATGGTCTACAAGCGACAAGTGACGTACACATCCAAGGTCTGGCATAACAGAAAGAAGTAACTTTGAGACCAGCTAAACGTTTCACAGCACAACACGATTCTCCATCTGTAATAGTTACCGAGCTATGATTTCCTAAAATGATTGCGGGACATTATCGGCACACCGTAGTGACTCAGCTGACTTTTTGACTACTCCAAGAAAAGACAAGAGCCCCTAATAATAATTAGGAAGACTCTTGACTTCATCGAGGTATAGGGATTTATACGATCTACATCTGATTTTACGTATATACATACTCCCAAGCCATTATACAATACATGGCCCATTGTACCACTGCTAACAATTCCTTTTCGTGTAGTGCTCGCAGATGAATAAAAGGAAAAACGAGTATATATTTTCTTCCATAGGAGCCCTCACGCGAAATATACACTGATGGCATTAGGCTTAGACTGCAGTCTGTCGCATAGACTGCTTCTCTACACTTTCTCAATAATGTTTCGCACTTCACGCGTTCCCATTTTAGTTCCGAAATATTTCCATAACACTCGCCGGTCTATGGATCATACCGGTAACAAATCTAACAGTATGTCTCGTGATTTCTTCGATGTCTTCCTTTAAACCTGTCAGCTGGGAATCGTAAACACTCGAAAAGCACTCAAAAAGTGGTCGCGTAAGTGTTCTTTACTTTGTCTCCTTTATAGATGAGGTGCACTTTCGTAGAATGTCGACCATTCGCCTTCCCAGCATCCGCCCCAACTTCCTAGTTCGGTTTCATGTCTCTTTGTAACGTTGTTCCTGGATATTTAAGCGACGTGCCTATGCCAAACAGCACAGCACTAATACTATATTCGAATATTCCTTGATGGTTTTCTTATCTGTGTTAAGCTTTTTGCTATTCACCACACCTAATATAGCCCTAAATACCGTCAAATCAGCCTTTAATCTCTTACATTTACTTTTTTTAATGACGACTCTTCCTCTACACTACAGCGTCATCAGCTGTTGAAGAGTGTCGCTCACTCAATTTGCTCGATTGTTTTCCGTATAAGAAACAGTAGCCGTCCTATCACAGCTCCCGGTTCACTCCGTATGACACCTGTGTCTGTTCTATCCCCCTGAATTTCAGATTTTTCCCTCATTTTTGTAAGAGAGACTTTAAAAGTCATATCAAAAACTAAAAAAATAAATAACAAGAAATACAGTCTTCCAAAGCTGTAATACAGGAAATGCAAAGTGACATAAGTAATTTTGAAGGAACTCTTTAATTAACGGAAAACCTGTTTTCCAGCGACACCTATAGTTTTAAGGTATGAAGTCATGAGTTTGGAACTGCTTGCGAATTTCCATGTGTGTCAATAAAATAACTTCATCCAAGCATAAAATTAGTAGCGTACTTTAACTGTGCTTGGAGACTCTGTAGTCATCTATACCTACGTGAATTTAATAATTTTTACGCGGTTAGTGTAGGAGCCGGAGAATTTAAAACGATTTTTTATCACCGCGGAGAATGGAGGGATATACTGACGGCTTGAAAACAGTACTTGTCGAGACGGCGTCGACACGACGGACCTCAAGTGTCAGACGCTAAGCAATTTGAATGAAATTTCAGTGTTTCACAAAGCTAGGCGATACACCAGCAGCACTTAGGCAGAGAGTGACTAGGGAGAGCACCACACTGTCTGGCCCTCTCACCACGGTCGTAGCATTTGAAAATCTAGGATATCGTGTATATTATAGCCTGTAGAATAATGAAACCTTGGAGAACCATTCCAGTAATTATTCACCAGTCATGGAATCGTCGCTGCAGTAGATCCTTGCTGAATGGACTATGTGAGTTTGCTGGTGTTACTTCCACTTTTTTTCAGAATATGGATTACACAATATGTGATGTATTGAACCTATTTTTACAGTCGCACAGTAGTTAAAATTTAATGATACTAGCATCGCTGTTATTGTGATATCAGTTAGTCAGAAATATAAGAGATTCAGTTACGACAGCATCATACTGAAATTACTACTTGACATGTGGAGGAACGCATTTATGGGGGAACGTCAACACATTGTCCTTTTAACCAGTTCCTCGCCTTTCAAGTGGTATCAGTACGTCACAATCATAACTGAATCTGCCATATTCCTTAACACTGATCACTTCCAGTGCCTGCGATAATTTTAATATTTTATAATGGTCAAGACGGTAAGAATTTTGACTTTCTACAAGTTAATATCTCCTTCTATACTTGTAACTCTAATATAATTCAAGCTACAGACGTAATTTTGAAATTATTTCTTTTGCAGCTGATACCAAAGTTTTCAATTTTTGGAACAGGTAAATTTTACCTAAAAATCAGTCAGTCACGTGTTTGTTCCGAATTGTACAACAATGGCTCAAAGAAACTAAAGTGTTTCGTTCCTTTCATTGTGTCGCCACTGATTTTCTTATTTGACTGGTTGTTACGTGGGTATCGAAATGTCTTCGTAACTTCCCCTTTTGTGTTGTTTAGCACTTATATAATATATGCATCTGGGAGGATTTTCCCTGTTGAGAGAAATTTGGTTTCAAAATCATTAATTTTGAATCCCCTGTTTGTACTCTTATATTCTAGTGTTCCCTTCTTGTTTGTCTTTTTTGCCGTCGTACTAAGTTCCATTCGGCGTTTAATCCATGTGACTATGACGATCAACTAAAACTAATTCTTATACAGTTTGAATACTAATTGCCGTATAGCATGAAGTGTGACACCATTAACAGACGTGGAAGACGTTGAAATAACGCTCAGTATTTTGTGCATCAGTTATTCCTGGTATAAAACCGTACGAGCATCTGCCACTGGATGCAACCTCTGCATACCTTATATCTTTAAAAACAGTGCTTGTCCATTGCGGAAAATGGAAACACATTAGAATGAGGCAGGCATCCTAGAAGTGCAGCTATTCATAGTTATTATTTAAGGGTTGTCTACCATAGGGAAGTTGTATAGCTATACGGAACTCAGAATAAAAGCCAGATTTGAAAAACAAAACTACTAATTAATGTAATCAAGTGAACAAGCGGCAATGAATAATTCATGGCAGTGTAGCAAACTAAAATAAAATGACTCTAAATGTTGTTGGACTCGGATTTAATTTGAAGACTGTAGGAACCTAACTCTATAAGTATATCCACATCTAGATAGTTTTCAAATGCAAGTTAAATGAGACAATTATTTACTATAGATAACTGAGTATGTGGCATGCATATACAGTTCGAGTGCTCAGAAAATGAATTACGATAACCTAACATACTTCAACTTCAAGTTCAGCAACTGATTAGCACCAGCTGGGAAGTGAATATATTTTAAAATGCAAGTTGTTTCCAGGGCCCCTCAATTCCCCTGCTCCGCTTGGAGGTGAGGTTGAAAGCTGCTACCAGTGTAACACATGAATATGTACCCTTTTCTAGATAAAAAAAAAAGAGGAAGTGGCAGGAACTACCCACTCACACCTTGCGAAAGCATCATTACAATTTACGAGGTTGGTACCACGTCCGGTGGTGGGAGAGTTCCTTTGGATTGCACAGTCCGTTGTTTTGTGGGGAATCAACGAACTTGCTGACGTCAGAGAAGCGTAGGCGGCCTCGTGTTTGATGTAAGGACAGAAAGCTAAATTCCCTGGAACAGCCTCTGGGAGAAGCTGTGGCGACCAGTGACATCCGGCCTGTGGCAAAGGGATTAGCACTAGGAACAGAACCTTTTCCGTGAAAACTAGTGGTCACACATAAGGAGCTCGTTCCCTGAAATTGATACATGATAAACTTTCTGCCGACCTCATGGTGCTGCCAAGCTCTGGGGATCCGATCCCTTCTGGCGAGAGACTGAATAATTGCTTCTCCCAGCAAAATGAACCAAGCTCAGACAATTAATTATCACTTAATCGTGACAAAGCAAAAATAAAATCAAAAAGCGATATTTGACAGTCAAATCACTAATTTCTTGTCTTATACTTTTATGGATATTAAATTATGTATCCGACAATCTGACTTTTCTAAAGCCTTTGAACCTATTATTGCTAATATCCCCCGATAAAATCTTCCAAATCAAAGATAGATTCCTTTCTCACACAAACGAAGAAATTGATGGTTGTTACAAGATTATATCGTCTCATCGTAATGTCTCTTTTAATTTTTGTGTATATTATCGTATTCAACATTTTAGAACTCCAAGACGAAGACTATCATGAGATAGTATTTAAACGATAACCTGTTTGGGGCTGCCTAAAGCCTTCAGTCACTGTAAGCATATTGTACGCTACTCTTTAATATTCGTTAAAATAACACCACCTTAAGGAACGTGACCAGATAGGTCAGTGTTACGGCACCCTCAGTCGGTACAGCGTCCTCAAACGAACTCGGTGTCTAAGGCCGGAATGTGAGTGAGTTTGAACGGAGCAGAGTGACAGGTCTCCAGGAACCGAGTTTATCGAATTGTGACCCTGTGGCTTGTAGGGGGCATGCTGCTATTAAAAAGATTCTTGTGCGGAACAAGCGGATGTACTGGAGCGTTCAACCGGTGTGGATATGTCTGCGTCGATGGCACGACGCCGTCTGATGAGAGATGGACTGGTGGCACGCATGCCATTGCGTCGGCTTCCACTCACCAGAAACTACAAGAGCCTCAGATGGCAGTGGGTACGTGAATGCAGTCACTGGCGTGCTGAATGATAAAATGTACTGTTTACGGAAGTGTTCTGCTTCAAGTCGTTCCAGAGTGATGAACGTGTAAGTGTTAGACGCTATCGTGATGAGAGAAATCATCCAGACTGCATTGTTCAGCAGCATGGCGGAAAGGCTTCAAGTTTGACAGCGCCATACGCTATAAAACGTGACTTGACCCGTTACGCTTTGAGGCCTGTCCAAACAACAATAATCAAACAAAATGTCATATTTCTGCAAGACGATGTCCAGCCACATTTGGTGAGTAGTGTGCAAGCCTTCCTCGAAGAACGACGCGTACTTTTATTTCCCTAACCTGCCCGTTCGCCAGACATGCACCTATCATACACTACTGGGATAACACCAGTTGGCCATTTTTTCGTTCTGGTCCTCCTGCAAACACTATCGATGCTTTTTGGACATGCCAACAAATTGCATGATAGTGAGTTCCCAGCAACATTCAGTGATTCCATGCAACGACATCATTACTTCACATAGTGACTTCACACTGCACAGTATTCTCAGGAGGAAAGTCTAAACACAATTCCGCAATTTTAATCACCTTTCCATTTTTATGTCTGTAATCGGAAAAATAAATTTTATTGTAATCAAGTCACTTTCTTGATGCTGCAATTTTCACAAAACGGCAGTGTACTTGAACAGATTGAAGTACATTTTCTAAACATTATGAACGCAGCAGTTTGGATGTAATCTTACACGAGAAAACCGGCAACTAACTCAACTTACAGCTGTGAAAATACATGGTGTATACAAGACGTAACTATTTGTTCCTGGGGTGAATTCATTGCTAATCTTTAATTTCCAAATGGTTCAAATGGCTCTGAGCACTATGGGACTTAACTTCTGAGGTCATCAGTCCCCTGTAACTTAGAACTAATTAAACCTAACTAACCTAAGGACATCACACATGTCCATGCCCGAGTTAGGATTCGAACCTGCGACCGTAGCGGTCATGCGGTTCCAGGCTGTCGCGCCTAGAACCACTCGGCCACTCCGGTCGGCGTTTAATTTCCAAGGCACTATTTGTGTAAATGAGTTCCCACAACATAAGAAGGCAGGAGATATCATAGTTCAGTACTACATAGATACTGAAGGTGCCGTAATGTTCAAACAAACTCCTGAATCGATAACTTTTTTTTCTGACGTCTTATGAAAAGTTATCAGAGATGAGGACAATGAACTTTTATGGGATGAGAATGAAATTACTGATACAACGGTGATTTGTTCCAGTGATACACCAATTTTTAGCTTCACATAGTGCCATTTCTAGAGCTAATTTATGAAACAGAGTCTCCAAGATTTTGTATAACAGGAGACAAGACTCTAAACTTGCCTAGAAGTGGTGGATCAACGTTTTGTGATCATTTAAGGTGAACACTAGTATGATTTCCTGTATAAGATCACAGTCTATTTTTTTTATTTTTTGTTATTTCCGATCGGGCACTCTGTTGTCAACATGCGCAAGTTACGTTCTCTGATATTCCTTTAGTAGCATTTACACTTCAGTTTGCAGTACAGTCGAATTTGTACACGATGAGACACTAACATTTATCTCGCGCAGCAGGAGGAAAAGTCGTTGTTCATGGTATCGAACAATACGTATTTCACTGAGCACAGGGAACAGGTCAAAGAAATGTTTTTAATTTACATTTGGAGTCCAAGAGCACAACAGTTGAAACTGAGGAGAACGTTATACGTGTCATTTCCTAGGAATGAAGCTGAAGGTAGAGAAAAAGGATCATGCGGCTACTAAGGCAGGAGAAATTGTTACTTAGTAATACGAGCAATATCATTCTTTTGTGCCATAGCAGTAGAGGGGACCTTTCCGGAGAGCACGTGCCTGAAGGGTAATCACTTGTTTGCTCTGAGTGCGACACAAATACGGCGAACTATTTTTATGGATGGCAGCAGTGATTCATTACGTCATAAAACTTGTGGAAGTACAAAAATTCATCTCCGGGCGTGATCGCGCCAACAGGACATGGAGAACTTAGGAGTTTTACGACCTAACTATAATAATTCTCAAGAATTTCCTTGTCATAATCTTCAGGTTACTGCCCCGTCAAGAGTTGCACCGAAACTTAATATATTAAGTTATATTGCTTCATAAAGAAGTATTAAAGCTCGGTAATGTGTTTAAGGCGGATTTACTTTAATTTAACCTGCTTCCACCAGAAGGAGCTTAGAGTCTACTCGTCACGCGGGTAATTGGTCATAAAAATGGTCGAATCTAGTAGTAATACGTGCGCAAGCATCACTGGTCAGTTTTCGTTCTTGGCTGAGGTTCTAAATTGGCGAAAATTTTGAGCTAAGAGATTTTCCCTGACATCTTCGAAAGATGTGGCTATCACACTATTCGTATAAGCAGTAAAAAGTTCGCTTAACGCAACATCATTTGGTAATTTTCCCACAGAAAGGGAAGCGTTTAATACTAATATTTAGTGTAGTATTTGTAAATAATAAGATTAAGTATTAAACTGAACGTTTTTATAACAAAATGAAACACACTACAGTGAAGTGTGTGTGATTTCTACATGTTCCAATATATTATCACTGAGTTCGGTGCTCGAGTCAGGAATCTTACCTTAATGTCAGCAAGTTCCATTTTTATAACAGCTTGATACAACCGAAATAATTTGTTAAGCGAGTTTTGGACAGCTTTAGTGAGTCATCTGCATCAAAGGAGAACAGTCTACACATAATATGAGTATAATAACTGTAAACAGTTCCTCGCGAAACATTTTTCATACATAACAATCCACACAAAATATACCTACAAAAATTATTAAACCGTGGGTTCCGAATTTCAGTTACGAATCATTCTGAAAAGTTCTATGCAAGTATAATACAGACATCCAAACAATGTTTGAAAGTATATGCGACACTCATCGGTGAAGAGAACGTGATGACAATCCTGAGCGGTCCATTCGGCATGTTGTTGGGCACATCTGTACCGTGCTGCATGGTATCGTGGTTGCAAAGATGGACCTCGCCATGGACGTCGGGAGTGAAGCTGCGCATCATTCAGCCCATTGCGCACAGTTTGAGTCGTAACACAACGTCCTGTGGCTGCACGACGAGCATTATTCAACATGGTGGCGTTGCTGATAGGGTTCGACAGAGCCATAATCCGTAGGTAGCGGTCATCCACTGCAGTAGTAGCCCTTGGGCGGCCTGCGCGAGTCATGTCATCGACAGTTCCTGTCTCTCTGTATCTTCTCCACGTCCGAACATCATCGCTTTGGGTCACTCCGAGACGCCTGGACACTTCCCTTGTTGCGAGCCCTTCCTGGCACAAGACGACAACGCGGACGCGATCGAAACGCGGTATTGACTAGGCATGATTGAACTACAGAAGATACGAGCCGTGTATCTCCTTCCTGGTGGAATGACTGGAACAGATCGGCTGTCGGACCCCCTCCGTCTAATAGGCGCTATTCATGCATGGTTGTTCACATCTTTGGGTGGGTTTAGTGACGTCTCTGAACAGTCAAAGGGACTGCGTCTGTGATACAATATCCACAGTCAACTTCTATCTTCAGGAGTTCTGGGACCCGGAGTGATGCAAAACTCTTCTTCATTTGTGTATGTGTTATGACAAACCTGCTCTTGTCATCCAATACAAAATTCTTAATATACCTGGTAAAAACCCTAGCACTGTAACATGACTGGTTTATTGATCCATCAAATACAGAATGATGGAGCAAAGTGCGCTTATCGGGTTATAAGTACAACCATGGCATGCATTGTTAATTAAATCGGTCCCCCCCTCTTTTTTTAACACCAAGAGAGAAAACTTAACTGCTGAAACTAAACAACACGACATAATTGATAAATATTTAGTCTATATGGCTTTTTAATAACTCTTCCATTTCAAGGTAACAAAGCTGTTCTGCACTCTCTTGTTATTAAAATTGAGTACTTGATTCTAGAATACGGGGTGTGCTACACTCTGTAACAATAGTTTAGGACCTAAAGACGATTACTAGAACAATAGAAACCGGTCATACCATTTTATAAAATTGGGATCTACAGAAATACAGGTTATATTGATAATCACATTTTCTTAAGAATGGTAAGCAGTTTCTACTACACTGTAGTGTAATCAGTATCAAAGCATGGATGTTTATAGGAAAATTAAGACTGTCCGTTGGAATAGTAGCCCCCAGTGTATATGTAGTAGTGTGAGATACACTATAGTGTTAGATGTAGTCAGATGATATCGCATTTTATTTCAATAGTAAAGTATAGAAGAAGACACGGTGTCTCTAAGGAGAGCTGCCTGTTGATGCGAAGGACAGAAAAAACCTTTGACGCCTACACTTCCGGGTCTGCCAGCCAATCATGCCATACGGCTTTACTCTACCACTCAGCTTTGGAAACATATTTCTTACACATACACCTCGCCAAATGAACACAACGAGAAAATCAGAGAACTTGCAGTTCACACAGAATTTTAAAGACTGTCATCCTTCTCACGTACCATTCGCGAACGGAACGGTAAAGAGGGAAGCGGGAGTTGAACCACAGATTGCTTCTCACCATAATGTGTCGGGCGTAGTACAAGTATACATGTAGATGTAGAGGGGGACGAAGCGACTGTGTGGTCTAGTGAGGTAAGATTTCGGCAACCTGTTATGGGATCTGATAGCGGAGTTGGACGTTCTACTCTGGAGTGTGTGACCTACCTTACGAGCAGTGAGTAGCGTGGAAAGGTGGTGCAGTGTGTATCTGAGCAGGTGGGAGAGACATACACACGCCGGCGAGCTCAAAGTTAGCGCTAAGCGTGCATAGCAACCATGGACATGTTAATTATTTCCCCCGACCCAAGTAATATGCACCTCAGCAGGATCACCCGTAAAGCTCCCTCTGTTTAAAAGTCATGCCGGGACTTCCATTACTCAACTGCCTGAGCAGTTACATTTATAATAAATGGCGGATTGCTTGAGTGGACAAACTTTTTCCGAGAATATGATTCCTGTGTTAGAAGAAACCCCGACACAAGAACCACCATTCCTTTCTCCCTTCAGAACATGTATGTTGCCACCACGACCGGTTGGTATCGTTGATTATTTCTCGAATGCGTGTATTTTCGTCTCAAGCATGGACATATTTATGCTGGGTGAAACCGAACCCAACAGAAAATTTTTTTGAGAATCTTAAGAGATACTTTATGAGTATTTGAGTGCTACGGACCCGTGATCTCTGGTGGCTCGTTAAAGGGTAATGATTCCTTCGATAAATAGCGTCAGTTACCCTTATTTATTTTAAAATATATTCACACCGATGAGTCAGCCTCTACAACCAGCTTATCGAGGAAAGATCCGTAGTTGTATGTGTACAGATGCAAAATCAATGTGATGTGGTTGCTGTCCTTGCGGAAACATGTTAGTACAGCGTCAAGGTGGCACTCTTAAATTGCATTTACGGGGAATACATTGAGCATCACTTCATCAGTAAACCAATCCGTACTGCGGTGTGTCATTGTTAACGTACCATTTACCTGAGAAAAGAACCCGTGGTCAAATCTGGCTGTACCCAATTCAAGCTTGAGGGCGGAGAGTAATGTTGGCGTTACTGATGTCAACGGCAAGTACAACGAGTGAACGAAACAGCTGTCTTTCCAAACAAGACATTCAAAGAATACGGGTGACATTTTCAATGCTTTGGAGTAATTTTTAGTGCAATACAGGTATCAAAATAGAAGGGGGTTAAAACTCAGCGGAAATCCAATAACGAGACACTGCAGACCCTCTTTCCATTTTGTTTTCTTTTTTCAGTAATCTGTGATCTGACAAGTTGATCCGAGCCGCCACGAAATTCTTTCCGGTACCAACCTCTTTTTCGCAGAGTAGCTCTCGCTTCCAAAGACCTCAGTTATTTGTTGGATGAATTTCAATCTCTCCATTCCACTACAGTTTATATCCTCTACAGCTCCCTCTGCTACCATGGAAGTTGTTCCCTGATCTCCTAACAGACGTCCAGTCGATTTGACCTTTCTTCTAGTCACTGACTTCCATACGTTTCTTTCTTCCCCGATTATGCAGAGAACGCCCTTGTTACTTACGTTATCAGTGCACTTAATTTTCCACATTCTTCTGTAGCATCATATCTCGAACTTTTCGATTCTCTTTTGTTTAGGTTTTCTCACAGTCTGTGATTCACTACCAGTCAGTAATGTGCTGCAAACGTATATTCTCAGAAATTTTGGCCCTAAATTAATGCCCATGCGAGATGTTAATAGACTTCTTTTGGCCAGCCTGTCTTAGTCTGTTTTGTATGCCTTTGTTCTTTCGTCAGTCTTGTGACGCACTCTGACTGAGGATGGCTGGGCGATACGTTGCCGAAATATCAGTGGAGAAAATTTTGTTTGCGCGACTGCATGCCTGAACTATTCATTACACCCCGAGAAGTTGAAAATGCACAAACCTAAAACTGATTGTTTCATCGATAACTGCCGTCAAAATTGGAACTAAATCTTTTTCTAGTTCCTAATTAAAACATTACAGTATCCACCAAGTTTAGCTGCCATTTGCACTGGACCTCTGTGAGTAGTTGTACTCTATTGTAACCACCTAGTACGTCGTAGACATTTGGAGCACAGTTCTTCATTTGTTATACCCGTACTGAAGTGTAAATCCTAAAAGTAGAGTGGTTCAAAGTTGATACATTATTTAATTTGTCCTAATTTTTCTTGGATAATGAATAGCCGCTCCATCTGCTAAAATACTCCTTATTTTTGTCTATAACCCGTTTCGGTTTTCATACTGATTTTCTAGTGGATTTGAAGTGACTCTGTAAATGCATGACAGAATGGATTTTAATTAATTTGCATAACAACACATGAAAATTTATGTACACATGTACAGAAAAAGGGAAAGAACAGAAACTAATCCGAGCAGCTTTTTATATAACCGTAATATGCTCATTGTTCCTACAGCCTTACTGAGCACATCAGTTTTAAATCCCTTTGACTTCTATTTTCGTAATAATTCGTCACTTCTTCACCACAGCTTCGTGTAAGGTTTTACTGCCTTTTCGTCCACTGTGTGGAACAAAATTGTACCTTGATACACTTTTCATACTTTCTAATTTAACGGGCCCTCTTACAGAATTTTACTTTACTGGGTTGTTGCATGCATGGCTTTCCAGCGTCTTCTCGTAAGTTTGCCGGCCGGTGTGGCTGTGCGGTTCTAGGCGCTTCAGTCTGAAACCGCGTGACCGCTACGGTCGCAGGTTCGAATCCTGCCTCGGGCATGGATGTGTGTGATGTCCTTAGTTAGGTTTAAGTAGATCTAAGTTCTAGGGGACTGATAACCACAGATGTTAAGTCCCATAGTGCTCAGAGCCATTTGAACCATTTGAACCATCTTCCCGTAAGTTTACAATAGGTACACATAACGGAGCGTTTAAATGTCAATAGAATAGTCTCCTTCACTGTTTACAACACTCTGACAGCACTGGGGTAACTTTTAGATTCCACGACTGTACAAATCAGGTGGTTTGGAGGCGAATAATTCATTGAGCCACGTTTGAGCGCGTTTTCATCCGGAGAGTAGGTTCCGTGAAGGTTGTTAGATAGAGAGCGGGAGAGGTGAAAATCTGAGGGTGCAAGATGAAGTGGATAGGGTGCGTGCGCAGTGACTTCCCAAAGGAACTCTTGTATGTTGTTTCGTGTGAGTCCAGCAGAAAGCAGGAGGGGCTTATTATGGAATGGCATCATTTCACGCAGTCTTTCTGGTCGTTTTTCTTGGCCTGCGTCTGCAAGACATGTAAGTTGCGGTCAATAGATAAGGGCAGTGACGGTTACACCTCGGGGAAGCAATTCGTAGTACACGACATCGTCGCTGTTCTATCAGATAACATTATCTTCGTTGACACGCACTGGTCTTTGTATTGGGAGTCGGTGCTTTGTTTGGGCTCGATCATTAATTTCTTTTCTTTACGTTAGCATGAAGACATTTCTCGCCACCAGTAACGATGCAGGATACGAGTGTTTGGTGTTGTTCACCAGTCAATTGCTTACAAGGAAGTAGAGATGCCCATGTGGACACCCATTGATTTTTGTGATTTTGGCACATCACCCTTTCATGCAAATGTTGGACGATGGTGAAATGATCACAGTTCATCTCATTTACCAGTTCTCGAGTATACTGTCGTGGATCATTTTGCTTTAAACGATCTTCATCAAATCCCCAACGTCTTCCTGAACGGGAAGAGTCACTAACGTCAAAACGACTCTCCTTACAACTAGAAACACATTTTCTTGCTATGCTCTCTCCAGTGGCATTGTCCCTATAAACGGCGCAAATATTTCTCGCTGCCTCCGCTGCCGTCGCCTTTCTGTTGAACTCAAACTGAAGAATATATCGGAAACGTTCCCATTTCTCCACTTCATTTTCACTATCTCCAAATGACAGGGTTACAATATGTAAACGGATAACAACAGCGAACTGATAATAAAAAATGACAATCGATAAGTAAACCCATAACAAACGAAATATCAACATACAAAACAAAAGCGCTATAATTTTCTATACCAACCTAAAACTTCCTTTCTCGATTTTTAAACTATGACGTTCATCTTATATATACAGCAAGTTCTTAAAAATGTGAAAACATGGATATGTACCTAGGACCAAAAATTCTACAGTAATCGCAAAGCTCTGCAATCGAGGAAAGCTTACCTGTACTGTTTTTAATCGTCTACCTCCTACATTATTACTCAGCTATATGCCAAAAAGCGTAGTCAAACTCAGCAGAAGTATTACCTATTTACAAGTAAAAATATTTTGAAATAGAAGCTTTTGACAATTAGCACAAATTTCTATTTTCAAGACAGGGGAAATTGGTAAGACATTAAAGACACCAGTTCATTCCCGAATATCACATTTTTCATTGCAGGAGGCATTTCGATCCTGGATGCAAGATGGTGCACGACCGACGAAGTATAGTTTAACCATTTACATGTTACGTAATTATTTTAAAAATATACAGATTTTTTCTCACCGTGAAATTAAAAAATTAGCAGCGTCTTCCATCGCAGAAATTATAAAGGGGTTGAACTCTTTATTCATAATATAACAAGACAATTTCTTCTTGTTTCGACTTGATGAAAAAGTTCCTTACGATACATCCTTCTTAGAATGCACAAAACAATGGTTTCGTCAACGATCAGCACCTAGCCAATAAAAAGTTGGAAGCAATCCACTAAAACATGCAGCGTGCTTATTAAGTGCTGGAGAAAATTGTCAACACATAACGCAGGCAGCGTTCTTATTAAGTGTTGCAGAATATTGTCAACAAAAACGGGAAGTAGTAGTAGTACGTGTTTCAGGTAGTATTTCAATACCGTTTTATGTTTCCAGAACGTGGAAAAGATCCTCTGATAACGAATAATGACTTTTAACTGAAGTCGTTTCTCATATATACTATACAACTGTGCGCAGCATTGTCATAGCGCTATTAGAGTTAATATGAAAAGTTTAAAATAATAAAGTTTGTGATTAATTCACTACCTCTGTACAACATTTTTGGCTTAAGAAGTAAAAGAGATATTTTTCTTCGGAATATCGGAGTTGAGTGGCGCCCCTTTCTGTTGTACTGTAGGGTACACAAGTAGTTATTTCCTGCAGTAGGACCATGCTGTAACGAAACAAAAAGAATCAAGCTTCAGAAATAGGTATCATCCTAATAAGCATACATGTGCTCAACAGAAACTACATGTCTCACGAATGTAGAGAGTTATTCATGTTTTCCACTGATAAGCCGTAGTAGCGTTAAAATATACTGATCTTTCCCCTCGACTGGAAAGATTAAATATCGAATTCCAATAGTTTCAGAAGTTGCTAGTTATGTGCTAATTATGTCACGGGTGACAGACGTCTTGGAGTTGCAACTGAGGGTGAGCCAGGACACAACTAACAAAAGAACGTTAAGGATTATTTTCAGGTTTTAACCCCTGGTGTAGAGGTAGCATCTTCGATTAGGTACTGTCTTTCATTAGTAATCAGAACGTCTAGAGTTCCGCGTCTGAGCCTAGCTCCTACTACAATTACCAATAAAAACATCAGCAATAGCGGCCCAAGACTTCCTGCATAAGAAGACGCGCTCGTTCTCCCTGCAACCTCGTCTGAGAGGGATGAGGGGCAAACACACGTTCAGGGTACTCCCTTGCTCTTGGTTTGGGATACTGCCCCCCGTAATGACCAACAGCATGGAGACGCAGAAGGCAATGGAAACTACTGCATTAAAGACATATAAGATGTATCCAGAGGATATGTGGTCTGTAATTCGAGAAGTGTCATGATTATCTCTCCACTGGCAAAAGATTCCGGTTTAATCCCGCATTCAGATCTCTGGGACAGGAATGTAAGGAATAGGTTACCATGAGAAAAAGATAGAATAACCAACTAAAGGTTAACACTTTGAGTCGGAGCATGCTATGTCACAAGTTTAAACGTGGTAGGGAAGCTAGAAAATATGAAAACGAAAATGGAAAGACCTAACCTAGATATAGCAGAGGTCAGTGAAGTGAAATGGATAGAAGATGAGGATATCGGATCAGCAGAAAATCGTATAACGGAAGTACGAGTCATTATAAATAGGAAGGCAAAACAAAGAATGAGGAACTGTGCACAAATCACTGATAAGGTTCTTCCTATCAGATTCTAAAGCAAACAAAAGCCGACATCAATAGTTCAGATATATATGTCGGCTTCGGAAGCATAAGATGAAGAGAAAAGTAAAGTGTACGAGGAGAGAAATGGGCAATTCAGTATGTAAAGGAATATGAAAATCTATTAGTTATGGGAAACTGGATCGCTTTGGTAGGGACAGAAGTAGAACAAAGAGCTACGAAAGAAAATAGTAGTAGTAGGTAGTAGGAATGAGACGGAAGGAAGACTGAGTTTTGGAAAAAAAAATGCTAGTGATTGTGAATACTCTCTCCAAGAATCACGAGAGGAAGAAGTGTACTTGGAACAGAACCCGGACACATGGGATTACATCATAGTCACACAAAGTTTCTCAAAACAGATATTGGATTGTGTGAAGAAATAGGAAAAGAAATGATCGTCAGGAGGACTCATATAGCAACACAAAAAAGCGGCAATATTAAAATTGCAATGGGAATTACACTGTAAAACGCAGGGGAGAGATAGATAGAAAGAGTACACTGAAGGCCCCTATGAGGGGGAGGAATTGTATGGTGAATTGACAGAAGAAGAGATTGGAGTCGATAAGAAAGACCAAAGGAGACCCAATATTAGAGCTGCCGTTTAAAACAGCTTCGAAAGACGTGAGATCAAATAAGCCAGAACTGACGCATAACATTCCATCGGAATTTCTCGTATCATTGAGGGGAAGTGGCAGCTAAAGGACTATTCAGGTTGGCGTGCAGAATCTATAACATGGACAAAATCCCATCAGATCGTAGTAAAAATGTAATCTAAACAATTCCGGACATAGCAATGGCAGATAAGTGCGAGAACTATTGCACAAGATCATTAGCTCCTGCATTCAAGTTGGTAACAGGAATAATATGCAAAAAAGAGGAAAAGGAAATTGATGATATGTTAGATGACGATCAGTTTGGCTTCAGGAAAGGTAAAGGCACCAGAGAGACAGTTTTGAAGTTGAGCTTCATACATTCATAGGATGTTCGAAATTCAGAGAGAAATAAGTTACTCTTATTTCTGTACGGAACGACGGGTAAGATATAGAACCCAGAGGGGGCAATAAGACCAAGATCGAATTCCTGGGACTAAAAAGTGTGTAACACAGAGGTGCAATCTTTCGCCTCTACTGTTCAGTCCATACATAGAAGAAGCAATGACGAACATAGAAGAAAGGTTCAAGGATGGAACTAAAATTTAGGGAGCAAGTACATTAATGAAATGATCGCTGATGACAGTGCTAACCTCAGTGACGACAAAGAAGAATTACAGAATATGTTGAATGGAACAAACAGACTAATGAGTAAAGAAAATGGATTGAGAGTAAACTGAAGGAAGACTAACGCAATGAGAAATAGCAGAAATCACTTTTGCGAGACGGTTAACATCAACGTTAGTGATCACGGACTAGACGAATTGGACTAAAACTGCTACCTTGGAACCACAGGGTGTCCTAAGACCTTAAACATAGGGCGCACTGTATATCCGATAAAGATAATTTGCAAGAAGAACTTACATACCTCAAGAGCATTGTTAAAATGGAATAGATTTTCTTCCTTCAGATCTTGTGCGTTTTTGCCCTATGTGGGTGCTCTTTAAGCGAAGATAGGGCGTATTCTTGAGAAACACTGTGTTAAGGTGATCTTCCGCCCCAGCCTCCCCCCCCCCCCCCACGCAGAATGCAGCTTTACTCGGCTCTGTGAAAAACGATTTACAGATTCGTAAAGCGGGTGTGTCTCAGATTCTTTGTGGAAATTGTGAGAAGTCGTACATAGGTCAAACAACACGCACCGTTCGTAATAGATGTGTGGAGCATCGAAGATACACAACGCTTATTACAGCCCGACAAGACAGTTGTGGCCGAACATTGTATTGATACAGGGCATTCCATGAATTACAGTGAAGATTTTAACATCCACCTCTCCCTTTTAGGAATCTGTCTTGAAGGAAGCTATAGAGATTAGATTAGCTAATAATTTAATGAATAGAGATAATGGTTTTAATTTGGACAATGCATGGAATACGGGGGTAATTAAACTGCATGGTGTCACCGCCGCCGCCGATCATACAATGATAAGAGAATCGAAAGTCTGTACGCCTTCGCCACAGGCGTATTTCTTTGCCGCCGACCAGCACCTGTGACCCGCATGCGCAGTACCACCGCAGTGGAGCATGTAAGGCCGAGCTTGGCATCTTGTCGTCAGTCTTGTGAGTCACTCTGAGGATAGCCGGACGATACGCGGCAGAAACATCAGTGGAGGAAATTTTATTTGCGCAGCTGTATGCCCGAAATTTAATGGACTATAGTTCTCAGATTATATTTTTTATTTCAAAGGCATGTAATCGGTCTTTTAAATTCGCTCAAAATAACCGGTATATGAAGTAATTGATTTTAGATTTTTTAATTCCTATTATTTCCCGTAGTCAACGTAGAAATAGAACAATGATTGAAATATTTTTCTCTCTTTTAGTTTCAAAATAATACATTAAACTGGCAAATACAAGAAAATTTAGTCCGTCCGCAGTTCGCTGCTTTTCTCGACAAGTGATAAGAGGCTGGCACCTGCAAAAGATCACCAATGCACTCCTATTTCTTCAAATTTTTTGGAACTCTTCTCAAAAATCATGTTTTACTCGCGTATCATGATACTATATGGACATTAAGAATAGTCAGTGCTAAGGGGTTGAAAGTTTACCGTCTTACCTCCTTGCCTAGGGACGCCAGACGAAAGTTGATGTCAAGCCCTGAATCAAAATTGCGCAACGGATAACTGGGGAGGGGAGCTTGAGGGCGCTACCTAGAGAGCGTGTTCTTTCTGTACGTTACTAGGCAAGGGGCTGGAGGGCTCACACGCTGATGTGTGGGTCCCTGCATTCTATAGCTTTTATTTTAAATAAATTCCATTAACTTGTCTTCTTTGTGGTTCTTAAAGTATGTTAAAGATTGATGACAGTTGATTTCCTATTTATTTTGAGCATTATCACACGACTTTACACCGATTGCAGCAATTGTTTCAGTTTACAGATATTACAAATTTTCAACTTATAGCTCGGGTATATTATATACTAATCTGCACCCACATTTCTACGGGTAAGACGGAATTGCGCTGGTCAAATGAATACCACCATAGTCTCCCAATATTTTACATAGGACATTCACTATGTGAGGAGGATAACGGGCAAACTGGGGACCAGATACATTAACACAGGGGGTCAAATTTCCTTAATTAACGAGATCATTCATTTCCTTACACAATCCGAAGCTGAAAATAAAAGAATTAGTACAAATATTCAAATACCTCTCTTCCATGCGTGAACATTGAGACAGACGCACTGAGGGCACGCCTGCTCACTTACCCGTCTTCTGCAACACTCCCAAATATGGCGGGCACCCGGAGGTCTTCCTGGGCCCCGGTGGAGAGGGTGGTCGAACCACTTGGCCGTCACCAACCTCTCCACCCCAAATCTTGTGACACTAGAAAGTCTTTGACTTTTACCTGCCTGTGATGTCCCTCTGATCCCCTAGTCAGGAGTAAGTTGGCACTACTATACTACAGAACTACTTCCCAACAAAGATTTGGCCACGTTCTACGGAAAGGTGTGAGGAGGATTAGGAAAGTTCATGTGCAGATTCAGATCCACGTACAAGAAATGCATAATACACGACACATATAAATACGTATTATGATGCCTGACACATTTCTTTCCACCCGTCCACATGGGTTCTGTTGCACCCACGGCCGGCTGCGTCGTGTAATAAAATTGGCTGCACAGCCGCCTCTGTTTCTATTTCCCGGTGCGAGCGAGCAGCGAAACATGCTGCTTATAGAGCGGAAACTACTGTACCGTTTCAGGGTGAAAAACTGGGTTTGAAGAACTATTTTTTGTGTTAGTTTGTCCTTAGAGGTACAAGAAGATAGAGACATGTTGTGTAGATATAGAAATCAGATGAGGCGCTTTCTATCTTTATTACAAACTATGAACAAAAATTTCCTCTTTATGTTATGTCACACGTTGGTTATCGCCCCTCCCGGTTTTCACCTTGTATAGTAAATGGAGTATTTTATTCCACCGATACCTCACTTCGTAAAATATTTCCAGATTAGGATTGGTGGCATTCTGTAATACAACTGATGTCCCACGACGACAGAGAGGAACTACCATACAGACGAGATGGGTCACGTCTTGCATACTGTCATATACACAAACAACATTAGTAGGACGCGCCGCACGGCAACAGTTGCATTACTGTCTCTGCAGAGCCGTAAGAATTCTTATGCCGTGTGTTTGTTGTTTGCTTCTGCCTGCATTGTTATCAAAATACCAGTGGTCATTCTTCCAAATTTCCGTAATAACGAAACATTGCAAAGCAGATCTAATTTTAAGAATAAAAATTACTGGTTGTTTGAAAATGGTTTATTTCAAAAAGAAAAATTAGAGGACTGTGTCTATGGTTATCTGATATTTCGTTTTTTCCCGGTTATTAATAAAAAAAAATACCTGTCTTAAGCGAGAGCAAAGAAATACCGAACAATACCGGCTACCCAGAACTGAAATACCGGTAACTATTTTAACCGAAAGCGTTTTTCCCACCCCTATAGTCAGATATGCCAACTTTCAAAAGTGAAAAATCAGGAGAATTATAGCGCTGTACTATTATGAAGTACAACACATCCCTAAGTTGCAATAATTCAGTACCTGTGTAACAACACCAACGCTATACTATTGTACATATAATAAATTTTTCTTCTGATTTTCGATAAATTAGTGTAATCGATGTTCTGATTTCATTTCCTTTTTTTTTTTGTTTCATGTCATTATGTTAAAGAAACTGTAAACAATTTTCGATGTCAATATTAATGTTTATGTCAAATTGCAAGCAATATTATAACAAAATTGAAATGTAAGAAATGTTGCAACTGTTGTAAGATGTTAAAGTTGTAATTGTGCGCCTGGTCCATACGTAGGCAATGTATTAGGATATGTAGAGTGCAAAACCTCGGGTGAATACCCTGTCTGTAGAGGAGCGGTAAAAGGTGGATGGCAGGCGAGCGTGGGAAAATGCACACGGGCGCTGCACGGCATAACGAGCTCAGCAGTAGTAGTCGGAGTTGGGCATCGGTCTGAGAAACACGTTCTGGATCGAGGAGGCTCTCCTGGAAAAGGTGATTTCGTTGAGCCTCGGATGTGCCGTTTCCGACGCCTATACAGCATGGCAATATTCCATAGGCACTAAGTGGAAAAGTATTGCGACGCTATGAAGAAGTAAAGTGCCGGTACTTCAAGAGCCATTGCTGTGATTGTATGTGTGCTCGGTGCCTCGCCATCTCGCCGCCCGCCAACCGCCACATCGATACAAACAGGTTGAAACTTTTAGAACTGTATTCGTGTGGACCAGTGTTACTTTTGTTCCATACTGTTCAATAACAACATAAATTTTACCAGAACTGTCCTATCAGTTATTTATCCTCACAACTAACCTAGACAGGGTCCTTTCCACATGTTGTGCAATCCGAGTGTCCCGAAATGAAGATTTAAAGTTTATGTTAATAATAATTACCTGCAGACCTATCCATGTTAGAATGATGTTTAAAGAACTTTGTTGTTAATGAATATATAGGTAAACAACAAAGGTCTGACAAAGTTGGAAGATAATTTTGAAATTGAATTAGTAATGAAGTTTAATTATTTTGAGGCAGAAATAATGGTAGTTAAATGAGCAAGAAATAAGACAAAAAGAGTAGTAACTCATATATTGGAAATCTTGAGTGCTTAATGATGTCAATAATCAAAATTTTCAATACAGTGGTCATAGCAGTTTCAGGGTCCCCCCCCCCCCTTTTCTTTTCTATTCATTTGAATTCTGAAGTGTACTGAACTGATTTGACCAGCAAAGTTTAAGTCAATATAAAACAAAAATTTATCTGTGTTTTACTTTTTTCAAAATTGACATTGTATGTGTGTTTCGAAAGTGCTATTTCTAGGGTAACCTATGCCCGATTTTAATCAGATCAATAGACAGTACGAAGTTTGTAGTAAACATTATAGTGTTTTGTTGTGTATTTATGGCTTGTCCATGTTAGTACAGTAAGTGAAATTATTAGTTCAGTAGAATTTTTGGCTCTAAAATTCACCATATTATGCAGTGTTATTACTTGTTGTTTTGTATGAACGTACATCAACTTGTACAGGGAAGAAACTCAGTTAATGCCTAATTAGGCTGGCGACAGTATTATTAACAATTTGGTAGCATCGGCTGTGTTGTTTCTTGTCCGTCCTAACGTGTGGTTGCACTCCAGAATTGCTTGACGTATCATTGTTATTACTGAGTGGGTGTACGTCTGATTTGCCTCCATTCAGGTACATGCGGTAAAAATCTATACAAAAATCCTTTCTCTTAAGGTGAAGCCCGTCAACTTACCATAGTACAGGCTTTAAAGAGTATTGTGTGCAATAGCGCAGTGTTACAAGTGGCGACCGTGACAGGACATCCAGTTGTTGTCGGTCACAAATTAATGTGAATACCGAACAGTGGATGTTCAGAGGCACGAATTGTCATAATATTCAGTAAAGTAAATAGCAGTGAACGTCAAGTACGGTGGAGAGGTGTAATTTGCATTCAGTATGGACAAGAACGTAGACACAGTAGATGTGCCGAGCGAAATGGAAAATGCGGCTGGCAATGACAGGAGTGTACGCAGCCAGATAACAGGTGGCGTTAGTGGTAGACAATTGGCGTACATACAATATCACGAACATGTTAACGAACAGATTGAAATGTCGAGATTGCCTCGAACACAGCAAGGGATAAAACAAGAAGTAGAGGATGACTTTGTAGATGATAGTGGGTACGTGAACTTATCCACTGACATGTTTGATTCTCCACAGATAAAGAAAGAATCGAAAGAAAATTTTGAGGTAGGATCGGAACGCACCGAGTCCGTAGAACGAGGCAGTGTGAAAATTTTAAGCATGAACGATTTATTTGAACAATTAACCAAACAAATTGCAGGGCAGAATGAGCAGCTTCAAAAATAAGTTAGTAGTCATGTTAGTCAGCTTAAAACACATGTTGACAAGCAGCTCAAAACACAGAGCCATCAGCTGAAAACACAGAATGATCAGCTTAAAACACACGTTGGTCAGCTTAAAGCACAGGTAGAAGAACAAGGAATTAAAATTAGTAAACAAATAGAACAGGTAGAACAAAAAGTGGGTAGTTTAAGCTCTGTAGTAAATACTATGAAATTTGAAATTGACACAATTAACAAAAATATGGATACTATGCAGGGGGAAATTGACAACATTAACAGTACGTTTGATGTTGAAATTCTCAACATCCAAGAGAAAGTAGAGCCTCTAGTTGAAACAAAAGTAGACGAAAAAGTTTTCGGTCTTAAAACTGAGATCGTAAACGAATGTCAACACGGAATCTCACAGTTGAAAAAGGCAGTTTCAGACACTGAAAGAGATTTAGGTGAGAAAGTTACCGGATGTGTACAAAAATGTGAACAAAATACGTCGAAAATTCAAGGCAAATTTTTCGATCTTGAGAGTAAGATTAAAGATAGGCCTGTTGTTGTCTATAATGGCACACCACTTACGAAGCTACTGGAAGGTGAGGAACGCTTCGATCCCGCCAAGAAACATAACGGATGGCATCCGTTAGATTTCATCAAAAATTGCGACAAATTGTTTCCTGAACACTTGTCTGGTCAGGAAAAGATAAACGTAGTAATTAGCGCCTTAGCAGGTGACGCTAAGCGCTGGGAAATTAATTTGAATACCGAAAAAATGACGTTCGAAGAATTTAAGCAAAAGTTTATGGAAGAATATTGGTCCAAACAAAAACAGGATCATTTGTGGCGCGAGTTTATCATGGCCAAACTTCATGATAACGGGGGCAGGAATTCTTTGAAAGATTTCTGCGAATATTGGTACCGGAAGTTGACGCATTTAAGAGGAAGAAGATCCGATTCAGAAATCATATGGCAGCTATATAAAAAGCTTCCAGAAGATTTAAAGAGATATGTGGGAAGCAATCATCGCAGCTTCCAAGCATTTCTCGAAAGGGTCGAAGACGAAGACCACTTGCGCGAAAGTCGTGCCAATTATCAAAATTTTGGTAACAGAAATAATCGTAATAATGACGAGAGAAATGACGGCGATGGGTTTCGTGTCAATATGATACAGAGAGGTAGAGGCAGAGGAAGAGGGAGAGGAAGTTATCTAGGTTGCAGTAGAGGGTACACCGCGAAAATTAATAACGATGTGGGAAACTGATTTCCGCGAATGTTGCAGGCCAAACGGAAGCGGACAGTACATACCGGCCCCGATTTAAGAAATGTTACCGGACTGCAGGAAAGTTATGAGACAGGTTAGAGACAGGCGTGGAACGACGCAACGTGTTTTTGCGAAACAAATGTCAGGTGCAAGCGCAGATGAGTCATATTCGCGGCGCAGAGTGATACTTGTTAACAGGCGAGTGGAGCATCAGAGGGCAACGGCCCAGCCTAGCAGAACAGCTGTTCATAGAGAAGCCGCTAGCAATGTGGCAGCATTAGGTACGAACATTGCCGTAAGAGCTGGTGAATACATTACGAGTGGTAATTCCGTGGCGAAGGAAATAGTAGATAAAACAGTGGATACACAGAGAGGTGCGGTTAGCAGTGTTAGCAATGAAGTAAATGGCGAGAATGAATTAGCAGAAGTAACTGATTGGCGTGTGCAGATCGATGATCTGTACAAGGGCCTCAAGCAATGTGAGTGGGAGGCAAGGAGGTTAATTAGTGAAAAAGGAGATAGTAAGGACGTCGATAAGGTGACGTGGCCCAAATTTGAAGAGGAGAGAGTAAATAGCGCCGCGCAAAGTACACGTGCTGCTGATAGGACAATGATTAAAGATAGGAAGGAATTGGAGGATGAAATCCTAAGCATTGACGAGGAAGTAACTTCTGTTAACGATCCGCCAACAGTACAAGCTGCTACCGAAAGGCACCGTGAGGAAGAGGCAGGTAATTACCTGAATGTAATTGAAGTCCATGAGGATTACACTAAATATGAAGTAACAGTGGATGTGAGTATAGCTGATAATGAGGCCGTTTTGCCAAAAGAAGATATTGAGTTAAAATCAAAGCCTAATGAAAATGCAGAGGAAGAACTTAGTGCCTGTCTCAGAAAAGCTTTTATGTTAGAACCTGAAAGCAATCCAGAATGGTCGGATTCGGACGATAGTTCAGGTGACAAATATTTCGGTACTAGTGAAAATAATGGGGATACAGCTAATTGCGATATTGTACCTAATGATGACGAAGTTTCAAAACAAAATCCAGATGTTGAGGCTGAACAAAGAAAGAAAGAGCCACCGGATGACTCAGTGTTTATTTTGCAACGAGTTCAAGTAAGAAAAGACTTTGAAATCCAGAAACCAAAAAAGCCGCCAGATATAAATGGTTCACAGGTCAGGAACGTATCTTGGGACAATGTCACAGTCGACCAAGGTGCGTTGTGGAAAAAACAGGAAGGGGCATGATTTAGAGTCTGGGGCAGATTTATATCGGATTTTGAGAATGTCATGAACACAGTACATCACGAATCAACTGGATTCCCACCGGAATAAATTTTGTTAGGCAGCAGAAGTAAAAGTTTAATTGAGGAAAAACTAGAGTTTCCACCTTGTAAAAGTTCGGGGTTGAGTCAAAAGAAAGAATTAGTCAGAAAAAGGGCAAAGCAAAAAGCTGAATCTATATCTAAAAGACATGATAAAAACCTGAAAGTTTCAAAATTTAAAATTGGGGATTATGTTCTTTTAAAAACCCACGAAAAGTTTAGTGAACTGAACCATGAAGTTTCCAAATTTAAATATATTTATAATGGACCGTATATAATACAGAACATTCCACACTCAAAATCCAAAAGACCTTTAAGTGTAAGAAATGTTGCGGACCTGAAACTGTATGTTCCTAGAAGTGAGTGACCTAAGTACAATCAGAAAGCAATTTGCAGTAAATGTGCTGTATATTATACTGAAACTATTTTATTCCAAATGTAACAAATCTTTGTAAATATATGTATACAAATATCAGTGTGCTGATGTACTTATGTGAGTTTCAGATTACCAAATGTACTATAATTGTAAAGATGTATGGAGAAAAGGGTTGAAAAGAAAAAGCAAATGCTGCTAGCCAGATAAAAGATGGGACTGTCAAAATTCAAAGTGGGCAGTATATGAGTCATAATATAAAGGACTGCCAAAAATAAAGAGGGCAGATAAATAGTCAAATGAGAATTGTAAGTGTGGTACAGGAGATGTGATAAAATGATGTGAAATGGACTGCCCAAATCTGAATAATAGGCAGCAAAAATATGTAGTGATTTTTCTAAATATTATTGTGTTTCTTTTAGTAAATAAGGAAATGGACTGCCATTCAATGCAAGCAGCAACAAATTGTCTTATAGTGTATATAGATATCTGCATTTGCTTTTGTAGTTAAGTGTTAGTGTTCCAGATTTTGAAATTATTTCTTTGAGAAATTTAATAAAAATGAGTAATTTGCTATTTAAATCATGTTGTGATAGGAGGTTGGACTGTGCCAAATGCACTTAAGCAAACGATAGGTAAATATTCTTGATATATAAAGAAATTATAGACCTATATAATGTGAGTGAAAGGAAGTTTGTGGTATAAATTTTTTTGATGGGACAATCACACAAAGATTCAGAACCACTGTATAAATATAAAAATTAGTGTTCCCATCAAATTCGCACTTAGTGAAATTTACTGGAAACAGGGGCACGTGTAACAACACCAACGCTATACTATTGTACATATATTAATTTTTTCTTCTGATTTTCGATAAATTAGTGTAATCGATGTTCTGATTTCATTTCTTCTTTTTTGATTCATGTCATTATGTCAAAGAAACTGTAAACAATTTTCGATGTCAAAATTAATGTTTATGTCAAATTGCAAGCAATATTATAACAAAATTGAAATGTAAGAAATGTTGAAACTGTAAGATGTTAAAGTTGTAATTGTGCGCCTGGTCCATACGTAGGCAATGTATTAGGATATGTAGAGTGCAAAACCTCGGGTGAATACCCTGTCTGTAGAGGAGCGTGTAATGGAACTGAAATGATGGTGGGCTGACAGTAATTTGGAGCCCGCGCGTCGGAAACGGGCGCGCTGGTGTGAGACTGCCAGGGAGTACACCCTGATACCATCTATTGGCGAAACTGGGAATTATGCGCTAAGCTCTCGGAGTCAAATGTATTCTTTTTCTTGGTAATTATAAGTTATTAGTGTATGATTTAATGTTATAAGGCGCTAGTAGTAAATTATTATGACTGGTATGAACTCCAGGGTAATAAATATAAATATTCTTAAATACTTAATGATTTCGGTGAAAAGATGGTAGGGGAACGCCCCCACTCTTGGTGATACAAGCATAGCTAGAGGTAGCTGGAGACACAAGGACTGAACAAGGGAATGGCCTGGAGAGTGTTGACGTGAGCGGATGTGCGTAACTGTGCTCACGCAAAAGTGATTGTGCAACCGCAAAGAGGCGAATATCGTCGCCGTTTGTGGAGTGGAACGCGACGAATGGTTGTCGAAGCCGTCTCTATGCCACTGGGGCTGAGTGTAAGAGTTCTTGCGCCCAGATTTTATGGCGGACGTGCAGTAGCTTATACGAGTGCTACAGCTCGTAGTTGCAGCCGCCATTGAGGGCATGAGGCGTGAAGAGCTGCGTTAGCCACATGCATCACACCACCAGCACCGACACGTCTACCCAAGGCAAGACTGCTTGAAATCGTTAAGTCGAACTTTGTATACATGTAAAAGGAGAGTACCAGTTTTCTTTTGTGCAAGTGCAGAGGACAGAATATAGTAATGAGTATAATTACGACGCATGTTGTTCATTGTAAAGTGTAGTAACCTGAAACATAGTGTAGTGAAATCAGACTGAGGCCACCATCGCCTCTTTCATTTACAATTCTTTTGGTTGTAGAATACTTTAGCGTTTAAGAATGTAGAAAAGAGCAATGGTCACACCAGAATGAGTCGCCTATTTATAGTTACTTAAATTTTTCTGAGTAACCTTTCAAGTAAAGTCACTTAACTAATTCTATAGCAATTGTCCAAAGAGTAATATCCCAAAATCATTAAATAAGTTGAAGGGTAGAAGTTTGTAAAATTAAGTTGCTTAAATTGTCTTGGTGGTAATTACCAAGCCAACTCACAGAAATTGAGAGAGTATTTGCTTTGTAGAATCACCTAGAATGATCAGAAATAGTAATATTCAGAATTAAGTTTAAAATTCAACTCAAGCCGTTTCACTTTGAAACGAGCCAAAAAATTGATTTATTCTTTTGCTCCTTCAGAGCTGGCGACCGTAGTTATAAGTATTTTCAGGAGGATTCGACGGTAAGTCTGCTGCTCTCGTCGTGATGATAGGATTATCTACTGCTGCTAGCAGTGGTGATTGGATACATAAGCTCACTACCAAGTTAAGTGGGTCAGGTAGGCAGTGTTACCGTGTGAACTGTAGGGAACTGTAGGCCGTGGATCGAACCCGTTCAATCATCACAGCTCTTTGAGAAATAGTCCGGTTAGGAGTGTACTAATCCAATAGGTAAATACTGGCGAGTAACGGTCAAAAATGTATAAGCAAGTGAATTTAGCAAGGTCCATGTAGCTCCTAGTTAATGTGGTGTAATGGCGAGGGTAGGAGTGGAGTAAAAGTGAGCTGAGCTTGTGGCAGCTGTGCTGTCTTCAAAGATTAATAACGCCAGAATTCACTACTAACTCTTACCATTAGGGCTGAGCTATTTACGGTTAAAATACGTAGCAGTAATCGCAAAGGCGTGACAGCTACAAGTCCGTATTGGCTTTATACATACGGAAGTAGGAAGCGGGTCATTCTGTCAGTGGAGGGGTTAAAACAACGGAGTCACTTGAGAACATACCCCATTTACTGATGGAAAGATTCGGCGGTTCGGTCGCATGTGGCGACCGTGACAGGACTTACCAAGTTTGTAGAATAATGGCTGCAATAAAAGTGTTTTATATAAACTTGTAGTTTCAAGAAAATTTTAAATTTAAAATTCTGTTGTAGACATATATACCACAATTGGTAAGTTCAAGACGACAACCTGCAAAGCAGCAACAGAAAGTCCAATAGTAGGAGTTAAACAAGTAATACTTGGTTTAATAAACATTTCTATTAGGCACGAAATACAGCAGCATAAGATGGAGTCGAATAGTAACAAGCAAGACGAAAACATTACAAGATCACACCCAGAATTAGGGACCATAGATACTGTTGTAGGGTTGGAAAATCCTATAGATGAATCCACACCCACAAAACAGGAGGAACGGGAAGTGAAACCAAAGGTAGTGAAAAGTGAACCCAATGTATCTGTGGATGCAAGTCACAAGGGAGAGGATATGGAATTAACAAGTTTGTTAAATAGTATGATGGCGCAAATTCGAGAAGGGAATGCTAGTTTGAAAGCAGAAATGGCTAGTCATATATCCCAACTGGATGAAAACCTATCTGGTAAAATAAAAGCCAATTTAGATATTTTGAATACGCAAAGCCAACGTATCACAGAGGTAAACAAATCAGTAAATAGCATTAGGGCTGAAATAACAAATGTTCAGAGAAAAGTCACAGAAATAGAGAAAAGATTTGATACCGAAATTCAGAAACTAGAGAAATCAGTGGAACCTTTGGTTAGTGAAAAATTAGAACCGATAATTGAAAGTAAATTACAGGTGATAGTACCAGTTGTAAAGAAATACCATGTTGAGTTTTGATGCATGTGTGCAGGAGCAGGAAAATACACTGCGTAATGAGATAAAATTGTTAAGTCAGCAAGTTCAGAATCAGACGTTTCTTAACTGTAGTGGTATCCCATTGGTAATGCAAAAATCGGAAATACTGAGTAGGGAGGAAAAATACGATCCCCAAAAGAAACAAGGTGGATGGCATCCAATGGATTTTAGAAAAAATTGTGAACGTGTCTTACCATCAGACATGTCGGATAAAGAAAAAATTAATTTAGTAATAGACGCTTTAGCAGGTCATGCTAAACGTTGGGGATTGAATTTGGATATCGACAATTTGAAGTTTACAGACTTCAAAGAAAAGTTCCTTGAGGAATTCTGGGGCACACAACAGAGGGATAGGTTGTGGAGAGAATTCGTTGTCGCCAGAATGCCAGAACATGGGCGTGGGCTCATGAAAGAATACTGTAAAGGATGGTTCAAGCGTTTGGAGTATCTTAAAGATCGTAGATCAGAATCGGAGATAGTGTGGGAGTTGTGGAAAAAGCTACCTGACGATTCAAAGCGTCATGTAGGAGGCACTCATTGAACATTCGATGAATTTTTAGAAAAAATCGAGAATGAAGATAGGTGGCGTGAAACTAGAGAGTTTCGAGGTTTCAGAAATCAGAATGGAATAGTAAAAGGTGGTAGGAATGAACCGCAAATTAACATGATGAGAGGAAGAGGTCGAGGAGGTAACTCTCAGCGAGGGAGAGGACACTATCAGGGAAACGGGATGCATTATCAAAATCAGGAAAACTAAATACCGCGCAGGTCAAGGGCCTAACGCGCGCGGAAAGAAAGAAATGGCCCAAATATAGGGAAGATCGGAGTAGTCAGTACTATAGTAGGATAGTGCGTCGTTCGCCTGAAGAGCAGTTACATAAACGAAACTTTGCGAAGTATAATGCAGGGATACAAACAGAGGAGAGCGAGCAGGGAGGAATTATTAAGGGAAATGAAGTAGGAAAAGAATATCGGTCGGATGTGAAGGCTCACGTGAATGAAATAAGTACAATTCGAGGTCAGAGTGACGAATTGATGAAGGAAGAGTCAGAGAAGGCGTTGTTTGTCGGTAGGGATGGCAACTGTGCAGAGAGGCAGGGGCAAGGTAGGAGTGATGTGACTTATGGTAAAAGGTTCGTACGAATAGTCGACGAATCGCATCGAGAAGTAATTAAAGGTGAAAGGGTGGATAAGAAAAAGGGGCATAGTGCAGAGACACATGCCAATTGAGAAATTACCTCGTATGCAGAATATGTACATCAGCTCAAAAGCCAGCCAGCACAATTATAGAGATCTTCCACTCAAGTGATTAGTTTGGACCCGAATATGACGGTGTTAGAGAGCCATACCGATTATGATGTGTACCTAGTGACAGCAAGAGTACATGACTGTGATGAAGATTCTTTTAAAGAAATTAGAGAAAGTGTATCTAACCAAGAGAAAGAGTGTTGTGATCCCTGTAGTACTGAAGCAAATGAGTTGAGTGAGACTGGAATTCCATTAGTAGGGGAAAATAATGAAAGTAAGAGTGGTGAATGCACTATCCAACAAAGGGAAAGTAGAGAAATGGATTATAATTTGCGAGAATTATTTGAATCCGAAGAAGGTAATATTTCTAAGGAGGAGGAATTATCGTCAGAATCATCAGAAAGCATCCAGGGAGAAAAAGAAGTAGAGGAAGTTTCCGATTCCGCAACCGAGAGTTCAGGCATGACAGATTCGAATGAGAACGAGATGACATTAAAGAGCCTAGACGAAGGACTATTGGAAAAAGTGGTGAAAGAATTTAGGATGAAAAGGAGAAAGAAACCTCCAGATGGAATGGTCAGTATAAAAACCGGAAAAATAATATGGCAAGACTTGGCGGTGGAAAAGGATTTATTATGGGAAGATAAAGAAAGTATGAAAGAGGACAATAGGATGCAAACAATCCTGCCCATTAATGTATGTGGGTACGATTTATATGTATTGTTGGATACGGGTGCTGAAATAAGTGCTATTTCGCACGCATTTTTTGAGATGATCAAAGAGCAACAAGGAGTAGTCATGATGCCAGTAACAGGTGTTAAAGTGATAGGGGCGACAGGGAAATGTAGTAAACCTGTTAAACATCAAGTGATGATGGAATTTAAGATAAAAAACAAGCAATTTTCGAATGCATTTTTAGTAGTTCCAGAGCTCAGTGCCGAGATCATTTTAGGCATTGACTGGTTAATAAAACAGAAAGTAATTATTGATTGTGACAAAGGGATAATAGTTTGTAAAGTTGATAGTGCGGTGTTAGAAATACCATTTGAATCATCTAGAGTAATGAAAGCGAACCAGCTCAGATGGGTAGAATTTAGAGATGATCATGATTCAGGAATAGGTCAAAAATTCGATTGGTTTCTGTTGAGGCAGATAGTTGAAGATGGAAATAAGGAGACACTCCTTCGAAATGTAGTGGATAAAACGGAAGGACTATCTGATGCCCAAAGGGAGGATCTATGGCAAATTCTGAAAGAAAATCAGGAGGTATTTTCAGAAAAACCGGGACGAGTGATAAATTATGAGTACTGCATGGAGGTTGAGGAGCATGAACCTTTCTTTAAACCACCATATAATGTACCCTTGTCTACGAAAGAAGCAGTTCAAAAAGAAATAGATAAAATGGTTTCATGTGGGGTCATTGAACGGAGTTCTAGCCCATATAATAACCCACTGGTGATAGTAGGTAAGAAGGATGGAAGTGTACGAATAGTGATAGATGCTCGTACTCTGAATAAAGTAGTGAAGAGGGAGTTGGATCGTCCAGAGAACATAGATAATTTATTGCAGAAGTTTAATGGTGTAAAGTACATGACTAGTTTAGACCTAACTGCAGGATACTGGCAAATCCCATTAAGTGAGGAGTCTAGGAAGTACACAGCATTTTTATTCAATGGCAAATGCTACCATTTCACAGTGGTACCATTTCGCCTAAATACTTCCGTTTCAGTGTTCATTCGGGCTTTAGACAAAATTTTAGGGAGTGAACTTAGTTCGCTAATCACGGTTTATGTAGATGATTTGTTAATTGCTACAAGGACATGGGAAGAGCACATGGAGTTATGCGACAGGGTGTTCAAAGCTTTAATTAAAGGAGGAATGACCCTGAACCTGAAAAAATGCGAGTTTGTGAAGAAAGAAATAAAGTTTTTAGGTCACATGGTAACACCAGAGGGAATTGGAAAGGATCCCGATAAAGTCAAAGCAATAAGAAATTGTCCGGCTCCCAAGAAGAAATTTTCATGGAGGCATTTGAGGAAACAGCCCTCCAGTCCGCACCATTACGTCCAAATTGTTGGCTTCGCTATGTCGATGATAATTTCGTCATCTGGCCCCACGGAGAAGAGGAGTTACAGAACTTCCACAAGCACCTTAACCAACAGCATAGGAAAATCCAGTTTACAATGGAAACAGAGAAGAATGGGGTGCTGCCTTTTCTCGACGTGGTAGTTTATCGAAAACCTGATGGTAAACTTGGCCACAAAGTGTACAGGAAACCAACCAATACGGACAGGTACCTTCACGCCTCCTCCCACCATCACCCCACCCAGAAGAAGTCCGCCCTGCACACGCTAACGAAGAGAGCGTACAGGATAAGCGACGAAGAACATCTGAAGACAGAACTTGAACACCTCAGGTCCATCTTCGGAACTAATGGCTATGGGAAGCAGATGATAGACAGCACCATGTCGACAAGGGAGAAGACTAATAGGGAAGAGGGGAAGGAGGGACAGAGCATTGCTGTGTTACCATATGTACAAGGGGTCACCGAACGTATTGGCAAAATTCTACGAAAAGCCGACATCAAACCAATTTTCCGAAGCAGAAACAAAATATCAGACATGCTCGGTTCTACCAAGGATGCAGTTGACAAACTACACACAGCTGGCGTGTAAGAAATTGGTTGTGCGTGTGGATTAGTTTACATAGGTGAGACGGGACGTCCGATCAGCACTAGGTTCTCGGAACATGAAAGATATATCCGCCTGAAACAACACACTAAGTCAGCAGTGGCGGAACACCGAGAAGAGTGCGGGAAACCAATATTTTTCCAAGAAGCCCGCGTCCTGGCGAAACAGCCTCTCACTTTCAAAAGAAAGATTAGAGAGGCGATAGAAATAGCCAAAAGACCCGCCAACATGAATAGACGGGACAGGTACAAGCTTCCGAGGTCTTGGCTGCCAGCAATAGCAGGGCTACGGAGCGGCGGCAGAGCCGTGGCGGCCCATGCGGACACGCGGAGAGCCACAGTAGTGGTCGCGAGCACACAAAGCAATGGCACGCCGCAGCCGGCTTCTGGACAGCATGGAAACAGTGTGACGTCACAGCCATCACCTGTTCGCTATTCGTCCGTCTCCTCCAATGGGGTGGATTAATATAAAGACCAATAGAAAACAGCTATTTCAGCCAGTGACAGATAATAAAGGAAACACCAATAAAGCATACCTTTCACCCCTCCTCCTCCTCCTAGTACAGTCAATCAAGTAACGACACGGTTTTCTCGTGCAGCTATTTAAGGAATCCAAGTGCGTTCATTTAGCAGTTAACGTAAGGCCCTGATGAAGGCTAGCTGCAACGCTGGCCGAAACGTTGGCACATTTTAAAATTATGACGATGCGGTCTGATACCCTGAAGAATTTTATTGAAGAAGACAACGGCCGCGGAAGCCTACGCTTACACAACTAAAGTCGTTTATAGGACTTTGTTCCTTTTATCGTAAGTATGTGGATGATCAGGTGTTCAATAGCCCACATCTGAACAACCTACTTAAGAAGAACAGTGTGTATATATGGACTGAGGAATGTGAAACAGCATTCAACCGGCTAAAAGACAATTTGGCTAAAAACATAAAGTTATGGCACCCTGACCTGTGTGAACCATTCCACATGGCAACAGATAGTTCAGATTATGGATTGGGAGTATCCATATTTCAGGAGGTAATGATAGATGGGGAAAAAACTCATAGACAAATAGCATTTGCGAGTAGAACCATGTCTAAGTACGAAAGAAACTATACGGTTTCAGAGAAGGAGGCTTTAGCTATAGTATGGGGTTTTAGGAAATTTCAACTTTTCTTATGGGGGCATAAGACTGTGGTCCATACAGACCACAAAGCTTTAATATTTTTGAAGGACTGCAGATTGTTACATAACAGGTTGACCAGATGGGCGCTGTTTTTACAACAATTTGATATAGAGATCAAGTATGTTAAAGGGA
This sequence comes from Schistocerca piceifrons, assembly GCF_021461385.2. NCBI lineage: Eukaryota > Metazoa > Arthropoda > Insecta > Orthoptera > Acrididae > Schistocerca > Schistocerca piceifrons. The sequence goes on from NC_060139.1 coordinate 169,709,709, forward strand.
AAGAACATGCAGTACCGGATGCTTTGTCGAGATTACCGGAAGGATGTGAGACACTAGAAAGTGTAAAGAATAGGGAAGATGTTTTTGAGGTGAATTACTTCAAAAAAGCGGAAGGAAGAGAAAAAATTAGGGAAATATGTCGGAATATGCGAAGATATCAAAGTGATGATGATGCACTCAAGTCGGTAAAGGTCAAGTTTGACAATCCGGACGCAACTAACATAAGGGCTTCATATACAATACACAAAGGTGTACTGTATCTTCAAAGATTAAATAATCCAGGGAAGTGGAGGGTATGTTGGCCGGAACAACACACTGAGGTGCTGATAGATTATGTTCACTTGGCATATGGCCATTGTGGTGCACGGAAGTGTACCGATAAGTTAGATGAACGCATTACCCCTAACAACATGGCACGAAGGGTAGCACAGAGGATAAGATCTTGTGATCTATGCCAAAAGGCGAAAGTAACAAATACAACTAATCAAGGGCCCATGCATTCAATAAAACCTGATGAAGTATTAGAAATAGTAGCAGTAGATATCTTTGGACCATTACCGAAAACCATGGGGGGTTTTGTGTACATATTTGTAGCAGTTGAACTTTTCTCAAAGTATATAAAGCTATATCCCTTGAGAAAAGCTACTGCCAGAGCTGTGTATGATAAAATGGTGTGTGATTATTTTGTGAAAGTAGGGAAGCCAAAGAGAATACTATCAGATAATGGTGTTCAGATTTGCTCAAAAATGTGGAAGGATGGGATAACTGAGAAACAGGTAGAAGTGGTCCATATCTCAGCTTATTATCCATCAAGCAATCCGGCAGAAAGATATATGCGTGAGATAGGTCGGTTATTTAGGACGTACTGCCATAGCAACCACAAGAAGTGGGGCATCATGAATTCATTAACAAACGAGAGCACTGGATTTACTCCAGAAGAAATCCTGAAAAAGACAAGAAGTAAAAGTCTAGTAGAAGACCTACTAGAATTTCCAGATAGAGTTGAATTAGATTATGATAGTAAAAAGAACTTAGTAAAAGACAAGATGAGAAAACAAGCAGATGCGAGAATTCGTCGTCATGACGAAAAAGTAAGGAATCCTAAATTCAAAATAGGTGATCTCGTTCTTGTAAAAACACATGAAAAGTCAAGTGAAATTAATAACGAGATCAACAAATTTAAATATATATATAATGGACCATTTAAAATAGTGTCCATACCCAATGTGAATGCTTATTATTTAGAGTACCCATTAACAGGCAAATGCCTGGGAGTAAGAAACATAGTGGATCTCAAAAGGTATGAACCACGAATTCAACCAGATTGAAAATAAATATATAAATAAATATTAAAGTAAACCAATATGTAAATAGTTTTGTTTCTTTTGTTATATGTGAAAGGTAAATGTTCACTAAAATATGTTGCAGTATTCTAATGAAACTTGTAGTTTAAGTAGAGACTAAACAGACTGGGAAAGACTGAGCTTCTGAGAAAGCCTTAATAGATGTGTAAATAAGTGTTGTGGAAGAGGTAGAAAAGTGAGGAGGTAAAGTGAAAAGGACGGGCTATGAAGTAATAGGCGCTTAAAGTGTGTTTTACTTGCCTGAGATAAAAGAAGTGTATTTAAAAATTTTGTAAAAAAGATGTTTAAAGTGTACTGTGTTTAGATGTAAGAAAATTGTAAAGAATATATGTAAATCATTTATGTAATGTTTAGCAGGAAAGATAGAAAGAATTGGTGTTTAATTTTAAATAAGTAATATATGTACCGAGGTGTATAAGTAAGAAAGGGAAAACCCTTGGTAAAAAGCTTAACGAACATTTCAGATTCATTATAGGAGAGACTTCTTATTGAATTACCACTGTTAGATACTTCAATAAGAAGTGGGGCATGTGTAACGGAACTGAAATGATGGTGGGCTGACAGTAATTTGGAGCCCGCGCGTCGGAAATGGGCGCGCTGGTGTGAGACTGCCAGGGAGTACACCCTGATGCCATCTATTGGCGAAACTGGGAATTAGCGCTGTCTCAGACAATGCGCTAAGCTCTCGGAGTCAAATGTATTCTTTTTCTTGGTAATTATAAGTTATTAGTGTATGATTTAATGTTATAAGGCGCTAGTAGTAAATTATTATGACTGGTATGAACTCCAGGGTAATAAATATAAATATTCTTAAATACTAAATGATTTCAGTGAAAAGATGGTAGGGGAACGCCCCCACTCTTGGTGATACAAGCATAGCTAGAGGTAGCTGGAGACACAAGGACTGAACAAGGGAATGGCCTGGAGAGTGTTGACGTGAGCGGATGTGCGTAACTGTGCTCACGCAAAAGTGATTGTGCAACCGCAAAGAGGCGAATATCGTCGCCGTTTGTGGAGTGGAACGCGACGAATGGTTGTCGAAGCCGTCTCTATGCCATTGGGGCTGAGTGTAAGAGTTCTTGTGCCCAGATTTTATGGCGGACGTGCAGTAGCTTATACGAGTGCTACAGCTCGTAGTTGCAGCCGCCATTGAGGGCATGAGGCGTGAAGAGCTGCGTTAGCCACATGCATCACACCACCAGCACCGACACGTCTACCCAAGGCAAGACTGCTTGAAATCGTTAAGTCGAACTTTGTATACATGTAAAAGGTGAATACCAGTTTTCTTTTGTGCAAGTGCAGAGGACAGAATATAGTAATGAGTATAATTACGACGCATGTTGTTCATTGTAAAGTGTAGTAACCTGAAACATAGTGTAGTGAAATCAGACTGAGGCCACCATCGCCTCTTTCATTTACAATTCTTTTGGTTGTAGAATACTTTAGCGTTTAAGAATGTAGAAAAGAGCAATGGTCACACCAGAATGAGTCGCCTATTTATAGTTACTTAAATTTTTCTGAGTAACCTTTCAAGTAAAGTCACTTAACTAATTCTATAGCAATTGTCCAAAGAGTAATATCCCAAAATCATTAAATAAGTTGAAGGGTAGAAATTTGTTAAATTAAGTTGCTTAAATTGTCTTGGTGGTAATTACCAAGCCAACTCACAGAAATTGAGAGAGTATTTGCTTTGTAGAATCACCTAGAATGATCAGAAATAGTAATATTCTGAATTAAGTTTAAAATTCAACTCAAGCCGTTTCACTTTGAAACGAGCCAAAAAATTGATTTATTCTTTTGCTCCTTCAGAGCTGGCGACCGTAGTTATAAGTATTTTCAGGAGGATTCGACGGTAAGTCTGCTGCTCTCGTCGTGCTGATAGGATTATCTACTGCTGCTAGCAGTGGTGATTGGATACATAAGCTCACTACCAAGTTAAGTGGGTCAGGTAGGCAGTGTTACCGTGTGAACTGTAGGGAACTGTAGGCCGTGGATCGAACCCGTTCAATCATCACAGCTCTTTGAGAAATAGTCCGGTTAGGAGTGTACTAATCCAATAGGTAAATACTTGCGAGTAACGGTCAAAAATGTATACGCAAGTGAATTTAGCAAGGTCCATGTAGCTTCTAGTTAATGTGGTGTAATGGCGAGGGTAGGAGTGGAGTAAAAGTGAGCTGAGCTTGTGGCAGCTGTGCTGTCTTCAAAGATTAATAACGCCAGAATTCACTACTAACTCTTACCATTAGGGCTGAGCTATTTACGGTTAAAATACGTAGCAGTAAGCGCAAAGGCGTGACAGCTACAAGTCCGTATTGGCATTATACATACGGAAGTAGGAAGCGGGTCATTCTGTCAGTGGAGGGGTTAAAACAACGGAGTCACTTGAGAACTTACCCCATTTACTGATGGAAAGATTCGGCGATTTGGTCGCAAGCGGTAAAAGGTGGATGGCAGGCGAGCGTGGGAAAATGCACACGGGCGCTGCACGGCATAACGAGCTCAGCAGTAGTAGTCGGAGTTGGGCATCGGTCTGAGAAACATGTTCTGGATCGAGGAGGCTCTCCTGGAAAACGTGATTTCGTTGAGCCTCGGATGTGCCGTTTCCGACGCCTATACAGCATGGCAATATTCCATAGGCACTAAGTGGAAAAGTATTGCGACGCTATGAAGAAGTAAAGTGCCGGTACTTCAAGAGCCATTGCTGTGATTGTATGTGTGCTCGGTGCCTCGCCATCTCGCCGCCCGCCAACCGCCACATCGATACAAACAGGTTGAAACTTTTAGTACTGTATTCGTGTGGACCAGTGTTACTTTTGTTCCATACTGTTCAATAACAACTTAAATTTTACCAGAACTGTCCTATCAGTTATTTATCCTCACAACTAACCTAGACAGGGTCCTTTCCACATGTTGTGCAATCCGAGTGTCCCGAAATGAAGATTTAAAGTTTATGTTAATTATTATTACCTGCAGACCTATCCATGTTAGAATGATGTTTAAAGAACTTTGTTGTTAATGAATATATAGGTAAACAACAAAGGTCTGACAAAGTTGGAAGATAATTTTGAAATTGAATTAGTAATGAAGTTTAATTATTTTGAGGCAGAAATAATGGTAGTTAAATGAGCAAGAAATAAGATATATAGGAAATCTTGAGTGCTTAATGATGTCAATAATCAAAATTTTCAATACAGTGATCATAGCAGTTTCAGGGTCCCCCCCCCCCTTTTCTTTTCTATTCATTTGAATTCTGAAGTGTACTGAACTGATTTGACCAGCAAAGTTTAAGTCAATATAAAACAAAAATTTATCTGTGTTTTACTTTTTTCAAAATTGACATTGTATGTGTGTTTCGAAAGTGCTATTTCTAGGGTAACCTATGCCCGATTTTAATCAGATCAATAGACAGTACGAAGTTTGTAGTAAACATTATAGTGTTTTGTTGTGTATTTATGGCTTGTCCATGTTAGTATAGAAAGTGAAAATATTAGTTCAGTAGATTTTCTGATTCTAAAATTCACCATATTATGCAGTGTTATTACGTGTTGTTTTGTATGAACGTACATCAACTTGTACAGGGAAGAAACTCAGTTAATGCATAATCAGGCTGGCGACCGTATTATTAACACTTTGGTAGCATCGGCTGTGTTGTTTCTTGTCCGCCCTAACGTGTGGTTGCACTCCGGAATTGCTTGACGTATCATTGTTATTACTGAGTGGGTGTACGTCTGATTTGCCTCCATTCAGGTACACGCGGTAAAAATCTATACAAAAATCCTATCTCTTAAGGTGAAGCCCGTCAACTTACCATAGTACAGGCTTTAAAGAGTATCGTGTGCAATAGCACAATGTTACACCTGTACCTGGCACACCCATATTGTTTCGCAAATTTCAGAATCGGGAAACATTTTGCGAAGGAAAGGCCCAGTGCGGTCGGCACAGTTTATAGTCAAGTTACGCTCTACAATAAATGAGGTAAATAACGCCTCGGCATTCGTCACAGAATCTACATTTTGGGGTTTACACGAGAAGTTAATTTTCTGGTTTCGATCTACACAATGGACACTCTCCTTGTCTTGTTTAGTTTGCACTTGTTTAAGAATGCCGCATTTCCCGCTATGAGCCACTGAAAAGTCACATCTACAAATGCGTAACTTTGTCCCTTCCTCGATTCACTTAAACATGGAAACTCGTACTAATATACGTTTCTGAACACTGCATCGTATTTCTTCGACATCCTGCATAAAAAATAATCAACACCTCCATGATACGCAGCCAATAACTACTACAGAGTACACAAATCATGCAGCAGAACCGAGAACACAATGGTTCGACGTTCTAGATAATGGTCATGTAGCAATGATACCAACCCTGGTGCACCGTTTCCCCCTATATTGCACTTCAAATTCCCCTAAATAATTTGTCACGCTGTTGGGTAAGCGAGCGAGGGGGGGGGGGGGGGGTAAAAGGGAGTCAACAATGAAATTGTCGCGGGGAGGGGAGGTTAGTAACCCTAAATATTTTCCCCCCTGAAACGTTTATCCCTCTAAATCAGAAGGAAATCCCACAACTTGGCAACACTTCCTTGTAGGAAGAAAAACGCTAATCACTTCGCTTGGAATGACTATCGACTACTCCTTGTCCACAATAACTTAACGATTACACTGATGCTACCAGAAGTGGAGGAAATTGGCACTGGTTGAAAGATATTCATGTGTCTCCGAACGCTGCCAACGATAAGTTCCTTACTTCCTTGTAGTTACGAAGCGCGAGCTACACCTACTGCCGCTCCCGACAGCCACAGCGCGAACCTTCCACGTTAACATAGACAAGTAGCAGCCATACACTGTCATCCACTAGTACAGGGCTTCCCAACCTTTTCAGCTGGTGGACCCCTTCTTCAGTAGAGTAGAGCACAGTAACTTTAAATTTCAGTGAAACCCATGGAAACTGAAAGCTTCTTAATGCAAGTTCCATGTTCCCAATGACCCCCCCCCCCCCCCCAAGTATCAATAAGTCTTTGGTGTAGAGATGAATGAAAACAACTTGAAGGTCAAAAATCGACTTATGAAATAGGTAGTGCACTAACAAAGCAAGTATAACATTTAATGATGCCTAGGGCCGCATACGTGCCAGCGAGTGCTGTGATTAGTCGACAAAGCTCGCTCCGCGCATTCGTAAAAGGTTTCAGCGCATCTACCGCCGTGAGCCGGCACACAAACGACCCCCATATTGTTGCGAAACAATCAGAGAAGCCGCAATCTCCGGCACTAAACTGTGTATGCGTTCTCACTTAGGAACCGCAAAGGCTGCTTGGAAATACGACCTAAAGTAGAAGTACACGTTTTCCACACGAAAAAAAGTGATGAAATTGATTTTCACATTTTTATTCAATAATTTTACTCATTATTTTACACGATTTGGTGAAGGGTCGTCGCGGACCCCCTAGAAAGAGCCGGCGGCCCCCTAAGGGGTCCGCGGACCACACATTGGGAAGCCCTGCACTAGTATATCGAAGGGGCAGGATTTTCAAATAGCAAGGAAAGTGTTGAAACTGCTCTGAAAATCGGGAAATCGGTCTTCACGGTCGGGAGATCGGGAGGAAGAAGGAAAAATCAGGAGTCACCTGCTTAAATCCGGAGAGTTTGCATGTCTGACTATAGTGAATGAAAGAAAGACGTATAAAAATGTTTTCTTATGAGATGGACTAGGAACGGAACGTGGTGAAAAAATTTGACTGTCCGAGACGTCGACGAGATGCTGCACAGTGCCAGATTTTCATCTTGTGGCCAAAATTGGAACTAATTTTTTCTAGCTTCAATCGGTTCAATAATAACGCATTATAATATCTACCAAGTTTCGCTGCGATACGTTAATTACAGCCACACTGGACCTGCACTTTAATTATAACCACACGGTATTAGGTGACTGGTACAACTCGCAGTTGAGAGAAGGCTGTTGGAATCTGGGCAACAGTTTCGAGTGTGCGGAAGAGCGCCAGATCGCCAGTACAACCTGCTTCTCTGCCGACCGTGTGGTGCCCGCCTTCATTCAGTCAGACTGGCGTCTGGAGGCGCGACGGCATTACTCGGCCCGGCACCCGGACCGGGCAGTGATTGGCAATCAGCGCCCACCTGTCCGCGACGCCATCGCCGGCGCGGCGGCTGCCTCGGCTTCCTTTGGCCGCCGGTAGAGGATTGCATTTTCTGGCTCACTGGCCCGTGGGGATTCTTCCCTCCAGGCTCCGGCCCCGTGGACCGCCGAGGCTGGCGACGCCGGTTCCCGGGGCTACAAGCGCGGTCGCCGGCACAATTAGAGGCGGAACAGTTTGTAGCGTGGCATAGTGATAGAATTCACGCTCAGTTCCGCTGCACTCCACCATCATCATTATCGCAGTGGAACTAATGTACACGCACAGGAGTTGATCGACGAACAAAGGGAGTGCTAGTCCAGGAATACAAATACAGAGCCGCAACGAGATTAGAGGAGCGGTCTAAGGCGCTGCTACAGTCATGGACTGTGCGGCTGGTCCCGGCGGAGGTTCAAGTACTCCCTCGGGCATGGGTGTGTGTGTGTGTTTGTCCTGAGAATAATTTAGGTTAAGTTGTGTGTAAGCTATGGCAAGAAAGGCATTTCTGGCCAAGAGAAGTCTACTGATATCAAATACCGGCCTTAATTTGAGGAAGATATTTCTGAGGATGTATGTCTGGAGTACAACATTGTATGGTAGTGAACATGGACTGTGGGGAAACCGGAACAGAAGAGAATCGAAGCATTTGAGATGTGGTGTTATAGACGGATGTTGGAAATTAGGTGGACTGATAAGGTAAGGAATGAGGAGGTTCTACGCAGAATCGGAGAGGAAAGGAATATGTGGAAAACACTGATAAGGAGAAGGGACAGGATGATAGGACATCTTCTAAGACATGAGGGAATGACTTCCATGGTACTAGAGGGAGCTGTAGAGAAAAACTGTAGAGGAAGACAGAAATTGGAATACGTCAAGCAAATAATTGAGGACGTAGATTGCAAGTGCTACTCTGAGATGAAGAGGTTAGCACAGGAAAGGAATTCGTGGCGGGCCTCATCAAACCAGTCAGTAGACTGATGACCCAAAAAAAAAAAAAAAAAAAAAAATAAATTCTTAGAGACTGATGACCGTAGCAGCCAAGTCCCATAAGATTCCACACACATTTGAACATTGTTTGAACAAATACACAAGTCGCTTAGGAATGAAATAAGTAGCAAGTTCAAAATGTTCAAATGTGTGTGAAATCTTATAGGACTTAACTTCTAAGGTCATCAGTCCCTAAGCTTACGCACTACTTAACATAAATTATCCTCTGGACAAACACACACACACCCATGCCCGAGGGAGGACGCGAACCTCGGCCGGGACTAGCCGCACTCTTCATGACTGCAGCGTCCTAGACCGCTCGGCTAATCCCGCGCGGCAAGTAGCAAGTGCAGGGAAGCTAAGGCGAAATGGCTGCATGAAAAATGTGAAAATCGAAAGAGAAATGACTGTCGGGAGTACGAACTCAGCATAAAGAACATCCAAAACAAGCTTTGGTGAAATTGAAAACAAGGACGTTGACACTGAAAGTGCGGTTATAATTTCCCTGCTAATGCAAAGGTGAGAGCGGGTAGTGATAGTGAGTACAGCGAGGGCGTATGTGAGGTGACTGATTTGTCTGATGACGTGACGCATGAAGAACTTGGAGTCGACAGAGCAGGCGATCTAACTTTAGAATCAGAATCAAAACAGAACTGTACTATTAGGCAGAAGCGATTAATATCATTCCATCGTAGTTGTTAAATCGTTGGGGACTGCGGCTATTCACTTTGGTGTGCAGATTGTGACAGATGGGCGATATACCATCAGACTTTCGAGAAAGGGCGGCCGCAGTGGTCGAGCGGTTCTAGTCGCTTCAGTCTGGAACCGCGTGACCGCTACGGTCGCAGGTTCGAGACCTGCCTCGGCCATGGATGAGTGTGATGATCTTGGGTTGGTTAGGTTTAAGTAGTTCTGACTTGTAGGGACTGATGACCACAGATGTTAAGTCCCATAGTGCTCAGAGCCATTTGAACCATTTTGAACTTTCGAGAAAAGTCTCGGTGGAGGTTCGAGTCCTCCCTCGGGTGTGTGTGTGTGTGTCTGTCCATAGGATAATTTAGGTTAAGTAGTGTGTAAGCTTAGAGACTGATGACCTTAGCAGTTAAATCCCATAAGATTTCACACACATTTTTTTGAACTTTCGAGAAAAACATCATACACACAATTCCGAAGACAGCAAGAGCCGACAAATGCCAGAATTATCGCACAGTCAGATTAACAGCTTATGCATCCAAGTTGCTCACAAGAGTAATATACAGAAGAATGGGAAAAAATTGGGGATCTGCTAGACGCCGAGTGGTTTGTCCTTAGGGAAGATAAAGGCACCAGAGGTGCTGTTCTGGCTTTGCTGTTGATAATGGAGAAAGACAGAAGAAAAAGACACCTTAATAGGATATACCGACCGGAAAAAAGCATTAGAAAAAAGTGAAGTGGTGCTTGATGTTGGGACAGGTGGGTAATGAACAGTATTTACGAGAAGCGAGATCGAAGCGCACGGATTAAAATTGGATGTAAGAGAGGGATGTAGTCTTTTGCCCCTTCTGTTCCATCTAAACGTCTAAGACGGAATGGGCGAAAGAAAATGGTTCAAGAGAGGGTTTAAAATTCGAGGTCAAAGAATATCAATGTTGAGACTCGCTGATGACATTTCTAACCTCAGCAAAAGTGAAGAAGAATTACATGATCTGCTGAACGGAATAAACAGTCTAATGAGCACAGAATGTGGGTTCGGAGTAAATTGAAGAAAGAAGAAAGTAATGCGAAGTAGCAGAAACGAGAACAGCGAGAAACTTAACTGGTGATCACGAAGTTAAGGACGCTGATGGAAGCAGCAAGGATGAGATAAAAAGCAGAACAACACTGGCGAAAAGGCTACTCCTGGCCGAGGGAAATCTACTAGTATCAAACACATGGCTCAATTTGAGGCAGGAATTACAGGGAATTGACGTTTGCAGCACAGCATTATATGGTAGTGAAACATGGACTGTGGGGAAATTACGGTGTAGGAGAATAGAAACATTTGAGATGTAGTGAAGCAATCGAATACTGAGAATTAGATGGACTGGTAAGATAAGGAATGAGAAAGTTTTCTGCAGAATCGGCGAGGAAAGTAATATATGGAGATGACTGAATACAAGAAATGGCGGCGTGATAGGACCAAGACATGAGGGAATAACTTCGATGGTAGTAGAGGGAGCTGTAGAGGATAAAAACTGCAGAGGAAGACAGAGACTGGAATACATCCAGTAAATAATAGAGGACATAGGTTGTAATAGCTACAGGAGAGGAATTGTTGAAACCAGACAGATAGCTGATGACCCAAAAAACGATTTACAGATACTAATGAAGGATGGCAAAGCGACGTGGGAAGAAATATTAACTGAGTACTACCGTGTGTAATACAGAATACAAAAAACAGAGAAGGCAGTTGGTGGAAAGCAGAATAGCAATTTGATCGTGGTATTAGGTACCTGCTCAGCTTGGACTCACAAGAAGACTTGGGCACCGATGCACATTAACTCCTACTCTATTCATAATCTGTTTAGAGAAAGCTTTGCAAGAATGGAAACGATAATTCCACGCTGTGGGAATTCCTGTTGGAACAGAAACCTTGTATTCATCACTTTTTTGCTGTCGACCAAGCGATGACTGCGAGAGATGTTGAAGATGTGGAATATATATTCCGGACGTTCAGAGAGCAATTTGAGCAACAGGGTGTTTCACTATATCTTGCCAGACCTGCATATCCTGCAGTAGGAAGAAGTTTCACAGTTGATGTGGAAACTGATGAGCTAAGCTGGTCATGTATGCTTATAATTTTAGCCTGATGAAAATTATGTGACTTTCCTGCTGAAGAAGACACCCTTAGTGATATTGAAACCTGGACAAGCTTTCTACGTTAAACTAAGGCAACCGGTAGGCTGTATACTTTGTAAAGCCTTTCATCACTCACTAACTTGATGACATTAAGGACGCAAACACAGTTGGCGCCTGTCCGATGAACATCGGCCGCCCACACGTAGTACACCGGGCCTTGGTTTCTACCTGACCACAGTGGTGGCGCGTATCTTCTGAATAGAACTGCTTCCCAGTAAAGTCCGAGTATACGCTCTCTCATCTGGCCTCCGCTCAATATGCATTCAGTACAGTTCCCAACTGCTTATTTAAACAGTCACTTGGAACAAGAAATTAATGTGGATTTTCAGTAGTTATACACTCCTGGAAATTGAAATAAGAACACCGTGAATTCATTGTCCCAGGAAGGGGAAACTTTATTGACACATTCCTGGGGTCAGATACGTCACATGATCACACTGACAGAACCACAGGCACATAGACCCAGGCAACAGAGCATGCACAATGTCGGCACTAGTACAGTGTATATCCACCTTTCGCAGCAATGCAGGCTGCTATTCTCGCATGGAGACGATCGTAGAGATGCTGGATGTAGTCCTGTGGAACGGCTTGCCATGCCATTTCCACCTGGCGCCTCAGTTGGACCAGCGTTCGTGATGGACGTGCAGACCGCGTGAGACGACGCTTCATCCAGTCCCAAACATGCTCAATGGGGGACAGATCCGGAGATCTTGCTGGCCAGGGTAGTTGACTTACACCTTCTAGAGCACGTTGGGTGGCACGGGATACATGCGGACGTGCATTGTCCTCTTGGAACAGCAAGTTCCCTTGCCAGTCTAGGAATGGTAGAACGATGGGTTCGATGACGGTTTGGATGTACCGTGCACTATTCAGTGTCCCCTCGACGATCACCAGTGGTGTACGGCCAGTGTAGGAGATCGCTCCCCACACCATGATGCCGGGTGTTGGCCCTGTGTGCCTCGGTCGTATGCAGTCCTGATTGTGGCGCTCACCTGCACGGCGCCAAACACGCATACGACCATCATTGGCACCAAGGCAGAAGCGACTCTCATCGCTGAAGACGACACGTCTCCATTCGTCCCTCCATTCACGCCTGTCGCGACACCACTGGAGGCGGGCTGCACGATGTTGGGGCGTGAGCGGAAGACGGCCTAACGGTGTGCGGGACTGTAGCCCAGCTTCATGGAGACGGTTGCGAATGGTCCTCGCCGATACCCCAGGAGCAACAGTGTCCCTAATTTGCTGGGAAGTGGCGGTGCGGCCCCTACGGCACTGCGTAGGATCCTACGGTCTTGGCGTGCATCCGTGCGTCGCTGCGGTCCGGTCCCAGGTCGACGGGCACGTGCACCTTCCGCCGACCACTGGCGACAACATCGATGGACTGTGGAGACCCCACGCCACACGTGTTGAGCAATTCGGCGGTACGTCCACCCGGCCTCCTGCATGCCCACTATACGCCCTCGCTCAAAGTCCGTCAACTGCACATACGGTTCACGTCCACGCTGTCGCGGCATGCTACCAGTGTTAAAGACTGCGATGGAGCTCCGTATGCCACGGCAAACTGGCTGACACTGACGGCGGCGGTGCACAAATGCTGCGCAGCTAGCGCCATTCGACGGCCAACACCGCGGTTCTTAGTGTGTCCGCTGTGCCGTGCGTGTGATCATTGCTTGTACAGCCCTCTCTCAGTGTCCGGAGCAAGTATGGTGGGTCTGACACACCGGTGTCAATGTGTTCTTTTTTCCATTTCCAGGAGTGTACAAAGCAAGTACTGGAGTTAATTTTAACCATACTTGCCCGCATGTTTATAGCTGAGAATTGACTAAGATTACTTGAGTTTATCAGTTTAATGGGGTTTGATTATAGTACGTAGCAGTTTTGACAAAAACATTCACATAACAGAGCTAGCGCATTATGTTATCATATTATTGATGATAGTACTTCAATCGCTGGCGGCCACTGTGTCACGATGAATAACGTCCTGTTGAAAGCGCTACGATATTTAGTGAGATTTTGTGAGTCCTGAATTAATATGTAAAACCTGGGAGGCAAAACCAACGTTAAAGTGAGGCAGTTTGATTTGCAAGTGGATTCCGAGACGTACAAAAATTTACGCCAGTTAGACATTCTAAAGCAAAGCATGTCTTTCAAAGTATATGCTTCACATTATTGAGGTCGGTTTGGCTATCTCTGCTTTAGTTTCAAGAGCAAGTGTAATTGTGGAAGTGCTTCGTTCTTTATCTATTGTCATAGTAAGCTAACGTGGTTCTAAGCAAATTCTGTTTCCTTTTACATGGTAAACCAGTCACGACATACTTATCAACAGAAACCTTTGTCTAACCAATGCACTAGTTTTTCTCGTTCACCTGTGCAATAAAGTGCATCACATGCTGATTTTTCAAGCACCAACATCGCTCAAATCAGCGTAGCGGTAAGCATTACGAAAATAATGGTTTTTAAGGAATGTTTCATTTGCACACCATTTGGGCATTAGCGAAAGGTGGTTGTAGGTGTCTTTGTCACTCGGCCTAACTCCTCGGGGACAAGCATGCTATGATGCGGGCAATTTCTCTCGATTCGGTAATATTCTTCTGAACTTTTAAAATTGTTATAATCGTCTGATGTCTGAACATGTAAATTGGTGCCACAATAGTTGAAAGTGACCGAGGTAGGTTTAGACTGGATTACCACGAAATGTAAGAACAAGCAAAGCAATACTGACGCTACGGTTTATCTTCGAAAACAACTCTGGAAGTATGTACCAGGGTCACTCTGACCGTGGAGCTTTCTGTTGTTACTGAACAGGCGCTGCCACTAGTGTAAACTGGGCGTTGAGGGAGACCTACTAGACGACAGACGTTCGATGTTGTGAGACACAGTTGTTTATTGATTTGGCACAAGTATGTTGTGAAAACTCACTGTGACCCTTGGTGCACGTGGTGTAACTGTTCTGTCGCTGAGTGTCAAGAAGATTTACGAGAAAACGGCACTTAAGAATGACATTTTAGTAAGGGAAGATGCTACACGGAAACTATTGTTTGAAAAACTCAGCCGTGAAGGAGACGTGACTTTGTGATAAAAATGATTGTGAAGCTGATGCTCCTGCAGCAGACATGGACAATAGCGAAAGTGATCAGTCTGCCCAATCTTCGCATAGCGATAAAGTAAATGCAGCCGTTCGCGATAGGAATAATCAATGTTGGAACAGAGCTGTCCCCAATTGAAGAGGCCTGCTAGTTGCTTTATCAGTATAGTCCATGTTTAGAGACTGTGCAAACAATGAATGAATGGATTTACGAAGAGCTGAGAATACCTCAAAGCAATTGTGCAATATTTCTATATTATTAAATGAATAGCCTCGTCACCTAATTAACAGCAAACAAAGTCTTTAGATCGTGATAACTTTCAAGTTACGTCGTTGAAAAGCTACCATGACAGTTTTTACTTACTGTAGAATTTTGGATGCATCTATATTGACTAAAGTACGAGGTAGATGTGAAATACAAAGCTTTCAGTATATGAGTGTCTAGTTGCATTATAGCATATTCTATATTCAGACCGTTTCTACAGCAAGTTATTGATTATCGCTGTCACACTAGCGTACACTTCCTGTGATATTTTCAAAGGTGTACACAACTACGGATAGGTTAGAGAAATTCAAGGTTATATTTATGGAATTTGTGGAATTCGAGAACGCTGTTGCCAATGTTGACTGGAATACTCTCTTTCAAAATCAAAAGGTAGCTGGAAGAGAAAAGTTATCTAAAACTTGTACAAAAACCAAACAAGAGTTATAAAAATTCAAGGACATGGAAGGGAGACGGTGGCTGAGAAAGTTGTGAGACAGGTCTTCTACAAAAGTTATTTAATTTCTAAATTTAGTACGCAATAATGCAATCCGAGAAAAATTTGGGAAGTGAATTAAAATTCAGGGGAAATATGAAAGCCTTGAACTTTCAGTACAATATTTTAATTCTGTCAGGCATGGAAAATGAATTGCAACAGTAATTGAGCGACATGGATAGTCTGTCGAAAATATATATGTTGTCTTATTTGTTTTGTGTTCTCTTTTTTTCCGCAGTCGCACATCTAAAAGATGTACAGTTTGATAAAATGCAGGCTGGCAGCACTAGGAAATGCGTCTGTGACAAAGAGAGCTTCGCTGCCATTGAAAAAAGGCTTTTGAAACTGTAATAAAAATCTTATTAAGTCCAGACGCGTATCGCTTTATTTTAAAGTATCTTCAGTGGTCTAGTATTGTGGTATACACCACTTCTAACAAACACCGAACAACGCGCTCCAGTACGCGGCCGCCAAATACATCGCTGGCCGCACTTCTCTGGGCGGCCCGCTGCTTCCATCGCTGGCCGTCTTCACACGCACGCTCCCTTACGTGGCCAAGAAATACATCGCTGGCCGCACTTCTCCGGGCGGCTCGCGGCTACTATCGCTGGCCGCCTTTGCGCGCGCGCCTTTGTTAACACACAGCAATTGGCTACGCCAGGAAACATTGCGATTGGTTTTCCCTGGAAAACAGCGACCCCAGCCGACGGCGCCATTAACTAGCAAGCCTTATATAAACCCGGCCACCGCTGCAAACGGCAGTTCTCATCGGGAAGCGCAGTACGCCGTGTTCCAGCTGCTTGTGGATGACTCCCCGCACCACTCGAGGTTACCTGGCTGCTCGGCGGAAATCTAGCGATTTCACTTGGAGAGACTGAACTTCACTGGACTTGGGAATAATTACGGGACGTGCACCCCACTATGCACATTTGGACATTGGTATAACCAAACTTTAATTATGCATTACTTCTGAATGTGAGCCTGGGTAGACGCTTGGCTAACATAATTGTTAAAAAGTGATTTGTGATTTAATAAACCAGACTGACGAGGTTATTGTGTTATTCCTGGTTATAGCAAGTATTTTGTTATTTATTGCATTCATCTACGTGACCCACGTCTGTGTGTCGAGCTTTTGCACACAGCAGTTTCACTGCACTTCATACATTCAAATTTCAGTTTTTGGAAGTATCACTGGTCCCTCGCCATTTCGCATGTCGTATTTTTCTAAATAACACACGCAAAATGACAAGAGTACAGTGGTGCTTCCCAACACTGAATTGTGAATGTACTACAGGCAGAGAAATCGCTGTGTGCAAAAACTCAACACTTTCACGTGGAAGGCGAAAAAGAATGCAATAAACAACGATAAGACCTGAACACTGACGGTAAACAGAGGGACACGCGTCTCGTATTAGTATAGTTGCTAAAGATGGCAATTAACCTACACAACTTGTGTTGAAAATAGGTTATGAGATGAACATCGACAAATATAAAACAAGTGTATCTGAAAGTAGTCGAATTAAATCAGGGGATTTTACGGGAATTACATTAAAAATGACACGGTAAAAGGTACAGAACAGTTTGATGCTTGGGCGGAACTATATCTGGCGCTGTCAGAAACAGAGAGGATACAAAATGCAGATTGGCAGTACTAGGAAAAGCATCTCTGAAATGGAGCATTGTTACCATTGAATAGAAGTTTTCGAAAGTCAGTGCTACAGAATGTTGAAGTCTGGGTGGGTTTTCGCATTACTAATAACCAGGTACTGAATCGCAATAGGGCGTACAGAAATATATTGCACAGACTGACCAAACGAGAGAATCAGTTGATGAAACACATTCTGAGACATCAAGGAATCACTAGTGGTATTTGAAGGAAGTGGACTGTAGAAGGACACCAAGGCTTGACTATAGTGCGCACTTTCAAGTGAATGTTGCTTGAAGTACTTGCACAGGAAAGAAGGGAAAATAGAATATTGCTGGTCGCACAGGGTGGCCGCCCGGTTTAGAGCGCCATGTCACGGATTGCGCGGCACCTCCCGCCGGAGGTTAGAGTCCATACTCGGGCAATTGTGTGTGTGTGTGTGTGTGTGTGTGTGTGTGTGTGTGTGTGTGTGGTTTGTTCTTTCCGTAAGTTAGTTTAAATAGTGTGTAAGTCTAGGGACCGATGACCTCATAATTTGCCCCTTAGGATGAAACCTTCTCGTCTCCTCTATATCTCATTTGTTACGCAACCTTCCCTTCTACAATAACCATCCCTTAGGATTTCTATCTCTTGCTTAATAATAACAAATGAAATATTCCCTGTGAAATTAATTCTCTTTCTCAATAATGATAATAAGTGCAATCTTCGCATACAAATTTAAATGCTGCTTGTTAAAAGAGATTTGCTGATTATTTCGACGAAACATAGAATGTGTCGTCGTGGCGCTCAGTCGTTACCTGCAACAACCCAAAACTGTTCCCTACCATTTTCACTGTTACTGGGTCGCCGTCTGACTGTTACATCGAACTGCGACATGAATTTACTAACTCTGTTCTACTATACTCTATTAGCTGCTGGTGGGCTGTCATAGTAAGTGGTTGTACTTATTATCAAAGCTGACGTTATTTTTTAATTAATTTGACTGCAGTTACGTAATTCATGGTTAAACTTTTTCTTCACAAGAATAAAACTTTGCATAGTTTTACGTTGATGGTTTTTGGGATGGATTATAATCAGCAATGCAATATTGCTGGCAAAAATTAGTTATATTCTGAAAACGATTCTTCAAATATTTACTGTTGGCAATGAAATGGTTTTACAAACGCTCAAATGGGACATCCTTTTTACAATAATCCTACAACTAGCATTGCTCAAACATACCTTCAGTAGTCTTCAGTTCCTCAAAAAAAAAAAAAAAAAAAGAAATGATGATGATAATAATAATTCAATAATATTAGTTCTCTTATGATAACAGTTAGCTGATGTCTCTGTACATCCGTTAACAATCTCTTGTAAATCATAGCTGGTGGCTGGCAGGTACACCGCTCCTCTCAACCTCTCGCTTCAGATCTGCTGCCGACTCGCTTCACATCTCGCTTCCTGCTGACTTCCTACGAACGTTAAAGTGCGGTCTCTCCCGCCAACAATACTTAGGTGTACACATTCCCTGCTACCACAATTATATCCAGAATGACAAATTATGATTATTTCTACTTAATCATATTAATAAAATATAAACATCTTTCAAACATTGTGGTTTGATAATAGACAATAGAAATATACACGTCTGATATACACACACACACACACACACACACACACACACACAATTTTTAAAAGTATAGCTGAAGATAGACAATGGAGAGCAAACTAATCTTTAGAGTAAACACTATAACAACCACAACAACGACCAGAAGGGAGGGTCGGGTAGTGGAGTACACGCTGGGTGTTTTGGAAGTATAATTTTTTGAATGGTTGTAGTGGAACAGCCTTCACACTAACCAGTACTGTATTTAACACAATAATTAACTTCTATGGTATATGTTCATAAGGCCGTTGATTCTTTATATAATGTGCCGCAGGAAGCATGGTCAATACAAATCGGTCCACTATGGATAAATCTACCTAAGTATGTGCTGGAAAAATAAAAACTAGACACAAACGTCAGAAAGTACCGTGCTGACTGTGGAAAGCTCACGTTTGGTTAATGTCACAGATGATTACAAATGATTAATAAAGCCGGTGGAATCTAATTTACTGAACAAACAACACATGTAGAGTTAGTACACATATGGAAATTAACTACTCATACATTACTGGCCATGGCTATGTTTCCTTTAATTTCGGTTGTGTATAATTGAATTCAACGCTGTTGCTGCAACGAAACTAGTAAAATAATGTATCAGAAACCGACGTAACTTTGTGTCCATTCTTACTAAGCTACGTTAGTACGTTGTCGATCCGAAGGCACCTAGTTTTAATTCTACTTATGAAGTAAATGATTCAGCAAAATTTCTTATTATATAATTGTGAGGCAAAGCGTAAAATTGCTGGCCGAAGCTCTTCGTGCGTATCTCGCAGAACTGTAGATCAGAATGGCGAGCTCCGTGTTTAGGGAATGTTGTAGGTCCGCTCTTTTCATCCCATACTCCCATAAAAAGATAGATACATAATTTCACCCTACTAACAGTCATCAGAGTACTAAGTATATTGTAGCAATACATCCGACACGAAACAACTAATTAGCAGGCAGTGTAAGTGATCTCGACGTACACCTTGTTGGGAACGGTAGTACGGGATATCAGATGTACACTGAATTGCATTTTTGACTCTTCGTATGTCTTGTAACCTACGTTACTGTGTAAAGAGCGGCAAAATTCTCCTGTCTTCGAATAACAGAAGAAAGAACTCTATGCAGTTGTTAGCATTTATAGGCCCTAGAATTATGTAGTTACATTGAAACCTTATCAAACACAACTGATCTCGTAGTTCTAGAACCGTAAGCAATGAGAGCAAAACGAGGATAATAGAATTTAGTCGAATTAAATCAGGTGTTGCGTAGGGAATTCGTTTACGAAATGACGCACTTAAAGTGGTTGATGAGTTTTGATATTTGGGCAGAAAAATAACTAATGATGGCTAAAGTGAAGAGGATATAAAATGTAGACTGGTTATGGCAAGGAAAGTGTTTCTGAAGAAGAGAAATATGATAACATCTAGTATAGATTTAAATGTCAGGAAGTCTTTTCTGAAAGTATTTGTGTGGAGTGTAGCCATGTATGCAAGTGAAGCATGGAAGTTAACTAGTTTAGACATGAAGAGAATAGAAGCTTTCGAAACGTGGTGCTACAGAAAAATGCTGAAGATCAGATGGGTAGATCACTTAACTAATGAGGAGGTACTGAACAAAACTTGAAAGAAGAGGAATTTGTGGTACAACTTCACTAGAAGAAGTGATCGGTTGGTAGGACACGTTCTGAGGCACAAAAGGATCACCAATTTAGTACTGGAGGGAGGCGTGGAATGTAAAAATTGTAGAGAGAGACCAAGAGATAAATACATTTAGCAGTTTCGAAGGAGGGAAGTTTCTGAAGTTATTCGGAGAGGAAGAGTCTTGTACGGGATAGATTAGGATGGAGAGCTGCATCAAACCAGTCTCTGGACTGAGGACAACAACAACAACAACAGTGTTTTAACTCTTTTGAACGAGGGTTAGGCATGAAATAGCTGATGACATGGCAGAAGAAACTATTTCTCTAGTCATCAGAATTGATTCGTGTAAATGAGATAAAGTTTACTTTTTCAATGTGTGTGACCAGATCTTTCGTATCAGCATCTTCTAAAACGTACCTGTAGAAGAACAAGAATTATACTCGTGTGGTTATCATTCTACGATTTTGAATTCTAAATTGAGATTTATTATACGTATGGCTTGTGACCCCCCCATGATCCATGGACCTTGCCGTTGGTGGGGAGGCTTGCGTGCCTCAGTGATACAGATGGCCGTACCGTAGGTGCAACCACAACGGAGGGGTATCTGTTGAGAGGCCAGATAAACATGTGGTTCCTGAAGAGGGGCAGCAGCTTTTCAGTAGTTGCAGGGGCAACAGTCTGGATGATTGACTGATCTGGCCTTGATCTGGCCTTGTAACAATAACCAAAACGGCCTTGCTGTTCTGGTACTGCGAACGGCTAAAAGCAAGGGGAAACTACAGCCGTAATTTTTCCCGAGGGCATGCAGCTTTACTGTATGACATGGAGAGCTGCATCAAACCAGTCTCAGTACTGAAGACCACAACAACAACATGGCTTGTGAATTGCATTTTCAGTGCTAAGGTCTATTTTCTATCGATAAACTGTGTACTCCACATATTTGAATATTCAGATTATTAATTTCTCACAATATTGACACGATCCGTGCATTTCTAAGGCAGAAATTTGATGTTGCGTACACTGAAAAAGAAAAAAAGAACTTATTGGCTGTCGAAATGGATTGCTTGTAACTGATTTCCAACTGAAATCTGAGAGACTGTCCCAGACATTTGTATACGTAGCTGAAAGTCGGTTGGAACCAGGAAAAGTGAGTTGCGAATATATGACATAACTTTAAATATGTTTTAGAGAAAAATCCTGAACTCTAGACCACCGACAATTGTGGCTCATACAGGTGCATTTTAAGAAGAATTATGTTTAAAAAATATACATTAGGTATCAAAAGCATAATCAGAATCTATTTTTTTGCACACTGGTGAGAACATAATATTTCTTCAGTGGCAGAGAACCAATGTACTTCCAGTATGGTGACTACCCTTTCCGAATAAATTAAGGATCGCGAAGACCTCTTGTGACAACTGATGAAGCGAAAGCACCATTCATCCCATCATCGAATATCAGTATCGCCTGTCACCCTGAGAATATTGTTGCCCGTCGTCAGCGTTTCTCACGCGTGCTATTACGAAAATAATCGCAGTTCCAAGTGGGATACTAACAAGTAATCGGATAATATCTGTTGCAAACAGACTAACATACACAAATTTTAAATTTCATGTTTGAGGTAGTTCCAATTCACCGGCCTCATCAGAGTTTTCTGTAGGGTACGTCTGTTATCAGGTGAATGCCTGGATTGTAATGTAAGTCCTCTCGCATTTGTTGTCAGTTAAGAAAACGTATTCGCCGGCCGGAGTGGCCGAACGGTCCTAGGCGCTACAGCCTGGAACCGTGAGACCGCTACGGTCGCAGGTTCGAATCCTGCCTCGGGCATGGGTGTGTGTTGTCCTTAAGTTGGTTAGGTTTAAGTAGTTCTAAGTTCTAGGGGACTGATGACCTCAGAAGTTGAGTCCCATAGTGCTCAGAGCTATTTGAACCAATTTTTTTTTTTTTTTTTGAACTCAGATGTAAAGTCATTTAGTGCTTAGAGCCATTTGAACCAATCAGATGTAGAAAATAATAACAAAAGAAAGTGAAGTTCAAATGGTTCAAATGGCTCTGAGCGCTATGGGACTCAACATCTGAGGTCATCAGTCCCTTAGAACTTAGAACTACTTAAACCTAGATAACCTGAGGACATCACACACATCCATGCCCGAGGCAGGATTCGAGCCAGCGACCGTAGCGGTCGCGCGTTTCCAGACTGAAGCGCCTAGAACCGCTCGGCCGGCGAAAGTGAAGTGAAAAGGAGATGTGCTTGCCATTGTTCATACAGAACTAACAAAATATTAACTTAGATTCATTGCGAATCCATTACTGCCTATCTCTACATTGTTTTAGTGCATGTCACTTCAAAAGACAGCACACGCAAAGCATAGAGAGAGAAAGAAAGGAAATAGGGTAACGAGATATTATGCGAAAAAATCTAGTACCACGCGTAGAAGGCGAAGTAGATACCTCCCTCCTTCCAATGTAATTTTCTTACACTCCACCCTTCGGCCTCCACCATAACTTGCCTCCTACTCGACTTATTTTTTATCCTTTCCTAGTTAACTTTTTCCTTTTCCACCTCGTTTTGCTGTTGCTAACTCTACCATAACCTACCCTGTTGCTCTCTAGCCATCGCAGCCTCTTATGAGCTCTCTCTTTTCCTTCCAATAATTTTTCCCCTATTTCTTCTATAACCACGGCTGGTGCTCCTTCATCCCTTTTCTCTCTCACTGTCTGCGTTTTTCCTTCGTGGCGCTCGTTAGCTTCAAGCATATGTGGCATGG
Organism: Schistocerca piceifrons; assembly: GCF_021461385.2. Classification (NCBI taxonomy): domain Eukaryota; kingdom Metazoa; phylum Arthropoda; class Insecta; order Orthoptera; family Acrididae; genus Schistocerca; species Schistocerca piceifrons. The sequence goes on from NC_060139.1 coordinate 169,732,596, forward strand.
CTTTGAGAGAATCGTCTTGCCCAGGTTGGAAGCACTTCTTCACGTTTCCCACGTTCGCGATTTTAATGTTTTTTTTAAAATGTACCTTTACAGAACTCTGTTTCTTTTTATTAAGCCAGGCGTGTGTCATCTTTTGTTGTTCAGATTTATTTCTGTAAAATGTGACTTTGCATTATACCTGGCAGAAATAAATTTGATCCACAGAAGACGGCAAGTAGGTGTCGAGACATGTTTGCCTATATAGAACGAAATAAACAGTGATATGCGTAAGATGGAATTAAGAAAAATTCAAGAATTCTCACTTCTAAATAACTTCCCGTATTTCCTTTCTCTGTCTCCACATCTTCTCTTTCGTGAAACATGTCATCTTCGACAATACACTCCTTCACGTTCATCTACTCCTGTGTCCTTTTTCACACTCTTTGTCACCTTCTTTTCCCTCTCTTGAAGTTCTCACTGATTCTTCTCATACTTCCTCCTTTCATCTCTCTGAGTTCCTCTGTTGAAGACTGTTGTGCCGTGTGGGTATGCCCTCTGACGATTCTGAAATCCCTCCACCCGCCGTGTACGGCGTTGCTGTCACAGTCACAGTCTCCGGCGGCTGTTTCCGTGATCTGAGGCGTGCAGCGGCCACAGACCGATAACTTCTCTCTCGTAACAACGAACAGCTGCGGATCCAGCTAGCAGTTTGGGCCGCCTGTAGCGGCTGTGTGGTTGGTCTTCCTCGTTGTACTGCAGAGGTGTGCAGTCACGTATGTAAAGCTTGTTGCGACAGGTTCGGCCTCGCTGTCACAGAAAGCCGAGAGCAGTTTAATTCCGTTTAGTGCTCTCCCACGTAACGGGTTAGTTTGTTTAGTAAATGGCGAATCGATAGAACATCGGCTAAAGTGTTACAATCCACCACCAATAGCCAGTTTTTTCTTGTTATAGATACTGGTGTGCTGACGCCTGTATGGTTTCTCAGCGAATTTAGTGTATGTTTGATGTTCCCAGTCAGTCATAAATCCCGTATTCGGAAATGGTTTTGGTTCTTCGTTCAAATGGCACTGAGCACTATGCGACTTACCTTCTGAGGACATCAGTCTCCTAGAACTTAGAACTACTTAAACCTAACAAAGCTAAGGACATCACACACATCCATGCGCGAGGCAGGATTCGAACCTGCGACCGTAGCAGTCGCTCGGCTCCAGACTGTAGCGCCGAGAACCGCACGGCCACTCCGGCCGGCCGCTTGGTTCTTCTTGAATGTTTCCGCATAGACGTGTGGTTAGTGATCAGGAATACGGGTTGGTCTTGCAAGCCAACCGCATGAAAGATCTATCATTAATATCTGTCGGTTCGAGTCTGAGTTTCTGTTTTCCACCTGGCTTTAGGCACTGCGTCTCCAGGAATCGGTTTTGGATCGCCTTGCGAGGTTTTCAGAGTGGCGTACGGATTCTAATGTGACATTTAAGTTAGCTCTCAATAGCTTCTTTGCCGATGTTGGTTCTGTCAGTTGTATTTTGAGAACTGATTTCTGCAATTTTATTGAAATCCTATATTGGTTTTCTTTAGCAGGGATTGAACCATTCGCGTAGTGAGTTAGGCATATGCAACCGAACCTGCACATACTATGTAGTATTCTCCTGGAAGTAGAAGTGTTGTTAAATTGTTCCCACAGCTGTCACATGGCTTGTTATCACATGCTCAGTTGCTTGGCGAGAGCCGTGTCCGAGGAAGAACAAATTTGGTTACCTGTGTTGTATTAAATGAGTTTGATTTTGTTGAGTGTCCATTTATCTCGCGAACTTGTTTACATTTAATTACGTTGTCACATTGTGCTGGTCTTCCGAATTTTAGTGGTGTTTGGTATTAATTGTAAATGGGACACACAGTTGTATGTTTATTTAAGTTGTCACCTTGCGTTGATCAGTTTGAATAACATTTTGTCGCTGTGTGTTGTTTGGTTCAAACGAACGACATCCATGCTGCTTGTTTTACGTGAACCTTTCCTACTCCGGTTAGTTCTGTTTACTGTACGCGTAGGCTTGTATTTTTAGTTGTTCTCTTGTACTGCGTCCAAGGGACTACGGACGTATGTTCGTTGTCTAGGTTTTCCGCTGTGCTTAGTTTCTGTCCCGAGTTCCCACTGCAAAGTCACCAGCGATAGTGGTCCCAAGTCCTTTAGTGGAAAATTAGCCTATAGAGTTGTATATTACGAAGGGTACCACCATACGCCTGTGTTGTAATGTCAGTTTCGATGAGACTAGTGTTTGTCTATTTAAAAAGGGGTTAGGTCTCCGCTCTAAATGCAAAACTTAGATTAGGCTATGGGTGATTACTGAAGAGGGCTACTGTACGATAATGGAGTAATATCTTATGATAAATGCCTACAGATGTAGTTGTAAGTAACGTAAGTTGAAGTAAGATCACCTTAACTATACAGATTTCTGTTTCAGTGGTTCAGCATTCCATTGGTCATGTGCTCTGAGGAGCCGAGAGGCTCGAGTCGTGGTTTCCACACCAACGCTCTTCAAGACGGCTAGGTTCTCACATCTGGCGCCTACCTCACTCCAAGGACGTTGGCTGTAACTAATTGACTTTGGTTCGCTTAACTTGTTAATTTGAATTGGCGAAAAATGAAAATGAAAAATAAATTTATTTCAGCCCAACCACATTCAGTCCTAAACCCCTCTGGGCACTACTCCCCAAGCATGATTCCTGGCACCACAGTCGTCGTTTTACAGAGCCAAACCATTCTACTTCCTAATTCCTTTTTTTCTACTTCTCTTAAGCTTCTTTCCCTTTTCAGTTGCTCATCTGTTTCATATTCTATTCCTTCACAACCAACCAATTTTACGTCTCATCTTTAACTGTAGGCAAGCTGTTACCGATTCAGTTATCAATATGTACCCTTACGTTCTCACTTCCGGCAGTACTTCTTCCGTACTTCTCAATCATCACAGAAGTAAGAGCACTGTTCGCGGAAGGCAAGGCTCGGTGTTCGAATCTCATTACTACACACTGTTTCAATCAGCCAGAAAATTTCACATGAACATCTAGTACAACAAATTCACAAGTACATGTACGATGTACATCAAAAATTAACGATAATTTTTTTCGCTGGCTTTATACGTTCGATTTTGTGGAACGGCTTGCCATGCCATTTCCTCCTAGCGCCTCAGTTGGACCAACGTTCGTGCTGGACGTGCAGACCGCGTGAGACGACACTTCATCCAGTCCCAAACATGCTCAATGGGGGACAGATCCGGAGATCTTGCTGGCCAGGGTAGTTGACGTACACCTTCTAGAGCACGTTGGGTGGCACGGGATACATGCGGACGTGCATTGTCCTGTTGGAACAGCAAGTTCCCTTGCCGGTCTAGGAATGGTAGAACGATGGGTTCGATGACGGTTTGGATGTACCGTGCACTATTCAGTGTCCCCTCGACGATCACCAGTGGTGTACGGCCAGTGTAGGAGATCGCTCCCCACACCATGATGCCGGGTGTTGGCCCTGTGTGCCTCGGTCGTATGCAGTCCTGATTGTGGCGCTCACCTGCACGGCGCCAAACACGCATACGACCATCATTGGCACCAAGGCAGAAGCGACTCTCATCGCTGAAGACGACACGTCTCCATTCGTCCCTCCATTCACGCCTGTCGCGACACCACTGGAGGCGGGCTGCACGATGTTGGGGCGTGAGCGGAAGACGGCCTAACGGTGTGCGGGACCGTAGCCCAGCTTCATGGAGACGGTTGCGAATGGTCCTCGCCGACACCCCAGGAGCAACAGTGTCCCTAATTTGCTGGGAAGTGGCGGTGCGGTCCCCTACGGCACTGCGTAGGATCCTACGGTCTTGGCGTGCATCCGTGCGTCGCTGCGGTCCGGTCCCAGGTCGACGGGCACGTGCACCTTCCGCCGACCACTGGCGACAACATCGATGTACTGTGGAGACCTCACGCCCCACGTGTTGAGCAATTCGGTGGTACGTCCACCCGGCCTCCCGCATGCCCACTATACGCCCTCGCTCAAAGTTCGTCAACTGCACATTCGGTTCACGTCCACGCTGTCGCGGCATGCTACCAGTGTTAAAGACTGCGATGGAGCTCCGTATGCCACGGCAAACTGGCTGACACTGACGGCGGTGGTGCACAAATGCTGCGCAGCTAGCGCCATTCGACGGCCAACACCGCGGTTCCTGGTGTGTCCGCTGTGCCGTGCGTGTGATCATTGCTTGTACAGCCCTCTCGCAGCGTCCGGAGCAAGTATGGTGGGTCTGACACACCGGTGTCAATGTGTTCTTTTTTCCATTTCCAGGAATGTATATGTTTGAATTTTCAGCTGCTTTTAATATTTAGTTTATTGTTGACAGTTGAGAAAAGGTTACACATGTTTTCGAGGGGTCAAAAAATTTTTGCATCGAAAAAGGTGGATCAAAGAATTTTCAATAAATTTTGCTTGATAAATGGAATAAAGTGTAGCATAAAGTGTACCACAGCATTCAGAATGTTGGCTGTGGCTTTCGGCGAATCTACTTTGAGTAAGACAAGAGTTTAAGAGTAGTATAAACTTCCAAAGAGGGTCGAGAAGATGTACAGGCGACCGTCCTAGCACATCAATTACTAACTACAGTGTGGAAGAAGCAAAGAAAAATCAGAGATGTTGCTGATGATATCGTCATATCCTTTGGCTCATGCTAATCAATTTTATTCTACGTTTTGGCCATGAGACGTGTAGCAGGAAAATTTGTTCAGAGACTGTTGAATTTCGCCCAAAAATGACGTCGCGTATACATGACTCTGGAATTGCTGAGTGGAGTCGACAACGATGAAGACCTTCTAAAGAAGGTTGTAGCAGCCGCGCGGGACTAGCCGAGTGGTCTAAGGCGCTGCTGTCATGGACTGTGCGGCTGGTCCCGGCGGAGGTTCGAGTCCTCCATGGGGCATGGGTGTGTGTGTTTCTCCTTAGGATAATTTAGCTTAAGTAGTGTGTAAGCTTAGGGACTGATGACCTTAGCAGTTAAGTCCCATAAGATTTCGTACACATTTGAACATTTTTGTTTATAGCAGGCGACGTAACAGGTGTTTGGGTATGACGTCGAAACCAATGGTAACAGCCTGAAGAGCGAAGAGCGAAAAATTTCGTCATAATGGATCACATATGAAGATTGGTCTCACTGTTTTTCTCGGTAACAATGAGATAATGCATCATGAGTTTCTGCCATCCGGTCGTTCGGCCAACAAGGAATACACCTGGAAGTAATGCACCGTTTACGTGAAGCACTCCGAAGAAAACGATCAGAACTGAGGCAAAGACGCTCGTGAAAACTGCATCACGGTAGTGCTCCCGCACGCATCTCAGTACTTCTTCGTGATATTTTGGCAAGAAACAGAACAATGTTGCCTCAGCCACCGTAGTCGCCTGAGATTTTTTTCTATCCTTGAGACTGAAGAGAACCATGAATGAACGTCGTTTTTGGCTGAATGCTGAGACAGAAACAGTATCAAATATTTGAATGGGTGATGTCTGTTCCTTCGGAAGAACAGACACCATGCAGATCCCGTAGCTTTGGTACACTATATGTAAATTGAAGGGGGATCTCTGCTGTCAGATGCAGCAGGACATTAAGCGGAATCAGCGGTTATGAGCGAAAATGAGCACCAGACCGGGATTCGAACCCGGGATCTCCTGCTTACTAGGCAGGTGCGGCAACCACTGCGCCGTCCAGGACACAGCGTTATCGCAGCTGCACGGTTTATCTCGGTTGGAGGGTGGATCGGCAGCGAGACACCTGCCTAGTAAGCAGGATATGCCGGGTATGAATCCCGGTCCGATACACATTTTCGCTCGTTGCCACAGATTTCGCTTAATGTCCCATTGCAGCTGACAGCAGAGATCCCCCTTAAATTTACATACAGGAACGGAGTCGCTTAAGAAACTGAACACCATAACGAAAAGCAACTCACAGAACTGCTTCCAAGACTGAAACGAGTGCAAAAGTCTATCATGTCTGTGGGGGATTACGTGGAAGGAGACAAAGTTCATAAATACACACTGGCCATTAAAATTGCTACACCAAGAAGAAATGCAGATGATAAACCGGTATTCTTTGGAAAAATATATTATACTAGAACTGACGTGATTACATTTCAAGCAATTTGGGTGCATGGATCTTGAGAAATCAGTACCCGGAACAACCACCTCTGGCCGCAATAAAGGCCTTGATACGCCTGGGCTTTGAGTCAAACAGAGCTTGGATGGCATGTACAGGTACAGCTGCCCATCCAGCTTCAACACGGTACCACAGTTCATCAAGAGTAGTGACTGGCGTATTGTGGCGAGCCAGTTGCTCGACCACCATTGACCAGACGTTTTCAGTTGGTGAGAGATCTAGAGAATGAGCCAGCTAAGGCAGCAGTCGAGCATTTTCTGTATTCAGTAAGGCCCGTACAGGACCTGCAACATGCGGTCGTGCATTATCTTGCTGATATGTAGGGTGTTGCAGGGATCGAATGAAGGGTAGAGCCACGGGTCGTAACACATCTGAAATGTAACGTCCACTGCTCAAAGTACCGTCGATGCGAACAAGAGGTGACCGAGACGTGTAACCAATGGCACCCCGTACTATCACGCCGTGTGATACGCCAGTGTGGCGATGACGAATACTCGCTTCCAATGTGCGTTCACGGCGATGTCGCCAAACACGGATGAGACCATCATGATGCTGTTAACAGAACCTGGATTCATCTGAAAAAATGACGTTTTGCCATTCGTGCACCCGGGTTCGTCGTTGAGTACACCATCGTAGGCGCTCCTGTCTGTGATGCAGCGTCAAGGGTAACCGCAGACATAGTCACCGAGTTGTTAGTCCATGCTGCTGCAAACTGTTCGTGCAGATGGTTGTTGTCTTGCAAACGTCCCCATCTGTTGACTCAGGGATGGAGACGTGGCTGCACGATCCGTTATAGCCATGCGGATGTCTGTTATCTCGACTGCTAGTGATACGAGGCTGTTGGGATCCAGCACGGCGTTACGTATTACCCTCCTGTACCCACCGATTCCATATTCTGCTAACAGTCACTGGATCTCAACCAAAGCGAGCAGCAATGTCGCGATACGATAAACCGCAATCGCGATAGGCTAGAATCAGAGCTTTATCAAAGTCGCAAACGTGATGGTACGCAATTCTCCTCCGTACACGAGACATCACAACAACGTTTCACCAGGCAACGCCGGTCAACTGCTGTTTGTGTATGAGAAATCGGTTGGAAACTTTCCTCGTGTCAGCACGATGTGGGTGTCGCCACCGGCGCCAACCCTTGTGTGAATATTCTGAAAAGCTAATCATTTGCATATCCAGCATCTTTCCCGTCGGTTAAATTTCGCGTCTCTATCACGTCATCTTCGTGGTGTAGAAATTTTAATAGCCAGTAGTGTATTTTAAGAAAAACAAAAATGCGTATTAGTTTTTGATCACATCTTTTGTAGCGCCCACTGTAAGTAGAACACAGTTTAGTTGCGAAAAGAATGAAATAGAACTGCTTGTGACGACATAAATTTTGGGGCATAGACTCGAGGTAGGGGAAGAACGTAAGCCCCTGTAGGCACATTGCGACCGTCTGCGAAACTCGGTACACACTCGGCCACTAATTCCTCTGCGAGTGTCCCAGACGTTGCCCTCGCATTCCTGTCGGCCGTAATTCCTGTGTGGGGTGGGATGGTGGTCATGTCTGGGGGAACGGGCTTAACTTGGGGCGGTAAGCTGGCGCCGCTGCGGTGACACTAAATACAGAAGGCTTCCCCAGAGGCGGCGCACCCGCAGGTTCGCGCTCCCCTGAAGAGTTTAAGCCGCCCCACCGCACCGCCCGCAAATTGGCCATTGAGGCGGAACTGAACGGGGCACCGCCTGAGCCAACACCAGGCCGCGCCGCGGGGCTCACTCCAGACCAGCTCCTTGGAGGCTCGGCTGCTAACCGTACCTACAGCGTGGCGCGACCTTTCGTCGAAGTATAGCACCGCACGTTACAGTACTCCTTGTACCTCTCTGACGGCCGGCGTGAGATCGGCTTTTCTAAATTACATCTAACCCGTAAAGAACGGTAGAGATTGGGGAGGAGTACATTTCGTTATATTCAGAATGAGATTTTCACTCTGCAGCGAAGTGTGCGCTGATATGAAGCTTCCAGGCAGATTAAAACTGTGTGCCGGGCCGAGACTCCAGCTCGGGACCTTTGCCTTTCGCGGGCAAGTGCTATACCAACTGAGCTACCCATGCACGACTCACGCCCCGTCCTCACAGCTTTACTTCTGCCAGCCCGCATCTCGTGGTCATGCGGTAGCGTTCTCGCTTCCCACGCCCGGGTTCCCGGGTTCGATTCCCGGCGGGGTCAGGGATTTTCTCTGCCTCGTGATGGCTGGGTGTTGTGTGATGCCCTTAGGTTAGTTAGGTTTAAGTAGTTCTAAGTTCTAGGGGACTGATGACCATAGATGTTAAGTCCCATAGTGCTTAGAGCCATTAACTTCTGTCAGTACCTCGCCTCCTACCTTCCAAACATTACAGAAGCTCTCCCGCGAACCACGCAGAACTAGCACTCCTGAAAGAAAGGATATTGCGGAGACATGGCTTAGCCACAGCCTAGGGGATGTTTCCAGAATGAGATTTTCACTCTGCAGCGGAGTGTCCGCTGATATGAAGCTTCCAGGCAGATTAAAACTGTGTGCCGGGCCGAGACTCCAACTCGGGACCTTTGCCTTTCGCGGGCAAGTGCTCTACCAACTAAGCTACCTAAGCACGACTCACGCCCCGTCTTCACAGCTTTACTTCTGCCAGTACCTCGCCTCCTACCTTTTGTTTGGAAGGGAGGAGGCGTGGTACTGGCAGAAGTAAAGCTGTGAGGACGGGGCGTGAGTCGTGCTTGGGTAGCTCAGTTGATAGCCGGTACAGTAGCTCAGCGTGTTCGATCAGCGGGTTAGCGGCCCCCTGTAATAAAAAAACTGAGTGAATTGGTCAATAACGAACTTCAACGGGCGTCTGGGGACGTCCGCCACGGACAATTGCAACGAACTACAACGAAAATTATGAGATTAATAAAAAAAAAAAAGTCTGTAGAGCACTTGCCCGCGAAAGGCAAAGGTCCCGAGCTCGAGTCTCGGTCCGGCACACAGTTTTAATCTGCCAGGAAGTTTCATTTCATAACATCGTTGGCGATTTTGTAATGTTTCCCAGCCTACACGTCTCTGTACGTGTCCTACCCTTTATTATTCGCGCGAATCTTACGCGGTAGAGACGATAGCAGCCTAGTCTTCTCCGAATACAGATTCTCCAAATTTTATATTGTAGGGTAAATCCGGGAAAGGCGAGCGTGCGGTATTGACTGCGCACTCCTCTCGGTTTCGGCAAATACAGACACAGTTCGCATGTCTTGGCACTGCAGCTGCGCAGTGGACGCCAGGCCATAACAAAAGTATTCACCTTCCATTCGAGGAAGTTCTCCATAAGTTCTGGGGAAATGGTTGATGTAAGACTTTAAACATCCCTTAAGAACCTTCTTCAGCGTCACGATTAGTGTAGGCTAGATAGATTACATAATATAAATAGGTTACGTAACTGTATTAACAGTGAGTTTGTTGAACACGTTTTGACTTGGGTGGAGCCATCTTGGCTATCAAGATCATGAATTTATAAGGTGCGGCGTCTCTTCCCTACAGTAGGTCATACATGCCGCAATACAATCTGGTACATATGCCCCACAGTTTTTCATTGAGGGTAGTTGCTACAAAAATCAAATAATAGATTTAAAAGATTTTTGTTTTGTTTTTATTATCGTGAAGGTTAATGCACAATATTATTAAGTGATCGCAAAATATGTATATACCTGACACTGACGAAATAAGTATACCAAATTTGTAAACAAAATCACGTTTTTAACTTAATCAATAAGTATCTGGGTTACAATTGGATATTTTGTTAGGTTTTTAATTTGCAGCAAATCATACACAGCATAAGGTCTTGACGCTGCAGTATAAACTTATTTTCATGCTTAGTTTTAAACGTTATATTGAAAAAATAAAAACATTACTTTATGTCATGTACAACTAGTGTCTTTCGTTGTAAAAAATATGTTTTACTGAAAGTACACCATGTGAATTTACATACAGTGCATAAAATTTAAGTTTACCCAACAAAATTACGACTTTCTTGTTCTTCTCCTTCTTTCTTAGATTTCGGCCTTCTGTGAACCTCTGGAATCTCCTCATAACTGTCTTCTTCCCTAATATTAGGTCCTTCAAGTATTTCTTCGTTTGTTGACAGTTTTCCTTTTGTCTTTTTATATCTGTCCGTACAATGACATACTTTCTGATTTTCCCTGAAACCCCGAACGTCCTAATCTTGTTGCAAAAGTTGAAATGTCTCGAATTTCAACTTTCAAAACGTTAATTTCTAGATAGTCGTTTTTTACTGTTCTCAACTGAATCATTTGCGATTTTTGTCGAAATGGTCAAATATTTTTTAGTCAATTTTTCCGGGTTTATTTGCTCGGTTGCTATATAGACGTTTCCGGAAAATAACGCTAAGTCATCTGTAGAGTCTAGACTTCTGAGTTCGACATTCGATCTTTCATAACGAGATCGAATTTCTTGGATTCCTTTTTCTTGATGTTTATAATTTCATTCTCTTATTACCTTTTTCAAAACGAAATTGAAGAGCACTGGAGAGAGCCCTCACCTTGCGTTACTCGTTTTGATTTCAACTGATTTTAAGGATTCCGAAATTTTCCACGAAAATTCGTTTTGGATTTGGCGGAAATTAAAATGCTTAACGATCCCATCCGATGCCTAGCAGTAGCAAAAATTCACAAAGAATGATCGACTCTTTGTGATGTATGTCGATAACATAATCTGTTGACAGTCGTGTAATATGTAAGATACCATAATAAGTGAATATACTGCCGTTTCTTGGCATGGGTCCTGACACGATCATAGCACAGATGAAGAAGGTTATATAAGTTTCTGGGGCATAAAGTATGTTCTAAGTGTACATAGTGTAGTGTTATACTTGACTAGTAAACTTATTATCCTCTCAGCTTGGTTATACCCATTGCAGATGCGGAAATGGTAATGTAGTCTGGCCGAAACCGTTTACCGAAAAAAAGAAATGTTTAGCTAGTGACCTTGGTTTTGCTAGTAATCTTGGCTTTTTGAAAAAAATTTCTGAATGTATTACACTGCACGTCACCTCATTCCGGCGCAGTGCCACAAACATACTATTATGTCAATGACTTACACAGCCTCATACAGAAATTGGCAGGTGCTACACCACGATACAATATTTCTTTGGTTGGTCGTTTATTCAGGGGATGGGACCAAACGGCGATGTCATCGGTTGGGAAGGAAGTACTCTGTGCCCTTTCAAATGAACCATACCGGCATTTGCCTGAAGTGACATAGGGAAATCACGGAAAACCTAAATGAGGATGGCCGGACGAAGGTTTGAACCGACTTCCTCCCGAATGCGAGTCCAGTGTGCTAACCATTGGCAACCTCGCTCGGTACGATATTTCTATATCACTTCCTCGGACCACGCTAGTATCGACCCTTGCTGTGTCGGAACAATCCAGATGAAGCCTTCAGCCATGTGTATTGATCTCTCACAGGTACAACTAACTCCCCGTTGCATCAAGTTATCTCTCCCCAAGCCTCGTAACGCAGCACGAAGCGTGCGGATTACCAATCTTTGACTTTTGGACGTCATACTAAAATTTTTTATTCTTCCTTAAGTCAGAGCAAGACCCGCTTCACATCGTTATTTTACATAATGATGAGCTTGCGTGAAACGATATACTGCTCAGGGGATGAGAATCTAACAGTCGTCAGAGAAATCACTTACGAGTAAGCTAAAAGGCGCAGTTACAAGTACAAATTCACACATAGTTGCCTCATTCCATGTGGTAAAAATGTAGATTCCCATACACATCTTGCGGCTTGGAAACGTTTGAACTACGTTCAGATGTGCTAGACATTACCAGAGTTACTGGTCAAAACTAGATCCGGGAAAGAAGCAAGTGGTATTCTAATGGTTTGAATCTGTTATTTATCACTGAAAATAAGAAATAACAGATTTCAGTTAAGTGACCTATGTGGCAAATACGAAAGTGTTAAATACAATATTCCATTTTTCGGGGCCGATGAACCATCTATAAATGAACTATCGTTTCCTTGACTGTCTTGAGTGTATATTTTGCACAAGTAATCTATATGAAGCTGAAGGTGCTAACATAAAATGTATTATGCCTATTTTGACAGCACCTTGAAGGAGTATTTACGGTTTTTGAAACAGACACACAGTTAATACATACATTACCTTTCATAATTGGAGTTCAGTACATAATCTAAAATCGAGATCATTAATAAAGAAATACATAGCCAAAAAATGGTCGAATGTCTATACAAAGCAGACAGTTTCAGAACAGCTCTCTTTAGTCAAGTGTATTGTTCTTAGTATTATAATTATGTAGAACAACTAAAACATGTTTTTGTAAAGTGTTTTACGTTTCTTTTACTTCGATAGACATAATACAGAAATAAAGGAGATCCTACCCAAATAATTTTATTAAAAAATCATCAATAAAAGCGAAGCATATCAGAAATACTTTACTTTCCCAACATCGATGTAAAATCTAAATTGTGAAGTCTGCGATTAACACCGGAAACTCAAATATTCATTGGTTTCTTCGCTTAACTAGCTGCTTTGTTTACTACATTCTGAAGACGACCAAATGTTGGTCGAAACCGGAAAAGAGAAGTGACACTGAGAAGTGATTGCGTCAGTCAAGTAATTTCTACAAAATCCCTTAATTTTCAAAGAATAACTTCACTGAAATCCAGTGAGCTTCCTAGTGGGGGTCGCAAAAATAATTTTTGAAAGTGTACACGTAAACGTTTCGTTACGCGTAGCTACAGTTACGAACAATTCTTAAACATATATAATGCCATGTAGGAGAATAACATTCAATATCGTAGAACCCTAATGTACTAGGGTGAATGTGAACGATTACTCTTTACCTAAGAGCTCAGGTGATTGTTTTGGGAGCATTTCATGTGTACCCATACACATTTTTGTAGGAAACTCAACAAAAGGAGATGATTATCACGGCATACGTGTTCCAGAACATGCAGTCCTATACCTCGACGTTGACTGAAACCGCAGATATCCGCTAGGGCACGAGCTGCGGTCACAGGCATCACTGCGATTTTCGATGCGGTCCCTGCGGACATTCGAGTTTAAATTATAAATTACCGACTATTCTACACAGCAAATATGAAACATTATGTTCTCCAAAAGTCAACATTGTTTTTTTTTAACAAAATCCATGATTTCATTCAAGCAGCGTCACAGGTGGTGGATGAAAAAGAGTAAGAGAGGGAGAGTGGAGAAAATGGAAAAAGAGAGAGGAACGGGAGGAGTTGGAAGATTAATAGTTAGTTGAACTTAGTTAGTTACACGTTCCATAGATCATTTGAATGATTCTTTTATCGAAATGATGCGGAACGAGTCAGTTCACAGAATATGTATACACGATTAGTATTAACATTAATGAATACATAATCATTTTATTCCTACTCATGTAACAACACTTAAAACTAGTTGTTTTGACCTTTTTTTCTTTTTACAGGCTACCAGTTTTCAAAGAGAAATTCCGTCGATAGGATAGGATGAGTTGTGCAGGAGAAACGATTTCAAAGTAGATTTGTAACTTGCTTACTTACCAACGAACCATTTTATGTTATTGGGCAAATGATCAAAACTTTTTATTGTTGCATATTGAATCCAATGAATAACAAAGGTCATTTTTCCCTCTAGTGTTGTAGATATGCACACCACTGTTTCTCTCACGGTTTTTATGGGTTATTTTGCACGTACTGTGACGGCGCAACTAAAATGCCTTGTTCGTTGAAGAGGCACCTACATGACGTGCGTGGGTGAACGACTGTTCGTTTTTGTACAATCAACACTTTTTTTCTAGGTGATGAGTTGTTGTATGGTCTACGACACTCGTACTCACCAAATTTAATAAACGCTGATGACGGCAGATGGACTCCAAGTTCATTACAATCACCATCCCTGTTCTATGAATATACCATCGAATGGGAAGTAATATTGTAAGTTATTGTCAGAATACCACCACAACGGTTGTATATGCGTCGACTGGTCACCAGTTTCGTATCTGCTTCCTCCCTACTTAACTGCACCACAGTATATATTATTTCTGAAAGACATTCCGCGCATGTAGTTTGAAGATATATTTATTATACCTTCGTACCCATATATGGTTCGTACATTATGGAAGCGCAGTGCATTTTTCATATTCCCTGAAATTTAGGTGGGAACAGGAGGCTCCGTTTCTTGCCCCGTTAATAATGCGGGGTGATGCCGTGATGTTGCAAAAGTTGCAGGGATGATCGAGAAAGATAAATGTATCAATTTGAGGTAAGGGACCCCTAACGCTTATGGACTCAAATGAAAGGACTTGTTCACGAAACGCCTATGTAGACTGAAGATCTCCTGGCAAAATTTTTTGCTGCCCTTGACGTTGCTCCACCATATCAGTTCTTCCAACACATGCGACAGAACTATGCGCGACGATCACATATCCGCAGAGAAGATGGATAATGCAGCATCGAAAAAATGTTTTTATTTTAGCTCCTTTTGGAAATTATAAGTAAAGTTTCTGCTGAAATGACTCCTTGAAAATTATTGATGTCAGCAGATCAAAGGTAAATTTAAAATTTCTTATTATAATATTTAATTGTGTCTTTTCCATTTCGAGGTTATTTATCTCTAAATGATAAGTTTGCCTGTCATCTCCCAAAAGTTTGAAACTTCAGCAAGAAGCCAACATAAGCTTGAGAGGGCAATGAATAAAACGTGCCAACGAATATCTACTAGAAGCGTGAGAGTTTCAGGCCAAGTATCGGCAAAAATAAAGGTCGTTGGAAATGGAAACAGGAGCCAGTCTAAGTTTAACAATCTGTGCGAACCTGGTATCACCTGTCTGCTGCTACCGGCGGCATTTCATCGATCTCAACTGACGGGAAAGTATGACCTACGTTACATTTCATGCTACATATTATGTGGCAAAGATCCATTTAGTAGGGCAATTTTCGGCAGTAAATCGTGTGCATAAATATACCCATATCGGTGGCTATTTACTGTTTTACAGCCGCCGACCGATAGATAAATCATTTAACGAGGCCCTGCCATTGCATTTTAACCTGCAGTAACTCCTGTTTATTCGGACCATTCGTCCCTTAAAACGGGCCTAGTCGATATTTTGCACACAGTAAGTCACCGATAGAATGACGTCGCCGTTTTGCGTGATACGGTGTTGGGGAGGCTGTAATATGGCGACAATGACTAACTGGACTGCCTGTCAGTATAACGAGGGAAATAAATATTCCTCAGTCATACTGTACGCAGCATTTCCGTAGATACCCCATATTACATTTAGCCAGATCGAAGGTAGAATTGCAGATAAGTTCTTTATCAACAATACCTAACTTAAAAGTCTTCATGACCTCATTATGCACAGTGCGGCCAGTTAGATACCTTTTCTGAATACTGCTGCAGCTATAAACCAATATAACACCGATTCTTTATAGTATCGCACTCCCATGTATAAAACTGCCTCTTAAAACTTTACAAATGAGGTAATGTATTATGTATTTGATGTTAATCATATAAGCCAGAAACAGGTTAGAAAGTGATTGTAATTGTGTTTAAGGTTTGTTGAAGTGACTAAATGATCTCAGTATCAAACGATGGATGACTATATTCTGGATAATTCGGCTTCCATTTTAGGCGAAAGTTAGTTTTTCACGCATCTCAGTGCTTACGTAAATTTCTCTTGAACCATTTGTCGTACAATGATACACCTTTTGCTCATACATTCTGTGCTATCTACGGACACTGTCTCCAAAATGTGTTGCGAATATATTTACTTGTAAAAGAGAAACAAGTTAAAGCGTCATGCTAGATGCGGCAGTTTTACTATGTGACAGCGAAAATGTAGCTTTCGTGCTTCGTGCCTGTGAGGAAAAGTTTCACGAAAGTTGAAATTATGTCTAAAGTTAGTTGCAAGTCAGTAACTGCTCTCATGGATGAATATAGTTTGGGTATCTGCGAGCAGTGAATTACACTGCCTTAAGACATATACAAAATTTATTACTCTAATACTTGTATTATTGATATTTTGATATAGTATTACACCTACTAACGAGTAGATCATTTCAGAATTTGGATAATTAAACCTAATTACTATTAAAAGATATGTGAACTATTGGACATAAAGTGTTTGTTGCCCCTGGAAGCCGTTAGGTAGATAACCTGCTACGACGTCTGCATTCCGTGCCCCCGATAGTCTTTTAGCAATTCAGGGTGATACCATGATGGTGTTACAGACTTTCAGGGATGATAGAAAAGGATACAAGTATCAATTAAGCTTTAAATGAAAATAATTTTCATACTTCTGACAGCGAAGTACCGGTACTGCTGTTTATAAGATAGAAGTTTAGACAACTCCCAGAGGCGGTAGTATGGATCAAAACAATAAAATGTCTAGCAAGCATGGGCTTTAAAATGCATACCCTAAGAACTAGGAGCATTTATTCATCTTTGATGCTGAGAATCACATCCCTGCTACTGAGCAAGTGTCCATAGCTTTCAATGTACGCATTTTGGCGTTTGTATTTACTGGACACTTTTCTCTCTTTTTGGTACTAACTCCTCCAAATATATGGAAACCAAAGGAGAGATGTGTTTCACGTTAAAGAGGATGAGCAAGTGTTCATAGCTCTTAATGTTCGCATCTTAGAGCCCAACTTTACTAGACACCTTTTTCTTGTTTTGTTCGATACTAGCATCTGTGATAGTTATCTATTCTACAATCTTAGCAACAACGATATCAGTACATTTATTCCATTATCATAGGTATCAGAACGTTTTTCTCTTGTAGCGTACGACTTGGTCTCCCCTGGAGCAGTTCCCTTACCCCAAATTAATACATTTATTCTTCTCCACCATCCCTGTAAGTTTGTGACAGCATCAACGAATCACCCTGCACATTGGAACACCAGAATTCTATGAATAAATATAAGCAGTTCAACGAATTTCCCACGCTCTGTGATATACTGAGGTGTCCAGATCAGGGTTGATGGTGTACGGTAAAGATCGTACGCGTACCATAATTTCGGGCCCTGTGTAACGTATGATCGTAAATGAAGGATTATAAGCGAAGATATGGTAATTTTGGGCGTTTTACTTTATGAGAAACAAATAACATTGTTAGGTTAAAACCAAGCGATTACAGAGCTCCGGCACAACAATAAACTACGATCACCTTAAGATTATTTAACTGAGTATAAGAACGTCTTCCGACACGCTTAACTCGCAGGGAAATTGTTGTGCGGTAATGTTAATATTTCCCTGACAATGGATTTCGACTGGGTCCTTCCAGTAGTGTACAATTTCTTGTTATACGTCATTAGACAGGCAGCTATGCTGTGAACGGTTTAACAATCATTCTCAGCTGTTGCGCTCTAGTTCGGTACCTAGCACGCCTTGTCAAACAACATACAAAAATATTTGTGTTAATTTGTGTAATTTATTAATCGAGTTTAATGTCAAGTAGTGATGAAGAGATGTATGTTTTTTTCTACGAAAAAGATAAAGAAGATGCATAGAGTAGTTTCCAAAATGGTAGAAACTTCAGCATAGGCTTCAACAATATTTCATTGCATGGGCGGAAGATACAGAGCTTCGTTCATGAATATCATACGACCCTAATAATTGCTATAAGGCGAAATGCAAACACTTGCTGTAAGGCGAAGTGAAAACGGTGTAATAATTCTATAGTAGCTACTCTAACTGTATTAAACAAACACATGAAATCAAAAGAGCATATTAATGAAATGAGTGGTATCACTGACAAATCATGCACAGCTTTAGCAAATGTTTTGTCTAAAGGAACGACAACGCTGAACAAGGAAACTTCGGAAGCCTAGCTCAAAATTGACACGTTCCTGGCAGTTAATGACATTCCTTTTAATACTACTGATCATTTGGCAGCTATGTTGAAAAGTGCGACTTCTGATTCTAAGACAGGACGAAATGTTATGAAAAGGAACGAAAGCACAGCTATTCTAATAAATGACATTGTACCTTCTCATCAAAACGACCTTATAAGGGTGTAGCACACGATTTGAATGTTATGCCAAGATAATATTTTTCTTTACGTAAAGATAATAACATATAGATTCCCTTAGTCACATATTGATGATTAAAGCAAGAGACGGCTTGCCATTGGCTTCCCTTGGCTAGGATTCCGTAACACCCTAACATGCCACTTGTGAGGTAGTGCGTTATCTTGCGCAACAGGCGCATGTTTTTGTTTTCGTCAAAGTGAGACTATGGTGCACTGAGAACATTTAAACTCAGGTTTGCCGTTATGTGTTGTATTTCAGTAATTTGTTGTATGTTGTACTCGTTTTTCAGTGTGCGTACTGTTTGCGTCAATTTTTTTTTTTTCATTCTGTCTCGTCAATGACTTCTGCGTCGCTTCTTGTCTGATGTTGCGTCGTTGCCAAGAGCGTGGTGCAAGTTTTCGCGGAAGAAATTTGACTATGGGGATGTGTACGATATTTTAGAGTATGTCTTGTTTCATGGTCTTAGGCATAAATGTGTGCATTATTTAAAAGAAGATCAGAGTAGGGTTGTAGCACGTGATGCGTTTGGAATCGGAAACTTGCGGCAGTAGCAATCGATCTGAATGCTTACGAGAAGCGAAGCGCCTTTGTATAACGAGAAAAGCTGCGCACTAATTCCGTCCAAAATGGAACACGAGACAGTCATTGACGTAGAACATACAGAACGGCGGAAAAAGTTCATTTAAATAACTCTGCAAACAGGACCGATAGAGGTACTCAATGTACCCTCCGCCACACACCGTCAGGTGGCTTGTGGAGTATGGATGTAGACGTAGATGCAGATTTCCAGGTTCCTAAAATTAAAATTCTCATTTTCACATACGTAAGTACCAATATTGATTCAGTCCGTTCTGCTTGCACTATTAAGTTCTATTATGACGGAATGGAGAACCCAATATTGAACAAAGTCTTCAGTTTGACTGAAATAATAAGTGTCAATAACTGGATAACTGGGTCTAACGTTTATAAGAAACTCTGTCAAGCTTTAGTACAACACAATAGGCCATGGCAAATGTCACTGGGTTTGTCTCAGATCGTGCTAATGCTAGGGTGGAGTAGCACAACTCAGTGTCTAATCGACTAGAATAGTTTCTTCGTGGAATCATATTAACAAAATACATTTGTCATTCAATTCACTTGCATCCTAACGGTAGTTGCAAGGCACTTCCCAGTCGTGTAAGAAACTTGTAAGGGATACAAGTAATTAATTAGTTTTAAGTTTCAAGTGGGAATGTCAGCCAGTTCAGTTTCAAAAATATATGCAGCTTAAAGTATATAAAACGGTACATTCAGCCCAGACTGGTCGGCCTTCTATACTTTCTGTTGTCGAACGAATGTTGGAGCTGTGACATGCATTAATTTCATTTCTTTATTGGAAAGTGGGCAACACGAAAGGTTAATAAATCCAAAGAGATGCTAAACTAGTGCCATGACCATTTATTAAACTGTATTTTCTATTTTAAAAGTGGATCTTGCCCACATTTAATACAATAAATGCTTACTTCCAATCTTCAAAGTTGTAGTCGCAAATTTAAAGAAACAAATGGAGAACTTTTAAAGACAATTTGCTAACCTAAATGAAACAGGATTATGATCACAAAGAATCTCTAGCTGCAATTACTGAGGATACTGAAGAGGCTGCAGATGAGACCAATCCTTTGGACATTAACAGTATGTATTTACAGGCAAAACTTCTAGAAGCAATGAAGTCGAATAATATTTAGGCCACCCCTCAACCTGTACAGGAATTTAGATAGAGATGTTAATAACTCTTAATCCACGGGTGTAAAGGAATTCAGAGACAGTTTAAATAGTCACAATCAAGCTACGGTAGCCCATTACAAACAGTATTGTAAGGTGCTTAAAATCTTATCAGGAAGGCAAAGAGTATGTGATATCAAAATAGAATAGCTAATTCACAGGATAAAATTAAAACCATATGGTCAGTTGTGAAAAAAGTATCTGGTCAGCTGCACAAGGTCAACGATATAAAGTCAGTTCACAGCAAAAATATTTATGATGCTGATAAATCACATATATGTACAGTATTTAACAATCATTTTCTGAGCATTGATGGTGAATTAAATAACATTTCGTTTATACAGGGTATCATATAACTTTCTTGGCAAACGCCTTTCCAAGATTTATGTCTGAAATACTCCTCTATGAGACAGACAAGAGGGAGATTGAGTCAATAATTAAATCACTGAAAACTAAGGACTCTCATGGTTATGATGGAGTGTCTAGCAGAATATTATAGTACCGTGCTGCACATGTTAGCCCTGTATTTACCCATATTTGTAATTTTTCCTTTAGGAATGGTCAGTACTAAAGCCACTTTATAAAAAGGAAGAAAGGGATAATATAGATAATTTTAGACCTATTTCTATGCCATCAGTGTTTGCAATAGTTATAGGAAAGGCTGTGTATGTAAGGATAATTGATCATTTTGTATCATACGATTTGCTATCAAATGTACAGTTCGGCTTTAGAAGTCGTTTAACAACTGAAAACGCTATATTCTCTTTTCTTTGTGAGGTACTAGATGGGTTAAAGAAAAGGTTTCGAACGTTTGGTATATTTGTTGATTTAGCTAAGGCATTTGATTGTGTTGATCACAAATTGTTTCTACAGAAGTTGGACCATTACGGAATACGTGGAGTCGCTCACAATTGGTTCATCTCTTACTTTAGAAACAGGCAGCAAAAGGTCATTATTCGCAAATTTGATAATGGCTGGGATGTGGGTTCTGTCTGGGGTACTGTCAAGTTGGTGGTACCCCAAGGAACAGCTTTGGGTCCACTATTGTTCCTTATTTATAGAAATGATATTCCCTCTAGTATTACAGGTAACTCTCAAATATTTCTCTTTACTGGTAACACTTGCTTGATAGTAAAGGATGCTATGTGCAACGTTGGCTCGGTTTCAAATAGTGCAGTACATGACCTAAGTTCATGGCTTTTAGAAAACAAACTAACGCTAAATCACAGTAAGACTCTGTTTTTGAAGTTTGTAACGCAAAATACAAATAAACCTGACGTTTTAATTTCACATAACGGGCATATGATTAGTGAAACTGAACAGTCAAAATTTCTAGATGTTCAGATAGATAGTAATCTGTCATTTAAAGCCCACGTTCAGGATATTGTTCAAGGACTTAATACTGCCATTTTCACTATTCGAATGGTATCTAAAGTGAGTTATCGTTTGACACAAAAATTAGTCTACTTTGTTTATTTTCATTCGCTTATGTAGTATGGTATTATATTTTGGGGTAACTCTTGCTATTCTAAAAGGATATTTTCGGCTCAGAAACGGGCGGTTCGAGCAATAATTGGTGGAAGTTTACGAACCTCTTGTCAACCCATGTTCACCAGTCTGGGTATTTTGACATTGGCCTCTCAGTATATATATTCCTTACTGTCATTTCTTGTTAACAATATTAGTTTATTCCCAAGAATAAGCAGCTTTTACTCAGTTAATACTCGGCAGATATCAAATCATCTGATAGGACTTCCTTAACTCTTCTGCAGAGAGGTATGCAGTATACTGCTGCATCCATTATCAATAAGCTACCACTCGAATTCAAAAATCTTAGCAGTAATCCACGCGCTTTCAAATCTAGACTGAAGAGTTTCCTCATGAGTCACTCCTTCTATTCAGTCGAGGAGTTCCTTGAAAAGTTAAGCTGATTCTTATTGTATTGTTGATTGCGTTTACTTAAACTTAAGGACTAACATTTTTCGGATCCGTAAATATTTATTTTTATCTGTTATTACTTTCATGTTGTAATTTCATGTATTGACACGTCCCACGACCTTGGAGATTTTCTGCTTAATTTGGTCCCACGGAACTTGACGTGTAAATAACAAATAAAAATATTATGCCTTTTGCTACAGCATTTATCTGTGTTATCTCCAACAAGTGCCTTGTCTCGTACAGAGAGCGAAGTTGCACCTACTTGAACAATACTGGCAGATTTTGTACAACCATCTGAAGCACATGAAATGCAAACAGTAGGTGATGTGCCATTGGATGTGCTTTCAGCTGGCTTCTTCGGAATCTGTACCTGACAAATATTGGCACAAGGTACGTTTAGCTTTTCATTATAATATGCTCTGTATGAACATTTAAAATAATTTTAGTTTTAATGCGTATATGAAGTGAAAAGTGATATGCCATGCTTTAAATGTATATAAATACAGACCTAATTAAAGTACAATTTACATATTTTTCAGGTTAGACAAATCGCATCTGATGATGGCGTGCATTGGTATAGTGCTTTAGCAGGCTTCGCCCTGGCGGTACCAACATTTCCGCATTCCACAGCAGAATTTGAGCCAGTATTGAGGAAACATAAAGAACATTATTGCCAGAAGATTGTAAGCTGCTTGGGTTTACTGTTTCCATCATTATAGGCTACTGGTATGAGTATTTAATGAACGAGGAAGAGTGAGAGATGAAACATATCAATCAAAAAATTTTCTCTATCATAGTTTTTAATTAATTTATTTTCGGAATTTTTGTTTCCAGCAAGGTATTCCGAATGAAAACCACATCACAGTGCGTCAAATTGTCCAGCAGATGCTGCACTTCATTCAAGCTGACTATCCAGTGCCGGGGATCGGAAGTCTATGACTGAAAGGATGGCCACTGCTCATCGTTACCCATTGCAAGATGCAGATGAAACTTATAAGTTCCCAACTCCATCAGACGATGGTACTGAAGTCAGTTACAGTGAACAGATTCATCTAGACAAGTGAAAACAGTTCTAGCAGTGACATAATTTATTTAAATTGAAGGGTAGGGGGGAGTTTATATCATAATTGCACAGACTATCTCAGCATGCCTCTTAGCCGCTAAATGATCCTACCTAGTGCTATATATCCGCAGTTCCCCTATATATCTTCCATGCTCGTTAATTTGAGCTTCCTATAGGACAAGTCCAAAATAGTAGACACCACGCATTCAAATAAACCCGCCCGGCTAACCGCGCGGTCTAACGCGCTGCCTCCCAAGCGGGAAGACGTTCCGGTCCCCGGAACGAATCCGTCAACGGATTAATGCGGAGGTACCGTGTGCCGGCCAGCCTATGGATGGTTTTTAAGGCGATTTTCCATCAACCTCGGTGAATGCGGGCTGGTTGCCCTTATTCCGCCTCAGTTACACTATGTCAGCGATTGCTGCGCAAACACTGTCTCCGCATACACGTACGCCGTAACTATTGGGGTTACACTCGTCTGGTATGAGACATACCCAGGGGGACGGGGGGTCCACTGGGGACCGAACCGCACAATGATCCTGGGTTCGATGTGGGGCAGCGGCGGTGAGGATGGGTGGACTGCTTTGTGTGCCCTTGAGGGGTTTGGCGGGACGAAGTCTCTCCGTCGTTTCTAGGTCCCCGGTTGAAATACACAATACACGCATTCATTCACAAAACCGATTTGCCTGAATGGGTAATGAATCCACCACCTGGAATGTTGATGCACAATTACATTCTACCTCCAGTAGGAATCTCAAGTAGCGTGCATGGAAGACGTTGATAGGGACTGCGGATGAGTGGCGCTAGGTGGGAGTGTGGGTCAGCTGAGAGGTGCGACGAGATAGTCCACACTACTACGATAAACTCTACGTACGGATGACGCTGTCGTTAACGCAACCGCCTAGTAAGCAGGAGATGCTGGGTTTGAATCCCGGTCAAGCACAGATTTTTCACTCGCCGCCGCTGATTCTGCAAAAAGTCCGGATAAAGCTGACGTCCATCCAGTAGTTCCTTTGCTTTCCTTTCCTTCTTTCCCCCTCTACCTTCAATTTACACAATATTTTCCACAGCTGCATGATTGGTCATCAATGATTTATTGTTGTAGGCGATGGGTGGAGCTTAAAGTATAAATCTCTTCCAAAGCATCTTTATTCAGCATTGTCAACCGTACGTCCACGGATTTTGCTTTGTCTGCCGACACCAGCAGCCATAATGTGTATAACATCGTACTTTGTAGCATATACTTAAGATCTTGTTATCCATATTTTCTCCCCCTACACTGAATACGTATTCTTACTGTATAACAGCGATGTAATCCGGGAAACGGTGTGAGGAAAGGGCTGAATCCGGCTGCTAACAAATGAAAAATCTAAAATCGCTATCGAGACTGTTTTTATTGATTTTTAATCTCCTCAGTGCCTTAAGCATACATATTTTGTAAACTGGCATGCTCCACATCATTTCACAAAAGGACGTGTTCCAATGATCACTCGAACATATATGTAATTAAGTTTCAGTAAACTCTAGAATCGTTTTTACGCCTATATTGTACTATATTTCATGTAACGTACACACATCTAAAAAAGTTTTGTATCAACTCGGTTCCGAGAGTTCCGCAACCTGTACAGAAACTGGAATATAGAACAGTATGAAAATCAATTCCGCCCTTTTTATTGCTCAGGAAACCACACATTGCATGTTGTACCACCATACAGCGAGATCTTTAGAGGTGGTGATCCAGATTGCTGTACACACCGGTACCTCTAACACCCAGTAGCCCGTCCTCTTGCATTATTGCATGCCTGTATTCGTCGTGGAATACTATCCACAAGTTCATCGAGGCACTTTAGGTCCAGATTTTCCCACTCCTCAACGGCGATTCGGCGTAGATCCCTCAGAGTGACTGGTGGGTCACGTCGTCCATAACCAGCCCTTTTCAATCTATATCAGACATGATTGATACGGTTATGTCTGGAGAAAATGCTGGCCACTCTAGTCGAGCGATATCGTTACCCTGAAGGAAGTCACATACAAGATGTGCACGATGGGGCCCGACTTGTCATCCATGGAGGCGAATGTCTCGCCAATATGCTGCCGATATGGTTGCACTATCGGTCAGAGGATGGCATTCACGTATTGTACAGCCGTTACGGCGCTTACTATGACCACCAGCGGAGTACGACGGCCCAACATAATGCCACCCAAAACAGCTGGTAATCTCCACCTTGCTGCACACCCTGGACAGTATGTCTAAGGCGTTCAGCCTAACCAGGTTGCCTCCAAACACGTCTCCGACGATTATATGGTTGATGGCATATGCGACACTCATCGGTGAAGAGAACGTGATGCCAAGCCTAAGTGGTCCATTCGACATGTTCTTGAGACCATCTATACCGCACTGCATAGTGTCGTGGTTGCTAAGATGGAACACGCCATGGACGTCGGGAGTGCAGTTGCGCATCAAGCAGCCTATTTCGCAAAGTTTGAGTGTAACACGACGTTCTGTGGCTACACGAAAAGCATTTTTCAACGTGGTGGCGCTGCTGTCAGGGTTCCTCCCAGTCTTAATCCGTAGGTAGCGATCATCCACTGCAGTAATAGCCCTCGGACGACCTGAGCGAGGCATGTCATCGACAGTTCCTGCCTCTCTGTACTTCCTCCATATCCGAACAACATCGTTCCCACTACGAGACGCCTGGACATTTCCCTTCTTGAGAGCCCTTCCTGGCACAAAATAACAAAGCGGACGCGACCGAACTGCGCTATTGACCGACTAGGCATGGTTGAACTACCGACTACACGAGACGTGTACATCCTTCCTGGTGGAATGACTGGAACTGATCGACTGTCGGACCCCCTCCGTTTAATAGGCGCTGCTCATGCATGGTTGTTTACATCTTTGGGCGGGTTTAATCACATCTCTGAACAGTCGAAGTGATTGTGTCGGTGATACAATATTCACAGTCAACGTCTTCAGGAGTTCTGGGAACCGGGAAGATGCAAAGCATTTTTCTGTGTGTATTTTATTAAATGATGGCGATTACGACGACGACGATGACAACGAAGAAGAAGAAGAAGAACAAAAATATAAAAAGTTAATTTCGAAATTTCAGCTCCAGAAACTCTGTTGGAGTTTTGTTAGTGTCGAACTTGAATGATTGCTCCACGTTTATCAGCACTTTTGTCAGAACTCACGATAACACGTCTAATGTACCAGGCTCAGTGTACAACGATCGCACATTTGCATTTGCCATTTTACTGTGTAAGTCTCCAAACTGTTTTATAACAGTATGGAGAAAATGTTCCTCGTATTTATTGATGCCCTGGCGCCCATACAGAAGTCTGTCGACAGAATTCGTTAAAAGTACGTAACACATCTGATTCATTTTCAGCCCTTCCTTCTCCTTGTGGCTACTATACGACGCTGTAGGTCTTTGTCATTCTTTCTCCCCATGAATGTCGTCAAAAATTACTGAGATGTAATGACAAAACAAACTTGTGGCAGAATGACAATTTCACTCTTCTGCGGGGTGTGCGCTGATATGAAAATTCCTGGCAGATTAAAAGTATGTGCCGGACCGAAAGTCGAACTCGGGACCTTTGCCTTTCACCGGTAAGTGCTCCACCAAACAGGAGGTTTCAACTTGTGGCAGATTGTGAAACTTTTCTTTAAATTATCTATGTTGTTGTTGTGATCTTCAGTCCAGAGACTGGTTTGATGCAGCTCTCCATGATACTCTATCCTGTGCAAGCGTCTTCATCTCCCAGTACCTACTACAACCTACATCCTTCTGAATCTGCTTAGTGTATGCATCTCTTGGTCTCCCTCTGCGATTTTTACCCTCTACGCTGCCCTCCAGTATTAAATTGGCGATTCTTGGATGCCTCAGAACATGTCCTACCAACCGATCCCTTCTTCTTGTCAAGTAGTGCCACAAACTTCTCTTCTCCCCAATCCTATTCAATACCTCCTCATTAGTTATGTGATCTACCCATCTAATCTTCAGCATTCTTCTGTAGCACCACATTTAGAAAGCTTCTACTCTCTTCTTGTCCAAACTATTTATCGACCATGTTTCGCTTCCATACACGGCTACGCTTCAAACAAATACTTTCAGAAACGACTTTCTAACACTTAAATCTATACTCTAAGTTAACAAATTTCTCTTCTTCAGAGACACTTTCTTTGCCATTGCCAGTCTACATTTTACATCCTCTCTACTTTGACCATGCCGGCCGTTGTGGCCGAGCGTTTCTAGGCTCTTCAGTCCGGAACCGAACTGCTGCTACGGTCACAGGTTCGAATCCTGTCTTGGGCATGGATGTGTGTGCTGTCCTTAGGTTAGTTAGGTTTAAGTAGTTCTAAGTATAGGGGACTGATGACTTCAGATGTTAAGTCCCATAGTGCTCAGAGCCATTTGAATCCTACTTCGACCATCATCAGTTACTTTGCACCCCAAATACCAAACATAATTTACTACTTTAAGAGTTTCATTTCCTAATCTAGTTACCTGAGCATCACCCGAGTTAATTCGACTACAATGCATTATCGTCGGTTTCATTTTGTTGAAGTTCATCTTAATCCTCCTTTAGAGACACTGTCCATTCCGTTCAAGTTCTCTTCCAGGTCCTTTGCTGTCTCTGACACAACTACAATGGTCATCGGCGAACCTCAAAGTTTTTATTTCTTCTCCAAGGATTTTAATTCCTACTCCGAATTTTTCAAATTTTCTCTATTCGTTCATTTTTTCTTACACAAAAGGGAAAAAATGGGGTGGGGAAGCTAGAATTTTGTGAGAAATCTTTATCAAAGCGTTAGATTTCCTTAGGGTGAACACTTTTATTTTCCCCCTGACATCTCTTATCCAAAAAGGATATACACCGGTGTCCAAACTTAAAGCTACAAACAGACATTTTGCGATATTGGGTTATTTTGTCACAGTACAGTATAAACAGGTGATGGGTAAAGTGGAATCAATGTAAAGAATATAGAAAATAAACCACTGCCACACGGAGAACGGTAGACAAATATGTTCGTCGTTCTTTTCAACTTAACGGATCTAGACGCACATTCAGACAACCGAATAATGTGCTCAGTATGGGGTGTGGCCATTTCTGGCAGCACTACAGCCCTGAGAACGATGGGGCATGATGTAAGTGATGTCATATATCTCATGTTGTGGCATTAACTCCCATTCTTCCTGCAGAGTTGCTCGCGAGTCTTAGGGAGTGGTCGTGGATGCTAGCGTAATGCAACCCATATCCCTAGTGCACCCTACACTTGTTCTATGGGGTTAAAATCGGGAGAGCGAGCAGGCCACGCCACGAATGCAAGTTATTCCATTTCCAATAAAATATCAACAACCCGTGCTGTATGAGGGCGAGCATTATCGAGCATCAGTAGGAAGTCCGAGTCCATATCACCTCACAACAACCCCACATGAGGTCTCATGATTTCGTCATAATCCCTGACGGTAGTTAAGCCTTGCCGTTTCAACTGTACAAGTTCGCTCACACCATTAAGAATCCCCTTCGATATCGGTTTCTTTCTACAATATTTGGATCCAAAAATGGCGTTCCACGTTCCCTCCAGATGCTAATCCGTCGAGAATCACTCTTCAGACCAAATCGGGACTCATCTGTGGAAAGTACATCGGCCCACTGTTCGATCGTCCAGGTGGCACGAAACAGGTAGCACGTCGACACTGTACTTGGCTGGGTATGGACACCAAAATAGAACAGATGACATCACAGTGTCACGTATGTGCGGAAAATCAGTCCGCACCGCCACAAAAGTTCTCTGCTTGGCGTAAGTCGGAATCACCGTAGCAACGTGTGCACACACACTTTGCGGGAACTTTTTGGAACACCTGTTCGTTATTGTGGTTGACTCATATAATAAGTTTCTTTTTGATGTGCCAATGAACTCGACAACGTCAAGTAGCCCAAAATCAGGCGTTGTCATCGATTTTTTGCCTAGAAGATTTACCTAAAGTAGTGGTGTCAGACGACGGCCCTCAGGTAAAGTCAAATGAATTTGAAACACTGTTGTCACGCAATGGCATACAGCATCTAACAAATGCATCGTTCCATCCACAGCCAAATGGCGAAGCGGAACATTTTGTCAGAACAGTCAAGCAGCAGATGGCCAAATTTCGCTCCTCACACTCCAGGGATCAAGCACTTCAACTGTCTCTCGCCTCATATTGTTCGCATCCACGAGACAAACCATCGCCGTAGGAATTGCTACACGGCCGCCGCCATCGCACACTGCTCCCCCTGCTCCACCCTCCTCAGCATCCAGCGCCGATGGAAGGCCGCAAGTATCGATTCGCGCTGCTTGATATTGTCATTTACAGGGTTTTTAGTGGCAGCAGACAGTGGGCGCGAGGCGAGATCGTCCGTCGGCTTGACGCTTGCATGTATCTTCTTTCAGGTTCAGTGGTTTGCAGAGCAGCCATCAAAATCAACTTCGCCTCTGTCATGCACACGATGATCTTTCAGTTTCTCCTCCCCCAGATTTACGGGTCCAGAGGACACCGCGGCCACAGCAGCCGCCAGAGGGTGTCATCACGACACTGTGTGACGACCACATGGAGACGGAGCATCCTCCGCCTCGTTCTACCGACGGAGCTAGACCAGCCCACACCACGGAAGTCGCCGCCTCCATCATCTGGTTCATGGCAGCAGGAGGTGGACGCGTAGCTTCTGGTCGTTTTCCGGGGGACGTTTCCGCCAGAGCGCAGGCCGGATGGCGGGGTGCTGCTGGAAGCTTGACATCCCCTGCAGCCACAGGTTCCGGTCCGACATTGCCCCCACACTCCTGCATCCCCCGCCGTGTTCGCACTCCATACACGATGACAGTCCGTAGCTTTCGAAGGGGGGGGGGGGGATGTTCTGGCGTAACAACAAGAGCGGAAAAGATGACGAAGAACAGAAACCCAGAGAAGGCGGTGAGGAGACGTCAGCAAATAGCGCGCCGACAAGGGTGGAGCCCCACCAGGAGCGCCCTTGCAAAAAGTGAATATAAGCACCGCTCCTGCTAGCCTCAGGTGCTGAGATCGGCTTCGTAAACGACCAATAGTGGACAGGATTCGCCGAACAGTATTAGTGACACGTGTCAACTTCCAGGAACATTACACATAGCCAAGGACTCTAAATTATATTGCATGTCGTCCTTCATTCGCTACTACTACTGGTAAATCTCTTAGTTAAGTATTGTCAATCTGCTTATTTGAAATTAAATTACTATTGTTATTTGTTTGAATTGTTGTATATCATTCCGAGAATGCACCATCCTTTAGGCACTATGTAAGCGACAAGTGGGCAAGACATAACAAATGTAGGGCAGGCAACTTTCAGAGTTCATAGTATGAACCTAAACAAGAAAAAATGTTTAACAAACATGGGCTCTAAAATTCATACCTGAGCAGCTATGAGCACTTGTTCATCTTCGCTGGTGTGATACACAGTTTTTCAACTGAACAAGTGCTCGTATCTATTACGACATGCATTTTAGAAGCCGTGTTTACTAGACTTTTTCTTGTTTTGGTATGTACTACCATCTCTGAAACATGCGTGCCCTAGAATCTTAGCAACAACAGTACCAGATCATGTAAGCCAATGTCAGACTATTGGAACTGGGTAAACCCTTTTGATGTTAGTCTCGTGATGACTGCGTATTGTGTGATGTCCTTAGGTTGGTTAGTTTTAAGTAGTTCTAAGTTCTAGGGGACTGATGACCATAGATGCTAAGTCCCATAGTGCTCAGAGCCAGCCTTGATGTTAGTCAATTGTCAGGATGAGCATTACTGCAAAGGGCATTTGATTCTAAAGCATTATGTCGGGGTGAAAAACACTAAATAAACTACTTTTTCTCTCTTAACAACATGTGGGCAGGGTGGGTATGAGGTAGAATGAAACAGAATTTTTACATAAGATAACTTTTATTGAAAGATTTGTACAATGGTTTCCTTACTGGATTGTTCTGGCTGGGAGAGTGGCAGCTGTGTCGTTTGCGAAGCCTCTGCTGCGTGAGCAGCAGCGTCTGATTTCACCTGGTGGTGTATATCTCGTGTCACTGTTTCGCCCAGTTGACTGGAGACGCGTATGGTGAGTTGGCCCGTTTAATTGTTGAGAATGAAGTCGTGAACCGGATGGTGATACCTTGGATGTGGCGTCTCCGTATTTCTCTTTGCTATGCGGGCACGTGTGTTGTGCGTCAGCCAGTGGAGCAGCGCGGCGGGGGAAGGTCAGTGTCCTGGACTCGAACAACAGACTCCTGCTTGCTAGTCTTCGGCTGTCAGATCTTCATCACCAGCTGCCGGCCGGTGTGGCCGTGCGGTTAAAGGAGCTTCGGTCTGGAACCGCGTGACCGCTACGGTCGCAGGTTCGAATCCTGCTTCGGGCATGGATGTGTGTGATGTCCTTAGGTTAGTTAGGTTTAATTAGTTCTAAGTTCTAGGCGACTGATGACCTCAGAAGTTGAGTCGCATAGTGCTCAGAGCCATCATCACCAGCTCACAGGTGACTGCTAATGTGAGGCCGTCTCCTTCCCGTCCTCGCGTGTCACCCGGGTACGTAAAAATCAGTCTTCAAATACCTTCTAACTTCTGTCTTCTGGCGGTGAGGCTGCTGCTATTCCATTACAGCGGCGGACTTGGTGCTTCTGTGTACGATGTAGTCTCTTCCTGCATGACGGTCTTCAGCATCGACTGAACTGTACTGGAACTGAACTCGAACCAAAACTGAACTGCGAAGTACTGTCGGGCCCACTGCGTCTCGCGTATTTATTTACTTCAGTTCACTGGAGGTGAACGACTTCACGGTCATTGCCTCTTCTGTCACGTTGAAAAGCTTCTTGAAGAATCTTCTTAACGTTGGTTATTGCCACTGCTGCTCTGCCCGCTGTTTGCCAGTGTAAAACTAAACTAAGTTTTTCAGTTATTTTCTAATTTCTACTTCAGTTCACATTGATATCACTAATTTATTTAGTTATCTTAAGTACCACTCAACAGTATCAGAACGACTCGTTCGTTTCCAGTGCAGGTGCTCTTACCTCAAATTTGTATATTTATCCTTCTGCTAAATCCTTGAAAGTATGTAACGTCATCACGGAATCACCCTGTATATAAATCTATTTACAGGTGCCGGTGCCTATGTATTTGACACGCTGTAGCGTCGTTAGATGACGTTTCCGGCCATGGGCTTGTACTCAAAATAGTATTTGCTCACTCTGTCCTACAAGTCCTAGAAGTGGGTAACGAGAAATTCGGAACACCTAATAGAACAGCATCATACATTCTTATTCTCATAGCACTTTGGACGATATTCCGCACGACACAGTTATTGTAATAACGTAATGGTCGTAGAACAGCTATGGTGTACGGTCGAGACTATTTTTACTCATGAAAATTTCACACCGTGAACACCAGCATGGTGCGTCCCATTTGCTATGAACTCTAGAGTCCGATCACAAAGATGGCTTGACATTCCGCGCTCTCGAATTTTGATGATTCGTTTATTACTTAATCGTCTCTCCACGCAGGCCCATTGTCCGTAGGCCTTGCCTCTGGTTCAGGCAACTACCAGATGGCGACCGTGACAGGACTATGGGTGGGTGTCCCAGCCAGAACGCTACTGCAGAGCAGTT
This sequence comes from Schistocerca piceifrons, assembly GCF_021461385.2. Lineage (NCBI taxonomy): Eukaryota > Metazoa > Arthropoda > Insecta > Orthoptera > Acrididae > Schistocerca > Schistocerca piceifrons. The sequence continues at coordinate 169,765,254 of NC_060139.1, forward strand.
GCGCAGCGGGACGGCATATCTAGCTAACCGCGCGCGGTGCCATCCGGGCGGCCTACTCGGCGGCCTGTTAGCACAGCCTATCGTATTATGCGGCGTGTAATCATTCTTCGCGCACCTGCCGCACTACACAAACGCCGCCCACCTCCTGGCGTGATTGCTAAACTAATTGGCACGCGTAATTGTGCGTGCACGATCGATAGAGGAGGCGCGAGCCGGCGACAGCGGGGCAGCCCATTAAAATGCAGGGAAGCGCTGCGCTGCGCCGGCGATTGTGCCTGCCGCGACACGTACTCCGCATCGGCCCGCCGCCCACTCATCAAGCCGTAATGGAGCTCCACAAAAAAGCGACACAAAACCCCTGCGTGCACCCGGTACGTTATTTTTAAATACTACTGTACTGCCCACCGTACACAGCGATCAGTGTCAGACAAATGCACCGCACCAAAGCGGAGAACATACTACTCTCTTGAACAACAGATAAAATCTATTAACTCTGCATAGATGTCGATGGTATGCTGATATTTCCGAAAATATGTACGTAATATTGTTTTCAGTTAAGATATTGATACGATTGCAACTTACAAATGACCATTTATTGAAGACGAGTTGTTCTGTTAACACAAAGCATCGATCCGGATTACAGCTGATACAAATATGATCTGCCACTTCTGTTCTCTCTGTAGAACACCAAATGTGACAGTCCTGCCCAAAGCATACTGCTCAGAGCATTGCTGAAATACGACTCTTTTTTTTTATCTTTCACTCCATTTCTGAAGCAGGTGGTGAGCTGCAGAAGCGCCGAGCACTCTTCAGCCAGATGTTGTAATGCTTTGTTGGCGCTGTTTACTTCTGAATTTATGTGCTTATTTGGTTTTCATGAATTCTTATGCAGACTGAAGGGATAAAGAAGTTCAGTTTCTTGTTGTTGAATCCAAGCATTTGCCTTAAGTCTGAGGAAAAGCCTTGCTCTAGGAAACACGCCTAGAATGAGATAGGTTGTCCGATGTTTTCGCATTTTCCATATTATTATTTTCTACTGTCTAATGTATTGGAAATTACTGTCATGTATTCTTTATATAGTCTGCAATTTTCAAAAAAAATGGTTCAAATCGCTCTGAGCACTATGGGACTTAACTACTGAGGTCATCAGTCCCCTAGAACTTAAAACTACTTAAACCTAACTAACCTAAGGACATCACACACATCCGTGCCCGAGGCAGGATTCGAACCTGCGACCGTAGCGGTCACGCAGTTCCAAACTGAAGCGCTTAGAACCGCACGGCCACACCGGCCGGCTGCAATTTTCATGATATTTTTCACCGTACATTTTCCCATATCTTGGCTGGAGTAACTGATCTAAGAAGGGTCTCATCAGCTTCGTAATTGTTCGAGACTGACAGGTTAAATAAGGCTCATGCGGTTTCAAGAATAACGTAAGGGGATAGTTGAAGGTCCTAGGTTCGTGCTGGAGGAGAAAGTTTGTGGATCCAGCGTAGTGTATTCTGTTGAGGCCGAATCCAGAGCATTGAGGTTATCCTTGATCCTGGGGTACTGAGAGGCTTCGTACAGTCAGTCACCAGGGGTCTCGTGTTCTATTCGTAATACCCTCTTCGCGGTAAGGCTGAGTCACATTATCGAAGATTGCCTTTCATATTCAACTACACAGCAAACGAAAATCTGAAGTATGACCGTCACAACTTGTGGATTCACTCCATGTGTTACATTTCCCGAGTCGTACTAGTTTTAGTCAGTTCTCAGCTTTTCTTACGTCTGTGTGTGTGTGTGTGTGTGTGTGTGTGTGTGTGTGTGTGTGTGTGTGTGTGTATGTGTGTGTGTGTTTTCTCAATTTAATAGCTCACGTAACTCCGCTTATGTCGTGGATGCCGATGAAACCCTGGTGCCATTCAGTTACTTTATCGACAATCACTTGCTTTTCTGACTAAAATAATAGCGATTATGGTCGAAATATGAGCTTTTGATAGAGAATGAATCCTACAAGTGCACCATGAATAGTTTATAGTAACCGTTTTATTATCTTTCAGAGTATCCTACTTAAACGTTTTTAAGGTTTAGCGTCCTCTCGAAAGCACTGTGGTAACATTTCTCCACTCTGACACTCATGCCTCAAAAATATTGCTTTTAAAAGATTCAACAACTTATTATGACAATATATTTTCACGCATTTTGAGTCTGACACAGGGGTATAACGTTAGTATTTCGGCAATATGTCAAATGAATACGTCTTATTTCGTCATTATAATAATTTGCTGCATGACAGCAAGCAATTTCACAATCATGTGACGTTCAAGCACATTTTTTTGTAATTTCGCCGATGACGTTTGGTAAATAATTTTGTGTACATTAATTCTTCAGCTGTCTTCTAAAGCATGGTCTTGGGATATCCAGTAAAATAAAGAAACATCAGTTTCTGTGTTTTTAAAAAAGTTTCGAGAACGAGCCATTTTCATTGGTTTCAGTTCATCTTGGCAGGCCCAAATGTTTGAGGGCAGAGTACAAATATAACCGAGGTTCTTCTCCCATTGCGATTTTGCAAGTCCTTAGTTGAACTGTTCGCTGTTCGACCCTCCTCTTACAACAGTTAACACAAGCTCGCTTTTCCGCTTCGGTAAAACCTTGGATATGGCAGAGGATTATTCTACCTCGCGGTAAGTTTTATACCAGGACCTTCCATTAATCATGTTGTCCACAGTATCCGTGTGTTTCGGAAGAACTATCGTTTCTGCTAACTTTCAAGAATTTCGTTTGGACAGTAGTTGAATATTGCTTGCCATCTAGTATTCGTACCAAATAATCCTGGTGGAGGAAATACAGTAAGTCCAAAGAAGGGCAGCGCGCTTCTTGACAGCTTCATTTAGTAAGCGCGACAGCCTCACGGAGGTGCTCATTCAACAGCAGTGGCAAACGCAACATAAAAGGCGTTATGCCACACGTTGTGAATTACTACTAAAATTCCAAGAGCTAACATCCCTAGCAGAGCCAACCAATATATTCTCTCGTCCGGTGTATTTTTCACGAAAAGATTACGGGGGTAAAATTTGAGATATTCCACCTCCCATGGAGATTTAGCAACAATCATTACTCTGCCAGACCTTTCATGACTGGAATAGGTACGAAGGGACGGCTGCGGACAAGGCACACTCCGCCACACACCATAAGTAGGCTGTCCTAACGTAGTTATACAGGGTGGTCCATTGATAGTGACTCGGCCAAGTATCTTACGAAATAAGCGTCAAACGAAAAAACTACAAAGAACGAAACTTGTCTAGCTTGAAGGGGGAAACCAGATGGCGCTGTGGTTGACCCGCTAGATGGCGCTGCCATTGGTCAAACGAATAAAAACTGCGTTTTTTTAAAATAGGAACCCCCATTTTTCATTACATATTCGATATAGCACGTAAAGAAATACGAATGTTTCAGTTGGACCACATTCTGGCTCTGGGGTACCCAGATGCCACTGCTGTGGGCCTCCATTGGCAGCCATATTCTCCGGATCTGAACACGTGAGACTTCCTTTTGTGATGATATATTAAAGATGAGGTATACATAAATAACCCGAAATCGATTGCTGAGCTGAAAACAACCATTCAGAATGTCATCAACATCATCGATATTCCAACACTTCAGAATTTCGTTATTCATCTGCGCCACATCATCGCCAATGAAAGCAGGCATATCTAACTCGTCATCACCTAATTCTGAATATCTCTAGGGACGTTAGCAATTTGAATAAATTGTGTCCACGCCGAAGTTTCTAACTAATTTATGTTTCTTTATATGTAGTTCAATAAATGGTACCCCATATCATGCAATATAATTCACATAATTGTACCGCACTGATTGAGAAATTACTGAAAACATCAAAAAGGGGACCCAGCTTTGTCACTGGTTCGTTCAACGAGCTCGAAAGCGTTATGGTACTCTTCCAACTCCAGTAGCAGACGCTGGAAAGGGGCACTGTGTGTGTGTGTGTGTGTGTGTGTGTGTGTGTGTGTGTGTGTGTGTGTGTTACAATTCCGACAGCCTACATTCTGAGTAGAGTCAACAGACATATTGGTTCCTCCTGCTTATCCCCTCCATCGAAACTGTCGTGAAAATATAAGCAGGCTGATACGAACTTTTTCAGAGGTTCACCGATGTTCTTTTTTCTTACACAGTATGCGCACTATACACACCACAGTGGTAATGGCATGCGACTCCCCGCCCCCATTAGAATTTCTGCTGAGTGGGTCAGTGGAACAGGAATAATGTGGTTTAAGAACCTATAGCTTCAGGTACCTGGTTACAGATTAATTGTGTTTAACTTGATTAACTGCTTTCGTTTATCTTTGTATACCTCTTGTGTAGGGTGTATCACAAAAGAGGACTGAAAGTACACGATAATAGAAGCACAAATGTCCCAGTAAACACAGGGCCGCAAACGAGCCTCTTGCGAGATAATCACGACTGTATGGCTTCAAGCGGCCACTGACGTCATTGTAAACATCGTCCTAATAAGGACGCATTAATTAGAAATTTAGACTTTACTGCTGGGTTGTATATCGCAATTAGTTCACATTTCACGTATGGTGTACCAGTTAAACGAGGTGTACGAAGTATTTCCTTGCATTTGGATGCAATACTGTGCTCGTCTCTGCAATGAATTTTGAATCCTTTCGAAAACCCATGGCTCTGAAATGCTTCACAAGCATGTACAACTCTGTGCTCCAATTCTTCAACCATGTTAACGTGTGTGCTGTACACTTTGCTTCTGAGGTGAGAACAGACACAAAAATCCAAAGGATTTAGATCAGGTGGTCTTGGAAGCCAAGGTACAGGTCTGCCTCGACCTATCCATCTTTGGCCGTATCTGCGCGTTAGATGCCGTCTCACACCAACAGCAAAATGTCCCGGAGCTCCATCATACATGTACCACATACTCGGACGTTGCTGAAGGGGAACATCCTCAAGCAATCCTGGACCAAGACGCCACAGGAAGCTAAGGTACCTCCGTCCATTAACTTGTCGTGGAAGAATGTGTGGCCCATGAGTTGATCGCCTAGTACACCTAACCAAATATTCAATTAGAAACATTGCTGATATGGTGACTCATGAACAACATGAGGGTTTATTTCACACCACAGATGTGCATTATGATAGTTAAACACCCCATCGGGTGTGAATCCTGCTTCGTTTGTGAATACAATGTTACACGAGAAACGAGGCTCAACTGCAGCCTGCTGTTGCAGCTACTGACATAACATCACTCTTTGAACAAAGTCCGCATCATTGAGACATTGAACTCGTAGGAGGTGGTAAGGGCACAGTAAACTGCGATGTAAAACTGGCTACCAATGCGGTACAATCGCAATAAAGTCATGACATGTTCAATTGACTCTTTTTATTGGAACATGTTGCGCCTCAGTGGCGCATAGAACCATACAGTCGTGATTATCTCGCAAGCGGACCTGTGTTTACTTGGGCATTTGTGCTTCTATTATCGTGTACTTTCAGCCGTGTAAGTTTGCGCCATCCTTTTTGATACACCCTGTATGCGCATAAAGTGCAGAAACAGAGCGAGTACGAAGCAAATATTGCAGGTTGTATACTTTACAAATCAAGGCGCCGCTGTTACATCAGTGCTATTGGGAATCCTTTCCTCCCGCTATAGTTATGCGAATACGACAAGTTCGAGGATTGCGGCCCTGCAGTGGCTTCACATTCATCGATTCGTCGTCTTTTACTGAAGCGTGCACAATAGTAAGGCTAGCCATGACTTCTTATTAGTACAGAAAAAGAGTACAGGATCTTGACGCAGTAAAGTAGTCCTGAGAAGGCGAAATGACTGATTGTTGGGAAGAGGTGGCCTTTGAAGAAGCTATGTTATGTGATACTGTGGAGGGTTAAGACGAAAATTAATTGATGCAAAGTACTCAATTGAAAGTGTGTTATATTAGACGGAGATTGTTGTCTACAGTAAGTTTTAAGTTTCAGGTTAGAAACACGCAAATTTCGATTAATGCAAACGAATGTTTATTCTATCTCTACCATGAGAAGCCGTATGTGCTACAGCAAACAAAAACTGGGCACAGAGCGACGTCACTGCAATGTACCCCCAACCAGAAAGCGCGCTGTATCTGTATTCTTTTGATAATGGCAACTTGCATTTATGGGCTACCAGCGAGTCGTGTAGCTTATCGTTCTCTTCTGACTTTGTGGAAAAATTTAATAAATTTATCCTAATAATTAAACGCTGTTATGGAAATTGCTCTTAATTCTCATGTCATGTTCTCTGGAACTAGTGCTACAGCCTCAAAAAAGGCACTGAAGATGTATATCAGCGTAGTTATTAGGCATTCTCTGAACAGACAATAAATATTAAAATATAGTTACAGCAGTATTTGTTAAAGTCTTATAGACATAATTACATTCATATACAAGGTGTTACAAAAAGATACCAACAACGACAGGTTGCAGAGGATGTCATCCTACGATGCTACCCTGAGTAGAAGTTATAGGCACTGGCGCCGGCCACAAGGCCTCCCCGTTCGGCCTTTAAAAACATCTCCCAATGTTGATTCTTATTCAGTGATCCCCACTTGATGCCACGATTGCCAGTGGAGAAGATGTAGCTTCCTGCTGCATAGACTGGTCTTTCCTTCTTGTCTCCTACGAATGTGACGTTCTGTTGCCTTGTTGGATGGCCGTTTCGGACACGGATATCCATCTGCAGTTTATGTTTCTCCTGTGTACCGAAAAACACTGACGATTGTAGAGTGTTCTTGTAGAAAAAAATTATGGATGATGACCGTGTCCGAAACCCTCAACCACTGAGACAACAGAGTACCGCGTTTAAAGGAAATAAAAAAAATGGATCTGAGCACTATGGGACTTAACTTCCGAGGTCATCAATCCCCTAGAACTTAGAACTATTTAAACCTAACTAACCTAAGGACATCACACACATCCATGCCCGAGGCAGGATTCAAACCTGCGATCGTAGCGGTCGCGCGGTTCCAGATTGTAGTGCCTACAACCGCTCGGCCACCCCGGCCGGCAAAGGAAATAAGCTGGCGCCTATAGCTCGGTGTTAACTTGAGGAACCATATGTCTTGAAAACGACATATCGTAAGAAAAAAAAGAACTAGGTGAAGAACAGATATCAGCTAAAGAGACATCCGTCTATGCTATAAATGACCACCACCTGACCTCCACTCCTGCGTTCACGGGTCAGCTTTGTATTTTCTAATGGGAACGCCTAACCCACCCCCACCGCCCACCCCCAATTTTTATTATATCTTGGGATTTGAACTGCTCATTTTCGACAAAAATCAAATGTGCCCGCTTTTACAATAAAGATTTGAAGCATTTGATATTTCATTTCATTTACAATGTAACTGTGTTCTAACAGTTGAGACAGGTGTTCAAAATTCAATGTTGATAGCTTGAATTTGCAGTGCAATCCGGTTAGGTGTTTGAATATTACAAATGCTGTGGTTTGTGTTCCACCTGTAGCCGCATAGTGGCCAGCGGGAGAGTCACGGTGGCTGGACGGAAACACTCACCGAAATCAGTCATCGAGATTTTGTAACATTTCTGCTTGCACTTGAGAATGGCTATAAAGCGGAAATCATGAGTATGTGAAGTCTATGAATAATAATTTTCAGTGTAATGACGGACACTTCTTTCAAAAGCTTGCGTACGTGAGGGCAGTACCGCGAGCCTGCGGCTACACTTGCGCACTCGCTCTTCTTTCTGAGCGAGACGTGTCCACTTGTACCAGGCGACAAAGTGACAAATGGGCAGCGTTGGACACTCACTAGTCGAGTCTACGGGCACGCGGTGACGGCAAGTTCGGAGATGACGTCACAAAACTCGCTGGCGAGAGTTTAAAAGAGAGTATACGTAACTTATTTTTGATGTCTTCAGACGACACCGTCTATGTCGATGGCAGAAGTTGTGTATCTTGTTCAGAAGCAAACATCTTCCATTTACTCACGGTACTGTGTTGCCCACTTTTCTCTTCTCCCTGTAGCTTCAGTACTTTTCGACGCTGACTTTGGTTTGTTTTTACGCCAGCAGTAGCTTCTACATCTCCATCTACATCCATATTCCGCAAGCCACCGGACGGTGTGTGGTGGAGGGTACCTTCAGTAACTCTATCGGTTCTCCCTTCTATTCCAGTCTCGTATTTTGTTCATGAAAAGAAAGATTGTCGGTATGCCTCTGTGTGGGCTCTAATCTCTCTGATTTTATCCTCATGGTTTACGTTTGGAGTGGTAAACAACAGTGTAAGTTTATTGTTGAAGGGCGGTATCCACTTCCGTGTATGGGCTTAGGAAACGCAACGGAAGAGCGACAACTAGGATAGGCTGAGCTGCAGAGTTCAGCAACGGCAACCACATCGCTGTACATTTTCATCACTACGTACTTTGTGTTGTGTATTAACAGCGACTGTTGTAAAAGTATTGTCACAGAAAGGAAGGTAACTGCGGTGACACCAGTACCTTATCACCCTGTGACGAGTCAGCAGAGACAATCATACCAAAACACTCAGAAAACATCCATGAATATCCTATGAAAACTTGCCTATGGAGCTCTTGGGGTCAACATAACGATGGAGACAGTAGTGAAACGAATATCTGACTCTGCGCTGCTAACTGCTGTATCGGCCGCCATCCGGTGGGGTGCACTTGTAAACACGCGCTCCGCCAATTACATTGCCACGGTTCCTACAGGTCCCACAGCGACACGACCACTCTTCTATGAACCATTACACAGCTGCCAATGAAATGCAAGTAGCCCCTCTTTGGTGATCTATCGGGTGGTATACTTAAGTTCGGAAATTTGTGAACTGACCCTGTGTTTGTGTGTTTGGCAGCTTTCATAGTGGCAAGTGTGTGTGTGTGTGTGTGTGTGTGTGTGTGTGTGTGTGTGTGTGTGTGTGTGTGTGTGTGCGTTAAATCTTGTGGGACTTAACTGCTAAGGTCATCAGTCCCTAAGCTTACACACTACTTAACCTAAATTATCCGAAGGACAAACACACACACCCATGCCCGAGGGAGGACTCGAACCTCCGTCGAGATCAGCCGAACAGTCCATGACTGCAGCGCCTAGATCGCTCGGCTAATCCGCGCGGCATAGTGGCAAGGGCTCGATATCTACTGAATAGACATTGTATTGGAGAGTGAAAGATTTATAAATCTTCGATATCTGTATGTATTTCTACATTCAAATCTGCCGTTATCAACTGACGCTGAAGCTTCGGCAACGAAATTATGTATTACTTTTACTATTCGATATTAGAAGCCGAATAAATTAATATCTGAATTCTCTGTCAATTAACGCCATCTGTTCGTAGCTCTGTATCTACTGAAGAACCACTCAGAGCGCAAAGGAAGACACCAAAATAATCTTGCCGTTGAGGGCCCGTAAACATTTCAGTTGGCAGTAGAATGTGAACGTCAATGATTACCACTTTGTTTATGAATCTACGCTTAAACTGCAATTACTGCAGCTTCAAGGATATGCATACTTTCACAGGTACTGATCTAGAAAAATATGTAGGAATAATTATGAGTAGTTTGAAAGAATGGTAGAAATATTAATATCTCTTCAGATGAGCACACTGCATTTTTTTTATAATTAATGATATCTGAGTAGTAGCAAAGTGTGTGACGTCAAACATATGATCTCTCTAAGAAATGAACGTCTCTTACAGTTGTATGCCAAGTATGTGTGTCGACTTATGGTGCATTTCCTCAATTAATTTCTTAGCCATGCATTGTTCTTGGGTCTAGCATCTAGCTTAATCAGTTACTATGAGTTATTGAGGTTGTCAATCAGAATTGAAAACCGGAAATGTAGAGTAGTATGGACGACATTTCGTCCAAGTTTGTCTTCAAATTATTGCCTGTGGAATTCAGTCTTCACCCCGTTATGCTTGTTAAGGACAGTGTAGTTGGTATGTCATTAAAAAAACAGTTGCCAATAAGAACAGCCCTAAACGCTGCTTTGCAAATTATCCGTGCACAATTTAACTATCTTTGAAAAAACTAAAAAGCCCGAAGCACTGTGTTTCTATTAGAATGAATTTTTTCATTTAGGGAACTGTTATACACATGTGACTTGTGTTTTTCCACCGTAATATGGTCGGGGTCCCAGTTCGCAACCTAATAACTGGCAGATCGCTGTATATCGAAAGTGTTGGAGGTATACGTGCAACAGTTATGGTACCTTAATATGTACCCTCTGTAGTGTGTTAGTTGTTGTTTCTCTGTGTATAACAGTTTTCCCGCCATCACATCAAATAATTTAGCCCTTAATGTTTTCTACATGATCGTAACTGTGCCACAATGTGGACTACTTCTGTCAGTAAAGACTGTCCATTGGGCAGCAATGCATGCACACTTCTATACCTGACCTGCTGCCTAGAGGAAAGTAAGCGTTAATGGTTTGCTTGTGCTATGTTTAATTGGAGCTGCTAACCAATCTAAAAACATGTTATTCTTCAGGACAATAATTATTACTCCGCAAATGAAGTAAATAGCGATGGTATATTGTTCACTACATTGTCCTCAGTCATCAACAGAAATATCTGCACTTCTAAACCTAAGACTGTGTGTATTCCCCAATAGAAAGAGGTAGCCAACATGAAGTAGTCGAGGCAGTTATTACCACACATACAGGGGGACAATTATTGAACTATATGAAATAAAATCGCTGTAACTTCTTAACGGTTTGCGCTAGGAGGTTGAAACTGCACGGTTGGCCACGGGGCAGGATGGGAATTAGTATGCACATGCATGGTTTGGCTTAGCGACGGAGCCCACTTTCATTTGGATGTGTTCCTCATTAAGCAACAGTGACGCATTTGGGGGATTGAGAATCCGCATTTCGCGATCGAGAAGTCTCTTTCACCCTCAACGGGTGACGCCATGGTGTGCAATGTGCAGTCACGGAATACTCGCAGCGATATTCCTTGATGGCACGGTGACTATCGAACGACACGTGAAAGTTTTGTAAGATGATAATTCCCCTTACCCAGAGAGACCCTGATTTCGACAATATGTGGTTCATGCAGGACGGAGCTCGATCCTGGAGGAGTACTTTGGGAACCACATTGTGGCTCTGGAGTACCTAGAGGCCACTGGCATGGGTCCCTATTGGCCGCCATGCTCTCCAGATCCGAACACCTGAGACTTTTTTCGTGGGGGCCATATTAAAGAAAAGATGTGCACCAATAACCTCAAAACCATTACTTAGCCGAAAACAGCCATTCAGTAGGCCATCGGCAGCATCGATGTTCCAACACTTCAGGGGATCATGCAGAATTTCGCTATTCGTCTGTACCACATCATCGCCAATGATGGCAGGCATATAGAATATGCCATAACCTAAATCCAAATATCTGTAGAGTCCTTTTCCTGTTGAATGAAGTGTTTGCGGGCTGTAATTTGTAACTAATTTACGTTTTTCCCCATATAGTTCAGTAATTGTCACTCTGTATCAATCTACTGATATGCACTGATCACTTATGTGAGTATGGAGAATAAATTCGTGTGACTTGAACGATAATTTTAATACAGGGTGTCCAGAAAAGGGCTCCCTGATTTCAAAATTAAATATCTAGAAAACAAAGGTCGATAGAGGAATGCAGTAAACGGCATGTTTATTGTGAAAGCTGTAAAAAGTTTATACAACAGTTTGAAATAATAGTTACTGTGGTGTCACCGCCAGACACCACACTTGCTAGGTGGTAGCCTTTAAATTGGCTGCGGTCCGTTAGTATACGTCGGACCCGCGTGTCGCCACTATCAGTGATTGCAGACCGAGCGCCGCCACACGGCAGGTCTATAGAGACGTCCTAGCACTCGCCCCAGTTGTACAGCCGACTTTGCTAGCGATGGTTCACTGACAAATTACGCTCTCATTTGTCGAGACGATAGTTAGCATAGCCTTCAGCTACGTCATTTGCTACGACCTAGCAAGGCGCCATTATCATTTGCTATTTATCTTGTGATGCATGTACCGTCAGACCGATGTTCACCAATTATGGATTAAAGTTAAGTATTCCAGAAGCTACGAACCTTTTTTGCTAGTCTCTATTCCTTTAACTGTTCCAGACCTCACGCCAGCCTGCATGAGCTTAAACGCGTGCCTTTCTGCTATCTCATAGTGGCTTGGCTGTCTTGCCAAGTCACAACAGTTACAAAAGCTGCTAACAGATGGCGCTGTACGCTGTACAGCTCATATCAGCATACATAAGTGAAATAATCGTATGAAAACAATCTTCGCAAACAATCACATCACAATGTTTTCAAAATGTTCACCATTGGAACTACAGAGGTGGCGCAAACGAAGAATGAAATATGCCATCACTTTTCGTAGTGTCTGAACCGAAATGGATCCACATGCCACAGAGATCGCCGATTCAAGCTCGTCCAGCGTGTCGGGATGCTTCGGGTAGACCATGTCTTTCACTGTGCCCCACAAAAAAAAGTCACAGGGAGTCAAATCCGGCCAATATGGAGACCAATCCATGCCTGCACCAGTAAATTTGGGATATTCCAAAGCAATGACTCGATTCCCGAAGTATTCCTCAAGAAAGCGAAACACTGGTCGGTCCGATGTGGCCGGGCTCCATTTTGCATAAAGCATTCAGTACCTGGTCGATCCTCTAACGCTTGCTGTGTGGCGACAAATTGTTCCAAAATTGCAACGTAACGTGCACCAGTGACCGTTTCTCGAATGAAAAAAGGGCCAATAATGCCTCTGCTGCATACTGCAGCCCACACAGTAACTTTAGGAGAATACAGGGGTTTCGCTTCACACCAATATGGCTTTTCGGAACCCTAAAATCTCCAGTTCTGCTTATTCACGTATCCATTCAGGTGGAAGTGTGCTTCATCTGTAAACCAGATGCAGCCAACATCAAATCCTTCACTATCAATTATTATGAACATCTGAGTAGCAAAGGGAACCCTTTGTTGCACAGACGGGTATGGCCTGGCGCGTTTGAATTTTGAATGGAAACATGTGTAGGCTCTTTCTCAGTATTTTCTGCGTGCTGAACCGCTTCAAACCAGTCTCAGATACAATTCTACGGACGGATTACATTGGATTTCGCTGAATAATTCCAGAAACTGTGGCGATATTTTCAGGCGTAACTGCCGTTTGCTTGCTGCCAACATGCCCACTAGATCATCCGTTACGCTGGCTGTTCGTTGAAATTTTGCGAAGAGCGTACGAATGGTTTTCGCATCGGGTCCTTTTGGAACATTAAATCATGCTTGAAAACTTCGCCTTGTTGCCGTAGGGCTCTCTTGTAACCTGTGGTACTCTAGCACCAGAAAAACGCGTTGTTCAATGGAGTACATGGTTTTAATCTCTTCCTTCGGTACGCTAACCTCCTTTCACGTTTCAATAGTGGAACTGATTGCTCTGGGCTTCGGATCACTATTTATACTAGGCATTACGTATGGCGATTACAGCGTCATCCGTTAGCAGCTTTTGTAACTATTATTTGAAACTGCTGTATAAACGTCTTACAGCTTTCACAATAAACATACCGTTTACTGCATTCCTCTATCGATCTTTGTTTTCGAGATATCCCGACGTGGTGGCTGTGAACCTATAAAACAGTTACCATGTCGGTTAAGTCTTAAACAGCACGACATGTAGCATTTTTGGGAAATGGAATAAATGCCATATTCCTATAAAGACACAAGGTTTTTCTTCAAATACTAATTCTTATCAGTTATGGTCTTGGGTTAACATTTACCCACATAATTTATAGTTCGCTGTATTGGCTACCTCAAGAGGCTTGAAGTCTGTATATTTGTGTGATTAACTTTTCTTCGTGAATGTCCTTGGAACAATCGTTTTATTAGCAAAACAAAAGTAGTCGAACTAAAAATTAACAAGCGATGGGAAAATAGCCATCGAACGCGACATTCTGCGAACCAGAGACAGCAGGAGAAATAGGGAAACGACGAGTAGTGAGGATGTTTGAACCGAATACATGGAGGCCTAACGACTGAGAAGACATTGTCACCAATGACAAGGACCACGAAACGATTCTGACATTGCTAATAATGAAGCCACGAATGCTTCACGAATACTACAGAGGGTAACAGGAAGATATCAAGTTTTTTAGGTATATTGAAGAACTGATGAGTAGCTACTAAATCGAAATGGGGAAAAAAGAAGTTTATGACAAAACTTTAGTAGACGAATTGATCGAGGAGTCAAGCAGTCGAGGGGGGGGGGGGGGGGGAGGGTGACAAAAATTGTAGAGGATGACCAATTCTTAACTACAGTAAGCAGGTTGAAATGGATGCGTGTTGCAGAAGCTATGCAGAAATGAAGGGGCTTGCACAGGATGGGCTAGCATGGCGAGCTGTGTCACATCAGACTTTGGACTATACTCCATGACAACAAAAGATTAAATGACAATTAAAATTAGAGAGGAAGGGGTAAACAACAGTTTCAGGAACTAAAATAATGATGATTTCGAAATAAGTAAATATGGCAACTGCTTTGACATGTCTATTAGTCTTAGAAACGTGATGGGGAACTATGTTGTGATTACTGTTAGCACATGTATTAGGCAGTATGAGTAGTGTGGTTAGATCGTCTGCTACAATGAGCCTATCATGTGGCTGAGATGTCCCAACAGTTGACTGACGAAGCCTGAATGATGGTCAAGACCATGTCAAAAACTACAGAAGTACAAATACTTTTGGTCAGAAGGATAGGCATCAATTAGTGGAAGTATTCTTGTGTGGATTATGTTTATTCTAAATGAAATGGGACATCATCTCTTATGGCAAAAGATCATCTTCATCCATAGGCTACTTGTACGCTCAGCGGGGCAATGATCCATCCCTCTGTCCTCGAATTATGTCAGAATGACGGAAAAGTATTTGCTCCTTCCTCACTCGTTCCTGTGCTACTTCATCAGTCAGGGATAAGTGTTACTCTCCAACCCTTTCACCGTTCGTAGAGTCCATACCTTTTCGTAGTGGAATGGGGCCCTTTTAGGAACTATTTATATGTCTCTAGTGTGTAGAATATATCACATTCTAAGAGACTACAGACTTCAATAATGAAATTTTCTTAGATTATCATTAAAGTAATAACATTACTTTCCGATTTCATCAGTCGATTAGACATATAGTACACTTCAACTACATGAGAGTAATTTATATAGTGTAGGGGCACCACCGCATAGGATAGGAAAAGAAAGTTTTGTGCTATATTCTGAGCACTAGTTACAGCCAGGTGTGGGCTGCATTGCAGTGAGTTAATGCATACCAACAGCTGCGAAGTAGAATAGAGGCCACAGTCTGAAAGAGTATACGTAGCAGTTTTGCACGTCACAAATCACAGGCAGAAGGCGTCCACTGGCCAACCTAGCATGTTATTAGTACATGATGTGATGCGGCACGTATGGCAAAACAGAGGCGCACAGCCACGTGTAAATAGGTGCTGGTTTCTGACGAGATTCATTCAAGTGTGGCAGCTCTCCTGGATGGTGGGTTGTGTCACACCACCAGCTACATGCTGCAGCAGATTGGGCGCCAGCATTCCAGTCCATGGTGCGTCGCTGGTTCGAACCTCTGAGGCCGATGTGGGGTCCGTAGCCAGCCAGTGTTGGGCCACTCCACGGCTCACGACCGCTGGCAGGCGTCCTGGCTTCCAACACATATCGAAGGCATCCCGAGGCGAGGGCCGCAGATTCGGATGCCAGATCGGGGGCACTTGTTGTCATCACGATCTCAGCGATGCCAGCGAGAAGGACGCAGCTGTCCACCTGCGGCTCACACCGAGCAGTGCGAGTCGGTAGGGACGCAGACTGCTGAGTCGACTGCCGGCATCCTGATGATGCCACAACTCTGCTGGCGACATAGCATTGCATTGCACGGGCTGCTGGGGTGCTTCCTCAGCATTGCAGGGCCCTGTGATGCAGACAAGGTGTACGAGGGCACTGTGGTTGGAAACAATAAATCACTAGGAAAGCTGGGACGAGTATTAATACGGTGCTTTCTACCTACACCCGCTACATTTGGTAATCCAGATACATTCAGTGGTAGAATTTCCCGCTACAATACAAAGAAATGTGTTAAGGTCCAGATTGTGCTCACTAAGGGTGTTTTGTCAAGATAAATATATATATTGCTGTTTGATTTTTATGACGTTTTACGCTGCCTGAAATACATTTTCACGTATCTGAAATGTAGGCTTCTATACTGAGGAGTTAACATCTATGGGACTGTTAGGGCTTAGATGTATTACAATACTTTCAACACTTCAGCAAACGTATACATACGGAATATTTTACGCTTGATGTTTGCTTTTCTTCTGATCTGTTCGTTTCGCTTAACTCGCAGGGCACTAGCTTGAATGACATGGAGGTTGCATTATGACCGATGGTTGGTACACGAACCAGATTGCATGCCATTCATGGTCAGTTTCCCAGGGTTATTAAGGCCAATTCTGAGCTGGTTCGCAATCTCCAGCTCAGAAAACACGATACACAAAATCTTCAAATACAATAACTAACAAAATAAATAGGTTTGTTTATAAATAAATAAATCTTCTGCTACCAGTCAAGATTTTCTTTATTTTACTATTTGCACGACGCGTTTCGAGAAATAATTCCCATTTTCAAGTGCGTTTTTATGATGTGTGTTAAGCCATTTCTTTTGATGTTGTCAGTGTGTGTGAGTCTGCTTCGTTTTGTTGACTTTTTAGATTTTCTAATGGTCCATTTGTGTAGAGAGTCACACACACTTAACATCACACACAACTTGTACATTTTACACATCGAAAATATCTTATATAAGATACACATCGAAAATATCTTATATAAGATATTTTCGATGTGTAAAATGTACAAGTTGTGTGTGATGTTAAGTGTGTGTGACTCTCTACACAAATGGACCATCTTATATAAGATATTTTCGATGTGTAAAATGTACAAGTTGTGTGTGATGTTAAGTGTGTGTGACTCTCTACACAAATGGACCATTAGAAAATCTAAAAGTCAACAAAACGAAGCAGACTCACACACACTGACAACATCAAAAGAAATGGCTTAACACACATCATAAAAACGCACTTGAAAATGGGAATTATTTCTCGAAACGCGTCGTGCTAATAGTAAAATAAAGAAAATCGTGACTGGTAGCAGAAGATTTATTTATTTATAAACAAACCTATTGTATCTACAGTCGCAGGCTTCAAAAACCATTTATAATGGATCAAATCAGATAACAAAATAAAGTTTCCACGATTTAGTAACAGACGGCACACAAGAGTTTTTTCCCTTTGGTCACCTTACAAATGTGGCGAGGTGAAGGCTATCCGCACATAAATATGAAGCGTCTAGGTTTCATGTGTGTGATCATGTATTCCTCGATCATTCTGTTTTTTCTTCATTTTTCTATCGTGGAATACACTAGATCACATATATTCAAAGTGCCGATCTTTCTATTGATGGTTGATGCTAAACATCACATCCCTGTTCACTTTATTTGCGTACTATGGCTGTTATGAGTATTAGGTCTGTAGGTTGGCTAGTACCTCCAAATACACGTGGTACAGGTAAGCCATTAATGTTTTTATTCCCCAGGGCAGCAAATAAGATACTGAACTATGCATGCGTTTGCTGCCAGACATATTGTCTGTAGCTACAGGTGTACCCCATCTTGCCGCATATTTAAGATCATGTAAAAAACAATACATAGTAAATTATGAGATGTGTCTGCAGGAAACCTGTTATAAGCAGAGAAACTACAAATAGTACACTAAAGTTACTATATACAGTGAGCTCCAAATTACCAGACTGCGAACTGGGGCCCCCACCATCTTATGGCAGCTGAACACGAGTTACATGTTATAACTACACACTAAACGAAAGAAGTTTTTCCAGTAACTACTTCGGGCTTTGGTCCTTTTATTTTTGCAAAAATTTTGGCATGTGAAAATCATACACCCACAAAGCAGATAATCCCTGTACAGGCAGGAAAATACTGTATTTATGATACAGCCAGGACAGTACTGCATTTATGAGCGTTTATATCTCGAGAGTGTCTTCTATTGGCATACCAACTACCAAATATACTGTATTTAACGAGCATACCTCTTTGAAGACAGGAAAGAGACATTTTCTATCCTTATTTAATTTTTTTTTCTCTTTTGTTGAAACATATAGCACCTTTATAGGGAACATGTAAGTTATACTTTACACTTGCAGTAACTGTCGTACTACATCACATTCTTGGACAGAACTTCCGTACAATACAAGTGTAATGAAACACCAGAATTATAGATTCCGAGAGTTTTCTTAGAGCTGATTGTCAAACGAAAAGCATCCCGGGAAGCAGACCAAATGCGTACGCCAACTGCTCGAAAGAAAAGTAACAGATATTAACGTAGAAATGTTTGAGGCTATCTCCCATTGCACTTTCAATATTGCCACAATGACATCCTGTAATTCGTAATTCCTACTTCCAAAATTCAGATTCGGTCGTATTATCCACTTTTTACATTCTATTCCCACACTATGTGAGAGTTAAATGTCAAGTGCAGTTCATTCTAAGCAATGTGTCATTTTTTACTCTTTGGAAAGAGAATTTTGTATCTTCAAGACTCCATTGCTACGCGCTATCTCATGTATAATGAGACTACTTTATTTATTTTTCCCTACCAGGTGTATTACTCTGTTGCACTCCCTTTTACTTCACTTTCAGTTGTTCATCAGAAGGTTCCTTCTTTCATGTTGACACTAAAAAAGTCTGCAAGTACACTGAGCTGACAAGTCATGCTGTAGCTATAGGGACATGTACAGATGACCATAGTACCACTTACTCAGGCAGTGCATGGAAGTCATTCCCTCATGTCTTAGCAGATGTCCTATCATCCTGTCCCTTCTCCTTATCAGTGTTTTCCACATGTTCCTTTCCTCTCCGCTTCTGCGTAGAACCTCCTCGTTCCTTACCTTATCAGTCCACCCAATTTTCAACATTCATCTATAGCACCACATCTCACATGCTTCGATTCTCTTCTGTTCCGGTTTTCCCACAGTCCATGTTTCACTACCATACAATGCTGTACTCCAGACGTACATCCTCAGAAATTTCTTCCTCAAATTAAGGCCGGTATTTGATATTAGTAGACTTCTCTTGGCCAGAAATGCCTTTTTTGCCATAGCGAGTCCGCTTTTGATGTCCTTCTTGCTCCGTCCGTCATTGGTTATTTTACTGCCTAGGTAGCACAATTCCTTAACTTCATTGATTTCGTGACCATCAATCCTGATGTTAAGTTTCTCGCTGTTCTCGTTTCTACTACTTCTCATTACCTTCGTCTTTCTCCGATTTACTCTCAAACCATTCTGTGTACTCATTAGACTGTTCATTCCGTTCAGCAGATCATTTAATTCTTCTTCACTTTCACTCAGGATAGCAATGTCATCAGCGAATCGCATCATTGATATCCTTTCACCTTGTATTTTAATTCCACTCCTGAACCTTTCTTTTATTTCCATCATTGCTTCCTCGATGTACAGATTGAAGAGTAGGGGCGAAGGATACAGCCTTGTCTTACACCCTTTTCAATACGAGCACTTCGTTCTTGATCGTCCACTCTTATTATTCCCTCTTGGTTGTGGTACAGATTGTATATGACCCGTCTCTACCTATAGCTTACCCCTACTTTTTTCAGAATCTGGAACAGCTTGCACCATTTTATATTGTCGAGTGCTTTTTCCAGGTCGACAAATCCTATGAAAGTGTCTTGATTTTTCTTTAGCCTTGCTTCCATTATTAGCCGTAACGTCAGAATTGCCTCTCTCGTCCCTTTACTTTTCCTAAAGCCAAACTGATCGTCACCTAGCGCATTCTCAATTTTCTTTTCCATTCTTCCGTATATTATTCTTGTAAGCAGCTTCGATGCATGAGCTGCTGATTGTGCGATAATTCTCGCACTTGTCAGCTCTGGCCGTCTTCGGAATTGTGTGGATAATGCTTTTCCGAAAGTCAGATGGTATGTCACCAGACTCATATATTCTACACACCAACGTGAATAGTCGTTTTGTTGCCACTTCCCCCAATGATTTTAGAAATTCTGATGAAATGTTATCTATCCCTTTTGCCTTATTTGACCGTAAGTCCTCCAAAGCTCTTTTAAATTCCGATTCTACTACTGGATCCCCTATCTCTTCTAAATCGACTCCTGTTTCTTCTTCTATCACATCCGTCAAATCTTCACCCTCATTGAGGCTTTCAATGTATTCTTTCCACCTATCTGCTCTCTCCTCTGCATTTAACAGTGGAATTACCGTTGCACTCTTAATGTTGCCACCGTTGCTTTTAATGTCACCAAAGGTTGTTTTGACTTTCCTGTATGCTGAGTTTGTCCTTCCGACCATCATATCTTTTTCGATGTCCACATTTTTCCTGCAGTCATTTCTTCTTAGCTTCCCTGCACCTATTATTTATTTCATTCCGCAGCGACTTGTATTTCTGTATTCCTGATTTTCCCGGAACATGTTTGTACTTCCTCCTTTCATCAATCAACTGAAGTATTTCTTCTGTTACCCATGGTTTCTTCGCCGCTACCTTCTTTGTACCTACGTTTTCCTTCCCAACTTCTGTGATGGCCCATTTTAGAGATGTCCATTCCTCTTCAACTGTACTGCTTACTGCGCTATTCCTTATTACTGTATCTATAGCGTTAGAGAACTTCAAACGTATCTCGTCATTCCTTAGTACTTCCGTATCCCACTTCTTTGCGTATTGATTCTTCCTGACTAATGTCTTGAACTTCAGCCTACTCTTCATCACTACTACATTGTGATCTGAGTCTATATCTGCTCCTTGGTACGCGTTACAATCCAGTATCTGATTTCGGAATCTCTGTCTGACCATGATGTAATCTAATTGAAATCTTCCCGTATCTCTCGGCCTTTTCCAAGTATACCTCCTCCTCTTGTGATTCTTGAACAGGGTATTCGCTGTTACTAGCTGAAACTTGTTACAGAACTCAATTACTCTTTCTCCTCTTTCATTCCTTGTCCCAAGCCCATATTCTCCTGTAACCTTTTCTTCTACTCCTTCCCCTACAACTGCATTCTAGTCGCCCATGACTATTGTAGATTTTCGTCCACTTTTTACATACTGCATTACGCTTTCAATATCCTCATACACTTTCTGTATCTGTTCATCTTCAGCTTGCGACGTCGGCATGTATACCTGAACTATCGCTGTCGGTGTTGGTCTGCTGTCGATTCTGATTAGAACAACCCAGTCACTGAACTGTTCACAGTAACACACCCTCTGCCCTACCTTCCTATTCATAACGAATCCTACACCTGTTACACCATTTTCTGCTGCTGTTGATATTACCCAATACTCATCTGACCAGAAATCCTTGTCTTCCTTCCACTTCACTTTACTGACCCCTACTATATCTAGATTGAGCCTTTGCATTTCCCTTTCCAGATTTTCTAGTTGCCCTACCACGTTCAAGCTTCTGACATTCCACGCCCCGACTCGTAGAACGTTACCCTTTCGTTGATTATTCAATCTTTTTCTCATGGCAGTCCTCTCCCGGAGATCCGAATGGGGGACTATTCCGGAATCTTTTGCCAATGGAGAGATCATCATGACACTTCTTCAATTTCAGGCCACATGTCCTGTGGATACACGTTACGTGTCTTTAATGCAGTGGTTTCCATTGCCTTCTGCATCCTCATGTCGTTGATCATTGCTGATTCTTCCGCCTTTAGGGGCAATTTCCCACCCCTAGGACAAGAGAGTGCCCTGAACCTCTATTCGCTCCTCAGCCCTCTTTGACAAGGCCGTTGGCAGAATGAGGCTGACTTCTTATGCCGGAAGTCTTCGGCCGCCAATGCTGATTATTTATCAAAATTTATGCAGTGGCAGGGATCGAACCCGGGACCGAAGACGTTTTGATTTTGAATCAAAGACACTACCCCTTTTTTTATGGCAGACACTCTATCCATCCTTTTTTTTTTTTTTGTTAGCAGGTAGTGGACTGGCCGAGGCAAGGTGGGCAGGGGTCGCGACCCGAGGCCTGTCCACGATGTCCCCCCCCCTCCCATCCTGGGGATGTGAAGTGGTACAAAGGATGCAGTTGGTGTATTATTGTGATTTTTATTGAATTTTATTTATTCATTTATTTATTTATCTTTAATTTTTTTTTTTAAATTTTCATTTGTTTTTCATTTTTTAATTTTTTTTAACAGTAAGGAACTGAAAACTAGTAAGTGCACTCTTTTCGTCGAGTTGGGGACGCACATAACCCCCTAGATCACGGGTGATCTACCTAAGCTTACACAGTACTTAACCTAAATTATCCTAAGGACAAACACACATACCCATGCCCGAAGGACGACTCGAACCTCCGCTGGGACCAGCCGCACAGTTCCGATTTCAGTTAGTGAGGGCTATATATGGTACGGTTCGAGTGTGGCGCAGACCCAACGAAGCCATGGACCCGTTGTCAACAAGGCGCTGTGTAGGCTGTCGGTGGCTCCATTATGGTGTGGGCTGTGTTTATATGCTCCAGCTGAACCAGTCATTGACTGGAAATGGTTAATTCCGGCTACTTGGAGCCTAACTGCGGCCATTCATGGGCTTTATGTTTCCAAACAACGATGGAATTTTTATGGGTGACAATGCGCCCTGTCACCGGGGCCACAATTGTTCCCGATTGGTTTGTAGACCGTTCTGGGCCACTCGAGCAAATGATTTGGCCACCTGATCGCTCGACACGAATCCCATCTAACATTGATTGAATATAATGGAGAGTTCAGTTCATGCTTAAAATACTACACCGGCTACAGAGGCAGTATGGCTCAGTATTTCTGCAGGGGACTACAAACGACATACTGAGCCCATGCCATTTAGGGCTGTTGCGCAGACGGAGGGTCTGATAAAAGAAATTTCGACATGGTATTAAGAGGCATCCCATGACTTTTGTCACCTATGTGTATAGTTTCCTTGCTTGTATAGCTTCTCTTGGTTGTAAGCAACAACACGAGTTTATCGCAAAGCACTGTCTTCATTCGTGTAATTGGTATGTGACATTACTTCGTTTCAAATGTGATGATATTGCTCAGAAGGCAAACGGAAAGCATAAACGCTGTTAGTATTTACGGTTTCATTTTCACCATCGGTGAGGAACACTCTGAATGATGTCCTTCATTTTATTTGCTCAGCCCAAGGTAGTTTTCAATGTTTTCAGTTATGTGTAAGTACTCTACTACCTCTGTGTAATAAATCAGATAATCAAGGCAATCCGGTCAGAAGAAACAACTGTCTAAATGAAAGAAATTTTCCTTCAGTGCCCACAGAGTGTGTTGAAAAATATTGTCTTGTAGCTTCAGTACTGCACGTAATTTCACCCCTCGAGTGTGCTCCTCCTGGAAATAGAGGAAAGCCCTTAATGGGTTAAGGGGGCTGGTGGCTTCGGTATAAATCGGGAAACCCGTTAATTTTGATACGATCGTAAGTTGAAGGACTCAGTATCACTTGTTTTTTATACTTATGCTGTTGACTTGTAAGTATTCATCTAGTACTAGTGTTTTCAGAATTGTTTTGTCTGGAGCTCGTGGCCTAACATTTAGCATCGATAACTGCAGATCGTGGGGTCCCTGGTTCGAATATCGACTGGATCGGAGATTTTCTTCGCTCACAGAGGTAATTATTACATTTCATTTTTATGACAAATACGCACAAGTCGCCGAAGCGGTGTCAAATATAAAAAGACTTGTACCAGGAGCTGAATAACCCCAGACGGTGTCCCTATGGCAATAATTACGTACTGCTTCTGTTGATTTTTCTGATTCATTAACCTGTTTGTACATTGCCTCTGCTAAGTAAAATAAAGGAAGCAACAAGCTGACGATTTCAAAATTAACATTTGCACCTTATCTTAGGATAATATCAGTTCATCAACAGTGATCTGTAACTAAAACCACTCTAAAGTCTACCTTGGGTGCAAAAGGGCAAACGGTATTAGGGGTTCAACAGGAATTTAAATGCGGCGTCCAAATTTTATGTCCCGTTTAATTTTCCATTTATTCAGTTTCATGCATGGACATAACCGAAGATTAATAGTTTTCAATCGTAATGGAAGCAGATGCACAGATATGAAGTAAAAAACAGCTTATAAAGACCAAACGATACGAAGTCAATTCAAAAGTATATTTAGATTCTAAAATAATGTGAACATCTCACATCAATTATCTACCATCGAAAGAGGAAGAGATTATTAATCTGATTACTGACTCATAGTTTGCATACTGCAACCGTTAATACCTTTCTTCACTGTTAGCCCTACAATGGTGGAATAGTGTGGCAAAATAATTAATATCACATTCTGTTAGAATCCGATGTTTCTGCTGAACGTCTTGACGTAAATGCAGCAGATAACAGTAACGGGACATTTAAATCCTGTACTCTAAGTGGAATAGAACCGATGACCTACTGACGAGATAGGAACCCTCATTTCTAACACAAATTGTGGACGACAGATGTATAATGCTTTTCCATTTACCACACGTGTAGTACACTGGCGAATTACGTTTGTGGTCTTTTGACAGACGTGACATTTAAAGCTTATGGCGTATGTCACATGATGTAAGCTGTTGAACTGGAAGCGGGCTGACAGGCTGTCTGTACGCATTTCACTAAAAGGTTTGCATTCATAAAGGAGGAAATTAACGCAAAGCTACTCCAAAAAGAATTCTCAGTTGCTTTCGGTCCATGGGGGAGAGGATAATGTTTTCATCTTTAGTTTCAGTGTGTTTTGTCGTTAACGTTGAAAATGTTGGAAGTTTAATGAGGCGTCTTTTCTAAACGATCTTCGTAGACAACTGTAGCTCTACATGGCCGTGCGGTTAAAGGCGCTGCAGTCTGGAACCGCAAGACCGCTACGGTCGCAGGTTCGGATCCTGCCTCGGGCATGGATGTTTGTGATGCCCTTAGGTTAGTTAGGTTTAACTAGTTCTAAGTTCTAGGGGACTAATGACCTCAGCAGTTGAGTCCCATAGTGCTCAGAGCCATTTGAACCATTTTTTTTTTTTTTTTTTTTTGTAGCTCTACACGTCCGTGGTCTATGGTGTGAACGTCGACTTCAGTAGCGTGTGAGGTACTTGAACTGGGCTGCAGTGGAAAATCCAAACGTTCAAATAAATCCGTTTCAATAGCCTACCAAACAGTTTATCGAATCCCATGTATGCGGCTCCGAAATAGGTTGGCCGTTTTGTTGAGATAGTGAAGATGGATAGTACATGGACCAGTTCGACCTCTGTATTAACATCATACTCTAATCAAACAGTGGTACTACTATTTTCTGTACTGATGAATGGTGTCTCCATTAAAGCTATCGATGGTGCATCAGTGGTAAGACTTTAATCTTTTTCACTACACACTAGGTTACAGCTTACTATTCTCCAACGAGTGGTTTTGCTAATTTACGGAAGAAATGGACGTCTGAGAGCCCGCTGAGAAACTTTGGGGTGTAATAACTCAGCAGTCATTGCAGTAAGAACACACAAAACGTTCGTGCTACATAACGACGATAATGTTGTCTCTCTCAGCTCCACTAATTAGAGACAGGTAATCATATGGTTGCTAATTTAACGAAGCGTATCAAGTCGTGTCTGATTAGAGACAGGTAATCAAATGGTTGCTAATTTAACGAAGCGTTTCAACTCGTGTCTGATTAACAACTGTTACTGTTAGCAGAACAGCAACAGTACCATCTATTGTTAAAAACACTGCTCATAGGTAAAACTTTAAAGTGTGCACAAGTTAGTTAATATTCCGCAATGCTACCGTGCGACATCGATCTTTTCACACTGAAACCTTCAGGTGGACAATCGCGTAGCAGATAATCATGTTACAAACGGATTAGTGACCTCAACGGAACAATGCTGGTCTGCGCATTTTCTCAACTCGACCGCGCGACTCAGGTTCTACTGCACGACTCTGCTTGCCAATTACTATTAAACGTTTGCGCCCAACGACGATAATCAGACTCTGTCAGTGAGCAGCAATCATTTTAAAATTCTAGTTCGGTGGAACTAGAGTTAGCTGCACCACAGTAATTGCAATTAAGCGGTTCGATGATGTTATAAATACCAGCAAGTATCTTTAAATTTGATGATCTAGGAGTCTCATTGTCGTCTGAGCATTGTTAACGTCCGGTTAATGGTTTCGTTTTATTCTCGAGGATTTATCATCAGAGTGGGATTCTTTTTGGTCGATTTTTAACTATAAAATACGGGGTATAACGGGTATTGGTGACTGAGGACGGCGTACTTAACAACATATCAGTATTTACATCTTTAGATATTAATAATTATAACTATTCCAAGTTTATGTTCTTGGGCTGGTTAGTACCTCCAAGAACACCTGGCGAGGAAAAGGACCTATGCTTGTATTCCCCTGAGCAGCAGGTCAGGTGTTGATGTGTGGACAAGTGGACAAAAGACAGATGGTCTATACTGACAGGCGTACTCCACTTGGTGGTGCAGTTATGACCACACAGAAAACATCTGCTATTAAATTACGTCTGCGAGAAGACTGTTAGGTGCAGAGAAAAAAGAACCAGCAAACTGATGAGTGTACATATTAACCCTAACAATACCAATGAATTTTTCGTAACATGAATTACCATGGGGTGTACATTACGCCCACCTAAGAAAAAACTTACAAAATGACTAAATTCGTTAATCGTTTTTGGCTTATATTAAGAAAGTATTTTTTAAAGATGTAGTGATATGTTAATATGGTTCAGAGCATGTAACTATTCTTTAACCCACTCTTGGCAACATCAACACATCTTCAGTAATGTTTGCTACCAAGGGGGTGGAGAACTTTATGCCCACCGTAAAAAAATTTAATAATGCAAATTCAGTTAACTGCTCTTGACTTTTACTCACAAAATACTTCTTAAAGATATACTGCTGTGTCAGCAAGATCCTGAACATGGAAGTATGGAATACGACATTCATTGCGCATTGTGACGTCTAATAGTCGGATTTAGATTTTTGGGTTACAAAAATTGGAATATTTATAGAATGAGGTAGAATTCATTAGACACAATAAATATTTTCTCAAATTTTTAAAATCTATCTGACTAGGTTACAGTATTTTCAAAACATGCTACACCTCTCCTCCCCCCCCCCCCCCACATATGAAAATATCTGCACTCATGTCCGTTACACCTTGTGTACCCTGAAAGACCTCAATTTCGAAGCTGCTAGAGCAGAAGGACTGGAAGTATCCCAAGGTACAACACTCTGCCCTGTTAATGTCATGTAATTTCTCCATGAAGCACTTGTAACACGATCATTATAAAAGATGAAAATGTCATACGTCCACTACCATGGCTGGTTTTCCTAATTTCATTAACTACGCCCCAAGATTGTGCAGCACAGTCTACTCCCGAAAAGAAGAATGAGTGCATTCCTTAATGACCAACGCACTCCGGAGGGACCTCGCAAATAACAGTGCGGCTCATTTGACGAAGACGCTGTGGCAGCCGTGGATCGTCGGCGGGAACTCGCGCCAGATGGGCAGAGGCGTCCAGATTGGTTTCCGTTATCGGAGCGGCTCAGGCAGGGTGTGCGACGGGATTGTGGGTAACGCGGGCGCCTCGCGCGCTCATCAGCTTCCGTGGGGGATTCCCCGAGGTATCGCCACCATTGTTACTGGGCGGGCACACGTCCTCTGCGGGAGGTCGCTGGGCAATTCAGCTGCGGTAGCGGTGCCTCTCCGTCTCTGTGTCTCGGAGGCACATCACGAGTATCCCCCCCCCCCCCCCCCCATCAAGCTCTTGAGAGCTCTATCTCACCTCTAAATGCAGAAAATGACTTCATTCCAGATATTTTTCCAGGTAAGACTGACAGAAAACTCACTGATCAGCCAAAATATTAGGACTGCTATCCACTCTAGAATGCTGCCTGATAACGTTGTGGGGATGGGATGCGGTAAGCAAAGCGCGAACATGGATAAAACCAGAATTAGTACAAGCCATAGCCTCAACTCTGTTGATCCATCAGATACTTACCAAAGGAAATAGCCGTACGTTACAGAAGTTGTTATTAAGTCCACGGAAAATTCACGGAATCCAGATACTGACGGTGCCAGTTACGCATACATCGATGTATGTGATTGTCTATACATGGAGTGCGTAGTGGCCTAAAGATGGCATTAATGAGATCCCGACACTGGTCATTTATATAAATTAACTTCTGGAAACGTACAGTTAAAAGAAACTAAACTCCTCTCGAACAGCCCATGAAGGCCCAACAGTACCGACCGGCCGCCGTGTCATCCTCCGTCCATACGCGTCACTGCATGCGGATATGGAGGGTCATGTGGTCAGCACACCGCTCTCCCGGCCTTACGTCAGTTTCCGAGACCGGAGCCGCTACTTCTCAATTACGTAGCTCCGCAGTTTGCCTCACCAGGGCTGAGTGGACCCCGCTTGCCAACAGCGCTCGGCAGACCGGATGGTCACCCATCCAAGTGCTAGCCCAGCCCGACAACGCTTCAGTGGTCTTACGGGAACGGTGTTACCACTGCGGCAAGGCTGTTGGCTCGAAAACGCACTGCTGCTTGGCATTTATTCTTTGGTAAATAGCCGGATCTGTCCCAAACACACTACTGCTTTTGAACATAGTTACCCAGCGTTTGTCCACATTTATGTCATCAGCCAACAAAACCAGTTTGGAAGTATTCTGGGTTATGTTTCTTGAGCCATGAACTTAAAGGTGTTTCAACCTAAGCCATCAAGAATGTGTATGAAGAAGCTGTACTGGACATCAGCAATGTGCAATGTTGGGTGGAGTCGTTTGGTAACGGAGAACCGGACATTGTAGAGAAATCGTGCAATGGTAACGGAGAAACGAACATTGTAGAGAAATCGTGCAATGGCCAGCCGACAGTATATGTCACAGACGCCAACAGAGGAAGCATTAATGAAGTGATTGTGACAGATGTGGTTCGAGAAAACAGACGTGTTCACATTCAACAGGAAACTATTTGATAATAGTTAAGTAACGTAAGGAGGAAATAAGAGAGAAAAGGCCACTAAAAATGTTCATGAGCTCAAGGTCCATCATGATGATGCATACCCTATTTTATCACGTTTCACAGCCCAGGCGACAAAAAAAAGAAAAAAATAAAGAAACCAGGTCAGTCATGCTCATGCATCCTACAGCCCTGATTTTGCAATTTACCTTTCTTGGACCTATTAAAGACAATCTACGTCGTTATTAGGGATTCATTGACATGAATGAAGGAAAGGAGCAAAAAATACCTCAAAAGTATTCCATGAAGTTTCAGAATTGCAGCCATGATATTTTGCTGACAACAATTCAGCCGTCTTAAAGTGAGTATTTCGCACTGCTAACTTTATACCAAACACTGGCGAGGAGACACATGCGCAAAGGCAGCTGCTGCTTGCGTGAGGATGGTCCTACATGCGCGCTCTCTGGTGGAATACGCACTTACAGAGTTAAAATTGAAGTATCAAAATTAATAAAGTTAACTTTCGCTAGCCGTGTCATTGGTCAAAAAAAGTTTTCTTTCTGCAGAAATTTAAAAAATATCACCGATTCCCACGCTCTATGCATTGAATGCTTCTATCGTGATTGATAAAATTCCCGCTGAAGGTACTTCCATTGATTCCGTGATAAAGTGTATACCAGAAGGATCTCGTCGAGGCGAAGATTTCCGTGGCCAAATCATCCATGGAATGTCCTGCGGAGATACAGTGGCTGGCTGCGGATGGCTTACTAGGCTGCGAAAGGCGAGTTTAATAACCATGTAGACCACATCTCACCACATTGCGCATTGTCTGACCAATGCAGGCTTTGCCACACTGGCAAGGTATTCTGTAGATTCCAGCCCTCGGCAGTCACAGATCGTCCTTTGTGGAACCGAGAAGCACAAGTCTTTATACGTCGGTACTAATTTTTCTCATTAGGTTTGCTATTTGAACTAGCAATCTCCTGCGTTAAGCACTCATTTGAAGATGACTGAATGGTTTTCAGCCCAATTATTGTGGCAAAATGTCGATGTTATCCGGCTGCAATCCAGAAGTCCGCCTGCTATGCAACGGGCCTGGGTTAGACTCACGGCAGGGATGGAGATTTTCTTCGCTCGTGGACTGGGTTTGTGTTGTCATCATCATTTCATCCTCATCACCGGCACACGCCTCGCCAAATGTGGCGTCGACTGTAATAAGACTCGCACTATGCGGCAGAATTTCATGGGATGGGGCCTCAAGGCCGGTAATGACATACGATCATTTCATTTCATTTGCAATCCCGAAACCTCATGGTGTTTTCTTTAAGCTGGGAAAATTTGAAAAATCAAATCCGAAAGTAATCGAAGTCCGAGTAAACGTGGTAAGACTAAGGTGGTAGGCGGATTGGACGGAAGGAGGAATGACTTTTGCGATGACACTGACTGTGAGTAAATCCGTTGTTTCAAACGACGAAGATTTTTATGGGCCTGTTGATGGGAACGGACATTTCGGAAACGGCGAAGTTTGAAATGGTTCAAATGGCTTTGAGCGCTATGGGACTTAACATCTGAGGTTATCATTCCCCAAGAACTTAGAACTAATTAAACCTAACTAACCTAAGGACATCACACACATCCATACCCGAGGCAGGATTCGAACCTGCGACCGTAGCGGTCGCGCGGTTCCAGACTGAAGCACTCGGCCACTGCGACCGGCGAAGGTGATCGGCTGTTGACGTGCTCCTGTCCAGAGAAAGTGTTAGAAGGACAAAACGCGAATATTTCTCAAGGTCTTAGACGTCCAAGTCTCATCACGGAACTTGGAGGGAGGTTTGCCCGCTCTTGTAAATCAGGACAGGCCGTTATTTGGGGCTGGTCTCACGACGGAGTACGTTGCTCGTAAGGGTACGAGTGTTCACTGCTCATAGTTAAACATGGAGCTACGCAGTAGACGACCCCGATGACGTCGTAAGTTGCGATTCCGTTGGGTACGGAATCATTGAGAATGGAGCGTGCATCAAAGTTGTGTGGTGTACTACTATCTTTGATGTTATGACGCAGCGATATTGCGCTCCTTATTTGTTGCTGACTTTTGTAGTTTTCGAAGATAATGGCGTCTCTTCTCTGGAAGGAGCACTTTATTGCTGTATAACGTGGCGCTACTTGTCACGCACCGTATTAGTATGTAGAGTGTCGTTGTCGGACTTCAGCGCGGAGTAGTCGCATGTAGTTGCCTCGCGGATTGATAGTATGAATAATTTGCTAGAAACTATAATTTAATATTGGTACATCCAAATTCAAACTGGATGAGGGTGGGACACAGCTGTGAGCCGTGTGTACTTCCATCTTTCCACGGCTCGTTTCCTGAGCGTCGTGTGGAGCCAATATTTTTGGTAATCGACTGTGTATGGGCGCGATCAGGCTCAAGCATCTCGTTGCTGTCTTTTATTGCTTCGCTTCTATTTCGTTTTTCCGCGGTTGTTCTGGGTTGGTCTTTTATGAAGCTCTTTCGTTTTAACTCCCGCCCGTAGTGTACCCACTATCGATTGCAAGTTCTGTCTTTGGTGTACTTAGAAACCGTAGGATGGTAACACGACCGACTCACGTGTTTACTGCAGCAGACTCTTTGGCCTGTATTATTTATAGGCGAGCGCGGTCACACTGGAGGAGGTTGTCACGCAGTGGCCTTCGTGTCTGCTCTGGTGACGTCGACATCCTACCTTCCGCGTACGGGTGTTGTTATCGAACCCGCACTTCTACCCATGGAGGAACTCCGGCCTGGTTGGGCCCCTCTGTCCGCTCTTCGCTAGTTGTCCGCGGGAGGTGGATGGCGGTCTAATCATCACCTGCGTCGACGAAGACAAACAAATAGTAACCATCAAGGGGCGGTGGAGCCGCCGTTCGGCGAGGTTTTGAGTCCGGGAGCAGTTCGGCTGGGTCGGTGTCTGCCGGGACGCCTGGGGACGGCTTAGAATTGGGCACAGCAGTCCCGGACAAACGACGAAGTGCGCCGAGGGAAAGGAGAAAAGAAGTTAAGTGTGAATGTTTCAAGTTGATCGTCCTTAGGGATTGAGTTCATCAGTCGTCTTTCCCGCCTTGTGGCCACCGCTGTGGCAATCCTCTGTTCTGTTCACTGGTGCAATTCTGACAGTGCAGATTCCTCCACGCATCGTTGCTAACCGGTGTAGTGGTGTATTTTAGTAGTGATTTGTGTAAGTTTGCGCTTCTATGTTTTGGTAGTTCATCCTCCCGCACTGTGGTTGCCGAATTTCGGGTGGAGAGTTAGTTCCTTGTCTCCCACGATCTAGTGCTGTATTATTAAGGTTAATTCTAGTTCAGTGTAGTGTTCTGTTAATCTTTGGGTATTTGTGTCCGCCATACTATTTACGCTGTATTTATTCTAAGTCAGTTGCACTGACAGTAGTTGGGGGTTCGAGTCCTGTCACGGAGCTGATAAGGGGTCACAATGGTTTCGGCTTGTCAGTTGGAGGGTGTTTCCTTAGAGGTTTGTTAACATTGGCATATCAGCGTTGTCTAGCGCTACCGAGACCTAAAGAAGAATATTGTGCTGATTAGGGAATGTTGTTACACGTTATTTTCATTTCGATACCTGTATTTGTGAAGGCAACCGCATGCAGTAAGATCTGTTCTGAACTTATGCTGGATCTTGCGCTCTTGGGATTTTTGGTTTTGTTTCGATCCCGACTATTTGGGTGTCAGGAATATCGAACTGTGTTGTTAATGTTTGGCTTAAAACCCCTTGTTAAAAGGGAGGGGGAAAAAAACTTTAGAAATACCATCTATTTCCATTAACTGTCTTACCTGTCGCTTAAGTAAATATTTGCTCAGTGATTAAGCTAATGGGAGCACCTATCATAAAAGCAACTAGCGCACTTCTGTTATGGTGGCCCTCGTGCCTATTTTGCTCCGAAAGATTGTATAAACAGGCTTACATGCTCCGTATCGAACGTCTGATGGTTTTTGAGTGATTGTGGATTATTAAAAATTGATTATAGTGCAAACGTTGTATTTTACCAACCGTGCTTATAAGATATTAATGTGATTGGCTGGAATGTAATACGGAAGTTTTAGGACCATAGGTTGTCCAGGTATCAATTTTGAGGCCATGCTGTGTTGTGAATTCATGTATTTATGTTTTATATTGCAATGAGAATTTAAATGTTGTAAATCCACGCTTAGTGATTATTAAAGATTTAAGAGTGCGTTCACTTAGCGCTTACTTATGTGTTGTGTTATTAGTATTTTTAAAAATTGTAATAGGCGTTCTAGTTTCTTAAATTAAAGCCTGTCCCATTCGAAAGTGGTGGCCCTCCCTTTTGGGCAGTTGTAAGCATCGAAGCAGGATTTACGTAGTTGGTGTTATGTATTGCATGTTATGAATAAATTATTTATGAGTTAAATCACGTCCTATATGTCAAGTCCTTTGCCCCGTCCACACCTTGGTCATAGTCTTTTAATGTTAAATGATCAGACCACCGTTCCAAGCTGGTATAGTTAAAAAAAAATGTAATTCCTCCAGGTGTACTTAAGATTTTATATTTACTTCGCTACTCGTTTCGACGTTGCGTCAACGCCATCTTAAGGTCCGTACACTTTGATGAAATCAGTTGTGTGTGGCTCACTCTAGCAGTACGTGGTGAGACCAACACGTGCTCCACATGGATGGCGGGCAGTAGCTAGTGTGAAGTTTAAACCAGTGGGTCAAAGACAGTAAACAGATAACTTCCTGAAGTTAGTGATCCACTATCTACCACATTTAATTCTTACCCATTTCACCTATGATCGGTTCATAAATAGTGTTGTCCGTTCAGGGGCAGTTGTAGTTTTTCCTCCTTTGTGTTTCATTTATTTACATTCTACCACTGTCTTTATTACGTAGAGGATTTTTCTACTCATCTTTCGAATGATTTCCTTACAGCTTACATGTTTCCATTACTTCAATGAATCGCAGATAATTCAACAGTCCATACCAAAATAAAGTATAGGTGGTAGCATTGTTATACGTACCTAGAGAAACCTATTTAATCTTGGAAATAAATCGTAATTAGACGGCAATATATGCTATGAATGTCAAATTTCTAAACTGGATCCCTCACATGTCTTCCATGTAATTCCATAGATATTCTTAGGATGCTAATATACCTTTCAAGGACAAAATGGGAGTCACATTTACTCAGTGAGCTGTTCTTAATTTCTGTCAGTTTCCCCTCAAGAAGGCAACAGTAACATTAGGGGAATAAACTCAGGAAGGACAACAGCTTATCTCCCAACGCATGACATTCCTCCAATTGATTTTATGTTGTTTTAGGTTACTCTGTCCCCTCCTGTTTCTGCTTGGATGGTTCATTGCATGTTTCTGTTCAAACACAGGCATAAAGGATAACTGGGTTCTTAAGTCACATGATGAGTGAGACGAACCATAAATCAAATCTTGGAAGTGATAATTAAGTTGCAGCACTGTGATCCGTATCTTGTAAGACTCTTCATCTTAGTCGTACTAAGATGAAGGCGTAACGTGCTATGGTGATCACAGAAGTACTCGTGTGTTCACTGCTTCCTTCACATATACGGAAAATCTTGGAAAGCTGGAAACGTAATAAAATTGCTTACATCAGTTTCTCACTATCTGGTATCAGACATGTGTTAACTTTTGTTTATATATACTGGGATATATACTTCCGGTTCAGATGTAGACGAAAATATCTTTGAACCTGACGACTCTCCACATACAGAGGCAGCCCAGATAACATTTTTTTTAGATTGATTTCATTCTGCATTCATTATGACACCCAAGAATTCTCCATGGTTAGTTTGATTTCATTCTACGTTCATTACCACAACCCAAAATACTCCTTCGTTAATTTGATTTCGTTCTGCATTCATTATCACATTGAAAAAAACAGAAAACGAAAGAATAATTTAAAG
This sequence comes from Schistocerca piceifrons, assembly GCF_021461385.2. Classification (NCBI taxonomy): domain Eukaryota; kingdom Metazoa; phylum Arthropoda; class Insecta; order Orthoptera; family Acrididae; genus Schistocerca; species Schistocerca piceifrons. The sequence continues at coordinate 169,800,272 of NC_060139.1, forward strand.
TTTACCCTATTTTGGCTTGCAGTCAGTTGCATTTCTCGACGATAAAACTGATGTGCGGGTTGCGAGATCAAATTTACCCTATAAATGCAAATTACTTTTTTTAAAAAAGGTTTACTATTGCTGTGTGAAAGCTATATCGTGCTGTCAAAAGTACTACAAACTGCGCAGAAATTGTAATGTCTCTTTGGTTATACGGTATTGGTTAAATTCTGAAATCGGTTACATGTCGAAATAGCACTATAAACCGTACAGAAGTTGAAGCGACTCTGTGTTTGTAATGTATATATCAAACAGTGAAAGAGGCCACAACAGACTGAACGACACCGGACATCACTCAGTCGTATGTATACCAACTTAACACTTGCATCATTTATTTTAACAGATCTATAAGTGCGACAATAAATAAGCAAACCCGTGATGGTTTTGAAAATAAAAAGGGCGACCATAGTCTGCTGCAAAAGAAAATTTGTTCGTCTTATGTAAGCAAGGATTCTATTTGTTGTCTGTGTACTTCCATTTGGCACATACCGTTCGCTGTGTTGGGATGACGATCATTCGAGCGACATTTACCTGAAACAAACAAGCCACCGGGTAAGTAATGCAGAAAGGGACGTTTTCGTGCAGAATGTTTATTCTGGCATTAAATATAGTGCACAAGAACAGCTACGAATGATTGATTGTTTCCATGACTGACGGAGGGTCTCACCCTCAATTATTACACTACGTAACACCGAGAGTTTTTTGAACCGTGCATTTGTAATTTAGGTGTCTCACCTTTGGTATGCTCTCGGACTGCCCAGGAAGATGCTGTGCAATAACTGATAATTGAAAGGAAGAAGCAATTTGATTATTTCAAACTTGTTTAGAAATTGGTATCAATTACAATCGCTGTTTAATGATTTCATTTCTAATGTTGAATATACAATGTTTACTTCTATAATAAGTTTGGAGGTTTCATTCGTACTATCTACACCTCTCTCTCCCCCGTAAATGGAACGTGTTTACGGCGATGTTCAGACGATACTGACTTATTATTGACTGATACTTAAACTTGTAGTATTAACAGCTTAAAGGAAGCAGTAAGAGCTCTAAAGCAATACGGACAATGGCTTAAAATGCATTCAGGAAAGGAGACGGGTTATGATGTCGAGGCGGTACTTTACATAAACGTTGAAGTATTATCGCCTGTGGTAGTACAAATATGAGAATGCATAAAATTAATTCTTTCTGAATTAGGTCGTAGTAACACTCAGCTATAGAAATAAGCGTATTTGTTATGGTGTCGTTCTCATGGTCTTCAGTTCGAAGACTGGCTTTATTCAGCCCTCCATGTACCTGATCCCGCACAAGCCCCTTCACGTCCGAACAACTACTGTAACCTACATACGTTTGAATTTACTCACCGTACTCATCTTTTGGTCTCCCCCCCCCCTCCCACGCATTTCCTTCCTGTCCTAGACTGGTGATTCCATGTCACAGAATGTGTTCTGTCGTCCGATCCATTCTTTTTGTCAACTTGTGCCACAACTCTCTTCAAATCTATTCAGTACCTCCTCACTAGTTACATGATCTACGAATCTGATGTTCAGCTTTGTTCTGTATCACAGAATTTCAAAATCGTCTGTTCTCCTCTCGTCAGAACTGCATATTGACCATGTTTCACTTCGGTCCGATGCTACACTCCTGATTATTAACTTCAGAATGGACTTCATAAGACTTAAATCTACATTTGATGTTAACAAATTTGTCTTATTCACGAACTATTTTCTTGCAATTGCCAGCCTGCATGTTGTGCTCACACCCATCATTAGTTATCTTACTGTCTACACCGAAATTCGCCTACAACTATTAGCGTCTCATTTCCTAATCTAATTCCCTCAGCATCACCTGATTTAATTACTTGATTTAGTTCAACTACATTTCATATCCCTTGTTTTGCTTTTCTTCATATTCATCTTATATTCACATTTCAAGGCACTGTCCATTATGTTCAACTGCTCACCCAAGTAACTGCTCTCTTCAAACCTCTAAGATCTCATTTCTACTACATAAATTTAATTTCTTTTCCAAGTTGACCTTCGGTTCCTTGACTGCTTGTACAATTCAGAAATTAATTAACATCTGGGATAGGCTAAAACTCTCTTTTCCTTTTCAACCACTGCTTCTCTTTCATGGCTGACACTCTTAATTGCTGTCTGCTTTCTGTATAAGTTGTATATAACCTTTTCCTCGGAGTTTTTTAATGCATCACTACCATAAGAATAGCAAAGAGTGTATTACAGTCAGTATTGTAAAGATCTTTTTCCAAGTCTAGGAATGCTGTCAGCATAGGTTTCCCTTTCGTTAACCTGTATTATAATATCAGAAGTATTGTGAGTATCACCTGAAGTCTTCCTAAATTTCTCCGAAACCCAAACTGATAGTCCCCAAGGTCGGCTCTGCTAGTTTTTCTATCCTTCCGTGAATAATAATTTTACATCCATGAGTTATAAAAATGATAGTTCGATAGTATTCGTGCGTGTATTCGTGCAAGTATTATATTTTCTTGATGAATGTGGATATTTCCCTTGTATCATTCATCTTGCCTTTCAGGTGGAATAGTTTCGTAATGGCTGACTCTCCCTGGGATATTAGCAGTTCTGGGGGAATGTCACCTACTCCAGGGGCCTGGTTGGGAAGTAGGTCTTTCAGTGATCTGACAAACCTTAACGCAGTATCATATCTTCTATCTCATCTATTTTCCCGTATCTTTCTGTAAGATGGCCTTCATTTCCCTTCTATAGATCGTCTTATATGCCGTCTATGTATACCATCTGCAAGATTTTCCTGTAGGCGGTAAATAAATTTCTCCTAGCTTCACACGCTTCTATATATTTGCATTTGTCTTCGTCAATAAAATTCTTCTGGATATGTCATCGCATTGACACTGTGTAAAATCCTCCGACGTTTCGGCCACTGTTGAAGACTATGTACCCACAGGGTGGCCGAGACGTCGGAGACTTATGTAATGACAATGCGGGCGCACACACCCAGAAATCTTAGCCGGATGGTGTGGCCTAGTGGTTCTAGGTGCTTCAGTCTGCAACCGCGCGACCGCTACTATCGCAGGTTCGAATCCTGCCTCGGGCATGGATGTGTGTGATGTCCTTAGGCTAGTTAGGTTTAAGTAGTTCTACGTTCTAGGGGACTGATGACCTCAGATGTTAATTCTCATAGTGCTCAGAGCCATTTGAACCATTTTTTTTTTTAAAAACTTATTTAGTAGTATTCTGAACAATTCCCACACTGTTTAGTGGCGGTGAACGGAACACGAGAGGAGTAAATGCGTTTGATATACCCAAAAATCAGATGTGGCAATTAAAGCACTATGGCATCTAAGATTATTCCACAATAACTACGCTAAGACACAAATAATTTTTTCTGGTGTAGCACCATAAAATATACTGAATCCACAAAAGCAGGAAACGTTTTCATCAATGTAGTGGTCATCAGTTGATTGTGTTGTGGTACTGAGCACTGATAGACTGTGGCGAGGGGCCAGTCATTGTACTGAAATACGAGTATATTGTTTACTAAACAGTGTCGAAGCACGAATACAAAGATAAGTAACGACACTTATCGATGATCTGAAGACTACCGCAGAACGTTCGATAACAGTAGATAAATCAGGCACACGAAATAAATTAAATCTGTATTTCAATGTAGCTTACTCGGTTAGTTGGAACTAAACATAAAGTGCAATACGAATTAATATTTTTACATGGATAAACGAATGTCTGTAAAATTAAGTTTGTAACGAGAGGTCCTATTTCTGACTCTGGTTAATGGAAAGTTATAATGAGAGGTCAGTTATTTCTAAATATTTTACTTGTTAAGCTGAAGTCCGAAATAAAATAGATATTATCCATTACAATTATGGCGGGAGTGAAATTAATATGAAAATACGCCCAGTAACTTTCTTTAAGGGGATACGGAATCGGATTTTGGGTTAAAAAATCGAATTTTTTTTTATTGGCGTATTATATTCTGCCATGTTTCCTCTTTAAAATGACGTATCATACATAGCTCTACTACAATTATAACTATTTTATTTTTATATATTTGTGAGATCGGGTATTGCGCTTTAGTTATACACGTCTCTCGTGGCTGACCATGAACTTTTTGGCAGTACCTTTAAAGTGACATGAATTCAAATATCCCGGTTTCCAGCGACTATTTATACACTAGTTGCCCGAAAATGTTTCTCTCTGGTTTCCTCAAGTTACTCTTTGACTTTGTGGCGGGACTGTTTTGTAAACAGTGTGATATAAGAAAGTAGTTGTTGTTGAGTTATTTCGTATTTAGTGCTTCATTTTTCGCAGTGAAAATGCCTAGAGCTAAAGCAAAAGTATTTAAAAAGCGTGTGAACTGGCAAAAGAAAAGAAATAATGATTCATTAGCAAAGCAAAGCAGTTCATCATCATCACTGTTGGAAAATGTGAATCCACTTATTACTGATTTGCCGAACGAACTTACACCAAATGAAAACAGTGCTTCTCATTATAATTTATAATTTAATTGAAAACTAGTTTGATATAACAGAACTATCTTAAAAATCTAAATATTTCGTGCACTACTTTTAGTGTAAGACTTTTCTTCGTTTTGACACACACTTTACTGAGGCACAAGCCCGTACGAAGTATACCTTAGGAAAACCTCACAGTGTATTGTTCTGTGAACTGGAAATGGAAAATTCTTGTAGTGTAAGAGTTTGTAATGATGTTGGGTCAACTAAAAAGTGAAATATGCAATACTTGGAGGATTTCCAAAATATAAAATTTTATTTACAGGACGATAACGAGAACAGACTTTTTCAATCGTGCGTATTTCTCAGATGTTCCTGGTACATGTCAATCAACATCAAAGTTAACATTAAGAACACAGTCGATTGATCCACAAAAGTAAACCGATTTCTCCAGTCTTTCTTTTCAATTCTGAAGATAATTTGCTTACATGTGTTGAGCAGATATGAAATTGTAAAGATGAACCTAGATGCAACGTGGAATGGAAGTGTACCATTATATGAATATACATGAAGTACTATCGCAAAACGTATCTTGACTATACAAAGTCATTATCAGTGACACGGCAGTAAGAAGTTATTTAGTTTGAAATATGTTAGAAAAACGAATTTCCGCCAGTACTCTCAGCTAACGCAGATTTTTCACCTTGATACATACACTGGACTGCACAAATATTTGAAAACTTTTAGAAAATATTTTCACTGTCACTTCTGTTACTGTTCAAAGTGTGTGTTATTTTTAAGAATCCTATATTAGTTAGAGGTGGTAGTCACGGTGAAATAAAGCGTTCTCGAGTAGTAAGAATAGTTTTATGCAGTTCTTCAAGCTGTTGTTCTTTCTGTAGGTCTCTACCTCCACTGCTACATCCGCTTAGAGCTTCTTGCAGCGGTAAAGTCTTCCTGTCTATGATTTTAGCTGTCATACTTACCACCACACACAAATTTATTCCTCGACGCCCCAACCGATCCTTCCTTTGGTCAAATTATGTCAATTATTTTTCACCCAGATTCAATTCAGTTTATTTTATAAGCTACCTTATAACCAAATCAAAGGAAACCTCAGCGTTCTGGCACTGATGGGCTAATCGGAGCCGACCGAACACTATATCATCTCTGCAAATGGTACCAAGGGATTGAGTGACGAATGGCATGGGTCCAGCACACCGCTCTCCAGCCCTTATCAGCTTTCTTTACATTGGAGCTCCTACTTATCACTCAAATAGCTTTTCAGTTATCCTCACGAGGCTGAAGCTAAGCCTGAGCTCGTGCCGTCCGTCCTACCAAGAAAACAATCCCTGTCAATATTGGAAATCGAACCCGAGTCACTGACTGACCACCGGGTTGCGGATGCGGACAAATTACGTCACATGTGTCGTTATTACACATGCGCTGTTATTCCTAGCGAATGTTCTCACCAACGTCGGCTCGTCCACTGATCTGATAGACTAGTGATATAACCGTAACCCTCTGATCGTTGTCGCCTTTGATGCATCAAGAGAGCTGTCCACGTCCTAGAAAGACCTCACGAAGTCTGTCTGTGCAAGTGGACACTCGCTATGAAGTTTCTTCACTGACAGCGTGAGCCGAGTCGGACTATGCGCTGCGTCTTCGCGGTTTATGAGTCACGCAGAGCACGCACCAGCAGGGCGACAGCCGGTGAGAGCTCCTCCATGTCCGAGAGCGCCGTAAAGGGCAATGACATCCGCAGGCAGCACCATTGCGGCGCACTAACCTTATAAGTGCACGGAGCTCATCGGACTGACGGCTCGTAGGAAGCCAGAGTCAGCTCTGTTCCACCAGGTGATGGAGAGCAGCCACCCAGCGCATGTCATCTGAGCAAGTGTGAATATATGCCGTATGTAATACTTAGCTAATTATATTATATTTCGTGTCCTGTTCGAATAAACTTACTGATTTGATTCATTTGCATATGAAGACAAGCCAACAATGGTCTTTGCCCAGTGTTGATAGCACCGAAATGGGGTTTATTACGCTGTTCCTCTTAGCGTGTTTCTCCTAAAGCCAGCCAGTACACTTTAGACGTAGTAAGAAATACCTTATAGTTTTTCATTCGACACTGTTTCTTCGGAAATGGGGCCCAAAATGTACCGTGCCTTTTGACGTCCAACAAATCGGGCTGAAAGATTAAATGTGGTGTGGTTTCATCACCCTCACCACATTGCCTTCAATTAGGGGCTTCTTTTCTCTATAGTAATAGTATTAATGTCTCATTTACAGTTACTGTGGTCAATTGTTAGTCCTCCATGAGCTTAATCTGTCTCGTGTTCAATTCCAGGATTACAGAACTTCTCTCGAAACATGTCTTCCGAATCATCAGCTAGTCTGCTTATTGTTTTTAGATCTTATACTGCTTGCTGCTTCCTGAACCAGATACGTTGTTATGAGAGACATGAATTCATAAACAGCCCTTTATTAGTCAAGATCGCAATTTACATTTTTTCGTCATAAGCGGTTTGGAATAAATTAACTAGCCATCTTCAGATTTGAAGCTTACCACTATTTTCTTAGAATTTCGAATATCCTACATCATTTTACATTGTCGAACGCTTTCTACAGGTCGAAAAATCCTGTGAATGTGTCTTATTTCTCTTTAGTCTTGGTTCCATTGTCAACCGCAACATAATAAATGCTACTGTGGTATCATTACCTTTCCTGAAGCCAAACTGATCCTCATGTAACACATGCTAAAACTTCTTTCCATTCTTCTGTATATTATTCTTGACAGCAACTTATATACATCAGCTGTTAAACTCGGTGTGCGATAATTCTCGTATTTGTCGGCTCTTGCAACCTTCAGAATTGTGTGGATGATGTTTTTCCAAAGGTCAGATGCATATCGCAGACACATACATTCTACACACCAATTTGAACAGTCGTTTTGTTGTTACTTGCCCCGAATGATTTTAGAAACTCTTCTGCAGCTCTTTCAAATTCGTATTTTAATACTGAATCCCATACGTCTTCTGTATAGACTAATGTTTCTTCATCATCAGACAAAGCTTCTCCCACCTACAGGCGTCCAATTTTCTCTTTCCACCTATCCGCTTCCTTCTGAATTTAACCGTGGAATTCCCATTACACTCTTAATGTTACCACATTTGCTTTTAATTTCACAATACAGTAAGGCACTAACATCAAAGGGCTTCACGATACTTATAGCACGGATGACGATATTTAAAGGCTTCCAAACGTAAAGTCTGCCATTTATTCGAAACAATGTCGAAAACATGTAGATGGGCCCTCAAGAATAACATTCGTGGTCGTTGATTTGCCTTCGACAAAGGGGTGAATGCTTGAGTACCATCAGGCTTACGTAGGTAACTGCAAATATATTTCCATGACACCACTGACCATCTTATCTCACTCTGGGGGCTAATACATTAACAGATATGGTAATTATTATTGAAACAATGATCAAATTATTTACCTTTTTCCATCTATATCTTTTTTCATTTGGTTGCTCATATAGAGTGTGAATAATACACTACTGACCATTAATATTGCTACACCACGAAGATGACGTGCTACAGACGCGAAATTTAACCGACAGAAAGAAGATGCTGTGATATGCAAATGATCAGCTTTCAGAGCATTCACACAAGGCTGGCGCCCCTGGCAACACCTAAAACGTGATGACATGAGGAAAGTTTCCAACCGATTTCTCATGCACAAACAGAAGTTGACCGGCGTTTCCTGGTGAAACGTTGTTGGGATGCCTCGTGTAAGGAGGGGAAATGCGTACCATCACGTTTCCGACTTTGATAAATGTCGGACTGTATCCTATCGCGATTGCGGTTTATCGTATCGCGACACTGCTGATCGGGTTGGTCGACATCCAATGACTGTTAGCATAATATGGAATCGGTGCGTTCGGGAGGGTAATACGGAACGCCGCGCTGGATCCCAACGGCCTCGTATCACTAGCAGTCGAGATGACCGGCATCTTATCCGCATGGCTGTAACGGATGGTGAAGCCATGTCTCGATCTCTGAGTCAACAGAATGGGAACGTTTGCAAGACAACAAACATCTGCACGAACAGTTCGACGACGTCTGCAGCAGCATGGACTATCAGCTCGGAGACCACGGCTGCTGTTACCCATGACGCTGCATCAGACAGGAGAGCCTGAGATGGTGTACTAAACAACGAAACTGGGTGCACGAATGGCAAAACGTCATTTTTTCGGATAAATTCAGGTTCTGTTTAAAGCATCATGATGGTCGCATCCGTGTTTGGCGACATCTCTGTGAACGCACACTGGAAACGTGTATTCATCATCGCCATACTGGTGTATCACCCGGCGTGATGGTATGGGGTACCATTGGTTACACGTCTCGGTCACCTCTTGTTCGCATTTACGGCACTTTGAACAGTGGACGTTACATTTCAGATGTGTTTCGACCCGCGGCTCTACCCTTCATTCGACCCCTGCGAAACCCTACATTTCAGCAGGATAATGCACGACCGCATGTTGCAGGTCCTGTACGGGCCTTACTGTATACAGAAAATGTTCGACTGCTACCCTGGTCAACACATTCTCCAGATCTCTCACCAATTGAAAACGTCTGGTCAATGGTGGCCGAGCAACTGGCTCGTCACAATACACCAGTCACTACTCTTGATGAACTGTGGTATCGTGTTGAAGCTGCATGGGCAGCTGAACCTGTACACGCCATCCGAGCTCTGTTTGTCTCAATGCCAAGACGTATCAAGGCTATTATTACGGCCATAGGTGGTTTTTCTGGGTACTGATTTCTCAGGATCTATGCACCCAAATTGCATGAAAATGTAATCAGATGTCATTTTTAGTATAATGTATATGTCCAATGAATACCTGTTTCTCACCTGCATTTCTTCTTGGTGTAGCAATTTTAATGACCAGTAGTGTATTAAAACCGACAATCTGCAGGGACGGGTTCCTGACTGGAAATGGAGGAAAATTGATCCTAGGGACATGTCCAGTAGATGGCGCTGACGAATGAAACTTAATGTGGCCATTTTTCATGCGCTCCTTGTGTGTTACAAGCTGTATGATTGACGCACTGTACTGTAAGCAGCATAACGGTCCGGTATTCACGTCGGGAACAAGCTGAAATGGTGCTTCTGTACGACCAAACAAATGGAAACAGTCGACATGCAGCATTGCTATGCTAACACAGACACCAGCCACATCACACAATATATCATTTCGGGCGTTTGTGTGTTCATAGGTCCTTTCAGACAGACGAATGTGCAGGGAGACGGCGGAATGTGTACACACCAGATTTACAGGCCGAAGTTCTACAGGATATTGAGACGAACCACGGAACAAGCTTCAGGCAAGTGGCCCACAATCCAAAGTACGATTATATGTACCCAGAAAGACACCCGCGACTGTCTGTATCACCTGCAACGAGTGCAAGAATAATGAGCAGCGGATCATCACAATTACGGGATTCTGTCATCAGTCCTCTTTGCAACTTTGCAACTTTTACCAGAACTGGCATCATCAGTCGTATTAATCGTTATCTGCTGGCTACAGACAATCGTCGGGAAATGATTTTACGTCTCATCAGCATCCGTTCAGAATTAACGTCTGGTCAGGAATTCTTGGCAACCACAAACTTGGACGGCTTGACTGGAGAACGTACCTGGATATCCTGTGAAATACTCTGTCTGACCTGCTTGAGAATGTGGAAATGCGACAGGTTACGTGTTTTCTGCATTCCTGAGCAGCATTCCACTTCAGAATTAGAGTCCGCCGACGCCTCAACATCCTTACTGGACGTTGGATGGGACTCGAAGGCCTTATAGCGTGGCCTGCAAGATTACTGGACTCAATTTTTAGCTCTGGGTGGCACCTGAAAGGCATTTTGTATGCAGAGCCAATATCTGATGTGCAGACCCTTCAACAGCATCTTCAAGAGGCCTGTGACTCTATTCGGAGAGAAAGAGTACGGCAATACATGATGCGGCCTGTGAACTCTGCATTGTATACTACGGAGTTCACTTAGAAAGTCTGTTGCGATATGGATGCGATGCAGCTCTGCACTTTATTTCGGGACGATTTATCGTCGTTGCACACACTGTCCTTTTCCGCACAAATGTTCACAGAACCACTTTTCCTCCGTTTCCAGTCAGGAACCTGTTCCCGCAGTTTGTCGATTTTATTAATGTTCATCCCGTACATAGTAAACTTTACCAGTGCTTTAAGCGACAGCTTCTTGTTACAATTTTCATGGTTTTCCTGTATGTGAAATTGACAATCTTTGACAAGATATGTTGGTTCACGCATACATCCAGATCCGAGTTCACCACCTCGTTGTATGGTACACATACATTCAGTTACATTACGTCCGTTTTGCTCAGTGTGTGGATTGTGACAACATCGGTTTATCGTTTTGCATTTTCTGTCCTTTTTTAAACCTATATTCTAAGATTATTTGTCATCTGAGCACGTGTGGCATTAAACATGTAAGGTGAATGCATGTCACATATCTAGATATGATGAGTAGTTGACAAAGGTGCTGGTGTCGAGGTGAATGGGGTATAGCCTAGACTATAGACAACAATCTGTCTAGCGTATTTGGTCATGGTACTCCAGACGGAAATACCTGTCAAAGGGGGGGGGGGGCTCTGAGCACTATGGGACTTAACATATTAGGTCATCAGTCCCCTAGAACTTAGAACTACTTAAACCTAACTAACCTAAGGACATCACACAACACCCAGCCATCACGAGGCAGAGAAAATCCCTGACCCCGCCGGGAATCGAACCCGGGAACCCGGGCGTGGGAAGCGAGAACGCTACCGCACGACCACGAGATGCGGGCAAGAAATACCTGTCATCAGAGGGTGCGTGCAAGATGGTCTGGGTAGATCCACAAGGGTCGTGGCATCTACTTCCATTTAGGCAGGCAAGTAGTTCTGGAATCTGTATCAGCTCCTGAAACGTGATCAATCGTTGCAGAACGTGGTGATCACCTTTTGAGACTAGGGGTAAGTCAGAGAGCAAGCCTACCGTGGGTCTCTTGTCATTCAGGAATTAATGCCACTGAATAATCTGATAGGCTGACCAAGTCGTGTTCGACAATTGCTCAATAAGAATCTGTCTAACCATTACTAAGGTACGGTGAAATTAAAACTATGGGTATGTTGTTATTTGACATAGATAGTTGGGAGATACACTATATGTGTTTATTGAGACTTGTGCAGTCATATAAAACGCTTTATTGTCAAGATCCTCACCAATGAACCATGGACCTTGCCGTCGTTGGAGAGTCTTGCGTGCCTCAATAATACAGATAGCCGTACCATAGGGGCAACCACAAGGGAGGGGTATCCGTTGAGAGGCCAGACAAACGTGTGGTTCCTGAAGAGGGGCAGCAGCCTTTTCAGTAGTTGCAGGGGCAACAGTCTGGATGATTGACTAATCTGACACTGTAACACTAACCAAAACGGCCTTGCTGTGCTGGTACTGCGAACGGCTGAAAGCAAGGGGAAACTACAGCCGTAATTTTTCCTGAGGGCATGCAGGTTTACTGTATGATTAAATGATGGCGTCCTCTTGGGTAAAACATTCCGGAGGTAAAATAATCCCCCATTTGGATCTCCGGGCGGGGACTACTCAAGGGGACGTAGTTATCAGGAGAAAGAAAACTGGCATTCTACGGATCGGAGCGTGGAATGTCAGATCCCTTAATTGGGCAGGTAGGTTAGAAAATTTTAAAAGGGAAATGGATAGGTTCAAGTTAGATATAGTGGGAATTAGTGAAGTTCGGTGGTAGGAGGACCAAGACTTTTGCTCAACTAAGAAATGCAAGAAGAAGCCACCTGGTAGAATTTTGCACAGAGCATAGCTTAATCATAGCTAACACTTTGTTCAAGAATCATGAAAGAAGGTTGTATACATGGAAGAACCCTGGAGATACTAGAAGGTTTCAGATAGATTATATAATGGTAAGACAGAGATTTAGGAACTAGGTTTTAAATTGTAAGACCACAATCTATTGGTTATGAACTGTAGATTAAAACTGAAGAAATTGCAAAAAGGTGGTAATTTAAGGAGATAGGACCTGGATAAACTGAAAGAACCAGAGGTTGTACAGAGTTTCAGGGAGAGCATAAGGGAACAATTGACAGCAATGGGGGAAAGAGATACAGTAGAACAAGAACGGGTAGCTTTGAGGAATGAAATAGCGAAGGCAGCTGAGGATCAAGTAGGCAAAAAGATGAGGGCTGGTAGAAATCCTTGGGTAACAGAAGAGATACTGAATTTAATTGATGAAAGGAGAAAATATAAAAATGCGGTAAGTGAAGCAGGCAAAAAGGAATACAAACGTCTCAAAAATGAGACCCAAAGGATGTGCAAAAAGGCTAGGCAGAGATGGCTAGAGGACAAATGTAAGGATGAAGAGGCTTATCTCACGAGGGGTAAGATAGACACTGCCTACAGGAAAATTAAAGATACCTTTGGAGAAAAGAGAACCACTTGTATGAAATCAAGAGCTCAGATCGAAACCCAGTTCTAAGCAAAGAAGGGAAAGCAGAAAAGTGGAAGGAGTATATACAGGGACTATGTTCTTGAGGACAATATTATGGAAATGAAAGAGGAGGTAGATGAAGATGAAATGGGAGATATGATACTGTGTGAAGAATTTGACAGAGCACTGAAAGAGCTACATCGAAACAAGGCCCAAGGAGTAGACAACATTCCATTACAACTATTGACAGCCTTGGGAGAGCCAGTCCTGACAAAACTCTACCATCTGGTGAGCAAGATGTATGAGACAGGCGAAATACCCTCAGACTTCAAGAAGAATCTAATAATTCCAATCCCAAAGAAAGCAGATGTGAAAATTACCGTACTATCAGTTTAATAAGTCAGGGCTGCAAAATTCTAACGCGAATTCTTTAAAGACGAATGGAAAAACTAGTAGAAGCCGACCTTGGGGAAGATCAGTTAGGATTCCGTAGAAATATTGGAACACGTGAGGCAATACTGACCCTACGACTTATCTTAGAAGCTAGATTACGGAAGGGCAAACCTACGTTTCTAGCATTTGTAGACTTAGAGAAAGTTTTTGACAATGTTGACTGGAATACTTTTTCAAATTCTGAAGGTGGCAGGGGTAAAATACAGGGAGCGAAAGGCTATTTACAATTTATGCAGAAACTAGATGGCTGTTGTAAGAGTCGAGGGGCATGAAAGGGAATCAGTGGTTGGGGGGGGAGTGAGACAGGGTTGTAGCCTCTCCCCGATGTTATTCAATCTGTATATTCAGCAAAATAACTGATGATGGTCGAAGTAGAGAGGATATAAAATGTAGACTGGAAATGGCAAGGAAAGCGTTTGTGAAGAAGAGAAATTTGGTCATCACTGTTAGCATTCAACCACGATTCTTATACATGTGTTTCAACAACGCGTTTCAAGAGACAATGCTCCCATCATCAGGTTGTAAAATCTATGTCATGAAATTAAACGGACTAAAAAGACAGAATACCATCAAAAATAGTTGGGATGTCCATAGAGTAAAACAGAATTAAAAGTATATTGGACTATGGGTCCTCGTCTTACATTAAAGTTGTTGACACAAGTCGATGGCCGTCCCATAGCTACCAAGTATGCTGTCGCACTGTGCCGGCTAGGGAGCTGTTGTGGACTGACGTGCCTAGGTGTTGTGGCGTCGTTACAGCCGTGTGCTTGGCGGTAACGCTATGCTATTGGGCGCCTGATTTCCTTATTGCATTGGTCTGCCATCGTTAGTCTCTCGCAGCTCAGTCAGTGACATGCTACAAGTTTAAATTTGCATACCTACCCTAAAATAATTCTAAAAACCCGCTAAAAAATCTCATTTCTTTAAAATTATCTTGTGCATTTAGAATATTGCTTTGTTTCTTTTCATGGATAGCTATCACGAATTCCTCAAGTAAATCAAGTTTCCTCCCTTTCTTTTCTACATGCAATATTTCTACGTTGTCTTCTATGCTTTTAAGGGGATGGCCTGTTTTATATATATGGTTCGCAACAGCTGATTTGTCATAATTTCCTAACCTGAACGCATCTTTAAGTTCTTTATACCGGATCGCGAATGATCTTCCTATCTGCCCTATATATTTTGTATCACAAGTTCTGCACTGTATCTTATAAACTCCCGATCTTTCAAACTTATTCTCTTCTCGCCAATATCGTGCTTAAGGCTATACCTCACTAGGTTATTAGTCTGAAAAGCTATTTTAAAATCGTATGGCTTAAAATATTTGCTATCTTTTGTGAGACTGTTCCGTAGTATGGCATCGTGATAATTTTCACTTTATCTCCGTCAGGTTTATCCTTTTTGCGCTTATTACTTTTCCGCAACAGTTTTTTAACCAAATCTATTCTGTAACCGTTATTCATCGCTATTCTCTTAACGGTATTAATTTCAGTCTACCTATCTTTTTCTCTCATAGGTATATTGATTGCCCTATGCACGAGACTACGGAAAGCAGCTTCTTTATAAGCCTGCGGATGGAATGAATCATTCGGGATCACGGCATCAGTCGTAGTTTGTTTTCCATAAACGGAGAACGCATTTTTGTTGACCTGCTTTTTGAGGACATTGAGGAAATAGTAAAAAAGTTCAACGACGCACATAATAAAATAGAATTTACCGTGGAGTATGAAACTGACAATTGTTTACAGTTCCTGGACCTGAATATATAAAAGCAGGGCAACAAACATGCGTTCTCCGTTTATAGAAAACAAACTATGACTGATGCCGTGATCCCGAATGATTCATGCCATCCGCAGGCTTATAAAGAAGCTGCTTTCCGTAGTCTCGTGCATGGGGCAATCAATATACCTATGACCGAAAAAGATAGGGAGACTGAAATTAATGCCGTTAAGAGAATAGCGATGAATAACGGTTACAGAATAGATATGGTTAAAAAACTGTTACGGAAAAGTAATAAGCGCAAAAACAATAAACCTGATGGAGAGAAAGTGAAACTTATTACGATGCCATACTACGGAACAGTCTCACAAAAGATAGCAAATATTTTTAAGCCATACGATGTTCAAAATGGTTCAAATGGGTCTGAGCACTATGGGACTTAACAGCGGAGGTCACCAGTCCCCTAGAACTTAGAACTACTGAAACCTAACTAACCTAAGGACATCACACACATCCATGCCCGAGGCAGGATTCGAACATGCGACCGTAGCGGTCGCGCGGTTCCAGACTGAAGCGCCTAGAACCGCTCGGCCACCCTGCATGACGTCTACCAATAGGGCTATCTGGCTTCTTGGCTTACTTCCTTGTAAGCCCTTACAAGTATCGGATCATCTGTGAGAGGGAGTTTATCACATTTAATAGCTCCATGCAGAGAGCCTGCTTTGCTAGGGAATCTACTAGTTCAGTTCTAGGTATCCCACGTTGTTGCAACAATTCCTCTGCTTCCGAAACACATCGCCGGTAACTGCTGCAACTTTGGGGCTGGAGCAACCACTAAGATGGTTTCTAACTAGTTGTAGGGCTGATATAATATCAGAGATAATGACTGTGTGTCCGTCTGTTCGAATACTAGGGCTTCCTAAATGGTAGTCAGCTCTCCTGTCGTAATAGTATGGTGTGGATCCAGCTTATATAGGCCTTGTTGATGGCCTAGGTTACCCTGTGAGCACTATCATCATCTTCACTAGAGTTTAACGAAACTGTATGTACAACATGCGCATGGTGTTATTGAGACTGGTACTCCATTGCATTAGTTGCGCCATTGTTCTAAACGTTAAACTGGTCCTAGTATCAATATGTATAGTCGATGTTTCGCATGGCCTGTTGTAGTGGCGGCAGAAGTGGTGCCTTAATGCCTGTAACATCACATATTTTGCCGCTTTGGGTGGTAGTTGCATATTTATCCAGTATACTCAGCACACACAGAAAGACGTTAATTCCCATGTTTTTTCGTTCAGGGGTTCATATTCGTCGAAATATAGAGGAAAAAGGAATTTCTTGCAGAGGAATAGTCCTAGCTACCATAACGATGGTGCATTCGCCTCAACCAGTAACGCGGTGGTTGAGGTTGACATGAACGTACCAGTAACTATACACAAGGTGTACTCAATAGTGTCGAGTCTTTCGAGAGTGCCTTCATATGTTGATCCGTAGTACATTCGTCCGCAGTCACACTGTGTGCTTACAAGGGGAGGCCGCCAATTGTGAAATTCAGATTCGATTCATACTGCGCATAATAAAAGCTCATGGCCAGAGGTGTAATGTGGCAAAGCACCAAGATGCACTTCTCAGCCATCGTCGAGAAAATCGACAGTTAAAAGAAACCGTTGCGGTGAAATACTCTCTATGACTAACAACTTTCTACAGCGTCGTGGTGCAGCGGTTAGCGCTCGGGTTCGTAATCCGAAGGTCGCCGGATCGAATCTCCCGCCATGCAACCTTTTTTTTAGTATTTGTTTTTTGTAATTCAAATACATACATATATAATTCCCGGCAATCACTTGCAACAATTATGCATATAATAAGTTGTTGAAAGTCGTTTGTCGTGGAAAAACTGGCGACTTCGAACGTCATTATGTTTTCCGCAAACAAAGTTGTATTTCACAAATGTTATTAATTGTCTTTATAATGTTAACCACGTATAGTTAACGGAAGACGTAGAAACGATATTCCGAAACGAATACGTATAGCGTAAGTCAAACGTTCCAATTAGAATATAGACCCACGAACACAAATTTGCTGTGGCAGGTATGAAATATAAACTCCGTTACTCGCTCGTTACACTTGAAGGACAGGTGTTGAATGGGCCGAAACGAGCCGCCGCGTAACAGCGTAGTTGCTTGCTAACTTCGAAAGAAGGTAGATGCGGTCCCTAGCGCAACTTATAAAATCGTCGAAAATCAGTGCGGACGGGAGAGCTTTGGTACACCCTCTTCAACAAACGGAAAAATGGAGGCGGTACAATTGGAGAGCGATCCGCCTTCACCAACATGCATAAGCAATTCATTAATAGTTTATATACATATATACGAGGGCAGTTCAATAAGTAATGCAACACATTTTTTTTCTCGGCCAATTTTGGTTGAAAAAACCGGAAATTTCTTGTGGAATATTTTCAAACATTCCCGCTTCGTCTCGAATAGTTTCATTGACTTCCGACATGTGGCAGCGCTGTACGGAGCTGTTAAAATGGCGTGTGTAACGGATGTGCGTTGCAAACAACGGGCAGTGATCGAGTTTCTTTTGGCGGAAAACCAGGGCATCTCAGATATTCATAGGCGCTTGCAGAATGTATACCGTGATCTGGCAGTGGACAAAAGCACGGTGAGTCGTTGGGCAAAGCGTGTGTCATCATCGCCGCAAGGTCAAGCAAGACTGTCTGATCTCCTGCGTGCGGGCCGCCCGTGCACAGCTGTGACTCCTGCAATGGCGGAGCGTGCGAACACACTCGTTCGAGATGATCGACGGATCACCATCAAACAACTCAGTGCTCAACTTGACATCTCTGTTGGTAGTGCTGTCACAATTGTTCACCAGTTGGGATATTCAAAGGTTTGTTCCCGCTGGGTCCCTCGTTGTCTAACCGAACACCATAAAGAGCAAAGGAGAACCATCTGTGCGGAATTGCTTGCTCGTCATGTGGCTGAGGGTGACAATTTCTTGTCAAAGATTGTTACAGGCGATGAAACATGGGTTCATCACTTCGAACATGAAACAAAACGGCAATCAATGGAGTGGCGCCACACCCACTCCCCTACCAAGAAAAAGTTTAAAGCCATACCCTCAGCCGGTAAAGTCATGGTTACAGTCCTCTGGGACGCTGAAGGGGTTATTCTGTTCGATGTCCTTCCCCATGGTCAAACGATCAACTCTGAAGTGTATTTTGCTACTCTTCAGAAATTGAAGAAACGACTTCAGCGTGTTCGTAGGCACAAAAATCTCAACGAACTTCTCCTTCTTCATGACAACGCAAGACCTCACACAAGTCTTCGCACCCGAGAGGAGCTCACAAAACTTCAGTGGACTGTTCTTCCTCATGCACCCTACAGCCCCGATCTCGCACCGTCGGATTTCCATATGTTTGGCCCAATGAAGGACGCAATCCGTGGGAGGCACTACGCGGATGATGAAGAAGTTATTGATGCAGTACGACGTTGGCTCCGACATCGACCAGTGGAATGGTACCGTGCAGGCATACAGGCCCTCATTTCAAGGTGGCATAAGGCCGTAGCATTGAATGGAGATTACGTTGAAAAATAGTGTTGTGTAGCTAAAAGATTGGGGAATAACTTGGTGTATTTCAATGCTGAATAAAACAACCCCTGTTTCAGAAAAAAAATGTGTTGCATTACTTATTGAACTGCCCTCGTACATACGTATATATATACATACATATATACATACATACATATATGTATATTTGAATTACAAAAAACTAATAATAAAAATTGCATGGCGCGAGATTCGATCCGGCGACCTTCGGATTATGAACCCGAGCGCTTACCACTGCGCCACGACGCTGTAGAAAATTATTAATCGTAGAGAGTATTTCACCGCAACGATTTCTTTTAACTGTCGATTTTCTCGACAACGGCTGAGAAGTGCATCTTGGTGCTTTGTCACATTACACCTCTGGCCATGAGCTTTTATCATGCGCAGTATGAATCGAATCTGAATTTCACAATTGGCGGCCTCCTCTTGTTAGTAGGTGCCCCTCCCGCCGGAGGTTCGAGTCCTCCCTCGGGCATGGGTGTGTGTGTTGTTCTTAGCGTAAGTTAGCTTACTTTAAGAACTGTGTAAGTCTAGGGACCGATGGCCTCAGCACCTTGTTCCCACAGGAATTCACATCCATCTGAACATTTTGCTTTCACTGTCCCTCAATCAGAGCCCCAATATACTTGTCGTAGCCCTGACGAGATTGAAGGTTTTTATCACACATGATATATAAATGATATATACATTAGATTATTGCGCAATACTTTGTAGGCCACTCACAGTCGCGTTGAGATGACGTGGAGCTAGCAGTAGTAAAATCTGGTAAGTCCCTGCACACTCGCTCGCCTCTGTATCTCTCAATGATACACAGCTTGTTTCGCCGAAGGGACACAAGAAATTTATGGCACAACTTGTCGAAAAGGTGGGATCGGTTGATAGGATACATTCTGAGATAAAGGGACCATTAATTTAAGACTGGAGAGAAGTGTGGGGGGTAAAAATGAAAGAGAGAGACCAAAAGATACATACAGCAGATTCAGAAGGATGTAGGTTGCAGTAGTTATGCAGTGGTGAAGAGGCCCACACAGAAAGAATAGCATGCAGAGCTGTATGAGACCAGTCTTCGGAACATCTGAATTTGTACATAAATTAGTGTGTTGGTTGTTTCTCTGCCTCGAACAGTGGCCCTATAAAAACGACACAAAATGTACGACCTGATGTTACGTGCATGGTCTTAGCTGCACCGCTAAGTGGCCCACACCTGTAGGTAATGACTAACCGTTTTGCCCAGGGATACAAGGCATTAATGGCTTGCTCCTGCCAAGTATACTTAGATATCCTAACTAACATAAAAACATATGACCAGTAATAATTACAGTTATTAATCTTCAAAAGATGTAAATACTAATGTGGTGATATTCAGTAAACCGTCTTCAGTCACCAAAAGAAATATGTGGTCTTATTGCCGCTAGATTCTGTATAAAAAAATATAAATAAAAGTCGGCACTGGCATTCATGTGTGGAAAGTTTTATGTATTGACTGTTGTTTTAGCTACTGATAGTTGCTAAACAAAGGGCAGAAATATGTGGCCTGTGTGAAGGAACCAAATTTATCGCCCCTGTCTGCCCCGAAGTGCCTCATTCCAACATCGCCTGTCCACACCAGCGCTTCTCAACCCCACCCGGTTTTCCACAAGACAAGCTGTTATTTAATTTTCGGAGAGTGTGGCAGTGATGAGAGTAATCATATCGGCGAGCGCCC
The DNA here is from genome assembly GCF_021461385.2 of Schistocerca piceifrons. Lineage (NCBI taxonomy): Eukaryota > Metazoa > Arthropoda > Insecta > Orthoptera > Acrididae > Schistocerca > Schistocerca piceifrons. Next base: position 169,820,805 of record NC_060139.1, read on the forward strand.
AGCTCCGCGTGAAATTGGCTCACGCCGCCACCCGCCACCCCTGACGCCACCACCACCCCCTGCCACCAGTGGCCCTCACGCCCCCGCGTCAATGTTCGCCCGGAGCGGCTGGCCGTGGGTGATCCGGCTTTCCCCTCATTTGCCAACTCTGCCCGCAGGCTGGCGTCTGTCGACGATCGGCGGCGAGCGAGTAGACTGGCATCAGCAGCGGACAGGGGGTGAGGCCGGCGCGAAACGGCACGGCGGCCAACCTTCCAGTCCGCGCGTAGGCACGCTGCTCGGGGATGACTTCCGGTCTGGCGCGCAGGAAATAGATTCGGAATTAAAGCGGCGGCAGATAGCGCCCCTGGCGTGCTAGACCGCCCCGCGACGCCTCTCCGACACCCTGTACCGCTTCCTGCTCGGCTCCTCTTTCCTGCGTATGCAGTGCCTGAGGCGGGAAACTCTCACTGATTGCCTCTCATTAGACTAAGTAGAAATGACGAAATTACTCCGCGTTTAGGGCTCACGGAAACGACTTAAATGGGCGCTTAGTTTTAATTTTTTTTAATTAATTATCCTACACCTCCAGTTCGTGTTGTGTTTTCAGTTTTGTCAAAAGCACTTAGTGTTTTACGGAATTACCTCCACTGGTGGGCTCTAGTGAGTCTTATATTCATTATTAATAATTTCTACTTACTTTTTATCTGTCGACGAAGTCTCGGAAATTACTTATAAAGGGTGTTACAAAAAGGTTCGGCCAAACTTTCAGGAAACATTATTCACACACAAATAAAGAAAAGATGTTATGTGGACATGTGTCCGGAAACGCTTAATTTCCATGTTAGAGCTCATTTTAGTTTCGTCAGTATGTACTGTACTTCCTCGATTCACCGCCATGATTTCATACGGGATACTCTACCTATGCTGCTAGTACATGTGCCTTTACAAGTACGACACAACATGTGGTTCATGCACAATGGAGCTCCTGCACATTTCAGTCGAAGTTTCGTACGCTTCTAAACAACAGATTCGGTGACCGATGGATTGGCAGAGGCGGACCAATTCCATGGCCTCCACGCCCTCCTGACCTCAACCCTCCTAACTTTTATTTATGGGGGCATTTGAAAGCTCTTGTCTACGCAACCCCGGTACCAAATGTAGAGACTCTTCGTGCTCGTATTGTGAACGGCTGTGATACAATACGCCATTCTCCAGGGCTGCATCAGCGGATCAGGGATTCCATGCGACGGAGGGTGAATGCATGTATCCTCGCTAACGGAGGACATTTTGAACATTTCTTGTAACAAAGTGATTGAAGTCACGCTGGTACGTTCTGTTACTGTGTGTTTCCATTCCATGATTAAAGTGATTTGAAGATAAGTAATAAAATGAGCTCTAACATGGAAAGTAAGCGTTTCCGGACACATGTCCACATAACATATTTTCTTTATTTGTGTGTGAATAATGTTTCCTGAAAGTTTGGTAGTACCTTTTTGTAACAGCCTGTATACAAGTTCATTCAGTTTTATATTGAGTGGGCTCTCAAAACTTTTCTCTCTTTCCTCTCTCAGAGAACCAGCATTTTGAAGGCTTTTTTGTATTAAATGTGCATTCCAGCTTTTTCCATGGCTATATAAAAACCAGTTTGTGGTAAAAACAAATTACATGGGTTAAAAGGAAATAATGGCGCATTGGGGTTTACGTCAGTGAAGATACAACGATATGGAATGAAATCATAGCAACCTATACATTGTGAGTACTTAGTATCGGTAGTATCGACTGAAAATTTGTGGCAGTTTACGTAGAACACGATCCAGAGTTCCATCTTATCTCGAGTAGTGACAAAAATCTTTTTTCCTACATTTTATTTGTTAAATAAACAATTAGCGCTACCACACCACAGTAACAGAGTAATAAAATGTGAGTGTACAAAAATTTAAAAAAAAAATTCTGTAAGACTTTCGAAATTTTATAGATATTGTCTCAGTCACATTCAACATTAAAAATATTTTTACAAAGTGATAACCGATTTCGGTTTCATAACTATCATCTTCACATCACATGTAGTATTATAAATGCAATAGCAGTGTACAAGACTTTTGTATCATCCACATAATTCTTATTTTAAATCTTCACGTAAAATGTGCTACGTCTAGCTACACTACCTGTGACAGTAGTTTGAACAAAAAGCCTGTACAGTATTGTAACATTTGAGTATCTGCTTACGGTCGCTTATGCATATTCTTACGTCAGATAAATACATTAACAAGATAACTGGTTCACAAGTTTGATAAGCTGTTGTTGCAATGGAGCCTATTCGGGCCCCAATGTACTGTTCAGCCCTGTCATCTGAAAATGCACATTCTCTCCTACGTCTGCATGAGAAGTGCACAGAAACTGGCTTAGGAATTTCTGACAGCAAGTCTGCTCTTGAAATCTTTCGTCTCTCAAGGATTCCACTTCCACAAACAATGCAACTGGGACATCATACTTTTCTAGTTGGGAATACAACTCAGTATCTTGAGATGATTATCGATGATAAACTCCTCATGCGTGATATATATACTCTCACAAATAAAAACTTTCGGCCTTGACCTTCGTCAACACGCACACGCACACGCGAGCGCGCACGCGAGTCACATACACGACTGCAGCCTGAGGCAACTGACACCACATTGCCATATACTCGTAACAGATCAGTTATAATTTGTATGCGTGATAGAAAGTTCTAATCATCGCATTCGATTACGCTGATGAACCAATATAGTTGTAACATGTTTCCGAACATTATTGTAAATAGCCATCAGTACAAAGACTCTTAAAGGGTAGTCCAGAAGTCACTTTCTCCTATCGGTTCCGTTCTAAAAATTCTAGCCGGCAAAATTTAAATGCACTTTTTCAGTAACTAATACGAACTTTACTTTAATCATATAAAAATCACGAAGACTGTAAATTATTAAATGGTGGAGATACTAATTAATACATGTTTGAGAAATGGGCCATTTAGATGTTGCTACTTATATATAGGGCTGTTGGTAGCAGATGTTCCGCTGCGCCCGTGTATAAATGTGGCCAGAGAGGCAGTAGGGCAGACACTTCCCATCGAGCTATCAATATGTCCGCGTCAGTCGAACGCCGGCTTGCGCTCTGCCTAGGACGACGTCAGAACAAGGCACTTACCAAGCGCTTTTTCGGTAAAATACGAAAGCTTTTTGCGAGGACTGTAAATCGTCCTCGATCTATTAGCTTTCACGGAAGTAACTGTTTTTTTTTGTGCTGGCTGTAATGTCGACAAAACTGCGTGGCACGTGGTGAGATTATTTTCCACTCTTGTGATGAGCAATTGACTCTGATTATTAAAAATCAGGGGGATAAAGCATTTTACTTGGAACTTACCGCAGAGATCGTCTTTGAACTACTGATAGTGCTGTTTCTGATCGGTACATTATTATTATTACTCTGATTTACTTAATAATTTACTTAATAATTACTTAATAATTTTACTTAATAATTTACTTACTTTACTTAATAATTTACTTACTTTTACTTAATACTTTACTTAATAATTTAATCACTTATAACGCAAACTTCTATTCATAGCCATAGTTTCTGATCCCGCTGACTTGATAGTAAGTGAGCAAGAGAATAATGTACACTAGCAGACCTGAAATAATGATCAGTATATTGTCCAACGCTTTCTGGATGACAGCAAAAATAGTTTTCAGGCTCTTATGAAACGGCGATGATATCTAAAATCCACCCGCCGCTCCACATCGACAATTATACTCAGTATTTTCTTATTAGCTACGTGATCGACCCATAATATCTTCGGCCTTCTTTTGTAGGACCACAGTTCAAAATCTTCTATTTTCATTTTGTCTAAAGTGGTTATCGTCCCCGTTTCACATCCATGCATGGCTACACACCAGAGAAATACCTTCAGGAGAGACTTCTAAACTGTCACACCTATTTCATAAAATTTCGGGCGTGCAGCCGCATAAATTCAGCTGATTCTTCTAATATTTCTGCTGCATACCGTCCAACCATCTTCAGAGTGAGCCGAGGTGACTAACGCTCCAGCACTTGCTCCGTCCTTTTTCACCTGAGGATCGAACCACTGCGTATACGGCCTAAGATACACAAGGTGCCAGAGACGTTGATAAGAGGCAAAGAGGTGTAACATATGCATGTAAACTAAATCTATGGCCTCATACGCAGTGGTTCGATCCTCGGGTGAAAAAGGACGGAGCAAGTGCTGTAGCGTTAGTCACCTCAGCTCACTCTGAAGATGGTTGGACGGTATTCAGCTGAAATATTAGAAGAAGCTGAATTTATGCGACTGCACGCCCGAAATTTTATGGAACAATCTTTACGCCGGGAAAACGTGAAGATGTAAGTCACACCTATATTCGATATTAACAAATTTCTCTTCTTCAAAAACTGCTTTCTGCCATTGACAGTCTATATTTTATATCCTTTCTACTTCTGACATTTTTCTGCCCAAATAGCGAAATCCATCTACTGCTTCTAGTGTCTCGTTACCTAATCTGCTTCCCTTAGCATGACCTGATTCAATTCGACTACATTCCATTAGCCTTCTTTTGCTTTTGTTGAAGTTCATATTACATGCTCCTTTCAAGACGCTGTTCACTTCCTTGAAATGCTCTTCCAAGTCTCTGCTGTCTCTGACAGAATTATGTCATTGGCAAACCTCAGAATTTTATTTCTTCTCCCTGCAGTTTAAATCCTCCTCCATATTTTACATTGGTTACCTTTACTGCTTGTTCAGCGTACATATTCAATAGCATCGGCGATAGGCCACAACCCTGTCTCACTCCCCTTTCTACAACAGCCTCAATTTCATGCCCCTCGACTCTTATAACTGCCATCTGGTTTCTGTACAAGTTGCAAATAGCCTTTCGCTCCCAGTATTTTACCCTTGCTGGTTTCATTTCAAAGAGTATTGTCAAAAGCTTTCCCTAAAGCTACAAATGCTGTAAATGTACGTTTACCTTTATTTGATGTATCTTCTACGATGAACCATAGGGTCAGTATTGCCTCGAGTGCTCCTACATTTCCCCGCATTCCAAACTGATCTTCCTCCAGTTTTCCCATTCTTCTGTAAATATTTTGTGTTAGTATTTTGCAACCACGACTTATTAAACTGATAGTTCGGTAATTTTAACATCTGACAACAAATAATTTGGAATTGGAATTACTACAATGTTCTTGAAGTATGAGGGTATTTATCCTGTTGTAAGACGTCATGGTCTCCTGACCTTCATTGGTTACATATTCCGCCCTCACAACCACTCAGATGCACTCTTGTCACATGAAGACAAAATAGTACATACGAAGTCAGCCTGACGAATGCTGTCTGCAACAGAAGTCGAAACGCTGACTTGTGTTTTTCATGTTATGACACTGCTTCACAGCCAGAAAGAAGTTACTAAACTTTACTTCTGCCGCGAAAGCCTGTTATCGTGCTGTTGTTGGGGTCTCTGGATTCGTATACATCACGAAGGCAATCTATCTTTCGTCTCAATTAAGGTTTCACCTCTTGTCTCGTTGTCGTCGCTTTCGTCTTACAAGGGAACATCCCCATCGCACCCCCCTCAGATTTAGTTATAAGTTGGCACAGTGGATAGGCCTTGAAAAACTGAACACAGATCAATCGAGAAAACAGGAAGAAGTTGTGTGAAACTATGAAAAAATAAGCAAAATATACAAACTGGGTCGTCCATGCGTAAGATAGGCAACATTAAGGGCAATGTGAGGCGAGGAGCGCCGTGGTCCCGTGGTTAGCGTGAACAGCTGCGGAACGAGAGGTCCTTGGTTCAAATCTGCCCTCGACTGAAAATTTTGCTTTCTTTATTTTCGCAAAGTTATGATCTGTCCGTTCGTTCATTGACATCTCTGTTCACTGTAATAAGTTTAGTGTCTGTGTTTTGCGACCGCACCGCAAAACCGTGTGATTAGTTGACGAAAGGACGTGCCTCTCCAATGGGAACCGAAAACATTTGATCGCAAGGTCTTAGGTCAACCGATTCCCCCACAGGAAAACACGTCTGATATATTCTATTCGACACTGGTGACAGCATGTGCGTCACATGACAGGAATATGATGTCGACCCACCTAACTACTAGACTTGGCGAATGGGTGAAAAGATTCTTCTACCTTGCCTGATTTAGGTTTTCTTGTGGATGTAATAATCACTCCGAAAAAAGTGATGAAAACATAAGAGTTTTTCACATAAACGGAAAATAAAAAGTTAAAAAATTCGGGCGAGGGAAGATTTGAACTGAACACCTCTCGTTCTGCAGCTGTTCACGCTAACCACGGGACCACGGCGCTCCTCGCCTCACATTGCCCTTAATGTTGCCTATCTTACGCATGGACGAACCAGTTTGTATATTTTGCTTATTTTTTCATAGTTCCACACAACTTCTTCCTGTTTTCTCGATCGATCTGTGTTCAGTTTTTCAAGGCCTATCCACCGTGCCAACTTATTACTAAATCTTAAGGGGGTGCGATGGGGATGTTCCCTTGATAGCAAGAAACATCCAGCTGTCCTCTGCTCTTTGCTGGTACTAATCCTTTAGTGCCTCAGAATTTCATGTAGGTCGTGATCCGTCGTATTTGTGATCAGTTAATGAAACTTTTATACAATCACCTTGTTTATTGCAAATTACATAAAATTAACGATTAATAACTAAGAAAAGAGAAACATTTGGATTCTAAGTTTTAATATATGCCCATACACTCTAATTAAATTTTAATTCTAATTATTTAATTATCGTGTAATGGCTACACTTTGAGACAGATGTAGACATCACCACAATAAAACGAAAAGTTATGTTTATACTTTTTGGTAACTATAGATAAGCGCAAACAATTATGTTTGCATAGGCTGAAAATGCGTGTGTGCAGACAAATACTTGATAAGTCAGGACTTTTGGATGCGTGTTATTTTCTTGTTCAACTGCTTGCTCCTTCCTCTGAGACAATTAGCAGTTACCATTTTCATCAACATTAAGATAACAATCGCAGACTTTCCCCAAAGAGCGGTTGCGCATTTAAAGCCCAAAAAATGACTTTGCCCACGAATACGCTCCGGAACTACGCACAGCCCTTATCATTTTAATTTCAAATACCTCAAAGGTGTACAGAGAAAATATTTTCTCTTAAGATAGCTTCCAGCAGTTACTTCGGTTATTAGTAAGTGCTTTACGTAGTACTACAGGCTTTTGCATGATACCTATAGACTCATTTGTAACTTATTAACCAAATTTATTTTAATAGGATCAAAATATTTCCTTTATTAATTGAAAAAATTATAAGCAATCCTTTTCCACGATATGTGGTTCAGATCATTAAATAACAACAACAACACTCTTATGAGTGGAATGAGAGGAAATCTTGGCAGGCCGCATCAAACCTGTCAGAAGTCTGCTGACTAAAAAAAAGTTTCGAAGTGGTAGCATACAGAGATTTTGACAACTTTCTTTGAAATATAGCACCTTTTCCGTCTGTAAAAAAATATATACCTTTAGATAAGTATTAACAGATCCTGGTAACATCATCCGCATTCTCTTAAGCTCGATTAATACAGGTAATTTTAACTTCCAATTTCATAATTATTAACATTTGTCTTTTTATTTGAGTACAATGGAAGATTTAGAAAAGATTTCACTTTGGGAGGCACCTAACGTAATGCTGCTGTTAAAATACTATGTTCCTTAAACATTTGTTTAAAGTGTGGTCATGGTTATGCACAGCATGGTATTCTTGCAGTCCACTTTTACTTAACTACAAATTATTCATTGAATTTCCTAAGACGGTAAGTTCTCTCAAAGTCGTGTAATAACAGGAAGTGCAAAAGTGCTTGTACTTAGTTCTTTATGGATCTCCAAGAGCCATTCATTCAGGTTCAATGGTGAACGCAGAAATACGAAGTTCCATTTAGTGTGGTCTCAGTAATAATTTCTTCCAAATTAGTAAAATCTACCACAGTTATTTAGATTGCACAGCTTCTTCGTTAATTACGAAACATCTGTAACCAAATATAAACATTTTCTTCTGATGTGCTTGAAGAGTCTGTTCATCACAGGTGCGGATTACTTGCGATGATTGTTACATCTGACATCAGTGGCAAATGAATCACAATGATTGGGTCATTTAGAAAGACACTGTATGTTTGTCTGAGACCAATATTCTTTTCTAACTGACCTGTCGTAAATGAACATGGGAACTAACATCATAATGTAGTACTGTAACGAGTCCTGGGATGAGTATAATTTGATAAAATAATTTTTTAAAATTTTGTAGGTTTCATCGTCGAACCCAGCTTAGAGCTTCTTGTTAACCGTTCGAGGAAGACGAAACTAAAAGAGAGGAGTGAGTTTATATCCTGTCCCATGCCAAGTTAGATAGTTAACGACTGCTAGCAAAAGCAAATAGTCGTTCGACACTGCAGATGTAGACAAGCTCAACTGTCTGTTAAGTGAGGTTCTCGCAAGAACCCCGCCCCCGCCTACCGCAGAGAGCTTCTACTCTCTCCTAAGCCAAAAGCAACGTCGCCTTTCTCCACCATCTCCGCCCCATCCCCCCCCCCTCTACCCCTTCTAAACAAAACACGTTCTGGGACTCCGCTGCCTGCGTTCCACCACCTCTCTAATCTGCTTAAACATCCTTCCCATAACTCTGTTAAGTACATATAGACCTTGTTTAAATAAGCTTCAACCCGTAAGAGAAACATAATGTTTGTATGAATTTAACATGCAGCTCGTCTTATTATTTCAACGTACAGGATTTCCCCCTATTACTTCCACACAAGAAATTGTCGCGGGGCTTTTACAGATTCCGCAGCTTAATTAGTTAAGTCAGGTGTAATAGAAGTTTCCCTTTCCGTAGCCGAATATATTGAACGCGGCTGACGCTGAGAGTACATACTAACGTGAAACTCGATACCGTGATCATTTTATTCTACGACTAATAGTGAGTAAAATTGAGTGCTTTAAACTCCTCCTTCGACTGGCAAGTCTGGTTATTTTCGAACATTTGTTCGCCACAGTTTGAGCAAAACATTGTAACAACATAACGAATAGCGTGTTGGCCCATCCTTAGTACGGAACACTGCTGCGATTTTGCGTGGTAGGTGTTCGATATGTCTTCAATAGATTTCCCGTGATATGTGCCAGTAGATTACTGTTGACGTAATGCCCATAAATTGCAAGTCGCTGTTTTGTAAGAGCGGAGCTGACGCCAAATAGCGTGTCACACTTGTCCCTTCGTGCTCAGATCAGGCGGCTTTCGTGACCGACATATTACTCTGAGTTCAAAGGTTTCGAGCGGTTACCCTTATATGATGACGTTTCCCCACCCGGCCACAGACGTGGTGTAAGAAGAAGCATGTTTCATCCTCTCAGGCGACTGTCTACCGACGCGAATCAAATCTCCAGGATTCCGTGACCACTGCAATCGTAACTGGAGTTGGCTTTAGTGACCACTGCAATCTTAACTGGAGTTGCCTTTGGGCCAGCATGAGAAGACTTATAGGACGTCTGCTGCAGAGCTGCATACTCAAAAATGTGCGCTGAATAGTATGCTCCCAAACACGTTGGAAAGGGGCCAAGAGTTCCGACGCCTTATAGCCTACTGGAGATTTCAGCGTCATTCAGCCAGTTTTCCTTGATGTCCACAGCAGCAGGAATCAACAGGCGACCAGAGTGGTAGTTTTCGCTTTTCATAAACCATTGACAACTGCTAACTGAGTTGATTTATTGTGCTGCCGACTTCGATATGCGCGTTCATAAGGCCGCAAAGCATCGTCTTAGCATATGTAATACACTCTGACTTTTATCGTGACTCGTGTCTCAAGAGAAGACATGTTAAACCTGCATCTAAATTGCTGACTTTGAAATGTCAGAAATGAAGAAAATTATTTTTATGAACGTATATGTTGGATGTTGTAGACGCTGTTGATTTTGTTACGTGAAATTTGCGTAGCTATGACAAATTATTGTTGAAGCTGTCTTCCTGATCCCAATTAACTGGAACATTTAGTCTCAGAAGATAATTTGCTGTTATCTAAACCGTGGCCGGCAACCGACTGTGTTTCGTCTGTCAGGGGTTTCTTGTAGGTAAAGTGAATATTTATAGAACGCAATTGGTGAATTCTACAGAGCTGAAGACTGTTACTACCTAAAAACGCTTAACCCATAATCCAATCAACTCTGACGTGAAAATGTCTTACTGCAGGTCAAGACGAACAAAAGTAGTAAACTAAGCAAAAACGAACATCTGAATAGCTCATAAAAGCCCTCTTTAGAGATAGACCACGATGACAATTATGTTAAAACGATTACTACCCAACAGACCTACACCTACATATATATGATTACTTTGCAATTCGCAATTAAGTTCCTGGCAGTTCTCTGCCGTTCCACATTCGAACTGTGGGCGCGAAAAACGAACACTTAAATCTTTCCTTGCAAAGTCTGAATTCTCTTCTTTTATCATGATGATCATTTCTCACAACGTAGCTGGGCGCCAATACAATATTTTCGCAATCGGAGGAGGAAGTTGGTGATTTAAGTTTCTCGATAAGAACCTACAGAAATAAGGGAAAGCCTTTGTTTCAATGACTGCCAACCAAGTTTCCATACCATATCAGTCTCTCCCTCTCACCTATTTCCCGGCAGTACAAAACCAACTGTCCTCCTTTGAACATTTATGAAGTCCTCTGACTGATGCGGATCTCACACCCCACAACACTACTCCATAAAAGAGCGGAAAAGCATGCTGCAAGCAGCCTGTTTAGTACACCTGTTGCTCTTTCTAAATGACCTGGCAACAAATATTGTAGTCCAGAGTACAACAATTTTTCATCAATTTATATGGGGTCCGCAAAGGCATATTTTCCTAGAAATCGAGGAAAGGAACTTTTTCGACTTCCTCTAATGTACGCAATAGGTAAGAGCTGTTCAACAAAAGCGCCGCTGCTGTAGCGGCTTAAGCAGCTGGCTCTGGAGGAAAGTACCTGTCTTCAATTCCCAGTAGCGTTCTTCTGGATTTGTAAAATTTTGTAATTCTGTTCTGTTTCCAAATTGGCAGGTATAGGAAACTAAATAAGGTAAGTAAACGCCAGGGAATAAAAACAAGGTAGGGACATGGATTAGTAAAGAACTAAAAATGAAATCCTGGTCGCTTTGCAATGAATGTTCCGCTTTTTTTTTCTGTCTTGAATTTCCGAAGCATTTATACTCAAGGCAACAAGAACACCTAACGCAAGCGTGTTTTCAATATCCGCAGAACAACTATGTGGCCCGACTTACCACATAAACATTCGAAGCAATTATACTCGTGGTATTAAGAACATCTAACGTATGCAATTTAAGCGAAGATTCGGAGGAAAACATATTTGGCGTACAATGACAAAATATTTCTTTCACGGAAATTCATTTTGACGCATACCTCGCATACGATAACGTTGTCTGAAAAAAGCGCTACTTAACGTTAATCATGAATTATGCTGAAGATCACTACTGCATCGGGTCTCTTAAGGATATCCTTCTACGCTCCCAGAAGCAGACTAACCTTCAGTCCACCCAATTAAGTTTTTAATTTGGCGATAAAAATAAACATCACAAGGCTGGAACATAGGTATTCAGTCTGTCGGTATTACTTTTACCGTGCAAGTCGGCTAATCCTCGACATCTGTAAACGTGCTATCACACATTACGTCATTAGTTTTTCCACGCCAGGACTCCAGTATCAGACAAAACCAGCTATCAGCAACGTATGGTTTTAAAATATTCTGAAGACAGGTTCTGTGAACTCAGTTTTTCTATTTCTCGGGTTTGTAGCAAGTGAAGAAATTTTTTTAACAAGGTGGTTAAACGACAGACCTCCTCTTTACTTCCAGGAGCAAATTAATCAATGGCTTCTTTTAAGCAAGAGAAAAGTTCAAGCAATGATTTTTCAGACGGCGTGATGAAATACTGCGCTGTGTACGAACGCATTATTTTTTATACACTACCAACTCCAGCAAGTGTTAGTCAAATGTTTGTGTGAAATCTTACGGGACTTAACTGCTAAGGTCATCAGTCCGTAAGCTTACACACTACTTAACCTAAATTATCCTAAGAACAAACACACACACACACACCCATGCCCGAGGGAGGACTCGAACCTCTGTCAGGACCGAGCGAGGTGGCGCAGTGGTTAGACACTGGACTCGCATTCGGGAGGACGACGGTTCAATCCCGCGTCCGGCCATCCTGATTTAGGTTTTCCGTGATTTCCCTAAATCGCTCCAGGCAAATGCCGGCATGGTTCCTTTCAAAGGGCACGACCGACTTCCTTCCCCGTCCTTCCCTAATCCGATGAGACCGATGACCTCGCTGTCTGGTCTCCTTCCCCGAAACAACCAACCAACCAACCAACCTCTGTCAGGACCAGCCGCACAGTCCATGACTGCAGCGCCTTAGACCGCTCAGCTAATCCCGCGCGGCAAGTGTTAGTCTTTCAGTATGTTATAGCGTGTGCCGAGTGACGGTCTTAACAGCAATCTTACTCCGAACTGTTTTCGTACAACATGACTTATAATACAAATCTTTGCTAATACAGATCGTTGGAGAAATTTGTTGCCCACTTTGTTACTATTAATTACTGATTAAAGCAACTAGGTAATGAACACAAGTTCTCTGCTCCAAGCCAGATGGCTTTTTAACTCCTTTCTTTTAACCTTATGGGTACATAAGCGAAAGTGGAAATTGTTCCTTTCCTCGATTTCTAGGAAAATATACTCTAGCAGACACTATAAATGTCGATGAGAAACGCTCATTTTCCACTTATTTATCGATCCCGTCAGTTCTGACACGATTACGCGTCATTACCATATAAATTATAGAAGCGGTCTTCGCAAAAACGGTGGGAGGGAGGGGGTTGAGGAGGGGGGAAGGTGCGAGTGTGTGTGTTAGTGTGTGTGTTAGTGTGTGTGTTTGGGGGGGGGGGAGGGTGGGGTTGGGGTGAAATTTGTTGCCATTGGCCGTGTCTGAGGTGTTCTCGTTGTCAAATACTTTTACTTCGTTTCTAGATTCGTTCTATCGAACATATGAAGGAAGTTGTATTATACCGCAAGGATTATCGTTAACAAACAAAAAAATGGTTCAAATGGCTCTGAGCACTATGGGACTTAACAGCTGTGGTCATCAGTCCCCTAGAACTTAGAACTACTTAAACCTAACTAACCTAAGGACATCACACACATCCATGCCCGAGGCAGGATTCGAACCTGGGACCGTAGCAGTCGCGCGGTTCCGGACTGCGCGCCTAGAACCGCGAGACCACCGCGGCCGGTGTTAACAAACAATGAAGGTTCTGTATGTAGTGGCAAATCGTACTCAATGGATAGTACGGCCTGATAAAATACGAAGAACTGAACTATAAGTAGAGAAAGATGAACGTGAATGTTGTAGTGTAGATGTTAGGACGTGGAAAATAATTGACCTGAAGCAAAGAAAAAGGATATGCAAAGGAAAATCAAAATAATGACAAAAATTACAAATTAATGAGGAAAGAAATCAATGAAAAATTATGGTATTAGTCTGATAGACGCTGGAATATTAAAATAATGGGATATGAAGAAATGTGGGAAGACTAGAAAAATATCAGTAGATCCAGAAATTTTACCCTCTTAAAGAAAAAAACAAGCAAATCATACAAAGTGAACAAGAAAACAAGGAACAGTGAGGTAGAAACAAGACCGACGACCGACATCTTACCCTACGAAATGAGACAGATTTATTTCGCACTGCTTCGTGCTTTTTGTGCAAGGTGATTTATTGCGCATTTTCTAACACGGAAATGGATCGCCGGCACTCTGCTGCTTAAAGCTTTGTAGAGGAGGACGGCAACAGTATACTGTGCGTTATGCTTTCCTCTCGGCAACGAACGACAGCCTTTCTTCAAAGAAGCAGAGGGAATTCAGAGAGACGACTGTAAACCAACTCTAGCGTTGAAATGTTACCTTCATTACAGGACGCCCTGGGGAGGAATGAAATACACGTGCCGCGGGAAGGTTTCTGTGATACGGCGCGGAAACGGATTTAACAACGCGAACAGATGGCTCACGGTAAAAACGACGAAGGAGATATAACAAGCGTTTGTAAATTATTGAGACATTTAAGGGCTATTCCAAATGTACTCCACAACGTAATTAGGATTAAAAAAGCACCTGCTTCTATCGATTTTTCTAACATAATTGATATTGGTGAATCATTGTTTCTTAATCGCCTGAATATTTGTCTCCACAAAATGGCAAAAAATATTTGACTGTTCACGTAAAGTAAGTATCAGCTACTTAGGTAAAAAAACAAAAATTCTCACTGATGTATGTCTCACAAATGTTTTGTATCTTAAATAACGTATTTATTGCACAGTCATATGCCATGCATTGCATGCTGGTACTAAGTTTTGCAAGACATGCTTAGCTCACAAAGTATCGTAACTTCTTTTTATCAGGATGCACCTCGTCAGGCTCTGCTTATGATTCCTAGCCTGTAACACCTGAGTTTAAGGAGTGGAATCTATCCACTGAAAAAGTGTTGGATAGAATGTGTTAATCTAAAGGAAGACATAAAGAAATAGAAGGGCGATATTTAATCTACAACGACATCTTAACTGTCCACACAGTGATGCAGAAAGTTTTCTACAATGATCTTCAATGTTACAGGTGCATTGCCTTTCTATTCTAAATAGGTTACCTCTCACCTCTTTACTATTTCTTCTCATTTCTCAAGACGCTAGTAACCATATAAAAGAACCACGAGACTGAAGTTATCTGCATTAAATTTTGTCTCATATACATCAAACTTGTGTTCTCACTCCGTTCTTACACTAACTGCTGCAGCCACAATGGTTGAGTTAAAATGAATCGAAATCAACTAGATAGTTTGACAGCGTTGCGATATTAAATGTTTAAAATCGTAAGGAGGTGCATATGGAAGATCCGCTTGAAGCATCTTCCTTGTGAGCAGAAAATTAGTTTTACGACAAGCTTCAATAAAGTAGTGCAAACCATGATAACTTTAAAGAGAATGAGGTTGATAATATACAAGATGGTTAACGTTCGTTAATTACACTCCAAGTTTATGCTCAGTGTGACGATCATATGCCCTCACGACAGCCTGGAATGCACTACATATTGCTCTATTGCGGTCGACCATGGATTGTTCGGCTATGATGACAGAACCCGTACACTGTTTGAATATCGCACACTGCGTCTAGCATTCTCAACCATGGCAACAGTAGCTTCTTCAACAATTTGAGGCGCAACTGGCCGTCGGTCTCTCCCAGGAGCAACTTCCAAATCGCCAGTTAATTCGGACTTCCTAATCATGTTATTAAACCCCAGTACGGAAAGTGGATCTCTCTAGATAAGTCGAGATGAGCAGCAGCACTACAGCTGTTTTGCTAAAACATCTTTACGAGTGAAGCCCTGCTCACTTTCTTCCAGGTCCATGTCGACTGTCTGAAACTGCAGTACAAGTGAAATTGTGTTTCAACCCTACAACTACTACTACTACTACTGGCGCCTGCCAGCAAATCATGACGCGCAGTCTCAACACCATTCCTATAAAACTGGGCACCCATTAGGTAAACAGTTCTCCATCTACCCTAGCGCAAGTGGCGAAAGTTTAATTATAACTACCCTGTAAGTACTATGTAAATTAAGCACCAGGGATTAGACCAAATGAATGAATTCTTCTAATTGGGAAGCAAAATAAAGCATGACAGAATAAGTAAGGAGGACAGAAAAAGCATACTTCCATAGGAAAACAGAGCAAACGTTGGCGAAAAATGCAATAAGATATTTCTTGAAATGTACATCTGAAGCACAGAAATTGTAAGGAAAATCGAAGATGAGAATCGAAGCGACACAGATAATGTGTTTCAGAAGGATTATCAAAACTGAATGGACATAAGAAACGGTGGTCCTTCACAGAATCGGAGAGGGAGGGATATATGGGGTAAAACTTGCTGACTAAAGACGAGGACACAATAGTGGAACATGTTTTGAAGTAGTACAGAGTAACTTTCGTGGCATCTACCGAAAGACACAGATTGCAATATACCCCTACGGACAGGCGATGAATTGGGTGTAAGTGTTACTCAGAAATGAAGAGCTAGGACACAGAAGAGGAAGCCGTGAATGTCTTCAATAAATCAGTCATAAGACTGCTAATTTCTTAGAAAAACTTAAACATACAACTAGGTATCCCATAATAGAACATGAGTGGATGAAAGAGGTTTGTTCGGAGTAACTGAATCACACACAACCACAGCACGGAAGCCATCTTGTGAGTGTGGATATAACTTGTACCAAATAGTTAATTCGATGTTGAACACCCTAACATTCTGCGTGGTGTCTGTTTGTTCTATATCGTGTCTCCCTACCATATTCGCGCAACGACGCTCTGAGCGTGTTTTTTTATGGAATTGACTAGTTTGAACCTGAGACCTGTTGCTGGTAAGGAGACGTCAGACCACACATGACATGTAGAATTCAGAAGAGTTTAGTGAGACTAGCGATGATATAACCAAATACTTAATGATTTCAGCGTCAGCTCCACTGCACTCCCTGTAAAAGAATCTTAATACTAACTAAATTTAGAGGAAGGGGTTCAAGGCTTTCCTATTTTTAGTTAGCTGGTAAGTTAACGTCGAAAAAGTAGTTAAGTTTACCATTGGAAATTTTATTCTACTCACAAAACATTGTTTATAAATTGCACTATTGATAAAAGGAAATGTTTTAATACAGGATGGTAAAAACCAACTGCGTTCAACTAAAATGTGAACGAATATTCCCTGAATGGGTTTCCAAGTTCTGGAATGGATCGAAGGATGACCTATCCCATATCACATCTATAATCTAGGTTTAAATTAAGTTTCACAAAAGAGAAAACCATCAAAATGGTCTACAGTGACTCTCAATTATCTTTAATTACTTATCTAACCTGTCGTAAATTACAGTGGCTGATGTGGCTTCTCAATAACTATATAACAGAAAAATCATCGCGTTTCAGATTTTTACTTCAAGTGGCAAATGTGAACACCATGAGCTTTAATTGACGCAAAATTACGCAAAAAGGGGGTGTAACAGATGAGACTTTTGCAGTTCTGAGTGAAGCTTTATGCGCTGTTATGCGGCATCGCGTGCGTTCATTACCTTGTCGGTGTTCGTCAGGGGGCGGCGAGCAGCACAGCTCCGCTCACCTCACCGTCTCGGAAGCAACTCTCTCTAACTTCTCCTTACTACAATTTACCGAAGTTGGTTTAAAAAAACTATCTGGCTGTGTTGTCATCTGACCAATCAGGGTCTCAATGTTAACCTTAAGCTCCGCCTACAAAAATTCGGTCCATCCAATGAGAAACGTTATACTTTTCGTGGTGGGGCAATGTTTTTAAAGTTTGCAACGTAATAGAGACGCGAAAATGTCTCACGCTAAAACTTGCAGCTGGTGTGGTCCTTTTAATGTTGTCGTAAGATCTATACTAGTGTTCTGGAGGGCTCTAGCATTTAACATGGGTTGGGGGTTGGTCCTGAGGTAACAGAGACGCGAAAAAGTCTCACGCTAAAACTTGCGACTGGGATGGTCCTAACGGTTAGCTGGTGACGTGGATGTCCGTCCCTTATCGTAGGGCCTTCCAGCTTAACATGGTTTTGCTCTCGGCTTCTGTTCTCGTTTCTCCCCTCGGAACTGCGTCTATCTCACGGTGGGAAGGTATGACATGCCCTTAGGTATTCTTGTGTTAGTCTGTGGTATTCCATTTGCTCACTCGTTACTCGTATTACTTTTGTTAATTTAATGTCACGATTTATTCGGAGCTATGTGACATACTGCTGGATTTGCTTATCATGTCAGGGTTTACATGGAAGGTGTTGGATTTGCTTGACACCTTACAACACTGGAACATGCATTGATCCGGATGCGTCTACAATTTTGTCACGAGATGGACTAGTGGCGTGAATTTATTTCGCCTGAAGGGACAGCTGTAGATATTGAGTTCAACACAAATTGAAATGTCAAATAATTTGTTATAATGTTTAGCTTCAGTTATTAGAATAACAGTAGTAAATTACTGATGTTACTGCAGTCACGACAATTTTAGAGAAACCAACATGTTTACCAGCAAAGACATGCACTATTTTGATAGTGGAACGGACCAGAGACTTGGCTAGAAGAATCATCACAGAATGCATTGCGATACACGATTGCTATAGTCTTCATCTGTCCGTCAGAGATTCAAAAGCGTGGAAACTACTTGCCATGCAAGTTACTCAATTTACATAAAACATTATTTACAGTAATAAGTTTCTGTTACTCTCTTTTTGTTTGCCACAAAGCACTGGCTGGGTAGCGCAAAATGGTTCAAATGGCTCTCAGCACTATGGAACGTAACATCGGAGGTCATCAGGCCCCTAGAACTTAAAACTACTTAAACCTAACTAAACTAACGACATAACACACATCCATGCCCGAGGCAGGATTCGAACCTGCGACCGTTGTGGTCACTCGGTTCCAGACTGAAGCGCCTAGAACCGCTCGGCCACACTGTTCGGCTGGCTGGGTAGTTCGTTCACACACAACGAAGCTCACGGTGTGTGTCATAATCAAAAATACACTCACGACTGCACATACTGGGATAATGTTTGAGGATATTGGTTTCCCATTACAGCCTATAATAATTTTTCGTAAAGAAATAATACCGGTCTAACGAAGACATATATCCGTTAACAACTAAAGGACGGAGCGAAAGGATCTACTATGAACTTGAACGGGTGTCATGTGACATCCTACACGACGAAATGCATCGAAAGAAAAAGCTGTAGCATCATTGATTAGTAATCCAAACGTGCTCGGTCCTGGGTTGGAAAACCGCGACCACATAGATTTTGAAAAATTAATCATCAGCAGTGGCTGCCGAAGAGTTTCGGCATAAGCAGTCAACCCTCATTCAGCCAACGGCCTCCTCAAAGAGGGCAGAGGGACACGCAGCAGTTCCGGGTAATCTATCGTACTGCCCTTCACGTGGGTAAATGCCTCTAAAGGTGGAATAATCACCGATGATTAACGGCATGAGGATGCAGAAGGCAACAGCCACTACATTTAAGACATGAAATGTGTATCGCCTGACATGTGACCTGTAACTGAAAAAGTATCACGATGATCTCTCCATTGGCAAAATATTCCAGAATACCAGAATAGTCCCCCATTCAGGTCTCAATGGAGGGTCGGCCAGGGGGAGTGACCATGAGAAAAAGACTGAACAACAAGCAAAATAATAATGTTCTACGAATGGGGGCGTGGACAGTCAGAAGCTTTAACGTGGTAGGAAACCTACTAAATCGGAAGAGGGAAATGCTAAGACTCATTCCAGGTGTCGTGCGGGTCCGATGAAGTGAAATGGAAAGTAGACAAGGATTTCTGATTACATGATTACAGGACAGAATCAGCAGCAGCAGAATAGGATGTGACAGGGGTAGGATTCTTTATCAATAGGATGGTAGGGCGGCGAGTGAGGTACGTGGACAGTTCGGTGAAAGGGTTGTACTAATCAGAATGGACAGTGACAGTTCAGGTATACTTATGGACGTCAGTAACCAGAGATGAAGATATAGAGAGGTGACCGGGAGATATTGAACGGGGACTGCAGTACGTAAAGGAGATGAAAATCTAATAGTCACAGGAGATGAGAATGAGGTTGTAGAGGAAGAAGTACAAGAAATGGTTACAGGAGAATATGGGCTCGGTGACAGGAATGAGACAGGAGAAAAATAACTGCGTTTTGCAACAGATTTCAGCTAGTAATAGCGAATATTCTGTTCAAGAATCACAAGAAGAGGAAAAAGCTGGGAGAGGCAGGCAGATTTCAGTTAGATTACATCAGGACCAACAGAGATTCAAAAATTAGATACTAGGTTGTACTATGTACATAGGAGCAGATCACAATTTAGTAGTGATGAAGAACCGAATGAAGTTCAAGAGAACAGAAAGAAACAATGCTGAAGGAAGTAGGAAATGGCAGTAATAAGGAATGAAGCGGTATGCTTGAAGTTTTCTGAAGCATTAGATACTTGGATAAGGTCGAGTTGAGAAGACAGTTACGAAGGGGAATGGACGTTTCTAAAATGGGTCATCACAGAATTTTGAAAGAAAATCATAGGTACAAAGAAAGTAACTGAAGAAACCATGTGAAAGCAAAGAAACGCTTAAGTTGATCGATGAAGGAAGGATATACAACATTGTTCATGGAATTCAGGAAAGCAGAAATAAGTTACCTAGGAATGGAGTAAATCGGAAGTGTAGGGAAGCTAAGGCAAAATTGCTGCACAAAAAATGTGAAGAAACCGAAAAAGGAAAGATGGGTTGGCCGGCCAGTGTGGCCGTGCGGTTCTAGGCGCTTCAGTCTGGAACCGCGTGACCGCTACGGTCGCAGGTTCGATTCCTGCCTCGGGCATGGATGTGTGTGATGTCTTTAGGTTAGTTAGGTTTACGTAGTTCTTAGTTCTAGGGGACTGATGACCTTAGAAGTTAAGTCCCATAGTGCTCAGAGCCATTTTGAAATATGAGTTGAGGAACTGACCCAGTATATGTAAAACTGGAAACAACTTTCGGTGAAACAAAGAACAAGAGCGGTAACATTAAGAGTACCGTGGGATATCCACCTTTAAATGCAGAGGTATTAGAGGATAGGTGAAAAGATTACATTGAAGGCCTCTAAGAGAGGGAGGACTTGCCTGATGTGACAGAAGAAGACGCAGTAGTCGATATAGAAGAGACAGGGGATCCAGTAGTAGTCAGAATTTAAAAGAGCTTTGGAATAACTAAAGTCAAATAAAGCAGGAGGGATAGATAATAATGGATCAGAATTTCTAAAGTCATGAGAGGAGGTGGCAACAAAACGACTATTAACTTTGATGTGGAGAATGAATGAGTCTGGTGATGCACATCTGATTTTAGGAGAAATTTCATCCACACACAGTTTCGCGATTGTAAGAGCCGATAAGTGCGTGAATTATCCCAGAATCAGCTTAACAGCTCATATATCCAAGTTTCTGACAAGAATAATATACAGAAGAGTGAAAAAGAAAGTTGGGGATGTATTAAATAAAAACCAGTTTGGCTTTAGGAAAGGTAAAGGCACCAGTGCGGCAGTTCTGATGCTGTGGTTGATGATAAAAGTATGACTCAAGAAGAATCGAGACACATTCATAGGATTTGTCGACCTGTAAAAGGCGTTCAACCAAGTCAAACGGTGCAAACTGTGCGAAATTCTGAGAAATATAGGATTATGCTATAGGGAAAGAAGGGTAATGGAGTATATGTACAAGACCCAAGAGGAAACAACAAAAGTGGAAGACAGAGAAGGAGAAGGAAGTGCTTGGATTAAAAAAGGGTGTAAGACAGAGATGTAAGGCACAATGTAGCCTTTCGCTCCTAATGTTCCATCTACAAGTGTTACAAAAAGTTACGGCCAAACTTTCGGAAAACATTCCTCACACACAAATAAAGAAAAGATGTTATGCAGACATGTGTCCGGAAAAGCTTAATTTCCATGTTAGAGCTCATTTTAGTTTCGTCAGTGTGTACTGTCCTTCCTCGATTGACCGCCAGTTGGCCCAATTGAAGGAAGGTAATGATGACTTCGGTGCTTGTGTTCACATGCGACTCATTGCTCTCCAGTACTAGCATCAAGCACATCACTACGTAGCAACAGGTTAGTGTTCATCACGAACGTGGTTTTGCAGTCAGTGCAGTGTTTACAAATGCGGAGTTGGCAGACGCCCAATTGATGTATGGATAGGCAAGGGGCAATAGCCGTGGCGCGGTACGTTTGTATCGAGACAGATTTCCAGAACGAAGCTGTCCCGACAGGAAGACGTTCGAAGCAATTGATCGGCGTCTTAGGGAGCACAGTACTTTCCAGCCTATGACTCGCGACTGTGGAAGACCTAGAACGACGAGGACACCTGCAATGGACGAGGAAATTCTTCGTGCAGTTGACGATAACCCTAATGTCAGCGTCAGAGAAGTTGCTGCTTCACAAGGTAACGTTGACCACGTCACTGTATGGAGAGTGCTACGGGAGAACCAGTTGTTGCCGTACCATGTACAGCGTGTGCAGGCACTATCAGCAGCTGATTGGCCTCCACGGGTACACTTCTGCGAATAGTTCATCCAACAATGTGTCAATCCTCATTTGAGTGCAAATGTTCTCTTTACGGATGAGGTTTCATTCCAACGTGATCAGATTGTAAATTTTTACAAGCAACCTGTGTGGGCTGACGAGAATCCGCACGCAATTGTGCAATCACGTCATCAAAACAGATTTTCTGTGAACGTTTGTGCAAGCATTGTTGGTGATGTCTTGATTGGGCCCCATGTTCTTCCACCTACGCTCAATGGAGCACGTTATCATGATTTCATACGGGATACTCCACCTGCGGTGCTAGAACTTGTGCCTTTACAAGTACGACACAACATGTGGTTCATGCACGATGGAGCTCCTGCACATTTCAGTCGAGGTGTTCGTACCCTTCTCAACAACAGATTCGGTGACCGATGGATTGGTAGAGGCGGACCAATTCCATGGCCTCCATGCTCTTCTGACCTCAACCCTCTTGACTTTCATTTATTGGGGCATTTGAAAGCTCTTGTCTACGCAACCCCGGTACCAAATATAGAGACTCTTCGTGCTCGTACTGTGGACGGCTGTGATACAATACGCCATTCTCCAGGGCTGCATCAGCGCATCAGGGATTCCATGCGGTGGAGGGTGGATGCATGTATCCTCGCTAACGGAGGACATTTTGAACATTTCCTGTAACAAAGTGTTTGAAATCACGCTGGTACGTTCTGTTGCTGTGTGTTTCCATTCCGTGATTAATGTGATTTGAAGAGAAGTAATAAAATGAGCTCTAACATGGAAAGTAAGCGTTTCCGGACATATGTCCACATAACATATTTTCTTTCTTTGTGTGTGAGGGATGTTTCCCGAAAGTTTGGCCGTACCTTTTTGTAACACCCTGTATAATGAAGCAATAACCATGACCACCATTGTCCATCCTTCTTTCCAAGCAGATCTTCCTCTTTTGCCAATTGAGTAAATAAAAGAACCACAAAAGTAGCAGAAATGAGAACAGCGAGGAACTTAACGTTAGGATTGGTGATCAGGAAATAGATGAAACTGACAAATTCTACTACCTAGGCAGCAAAATCAACCAAGATCGAAGAAGGAAGGACGACTTAGAAAACAGACTAGCACTGGCAAAAAGAGCATTCCTGTCCTATAGAAGTCTAGTAGTATGAAACATGGGTCTCGATGTGAGGAAGAAATTCCTGAGATTGTACTTACACGTTTGGTGCTCTGAGGTAACGGGCGAGTTGTGGCACCCTTGAAATATTCGGAGTTGGCGTAGCCGCGCGGGGAGCATTTCGGCGGGCCGCGGCCTGGCAGCAACCACGTGGTGTCTAACGTTAGCTGAGCATGAGGGGTAGCCCCAGCACGTGGTCCATCCTCGTGGCTGGAAATTCCAGGTGACGTTGTGTCGATTTAGGAGACACGACGGCAGTGCCAAACATGGCGGACTTTGTGAAGCCTTAATACCAGACATTCCACAGTTCATATAGAAATTAATAGTAGCCGGATGAATCATGACATCTCAAAAAGAAACATGTACATTACCATTATTTTCACGACAATCTGATGGTGTAATCAGATATTCGATATTTTTCCTAGTTTAAAGTTTAGTATCCGACTGTAAATTATACAAGTAACACCCAGCAACGAATTTACAAAGTCTGACTGGTTCATCCGAGCAACGAATTTCCGAAATCTAAACGGTTCATCCGACTGCGTCGATCGGCGTGTGTTTAGAAAGCTATTAGTGTAAGCCTAAATAGGTATAAATTACAGACATGTAATTTGACTAGTACATGAGTTGTTGGAGGTCAAAGTGGCCGATTACTATCGATCAAGTCAGGCCATAAGTACTCCACATTTACAGAAAAAACGGTAGCAGCATGCTTATATTTATTCATCTATGTCTTTGTTTATATCAGATATATACTATCCGTGAAGAAATCGGTCAAATATTTGCTGTGTTTTAGAAAGCACAGAGACATTAGGCTACAGGCCTACTTTTGCTTGGTGTTTATGTATTTAATAACTTATGTTAGAGCGTGTTTGTGGTCCAGCTGTAGGAATATTTTCTAATTTCAAGTTATTTAAATGTAAATCCAGTATTAATAATGTGTTCCATTATGTATGTGAATGTGTGTTGGCTTGAAGACATGGTGGGAGCGCTCTCTCCAATCACAGTGCTCATGAATGGGGAGACTGGATGAAAGTGGGAGAAGAGTACGAGAGAGGACTCGGGGGACAGTACGACGCGAGGGATGCACGGTTGTGAGAGAGACTTGGAGTGTGGAGCGGTTTGCACTTGGTGGCGATCGATAGAAATTATTCGGGTGCGGACTTGTGAACTTGTGAGATTCCCAAGGTTTCTACAGTGAAGACGTAGTATGCGTTTAGAAGTGAATATCTCGCGAGCTATGTTGTAGTTCATAACTAATTACGTGCAGTAGGAACCTATTGTTTCCTGTTATTCAACTAACGTTTTATTTAATTGCTGGACTATCGACACCAATAAGTGTTTTGCAGAAATATACCACATTCTCAAAAGTACTTCTACTATTGTACTCATCATTTAAAGTCTTAAGGCAGTACTTGCAGATTTTATTCATTGCAATATTTTATTTACAAATTTCTACGTTACATTCCCGATTGCAGAGGAATAGGAACATTCGACCATTCGATTCATGTGTATATTCATATTGTATGCTGTACACTCAGCCATATTTGGCTTTTAATGTGGCAACTATGTATCCCAGCCCCTAGACAACGAAACCACCGAAAACTTTTAATATTTCCAGTTTGAGTAGGTGGTTACGTAGTTGAGGGCCACCACACCATCATCATTTTCTTAAATGGAAAGCCCGCAGTGCACAACACTGTATGATAGTGAAACGTGGATTGTGGGGAATACGGAACAGAAGAGAATCAAAGTATTTGAGATATGATGCTACAGAAGAAAGTAGAAAATTAGGTGGACTGATAAGTTAAGGAATGGGGTAGTTCTCCAGAGAATCGGCAAGGATAGGAATATAAGGAAAACACTGACAAGAAGAAGGGACAGGATGGTAGGACATCTATTAGGTCATCAGGAACTAACTTCCATGGTAGAATAGGGAGCTGCTGAGGGTAAAAACTATAGAGGAAGAAAGAGTTGCAATACATCCTGCAAATAATGTACTGCGTAGGTTGCAAGTGCTACTTCAAGATGAAGATGTTGGCACGAAGAGGAATTTGTGGCGGGCCCAGTCAGAAGGCTAGCGAATAAAGAAAAAGAGAAAGGAGAGAGAGTCTGCAGAGGCAATATGTTTACTAAATCTGTGTTGAACGAAATCATCTTTTGTTGTGAAATCTAAAAGCTATTTTGATTAGCATTTCCCGACTCTGTGATGAAATCCTTGTAAACACTTCTGAGGGAGCTACACAGAGTTCATGAGGTAATCTGTTCTTAAGCCACTAGCTGAAATTATTCGAGTAATAGTTAGTTACATATTCCATAGATCATTTTAACGATGCTTTTATGGAAATGATGCGAAACGGCTTAACCCACGGGACATGTATAAATGATTAGTTGGAACATTTCTAACGTATCATTTTTTAGTCCTACTCATGCAACCTTAATGAAGATATCAGTACTCTATTTTTAACGGGATATTAGTCTATAAATAGAAATATGCTCATTGGACAGAAGTGATTGTCCTTAAGAATGATTTTAGGTCAGATTGAAGAGCTACTTTTCTACCTGACACACAATTTATGTTAATGCACAAATGATCAAAAATATTCGTTGCTGCTTATATATAGTGATGAGTGATGGTGCAGTTGCTCCCTGAAGAGGTTCCTGGATAACGACTGCAGGTGAACACCTCTTATTATAGTTACTGCTTGCTTTTGTGCAATCAGTACCACCAAAAAATTATTCCATAAGACATTATTGAGCGGAAATATCCAGAATATGTCAGAAGGCTCATTATTTTCTTTTCAAGGCAATCATACGAACAGCAAAAGCAGTAAAACTTGAAAGACTCCGTAAAGTGTTTCTTAAAGCTGAATTTTTCAGCAATATGTACAACCAACAATTTTGAGCATTCTTCTCATTTTACTGACTCTTGTTCATGTAAAGAAGTTAAACAATTGTATGTTTTAGTCTGTCTGGAAAAATTCCCTCTGCTAGTGATGCATTACATGCATCATTAAGGACATTACTTACAGCATTAGAATACATTTTCAGAATTCTTTATGAAATTATATCACCACTATGAGTTTTTATAATTTGGAAGTTCATAATACTGTTAACTCAGTGAAGTATGATGAAGCTACTTCTAGTTGCTTAAGGTATTGTGGTATGACATTCTTTATAAACTCTTCTGCTACTTCAACTTAACCTATTTTTCCTGTTTGGGCTACTACGTTCAGAAAGTGGTTGTTAAAAGTATTCACAAGTTGTGAATTATCACTCACATTACAAGTAGTTATCCAAAGTTCACCAGTTTTTAATGGATTTTCTAGATAATGTTTTATGAATTCTACTTTCAAATACTGACACAAATTTCCTCGATTACATTGAATTCGACATTAGCATATATATCATTCCATACCATTCTCTTTAAACATTGAATCCTTTTCTCATTAATAAATTTTTATGTACCTGCTTTGTAACTGTATTATTTATTTCTGATAATTGCACATCAAGTTCACATACATTCTATTTAAATTCTTAGTTAAAAATTGGCAGCCAATAAAATAATTAGTTTCAAAGTAGTTTCATGCACAGGACTACAAAATGATAGTTAATGCTAAGTTTCGGCCACTGTGCCCTTTAGAAATTTGTGAGGGCCTCCATATAGGCATTCAAAGAAACTAATAATTTATGCATATCCTGTAATCTGACTCATTCCAAACATTTCATTAACAAAAGCGTTCAAATAATCTGGAGAATATTAACCAGTTAATTAACTAGTCTTCTACTTAAACCTCAAAAGGTGTTTGTGTATTCTGACCCACAAGGTGTTTTGAAGGTCTATAATTAAAAAAAACATTTGGTTTTAGTAAATTTCCTTCACCAATTTTGTTTTCCGCTTAGCGAAATACAGGGAAAAAATTATTTTGGAGCGGTAGTTGACATCTGCCGAAGTAGTACTTCTGACGCCGTTAGCCTTTTTAGATCCTGTGTATTTTAACCTCCATTGCTATAGCAAATTCTGAAAATATTCAGTTTGCCAACAATGGAACTATATGCTTGCAGTAAGGTGGATGTAAAGAAGTGAAGACAATATTGTTCTGAACTACAGAATGTCTATCTCTGTGGAAAGGAGGAAATGGGGGTGTGCAAGTCATCGCTTTTTCCTGTAACCAAACTGGTTTATAAACTGATTCACTTCTAATTATGTTACTAGGCTCCTACCTTTACAGTTCATACACTTCATAAGTTTTTTTTTCTTTGCGAGATGATGAAATAACAGAAACAACTATGAATATATCAGATAGTGATGAAGTGGTGTCAGAGAACGAAGATCATGTTTCGAAATGCAACTCTTCACCTTCACTAGAAGACGCAGATGATACACCAAAACAGCAAAAGGTAAACAGCGTAATTGTTAAATGAAAGGATAAATCAACTGAATGGAAGCAAGCACACCTGTCTCAAGAGGGACAACATGCAGAATTTAAAATAGTTCTCCTGACTTCAGGAGCAAAAAGGATGCCACTTGCTGGATTACAAATAATCAGGTTTCCTTCCTCTATCAATTGAAAAAAATTTACTCAGCCATTGTAATGGTGAAGAATATGGAGAAAAGTGGAAAAAGGAGATATTTTTCGCCTAGATGCTTACATAAGTCTGTTTTCATTAGCAGGAGTTTATAAGTCACATGATGAAACTAATGTAAGTTTATGGGGTGAGTACAAAGATCACCCAGTTTTCAGAGCTACAAGGTCAGTAGAAACTTTTAAAAAGATGACGTATTCGATTTTATGACCGTGAGTCAAGACTACACAGATATAAACAACGTAAGTTTCCACCTAAAAGGGATCTGTGGAAGAAATGGGTAGAGTTATTACCCAAATTATACAATACCAATACGTTTGTACAGTAAATGAACTACTAATTGCTCTCAGGGGCAACTGCCTTTTCGGGCAGTATATGCCAAGTAAGTTGACAAACTATGACAATAGGTTTTGGGTACTTCGTGACAATTACACAAGTTATGTGTGGAATATTCAGCCATCTACTGGGAAACGACCATGTAATGCCCCTGAAGAGCCGGAAGGTCTAAGAGTTGCTAGTGACTTTTCTTATGGATTCAAAGGGCACAATATCACCCTTCATAAGATTGCCTATAACAGCTTTTTCACCTGTTACTAACCAGAACAAATGGTGACTAAGAGAAATATTACAATGGGTTGTAACTGTGTGAAATAATAAGCCTTCTATCCCACCACAACAATTTCAAACCGCAGAAATTGTTAATCTTAGTTACATATGAACGTTTGCTTTCACAAAGGACACTTCGCTTCTCTTTGTTTCTTTTTTTTTCAGTTTTCTGACTGGTTTGATATGGCCAGCCACGAATTCCCTGTCCTGTACCAACCATTTCACCGCATAGTAGCACTTGCAATCTATGTCCTCAAGTATTTGCAGGATGTATTCCAAACCCCGTCTTCCTCTACAGTTGTTGCCTTCAACAGCTCTCTCTAGTACCATGTAAGTCATTCCCTGATAACAAATCCTTTCCCTTCTCCTTTTCAGTGTTTTCCACTTATTCCTTTCCTCTCCGATTTTGCGCAGTACCTCCTCATTCCTTACATTATCAGTCCATCTCACTTACAAAATTCATCTGTAGCACCACTTCTCAAATGCTTCGATTCCCTTCTGTTCCAGTTTTCCCTCAGTCCATGTTTCACTACTATAAAATGCTGGGTTCCAAACGTACATTCTCAGAAATTTCTCCCTCAAATTAAGGCCTATGTTTGGTAGTAGCAGATTTCTCTTGGTCATGAATACCTTTTTTTGTTAGTGCTAGTCTATTTTTATGTCCTCCTTGCTCTGTCAGTCATTGGTTATTTTTCTGCCTCGCCATTAGAGTTCCGTAGCTTCATGTACTTCGCTACCATCAATCCTGCTGTTAATTTTCCCGCTGTTTTCATTCCTTCCTGCTACTTCTCATTACTTTCGCCTTTCTTCGATTTACTCTCGGTCCATATTCTGCACTCATTAGACTGTTCATTCCATTCAGCAGATCATGTAATTCTTCTTCACTTCCACTCAGGATAGCAATGTCATCAGCGAATCTTATCATTGCTATCCTTTCACCTTGAATTTTACTTTCACTCCTGAATCTTTCTTTTATTTTCATCATTGCATCTTCGATGTACAGATTGAACAGTAGGGGCGAAAACCTACAACCCTGTCTTATACACTTTTTAATCCAAGTGCTTCGTTTTTGATTGTCCACTCTTGTTAAACCCTCTTGGCTCTTGTACATATTACATATTACCCGCCCCTCCCTATAGCTTGCCGAGGAATTTCAAACATCTTGCACCACTTTACATTTTTCGAACTCTCTTCCACGTCAACAAACCCTATTAACGTGTCTTGATTTTTCTTTAATTTTGTTTCCATTGTCAACTGCAACGTCAGAACTGCCACTCTGGTGACATAACCTTTGTTAATACCTAACTGATTGTCATCTAACACATTCTCAGATTTCTTTTCCATTCTTCTATGTGTTATTAAAGTCAGCAACTTGGATGCTTCAGCTGTTAAGCTGATTCTGCGATAATTCTGACACTTGTCAGCCTTTGCAGACTTCGAAATTGTGTGGATGATATTTTTCCGAAACTCAAATGATATGGCGCCAGACGCAAACATGCACTCTGCATCACAATGAAAAAGCATATCCACATACAGTACTTGTTCTATAAGAGGTAGCTTACCCCAATAGAACGCAAACACGCTACAGCGAAGAAGACTATTCCTAGAAAATATTGGCGAACAGATAATCGGTGGGGATACGAATAGACGAGGACTTCTTCCAAGAATAAATGCTGCAAGAGAAGCTGTAGAGATAAGAATATAGTTTGAAATCTCCACATCGGAAGTAAATTAGCTTAGGAGTAAGAAGAGAGATAGATATTATCTATTGGAAAAAGCTTTGCATAGTGTAGCAAAATCAACTCACACATGATTATAATATCGATTATTGTACTGTTGTTGCATTTATATGCAGATTGAATAATTATTATATTAAATTGCGTCAATTAGACTTTTATTTACGATTTCAATACACAAATGTGAAAAAGTATACCTACAGAAAACAAAAAATAATAGTTCTTTTTTGACCGAAACATCTTAAGTTGTATGTGCAAAATAAACACTGTAGTAGGGTTAGGATACACTGGAAGTACAGAGAACTGGGGCAACACATTAAATTACCGATATGCGCCATTAACTTTTGTTAACCTTTTAAAGAAGAACAGCTATGAGCGATTGAAATGGAAACTACACAAATTCCAAGAACACGTAATTTGTCATACAGGTAACAGATTGAGCAAACATCACATTGGCAAATGAATTCCACCTGGACGCTCCACAGTAACCTGCTTTGAACAACTCACTTTATTTGCAGATAACACTGTATGCAGTTTAGAATGTTTCAGCATTCTCGGAGAGCGCTTCGGAAACAGACGACAGGCACTGCGAATCCTAACTCATTAAGCTGGATAAATATGATTAGCGAAATGAAATTCTCAAAGCGCACTTCTAATTAGCGAGCATTACTTGCTCTGTACGTGGCAGAAGTCTTTTGTTCCACAGTTAATTTCTTGTTTGCTTTACGTAGTCGTGAACAGTAATTTTTATAAATCTAGGAATTAATTCTTTTCGACAGAAATTTATTAAAATACTTCTCCAGCAGTGCAAACGGCACTAGTATCTTTACACCGCAGAGATTCATAAGGAATTAAGTCACATTTTTCTTTTTTAGCTAAAAACTTAACATTACTTGGTAAATGCAACTTCTCCGCGTCTTTTCAGTCCAAATGTTGATGCAAATCATTAATTCGTGAAAGCATAACTCTCTTCAGCACAGGCTGATTAACTTTTCAGCACGTTCAGGACACTGTTTTTTGTGGGAACAAATGTTTTATTTGTTATCTTTTGGTTTCACTAAACCTCGGCATTGTACTACGAATGGTCGAACTCAATTTGGCACGTGAAACCATAAATGTGTGGCAGGAATAGGTATACGCTTCTTAATATACAGTGATCAACATGCAGTCGGTACATACTCTCACTTTGGGTGTTCTACACTAAGAAAGATAAAAATTTCCGTCGTCCGCACTCAAGCGTTGCCAGTGCATCATCTTACGTTATTTGGCAACGTTAGATTTCCATGTATCAACACCGTGGTTGTAGAAAAAAGAAGACCGTCGCTTATTCCCACGGGGGCGTTTATGTATGAAAGATTAGAAAGAAAGTGAAAGCCATTCTAATGTAAGTTCTTACATGATCGTCTATATCTGTCTGAATGTTGGACTATCGCAGTATTAAAAATAACATGTCTTCCGAAAACAAAATAAGCTAAGATATATATGAGACTGACGTTGCGGAAACGGTTAATGTACTTAAAAATGATAAATCCTTCTAACGTTAAAGTACAGTTTTCTTTGTAAATTGTCGTCTCAGTTCTCATGCTGACATACAATAAAAACAAATTTGCACATATCAACTCCAGAACATTATGCACAGCGAGAGGGCTTAGTATGTAAATGTTTCATGCATTACATACTCAGTATTTTCATATAATTTTCGTTGAACAATGGTACAAGTGTGGAGTACTGCACCTAAACATTGTTCACGGAGTGTATTCATGCAGAGATATCTTGGTGATCATTTCGTCATTCCAACAAAAACATTTTGTTGAATGAATGACAAGGGAGACTACGAACTCTTAGCAAATTAACCATTGGAGAATTTGATATTCTCTGTGAAGTAAGGATATTTAATTCTGTAATGGAGAGAAAACAGTTTATTTACGTCAGCTAAAATACACGACTTAGCTGAAACGACTACATTCTTTAGTAAGGTTCAACGGTTTTATTTCGACATTCAGTAATTGCTCATTCCTTACATCTCTCCATCTTAATTGATGTTGGAAAGAAATATTTTATTTATGAACAGAAGTGAATAATTTTCTGTTACTATGGTTGGGAGTAAAATCCAGCGTTACAACTCTTTTAGTAAAGATGATGTTTCTGCTATGTCAGAACTGTTATACACACAGTATTTTTTGTGTAAAGAATTCAGACAGTTTTTGTAATAAGCGGAAGTAAACAATTTCCATTTACTTTCCCGAGACATAGGTGATTTAAATATGCCTTTTCGGTATAAAATATAACTGAATATGAAAGTCGCCAAGTACAGTTACCCTGGTTTCACTTGCGGAACTGTGAATATAAATTAACGAAGTATTAAGTTCTTAATCAATTACATGGTGTCTAAATCAAGACTGAACCAAGGTATGAAACCGTAAGTGCTAAAGTCTCAACCTAAAAATTGTGGCGCGGACTCAAAGAGACGCTGAATGCCGCCAGGCTATTCCCGATTCACTTTGTTTGTGCTCAAAGCCGTCAAGCATTGATATTACCTCGTAATAAAATTTTCGCTCAATGATGTCCTTGGCTTTGGTACGTGATGACATAGGGATACAAAGACGCTGGGAAAATGAGTGACCCGCTATTTTTGTTTTATATTTCGCACGTTAGATATTACAGGATTTACAGTTCAGTCTAACACGCATAAAGCTGTCACTGTAGGACTAGATGAAGCGAATCTCATTCCGAAAACACAGTATTTTTCCCCATACAAGGTAGTGACATCGTTGTGTAGTGTCACCCATGGCCCCATGTCATTTCTCTTGTGGAGAAAATTTTCATGTGTAACCGCGTGGAATGCAGTAGTAGGGGAAGGATTAGAATAAAAAGTTACAGGAGACTATGGGCTTGGGACAAGGCATGATAGAGATGAAAGACTAAGAGTTCTGTAGTAAACTTCAGCTGGTAAAAGCGAATACTCTGTTCAAGGATCAGAAGAGGAGAAGGTATACTCGAAAAGACCGGATCATACGGGAAGATTTCAGTTAGGTTGCATCATGGTCAGACAGAGATTCCGAAATCAGAAGTTGTATCGTAAGGCGTACCCAGGAGCAGGTATAGACTCAGATTACAACATACAACACAATAGTGATAAAGAGTAGGCTGAAGTTTACGACATTAGTCAGGAAGATTCAATACGCATTGAAGTGGGATACGGAAGAAGTATAGAATGACGAGATACGGTTGAAGTTATCTAAAGCTATAGATACAGCAATAAGGAATAGCTAAATAGGCAGTACAGTTGAAGAGGAATGGACGTCTGTAAAAAGGGCCATCACAGAATTTGGAAAGGAAAACGTAGGTACAAAGAAGGTAGCTGCCAAGAAACCATGGGTAACAGAAATACTTCAATCGATCGATGAAAGGAAGAAGTACAAAAATGTTCAGGGAAACAGGACTAGAGATATATAAATCGTTAAGGAATGAAATAAATAGGAAGTGCAGGTGAAGCTAAGACAAAATTGTTACAGGAAAAATGTGAATAAATAGAAAAAGAAATGATTGTCGGAAGGACACACTCAGGCTACAGGAAAGTCAAAACAACCTCCGGTTACATTAAAAACAAGGGTGATAACATTAACAGCGCAACGAGAATTCCTCTGTTAAATGCAGAAGAAAGAGTGGAGAGGGGGAAAGAATACTTTGATAGCCACTATGAGGGGGAAGATTTGTCTGATGTGATGGAAGAAGAAACAGGAGTCGAGTTAGAACAGATAGGGGACCTATTATCAGAATTTAAAAGAGCTTTGGAGGTTTTATCATATAAAACAGAAGGGATAGATAATATTCCAGAATTTCTAAAATCATTGAGGGTAGTGGCAAGAAAACGACTATTCACTTTGGTGCGTAGAATGTATGAGCCTGGCCACTTTCGAAAAGCATCATCCACAGAACTGCGCAGACGACAAGAGCTGAGATGTGCGAGACTTATCGCACAAGCAGCGTAACAGTTCATGCATCAAGGTTGCTTACAAGAATAATACCCAGAAGAAAGGAAAAGAAAGTTGATAATGCGCTAGATGAAGATCAGTTTGGCTCTAGGAAAGTTAAAGCCACGAGAGAGGCAATTCTGACGTTGCGGTTAATAATGGAAGCAAGACTAAAGAAAGCTCAAGGCACGTTCATAGGATTTCTTATCCTGCAGAAAGCATTCGACAGTGTAAAATGGTGCAACTTGTTCGAAATTCTGAAAAAAGTAGGGGTAAGCTATAGGATGAGAAGGGTCATGTACAATACGTACAACAGCCAAGAGGGAATAATAAGAGTTGATGACCAAGAACGAAGTGCTGTATTACGATGAGTGTAAAACACGGATATAGCCTTTCGCCCCTATTGTTCAATCTGCACATCGAGGAAGCAATGATGGAAATAACAGAAGGGTTCAGCAGTGGAATAAAAATTCAAGGTGAAAGGATAACAATGATACGATTAGCAGATGACATTGCTATCCTGAATGAAAGTGAGGAAGAACTACGTGATCTGCTGAACGGAATGAACAGCCTAATGAGTAAAGAGTATGGATTGAGAGTAAATCAAAGAAAGACGAAATTAATGAGATGCAGCAGAAAAAGGAACTGCGAGAAACTTAACATCTGGATTGATGGTGATGAAGTTAAGGAATTCTGCTTCCTAGGCTGTAAAATAACTAATTACGAACGGAACAAGGAGGTCATCAAAAGCAGACTATCAATGGCAAAAAGATTATTCCTGGCCAAGAGAAGTCTACTAATATCAAATATCCCCATTTGAGGAAGAAATTTCTAAAAATTTACGTCTGGAGTACAGAATTGTATGGTAGTGAAACATGGACTGTGGGAAAACCGGATCAGAAGGAAATCGAAGTATATGAGATGTGGTGCTACAGATGAAAATTGGGTGGATTGATAAGGTAAGGAATGAGAAGGTTCTGCGCAGAATCGGAGATCAAAATCTTTCATTTGCTAACTATGCCTATCAGTAGTTAGTGCCTTCAGTAGTTACAATCTTTTATTTAGCTGGCAGTATTGGCGCTCGCTGTATTGCAGTAGTTCGAGTAACGAAGATTTTTGTGAGGTAAGTGATTCATGAAAGGTATGGGTTATTGTTAGTCAGGGCCATTCTTTTGTAGGGATTATTGAAAATCAGATTGCGTTGCGCGAAAAATAGTGTGTGTCAGTTTAGTGTTGATCAGGATAAGTAAAGAGCGAAATGTCTGAGTACGTTCAGTTCTGCTCAGCTGATTGAAAATCAAATAACTTAAGGGGTATACAAGCACAGTAATTCATTTCTAAGGGGATGTTTCACACGTCCAGATATCCACGGACCCGTAATAGTATTTCTTTGACATTCTATGTATTTTTTTATTAACTTCCCGCATAGATATATTCCTTACATTATACAACAGTGTCTATCGGGAGTACGTTACATGCAGTTCTTCTACTGGTTATCCAATGGATTTATGTACGGTGGAATCTTCAGTACCATCTACTCACGAAATGTGTAGTCATATAATGTGCAGAATATTTGTGTGTCGTTGAATGCTAGTATTTATAGTCAATCTGATAGCAAAGCGACAGGAAAAATTTCACCTAATTTCAAATAACTCAACGAATTGTGTTCGAGGGAAGTTTGGCCGTTTACAGTTTATATTAATAACAATTCCTTGAGAACACAGATTTACTTCAAACTCGGTGCGCCTTTGGTAGGCCATTGAAACAAAACAAAGTGCAAGTAGTAAGTTGCACTACTCTGTAAATTCCGAGAAAATGGCCAATGAAGTTTTATGCGTCTATTATGTGGCTTTTGTATCTGTTTCTAGGAACTGGCTGATAGAGCTCATGGTGATCAAGTGATAAGTGTCCGAGCTTCGTAAGACGAACGTGTATGAGGTGAGGATTCCACTCCCAGTCAAACTTAAGTTAATCTTTTTCTTTTTAATCACTGGTAACATTAAATTTATATGACATTTGAGAGATAATGTAACGAAAGAACGACCAAATGAGTTTGCATGAAGTCTTGCATGAAGTTTCAATTTGTTTCCCATGTCTGTGTGGTAGTGACTGTGGGAAAACCGGTACCCAAGAGAGTAGAAAGCATTTAAGATGTGGTGCTACAGACGAATCTGGGAAATTGGGTGGACGGATAAGACAGAAATAAGGAGTTTCTGAACAGAATCGGAAAGGAATACGTCGTAAACATGACAAGGACCAGAGGTAAGATGGCAGGACATCTTTTAAGACGTCAGGGAGTGACTTCAATGTTACTAGATGGAGCTGTAGAGAGCAAAAGCTGTAGAGGAAGAGAGACACTGGAATACATCCAGAAAATAATTGAGGACGTAGGTTGCAAGTGCTACACGTGCACGAAGAGGTTGGCAGAAGAGAGCAATTCGTGACGGGTCGCATCAAACCCACTAGAAGTTTGATGATGAAAGAAAACGACAAATATATCCTGCAACGTGTGATTTAGAGAGCACATCCGACGGGTTCCTGTACATTACTTTCGTGTCTAGAACATTGTGACTACATTACTAACTGTAAATGACGTCATTCTCATCATTATTCATCGATATCTGACATGGGCTTTCCAAGTCTGTCCCCCGCCCTTGAAAATTTGATTATAAATAGTAAACAGATAAATAACATATGAAATTCACTAGTATTACCAAAACACACATTGTTTTTTTTATTGTCTTACCTCTGAAATGTCATACAAATTAAACAATGTGGCCAGCACAGAAAAATACATAGATGAAAAAATAAGTGGATTGAAACCGCCACCGCATTCAAACCCACTTGCAACGCGTGAACGTAACCGCCCTTTTTTTTCTTTCTTCGTCTACAGGAATGAACAGACACTGTCAGCTTCAGGCCGCGTGGAGGCAAGGTGGGCAGGTGTCGAAACCTGATGCCCGGCCACGATGCCTCCTCCCCCCCCCCCCCACCCCACCCCACCCTCGCACGCCTGTGCTGGTCCGTCATATGGAAATGGTACTAGGGTGAGTTTTTTACTTCATTTTATTTTATTTAATTTTTATATTTTCTTAAATTTCTTCTTTGTTTTTATTTGTTTTCTGAAAAGAAAACTTGATAGATAAAAGTTCCACAGTTCCTAGAGTCAATGGGAAACTAATTCTTTGTTCCAGGAAGAACACAATGGGAAAATGCTCCAGAGAAAAAAGAAGAAAAATAAGCCTCCCAATTCCTTTAAAATTAAAGACAAGGTGCAACATTTTCGCAAATATAAGACGATAACGTGGAAACCTCTGACACTTCCAATTAGTTTTTAACATTTATTGGTGAAAAACAAGGGGTGTCGGGATCGTTGTCACACCCGAATATAGTGAACGTAGTGTGTGATAAGCCACAAGATCGAATTAGCCTTGGTCGAGGGAAAACGGAAAAGTCTGAAAAAAGTTCTCGTCCAAAAGAGGCAAATTTGTGTGGTAGTGTATGAGGTTTATGATTTGTGTCACAAAGACCAGTGGGGCTGAGACCAACGCTTTGGAGGTGTTCGTTAGTCGCGATCAGATTTTGAATGACCCTATACCACGATGAGGCGAAGTCCTTCGAAGAGTAGGAAGACTGACATGAAACCACACTGTTTTCCAGGATACCAATTAGAACTGGAGAGAGGGAGAAAGCAAGGATCTGGTGATAAGGTATGTCGTTGATAAAATGTCAGCTCCCAGGAAACTTATTTATAAAAGACACGTAACGAAGCGAAATGTAATAGAATGAGTTGCTCGCGTACATGTTAAATCGGTACTCATTATTAACAATAGTAAAGTCTTCACTCTGATATTGGGAAGACCCAGCCCTTCAAGGGAACGGGGCCTTTCAACCACTTCGAAAAATATGACTTTTCCAAAGGAAACGACCTGGCATTTGCGTGAGATTGCGTACTATCATGGCGGGGGATATTCGTGCGACATAGCACACTCCGCTGAAAATGTAGCAATCTAAGACGCGCACTTTGTGAAGAAGACTTAGGGAACGGCGTTTGTGTTCACGAACCGCCCCTTTAATTCGATTCTTCACCTGCCGCCAATTGATTACAGTCATTTTCATCAGAGAGCAATCCACGGTAATTCCCAACGATTTGTGGCGAGCAGCAACCGTTGCCCATGGAATGAAAACGTGTTGAGAACCGTGCAGTGATAGTAGGGTATATTTCCGTTACTTAATGCGGGCTCCTGAGAATGGACAAATGGAATCCATTATGTCCTTAAGCACGGTTGTATCATCGGTATGACGTAGCAGTACCATAACACCATCCGCATATTCTCGTGAGAAGGTCTCTCATATCATCTTCCAGCCACTTAATTGATAGTAAATACGGCGAAGCAGAGGTTCTGAGGATAAGACAAAAACTGACATGGGGAGGGAACTTCCTTACGGTAGGCTCCTTCGGATGCTTGTGTGTGGAGGAAGTACGAAAGATGCGTGAATACCAGTAAAAAGATTGGATAATACACACGGTAGGATTGAAACCGGTCGCCTTGAGCACCTGCCGCAAAAAGCCATGACTGACCCGGCCAAATGCCTTATTAAACTAAAAAAAGGAAAGACTCCAGAAACAGTAGTCACTGCTGCCACCGAGACAACTTGTGGCAGAAGTCAGAATTGTGCGGCCAGGCGCACAGCTTTGGTGTATCTAGCAGTATAAAGGATCGCCCAAAAATCGCTCTCGCTACAGTTTTGTAATCAAAATTAAGTAGTGTTATCGGGAGGAATTTATTAATGTCTGGGCGGCTAGTTGTCTTCGTAATTAGAACGATTTCACCAAACTTGAAGGGGTCAGGAGTCAAAACACACCCCCGGGTCACGTTTACCAGTGACGTAATGGTATCACCTATAAGAAGCCAAAAATGTACGTAAAATACCTCGTGAGTACCATTGAGTCCCGGCCATTTTTCGATGGTGAATCAACAAGTCGATATGTATCATCCTAAGTAAAGTCACTAAGAATGTCATCATTTAATGCGGGAGAAACCATGCAATAAATCTAGGAGAGGAGTGAAGCCATCAAAGACATTCGTATCAGTAGCAGGGTCATCATCAACGTCGGTAAAGTATATATAGATTGCTGTGGAAATGTCACGTTGTGATGCCAGTATGTGACCATCGGTGTAAGAGACGTGATACATGCTCGCCTGCGATGCCTACGCAACCAGATAAGGTGGTATAAGATCAGTTCATCCTTGTAGGAAGGATTGGGATTTTGATCGCAGCCCGAGTCCTTCCAGTTGTTGCATTCTTGAATATAAAGTTTCACCTTAACAATGCAGATATCCATAATCCGTCAGGGAACTTGTCTGGCACCGTCATAAAGTTGACCCAAGACGAAATAATAAAATTCTTCTGTCCTTCTTCCCGGGTTCGATTCCCGGCGGTGTCAGGGATTTTCTCTGCCTCGTGATGACTGGGTGTTGTGTGATGTCCTTAGGTTAGTTAAGTTTAAGTAGTTCTAAGTTCTAGGGCACTGATGACCTCAGATGTCAAGTCCCATAGTGCTCAGAGCCATTTGAACCATTTTCTGTCCTTAGATCTCTCGGCCACTCAGCGCAGTAAAGCATTAAAGTTTTCCGGAGCGAAAGTTTCGCCTGCCCTGATCATCATCCCATAAGAGAAGGATAACAGTCCTGCGAACGCAAGCTACGAAGGCAAACCTCTCGAACGATAATCTCAAGGGAGGGATCTTTTAAGGCAGACGTGTTCAACATCCTTGGAGGGGGGGGGGGGCAGTTTTACTGATTACGGCACATGATTTAAAGATAGAACTATGGCAAAGTGGTCAAAAAACAAGCGGGTATCACGTTTATCGCTAACAGCTGCCCACATAAAGGGTCAGAAAGATAAAAGCGATCGAATTGGCTGCTGGAAGGAGCTGTAAAATGCATTTACCTGACGAGAGTGAGATATTGACAGATCCACGCATCTCGTATTTTCGAAGAACGCAAGAATTAAAATTAGGGGTCTGATCCACAGTACACAAAACACAGTTAAAATCTCTGCCTAACAGAAGTTTCTGTGAATTTTTACGAAATAAATGACCTATACCCTCTTTATAAAAGTGCGCATAATCTGTGGAACGATCAGATCCTGAAGGGGCATAAAGAAGAATCAAAGTAAGGTCACAAAAGTGCTCGGCCGATATGAAGAACTTCGGAATCAGTGGTAGTCCATCTCTGTAGAATATCGCAGTAGTAGTAGATAGTTCAGCAGCCATATTAAAGAAAACAGAAACCCCGGGCATAGAAAAATTTTCAAATAACACTTCTCGCAAAAATATCACATCTGTACCTGAATCGAAAATAAATATAAGAAAGACGGTATTGAGGAAACTATCAACAACTTCGGCCGGTAGATTAATCACTAACATTCGTGTATTCTACCTTCTCGTTCGTCAGATTAACCATGCTATTAGAGCAATCGCGATGAGTGAAACAGACTTTTTGTCCGTGCTGCAAAACGAGCCTGACAAACTGAAGCGGGTCCATGAACTTGACATAAAAAACATTCGATTCAGAATCGAAGTAAGCAGTGTGAAACTTTTCTGAAGTGAAGTGACCTTCATCGTTTCTACAAGTCGATCACGAATTTCTAACGAACTCTGCTACACGACAAGCGTGTACTTGTCAAAACTAAAACTGACGGTACCTGTGCTTCGAAAGTTCCTGGGAGCCATGGACGACATCACGACTCAAGACAACGACGCGCCAAGATGGAATCACAAACACAAGACGCCGAGCGACAAACAACTATGTGACACTCACAACGAGTCAAACGGCACTGAGGACAAACAAGGAAGCTCCCGCAGCGCAACCATAGAGGCGAGAACAGGCGGAAGCCCCACGCCGGGCGTGCGAAGTGGGAATGTATGGCCTGCCGCTTGACCACAATGACTGTACATGATCAACACCTTCGCACAGATACATCCGTTACATAATAGACCCGTACAACTACTCTAGCGATTTTCTCGGAATTGTCAGTGTACTGCGTCTTACTAAATGCACATTACGCTGCTTTAATGGCCCACTAAAGTTGTATAAAGTTTGAAGTAAATCCGTGATCCCAACGTCGTGACTTCCCCTTGTAAGTTACCATCCCGGAATTCGGAACACAACACTAGTTATAGGCTGCCAATATAACGGCTTCCAGGGACATCCAAAATTTTGTTTTAATACTTCTTGTAATTATTGACTGAATTTTGAATATTGAATTGCGATCATTATCTACTCATTAGGAAGTAACTTCTTATATCAAAATTTTTAAGGAAATACGACAAGTATTAGCGATAGAAACTGAGCTTTTATCTTGGGGCACCGTAACTATCAGCTCGCAGATACCCAGGCTATATTCATCCAGTATTCGAGAATTAGAGAGCTTATTGATTACCAAGTGAGTTCAAACGCTTACGGAGCTTTTTATCGCTGTAAAAACCTCCTTCCTACTCCCCTTCTATCCCGGAATTCGGAACACGATACTAGTTATAAGCTGCCAATATAACGGCTTCCAGGGACATGAACATAAACACAATGACCAAACGAAGAAAAAGTTCCTCTCACCATATTTTCGATGTTCATGAGATAAAGCTGCAGTGACAGACATTACATTTTATTTCACTAATTCTTTACTAATAACTCCATTCGCAACACACATTGTACACTCTATCCACATAGATCACTAAGGGCTCCTGTGGAATTGAATTACTGTGTGGCACACAGTTCAGGAGGTTTGCGTCAAAAGAATTCAGATTGTTTTACTTAAAATGAAGCACGAATCATCTAGATTACCTTCATTCTCCTAGCGACTTCTTTCGGGTTCCCGGGTTCGGTTCCCGGCGGGGTCAGGGATTTTCTCTGCCTCGTGATGACTGGGTGTTGTGTGATGTCCTTAGGTTAGTTAGGTTTAAGAAGTTCTAAGTTCTAGGGGACTGATGACCATAGATGTTAAGTCCCATAGTGTTCAGAGCCATTTTTTCTAGCGACTTCCAGCAGCCTTAACGCATAATTTGAAATGGAACTTCCTGGCAGATTAAAGCTGTGTGCCGGACTGAGGCTTGAAATCGGGATATTCGCGCGCAAGCGCTCTATCAACTGAGCTACCCAAGCACAGCTCATGATCTGTCCTCACAGCTCCAATTCTGCCATTACGTCATATATTACCTTCCAAACTCTACAGATGGTCTCTTGCAAACCTCGCGTAACTAGAACCCTTGGAAGAAAGGACAATGTGGGGACATGGCTTAGCCACAGTCGTGGCGATGTTCCCAGAATGAAATTTTCACTCTGCAGCGGAGTGTCCGCTGATATTAAACTTACTGGTAGATTAAAACTGTGTGCTGGATCGAGACTCGAACTCGGGACATCTGCCTGACGCGGGCAAGTGCTCTACCGACTGAGCTACCCAAGCTGCTAGTTCTGCAAGGTTCGCAGAAGACCATCTGTGAAGGTTGGAAGATAGAGACGAGGTATTGGCAGAATTGGAGCTGTGAGGACAGGTCCTGAGTCGTGCTTGGGTAGCTCAGTCGGTAGAGAACTTGCTCGCGAAAGGCAAAGGTCCCGAGCTCCAGTCTCATTCTGGCACACAGTTTTAATCTACCAGGGAGTTTCGTATCAGTGCACACTCCTCCGCAGAGTGAAAATGAAAATTTCATTATGGATAATTTCAAATGCATTGTAAGT
This sequence comes from Schistocerca piceifrons, assembly GCF_021461385.2. NCBI lineage: Eukaryota > Metazoa > Arthropoda > Insecta > Orthoptera > Acrididae > Schistocerca > Schistocerca piceifrons. The sequence continues at coordinate 169,863,812 of NC_060139.1, forward strand.
TTTTTTCGCTTACATGATTGACTTCAAATACGTAAAACATTAAGACATTTGTACAAAATCTTCAATTGTGTGTGAATTCCCACCTGAGTCCGGAACCGCGCTGCTGCTACGGTAGCAGGTTGAATCTTGCCTCGGGCATGGAAGTTTGTGACGTCCTTAGGTTAGTTAGATTTAAGTAGTTCTAAGTCTAGGGGACTGATGATCTCAGATGTTAAGTCCCATAGTGCTTAGAGCCATTTGAACCATTTGTGAATTCCTAAGGGAGCAAACGGCTGAGGTTATGGGTCCCTAGACTTACACACTACTTAACTAACTTACGCTAAGAACAACACACACAACCATGCCCAAGGGAGGACTCGAACCTCGGGGGGGAGGGGGCGTGCAAAGACATTTGTAAAGTAATGAGATATTTGAAACTGTTTTATTCATTTTAGTTCTGTTCTTTAATGAAATGGGGTTTACTGGCTTTACTAAACCGCTGTAAGGCTGGAAAAAAGTAATCAGTGAATGTTTATCTCACATCCAACTGTCACTGCATTCCTTCCTTTTAGTCTGTGACCGTCACTTCTGAAATCCAACACATTATTTTGTCTAAGTCATCTTATATACTCCTACACTCTTTCAACTTCGACGCGTGCCTTTACACCACAGCATCATCAGCAAACAACCGCAGTTTTCTGGGCACCTCATACGCCAGATCAATTATATATACAGAAAATAAAGCGGCCCTATCACACTTGTCGAAGAGGATAACATACAAGGTCCTATTAATAAATCTCTGAAACACGTATCTGAGAACCTCTTCAGTATGTCAGTATGTCAGTTGGCGGTGGAGTACAGTGTTAAATGTTTTCGGAAGTATAGAAGTACGGAATCTGCCTGTTGCATTTAAATCATATTCCGAAGTATATCATGTAAGAAAATGGCAAGCTGATTTTTGCACGAGCGATGCTTTCTAAGTCCGTCCTGATCCAAATTATACATGTTATACTCAAATTGAGAATATGTTCAAGGATTCTGCAGCAAACCTATGATAGTGAAATCGGTTTGTTATTTTGCCGGTCCATTCTTTTACCCTTCTTATATACAGGAGTCATCTTTTCTCCAGTCGCTTGTGAGTATGCACTGGTTGAGATCTCCACGATAAACGCAAGCTAAGTAATAGACTAATGGCTCAGATACTCTTTATAAAACCTAACTGGGATTCCGTACGAACCTTGTGACTAACTTGTTTTCTGCTCAGTGATTCATTTCTCAACGTTTATTACTATGTCATCCAAAGCAGGAGTTTGTTCGATGGTGAAACTACGGGATGTATGTAGATTCAACTGCATGAACGATTTCTGAAACTCTAAATTTAAAACTTTTGCTTTCGATCTGCTATTTTTATCTGCCACACCAGGCTGGTGAACGACACACTGGACGGAATCCTTTGCGCTGCTTAGCGATGTTACATAGGACGAGGAACTTTCAAGGGTTCTCTGTCGGATCTTCTGCTAAAGTATGACGGTAACAATTTTTATCCAATTCGCGCGTAGATCTTTCCACAGACGCACGAATGTCTACTAAACTTTGCCTGTCGTCATTTGCCCCTTCTCTTTTGGAAGGAGAATGCAACAGCCTCTGATTCCTCAGCATTTTGCGAATTTCGTTGTCAAACGATGGTGATTCTTTCCCGTTCATAATCCACTTAATATACCACGATTTACAACTTTACCTTCGCCCATAATTCCTCCACGTCCCTCTCACTGGAAGTAAGTGATGTCAATTCACTGTTTAAATAAGATGCTTACAAATGTATATCTGCTCTTCCTAGCAACTATTTAGTTATACCTTGTATAACATAGATAAATACTTCAAAGTTTTACTGTCCTTCAGAGTAGTCACCGAACATTGTACTCCGCAATGAAAGGCGGATTCTGCAGAAAGTGTCGCATCATCTTTCTCTAAGTTGTGCATGTTTGGAACACAGCCTGTGACCACACTGCTGGCAACGGGTTATAAGCAATTCCGCTGTCTACTCTAAAAGACAGTACAATTTTGAAAGTGTTCCTACTTTGTATAAATTTCAAACAAATGGTTCAAATCTTCGTATAGCCTTCAGAGGCGAGATAGTTGAGAACAGCAAAGGGCTGTACCCGAAGAGAACCGGAATTCGAAATGAATTTAATGTACATGCTGTTAATGACAAAACAACCGAATACAAGAGAGATGGAAAGAGCAAGTTAATAGAATGAGAGGTGAGCGGCTACCGAAGAATGTTCTAAACACAACCCGAGAACAAGGAGAGACATAACTCGACAGAAAAAAAGAAAAAAAACGATGGACATAAGCTTTGTGATGGAACACGTGGATGCCTAATCCCCGTATACATCATGACGCACATAATTATGTACATGCAAATTTAGATGAGTTGTCAGAAATTAATACTTCTGTATTTGACACGGGGATAAAAATACTTTCAGACTATTTTTTCTATCATTTTATCCTCGAAGAGCACGTGGGAAAATGACAATCTAAAACTTTCTATTCTAGTTATGATTTTTTCTTTTTTTTTCACGATAGTCAACTCTCCATATGTAGGCGTGAGTCTACATTACATTTTACCATCAAGAGGAGAAAGATGGTGATTAAAATCGGTAAAAAGATTTCACTACAAAGAAAAACTTCTCTGATGTCCTCCATCAGTCCTAACTGACGAGGATCTAGGAACACACACAAGTATTCCAAAAGAATACGGAGAGTAATGTAGTTAGTCTTCTTATTTATTTATTTAACCTAACCTGATTAGGGCCACCAGGCCATCTCCTACGTCGAACCAGGGACTCACACATATAGCACCTTCTTTACATGATAGTTACATAAGAAATAACATTTTCAGTGTAACAGACACTACTAAAATGACAACGTGAGTAAGTAACACTATGAAATAATAGTGTTAATACTGGCAGTACTGGTGCTACTGCTGCTGCTGCCTCTAATAGTGATAATAGTGTAATGAGAATGACAATAATGATGACACACATCGGTTCCGAGAGTTTCGGAATCTGTACAGAAAATAGGAATAGAGATCAACATAAACATCATTTCCGCCCTTTTTATTGCTCATGAAAACCACACATTGCATTTTGTACAAACACACAGCGAGACTTTCAGAGGTGGTTGTCCAGATTTCTGTACACACCAGTACCTCTAATACCCAGTAGCACATCCTCTTGCATTGATGCAAGCCTGTATTCGTCGTGGCATACTATCCAGCAGTTCATCAAGGTACTGTTGGTCCAGATTTCCCACTCCTCAAAGGCGAGTGGTTGTGGGCCACGTCGTCCATAAACGGACCTTCTCAGTCTATCCCAGTCAGGTGCGATAGGGTTAATGTCTGGTAAACTTGCTGGCCACTCGAGTCGAGCGATGTCGTTATCATGAAGGAAGTCATTCACAAGATGTGCATGATGGGGGCGCGAATTGTCGCCCATTAAGACGAATGCCTCGCCAGTATGCTGCCGATATGGTTGGACTATCGATTGCAGGATGGCATTTATGTATCGTACAGGAGTTACGGCGCCTTCCATTACCACCAGCGGCGTACGTCGGCCCTGCATAATGCCACCCCGAAATAGCTTGCAGCACTCATTGGACAGTGTGTCTAAGGCGTTCAGCCTGACAGGGTTGCCTCCAAACACGTCTCCCACGATTCTTTGGTTCAAGGCATATGCGACACTCATCGGTGAAGAGAATGTGATGCCAATCCTGAGTGGTCCGTTCGGCGTGTTTTCAGCCCGTCTGTACCGCGCTGCATGGCGTCGTGGTTGGAAACATGGACCTCGCCATGGACGTAGGGAGTTAAGTGGCGCATCATGGAAGTTGCGCATAATGCAGCCTATTGCGCACAGTTTGAGTCGTAACACGACGTCCTGTGGCTGCACGAGAACCATTATTCAACGTGGTGCCGTTGCTGTCAGGGTTCCTCCAATCCATAACCCGTAAGTAGCAGTCATCCTCTGCAGTAGTAGCCCTTTGGCTGTTTGAGCGAGGCATGGCATCGACAGTTCCAGTCTCTCTGTACCCTTCCATGTCCGAATACTATCGCTTTGGTTCACACCGAGGCGCCTGAACACTATCCTTGTTGGGAGCCCTTTCTGGCACAAAGCAACAATGCGGACGCGATTGAACCGTGGTATTGACCGTCTAGGCATGGTTTAACTACAGACAACACGAGCCGTGTACCTCCTTCGCGGTGGAATGACTGGAACTGATCAACTGTTGGACCCCTTCCGTGTAATAGGTGCTGCTCATTCATGGTTGCTTAGATCTTTGGGCGGGTTTACTGACATCCCTGAACAGTCAAACGGATTGTGTCTGTGACATTATGTCCACAGTTAACGTCTATCTTCAGGAGTTCCAGGAACCGGGGTGACGCAAAACTTTTTTTTGATGCGTTTATAATGATACTGGAACACACAGAACGAATTTATGAGCGTACAAAATAGGTGTTTTCTGATATAACGAGTAATTGGAAAAAGAAATTTTAGGAGACTGAACCAGCTAAGAATATTGGGAAAAGAGGAAGATATGTTCGGAAAGAAGAATGGGCAATGGTGGTCATTGTTGTTGCTTCATTATATATGTCATTAGCGGTATTCTGAAGGTGGAAATGTTATTCATTTCCCTAATGTAATACAGAGTCGGCTCGATACTACTGAGGACTTCGAGAAACTGTCTGAACTATGGAGAGGGTCAGAGTGGAAGTGCTAAAGCGATAAGATCGAGGTATAGTGTTCATTGGTAAGATAATAGAGAAGACAAGAGTGTACGGAAGCCTCTGCATTTTACTCAACGCAGCCTGCATAGCTCTGCGTGGGATGGTGAAATATCTTCAAAGTGTCGAACACCACAATTATGATGAACACAAGTATTTATTACCAGTTGTAGGCACCATGACCTTCCCTGAGGAAAGTCTTGCAAGATAACAACGCTATAATCAATAACTGAAAGTTTAAGTATTTTTGCAAGTTTCTTTTTTGGGTGAAGAGGCAAGAGCTTTTTATACTATTGCAGGGCATGGAGAAATGATGATGTCTTCTTGCACATTGCATTTACGTGCTGAGTCCAATTTCGATATTCACTTGATACTGCTCCTAGGCTCTTTGCTGAAGGAGAGAAGATGCTTGTCCCATTTGCGGTTAAATCTGGTGGGGATCCAGATATTTAGGGCTATTGACCCTATAATGGCGACCAGTACCGCTTGGAATTAGGACAGGTTGAGCTTCAACTCTGGGACTATATTTTTATATATTTAATACATTTGTTGGATCTGGAATGTTTTCACGCCAACATGGTCTGTTTGATGACTGCAGTTTAAGTTGTTCGTAATTGTATTCCCTAGATATTTAGTTAAATCAAAATCTGTACATTTGTTTGATCTGAAGTGTAACCGAATATGGCATAACATTTTTGGTGCTGACGTAGAAGCTGACATAGTAAAACGTTGGTCTCACTAGATGATTCGCCGTGAGTTACTGTGAACTATGACCTCTCTGCGACGAATCGAGTCGCTAAGCTCAAATTATACTCCACAGCTATGTATCTCGATTAGAAGCCGTTTGTGGAAAACTCAGTCAAAAATCTTTTGGAAATCTACAACTGTGGAGTCTGCTTAAGATCCCCTGACTATGCAGTGAGGTGACAAAAGTCATAGGATGAAGATATGCAAATCTACAGATGGCGACAGTATCACGTACACAAAACGTAAAAGAGCAGCGCATTGCGGAGCTTTCACTTGTACTCAGGTGATTCACGCGAAAAGTTTTCCAACTTGATTATGGGCACACCACGGGAATTAACAGACTTTGAACGCGAAATGGGAGTTGGAGCTAGACACGTGGAACACTCCTTATCGGAAATATTCTGAGATACATAGTGTCAAGAGTGTGCCGAGCATGACAAATTTCAGGCATTACTCGTCACACCAAATGGTGTGGCCGATGGCCTTCACTTAACGACCGAGAGCAGCGGCGATTGCATAGAGTTGTCATTGGTAACGGACAAGCAACTCTGTGTGAAAAAACCGCAGAAATCAGTGTGGGACGTACGACGAACGTATCTGTTAGAACAGTGCGGTGGTAAGTTGCTATGGAACCGAACTTCTGAGGTCGTAGGTTATAAGACTTACACACTACTTAAACTAACTTAAAACTTACGCTCAGGACAAGACACACACCCATGCACGAGGGAGGACTCGAACCACCGACGAGGTGAGCCACACGAACTGTGGCAACAGTGCGACGGAATTTGCTGTTAACGAGCTATAGCAGCAAAAGACCGACGCGAGTGTCTTCGCTAATAGAACAGCAAAAGTCCTAGGAGTCTTTCGTGACAGCATCTTTGAATAATCTCTCTGTTTTCAAGCCGCGTCCATTCAAATAATGTTCTCGAGCTTTCGATGGCTATCTCCGTCTTCGTCGTCAGGGATCATAATACTGACCGCTGAGACTTGTACGGTCTTCCACTTATGATTGCAGCCTGTGGCACGAATCAGACGTGAGGGAAATGACCCGTGCTCGAAAGAACACCGGCCAGCCGCGATACTGCGAAGCGCCGTATTTTAATCTACCGCTCCCGTCTCCCTACAAGCGTCAAGAATCCCTCTTTCCTTCCTTTCAACATTGCCTGCATCGCCTCTCCTGGGCCCGTGGCCGATTGGATCCTAGGCGACTAGAAAACCGTGGCCTGCTCAGATGAGTCCCGATTTCACGTGGTAGGCGCTGAGAAGTCTACTAATATCAAATACCGGCCTTAATTTGAGGAAGAAATTTCTGAGGATGTACGTCTGGAGTACAGCATTGTATGGTAGTGAAACATGGACTGTGGGAAAACCGGAACAGAAGAGAATCGAAGCATTTGAGATGTGGTGCTATAGACGAATGTTGAAAATTAGGTGGACTGATAAGATAAGGAATGAGGAGGTTCTACGCAGAATCGGAGAGGAAAGGAATATGTGGAAAACACTGATAAGGAGAAGGCACAGGAAGATAGGACATCTGCTAAGACATGAGGGAATGACTTCCATGGTACTAGAGGGAGCTGTAGAGGGCCAAAACTGTAGAGAAAGACAGAGATTGGAATACGTCAAGCAAATAATTGAGGACGTAGGTTGGAAGTGCTACTCTGAGATGAAGAGGTTAGCACAGGAAAGGAATTCGTGGCGGGCCGCATCAAACCAGTCAGTAGACTGATTACCAAAATAAAAAAAAGCGCTGATGGTAGGGTTCGAGTGTGACACAGACTGCACGAAGCTACAGACCCAAGTCGTCAACAACGCAATGTGCAAGTTGGTGGTGCCTCCATAAGGGTGTGGGCTGTGTTTACATGTGTCCTCTGGTCCAACTGAACCTATCATTGACTGGAAATGGTTATGTTCGGCTACCTGGAGACCACTTGCTTCCAATGATGACTTCACGTTCCCAAACAACGATGTCATGTCATCGGGACGCAACTGTTCACGATTTGTGTGAAGACTCTGGGAGACTCGAGAGCATGGTTTCGTCACCCACATCACCCGACATGAATCCCATCCAACATTTATGGATATAATCGGGAGGTCAGTTCGTGCTCAAAATCCTGTACTGGCAACGTTGGGATGGCAGAAGAGCCAACACCGTGTTACTAGAGGAGGCCGAAATGCACGCGTTTCAGCTCACGCAGGTTCGCTTGAGGGGGGAAGAACTATACTGACGTGAGGTCTGGAACATGACGAGGAACTAGAATTCAGAAAGCGGACGTAATTAGTTTGGACCATAACTGTAATCGATTAATGATGAACGTCGCTCTTGACGGTACATGATTCACAATATCAATATCAATAGTAAATGAATAGGGCGCCTTGCTAGGTCGTAGCAAATGATGTAGCTGAAGGCTAGGCTAAACTGTCGTCTCTGCAAATGAGAGCGTCTGTAGTTAGTGAATCATCGCTAGCAAAGTCGGCTGTACAACTGGGGCAAGTGCTAGGGAGTCTCTAGACTAGACCTGCCGTGTGGCGGCGCTCGGTCTGCAATCACTGATAGTGGCGACACCCGTTCCGACGTATACTAACGGACCGCGGCCGATTTAAAGGCTACCACCTAGCAAGAGTGGTGTCTGGCGGTGACACCACAGGCAACACTTTTACCATTACAGGGGGCTATAGAGGGATGATGACTCAATATTTCTACAGGGGGCTTCCAGCTGCTTGTTGAGTCTATCCTACCTCAACTTGCAGCACTATACCACTGACAAAAAGGCCCGACACGATATTAGAAGGTATCCTATGACATTTACCAGCTCAGTATAGAGGCCGCACAAACTAACAGTGGTGAGTTCTGAGGGTATACCACATATGAAGCCCCCTCCTCACCCCTCTCCCTTCCCCCCACCTTAACGGGTTCCGTGACCCTCGAGGCCGACGAGGGGCGAACACCTGCCGTCGCGACGCCGTGCGCCGTCATTAGCCGAACAGCGACGCTCATTCATCAGACGGCGCAGCGCCACGGCGCTGGGACACGCTTATCGGCCGCTGCTGTATTTACGACCGCGCGGCTGAACATAAATCCCTGCGCTGGACGAGCCACTGCGGAACTCTGTCCGACCCCGTGACGTGCTCTGCTCACGTAAAATTTTGTCTCTCCTGCGAAATCGATAACCTCAATTCGCTGACACGACGTCACTTTCTTAGTAAAGACAGCCACATACGTAACTGTAAGCTTGACACGCATTCATGTGCTAACATCCACAAATCCCCTTCGCCTCCCGACTCAGGAACTACGCTTGTACATTCTTTAGTTTTGTGTTTCGAATCTCGTGGATACTTATAGGACAATGGACTGGTTTTAAAAACCAATTGTCCAGTCCACTTCTTTTCATTCAGTTGGATTTTGTAATCGTGTAAAACAAGTGAATGGAATTTGTCTCTATGGCTGCGTCAGCTATATGGATGTTTTTCACTCATTCTCCGGCGTTTGGGTGATTTCATTCAATGTGAAACAACCAACTGACACAGTTACGTCACTTATGCGAATATTTTCACTCGTTTCTGAGTTATTTCACTTTCATACTTTTTCAGCTTATGTCATTATACATGCACCCTGACATGTACTGACCACATTTTTTTTAGATAAATACTGTGTGTTATTTCAAAGTTTTTGGCAAGATCAATGTGCAGTACCCATAGTGGTGAGCCCCTATTCCCGCATATGCTAGGGATAAAGCTGTGCTGTTGGTCGTGCGGCTGCCTCTGTATAACAGAGATAAGATCCCCACGCTAAACGCAATGTTAAAATCGCCACCAGCCTCCGTTAATAACGTAGCCAAAGTCATACTGTTAAATAACTAGTAGTAGTTGGACAATGGCAGTTTTGGCTCATGAATACATCAGTATATCATCTGATACTTTTCAGGATTCACTATGTCTAATTCTTGACAAGGGGGTGAAGTAATATGACATAGCCAGAGTCTAGATTATTTCGTAGTTTTGACTCTTGCTTTTGGTGGGCACTTAATATGTACAATAGTATTGTGTACTACTAAGTCTTGCAGCTTTTGACGAGATCAATGTGTAGTATCCATGACAGCGAACCTACCATTACAGAGTACTGACCACATTTTTTGAGACAAATACTGTGTGTCATTTCAAGGACATGCAAAGAAAAATTTTAATTCTGTAAATGAAGTGTTCCCTAAAATCATGCATTTATTTACTTTCGTACTTATGGCATTAAATTTGGAGTTTTGGTCTGTTTTTATTGTAAATTAATGTCTAGTTAAATGAACCGTTACTTTTGATTACAGTTATTGAAGCTCTCTCTTCCGGTAAAATCTGAGTTAAAGTGAACACAAAGCAAATAAGATACATTTATTTTTAATTGTTTGGTGTCCTACTCACTAGAATTTTAAGAATATACTGTCAGTTTTCGGAAGTATTTCATTTGCGAGACATATCAGCCATCATTTGTTAGATGTTCTTGACTTTCTTTAACCAATATAGCCGGCCGCTATGGCCGAATGGTTCTATACACTTCACTCTGGAACCGCGCTGCTGCTACGGTTGCAGGTCTAATCCTACCTCGGGCATGTATGTGTGTGATGTCCTTAGGTTAGTTAGGTTTAGGTAGTTCTAAGTCTAGGGGACTGATGACTTCAGATGAAATGAAATGTCGTGTGCCTAGGGCCTCCCGTCGGGTAGACCGTTCGCCTGGTGCAGGTCTTTCGAGTTGACACCACTTCGGCAACCTGCGCGTCGATGGGGATGAAATGATGATGATTAGGACAACACAACACCCAGTCCCTGAGCGGAGAAAATCTCCGACCCAGCCGAGAATCAAACCCGGGACCTTAGGATTGACATTCAGTCACACTGACCGTTCAGCTACCGGGGCTGGACGGTAAGTCCCATAGTGCTTAGAGCCACTTTAATCAATATAATTTCATAATACATATCATACTTGTTGGTACTGTACATCGCATTGCATTTATCTCTAGGATTACTGTTTATCCAGTGATATCGCTTCTTCTCACACCACCGATCGTTTTGCCATTTTGATCCAGATACAATGTTCACATAAGTAAACGCTTATTCACAAACTTGGACGAAAAACTGAACTAAAAGCAACTTATTGGCACTCAATAGAAACCAAATGTCGGAATGACCATAACAGTGACGACAGGTGATGGCAGAGTGCAATCAACAATAGCAGTTTAACAATGCCAACACTACAACGGACTATGCCGACAGATTTCGTTTGGTAGTTCCATCAGATTGAGCTCTAAATAAAACTACAAGCGACTGAGTCGAATGTTTTCATTCAGTGGCTCCCACTGACTGGTTTCGCTCGAAGGTGTGGATGAGTAACCCGACCGACACATAAAACTTAAAACCAAATTAAACGACTGTTCACATTCGGTTGTTCCTGTCACCGCTTGCGGGCCTCAGACGACGATGATAAATTGATCGTCTTAGTCGGCATTACTGTGGTGATGAGCAATGCTCTAAACTACAGCAAATTAACTGCTATAACCTACAGTAAATGAATAAAGAATTTGCGGTTACAGTGTTTAACGGCCATCAAGTACTAAAGCCACATTTCGCAAACCGACAAATACTTATTCCAGTATGTCAGGTTCATGACTAAGTTCTAGAGCGATATAGTAATAAGCAGGGACGGTTGCGATTTACGTTCGCAGACTGGTTACACATTGTGTTAGCTTTAAGGCTATGCAATTGTAAATTCTAAAATATCTCACCTCTTTCATGGAACGGTGCCACCCATTTCTCTTACGACATATCTGAATACAGCACAGAACACCCACCTGCAGAAGAAAAATGTTTCACGTTATATTCGGTTCAGTGTGAGCTTGACATACATTATATTATTTACAGGCAATATACAGTACGGTCACCATAATCAATAAGAACATATGTAACTGAAGAAATTCATTTGAAGAAGTTTCAGTTATTCTCCAGTTTATATCACGTTGTACTGTAACCTAGAAATAACAAGTTACTATGCTGTAGCAGCGTAAGACAATGGCTTATAGCCCGAGTCACACAGTAAAACGAATCAAATTTTGTGTCGCTTACATCATTGGCCTTGGTTCGCTTTACAAAAGGATACTGTCAACCTCTCAGAAGTATTCTGCGGAGAACCTAGGCACATAGGTATTTCACGTCCTGCGTATTTGTGCAGTAATCCAAAACTAAATTGGTTTTTCTCTCTGCTAACCAGATACTGTCAAGAAAGTAGTAAGAGATGATCATCTACCCTACACATAATTTAAGTGATGAAGCATTCTCTAATGCAAATGTTAAGCATGTCCCATTGTTGAGTTTGAGCTGCGCAAGGTATCCGTGCGGTCAGCGGCGTCTTATCACGGATTGTGCGGCTCCCCCCGTCGGGGGTTCGAGTCCTCCCTCAGGCATTGGTATGTGTGTTGTACTTAGCGTAAGTTAGTTCAAGTTAGATTACGCAGTGTGTAAGCTTTGGGACCGATGACCTCAGCAGTTTGGTCCCACAGGAATTCACACATATTTGAACACTTTTTGTTCAGTTTGAAACGTTATATCTGAGACAATAACATTCATTACCATCCAAAATCAGTACCTCGATGTGTGTGATGCAAATACCCGTCAGTAGGCGTCATTAAGCGCGCAAAAACAATCTTGAAAATCTGGCTGATTTTCAGATGATTATTTAACTCACACTTTAAAATATTCCGTGCTACTCTGCCGGGGTAGATTGAATTTTTGATAAGCTCAACATTTCGTTCCCATCTGTGGAGGTCATCTTCAAGGCAAATGGTTGCTTATATGAAGGTCCAACTCACTACCTGGCTCTCCACTAACGGCGGCTGAGCTATGACTCACCAGAAGACCATCTAAAACTTCCGTGGGTCGTGGTTCTTGGCGCATAGTATACTGTGCCATCAAGCTTTCGTCATAACGACGAATGGGATTTAACATACTTTTAATTGGGTGCGACGTGTGTCTAACTCAAATGCTCATGGGTTGTGAGTGATGATACAGATATCATTGTATGACAGTACACAAACTGATCATATTTTCTATACCAACATCTGCGTCAGTACTCTCCAAACCGACGTACTGTGAGGGTGTTAATATTGTTTTATCCTCTTTCCACATCATTCGTGGCCATTTTTCAATCATCAACCAGTGGCAGCGCGTATAAAACTTTACCAGTGTACTACATTGTGGTGGCTTATAGCCTTTTGGCTTACAAGGTAGAGCCGTGGTGCGCCTTTTCTGTCACACCAGCTCTTTGGCACGTGACTATCGATTACCCGGCTGTACTACGATCTTTGCCCCTGTTGAGATCTGGCCGCTGTTTTGGCGGTCGAAGAGTTGGGGCCGGACTCGCTACGAAGCAACAGGACGTGCTCGCGGCGGCGAAGGAGGAAAACACGTGGGCTCAGTCACCAGCGGGAAGTGCCGGAATACCTTGCAAGAACACGGGCGCGAATTTGTGGGGGACCTGCCTGATGTCAACTCTGGGCGCTGCTCGTCGCATTGCTTCGGTGCCTGTTTTCTCGAAAAGACCCATCCCTCGAGACCATCTCGAACAACACTCTCTACCGCAGGTGTAAGTGGTTTTGGTGCCTTCGTTTCGTTGAACCATTTGCGTTCCAGCGAGTGAACTTGTTTGTTCGTTGCCGTAATGTACGTGTTGCTGAAGTAAGTGCAGCCGGCAAGGTGTGTGACCACATGGAGAACAGCAGTCACTATTTCTTTTTAAAACATCAGTGTTCCAGAAAGATGTTGTAACTGTATTCATGATAGTAGGTCATAGTCTAGCTGTAATTTTCTGCATGCCAAGCTTACACAATTGGCAGCTACATCGCAGACCTATGAAACGAAACTAAAGTGCACAACCTAGTATCTTTGTGAAGCTGAACATTTGAATAACGTGATATTATCTTGAAATTACTTCTATTTCATCTTTGTACACGTTGTCGGCCTGAATCATAAGTGTAAATTTTGTTTGCTAAACTATGAGTGTGTAAAGGTCTGATACTATATTTTCAGCATTGGAATTATGTACAGGTCTTAGTTTAAATGTTTTACAGCATTGATATTGTTGAAAAATGTCACTCACTTTTATTGAAAGGATTTATGGGTTCTTCATTTATATTGTTTATTGATCTCTTAACTTACATTAATTGATGTTTGCTTGGTGTTTGCCGTGTTTTCAGCGGACTGTTTACGTTCCAGTTTTCTGCAAGTTGGGGTGTGTGGGAGCTGAGCCACGTTCTGCTTTGGTGCACAGAAGCTGTGACGTGTCGTCTAATGGGAAGTGACTGCCGGTTGGACCCCGGCGTTTAGGTGTTGTTTTGGACTGCTGCTCTGCTGCTTCCGGCATTTTAAGTTATGTCACATTTTGCCCAGGACAGCCTGGCGTCACTGCCAGTTTGGTAGTTATTGGACGTATTTTATATATACGTAAAAAAAGGGGGTTTTTAATTTGCTTGGGAATCAATTGTGTTAATGAAATTGTTCTGCTCCTTGTGTTATTTGGATTCGTAACGAACTGGTGTGTATTGTAAATCACTTCCATATTGTAGATTCTTGTCTTTAAAAAAAAAGGGAACTACCGGTGCCACCTTTAAAATCACCTTCAGGTTGTAATTTGTCTCTTAAGTCTTGAAATCTCCGTGGCTCATCTTTTAAGTAAGTTGTTGTAAATGTATATTTTGATAGTGTCTTAAAAACGACCACTTGTTGATTGCCTCTAATCTGTTTTGTTGTTTTGAATAAATTGTTAATAATTGATTTGGTAGTTGTTGTGTTGAGGAGTGGCATAGTAGGGGCCTTGTCTTTCCATGCTAAGTGTAACCCTCATCCCGACTTCGTAAGTCACAGAGGGAGTAATTAATATATTAATTCAATTGTACAAATCGAACTGGTTAGATGTATTTAAATTTTATAAGACACGGTTTAATATTGCTAAGAATGAAATAAAATAGAAGTTTGCAACAGGCAGGAATCGAACCCTAGCCACCGAATTGCACGATGGCGCTCTTAACCACCTCGCCACCGCATCGAGCTGAGATCTATCGCTTGAAATTTTCTCATACCCTACTTCAAAGGGCAGCTTCTTTTTATGTTCACATAGTTTGAACATGGAAAAATACCTTTTAGGCAGATTATCTAAAGAAAACACTTTCATACTAAAAGAAGGAGGCGTTTTCCACTTTTGATGTATTAATTACATTATCTCATTGCTACTTTTAGCCTTCTAAGCCATCCTCAAGTGATTTTGTGATTCTGCAATAGAAAACTGTGCCTTACATATTGAAATTCAGAGTATTTTAATTGGTGTTTTCTGTTCATTTTTGCTCACAAATGCTGTGCCTTTGGTTGGACAGCTTTATATTAGCTAAGGTGAGTTGTGTTGTGTGCTTTACGTTATAAAGGTATTATACCTTTGTAAATGTTATATTCAGTTTGGTTGCCAAAGGATCTCAAACCAACAAGGCAGCATCTGTGAGCCAAAACGAATATAAAACACAAATTTAAAGGAGCTGATATTTTCAGTATGTAAGACACAGTTCCCTATTGCAGAATCACAAAATCATTTGGGAATGCTATATGAGGCTGCAACTAACCGTAAACAAATAAAATTAATTGAAGAATTCCACCTGTTTTAAAATAAATTCATGGCTGTGCAATTTGCAGTGAAAAAAATTTCATATTGTGTCTGTACACTCACTTTTCTACGATCGTCTATTGGTTTTCGACTTGCAAGGGCAGTAATCGTAACTAAATCGAATATACAATATTATCATATATCAAATGAACATTTTTGATATATTTAAATTCAATAAATTTTCCAGATGAAAACATGGTAAAAGTACGCTGCAGTCTATTTATTATCTATGTAACTAGCCAATCACGTATCTGTACTATGTGGCACAAAAGCAGTGGAGTTGAGTACATGCTTACATCCATAAACGGACGCATACAGAAAGCTGCCATGTTTTATTATAGGTTCTGCCTTTTCTCAGAACACACTGACGCTGTGGATCCCTACAAAAATAAAATTTGTTTAATATTGCGAGGAATGAAAGGAAATAGAAATAAATAAATAAATCTGGAATCAACCGACGTTCAACTGTTATACTGATATGGGACCAACCAGTCAATCCCTCAAACTCTACGCTTGCACAACACTTCGGAACCGTTTTGTAGAAAAATACTGACGTGGTGCGGTGAGCAACGTGCACTCGGAGCACTGGAAGGGATGACGTGTCATACCAGAGCATGCGCAGTCGAAGGCAGACAGCTGCGTCCCTCCTCTGTGTTGATCGTAGCGCCACCGACCATCGCTTCAGCACACGGCATTGGTGTCTGGTTATGGTGGATAGAGCACTGCAAAACATGTTTTCATCTTTTTACTTGCACACCGGCGCGTATTCGAAGAGAAACGGCGTAATTTTAATGCGATTTTGCCTCCCATTGGAAAAGAAATGACATAATTTTAGTGGAATATCTACAGTGTGCTATAGCCATTAGCACACGATAACCAGCCACCAGCGAAACATTGTTTTAGTCACTACACAAGACGTACGTCGGAAGGATTTCTGTGTTTGTGAGTTCTCTGAAGTTCGTGAAATCATACATGAAAATCTCACACCCTAAACTTTTCAGTGATGTTCACGTAATGACAAAACACAGTAATGGTCTTACTTGAGTTTATTGTGTCTCTATCATTTATTAGTTTTTATACAGTTCATGCATGTCCCAGGGAAATGTGATAGGGCCACGTTCTACATAAATGCCGGAAGCTGTGGCGGAGCGGTTCTAGGCGCTTCAGTCGGGAACCGCGTTGCTGCTATGGTCGCAGGTTCGAATTCTGGCTCGGGCAAGGATGTGTGTGATGTCCTTAGGTTAGTTACGTTTAAGTAGTTCTAAGTCTAGGGGACTGATGACCTCAGATGTTAAGTCCCATAGTGCTTGGAGCCAATTTCTGCATAAATTGCTTAGTAATCAACATTTGCAGCCCTTCAGTGTTATTCGTGAACTACAGGATTATCAACAAGGAATTTACATCATCAGGGAACTGTTGTATAATCGGAAGTATTTTCGGATGATTAACTATTGCTCCCAAGACCGGGAGTCGGGGCGTAAATGAATAGTACTAACTGAATTATCAGTAGTCGGCTCGCGATGATAATATCTGGCAGCAAAACCATTCCTTTTATTTATTTAATCAAACATCGATTTTCGGCATGTTAGTTCTCTTTCAGTTCACAATTGAATGTTGCACCCAATGACCTAACGTCATGTGACTTACACAGATAATTGTGATACTGATACAGAGGGCTTATGAAGAACTGTTACACTTCGAAATAATAATATCTAAGACTAATAATTGATCTTGCCTACATGACCAGATATGCTTTTTCACCAAGTCTGCTTTCTTTTGACATACAAATACGTTTTTCTACTTGAAAATGATCTAAACCTAAAATCTGAATTGTATAATAATAAAATTAAAATTATTACATTCAGTTGGCAGTAGCATCATTCGAATAATTTACCATGACTGCGGTTCTTGCCAGAATCAGAATTATCAATCAAGAAGTGATTTTACTGTAGTCAGATGAACCTAATTATTCACATTTTACATGCAGAAACTTCCTTTATGTAGGGACTGTATGCAGGATATGTAAGGGTTTTCCAGTGAAACTTTTGCAGTGTAATCCAAATAACATGGGCAACAAATGGGTGGGCATTATCCTACAAAAGAACGATGTCGTCCGTCAACATTCCTGGCATTTAGACATGATGGCCCGCTTTAGTTTTTACGAAGTGTCCATGTAGCGTTGTGCGTTAATTCTGGCGTCCTGTTCCAGAAAGCCAATGAGCGGCCGGCCCTTGCAGTCCATGAGAAAGGTCATATTGACTTTCCCGTAGCTGGCGTGCCTGTTGTTCCGACTGTGCTGTTTCGCTGGGAAGCCCTTACACTTACTGCATACAAGCCTGATCTCTCCCTATGCGAGTTCCATATGTTTAGAGAGCATAAGAAAGACAATAGTGGCCATTGATTTGCTTCGGACGAAGAGGTCTACGTCTGGGGCAGTCATGGTCCCGCAGGCTGTAGCAAACATTGTCTCATGATGTCACTGGCTGTTTGTCTCACAGTGAGACAATGGTGTTGATAGCTACGACGATTACTTTTGAAGTAATATATAGATTACTTTCCCCCATCTGTCTCTTTTTCGTTTGACTGTTCCTTAAAAATTCAAATAATGTAAAGTATCTCTGCAAACAGTTTTTATATATAAAAGCAGTACAAGTAGAACGTTATTATATCTGCATCATTACATATGTAGTTGCGACATTCACATGCCCCCTGAAGGTGGAGCAAAAGCCGAAACCAGATTACAATTACATATAATACGTAAGGTGTTACCTATTTTATATTATAAATTATTAATTCCTTTTAATAGTTGAAAAACCAATGTAATTTGTCTACAGTTAATTCGTGCAATGAATTCAGCCACAGAATCCAATCGACGCCCCAGAATAGGTCTTATCTCAAGCAGCCTTCTCTCTCTTGAATAATGACTACGATTGAAGTGATGAAAATTTGTGTTGGTACAGGAGGGCGACCGTAGAACCAACGAATGGATCCGGATAGTGGGGAAGTTATTTTGTTACACCACATACCGAAAATAACCAATTTTCCAGTGGCTATGTGGTAAAAAGATATGTGTGTGAATGGCGTGTGTGACGAAGAGATTTTTAGGTGGCGGATGATGTTCTAAGGACGGTGAACGTTCGATAATTTCTTGCTAAGAGCGCCTGCCTCCAGGCTTTATTGTGTGCAGACCTTAGAGGAACTGTGCCGTGGAGCGCAGACTGCCCACAGTTTAATATCGCCCACGGCGCCGCCGGAACTGCGGCTCAAAGATTGATTACTGTTGACAGTGCAATGCAGGGGCGGATCTGGGACCCAGCACTGCCGACATGGAGGCCATACAGCGGCGCGGCGCGGCGCGGCGCTGCACGGCTGGGATCGCCGTCGTGTTTGCGCGTGGGCGCCGAGGCAGCGCCGACAGCAGCTGTTGTCCTCCAAAGTAACACCTGTATTTATCGCCGTAAGGAGAGGCGCAAACGGCGCGCGCCGTGTTTGGCGAGTAAAGTAGATTTTGGCCGACGTGCCCATCTATCACACAGACCAGGCGCTGCGGCTGACACCGCGGGTCCCTTCTGCTGCCCTGACACCTGTTCCACCCTCATACCGGCGGCGCAAAGCGAGTCTCCCACGGAGTACAAAAATGATTGGAGGGGAAATTAACACGTTTGACTAATGATTGAAACACTCACGTTGGATTCTCGAAGCCTTTTGCGTGAAAACGTCTACATGCTCGTTGCTGTCAGTCGGTTTATCTTTTGCCACAGAACGACAAAACCCCGTCGGATCTGAATCACTCGTACCTACGAAAACATTTTTTTTTTTTTTTTTTTTGGAGTCATCAGTCTTGTGACTGGCTGAAGCGTCCCACCATGAATTCCCTCTGTGCCAACATCATCAGCTGAAAGTAACACTTGAGTCTTACGATCTTAATAATCAGTTATCTGCTGAATGTATTCCAATGTCTATCCTCCTCTACATCTCCCTCCATTATCAAGGAAGCTATCCCCGATGTCTTAACACATGTCCTACCTAGTTTTCACTTCTTCTTGTCTCTGTTTTCCATATGTTTCTCTGTACGCCGGTTTTACAGAAAACCACCTTATTCCCAACCTTATTACCCTACCTAATATTCAGTATTCTTCTGTTGCACCACATCTTAAATACTCCTTTTCTCTCCTGGTTTTCTCACAGTTCACAATTCACTGTATACTGTGTTCTAAACGTACATTCTCAGAAATTGATACCCCAAAATACGGCCTATGTTTGGTACCAGTAGACTTCTTTTGGCGAGAAATGCCCTGTTCGCCTGTGCTAGAGTGCTTCCTATGTCCTCCTTGCTTAGACCGTAGCAAAATTGCTTCGTTAACGTTGTGTTCACCAACTTCGATGTTAAATTTCTAGCTATTGTCATATCTGCTGCTTCTCAATACTTTAGTGTTTCTTCAGTTTACTCTCAATTCATATTCTGTATACATTAAGCTTTTCATTCCATTTAGCAGATCCTGTAACACTTCTTCACTTTCACTTTGGAAAGCAATGTCATTTAGCGAATATTATCACAGATGTCCTTTCACCTGTAATTTTAATTCCACTTTGGAGCCCTTTTTTATTTATATCGCTGGGTGTTCCATGTATAGACTCAACAGTAGAGGCGGAAGACTGCATCCCTGTCTTACATCCTTTTTTATCCGAATACATTATTCTTGCTCTTTCAGTGTTATTGTTCCGTCGTGTTTCTTGCACATATTGTGCATTAACCGTATGTCTCTACGGTTTACTCCTTTTTCTCTCAGCATTTTACGTTGTCGAACGCTTTTTCTAGGTAGACAGATCCTATGAAAGTGTCTTGATTTTCCTTCAGCCTTGCTTCCGTTATCACCTGCAACGTCAGAACTGCTTCCCTGATGCATTTACCTTTCTTGAAGCCAAACCGATCTTCATCTAACAGATCTTGAGTTTCCTTTTCCGCTCTTCTGTATATTACTCCTGTCAGCAGCTTGGATGCTTAAGCTTTCGAACTTTCAGGAAGTCTGATGGCATATCACCAGTCTCATATATTCTACGCACCTGTCTGAAGAGTCGTCTGGTTGCCAAATCCTGCAAAGATTTTCGAAATTCCGATGGAATGTGGTGTATTCTTTCTGCCATATTTGGTCTTAAGTTTTCCAAAGCTCTTTCAAACTGTGGCTCTAATACTGGACCCCGTGTGTCTTCGATATCGATTCCAATTTCTCATCTACCACGCTGTCAGGTATGTCTTCCCTCTCCGTGTTTATCAGTGTAATTCCCATTACACTCTTAATGTTGCCACCTTTGCTTTTGATTTCACCGATGGCTGTTTTGACTTGTCTATACGCTGGGCCTAATCTTCCGACAATCATTCCTTCTTCTGCTTTCCTGCAGCCATTTCTCCTTGGATTCCCTGCACTCCTTGTTTCATTCGTAAGTGATTTATGTTGCTATATTCCTGTCTCTTCCTGACATTTATGTAATTCCTTCCATTTTTGTACTACTGGACAAATCATGCGTAAGGAAGGGTTGAGTCCACAATGGATAGATCGTTTTCAACCTTCTTACTGCGCGGTATTTGTGTTGTGTCTGACGTGACAGTACCACGAGAGGCGCATGCGCGTGATTATTACGAATTATCTTTTTGTGAACTTATAACAAAGTGTTGTAGGGTAGAAACTGGGTTTCGCTAGGACACTGATTATGTTTTCGATATGAAGAGCTTACCGAAAACTACTTGGACTGTAAGAGAGACAACAAAAGTATTCCCTCAGTTTACCTGAGAGCCTGCGGCCCACCGAACTTTGACTGGGGTGAGGAAGCACACTTCTGAAATTTGAGCTAAGTACAGCTATTGACATGTTACACACGTACCGTTTATTTTAAATGTTATGTGAGTCTTTTGCCCTTTTGGGCGTTCTGTATTGATGCTGGACCATGCCTCTTAGGCAGTTTGTAGTTTTAGTGTGTTCCAAAGAAGGCGTGGTTATCCTTGCCGAAACTTAGGTCAACATCCGGTTTCTATTTGCAATCGAGGCGGATTCTTTATAATCATTAAATTATTCACGATTACTGACTCGCTGCAATGTTAAAAGTTCTCATATTCCCGGAATATAAGTGGAAATCAGTATTAATTTGAATATTACAAAATAATGGAAGATGTCGTCTCATATGACTCGTACATGTGCTCGGAAGTGTAAAAAACACAGTTAGGAGGAATGAACTCTTGACAAAAAAATACAGAAAATCCCAAGAGCGTAAAAAATCTAGTGCCGACTGAATGCGAGAACTACGTGGGTTTCGAAAACGAGAAACAATGCAAAGCGCTTACGTAGCTGGTCTATTGGGCATACAGCGGCAGCGATAGTTCAAAAGTTTACCGCCCAAGTGCACACGATGTTGGAAGGCAAAGGCAATACACAAAACAGTGGTAATACAGACATTGCTGCCGCAAAATATTGTCATGCTGTCAATCGACGGGTGCGATAAACGTGAGTTATCTTTTTTTTTGTCATTGTGCTACACTGCGTAAATACTGTATTAAAAACTAAAAGTAAATTCAGTCCGAACAGGTCTCAGAAGGTGAATCGTGACATTAAAGTTGCACGATGGACGGTACGGAACATTTCTTGTAAGCGTCAGGTAAGCGGGAAGTACGGGTCAACGATTCCTCAAGCGTGTCATTTATTTTTCTATTTACAATCAGTGGATTAACAGGCCTAGTATTAGCAAATTCATTCCTTGGCATTGTATGCCACTGATCCACCATGGACAGAAATTGACCAAACATAACCGATTAACCATTAGATAAGTGGCATAATCTTCCAGAGGGCCATAAATACAGCAGGCAACAGAGCATCGAGATGCAGGCACGAAAGTGCCCACCTGCAGAGTCCATCGTTGGTTGTCAGTATTGTTTATTATTCCGTTCTTATAATCTGTTGTGGAAGGTACTACTTAAATTTCTTAATAAGCGTTCTTTGGTAAAATAAGCCCATGTCTCCACAACGCCCAGTCCAAATCCCGTTCCAACCAAATCCTGAGCTACAGCACTAAGAGTTGGTCCTGTGAGGTTACCATTACTCGAAATAGAACTCATCTGATGTAATTGAATACACATTCGAAATGAAGTGAATTACATATAATCCGATATTAATTTTATACTCTGTAATTCAATATACGGAAACCGAACGTTATGAAATTAGGCCTGATGTGATTATTTGTACAAAAGTAATCTGGAGAGGCAGCAATTTACCCGGCCTACATTTAATGTGTCAACATCATATTACGCAGTTGTGTATTTCATACCGCCCCTTGCTTCTGATTGGAAATTTTAGCATCCTGTCGAGAACGCATGATAACGAAGCTCAGGAAATAATCACCAAAGGTGTAGCACTGTAGTTAAAGTACAGTGATTCGACAAAAATTTTGAAACACCGAAATAAACGAGTGCTTGAATATAAATGCAGATGTTAGCAAGGCCTGCGCTGCTCTTTTTGACCGCCAACAGCACTTGCACAATGTCCTCAAAACATTGCAAGTGTCAGCCGCGGTCAAAACAGTGTTTTTGTTGTTGTTGTGAGTGCATTACGACGTAGCTAAGTGAATTTCGATGTGGGCAAATTGGTAGTATCGTGGGTGTAACCAGGGTAGTCGAAGTGTTTGGTACCGAAGGCTTAAAACCCACTGAGAGAAAGCAGAGAAATATTCATTAAGTGACAACGCGAAGGTGTGTGTTGAATGACAGTGCTGAACCATCACTGAAGAGGATTGTGACGAAAATTAAGAGGACAATAACTGCAAAAGTCACACAGCAGAAATGGATGTCGCACTCACAAACCCTATCAGTAACAAAGCAACACGAAAGGAGCTCCATAAGCGCGGAATTGCAGGACCTGTTACAGTTCCAAAAACACTCAACGGTAATGCAGATGACCACAATACAGAAACTTAATGCCGAGGCCGTAAACCCTTGACTGTGGAGCAATGGAAGAAAGTTATTTGGTCGAATGAGTCTTGTTTCACTCTGTTTTCAATCTCTGGCCAAGTTTACATGAGGTCTACCTCGACCTGAGCCTACGATACAGCCTGCTAGGTCCCAAGAGTGGGACATGGCGGGGGTTCAGTGGAGATTTGGTGATTCGGGCAGCCATGTCGTGGAATTCCGTGAGCCCCATGGCTACTCTGCAGGGTATTTTTACTGCCAAGAAATATGTGACCCTTTCGTCTACATTTACACACATACTCCGCAAGCCACGGTACCGTGCGGGGAGCAGGGTACCCGACATCACTACTAGTCATTGTCTTTTCTGTTCCAATTGCAAATGGAGCGACGAATAAACGACTCTCTATATGCCTTTGTACGAGCCGCAATCTCTCTGATCTTATCTCCGTAGTCCTTAAACGGAATATACGTTGGTGACAGAAGAATCATTCTGTAGTCAGCCTCAAATGAGGGTTCCCTAAATTTTCTCACTAGTGCTCCTCAAAAAGAACTTCACCTTCCCATCCAGTGATTCCCATTTGAGTTCCCGAGGCACCTCCGTAGTTCTTGCGTGTTGTTCGAACGCCGGCCGGAGCGGCCGAGCGGTTCTAGGCGCTTCAGTCTGGAACCGCGCGACGGCTACGATCGCAGATTCGAATCCTGCCTCGGGCATGGATGTATTTGATGATCTTAGATTAGTTAGGTTTAAGTAGTTCTAAGTTCTAGAGGACTGATGACCTCCGATGTTAAGTCCCATAGTGCTCAGAGCCATTCGAACCACTTGTTGTTCGAACCCATAGGTAACAAATCTAGCAGCCTACCTCTGAATTGCTTTGATGTCTTCCTTAATGCGACCTAGTGCGGATCCCAAACTCTCGAATAGTATTTAAAAATGGGACGCACTACTAATGAGATCTCTTTTGCTACAAACGACACTTTCCTAAAATTCTCCCGATAAACCGCAGTCGACCACTTGCCTTCCCTGCTGTCCTTACAAGCTCATTCTAATTCATTTTGCTTTGCAACTTTACGTCTAAATACTTAACCGACGTGACTGTATCAAGTAGCACGATACTAACTCTGTATTGCAACATTATGGGTTTGTTTTGCCTACTCATCTGCATGAATTTAATTTTTTCTACTTTTAGATGTAGCTGCGAGTTTTGGTGGTATGGTCCATCTCAAGATGGGTTTTTGTTCTCCAATGGCCCTGTTCATACTGCTCGCATCGTCCAGGAATTAGCATTCCTGTAAGCATGAAAATATCTGTCTCATCCCTCCTGACCACAACTGTCGCCATATTTCAATATTCTTGAACCCTTTGCGTCTACTTGTATGATTGTTATTCACCTCCAACCTCGTTACCCGAACTTGCATTATTTTGCAGTAATAATGATACAAAATTCCATTGAAATGTGCCGGACCTGTATTTATCAATTCCGAGACGACTGGAAGCTGTTTCGAATGCCGGTGGTTGTCATGCAGCATACTGGCCATGATAATGTGTTATGTTTATGGAGTTTCCATATGTTTGTCAAACACCTGTATTGTACGTTGTTCAATACTAATGTAAAATTTGGACTTGCATAACATCTTTACAGATTATGTTACAGTATTATGCAGTCGTATTTAAGCGCTTTTGTGTCCTAAGCTGTAAGAATGACGAGATGGACTGTGAAGAAAGAAGTGAAACGCATGTTTTTATTGCGCTCTTCGTTACGGTGAAAGATGGTGCTCTAGTCGATGGTCATATGCCGCTTAAATACGATACGTCTCTTTCAACACTTCCACTTTAAAAAAACCTTACGTGAAAGTACGCCTAAAATGTTTCGCCGTCGCTTCGCAGTGTCTCTTTACAGCGGGTAATAAGCGCTTGGTCACTGCGTATTGTGCTTATCGATTAACTGAGGTTTGTTTAGCTCGTGGACATGGTGCCGGTGGCGGCTTATCTGTTAAATGCTCACGTAAATGTACAGTGGGAAATACACTCAGTAGTCGTGCACACAAAGCTCGATAAAGAAAAACAATTATTTGCTAAGAAAAAGCAATGGTTTAAATGTATTTTGGAATAAATTATAAAACGGGAATTGTTTTTTTTCCGATATCAGTTGAAATTGCAAATTAATATAAAATCACATTTGCATTAACATTCCGGTGTGGCCGAGCGGTTCTAGGCGCTTCACTCTGGAACCGCGCGACCGCTAAGGTCGCAGGTTCGAATCCTGCCTCGGGCATGGACTGACCTTTTTTGTTGGCTGCTTACACAAAAGAACCGAAATACTTCAGCTGCACTTCCCCAAGACGAATATCCGATGCAGGAATATCGTGGAACGGAGACCCATTTCCGGAATTTGAATGACAGCGTGTGTGCGTTTGTGTGTGTGTGCGCATGTATGTGTGGAATTGTGCATATTAGACTGTGCGTGGAAATGAGGGGGAGAAGAGAGGAAGGTAGTTCCACACGTGAAATGAAATCAACGGTCGCTGAATAAGGGGCACGCATGCATCCTGCAGAATTTGAGGTTCTGGCTTCTTTTTCAGTCATTTGTTCTATCTGAAGTGTTACTACTGCAGCCCGTCCGACTGTTTTCGCCACACTCAATTCGAGGGCGTACGGCGGAAGACCAAAAGTGCATTCCCACGCAGTGCGTGATACGCTAAACGCTATCGCAAGTCGAATGTAGGTAGGCACAGAACGAACCCAGTTTGAATCATTCCATTACTTTCATCTTAATTATCCTAATATCAGGGTTATTTGCAGTTTGCTCTGAAATTATCGTATAGGCAACTGATGAGATAGATGTCATGCTCTGTTAGTTTGGCTATGAATATTACCTTGTTGTGACGAAGTGACAGGAAGAAGAAAAACTGACCAGCGTGGGTAATAGGAGGCAGACCGACCGGGTCAGTCACGTGGCTTAATCAACCTAGCACCCACAGGATTATCCATGACCACAGCGAAACGTGTAGGGGGTTGGGATTTAGTGTCGGACAATCTACATCAGTCACGTTGCGTAATAACATCGAAAGTGGTGCATACTCAGGGTTCTCGATGGCACACATTTACTAATGGCTATCACGAGAACCTCAGTTCTGTTACCTTCTTCTACATTTAAACTCTGCGACTACATAAATTGTATGGCGGAAGGCACGTTTCCGATTCTATGCATTCTGATTTCTTCCCATCCCATTCTTGAATACAGAATGTGAGATACAATCTCTTAATTTTCCGTGTGTATGTTTTGTAACAGTTCTGATACTAAATGTAACTCGGTTTTCTCTTTTGATGCTAGTCAATTGTCAGGATGAGCATCACTGCAATGGGCATTTAATTCTAAAGCATTATGTCAGGGTGAAAATACTAAATAAATTAATTTTTCTCTCTTAACAACATGTGGGCAGGGTGGGTTCTTCCTTGGCTCGGGTATGAGGTAGAATGAAACAGCATTTTTACATAAGATGACTTTTATTGAAGATTTGTACAACTGTCTCCTTACTCGATGTCCTGGCTCTGAGAGTGGCAACTGTCGTTTGTGAAGCCTTCTGCTGCGGCAGCGGCGGCGTCTGATTACGCGTGGCAGTGTGTATCTCGTGTCGCCGTCTCGCCCAGCTGACTGGAGAGGCGCAGCGTGAGGTGGCCCGTTTAATTATTGCGAGCGAAGTCGTGCATCGGATGGTGATACCTTGGATGTGGTGTTCCAGTGTTTCTCTTCTCTAAGCGGCCGCGTGTGTTGTGCGTCGGCCAGCGGGGCGGCGCGGCGGGAGAAGGCCAGTGTCCCGGACTCGAACAACGGACTCCCGCTTGCCAGTCTTCGGCTGTCAGATCTTCATCCCAGCTCACAGGTGACTGCTGATGTGAGGCCGTCTCCTTCCCATCCTCACGAGTCACCCAGGTACGTAAAAATCAGACTTAAAATGCCTTTTAACTTCTGTCTTCTGGCGCCGAGGCTGCTGCTTGCTATTCCATTACAGCGGCGGACTTGGTGCGTCTGTGCATGATGTAGTCTCTTCTTGCATGGCAGTCTTCAGCACCGAAACTGACTGAAAACAACTGCTACTCTTCTCTTCTTCCTTTGTCTGTCAGGCTCACTGCGTCTCGCGTATTTATTCACTTCAGTTTACTGGAGGTGAACGACTTCACGGTCATTGCCGCCTCTAACACGTTGAAAAGCTTCTCGAAGAATCTTCTTAACGTCGGTCATTGGCCCTTGGAATGTAGGCGAGGGCCTTTGCTCACATGTGACAACTGAGAAATACGTGAGCCGGTCGGGCAATGCCCTGACGGCTGAATCGACAGCGTCCGCTTATGTGGAACTTGCTG
The DNA here is from genome assembly GCF_021461385.2 of Schistocerca piceifrons. Taxonomy (NCBI): domain Eukaryota; kingdom Metazoa; phylum Arthropoda; class Insecta; order Orthoptera; family Acrididae; genus Schistocerca; species Schistocerca piceifrons. Next base: position 169,891,314 of record NC_060139.1, read on the forward strand.
ACTTCACGGTCATTGTCTCTTCTGCTCTGCTGTTCTGCTCACTGTTTGGCAGTATGTAACTCTCTAAGCTAAACGAAGTTTTTCATTTATATCCTAATTTCTACTTCACTTTGATTTCACTAATTTATTTACTTAAGTACCACTCAACAGTTTTTATTCACAAAATTTCACTATTTCTGTATTTGTAGACTACGACTTCTAAAGCAGATGTAAGGAAGTTTTCGACTAGATATGCAGAAGCTTTATATGAGTGGCGTCCACTACAAAAACCCTCAGTATCTTAGTAACTCTCACCTACAAATTTATTAAGCCTGTGAACATTCCTGCTTCTTCAGTACATTTAGAATTTAAAAATAAACCCATTATCGATGAAGCCCCATAACGGATTAATTAGTATGGGAAGTATGCAGTAGATGTACCGTAAGAAGTAGAACACTCGCCATTTCAGATATTACCACGATTTGCATGATAACACAATCGTCCTGTCATCTGTAATCCAGTTTAGAGGTGACGAATTTTATCTTCTTGAATGTGTGTCATCAGCTGTCACATGTTAACGACTCAGGACTTGAATGATATACTTTCTAATATATCTAATAGATATGTCGAAAGAAAGGCATCAGTTGCTTTGAATGTAACTGCAGTGTGAGAATCAATTGTATTTCATCTGAATGTGCAAATGAACAGAGTTTCAAATAGAAGACATCCTTCATTCGGTAGAAAGCATTCCTTTAACACAAACAAGCAGGTTTTTTACATGTCTCTGCGTGGCACTTACAAGAATACGACGGACGTTACGTATGCGTTTCCTTTATCATTTTCCGCAGAGTCAACACCTTTGAGAAGAAAGTACACGATGCGAATTGCTCCGAGTAATGCCATTAATATTGTAATTCTTCATGCTTTCCCGGCGATCTGTTGTCATCTTGGATATTCGGGAATCCAGCCGGATGTTCGCGTCGTTCTCGCACGATATTTCAACAGCGTGCCTCGCTGTCTTCTTCAGGTGCTACCTGAGACTGGTCCTCGGCTCGATCGAGTCCAGTATTTATGCCTGGGAGGAGCTGGGCGTTCCCTAATCGGTCCGCGCCGGGTCGAGTGTTCCATCTGTGGTCCGCGCCCGCCAGACTCAGCTTCAATGGACCCCTCCAGTCGCAGATGTTTCGACTGCCGTCGGCGCCCGTCCTGGCCGTCCTCGACGGATGTGGTTATCATCTGAGGTGTGTCAGACCTGGTCTGAGATGTTGGGTACTCTATCTCCTGACTGTTACTATGATTTCCACTTCTGTTTCGTGCTGGGCGCTCCCTAATCGGTCCACGCCGCGTCGTGTGTTCCGTCTGCGGTCCGCGCCCGTCAGACGCGGCTACATTGTCCCTCTCTGGTCGCTGGTGTTCCCTCCGCCGTCCGCGCCCGGCCTGGCTGTCTTCTGAAGTCGAGTTCATGATCTGGAGTGTGTCAGATCTGGTCTCCAATGTCAGACACCTTGTCTCACGGCTGTTCTCTCGGTCTCCACTTCTATTTCTTGTAGAATCCCGGAGTGTCCTGCGTTGAGTTTTCACAAGCTCAAGTGCTGGATTCCAGGCAGTGCTGATTTGGTATCCCGAGTCACGGTTGATTAGATTGTCTGTGACCTTTATCTCAATGGCTTCTTTAATGACACTGTCCCAAAATCTTGAGGTCTGTGTCACAATCTTGGTGTCATTGTAATCCATTGAATGACCAAGTTCCAGACAATGCTCTGCTATGGCTGATTTAGTTGCCTGCCTGAGTCTGGTGTGTCTCTGGTGTTCTTTACACCTGATGTTCACAGTTCTGGTGGTCTGGCCAATGTATGACATCCCACACTGGCATGGTATGTTGTAAATACCTGGCTTGCGTAGCCCCAGGTCATCTTTTATATTCCCCAGCATAGCCCCAATTTTGGTGGGTGGGCAAAATATGCTCTTGACGTCATATTTCTGGAGAATCCTGCTGATCTTGGCAGAGATAGGTCCGGCATATGGCAGGTATGCCATCTTCTTTGCCTCTTCTGGTTCTTCTTCTTGATCCTTTGGCCGGTTAGTTCTGGTGAAGAGAAAGGCAGATGGCACATTTGGACACAGTGTGTACCGCAAACCTACGCACACTGACTTATACCTACAAGCCAGCAGTTGCCACCATCCAGCACAGAAGAATGGAGTGCTCAAAACACTGGTCCACAGAGCACAAACTCTGTCAGATACTGATAGTCTGGCCACAGAAATAGAACACTTACAATCAGTGTTCAGCAAGAATGGGTACTCCTCTAGAGATATCCAGAAGGCACTTCAACCTGCTAACCGGCCAAAGGATCAAGAAGAAGAACCAGAAGAGGCAAAGAAGATGGCATACCTGCCATATGCCGGACCTATCTCTGCCAAGATCAGCAGGATTCTCCAGAAATATGACATCAAGAGCATATTTTGCCCACCCACCAAAATTGGGGCTATGCTGGGGAATATAAAAGATGACCTGGGGCTACGCAAGCCAGGTATTTACAACATACCATGCCAGTGTGGGATGTCATACATTGGCCAGACCACCAGAACTGTGAACATCAGGTGTAAAGAACACCAGAGACACACCAGACTCAGGCAGGCAACTAAATCAGCCATAGCAGAGCATTGTCTGGAACTTGGTCATTCAATGGATTACAATGACACCAAGATTGTGACACAGACCTCAAGATTTTGGGACAGTGTCATTAAAGAAGCCATTGAGATTAAGGTCACAGACAATCTAATCAACCGTGGCTCGGGATACCAAATCAGCACTGCCTGGAATCCAGCACTTGAGCTTGTGAAAACTCAACGCAGGACACTCCGGGATTCTACAAGAAATAGAAGTGGAGACCGAGAGAACAGCCGTGAGACAAGGTGTCTGACATTGGAGACCAGATCTGACACACTCCAGATCATGAACTCGACTTCAGAAGACAGCCAGGCCGGGCGCGGACGGCGGAGGGAACACCAGCGACCAGAGAGGGACAATGTAGCCGCGTCTGACGGGCGCGGACCGCAGACGGAACACACGACGCGGCGTGGACCGATTAGGGAGCGCCCAGCACGAAACAGAAGTGGAAATCATAGTAACAGTCAGGAGATAGAGTACCCAACATCTCAGACCAGGTCTGACACACCTCAGATGATAACCACATCTGTCGAGGACGGCCAGGACGGGCGCCGACGGCAGTCGAAACATCTGCGACTGGAGGGGTCCATTGAAGCTGAGTCTGGCGGGCGCGGACCACAGATGGAACACTCGACCCGGCGCGGACCGATTAGGGAACGCCCAGCTCCTCCCAGGCATAAATACTGGACTCGATCGAGCCGAGGACCAGTCTCAGGTAGCACCTGAAGAAGACAGCGAGGCACGCTGTTGAAATATCGTGCGAGAACGACGCGAACATCCGGCTGGATTCCCGAATATCCAAGATGACGCCATTAATATTGTTTAATGATTAAGACATTTAATTAATTTGGGTTATTTTAGTATCTTATTGCTCACTCTCGAATCTCGCGCTTCACAGTAACCAAACAGACTGAGTGAAGGGCGCCGTCGTCAGCCACTGTCGTAATTATGATATCACACAGAATTTCCGTCCAGCTACAACCACGGTTGCGGGAAACGGATATTTTCGCAACTAGGACGGTTGCCTGGTTACTTCATGGTCACACCTCTCTATCGACTTCGCAGAGGACGTCCTTCGGCCGTAGAAGGGAATACGACACCGAGTAACAAAACACATTTTCCATGCCATGGACTCCTGAAGAACACACGGAGCGGAATTCGCTGTCTCCTCTCCTCTGTGTTTGAAAGTGATCCGGCCGTCAAACTTCGTTTCCGGTCGTGGGTTCTCTGTCTGTCCTTTATTTATGTATTCCCCTACAATCACTAGAAGCCTGTACAAGAATTGTGAAACACCTTATATAGAATGATTCAGGGCGGATAATAATATTTTAGGAGATGATAGTACAGAATGTCAGTATCTGTCAGTAGGTTTCAGATAGATTATATAATGGTAAGACAGATTTTAGGAACCAGGTTTTAAATTGTAAGACATTTCCAGGGGCAGATGTGGATTCTGACCACAATCTATAGGTTATGACCTGTAGATTAAACCTGAAGAAACTGCAAAAAGGTGGGAATTTAACCAGATGGGACCTGGATAAACTGACTAAACCAGAGGTTGTACAGAGTTTCAGGGAGAGCATAAGGGAACAATTGACAGGAATGGGAGAAAGAAATACAGTAGCAGAAGAATGGGTAGCTTTGAGGGATGAAATAGTGAAGGCAGCAGAGGATCAAGTAGATAAAAAGCAGGCAAAAAGGAATACAAATGTCTCAAAAATGAGATCGACAGGAAGTGCAATATGGCTAAGCAGGCTTGGCTAGAGGGCAAATGTAAGGATGTGGAGGCTTATCTCACTAGGGGTAAGATAGATACAGCCTACAGGAAAATTGAAGAGACCTTCAGAGAAAAGAGAACCACTTATATGAATATCAAAAGCTCAGATGGAAACCCAGTTCTAAGCAAAGAAGGGAAAACAGGAAGGTGGAAGGAGTGTATAGAGGGTATATGCAAGGGCGATGTACTTGAGGACAACATTATGGAGATGGAACAGGATGTAGATGAAGATGAAATGGGAGATATAATACTACGTGAAGAGTTTGACAGAGTACTGAAAGACCTGAGTCGAAACAAGGCCCCGGGAGTAGACAACATTCCATTAGAACTACTGACAGTCTTGGGAGAGCCAGTCATGACAAAACTCTACCATCTGGTGAGCAAGATGTATGAAACAGGCGAAATACCCTCAGACTTCAAGAAGAATATAATAATACCAATCCCAAAGAAAGCAGGTGTTGACAGATGTGAAAATTACCGAACAATCAGTTTAATAAGCCACAGCTGCAAAATACTAACACGACTTCTTTACAGACGAATGGAAAAACTAGTAGAAGCCGACCTCGGGGAAGATCAGTTTGGATTCCGTAGAAATGTTGGAACACGTGAGGCAATACTGACCTTACGAATTACCTTAGAAGCTAGATTAACGAAAGGCAAACCTACGTTTCTAGCATTTGTAGACTTAGAGAAAGCTTTTGACAATCTTGACTGGAATACGCTCTTTCAAATTCTGAAGGTGGTAGGGGTAAAATACAGGGAGCGAAAGGCTATTTACAATTTGTAAGTAAGACAGTGTTGTAGTCTCTCCCCGATGTCATTCAATCTGTATATTGAGCAAGCAGTGAAGGAAACAATAGAAAAATTCGGAGTAGGTATTAAAATCCAGGGAGAAGAAATCAAAACTTTGAGGTTCGCCGATGACATTGTAATTCTGTCAGAGACAGCAAAGGACTTGGAAGAGCAGTTGAATGGAATGGATAGTGTCTTGAAAGGAGGATATAAGATGAACATCAACAGAAGCAAAACGAGGATAATGGAATGTAGTCGAATTAAGTCGGATGATGCTGAAGGAATTAGATTAGGAAATGAGACACTTAAAGTAGTACAGGAATTTTGCTATTTGGGGAGCAAAGTAACTGATGATGGTCGAAGTAAAGAGGATATAAAATGTAGACTGTCAAAGGCAAGGAAAGCCTTTCTGAAGAAGAGAAATTTGTTAACATCGAGTATAGAATTGTCAGGAAGTCATTTCTGAAAGTATTTGTATGGAGTGTAGCCATGTATGGAAGCGAAACTTGGACGATAAATAGTTTGGACAAGAAGATAATAGAAGCTTTTGAAATGTGGTGCTACAGAAGAATGCTGAAGATTAGATGGGTAGCTCACATAACTAATGAGGAAATATTGAAAAGGATTGGGGAGAAGAGAAGTTTGTGGCACAACTTGACAAGAAGAAGGGATCGGTTGGTAGGATATGTGTTGAGGCATGAAGGGATCACCAATTTAGTATTGGAGGGCAGCGTGGAGGGTAAAAATCGTAGAGGGAGACCACGAGATGAATACGCTAAGCAGATTCGGAAGGAAGTAGGCTGCAGTAGGTACTGGGAGATGAAGAAGCTTGCACAGGATAGAGTAGCATGGAGAGCTGCATCAAACCAGTCTCAGGACTGTAAACCACAACAACAACAACAGAACAGAATAATTCCAATAAAACATATCACGTAACGTGAGACCAATTTTTATTGTCTGCATAAAGAAAGCTGGTTACCGATATAACCGTCTCATTTCATGCGTTGTTATTCCAATTCCGATTATTCATCGACATTTTTGTTTTGAAGTTCTATTTTTGAAATTATGCTTGAGTTTAGTTCAATGAACTTTTCAACTGTGATAATTATTGCAATTTATTGGCCATTTCTACCGCATCGTTTAAGCAATAGGAACTTATTTAAGAGGGAGCAGTGAGAATAATGTCTTTGAATATTTTATTCCGTTTACCATATCTGTTAAGGGAGGTAGGACGTGAAACTTGCCGACTTGGAGCAGGAGAGGCACCACAGGACATTTTAATTTCCACTGTCTACACTTTTACAAATAGATTCATAAAACTTTGTCAGCATGACCAGGAAGGGTTCAGGATTCACGCTCATAGCAGTGGAAGTTCAAAAATAAAACAAAATATATTTTTTTTTACATATGAAATATCATCATTTTTTCACTTGCTGTTGGCTGCATTCGTTGCTATAGGTACACTTTTCTTCACAATAAAGGAGATTCTACGATGAATTTTGCACAGCATACAAACCATAGTTACAGGTGTATGAAACTCTAGAATTTTCCAAATATATTAAAAACTGTGCTAAAAATTGAGGTAATTAACCATAAAATTTGAGTTTTTTCTAAACATGAAGTTTAAAATGTAACAGCTCATTTATTTTTTCGAGTTAAATAAATTATGGAGTTTCATACACCTGTAAGTATGGTTTGCATGCTGTGCAAAATTCATCGAAGAATCTCTCTTACTTGTGAAGAAATGTGTACCTATAGCAACATATGCAGCCAATAGTAGGTGAAAAAATGATGAAATTTCACACGTAAAAAAATTTATTTTGTTATACTTTTGAACTTACATTGCAACGAGTTTGAATCTTGAATCTTTCCTGGTCGTGTTGACAAAGTTTCATGAATTTATTTGTAAAAGTATAGACAGTTGGAATTAAAATGTAGTGTGGTGCCTCTCCTGCTCCAAGGCGGCCCGTTTGACCCTCCCTGTTGTGAATGGGTCTAACTAACCCAGTTCGTTTACTAAAATCAACATAAATCCGCGAATAATATTTATTTTGTGACAGGACCTTATGTAAATCTCAAGTACGCAACAACTTACGTTTTCTTTAATTTTTGTTTCAAAATGCGAAATACATTTTGAGACAAATAGCTCTGACACACTTTTTGTAATGGGTCTTCTAGACCCAGGCGGATATTCATCAAAATCCTTCAAACAAGTTGTTTATAATGCACGCGATTGTACTGCTGCTTCTAATTCGTCATGATTGCAAAAATGTTTATTCATATGACCGGTTTCGATTCCTCTTCAACCATCTTCATACCTGCAATTTCGGTTACAGGAGTAACCTGCTCACACTCAGCATCCTTCACATGCTGCGTCACATTAAATTGGTTCACGCGATTGTTGTCGTATGGTCTACAATGGCTCAGACGTATTTCATATTGTTGTAAGAATTGGTATAACAGCTACACTGTCAGTCTGATTTAATGTGCCAACATGGCTAGTCGTTTTTTCTAAGCGATGAACAATTAGAAATTCATATTAATGTGTCATATGAAGAAATTTCAAGATTCTGTTGATAGTTCAAGTGATGTTGATAATGCATCCGCTGGAAGTGAGGAGAGTGATGTTTTTGAAGCAGATGAAGGCATAGCTACGTTGTCTAACGAGCCTAATGTAGTTGGAAATGTTTATAAGTCGCGTAATGGTACAGAGTGATCTACAAATCCTCCAGCCGTGTCAAAGGCAATGTGAGCGTAATAAATATATTATATACAACTAAATTTTACGATTATATCATTATTATTATAGGTCTGCAAGGTAAGGAAGCGTGTAACACGGTAGGTTCTCACCACTGTGGTCTTGGATTAGAAACTCGGTTCTGCCAAAGCTGATTTTTGTGTTAGGGAAGGCAATGTGCTGATTGTCTAGAAAGATGAAAACCTTCGAAATGAAACTTCTATGAAAACCTTCATCTTCCATAATCTCTTGGGCCTTGTATGCAATACATCTTACTTCTTATCTAATGCCTGATTTACTTTTCTTGTGTTTCTTTGCAGTTTATATTACTATTTGTGGTTAATACCCAGCTAGTTTTCTTTATTTTCCATTTCTTTAGGACTTGAAACATTCTTCTTTCTGCTCCAGGACCTACCCAGTTTACTCTTCAGCGAATTATGAAATTGAAGTATCCTCATTTTCATTGTTTATAACTGCAGAAATACTGGCATTGATTTTGAATGAAACCAACAGACAAATGACCCGAGTATCACAAGCCAAAGATGCAACATTCATGTGTATTACAAATCAGGAACTGAAGGCTTATTTGGGACTTCTTATATTGGCTGGTGTGTACAGATCTCCTGGAGAATGTCTTGAAGACCTATGGAACCACATGAATAGTCGACCAGGTTTTGGCGCAATAATGACACTTCAGCGTTTCCATAAAATCAGCAGATTTCTCAGGTTTTACAACAAAGAAGATCGACCAGCTAGGCGACGCCATGATATACTGCCTGCTATCAGGACTGTTTTTGAAATGTTTGTGGAAAAATTTCCTAACATGTTCGTTCCTTACGAAAATGTCACAGTGGATGACCAATTGGTTCCATTCAGAGGAAGGTGTCCCTTCCGTCAGTAGATGCCTTCAAAACCGAGGGGAAAATATGGAATAAAATTATGGTTGCTATCTCATGTGAAAACAGCATATATTTGTGCAGGAGAAGTGTATACAGGAAAGCCGGAAAATGGTCCGCGAGAAACAAATGAAGGCAGAAATTTTGTATTGAGAAAACTGAGCGAAACGTTACCACAGATAATTATTTTACGGATTGCATCTTGGCCAAAGAATTTCTAAAGAAAAATCTAACATTAGTTGTAATTGCCATAAAGAAAAAAAACTGAGATTCCGAAGGAAATGATGGCAAACAATAGCAGACCAATATTTCAACCATCTTCAGATTTCAGAGGGATGTAACGCTGGTTACGTAACTGACAGAAAAGTGATATTACTCTCTGCGATGCGCAATGACTGTAGCTTGTCTTCAGCAGAGCATAAGAAGCCGGAAGTTATACTACATTACAACAAACCCAAAGAAGCACTTGACACAACAAATAAGCTGGCAGCACTTATTCCTGTAAAAGATCTACTAAAAGACGGCCTTTCTTTGATCTATAACATGCTAGACATTGGTGCAATAAATGCTTATGTGTTGTATGTACACACTAATCCTAGCTACAGTAAAACTAATTGTACAAAAGATGACTATTTCTAAGAGAACTTTGATATGAGCTAACAAAACCCATGTGAGACGAAAGAATGACTAAACATATTCCTAACAAAATCAAAGTAAGTTGGGAAAATATTGCTGCAATGAGTCCAGGAGCAAAGGAACAGAAGAAAGGTCGGTGCAAAGAGTGTGAACCGAAGAAAGATCGAAGGACTAACCAAAAGTGTGATGGTTGTCAATGATTCCTCTGCCAAGATCATTCAAATATTTACTGCAATAATTTCGTACACTAATACCATACCCATAAAAATTGAGTAAATATAGTTACTCATAATAAAATATCGTAATTAAATTTAAATTTCATGATAATTATTGTTTGTAGTAAAAGTTAAAATTTAAGCTATAACATGCGCTTATACTCAAAAACCCTTGAACAAAAACTATTTAGAAGTACCATTACGGACATTTGTTTCTCAAACTAAAATTTTATAAAACTTTTTTGTATTAAATATGTTCAGTAAACGTTGAAAAGTTCTAACTTCTGTTTTTCTACACAAAAAATAAATACAAAATATATTTTGAAGAATCATCTAAAAATATATGTGTTTCCGGTTGAAACAATAAGAAGATTAATGTGTTACATACCATATATATTACTCGCTCGACTTTCCCGCTCGCTGAGGCAAGTGGCAAACCTCCGTCGCTAGAGAGCTCCGAATTCTAGCGTTTAAGACGGCGGTATGTAACGTAACTATGTCAGTGCGTGAGAAACAACGTACTGTAATCCACCAGAAAACCGAAAGCTCGAATTCGAAGAGTTCTTCCAGACAGAAAGCCCTCTCCCTCAGCATGAAACGAGCTCTGCGACATCTGGAACGATCCCACGTCTTGTATTCACTGTCAGAAATCATCCTCCATACATTCCCGACTTGACCCCATCCGATTTTCATCTGACTTCACTTTGGTAGTAATGAAGCGGAGCAAGCAGAGGTGAGTCTGTGGCTCCCTCAACAAAGTCAAACATTCTGCAACGACGGCGTCAACAAAGTGGTCTCTCGTTGGGAGAAATATGTTCGTCTCCGGGCTATCTTCAGAAATAATAATGTAGACAGGAGAAACAAAGATGTATAATGTTAATAAAGTTCGTTTTATTTAAAAAAATTAAAAACCTTTACATAAAAAAAGGAAGGCACTACTTTTCAGCTCACCCTCGTACAAATTCTGAGTTTACTGATATGGTATGTGTGTACGAGTTTTGTGATAGAAACCCTGCTGCTGCTCGTAGCAAACGCGACAGGTGAGTTCCCTAGTCATATAGTACAAGATTCAAGAATGGTTGCTCTTGTTTTCACAAAATTCGTGGGACTGGTGCAGCACCCAACAGTTGTATTCCATCTGTACGTGAAAGTCAACAGTGTCCAATAGAAGACATTTTTCAGTCGGTAGAAATCATTCCTTTAACTCGCACAGCCAGGATTTCTACATGTATCTGTGTTCCACTTAAAGGATATGGCGGCCAGTATGTACGCATGGCCTGTATCTTTATCATTTTCCGCACAGTCAACATCTTCGAGAGGAAATCAGATGATTGGAATTCCGTCGTTTGCTAATAACAAATCGTCGAACAAAGACATTAATAATGTTTACTGATAAAGCCATTTAATTCATGACGGGATTAACAACATTATTGCCTGCCGATGTGGCCGTGCGGTTCTAGGTGCTTCAGTCTGGAACCGCGTGACCGCTACGGTAGCAGGTTCGAATCCTGCCTCGGGCATGGATGTGTGTGATTTCCTTAGGTGAGTTAGGTTTAATTAGTACAATTTATAGGCGACTGATGACCTCAGAAGTTAAGTCGCATAGTGCTCAGAGCCATTTCAACCAGTTTTGAACAACAACATTAACTAACATCGGTAGTCCGACGAAAGCCTGCAAGCCTTTGTGGAGATACTTTTCATGAAGGCTGTTCTGTAAATGACTGGCGTGGTATCACAGACAGTCACTTCATTGGACATTTTGTGCTATCGCATAGTCTTACGGGGTACCTTTTCCTACACATGCCAGCAAGCGATATTCCGTATTACCGGAAGACATTCCATCCAATATGTCGTGGCCCTTGCCAAATCTAGTAGTCAGACGAATCATCTAAACCTAAAATTACCCTGAATGTGTATCGATAAAAATGACATCTCTCTTTGTAGATTTTTTTCCCCGGGAAGAGTTGACAGACGAAGTCTACAAAGAAGGTATACACAGATCGTTGGGATTACGAATACCGCTGCTTCCGTAGGAGACGCCATAACCACCTCAGAAGAACTATACACATTCTCAAGATAAATCGAAAGTACATTGAAGTCGGATCTGGAATTTATGAAACTCAGCTTTAAAGTTAATCATTCGCCTCTGGTGAACAGCCTCTGTAAGTATTTGACTGGGTTCCATTCTAATTTTGTAATCAATAAAAATGAATTAAAGTTAAATAATATGTTAGCCTGTGCCAGTGAGTGCTCAGGACAGTGGACTGGCATGCAAACGACCCGAGTTCGATTCCTACTACTGCCAGGGATTTTTCCTTGCTAGGAGGAACAGTATAGGGAGCAGTCAGCCATATGAGGCCCACCGAGGTGCTACTCGAGCGATTAATAGAGGTTCGAAGGTCGAGAAATCCTACAACGACAGGGAGGGAGACGTGTGCTGACCACATACCCCTCCAAACCACATCCGATGTCACCGTTGCCAGAGGGTGACACGGTCGTCGGACGTACCCGATTATCACTTCTAGGACCAGACCACGGAATTTAACGACCTGCAAAACGTTCGACAACGTAAAATGGGGAAAGTTATTTGAAATTATGAGAAAAATAGGGATAACCTATGTAGAGAGAGAGAGGCAGGTAATATACATTATGCACAAGAGCTGAGGGAGAATAACAAGAGTGGACGTTCAGGAACGAAGTGCTTGGATTAAAAAGGGTGGAAGACAGGGATGTAGCCCCTGCCACTACCGTTCAATCTGTACATCGAAGAATCAATGATTGAAATAATAGAAACATTCAAAAGTAGAAATGAAATTCAAGGTGAAAAGATAGCAATGATACGATTTGCTGAAGACATTGGTAACCTGAATGAAAGTGAAGAAGAATTACATGATCTTCTCAATGGAATGAGATTTATAAGGAGTACGGAATATGTACTGAGAGTAAATCGACGAAATAAGAACGTAATGGAACGAAGCGGAAATGCGAACAGCGAGAAACTTAACATCAGGGTTGACGGTCACGAAGTAGGTGAGTTAAAGAATGGCTACAAAATAACCAATGTTGGATGGAGCACGGAAGACATCAAAAGCAGACTAGCACTTGGCAAGAGGAGTCTAGTAGTATCAAATATAAACCTTAATTTGGGGAAAAAATTTCTGGGAATGGACTGAACATGGACTGAAGGAAAACCGGATCAGGAGAGAATCGAAGTATTTGACATGTGGTGTTACAGACAGATGTTAAAAATTAGATGGACTGATAAGCTGAGGAACGAGAAGGTTCCGCTCAGAATCGTAGAGCAAAGAAGTATGTGGAAAACACTGACAGGGAGAAGCGACAGGATGATAGGATGGATATTTGTTAAGGCGTCAGAGGATGACGTTCATGGTATTAAAGGGAGTTGTAGAGGACAAAAACAGTAGAGGAAGAGAGAGGTTGGAATACATCCAGCAAGCAACTGAGTACATAGGATGCGCTACTCTGAGATGAAGAGATTGGTACAGCAGAGGGGTTCTTGGCGGCCGCTCCAAACCAGTCAGAAGACAGGGAGAGTCGAAGAAATAAAAGTTATTTATCATTACCTCTTATTACGTTCCAGCATGCCCTCACTGTTTTTATTTACATCATTTCTTAAAACTTATTGTTCATTTATTTCATTCCCATCGATTCCGTTTGTCTTATTTTAATGAAGTTCATTCAAGTAATACTTATATACACTGCCGGAAGAGAAACCGTGACTCCAAGGAGTTGAACGACATAAACAAAAGTTGGTAGGCTTGTTTCTACATCTGACAGATGATGTCCTTTCAGATTTCGTGCCAGTTTGAGGGTACAAATCAAGTTCAATTTAAATACACGCTGCAACGGATATGAGCGTTATTTACCTTTGAGATTGGACGTGGTAGGTTGATGTTACTCAAGAATCCCTGTAAGGCGACAAAGACGCCATTATCAACGCCTAGTTGAGTTTGAACGAGGCCGTGTAAGATGGCTACGAGAGGGAGGATATGCTTTCTTCGATAACCCAGAAAGACTTGGGACTAACGAACGTAGCCACTACATGATTGCTGGCAACGGTGCTCACAATAACGTACGGTAACAGGAAGATGGGACTAGGAACAGCCACGTGGCACTGCCAACAGGGAGACCATTGTGTTCGGGTATTTGAGCAGTAGTTGGCACAACAGCGACACAACGGACTGTTACAAATCGTTTACTTCAAGGACAGCTACAAGCCAGACACGCAAAGCGTGCATTCCACTGGCCCAAAACCAACGCCATTTGCGACTTCAGTGGTTTCAAGCGAGAGCTCATTGTAGGGCAGGGCGGAGGTCCATTTTCTGATGAAAGCTGGTTCTGCCTCAGTGCAAGGGAAGGCCGTGCGTTGGTTAGGAAGAGGCAAGTTGAGGGCGTGCAACCAGCCTGTACAAGTGCTACACACACTGGACCTACACGTGGGGTGTGATTTCTGATGACAGCAAAAGCACTTTCGTGGTTACCCCACCCTCCCTCACTTAAAATATGTACGTCACTCTGGTGATTCTACCCGTTGTGCTTCCATTATGAATTTCACTGAATTTCACAACCAGATAACGCCTGCCCACATACCCCTGTTGTTGCAGAATATCCTCTATAGAGTGTCGACACGTTGTCTTGGGTTACTCGATCATCAAATCTGACATCGTATCGAGCACATATGGAACATCATCGGATGACAGCTCCAGCATTATCCACAAACAGCATTAATCGTCCTGGTATTGACTGAACAAATGCTATAGGAACGGAACTCATCACAGCAACTGGCATTCGCCACCTGTACAACAGAACGCACGCTCGTTTTCACTCTCGCATTGTCTGTGACGCCTTGTCACGGTTCGCGCGGCTCCCTCTGTCGGAGGTTCGAGTCATCCCTCGGCCATTGGTGTGTGTGTTGTCTTTAGTGTAAGTTAGTTTAAGTAGTGTGTCAGCTTAGGGACCGATGACCTCAGCAGTTTGGTCTCATAGGACTTCGCACAAATTTCCAGTTTCCGTTCTCGCATTTAAGATTCTAGAGGTTACTCAATACATTAATGTACCACCATTTAACATTTTCAAAGGCCTACCTCGCGCGTACAGTAACATGTGATCTTGCAATGCTAATCACTTAAATATGTCAAATAGAAAAATGTATTCCTTGAAATTTCATTATTCTACGTTAACTATTTTTTTTTTTTTTTTTGTGTTGGGATTTTTTCCGCCAGTGTATTTGCCTTGGCCGATAGCCGGTCGTCTTGGAAAGCTGGTTTGAATACATAGCTACTAGAATGATAATGGTAGTCTACTAATGTTCTCCATCATTTCGTTCAACAGTGTTAGCAGGCCGCGGTGGCAGAGTGGTTCTAGGCGCTTCAGTCCTGAACCGCGCGACTGCTATGGCCACTGGTTCGAATCCTTCGTCGGGCATGAATGTGTGTGATGTCCTTAGGTTAGTTAGGTTTAAGTAGTTCTAAGTTCTAGGGGACTGATGACCTCAGAGGTTGAGTCCCATATTGCTCAGAGCCCTTCAACAGTGTTACTGCAGTTAATTCATAATATCTTCACTGTTTGACTACTTGGCGCTTCTCTGATGCTCTGTGTACAGGAACAGTCAGCGAGACCGG
The DNA here is from genome assembly GCF_021461385.2 of Schistocerca piceifrons. NCBI lineage: Eukaryota > Metazoa > Arthropoda > Insecta > Orthoptera > Acrididae > Schistocerca > Schistocerca piceifrons. The sequence goes on from NC_060139.1 coordinate 169,906,659, forward strand.
ATAATCCAAAGAGAGAGAATTTGCAAGAGTGATAAAGAGACTGAGGAAGGCGAGGGAGGATGAAGATAGAGTACTGAAGTGAAACACGCTCTTCGAGGAAACCCGTACTTAATGGGGGAGGGAAGGGGGAGAAGGGGGTAAGAAGGAAATGCGCAGCGGCCTTGTTTTGGTTCTGAAGGCGCCGTAGCTGGACAGGGTTAGTCGGTGTAAGCAGAGATTGATGATCGCGCTCAACTGCGGAAGGGGGTGACCTCGTCCTCCGGACGTGTTTGCGGCTGGAGAAATCCATGCGAGCTCCTGGAAAGGGTAGCGCTGCGGAGCAGGGTCTGAAATCCATCAGACGAAGAGAGAAGAGAAGGAGCGAAGTAGCTGGAACAGGCAGTTGCTGGCTGCGGCGGCGGAATTTTTCCGATCGCTTTGGGTCGCTTCCAGGAAAAAGAGCATTAGCAGGGTCCCGTTGTTTTTGATACTCCATGCGAAGCAGCGTGTTTGCATAGTGAATTTTGAAGCCTCTTCTTCGACAACATCTTCAGATCTGTTGTAAAATCATTTTTGCAGACATCGCCCCCTCAAATAATCTAATGATCCAATCAAAAGCTAAATGTTGGTACACAAATACTATTCGGTAAATAAATTTTGAGTCGCCATTATACAACTAATGAAACAAAACAAACGAGAAAGAAGTGGATTGTTAGGCACCGTAAAAATATGCGAAACTTGCAAGACACAGCAAATATGCTCGGTATTTAATCCAAAACAATGGCGCAAGGGCTAGTGATTATGAACTTTACACCTTTTCCTCTCACCGGCCAAATAGTGGCAGTGAAAATACGACACATTCATTTGTATCAGATACAGAATGTTGTGATAGTCGACTTACGTGGCTGCGATGGCTTCCATAGTGCCGCTGCCATTGATGGTGAATGTTCATGCTAAAAACTGTCGTATGGGATTGTTGGCTGGGATATCCAGCGGGGTGGGTTCAACCACATTTCGAAAAGATTATCCTTCCTCCGTGCATTACGATTCCTTTCATTTTGGATGTGTATGTGTATTTGTAGAATGTAAGTGAATGTAATGGATGAGTGTACAGTGTAGTGTTATGTTTGAGTTGTATGATGATAAGTCAAGGGAGCGGTCGAAAAGTGCTGTCACCACATACCCTACTTCTGTCGAATAACACCAGTTACTGCCTATCTTAACGTGTCGTCTGACTGACAGTTCACCACAATGTGGCACATGACCTCACCTCATGAGACAGTGTGGACAGTTTTGGATTTTAATCCAGGACATTGGTGCAAAGCCACTTGATCAGGAACTTTACGCCACACCTCTTCCCCCCTTGCCGCCCAAACACTGGCAGTGTGTTCATTCACCACCAGGAGTCGAATGCCCAGGCTATAGTAGATTATTAAACGAGCTCCACGCCAGGCTGTGAAGACCGAAGGGATTGTCTATCGGTCGCCGTGTCATCCGGTGCATTATGGTGTCACATGTATGTGGTATGGAGGGGCATTTGCTCAGCACACCGCTATTCCTGCCGTTTTGCAGTCTTTATAAACCACGGAGGCACTACGTAGCTCCTCAGTTGGGATCACTAGGCTGAATGCATCCCATACCAGTCTTCCCTCCCAGGAAAAATCTTTGGAAACACAGTGAATCGAACCCGGGGCCTCCACATGGCAGTCCTCTACGATAATTACTCAGCTACGGAGGCGGGCCCAATTTTAATAGGTCTGATCTAATACAATCCAGTAGTAGCTAGGTAAGAGGTTGCAGGTGACCAGCAATCAGCTTCAGACCACACTTTCAATATAATTGGTACCATTCTTAACTGGAGACGTCGGTGTAGGCCATCTTATGTCTCAGGTAGCAATTTCATGATATTGTTAACTGAAGCGAAGCCATTTATCTAGTTACTATTGGCTTGTACTGCGATCAGGACTGTTGAAATAAATAATACGGTTTGCTGTGTTTCTTTCAGAATTTGCAAGTAATGGAAAGTTCCGATGTAACCAATGTTGGGATCGGTAAGCAGCAACGCTATGAGAAGAATGTTTCTGACAGTTCTGGCATATTTCTGGTCTATATATAAAAGTTCCACAATCCATATTTCATGTCCAAAACTCTGGTGATTAACGCGATGTGAGAACGTTGGAGGACGGGGAGTCACGAACCGTGAATATTAATTACATCTTAAAACTGGAACGTTAATTCCTTTAAGTATCGTGGGACACTTAAAACAAACTTTGAGGCTATGACAGGATCATATAAGTAATGTGTCTGGGGTGACAGCCCTCTTAAAAAGAGTCGCGGGTATCGTTAGTGCTAAGACGTGGTGAAATGTCTGTTCCTAAAGGAGCCATGATTCAGGATTATTCATTGCCAGCCTCTGAAACCATTCTCAAAACCTATTGTAGATTAAGGCCAGTACACTTTACAATTGTAATGTTGTTGTAGTTACAGTTGTATTGAATATTGTAATGTATTAAATATACAGTTTTACTAAATATCGATTAATAGATAGTAAGCAAAAACTCATCATCAGAATCGATGCATATGTAGTACTAACTAATTTCTTAATTATTAAAAAGATTAAAAATATAAACTTATTGGAAACTGTAACGTTCAGTTTACAACATTACCTTTCGACTGCAACAACTTGTTAACAATAGCGATGGTGAATCGTGGATTACTGTCAAATAATCTCCCCATTGTTTTGCGTTTCCCAATCACATATTCTGCCACAGATGGTCTCAAAAACAATGGAGTGTTCGACATTTTCAGAAAGTGTAATTCTGAAATCCCATGAAGTACTGCATGCTGAAGAGCTTGGACACGTTCTGAGAAACCTACTGCGTATCAGAATTTATAACAATCAGATTAATAACTAGTGTGTCTTCATCAATACTTCATACCTCGCTTCAAAGAAAGCCTGACTTTCGCAGGAATCCCACAATATACAACATGCTAAAAATGTGGAAGAAAGAAAGAGTAGTAGCTCTCAGCATCTGAGAGGACGCTAGTAACCTTCGGTAAACGTAAGTGAGTGCGTAAATAAGTAACATCCCTTTTTATTTCCAACTGTTCAGAACATCGAAACGAGGTTTTCGGAAAACGGCATTAACCGAAGGTGTATATAATTTTGTTTCATAATTAATATTATTCACTCCTGTATCAATAGAAATGCTGAAGCATGTAAGCTTTTTCTTTAGTTACCACCAAATGGAGTTCAAGAGATCTTACAAGAATGACTAAAGTGATATCTTTTTTGGTTTATCCAGTTATCCTTGTAATGTCTCATCCGACACTCTCTTTCTCATCCCCTTCTCAAGGCAAGATGTGCAAAAAGAAACATGACTGAAAAATCTATCAACAAGTGCGGAGACCCCATTATACTAAAAAAAATTGTGCAAAGCGGAATGAAGCACAGGGGAGTCCATGTTTAAATTTTCACAAACAGCATTGAGCACGATTATTGTGTAACATGGCGTTGTTAAAAACATTCCCTTTATGGTAGCTCATACACTCGCGAAGCATTAACTGGAGTCCAGTATATGAAAGGTATGCAGTAGATTTCAGAGTTAAAAAAATAGTGTGAACTGTGTAGATTCCAAGGCGTCAAACGTGGAACGTTGACATAACACGGGGACTGCAATAGAGTCTAGTAGCGCCAACTATCTAGCGTTCTGTACGCTTAAGCACTGGAGATTGCAGTGGCGTTTACTGTTTGTTTTTCATGTTTACTGTTGTATGTTCAAAATAATACGTTATACCAATGGTCAAGAATAACATGAAAAAAGGATAAACTGAAATGCCTAGCGGTTTTGCATTACGCAATAACACTCTACAGGAATGCAAATACGCAGTTTTCAGCTCCGTTAACGAGTTACTTTAACTGCCTGCTGAACATTATTCGGCAATAATTTCTGTGCCTTGTTTTCTGCACCTACGTGTTATTCAGATGAGCGTTTATACGACTCATTTTAAAAACATTTATTGATAGTCTGCGCAAGGAGTAGTTACTCCTTCGAGTCCCATCAAGAAATTAAAAATACAAAAATATCATCTCAGGCGGCCCTCATGAGTCAGGTTATGGCTTATATTCTCGGCCTCATTATAGAACCCCTTTCAGACTGCCAATCAGAAAAAAATGGGGGCACCGTGTTTAGTTTTGTATGCTGATGATCTACTGATACTAGCAAAATGTATTTGCAGACTGTAACTACAAACGAAGGTAAAAGTTCTGCTCGACACCGTTCAGGAATTATGCCGACTTAAAAATCCTCCAACGTACCCCTAGAGTGAAAAAAACATGAAAAGGCCGGCATTCTGAAGTGTCGTAAAGACGCCTTAAATGCAAGTACCTCAGGCTTCAGCTGGACGAGATACCAAACTCTCACACACACATGGACGCAGGATGTTCGAAAGAATCGGATATTACGATCAAAATTGTTAGAAGGAACCTTCTTTGTACAAAACTACCTCAATTTGTTATTGAATTATATCGTGTGGCGACTCACCTGGACATACTGCGCTATGCTGCTAGTTTGTGCTCGCATTGCCTACTGCATTGCTCCATGGTACTCAACTTCCCACTGCGCGTTTTGTTTCGGGTCCTGATGATTGATTTTCGTATCAGAGGAGGATTAGGAGTCGACTGGGAGAGGAAAAGTATGTCAATATAAAAGAAATACCAGGAGTTCTACCAGAAAACTGTACCCTTAACTGTTACAACACACGTATTTGTGACAAGAGTAGGGGACTCATCCTTCAACGGAAATAGAAGATCTTCGGAGGTGACAAAAATCCACTACAACGCTTTGTACAGATATATAAAATACAACAGTAAGGCGTTTCCAACATCAAAAAGTCAACCAAAACATTTGAGTTAATATATGTCACATCGTCACATAGTAAGAAAGACTATATATTTAAGCGGTATTTAAACGATAAGAGAATTCAGTACCCCTTTCGTTCTTTGTCACTCCGACTATAGCAAGGTTTTCGACTGTGTTCAGCGAAAAGAACTGTGGGGGCCGTGCTACCAGAAATGGGAGTTCCTGGTCGTCTTATTACCCTTACCAGATATCTTTACTCTGATAGTAAGGTGACAATCAGACTAAATAAATCTATTTCATATTCTTTTGAGCCATGTAAAAGAGTTAGACAGGGGTGCGTTCTATCTCCGGTTCTACTTAACAAGTAAGGAGAATATGTTATGAAATAAAGTCTGCAGGGCTGGACTGATGGGATCCGAATTGGAGGAAGAAGAATTTGTACTTTAAGGTTTTTGATGACACCACGCTATGTGCAGAGACGAGAGTGGAAGTGAAGGAACTACTGGATGGTGTTAAGAGAGGAAGTGAGGATCTTGGACCAAGATCATGATAACTGACAGAGGCGAGTCACTACCGGCTAACAATGTTCCATCATAAAATGAAGAAGTTAATCAATAATGTCTACCTGGGTTCAGTTGATCAGAAGGAGGGCCGCTTTGCGCATGAAATACGATGCTGCATCGAAGCTGACTGTGATTTGGAAAGACCGAACGCTAACCAGAAAAACTAAATTTTGAAGCTGAAATCCTGGTGTTCCCAGTTTTCCTTCATGGCGCTGAAACATTGGTAATAACTGAAGTGGACCACAAAAGAATTTATGCTTTTGAGATTTGCTGAGAATATCCTATATGGACAATGCACTACAGAGGCATTCGAAAAATATTGAAGGATTTATTCTGAGTATGTTTCATTTCTCATTTCTGATTTTCTCGAACAAAGACTTTGTTCCAATTGTGTCTATGTCTACCTAATGATCCTATTTCTCCCTCTCTTTTTATTACGTCGCTTGATGTTAAAATTTCTTCAATTTACCGGATTTGTAAAATGTAAGGGTACAATGATACTGTTTAATCGTAATTGCTGCCTTTTATTTGTTACTTTGTAGAACAGAAATCATTCCACCTATGTAAATTTTCCATACAAAAGTTTGTGAGAATCTCAAGGAATTTTTATCGAGTCGTAAATCTCGAAGTTTCTCAATCTAAAACGAGGCGAATTATGTCAGGAAACAATGTCAAAGGCTTCAGTGCATAAAAATTACGACCCATCCTCTCTGACATTAAATGCGAAATATGATATTACAGAGTTGTGAAGAGCGAAAATAAGAAACGATATGATTCCATTTACGACTGTGCAAGAAGCACTAACGAGACACTACTCTAAAGAACGTAAACTGTTGAAGAAATAAGCTTTGCATAACATTTCGGGCAACCACGAATGTTTACTGGAGGCAGAAGCAGAGAACGTAAACGCCAAATAAAGATAATGGTATGAATAACACTTCAGAGAGCATAGAAGATGTGGAAAAATTAATACCAAGTCTACAGACGCCGTATCGTACGTGTATAGCGATTATATACTGAGAGAAATATTATTAATTAAATCTTATTTCGTAAAATTAATCGCTTTTGTACCACTTTCAATGGAGGAATTGTATATCACATTATTTTCTGATCGTTCAGTATTGCATGCACTGCCATACGCTTCATAAATAAAACATTGCTGTTGTTTTGTTCTGGGGTAATAAACCTCCGGTTAGTAAATAAAGAACTGTTTGTTTCCAGAGCAATAAACCTCTGCTTGGTGAATAAAACATTGCTGTTGTCGTGCTTTGAGAGTAATAACCCTACCATACAGTACTCTATGTCAGATGCCATTGAAATGAATTCAAATAAAAAGGAATATCACTAGACATTTTACAGCGTTAGAACCGTCCAGTATTCATTAGTAGAACAACAAAACGGACTGCGTGCTACTGAACGTTCTCAATAAGTTATGTTCCCAAAACAAAATGCGACAATGTAGTATATTACATAGTGAAATATCAGCATTAAATTCTTCACGTATCACAGAATCAATGTATCAACAATAAAAATATGATTAAGCGATCGCCACATCCACACTGACTTACCAGATGTTTTCCTCACTCATTAAGGATAAAGATAAAGCTGATTTTCACCTACGTTTCAAATAGGATTTCAATACCCGAGGGCACATACTTCTGTAGTCAATAGTATTCTACATCTATATCTACATACATACTCCGCAATCCACCATACGGTGCCTGCCGGAGGGTACTTCGTACCACAACTAGCATCTTCTCTCCCTGTTCCACTCGCAAACACAACGAGGGAAAAATGACTGCCTATATGCCTCTGTACGATACCTAATCGCTCTTATCTTATCTTTGTGGTCTTTCTGCGAAATATAAGTTGGCGGCAGAAAAATTGTACTGCAGTCAGCCTCAAATGCCGGTTCTCTAAATTTCCTCAGTAGCGATTCACGTAAAGAAGGCCTCCTTTCCTCTAGAGACTCCCACCCGAGGTCCTGAAGCATTTCCGTAACTCTCGCGTGACGATCAAACCCACCAGTAACAAATCTAGCAGCCTGCCTCTGAATTGCTTCTATGTCCTCCCTCAATCCGACCTTATAAGGATCCCAAATGCTCGAGCAGTACTAAAGAATAGGTGGTATTAGTGTTTTATAAGCGGTCTCCTTTACAGATGAACCACATCTTCCCAAAATTCTACCACTGAACCGAAGACGACTACCCGCATTCTCCACAACTGCCATTACATGCTTGTCCCACTTCATATCGCTCTGTAATGTTACGCTCAAATATTTAATCGACGTGACTGTGCAAGCGCTGCACTACTAATGGAGTATTCAAACATTACGGGATTCTTTTTCCTATTCATCTGCATTAATTTAAATTTATCTATATTTAGAGTTAGCTGCCATTCTTTACAATAATCACAAATCCTGTCCAAGTCATCTTGTATCCTCCTACAGTCACTCAACGACGACACCTTCCCGTGTTCGATTCCCAGCGGGATCAGGGATTTTCTCTGCCTCGTGATGACTGGGTGTTGTATGATGTCCCTAGGTTAGTTAGGTTTAAGTAGTTCTAAGTTCTAGGGGACTGATGACCACAGATATTAAGTCCCATAGTGCTCAGAGCCATTTGAACCATTTGAACACCTTCCCGTACACCACAGCATCATCAGCAAACAGCCGCACATTGCCATCCACCCTATCCAAAAGATCAATTATGCAGACAGAAAACAACAGCGGACCTACCACACTTCCCTGGTGCACTGCAGATGATACCCGCACCTCCGATGAACACTCACCATCGAGGACAACGTACTGGGTTCTATTACTTAAGAAGTCTTCGAGCCACTCACATTTTTGGGAACCAATCCCATTTGCTCGTACCTTACTTAGGAGTCTGCAGTGGGGCACCGAGTCAAACGCTTTCCGGAAGTCTAGGAATATGGCATCCGTCTGATACCCTTCATCCATGGTTTGCAAGATATCATGTGAAAAAAGGGCGAGTTGCATTTCGCAGGAGCGATGCTTTCTAAAGCCGTGCTGTTGCATGGACAGCAACTTCTCTGTCTCAAGGAAATTCATTATATTCGAACTGACAATATGTTCGAGAATCCTGCAACAAATCTATGTTAAGGATACTGGTCTGTAATTTTGAGTGTACGTCCTTTTACCCTTCTTATATACAGGCGTCACCTGCGCTTTTTCTAGTCGCTCGAGACTTTACATTGGCCAAGAGATTCGCGATAAATGCAAGCTAAGTAAGGAGCCAGTGCAGTAGAGTACTCTCTGTAAAACCGAATTGGAACCCATCAGGACCTGGTGATTTATTTATTTTCAACCCATTTAGCTGCTTCACAACCACAGGGATGTCTATCACTACGTCCTCCATGCGGGAATCTGTACGAGACTCGAACGGCGGTATGTTTGTACGATCATCCTGCGTGAAAGATTTCTCAAATGCTAAATTTAAAATTTTAGCTTTCGTTTTGCTGTCTCCCGTTGCCAGGCCAGACTGATCAGTGAGTGACTGGATGGAAGCCTTCGACCCGCTTACCGATTTTACGTAAGACCAGAATTTTCAGCAAAATCTTTTGCTAAGGTATGACGGTGGTAGTGGTTGGATGCTTCTCGCATCGCTCTTTTTAGAGCAGAACGAATCTCTACTAACTTTTTCCTGTCCTCATTCTCCCGGTCTTTCTTGTACCGCGAGTGCAACTGTTTTTGCTTCCTGAGCATTCTCAGAATTGCGCTGTTAAATCACGGTGGGTCTTTCCCGTCCGTACCCAACTTTATCGGCACATATCTACATCTATATCTACATCCATACTCCGCAAGCCACCTGACGGTGTGTGGCGGAGGGTACCCTGAGTACCTCTATCGGTTCTCCCTTCTATTCCTGTCTCGTATTGTTCGTGGAAAGAAGGATTGTCGGTATGCTTATGAGTGGGCTTTAATCTCTCTGGTTTTTTCCTCATGATCTCTTCGCTCTGAGCACTACCCGAGTAGCCGCTTCCTTTGACCTACAAGTCCCCACACAATAGCCCAAGTCTAGAAATTTGCAACCAAGACCATCACAGAGTCGACGAAGCCTCTGGTTGAGACCCTCCACTCGGCTCCAAACCAAAGAACCCCGATCCACTCTGGGAACGATGCTGCAAGTAGAGAGCTCTGATTCCACCCTGCGTGCGAGGCCAGTGGTCTTCACCAAATCCGCCAGCCGCCTGTACGAACTGAGATCGCCTCAGAACCCAAGCGACAGGCATCATTGGTGTCGACATGAGCAACTACTTGCAGACGACTGCACCCCGTACGCTCGATAGCCGCTGGCAAGGCCGCCTCCACATTTTGGATGAGGCCCCCCGGCAGACAAACCGAGTGAGCGTTGGAATTCTTGCCAGCCCTGTACGCTATTTCTCTAAGGGGCTCCATCACCCACCTAACGTTGGAGCACCCAATAACCAGCAAGCCTTTGCCCCCGTGTGCCTGCTCGGGCCCTGTTAAAGGAGCGGCTACCTGCCCACTGACAGGATGAATGGGCGAGGCCAGACGGCCAGCCTCCACATTGGCCCTGCGCCTCGAGCGACGCCAACACGCTGCAGTCCGCCACTCACCCTGACGTGAGGGCGGCCCCAACGCGCCGGGTACACTAGATGGTGCCTCGGCGGCGGAGTCAGCGGACGCAGCAAGCGACACCTGGGGTGTCTCAAGCGACGCGCCAGACCCTCCGCCGTCGCTGCACCTCGAGGCAGCAGCCTGAAGGCAGCTGACCGTGGCCAACAGCACGCTCAGCTGCTCGCGAACCGTGGCCAGTTCCTCCTGCGTCCTCACACAGCACGCACATACCCTATCCATCCTACTGCAAATATTTGGACGTATAGAGTTGCGACAAATAAAACAGCAATATGCGACTGCACAATTGCATCACCAGCGCCATATTGAGCTGCGATATATGAACAATTACTTACGAATCAAGCAATCAAATGACCACGACTACGCCACTATACAGATATTACAATGCGATCCTACCCCTGACAACCGCCAACGCGATGTTACACTCTACCGTTATTAAAATTTCATCCTACCCCTTTCTAATTCGAAAATACGCAAAGATCCAAAAATTTCACCATACAAGCACATAAACACAGAAAGTAATTTGAATTAAACCCGCGGAACTAATACGAAAAACTGAATTTACGACTAGTTTCTGCTACTGCTGCTCGCACACGTCACTCTGCAAGCACAGATGAAACTGCACTGGCCTCTGTCTGCTGCTGACTGACTCTACGAAATAAACAGAAATCACTGGCTGTCCAAAACAAACAACTGACTAACGACTCCGCGAAATTATACTTTACAGCTATCAATAAGCAAAATTACACCTCTCAAATACGAGAATACGCAAGGATTTTATGTAATTAAATATGCAAACGCTCAAACACTCGGAAAGAAATTAAGAATCGAACGACAAAGCAAATATGAAAGCTAAATATGGGACTCGCTACTGCACTGCTGCTGCACTATTGCTGCACTGATACTTCACCAGCGGCTGCTAGAGCTCGGTTCAAAGAAAATACAGAAGGAGGACATGTTTTCCGGTCACACTTTAGAGTACTTGGCATGCAGCTCACAGAAAGGTGAGCAGCATTATATCATACCATGAATCAAATTTTATGCTATGATCTGTGAGTAGACGTGGTGTGCGTACTGTAAGACCTTCGGTACACACCCCATCAGATTATTTGACTTGTCGCTCTAACGAAGTAGGTGAGTGTCAGTAATATGTCTCGTGGTCTTATCGTGGCGTGTTTATCTTCTGCCGTTAGGTCAGACGATAGAAATGCCACTTGCATGCTTAGAGTAGCAGATTGACGGTGACCAACTTTAAACAGAACTTGATTAATTTTCAGACACATTTATTGAAATAGTAACAAGCATAAACCTTATGTAACTTGATTCTGGATGCTATTTACAATTGACACTCTGAAGTTCCTGTGGTCTTGGTACGTTAATCTTATTCTCACATATCTCTGATACTTGACAAAGTGTCTATACATTTCTCTTCATGGCTATGTACAGGAATATGATAATCTTATTAAGCGCAGACAGGAACTTGACTACAGACTGGTACAGACTAATGCAGACAAATGCAGACTGACTGATCGGAGGTCTGTACACTCGTTATAATACCTCTTGCGTTTAGGTATCACTGCGCGAGTGTGATCCGCGAGGAGAATAGGTTCCACGTTAGCAGCAATCTCATTGGCTGCATTACATATTAATACGCGGATCGGCGGAAGCAGAATTTGGTCTGTCTCTTAGGCAGCGCCATCTCGTAGTGCGGAGATGGACGAGCGCTGCGCCTGAGCTGTTGTGCTTAGCGGGACGCGCTCTAATCGGAAGGTTGTGTACGCGCTGACTATGCAGAACTATGTACACAACAGTAGATAATTCATGACGTGTATTATTTCCCAGACTATTTTCAGAGATGAATCTTCTTCTGTTAGTGAATTTTGGAGTTTTGGTAGTGTTTTGTATACCCGATGAAGTTTTTGGCTAGCTGTCTTTGTCATCTTTCTGAGAACGATGATCTGTCTGGTGAGAACTGACATGTTCCCAGTTTAAGTATCGGCACCGAGTGAGATGGCGTAGTTGTTAGCACACTGGTATCCCAATCCACGTCGGGCGATCCACATTTTCGTTTCCCGTGACTTCCCCAAATCGCTCCAGGAGAGTGCGGGGATGGTTCCTTTGAAAGGACAAGGCTGATTTCCTACCGGTACGGTCGCAGGTTCGAATCGTGCCTCGGGCATGGATGTGTGTTTCGTCCTTAGGTTAGTTAGGTTTTAGTAGTTCTAAGTTCTAGGGAACTGATGACCTCAGATGTTAACTCCCATAGAGCTCAGAGACATTTTTGAACCTTCCTTCAAATGTCCGTCTCCAAAGTCTTCATCGCAGCATACTTCTTCTTAATTTCACTATTTTTTATAAAGTGTCTGTCTCCATTGCTGACTGCCATGCGGAGGACCGGGGCTCTATTGCTGAGAATGCCAGGTATTTTTCATTTTTGGGAGGACTTGTACAAGGTGCATTCAGCATCAGGAGGCCAACCGAAGGGCTATACGAGCGATAAATACCGGTTTCTAGATCGTGACATCCGACAACGACCCGGAGATCAGGGTGTTGATCCGAAGCCTCTCAACACTTCATCCGATAACGTCATTGGCAGAGGATGACAGGACGGTCGCTCGGGATCGATTGGTCTCTCTAGGGCCAGGATGCGTGTCTTTACTTTATTCGCAAAGCATTCTTATCCCGTACCACTGAACGACTTACTCAATGCTTTAAGGGGAGTCGGATGGTTGTTTGGTTCAAAATTTTTGATTTTTATTTTCTACACTTTTTTTTGTTACACATATATTTGTGTTCAAATTGATACCAAATTTATTATGTTGAGTGGTTTCCGTTTTACAAGCGTTTTAATAAAACCTTGCAACGCCCATTTTTCATGAACTCAACCTTCTTTTTACTCGCTAGTGACTACTTGTTATAGTACAGCTGTTTGAATGCTTAGTTGGTAACACTGATGAAATACTGTAGGCAACAATGAGGGAAACAGCTGCCAGTTTACTTTGTCTTTTCAGTTCTTTGTTTTCGGCGATTGAAAGTGAAGTTTGTTTACGATATTCGTATTTCAGTGTTTAGAACTCCGCAAATAAGTTTATGTTATGTAAAAATGCGGAGAATACAAAACAAGAAAAGAAACCGTGAGTTCAGTGGGGGCAGATGTAACCAAAAACAGTTTTTGTATGGTGGTGAATCTGAAGTGGAAATTCATTGTGAAGGTGAGCCTAGGCCCAGTACTAGTACTAAGGCTGCTTGTGCTTCTAAAACAAGCTCTTCTTCTAAGAAGCTTACCCGTAACTTGGCTAAATATGAGATATATGGAAAAGAAAAAGACTGCGATGACATTGATAATATCAACAGTTTAAGTAACCTAGCTAGTCAAATTGCGGTGTGCGTAAAACGTAAAGGATCCCTTCCCGTCTCTACTGGAACCTGGCTAGGCTTACAAGTACCGATAGTAATAAAGTGCAGTGACTGCTCTTTTGCATTGTCCACTACTAATGCTCCATGCTTACCAGACTCTAAACAATCAGATGTGAATGTTCGATTAGCCTACGCATTCCCATGTATTGGAAAAGGTGAAGAAGTGGCGAAAACTTTCTGCGGTGTAATGAACTTGCCGACTCCGCCAGTTTTCAAATATTACAATAAGATGCTTCGAGCTGCTTAAAAACAGGTCTGTGAAGGGAGTATGAAGGCTGCTGATGAAGAAACTGTCGGCGAAAATGATGGTAATAGAGACTTGACAGGAATATCTGGCGGATCGTGGCAACGTAGGGGCCACACTTCACTCAAAGGAATTGTAACTGCAATAGCAGAAAACACAGGCAATGTAATTGATATTAAAGTTTTATACGAGTATTGCAGATGCGAAAATAGAATGACCAACAATCATGATGCTGATTGCCTAGCTAACTACTCTGGAGTAAGTGGAAGAATTGAGGTAAAAGGAGTTGTGGAAATGTTCCAAGAATCGCTGCCGCAATATGGAGTGCGATATAAGTATCATTAAGGAGATGGAGACAGTGCTTCTTACCCAAAGGTTTATGAGGCCACATCATATGGTTCCGACCTTTCAGTTGAGAGATTGGAATGTTGCGGTCACGTCCAGAAGCGGACGGGTAGTTGCCTCAGGAAATTGAAACATAAACTTGGGAAAACAAAACTTTCTGACAGCAAAACCATCGGGGGTCGTGGCCACCTTACTGGTGAGGCTATAAATCAAATACAACTATATTATGGCCTAACTATAAGAAGGAATGCTACAAAAACTCTAAAGGACATGAAGACAGCGGTCTGGGCACAATGTTTTCATTTGACGGCTACCAACGAAGACACATCTGGACACGGACTATGCCCAAAGATGAGACAAGCTGGTGCAAATTCCGAAAAGCCCAAGAGAAAAATGAGCCTTATGACCACAATGACCACACTCATCTTCCTTTTTGCCGTCAAGGAACAAATAAAACCCATATATAGAGACTTAGCACATCCTGACCTCTTGCGTAAGTTGACTGGCGACTCCATAAAGTCTTGTGTGCATCACGACCAAATAGTAGATAGAATTGGAAGGAAAATCAGCATTGGCCGTATTTTGTTGTTTTACTGTCCGCAAAACCGATTTTCAGTCACTTAGTGACCATCCTCAGTGCTGTAATATACTATTAAAATTGGTAGGCACTGGTATCAAGCTATAAGCACAAGCTTAGAGCGATCACTTAGCTTCTGGTTATAGCTTAATAGTATATTACAGCACTGAGGATGGTCACTAAGTGACTGAAAATCGGTTTTACTGTCAATAAAACAACAAAATAAGGCCAATGCTGATTTTCCTTCCAATTCTATCTTGCGTAAGTGCCTACATGGTGGAACACAAAGTACGTCAGAGTCGCTCAGCAATGTTATATCGTCACGGCTACCAAAAGCAACTTTTATTTTGATGAGTACATTTCAGTTTGGAGTGTACGAAGCTATTACAAGTTTCAATAAAGGAAATTTAGCAAAGTGTAAAATTTTGAATCATCTAGGCGTACCTCCAGGCAAGAACTACGTCGAGTTTTTGAAAAAGGACGACGAACTTTGGATTAAGAAAGCCGACAAACCCGTCACAGAAATTGAGAAAAAGTGTCACAAAGCCACGCAGCAAGCAAGAAGAAAGATTGAGGACCAGTTTGAAGAGCTAGAAGATCCAGATAGACCTTAATATGACGCTGGAATGTACTAAAGTAAGAATAAAATCATTATTTAATAGTCTTATCTTTATTTGCGTTTCCGCGACAACTGTTTTTTTCAATGATTGGGAACATTTTTCTTGGCTACTATTAATGTTATCAATATGATTTTTGTAAAATTCCTTATTTGTTAGTTGTTGATTCAAACTGAGGAAATATGAATACCTTTTAAAGAAATATGGTATAAAATTAATTAAAGTAAAAAAAAAATCAGTTTTTTATAGCTACTTTAAACAATACTTTTCTGGTATAAGTTTTTATTATTTTTAAGTATTATCTGTTTAAAATGAAGATAAAGATACAAGGAACACAACAAAAAAATCATGATATTATGTCAATTGGTTAGGGAGAAAAATGTTCCTAAACTCATATAATTTAACATGGCCAAGATAGAACCTTCCGCGTCCCCTTAAAATTTTTCATTTAAAGATTGTAGAGCTCGCTGTTTAATTTTCAGAGCTAGGAGAATGTCAGTAATAGTTAAAGGAACAAACCTCTTCCAGTCGACTAACATTTGTGACTGTTCAGTACCATTTGACAGTAGGTACGTCAGGGCACTGGTAGTGTTTCCTTTTTTGTAATGCTGTAGTGGTCGTCTGTCCAACGACTGGTCTGATATAAACCCTCCACGCCAGTTTACCCTGTGCAAGCGTCCTCGTCTCCGAATAACTACTGCGCCCCTCATCCATTTGAACCTACTTACTGCGTTCATGCCTTTCACTCTCTCTACAACTTTACATTCCCCTCCCCCCGATCCTGCTTTTCCAGACTTCCTTCCGATATCACGTTGATAATCTACATCTACATTCATACTCCGTAAGCCACCGAACGGTGTGTGGCGGAAGGCACTTTACGTGCCACTGTCATTACCTCCCTTTTCTGTTCCAGTCGCGTATGGTTCGCGGGAAGAACGACTGTCTGAAAGCCTCCGTGCGCTCTCGAATCTCTCTAATTTTACATTCGTGATTTTCTCGGGAGGTATAAGTAGAGGGAAGCAATATATTCGATACCTCTAGAAACCTGGCGAGCAAGCTACACCGCGATGCAGAGCGCCTCTCTTGCACAGTCTGCCACTTGAGGTTGCTAAACATCTCCGTAACGCTATCACGGTTACCAAATAACCCTGTGACGAAACGCGCCGCTGTTCTTTGGATCATCTCTAACTCCTCCGTCAACCCGATCTGGTACGGATCCAACACTGATGAGCAATACCCACGTATAGGTCGAACGAGTGTTTTGTAAGCCACCTCCTTTGTTGATGGACTACATTTTCTAAGGACTCTCCCAATGAATCTCAACCTGGTACCCGCCTTACCAACAATTAATTTTATTTGATCATTCCACTTCAAATCATTCCCCACGCATACTCCCAGATATTTTACAGAAGTAACTGCTACCAGTGTTTGTTCCGCTATCATGTAATCATACAATAAAGGATCCTTCTTTCTATGTATTCGCAATACATTACATTTGTCTATGTTAGGGACCAGTTGCCACTCCCTGCACCAAGTGCCTATCCGCTGCAGATCTTCCTACATTTCGCTACAATTTTCTAATGCTGCAACTTCTCTGTATACTACAGCATCATCCGCGAAAAGCCGCATGGAACTTCCGACACTATCTACTGGATCATTTATATATATTATGAAAAGCAATGGTCCCATAACATTCCTCTGTGGCACGCCAGAGGTTACTTTAACATCTGTAGACGTCTCTCCATTGATAACAACTTGCTGTGTTCTTCAATGCAGCCACACAGCTGGTCTGATATTCCGTCGGCTCTTACTTTGTTTATCAGGCGACAGTGCGGAACTGTATCGAACGCTTTCCGGAAGTCAAGGAAAATAGCGTCTACCTGGGTCTCATAAACAAATAAAGCGAGTTGGGTCTCACACGATCGCTGATTCCGGAATCCATCTTGATTCCTACAGAGTAGATTCTGGGTTTCCAAAAACGACATCATACTCGAGCAAAAAACATGTTCTAAAATTCTACAACAGATCGACGTCAGAGATATAGGTCTATAGTTTGGCGCATCTACTCGACGACCCTTTCTGAAGACTGGGACTACCTGTGCTCCTTTCCAGTCATTTGGAACGTTCCGTTCCTCCTGAGACTTGCGGTACACGGCTGTTAGAAGGGGGGCAAGTTCTTTTGCGTACTTTGTGTAGAATCGAACTGGTATCCCGTCAGGTCCAGTGGACTTTCCTCAGTTGAGTGATTCCAGTTGCTTTTCTATTCCTTGGACACATATTTCGATTTCAGCCATTTTTTCGTTTGTGCGAGGATTTAGAGAAGGAACTGCAGTGCGGTATTCCTCTGTGAAACAGTTTTGGAAAAAGGTGTTTGGTATTTCAGCTTTACACATGTCATCCTCTGTTTCAATGCCATCATCATCCCGGAGGGTCTGGATATGCTGTTTCGAGCCACTTACTGATTTAACGTAAGACCAGAACTTCCTAGGATTTTCTGTCAAGTTGGTACATAGAATTTTACTTTCGAATTCACTGAACGCTTCACGCATAGCCCTCCTTTCGCTAGCTTTGACATCGTTTAGCTTCTGTTTGTCTGAGAGGTTTTGGCTGCGTTTCAACTTGGAGTGAAGCTCTCTTTGGTTTCGCAGTAGTTTCCTAACTTTGTTGTTGAACCACGGTGGGTTTTCCCGTCCCTCATAGTTTTATTCGGCACGTAAGGTGTTTGATGTTTCAGAATGTGTCCCATCAACCGATCTCTTCTTTTAGCCAAGCTGTGTTATCACATCCTTTTCTCCACAGGTCGATTCAGTACCTTCTCATAATTCACGCAGTCTACTTATTAATTCCCCCCATGAACCATGGACCTTGTCGTTGGTGGGGAGGCTTGCGTGCCTCAACGGTACAGATAGCCGTCCCGTAGGTGCAACCACAGCGGAGGGGTATCTGTTTGGAAGCCAGACAAACGTGTGGTTCCTGAAGAGTAGCAGCAGCTTTTCAGTAGTTGCAGGGGCAAGAGTCTGGATGATTGACTGATCTGGCTTTGTAACACCTACCAAAATGGCCTTGCTGTTCTAGTACTGCGAACGGCTGAAAGCAAAGGGAAACTACAGCCGTAATTTTTCCCGAGGGCATGCAGCTTTACTGTATGATTAAATGATGATGGCCTCTTGGGTAAAATATTCCGGAGGTAAAATAGTCCCCCATTTGGATCTCCGGGCGGGGACTACTCAAGAGGAAGTTGCTATCAGGAGAAAGGAAACTGGCGTTCTACGAATCGGTGCGTGGAATGTCAGATCCCTTAATCGGGCAGGTAGGTTAGAAAATTTAAAAAGGGAAATGGATAGGTTGAAGTTAGACATAGTGGGAATTAGTGAAGTTCGGTGGTAGGAGGAACAAGCCTTTTGGTCAGGTGAATACAGGATAATAAATGCAAAATCAAATAGGGGTAATGCAGGAGTAGGTTTAATAATGAATAAAAAATACGAGTACGGGTAAGCTACTACAAACAGCATAGTGAACGCATTATTGTGGCCAAGATAGACACGAAGCCCACGCCTACTACAGTAGTACAAGTTTATGTGCCTACTAGCTCTGTAGATGACGAATAAATTGATGAAATGTATAATAAGGTAAAAGAAATTATTCAGGTAGTGAAGGGAGACGAAAATTTAATAGCCATGGGTGACTGGAATTCAAGAGTAGGAGAAGGGAGAGAAGGAAACATAGGAGGTGAATATGGATTGAGGCTAAGAAAAGAAAGAGGATGCCGCCTGGTAGAATTTTGCGCAGAGCGTAATTTAATCATAGTTAACACTTGGTTTAAGAATCATGAAAGAAGGTTGTATACATGGAAGAACCCTGGAGATACTAAAAGGTATCAGATAGGTTTTATAATGGTAAGACAGAGATTTAGGAACCAGGTTTTAAATTGTAAGACATTTCCAGGGGCAGATGTGGACTCTGATCACAATCCATTGGTTATGAACTGTAGATTAAAACTGAAGAAACTGCAAAAAGGTGGGAATTTAAGGAGATGGGTCCTGGATAAACTGAATAAACCCGAGGTTTTACAGAGTTTCAGTGAGAGCAGAAGGGAACAATTGATAGGACTGGGGGAAAGAAATACAGTAGAAGAAGAATGGGTAGCTTTGAGGGATGAAATAGTGAAGGCAGCAGAGGATCAAATAGGTAAAAAGACGAGGGCTAGTAGAAACCCTTGGGTAACAGAAGAAAGGAGAAAATATAAAAATGCAGTAAATGAAGCAAGCTAAAAGGAATACAAACGTCTCAAAAACGATATCGACAGGAAGTGCCAAATGGCTAAGCAGTGATGGTCAAAGGACAAATGTAAGAATGTAGAGGCTTATCTCACTAGGGGTAAGATAGATACTGCCTACAGGAAAATTAAAGAGACCTTTGGAGAAAGGAGAACCACGTGCTTGAATATCAAGAGCTTTGATGGAAACCCAGTTCTACGTAAAGAAGGGAAAGCAGAAAGGTGGAAGGAGTATATAGAGGGTCTATACAAGGGCGATGTACTTGAGGATAATATTATGGGAATGGAAGAGGATGTAGATGAAGATGAAGATGAAGTGGGAGATATGATACTGCGTGAAGAGTTTCACAGAGCACTGAAAGACCTGCGTAGAAACAAGGCCCCCGGAGTAGACAACATTCCATTAGAACTACTGACAGCCTTGGGAGAGCCAGTCCTGACAAAACTCTACCATCTGGTGAGCAAGATGTATGAGACAGGCGAAATACCCTCAGACTTCAAGAAGAATATAATAATTCCAATCCCAAAGAAAGCAGGTGTTGACAGATGTGAAAATTACCGAACTATCAGTTTAATAAGTCACAGCTGCAAAATAATAACGCGAATTCTTTACAGACGAATGGAAAAACTGAAATAAGCCGACCTCGGGGAAGATCAGTTTGGATTCCGTAGAAACGTTTGAACACGTGAGGCAATACTGACCCTACGACTTATCTTAGAAGAAAGATTAAGGAAAGGCAAACCTACGTTTCTAGCATTTGTAGACTTAGAGAAATCTTTTGACAATGTTGATTGGAATACTCTCTTTCATATTCTGAAGGTGGCAGGGGCAAAATACAGGGAGCGAAAGGCTATTTACAATTTGTACAGAAACCAGATGGCAGTTATAAGAGTCGAGGGGTATGAAAGGGAAGCAGTGGTTGGGAAGGGAGTGAGACAGGGTTGTAGCCTCTCCTTGATGTTATTCAATCTGTATATTGAGCAAGCAATAAATGAAACAAAAGAAAATTTTGGAGTAGGTATTAAAATCCATGGAGATCAAATAAAAATTTTGGGGTTCGCTAATGAGATTGTAATTCTGCCTGAGACAGCAAAGGACTTGGAAGAGCAGTTGAACGGAATGTACAGTGTCTTGAAAGGCGGGTATAAGATGTACATCAACAAAAGCAAAACGAGGATAATGGAATGTAGTCTAATTAAGTCGGGTGATGCTGAGGGAATTAGATTAGGAAATGAGACACTGAAAGTAGTAAAGGAGTTTTGGTATTTGGGGAGCAAAATAACTGATGATGGTCGAAGTAGAGAGGAAATAAAATGTAGACTGGCAATGGCAAGGAAAGTGTTTCTGAACAAGAAACATTTGTTAACATCGAGTATAGATTAAATGTCAGTAAGTCGTTTCTGAACGTATTTGTATGGAGTGTAGCCATGTATGGAAGTGAAACGAGGACGATAAATAGCTTAGACAAGAAGAGAATAAAAGCATTCGGAATGTGGTGCTACAGAAGAATGCTGAAGATTAGATGGGTAGATCACATAACTAATGAGGAGGTATTGAATAGAATTGGGGAGAAGAGGAGCTTGTGGCACAACGTGAGTAGAAGGGATCGGTTGGTAGGACATGTTCTGAGACATCGAGGGATCACCAATTTACTATTGGAGGGCAGCATGGAGGGTAAAAATCGTAGAGGGAGACCAAGAGATGAATACACTAAGCAGATCCAGAAGGATGTAGGCTGCAGTAGGTACTGGGAGATGAAGAAGCTTGCAAAGGATAGAATAACATGGAGAGCTGCATCAAACCAGTCTCGGGACTGAAGACCACAACAACAACACCTATTAATTTTTGACAACATAGCAACACATTGCAGAAACTTCTGTTCTTATCTTCTTCGAATCGCCTGTCATACAAGGCAATACTCAGACAAATATCGTCATAAAAATCTTCCAAACATATAAAGCTGTATTCGTAAGTAACAAATTCTCTTTTTTGTAGTATACCACAACAAATGGCATGAAATTCACCTTTTCCTACCCCCCGGGAGAGCTAGTCACGTAATGACGCAGGAGAACTGTGATGTTGGGACACAGGCAGAAATGAAGTTGTGAGGACATGCCGTGCGTCATGCTTGGATAGCTCAGATGATAGAACACTTGCCAGCGACAGGCACAGGTCGCAGTCCGCGTCGCGGTCCAGCAGGCAGTTTAGATCTGCCTGGAAGTTCCAATGTACCGCCCGCTCCGTTTCAGAGAGAAAGTTCCTTCTGGGACCGAGAATCATGAATGAGAGGGCAACGGTAACTTTATTCTTGGCTTCTGTGACGCTTCTATTTACGTACAAGTTTTCCAGAACAGTGTTATAAGACGATACGTTCGAAGCAAAAAAGTTCTGTTTTCGAGACAAAAGGAGCTTTCTCTTTTTTAGAGTTGCGCTGTACCAAAACTACAGCTCGGTGGTTTTGCATGTTTGATTGTGTGTGTGAGAGAAACTAGGAGCCAACGATTTCTCTTTGAGTTTTTGTTTGTTTATTTGCACTTAATGAGAACTGTACATCGTTCACGGTTCGCCCATTGTGTATTTTGTATCCTTTATACCCTTACTGAATGTATATAGCATTTTATAAGTAATAAAAATTAGTTGATTGTATAACTTCTGCGCTTTCACGTAACCAAAGGCATTACATTTGATGTAGTTACAGTTCACATGCACAAACATAAAAAATATGTATAATTATTGATATTATTGGTTAACAGAAAATTCATAATAGGTAAAGGCAATGTATAAAGTGGTTTATGAATAACAGAAATATGTTTTACTTAAGTTCGATGAAGGACTGAAGCGATATTTGATATGTTTTAGTTTCACATTCTTTTTAATTTCATGTCTTTTTGAGAGAACTGCGTTTTCTATTGCTACATGATTACATTGTATTGTTTAATTTTTTATTTTCACGACGATGTCCTTCTGTTTCACGTCACAAATGAATAAATTTCGAATAAAACCTGAGTTAAACATTGACAGTTTCAGTTTTGTTACAAATATTGTTTATTTTTTAGTAACAAACACAATAATTATGTAGAACGGTATAGTTCCATATTCTATGCGGCCCTTTAGTTTATAGACAGTTCTCCGCTTCCGGCTTCTAGGTGAATTTAGTAAGACATTGATTGGATACACAAACGAAGCTATCGATATAAACTAACTCCAGGTAAGGAAGCAGCAAACCCGCCGTAAAGCTAGACGGCTACTATATTCACTGGCCAAGACTACTAGAAAAACTACCGTGGACCACCCTTACCACTTTCTTATGACAGTCAACGGTACTTTTACAACTCCATTTTCTTTTAATAACGCTGCAGCTTAAAAAGCGAAATAATGCCCTGTCTTTCCCAGCGATTATCCCGTCGTACGGTATCCGCTTTCTTCATGACTTGGCTCGTTTGATTTTATTTACACTTTGATGTCAGATGTTCTACATCTCACTACAGGCGTCATTTAAGTGTGGGTGTCTATGTGCGCCGTCTCTATGTGAATAGTATTAAGTTTGATTTCCAGTGCATTTAACTGTTTTTGTACCGTATGTCTAAGGCGCAGTGGATACACCGGTTCCCGTCAGATCACCGAAGTCAATCGCTGGCGCTTGGATGGGTGACCATCCGGGCTGTCATGTGCTGCTGCCATTTTTCGGCGTCCACTCAGCCTCGTGATGCCAACTGAGGAGCAACTCGACCGAATAGTAGCGGCTCCGGTCACAGAGAACCATCATAACGACCGGGAGAGTGGTGTGCTGACCACACGCCCCTCCTATCCACATCCTTATTGAGGATGACACGGCGGTCGGATGGTCCTGGTGGGCCACTTGTGGCCTGACGACGGATTAGTTTTTTTTTTTTTTCCCTGAGGTGGCGGTTGATCCTCACCTGCCAAGCATTTGCTCAAAAAGCGTGAAAAATCGCCCGCAGTCATGTCAGCCAGGGTACTAGGCCACCAGTCGTTGACTTTCCGCACGGATTAATATATCTCCATGTCTCCGAAAGCTAAATGAGTGGGTTAAGGAGATTCAATCAATGGCAAAAAAAGGGGTGTGTCTGTAGATATCGGAGAATTCTTACGTACTCATAGTTAGTTCTGTATGTTTATCAGGCGATCGTAGGTGTTAACACATGGCTTCAACAGCAGCCGTGGTCCTGGACTGCGCAGCGATTGCGTCGCGTTTCCAGTGGTGTCACTGACCGCGAGGCAGAGGCGACCGCGACACAGACGTAGCGGCCGGTGTAACGTGGCGAGCGTGTGCAGGGCACACGGCACGCAAATCGATACAGATGGCGCGTCGCGCGATCACATCGCGTGCCCAGCGTGTGACACGCCGCGGTGGCATGCATAGCTGGCCGCCAGTCAGCTGGGGGCGGGATCGTCACCGCCCACGCCACCGCCACCGCCTTTGCGCGCCGCCCCGGCAGGTACGGACACAGGAGAGGCCGCACCGTAGTGTGGAACGCCTGGCGCGCGGGCCCGCGGATACACCGTGACACTGCGCAGTCGTGAGTCCTGAGGGACGGTGGGGCAGCCAGCCGCACTGCCAAAACATGCCCTCAGCACTTACCCGTCCCTATATTAGGCTGTAACTCCCTCACTGTGTGTGTGTGTGTGTGTGTGTGTGTGTGTGTGTGTGTGTGTGTGTGTGTATGAATGTCAGTGTTTTGTGTGTGTGTGTGTGTGTGTGTGTGTGTGTGTGTGCGTGTGTGTGTGTGTGTGTGTGTGTGTGTGTGTGCGATAGAGAGAGAGAGAGAGAAAGAGAGAGAGAGAGAGAGAGAGAGAGAGAGAGGGACAGTCTGAGTAGGACGTGAATGTCATAGAATGCAAAGATTAGTGGTACGAATGGGAGAAGGAGATGATTGACCGAGTGGAAGAGTACATATGTTGGTGAAGGTCTTTTTTATCTTTGCAGTTACAGAAATACTTAACACATACAATATTTAGAAACAAAATGTTCTAGAGAACTATTGCGCTTATAATGAAATACGCTAGTATGCACACAAATAATCATTTAATTCAACTCTGAAGATCGAGAGGAAGAGTGAGAGTGGGTAGGAGAGGTGGAGGGGGGAGGGGGGGCGGGAATTAGATAGGCTGAAGCTGAAAGACAGGCAGGTGTAATGAGAGCTTGAGTGACAGTGTGATTAGGGTAAGAATGTTATGCTGGGAGTAAGGTAGGGATTAGTGGCAGATAGAGATTGTGAGTATGAGAGAGGAAGATTAAGAGAAGAGGTAGAAATAATGAGTTTTTCATGTCCACATGTATACGAACTCTGTCTGTGGTGGATGACGAACGTTAGTGCAGCAAATTTGTCCTGAGTTCAACTCATGTATTTCCGAAAAATATGGAGGAACATCAACTGCTAGATTGTGTGAAGGGAAGGAGAGGAATAAATGGAGCAGTGAGAAGGAGAGACGTAATGAGTATGGGAAGGACAGACTGTACAGTGTGCGAGTGCTGTGGAGGGCGTAATGGGAAGGTTAATGGATTCAGGGATAGATAGAGCTAATTCGTAGATCGAGAGGAAGAGCAAGAGAAGTGAGAGGAAAGCGATAGCATTCATTAATGCTGTATTTCTGCAGATACATTAAACAGGAGTGAAGTAAAAAAGGGGAGGAACATAAAGTGGAGATTATGAGAAACGTAGTGTTAGTGTGAGGTCTGAGTAGGTTGAATACGTCATAGGAGGAGGAGTGACATGGTTAGTGGTTTTTAGCTGGAGGGGAAAATAATTAGAACAGAGGGTGAAAAGTTAAAAGTATTTGGACTGGAAGAGGTGAATACAGAATGTTCTAAGTATGAGGGTGGGAGACTGTGAGAGGGAGCGTCGTGAGAATGGAGGGACAGGCGGAATAGCTTGAGAATATTGTAGAGAGTGTGTCATCCATTGTCCAATGCACTAAATATTCGTTAAACCTGTGTATCTCCGTCTCACCTTGGGGCCTTATAATGTGTCTCCCACATCTTGGGGTATACGCGACGTCAGCACGGTAAATAGGGTGATAGCTTGAATTAACAACTGTAAGCAACAGATGTGCATTCGATCAGTCAGCTGCAGTAGTCAGTGTTAAGTAGTGGACGGAGGGATTAGTGTGTCAACGTTATTGTGTCAAATTTGCAAACGAGTAATAATCTGAACATCTCTAAATCAACTGTTCAAGACATTCTCCGAAGGAGGACTTTTCCAAAGAAGGACCTCTCTGTTTCTCAAGGCTGTAAAAACGTTTTATGCCTCGTACTAAAATGGGGAAGCTATACAAACCACCTGAGCGACTGGAACCACCATCAAAGTTTTTCTGTGATTTTTATCAATGCAGGCTTGAAGCTTTTAGGAATAAAAAGCTACAGAGATAGACAATCCTGAGAAACAGGAATCTAACGGCCAAAAATGTTTACTTTCGTCTTTTATAGAAATAACAGCTGAAACTCACAGCAGCTGTTGAGTGTGACAACCATCGTACTAAACCTAACCATTACAAAGGAGGATGGATTCTCCGCCTCTCTCTCAAATATTCCTGTTGTCTGCTGAGCTATTAGTCGTGAATGATATTGCAGTGCCTGAGTTATTCCGAATACGAAGCGAAGTTAGCAGCGTATTCGGAATAACACAGGAATTGCAATATCGTATTTAT
This sequence comes from Schistocerca piceifrons, assembly GCF_021461385.2. Taxonomy (NCBI): domain Eukaryota; kingdom Metazoa; phylum Arthropoda; class Insecta; order Orthoptera; family Acrididae; genus Schistocerca; species Schistocerca piceifrons. The sequence continues at coordinate 169,932,830 of NC_060139.1, forward strand.
CCGCTGTCATTGGACAAGCGAATTTCAACTAAAATGTCTCGCCTGTATGGGAATATACACAATGGATGTACGAGTACACGTTATCGAGACATGGTTGACGACATATGGAGGTTTAGGTCTGGCCGTGAGTCGTGTACGGATAGCTAAATGGTTAGGGCGACCGCTAGCGATAATAGTGAAATCCGGGTTCGAGTTCCGGTCCGCACAAATGTCATTATCGTCACTCTATTCGACAGCTGATGGTTGTCCACATTCGCTACTGCGAATGCATTTAATGTACTCGTCCTGTGTTTCTGCCAGGTTGTCATACGTTACCCTTTGCTGAAAGCCCAAAGGTTTAAGGTCTGGCGATGATGTGACAATGGGGCAGCACCTCAATTTCCACTGCAATAGTGGGAGTATCTCCTGTTCATATGATCAAATTACGTTAATACCGATATTGGACGTTGCACCATCTTAGTGGAGACACGTAGGTTCACGGATGAAAAGAGATACAGTATTCAACTACGTTGGTAGCCCATTTCAAACGGACGCAGGATAACCTGCACCCCTCAAAACAGACGGCAGAAAAATGTATTGTTATTTAATATTAAAAAACCGCAATCTAGATAAATATAATGTCGTAGCTGTTGATTGAGACGGTTGTCGGATACGCTTTCTGTCATTTCAAACACGAGTATTGCGGCAGTTCAAAAGACGATCATAGCTGATAGATGCCTTGGCCGTGAATAGCATAAACATTAAGCAGTCGGCCAGGGAACTAACGTGCTTGAATTGCTAGTGCATACAGTCTATAACTCATCTCCTACAGGGGACTAACTTAGTATATTGAATACTTCTTAGGTGCTTGATTGTTCTAAGGTAACCTGCACGAGCAGTCCAGAGTTAACATTAATACAATGGATGACACTGATAATTTCTCATTTTCACTTATCAAAAAGGATTAATTTTAAAGAGTCGTATATTCCTAATGTCACTCTATTCACAATGATATGTATCAAGATCTTGCAGGATATCAGATAGTAAGTTTTAAAACTGAAAGTGATAGAAGTAGAACAGTGTCGAATAAGGACTGCAGAAAGGGGGAACGAGAAAGGAAGTGTGGAATGAACAATGAATAAGTTTCCAGCTGGCGATGTTGCTAAAATCCTTTATTCACATAATTACCAGTTTCGGCAATTCTCTGTTGCCACCTTCAGATCAGCAAATGATGGGATCATGAATGATAGGATACAGCAAAAGTATACATATTATATCGAAGAACTGCAATGTATGAAATACACCATTCCTTCGTTTCCATCATTATGTAATTTTTTCCTTCAGTGTAGTAGTTGGTGCTATGCAACGTACGTCGCTATTGGTATCGTGAGCTTGTCCGCATGTCAGTTTTAAAATAATAGCTACGGTCTGTACACATCTGCTATTGCGCAGAACACACTTGCTGATATTCATCACCTCTTTACCACTGACAGATCCCAGCGCAAACTTTCTTTGCTTAAACGCTAAGTACATCAGCACGAGTCGATATTACCATCTCATATCAGATTCAGACTTATATCTACTTTTCTCTATAGTTACACATTCGTAATTTATAATCATAACATAAACCAAGCCTATGTTAAACATGTAACATTTTTGTGCGAAGCTGCTTGTTTAAAATTCATACGCCGACTTCTAGTACAGCTCACAATACCAACTAGAACATACATTGTGGAGCACCACTTACTGCACTGTTATAAAAGACTGCGTAATGATGTAAACATGTATTCTATGCTATATTCTATGCGTTATATGTCCTTGATATAATTATGTGTGCTGTTATTTCAGGTGCTCTATCCCATATTTTGGCAATCGGAAGATGGGAACAAAGAATTTTCTGAATGGGTAATCGATATATAAATGATTTATTCAGAGCTTGTAATAAAACATATCGGCCGCACGCCGACGTCAGAAGTGTGGGAGTGTGGAAATTGTGGAGTCTGAGTAAGTGAGTGTGTGAATACAATGCTACACTAAGTGTTCAAAAGTATCCGGAGATCCCCAAAAACATACCTATTTCATATTAGGTGCATTGTGCTGCCAGCTACTGCCAGGTACTCCATATCAGCGACCTCAGTAGTCGTTAGACATCGTGAGAGAGTAGAATGGGGCGCTCAGCGGAACTCACGGACTTCGAACGAGGTCAGGTGATTGGGTGTCACTTGCGTCATAAAAACATTCCTAAGTCCACTGTTTCCGATGTGATAGTGAAGTGGAAACGCGGAGGGACACGTACAGCACAAAGAGTACAGGCCGACCTCGTCTGTATACTGACGGAGATTGCCGACATTTGAAGAGGGTCGTAATGTGTAATAGGCAGACATCTTCCCAAACCATCACACAGGAATTCCAAAGTGCATCAGTATCCACTGCAAGTACTATGACAGTTGGGAGGTGATAAAACTTCATGGTCGATCAGTTGCTCATAAGCCACACATCACGGCGGTAAATGTCAAAGGACGCTTCACTTGGTGTAAGAAGCGTAAACATTTGACGATTGAACAGTGTAAAAATGTTGTGTGGAGTGATGAAACACGGTACACAATGTGGCGATCCGATGGAAGGGTGTGGGTATGGCGAATGCCCGGTGAACGTCATCTGCCAGCGTGTGTTGTACCAACAGTAAAATTCGGAGGCGGTGGTGTTATGGTATGGTCATCTTATTGTTTTGCATGGCACTATCACAGTACAGGCCTACATCGATGTTTTAAGCACCTTCTTGCTTCTCATTGTTGAAGAGCATTTCGGGGATGGTGATTGCATCTATCATCACTGTCGAGCACCAGTTCATAATGCACGGCCTGTGGCTCTCGCAGAGCCCTGACCTGAATCCTTCAGAACACCTTTGGAATGTTTTGGAATGCCAGCTTCATGTCAGGCGTCACCGGTCGACATCGATACCTCTCCTCAGTGCAGCACTCCTTGAAGAATGGGCTGCCATTCCTCAAGAAACCTTCCATCACCTGATTCAACGTATGACTGTGCAAATGATTTGTTTAAGCCGTAAATATCCAGAAAGAATAATAGACATAATGCTATAATCTATATTTTCTTCATGGCAGCCAATAGAACGGCTAACGATGAGTTTTTAAGATAATGTGCAGCAGTGCAAAACTATATGAACCCGTCCTAGCAGTGTCTCTCGCATGCCAGACTATGAACTGTGTATGTAGTGTTGTTATAAAGCCAAACAAACCTCAACGCATCTGACCAGTCTGGGACATAAGTACGTACATTCCACACTTACTAGAATACCCACTCACTCACTCAAGTAACACACACACACACACACACACACACACACACACACACACACACACAAAGGGCGCTCTTAAGACAGTCAATGGCGGAGGCTGCGAGCGTGCAAATTGCGCCTGTTGTCGTGGTTGCGTGCAGTGCGTCGGAGGTGCTAAGCCGCGGCGACATGCCAGGCTGGCTCGGCTCGTCAACCCGGCCTGTGAACTCGGGCTGCCGTCCCGTAATACAGCTGTCCTGTCTCTCGTCCCGAGGTCTCCGTCTGTGGCCCCTGAGGCGGTTACGCCGAAGTACTATGTGCGCTGCAGCGGAAGTGACACGCAAACTTACGCGTTACTCTTTCTTGGGACAGGTCCTGTAATATCGCTTAACAGGAAGAAATAAGTTTCTAACAGCGGCTTTTATCGTTCCATTTTATTTATACTTCCGGTATTATGACGCAGCACTAGTACTGTTTGTACTGTAATGGGTACACAGCTGAAACGTCCTAGTACGGAAAATAAAAACGAAATAAACAGCAGCTGGTGCATTCAACATATTTCAGCAGTTTGCATGAAAATCATGTGAAACGACGCGGCTATTTGGATGAACTTTTAATATTTTTTCCTATGTCTTTAATAACTTTTCTTATGTCTTTAATAACTTTTCTCGTGTCTTTATTAACTTTTCTTCTGTCTTTAATAACTTTTCTTATGTCTTGACCACACTTTTATTCTTCAACAACCTATTGCGTTTCGACTTCCCTTCATTTTCAAAGCCGGCCGGTGTGACCGAGCGGCTCTAGGTGCCTCAGTCTGGAACCGCGCGACCGCTACGAATCCTGCCTCGGGCATGAATGTGTGTGATGTCCTTAGGTTAGTTAGGTTTAAGTAGTTCTAAGCTCTAGGGGACTGATGAACTCAGATGTTAAGTCCCATAGTGCTCAGAGCCATTTGAACCATTTCATTTTCGAAGTCAGTGTTACGTCAGTCATGTAACATTGTTCATTAGCTGCATTGCATCACATCAACATTCTCGATCACGAGACAAGTGAATTTGTTGAAGAATAAAAGTGTGATCAAGACATAAGAAGAGTTATTAAAAGTGAAACGTATTTCTCTCATATATTTTTATCACGACTTTTACTCTTTAGCAACTACATTATTCACTGAACGGAGACGACGGGGAATGAGCCAGCTGGAGAACTATATATGTCTCGGCTATAGTGCCGTTTAAGTATATAACAGCCTCAATTAAACATAAAGGAGGTTCTGACTGTTTGCGGATGCATGGGTGCAATGGTGTTGGGGATTAGAGTTTTATTGGGGGAGGTTTGGACCACAATACTTTCATAAACATCCTAAAATAGAGCCCTCCAGGTATACGTTCAATCAGGAATGGTCGGTGTTCTTTACAATCCAGATGACGACGAGCAAGCAGATACACATATGGCCACCCACTGATATTTATGGTTTTTGCTTAGAGCATGCGGTACTCGTACACCACATTTTTTTTAATCTTGCCCACTGCATCATAAGGTCACACAATGTTTGAAGGATCACAATTCATCACATGTGCGAGTATACTGATTTGGATAACTGTGTATTAATAAGTTTAAACGATCTTCATCAAAACCTGAATGTCTTCCTGAACGTAGAGAGTCAGTAATGTCAAAACGGTAAAACAGAATACCCTTTGTCATGTTTGACAATCGGATTTCTGACAGTTATTCGCGTCTTTCTTGCACGATACTTTAACTGTGGGACTCAGTGTCTCCTTCAAGTGCTGTCTGTATCAGACTGTGAATGACGGAGCTGAAATATCGCGTAAGGAAGACGCGAATAACTGGTAGAAACCCGATTGTTCAACATGACAACGCCTCGCTGGGAAAGCATGAAGATTTACAGAAAACGCTTGCCGTGCTATGTCCTATGGTATTACAGCCAAACGCGGTGCAATTGTTTGTGGCTGCGTCCCCTGCAGTTACCCTTGTACTGAACTGAAACAGAAGAATATGTGGAAAATGTTCCGACTTCTCCATTTGGTACTGTAGTGTCGCGGAATAGTAAAGAGTTGGAAACGTGGAATATTGTCAAAGTTTCGTTGCCTATGCCGAGAGCCAGAGGCAGTAAGTTAGCCAAGAGGTAAGACGATTGCACATGTACCGGAATGTGTCGTCACGCAGGGGCAATGGCCTGGTTACACTCAACAGGCGAGAGAGAATTGCTTAGCACGCGGGTTTGTGTTAGAGGGAGACTTTCGTAGAGTGTAAGACAGAGGTATAGCGTCAGCTGTACTGCATTTCATAAAAAATGGTTCAAATGGCTCTGAGCACTATGGGACTTAACATCGATGGTCATCAGTCCCCTAGAAGTTAGAACTACTTAAACCTAACTAACCTAACGACATCACACAACACCCAGTCATCACGAGGCAGAGAAAATCCCTGACCCCGCCGGGAATCTGCATTTCATAACTTCGCGTAACTCTGTCACAAGAGCACCTAAGGGGCGAGTACGACAGATAAATCAGTAGTATAAATGGAACTAATGCGTTCATTACAAACGAGCATGACGTCAGGACGTCGCTCGTGCTTCCTTTAAATACGCCAGCTTTCACAGCGACAAGACACTCGCAGTTAGACTTGCTGTTAGATGTGTACTTGGACGCTACATTGCGCTCAGCTCGGTGATTGACATGTTAATCTTTATTAAGGACAGCAGCAGACGTGAGGGGACAGTACTCCATTTCCCAGCTACAATCATTCTCTCCGATTGACAATATGTAAAGGGATATAGCAACACTGATACAAATAACAAATGAAAATCGATAAACAAACGCACAGCAACTGGAATACCATGATGCAAATGAAAAACCTACTAAATCATGCAGGATCCTAGTACATACTGCTTAATAGCAACTGTTGTGTTTACAGTAACATGGAGAGCATTTCTGTATGAATTGACGATAGCATAACTATGAAATTATTCAGGCACGTTACTAGGCTCAGAGAACATGTCGATCAGTAGTTAATTCAATCACGACTGCAGATGTAAATGAGCGCTACGAATCGGTGCCTCGCTTGTTCGCTGGCCTTTGAAAGCTGAGGGTGGGTCAAGAGTCAACAACGACCTCGGGAAGCTCGCAGGATGCCGCACCGCTAGGCAAACAAGAGCACAGAATTCAGGGGTAGCGGATAACGGAGGCGAATATGGGGATTAGTTGTGGGTTCGAAGAGCGCCGGCATTGGCGGCAACCACGGCACGGAATCGCGCGGCGGACAATTCGGCCGGGATTGCGCCTCTGCACGGAGCGGCGGCGCCGCCCGGAGACCTCACAGGAGCCGAAATAAAACGGGCGCCGAGGGCGGCAGAGCGCGGCAGCCGGCGCGTTGCTGCGAATTGACCGCATTCTTGACTCGCACAGTGTCTGCCGGGGTCCGCGGCTGTTGGCGTTATTGCGCGGTTTCGCAATTAAGCGGGCTGCGAATGGAGCCGAGCGCCGGCCGCCCCCGGAACGTCGCGCCACTCTGCTGCAAGATTGCTTTCGACGGATGCACGGCGAGCGAGCGAGACAGAGAGTGCGGCCCTGTGTATTTGCCTGCCCAAGCGGGATTAGTTTACAGTTCCGGCTCCTGACGAGCTGTTGCGCGAGATTAATGCCTTTGTTTCGGCAGTGATGCCCAAATTGCCACATACACATTCTTGGCAACGTTTCGCAATTTGCTTGTTGTGACACATTCGGGAGAAATCAGAAGACTGGGAAGCTGTAAGAAGAAAGTATCTAATTAATGCGGTAGAAGGAACACTGCGCAGATATCTTAATCTACACTACTGGCCATTAAAACTGCTGCACCAAGAAGAAATGCAGATGATAAACCGGTATTCATTGGACGAATATATTATACTAGAACTGACATGTGATTACATTTTCACGCAATTTGGGTGCATAGTTCCTGAGAAATCAGTACCCAGAACAACCAGCTCTGGCCGTAATAACGGCCTTGATACGCCTAGGCATTGAATGAAACAGAGCTTGGATAGCGTGTACAGGTACAGCTGCGCATGCAGCTTCAACACAGTATCACAGTTCATCTAGAGTAGTGACTGGCGTATTGTGACGAGCCAGTTGCTCCGACACCATTGAGCAGAAGTTTCCAATTGGTGAGGGATCTGCAGAAAGTGCTGGCCGGGGCAGCAGTTGAACATTTTCTGTATTAAGAATGGCTCGTACAGGACCTGCAACATGCGGTCGTGCATTATCCTGCTGAAATGTAGGGTTTCGCAGGGATCGAATGAAGGGTAGGGCCACGGGTCGTACCACATCTGAAATGTAACGCCCACTGTTCAAAGTCCCGTCAATGCGAACAAGAGGTGACAGAGACGTGTAACCAATGGCACCACATCATCACGCCGGGTGATACGTCAGTATGGCGATGACGAATACACTCTTCCAATGTGCGTTCACCACGATCTCGGCAAACACGGATGCGACCATCATGATGCTGTAAATAGAACCTGGATTCATCCGAGAAAATGACGTTTTGCCATCCGTTCACCCAGATTAGTCGTTGAGTACACCATTGCAGGCGCCCCTGTCTGTGATGCAGCGTCAAGGGTAACATCACTCAAGGTCTCCGGGCTGATGGTCCATGATGCTGCAAACGTCGTCGAACTGTTCGTGCAGATGGTTGTTGCCTTGCAAACGTCCCCATCTTTTGACTCAGGGATCGAGTCGTGGCTGAACGATCCGTTACAGCCATGCGGATAAGATGCCTGTCATCTCGACTGCTAGTGATACGAGGCCGTTGGGATCCAGCACGGCGTTCCATATTACCCTCCTGAACCCACCGATTCCATATTCTGCTAACAGTCATTGGATCTCGACCAAAGCGAGGAGCAATGTCGCGATACGATAAACCGCAATGGCGATAGGCTACAATCCGACCTTTATCAAAGTCGGAAACGTGATGGTACGCATTCCTCCTCCTTACACGAGGCATCACAACAACTTTTCACCAGGCAACGCCGGTCAGCTGCTGTTTGTGTATGAGAAATCGGTTGGAAACTTCCCTCATGTCAGCACGTTGTAGGTGTCGCCACCGGCGCCATCCTTGTGTGAATGCTCTGAAAATCTATCATTTGCATATCACAGCATCTTCTTCCTGTAGGTTAAATTTCACGTCTGTAGTACGTCCTCTTCGTGGTGTAGCAATTTTAATGGCCAGTAGTGTACTTTGCAAGTGTTCCCCACCCGGAATACTTCCACAGCACTAGTAGATGTAATTAAAATTTGTTTATTTGAACAAGTAAACTTCGAACATAAACAGTCTGTATTTCTAATGCACTACAACAAAACAAAGTGAGCGTCCTATACGAATTCTTTCTTGGTAACGTGAAGGGCAAGTTCGTCACAAAGAATTTTTCTTGAACGAAACGAAAAACAGATTCCTTAGATGGTAGGTTACGTTCTCTTGATCATTGAAAAGTCTTTGCCGTTAGTAAATCTTTCGGGATATGAGGTCGTTGTCCACGAAACTCTTCTGTTCCTAACGATTCGTCCTGAACTGCGTTGGACATCTTCAGGGGCGTTGCGTATTGGCAACAGAAGGGAGCAGTAACGCCTGTGAAGACGTCCAACGCAGTTGTGGGCAAAACGTAAGGAACACCACCCTATACCCTGGAAGATTTACCGGCAGCAATGTCAACGGTCATGAAAGTCTTTATTCCATCAATGAAATGCATGTCTTCAAAACAAAGCATATATTCAAAGTTCTATATCTCGAGGACCACAACTTGTCCACGGCGCATAATACCAAGGCTCAGAGCACAGAGCAGCCGTCCGGGTGGCGAAGGCGACGTCCGAACCGCCGTGGTGTTCAAACGGTGAAGATAGATCAGTCGCTGGCTGGCGAAGAGGGATCTGGGTCTAGCCGGCTCCGTGCGGGCAGATATACCCGCGAGGTGGAATTCTTCAATTTTCCTATTTGCTATCGAAGTTGCCACGGATACAGCAATAGGTGCATGTCTGGAGCGCCCCCTGTATCTTCTGCGTCATCTGGCCTGCTACCGGGAGGCCTTCTGGAGGCTGAACGAGATTCCACGGAACCAGCCTGAACGCAGGGGTCGAGTGTACCACAAACCGCTTAGCGTAGATGCGTTGCGAGTTTGTGGCGTTGAAGGCGAAGCCGAGGGACACGCCAACTTTCACAGCTGTAGTAATGCTGCGAATTATGTTTTTCAAACCCACAGATCTCTTTTAGAAGTGCGAAGCCAAATTTTCTCACACTTCTTCTCAAAGCAGTGGGTACACACAACATCGGAATGCGGCAGGCATCTCTGCTTGCTGTTTTTATCAAAATTACTGTGTGATTTTGTAGTTCGGACATGAGAACGTTTATTGGTGATTTGCAATCATTGTACTGTTGTCGTATCGGCCGCCGCACAGCAGCCGTCAATTCGTCGCGGCGTGCTACAACACGCGCGGCACACAGCGAGTACCGCTGGCGCCGCACACGATGTCAACAACTGGCGCAAGTGAACGCGTCGTCGCGGAGTTAGCGGCAGCGTACACACCACTATAGGTACGGATTACCCTGGCGGCGCTGGCCTTGCCACCAGGGTGAGCAACCGTATAAGGGCGCCATATACCCACACTGTCATTGGCCGGACCTGCGGATTTAAGCAAGCTCCCTGAGCCCGTTTAACCAGTTCAATCTTCGCCGGTGACTGTGTTACTACCCGGCTGCTTGATTCACGACGACCGAACCGAACTATGGCCTCCCTGGCTGGAAACTTGTGACGCGTCGGTATCGATTGGTTGCCAGTAGTGTCGACTTGTATTCTCTGCTAGTGACTCTGATTTCTCCTTGGCGCTACAGCCAGCGAAGTGTTGTGTGGTCGAACTTAAGTTTTGTTTTGAGTGACAGAAGGTCAATTAAATTTGGTTATCACGGAATATTGGTTGTGTTATAGTGCGGACATAACAACTGTGCTCTATGTGATTTTCATTTTTCTCCTTTATTAACAGGTAGATGGGCTCACTGGTTTGTGAACGTTTTTGGTGCGCATGTCAGTACACATTGTGTTGGATAGCAGACGGAAGCACAGACCAAACGGGACTGACCTGTACAAAGACTTGCGGCTGGAGTGGTGGATTCTTCCAATGAAGGCCATGCCGGCCTTCCCAGGGAGCAAAAAGCTGATGTCTACCTCTACAATAGCACAAACTAATGTCCGGTAGAGGGCAGTGCTGCGTCTAGTGCAGGAGTCGGGGCCGACTGTCCGTGTTTTGCGGACCTCTGCTTGTAGAAAGGGCAGATTACAGAAAACAAAGTGTAGCCTCATAGCGGCTGTCTTTTTACCTCTTGAGCCCTTATTTGCGAGGCCAAAGGCATTGGTGGGAAAACGCGCGACTGGTGTAATAGTGTGTGACATCAAAAGCGCATTACTGAAGTCAATGGTTTTCTGTAGTAGGGGAGATTTTCATGTGGTGACTGATGGAGACGCCCTAGATTTGCGGAATTCTCTAGCTAGAGGCAAACCTCACGATTGGTCAGAATATTTATTGAATATGCAATTGGTACTACTTGGCGGGAAGGAATTCTATAGGCGTAACTGGGCGCCACAAGAGAGGGGTCTTCGGGTTAGGACATAGAGGTGTCCGAATCAACTTCGCTTTAATCACGGAGGTGACCGCGTTCTACTTGTGCTTTCGGCGTGATGGTGTCCACCACGAGTCTTCGTATAGCAGTAAAAGAAGACAGATCGACTTAGTGTTGCATCGTGGTCAAGCCCGCAACATCACTGAGTTGCGACAGGATTCTGATGACTTTGTCTTTACAGAGGGGCCAGTACATCTGCAGTGAACAGCTCGGTACACCAGATTCATATTTACGGTGTGCATAATTCACTGCACCGACAGAGTAGCTCGATTCTATTTCACACTTGTGAGATCCAGGATAAGTACTTCTCCCAGGTTCATAGCACTGACGTTGAATGTGTGAACTTCTGGGGACAGTTACCAAATTCCAGTAACTTCTTCGGTCGAGCATTTGCAATGGTTCATAGATTTCATTTATCGTTGTACTTTATTAGAGCGTTAATTATCAAGTGGGCGAGTAGTAGCTTCATGGATATGGAAGGAACAATGCTATCGACTTTGCCTTCTTCTTCTTCTTCTTTTTCTTCTTCTTCTTCTACACTTTACGTATTAGGCAAATTGCCTCCTACATTGCTCATCTCTTGTATGGTCTTCCTCCATATCGTCTTCTAGAAGATTTATAATTTAGAGCCTTTACCGGGAATCTTCCTCCACCCATCTGTTCTATATTCCCCTTCCATTTTCTTCTATTTTCCTTTCTTTTCGCGTTTAGGATACATATTCCTGAGTATTTCCATAACCCTAGGATGCATACACAAGGCCTCCGAGGCCCTTGTATGTCTTCATTTTCAAAAAAATTCTGTAATTTTTTGTTTGATTTCAAACTGATTTCCAGTACTCTTTCACTAACACTGTGACATTCCCCCTATCAAGTCTGAACGAGATACCTTTTAAAGTTTTTTGCATAATTCAATACGTTTACCCATACACCGCGAATGCATAAGCAGGGCTTCAGAAGCCCTCATACATTTGTAATTGTTCTTTATCCTATATTGTCTTCAACATTTGTTTGGGAGCAGTTATTAATTCAACAACAACTGTAGTGGTATTTCCAGCAACAGGAGTGCCAACAGCAGCAGTAGCTGTAGTAGTAATAGTATAACTAAAAAATAATACACACTACTTTCACATATTGGCGATCTCAGTGTATTATTGATCTTTTTGCTATCAAATGTTTTATTAGTGCATAGTATTGTTATCCTGTGCTGCTCTTGTCAGCCGCATTGGTATATCCGTCCTATGAAAGTTTTGAGTACCCTTTGAAAGACATTTGTTTTGTATAATTTACATAACTGTAAAGATGCGCATCTAGCGTGGACGCTAATACATCGATTGCGCAGTCAAAGAAACATTTTAACAGAAGCTGAAATGTCGTTCCGCTTCGATCTAAATAAAAGATGACAGTAAAAAACGTTTGTAGATCTTCAGATTTTAATGTGCTTCTGCTTGTTATGTGAAAACGTAAAGGAGGTCGACTTTAAGTTAAAAAAGTGAGCGGTCTTGCCAGCGTGCAGACAACATTATTAATTAATAAAATTAAAGTAATTTATGTTCGAAACTGTAAATCAGCAAGTTATTGTTATCGGAGGTGTTGAACAGTGCAAGAATTGTCTTTAACGAAAGGAGAAAAGTAATGACTGTAATTTGTGACAAAAACGTGAACCAAGGAGGCAGCACAGGACAGGCTGAAATCTGATCGCACCATACTGTTAGAAAAGTACTTATGTAAGTTATATTGTTTATAAATAAGCCCTAATTTGCTAGTGAGAATTGTTTGAATATATTTAGTGTTTACCAGACTTCTTATTCTGTTCTTTTCCTTTATACTTTTTATCCTCCATGCCATATTATTTTTATAAATGTCAAACAGCCTTTACTACAGCATAGAATACTGCGGCATCCTGGTCGTAGACAGAAGGCCGCTCCTTGTCTTCTATACAACTCATAGCTGCCCCATCTATTAATGATTTCATTTGTAAATGCAAATTTTTTTTTTACTATTCATTGTTAAAGGCCCCTTAGGGAATTATAAAATTCATACTGATTACGTAAAGAAATCCGGGTTGTTCTTTCCCAAATAATAGAAGTCTTTGCGTAATCAAAAACTAGCCTCCTTCTGACAACGATCAGGAGCCGACCAGAAGACGGACGTCTTCGACCGCTTTCGTGTCTCCTGTGGCAAAGCTGTGCCAAACTGGGAACACGGCATTCTAGTATGAAATACAGATTTAAATTGAAAGAATTGAGATATATTTAATAGTAATAATAATTTTTTTATCATACTAGAAAGGCCCATATTGTTACGGGTATGACTCGTTTGGTGCTGCACAAGCTGCTGTTCGAGAGACAGGCCTTTTGCTATGGCTTCGACACGCAAAGCAAGGGAGTCAGTACGTGCAAATGCAGCTAATTTTGAATGTTTTGTGGCTCAGTGGTTTGAAGAAGAGCATTCTTGCCAGGAACGAAATAATTTTGAAGATGCAAGTAGTGAAGAAGCAGCCAATGAACCTGCAGATGTGAATGTTGAAGCAGATGACAGTCCTTCCGATAATATTACTTCATCAGAGTCTGAAAATAAAGAACCACCACAAAAAGGTATAGAAGACCACACATACATTAGTCGGAATGGAACGATTTGGAAATTAGATCTTCCTGCAACTTTTCGTGCGCTTGTCCATAATATCGTAAAGAAGGCACCTGATCCAGCCCGTGGTTTGAAAACCTGTAAACCTAAGGATGCCTGGGACTATTTCATCTCCAAGGAAATACTAGAGGAAATCATCAACTGCAAAAATATTGAAGGCAGAAGAGTGGCTGCTTTACGTGGTAAAACGTGGAAAAACGTTTCGCTTGCTGAAATGGAGGCTTTTCTTGCTCTTTTACTTCTTTCTGGCGTTGAGAAGAGTTGGGATTTCCCTTTTAGAGAATTATTCTTTGATGAAAAGGCAAATCCTACATATAAGGCCACCTTGTCAGTAAATAGATTCGAGGATATAAGAAGAATGATTAGATTTGACGACAGGCGTACCCGTGACGCTCGATCTGCAGATGACAAACTTGCAGCTGTTCGCTATGTATGGAAACTATTTCTTGACAAGTGTAGAAATAGAATGATTCCCAATGATTCGCTCACAGTTGACGAACAGCTAGTCCCATTCCGTGGAAGATGCAGCTTCACCCAGTATATGCCCTCCAAACCAGCCAAGTATGGCTTAAAAATATTTTGGTTATGTGATGCTACATCTACATATGCTTTAGACAGACTTGTTTACACGGGAAGGAAGCCTCATGAACCTATTCAGAAAAATGTTGGATTGAATGTGGTGAAAGATCTTGCTAAAAGCATTGAAGAATCATCAAAAAATATTACTGTTGACAACTCCTTTACTAGTATGCAGCTGCCAGAAGAGATGCTTCAGAAGCAAATTACAGTGGTGGGAACAATAAACAAAATAAACCAGAAATTCCTTATGAGATGAAACCATCTGCCTCAAGAGCGATTCATTTCTCTTTGTTTGCATTTAGAGGTGACATTACAATGGTGAGTTATGTTCCCAAAAAGAAAAAGTCTGTAGTTCTTATTAAAACAATGCATCACGACAGAAACATTGATGAAACTCATGCAAAAAGAAACCAGATATAATAAAGTTCTATAACTCTACGAAAGGTGGAGTAGACCATATGGACCAGAAAATTCGTGATTACACTTGAAAGAAACAAGAAGGTGGCCATTTGCATTATGGATGAATATGATGGACGCCGCAGCAATGAACCATGAAATTTTATTTTCCGCCCAACATCTGACATACCATAGTGGAAGAAGTGATAAAAGGCGTTTGTTCCTAAGAGATTCAGCAGAGGAAATGGTAAGACCACTAATGGAACTTCATATTCAGATGCCTGATCTTCCAAAGAAAATCGTTGATGCCATGCAAGGATATGGTGTTCAAAAATATGTCATATTGCTGTACCCACTACCTGTTTTGGGAAAAAGAAGATGCTATTGTTGTCCATATAACAAACACAGGAAAAGTGCTATGACATACATTAAGTGTAAAACCAACATTTGTATGGAACACAGTGGCGTTCTTTGTGCTACTTGTTCGTCACATGTTGAAGACTAAGAAAAATGCAATTTTATGTGTACAATGAATAATAACTTTTGGTCAAAATATTGCCTATATACATAATATTGTGAATAATGAGTATGTTTTAATTGAAGAAATTGGTTGTAATAAATGTTATAAAATATAAACTGCAACTTATAAGTGAATTAATAAAATTATGTTTATGTTGTATGTAAGTAACAAAAATTCACTCTTAGAGATTTTTTTAAAAATTAACAATGTTGATCAGGCCCACCAGATCCTGTTACTGTATCTTAGGAATCTTTCAATATGACAATAAATTTGACAGAAATAAATTTAACTCCAAAGAATGATTACGTGAAAAGAGGAAAATTTTAAATTAGGGCAGGGCCTTGGAGACCCTGCGTATGCATTCATGTGTGTTTTCGGCACCATGCATCCTAGGGTTAATCTTCATTTCTTTTTCTATCTCCTATTGGACATCCCTTTAAAAGTCTGTATTAACATATCTAGCAAGAAACTCCCTGCTTAAATATCAAACATCTCCAAAGTGTCTCATGGAGTGAGGAATTGTGGTTTTTGATGATTATCTGACCGTTTTCTGGAGACATTAATCCACTGATAATATTCCAGAGAATTACACAGTTTGCAGGCACCGCATTTCATCCCCAAGACTCAAATGCTATACATATTCATCGGAATCACCTGCACTAAACAGTCACACTTTAGACACCAAAAGTATGGTGCTCATTGGATGCGAATAAAGAGTGCCTTTGCCAATGAATCTGAACCTTCAGGCGATGTTCCGCCCAACAATGATACATCACATACACATTGGTTTCTAAAGAACTTCCCATGTAACGTCCATGAGCAAGGGCAAGCAGTCATGACGCTAAAGTAGCGTGAGGCTCCACGTTCTTCAGCTTATTTGACTCTCGTCCACATGGAACTTTCTTTTCTCTCTGATAAAGATTACAATGTACAAAACCCATACAGATCTATATCGTGCTGTGAATTTGTCCACTACAGTCATCACCTGAAAATAAAATAGCATGTGCTTTTATTGACGAAATTTGCCATTCTTTGTTTGATAACAGGTAAGGGAAAAGAATAAAACGTTTGGAATAGTAGTACTTGGTTAATGAAATGCTGCTAATACAGACGAAATGCATATATTTAATTCCATCAGTAGTACACCATAACAAGAGAATCGAATGTTTGAACGTGTGCAGGCGAAAGAAATACTTACTTTAGTGTGACATCTGCACACAATATGTTTTGTTTTTCTTCTAATATGCGATGGTGTCGTTAATGAACTACGGAAGATACAACGAAAAAATGTTCCAAAACAAAGTTAAGCAATCAACATATTCTGATAGCTAAGTTTAAGCAAAATTAACTTTGTGTAATAAGCGTCGAAATATGAAGATCACTTAACAATTACGAACCGATATTACGCTTAAATGAATATGAAACGACCATCCCGGGAGTAAATTTCTAACCAACGGAAACTAGAACATACAGCAATGAAATTGGCATTAAATACTAATTTGGAGGTTATGCCAGAAGTGATCTGTAAAGGTCAACGGCCACCTTAATTTACCGTTGGCAAAGCCTCATCTGTCTTAGCGGCTCATGGGTAAGAACGCTGCTAGTCGGGGCCGCATCGCAATTAATTACAACACTAAATTGAATATCAGCTTCCGCTTCGACCTGCCCTACAGCCTCTGGCTTACGTCAGCGGTAAAGTCGCTGCGCAGCACTGGCTGCATATCAGGCCTCCACTCTTCACCTGAGGCGGTGCGAACGTTGCCCGCGTGGATTGGGAAAGGTCACTGATCCAACCTGTGGCAGAAAAGGTGTTGCTACCTCGTTACCTGGTAAATTGTGAAGGGTGTTGTTAGTACGTATCCTGTAGCTGCATGGGTTACTCTTGTCAAAAGAATTCGTCCAGTTTCACAATACGACATCTTCTATTGACAAAGTGTCTGATAAACCCTCTTGGACTGTCAGCAGATAATACCATTGTTAACCGCCTACTAAAGTGGCCAGAAGATCAAAACAAATTACGAAGTGATATCCACATTGTGTGAGAAGTGTCAGTTAATCCTGAACAATAAAATGTTAGAGGTTCTCCACATGAGTAGTACAAAATGTGTCTGGTTTGTATTGCACGAAAAATTTCAGAATTTTAAAGATAGGAGGAACACAATTTGAAAAGGAATGGCTGCATACAGAAATTAAGCCACAGGACTAACAGAAAGAAGAACTATCTGGATACCTCTACCAACTGCTTCTTGATTTAAATAATGTGCTAAAATTATTAGAATGAATTATGTTGATGATATGTTACAATCCTGCTCAGACAATCTAGAGCTACATTAGTTGATAGAAGTATGAAACAAACTTGAATTTTATGAAAAGAAATACTACAATGCCCATAATAAAATACCACATAATTTCTATGAAAGAATTCTCAATAATACCGATTTTAGTTTTAAAAACACATGACAAATCTCACTGAACAAATGTCTTAAGCACAATACAGACCAATGTTTAAACAAAATAATGTAAACAATCTTCACAGTAAGTACTAAGAAAGCGGCTGATATGGCCGTCGTGAACGATACTAAACAAATTGTCATAGCACATAACATTAGTGAAACTATCTGCAAGAAAATAAAAATATAAGTAATGCTGCATTATCATCTTTGAAGGAAACAAAATGTTAAAACAGCTGAAAATGAACATGATGCTGTTGTTGTTAAGGCTGATAAAGAAATTCCCACTATTGTCCTTAACAAAGATGACTACCTTTGAGAAAATATTGAAGAAAACGCTTAACCCGTGTAACTTCCTCCTAACTGATAAAGACACAAAAAGTTGCAAATTAATGAACTCCATTGCACCTAGACTCAGAGCACAACCAAAAATCAAAAGACTTCACATCCCGGTTACAACTGTAACTAACTTCAAGAATACACAAGCATTCCTCAAGTAAATTTACACTTTTTAACCATCAGATTCAGAAAAAAATACACATGACTCAACAATTCTTATGAAGAGGACAAAAGTCCCCATGGATACTAGGTTTGTCTTATTTGATAATGTTAGCGCTGAGCCGCGCCACTGGTGGCTCTGTACCACGAGCGCACTCTACCGCTGCAGTATAGGCTAACCGGCAAACAGCCTCGCGCCCCCTCGCGTTCATAGCCACATCACTACAAAAAGTTATGCGGACATCATATAGTCGCGGCTCCGGCTGCATCACTGCTGCTGTTGTAATAGCTGGCCTTCCATGTTATTTCTAATATGTTTGTTCGGCTGGAGAAAAAGGAGTTTAATAAATCTTCTCTTCGCTGCGTAACTTGCTGACTAATCACTTCTGTTCTGGTCCATCTTTCCTACGACTACAGCTGCCGCATCATTCTGTAGCGCATTCCTCCTTAACGTTGCACAACACTTACAGAACTAGATAGACAATGCGTTTTCCAGGATCAAACAAACCACTTGTGTGTCTTGAAAACTCAGAATTAAGAGCCAATTCTGCACGCTCAACACCAGCAAGCCACACGTTCCACAATGTCAAGTGCATACTCTCCCCGGTAGGACAGCGGGCTGGCTCCGCTGCTTCCGGCCTCGTCTCGCGCATTCCACATTCAACAACCCAGCACTCCATTCACAGCGAATTCCGTAAGTCCAATCGCGGAGCCACGAAACATTACCATTTCCACCAGAGACAGCAAAAATCTTGAAACTTCCTGGCAGATTAAAACTTTGTGCCGGACCGAGACTCGAAATCGGGACCTTTGCCTTTCGTGGGCAAGTGCTCTACCAACTGAGCTACCGAAGCACGACTCACGCACCGTCCCCACAGCTTTACTTCTGCCAGTATCTCGTCTCCTACCTTCCAAACTTTACAGAAGCTCTCCTGCGAACTTTGCAGAACTAGCACTGCTGAAAGAAAGTATATTGCGGGGACATGGCTTAGCTACAGCCTGGGGGATGTTTCCCGAATGAGATTTTCACTCTGCAGCGGAGTGTGCGCTGTTATGAAGCTTCCTGGCATATTAAAACTGTGTGCCGGACCGGTACTCGAACTCGGGACCTTTGCCTTTCGCGGGCAAGTGCTCTATCATTTCTTTCAGGAGTGCTAGTTCTGCAAGGCTCGCAGGAGAGCTTCTGTAAAGTTTGGAATGTAGGAGACGAGATACTGGCAGAAGTAAAGCTGTGAGGACCGGGTGTGAGTCGTGCTTGGATAGCTCAGTTGGTAGAGCACTTGCCCGCGAAAGGGAAAGGTCTCGAGTTCGAGTATCGGTCCGGCACACAGTTCTAATCTGCCAGGAAGTTTCATAACAGCGCACACTCCGCTGCAGAGTGAAAATCTCATTCAGCAAACATCATGTCCGCCAAGCGATTCAATGAACCAGAATGTTGCCCACCTGGGTGCCAAAAAAGAAACACGTGCTATCCTTGGCACATGGTTGTCAAAATCAAAAAACAGATGTCAAAGTTGCAGTTTGTGACTGCTATTCTTGCGTGACAGTCAAGTCCAAAGTATCTGTTCTTTCGACGCCATCGTGGGCAAAATGTTATGCCCGGCTCCACCTGGCACCTGACCGATCTGACAGAGGGGTCCTCGCTCCGTTTCTTCTTGCGCTGTGTGTCAAGGAGCGCCACTCTGCAATTCTTTGAGCGGGTCGCGCCGCGCCGCCCCGCCCCGCACAAAGCCCCGCTGCTCGCTCGCGGCCGGCAGGCGTGCGAGCGCTCCGCCTCTACTTGCTGCAGTGTGCCGGCCGGCCTTTGTAATGCAAATCGCTCGCTCGGAGCCGCCGGCAGAAACTACAGCTGCAGATCAAAGTCTGCTGCCTGCCGGTAGTGTCGGCGGCTGCCGGCGACCGACAGCGGTCCCGTGCGCTCATTAGCTCTGTGTTTACGCCAGCTTAAGGCACCGCAGTCGGCCCACACAGGTCCGCTTACACTGTGCTAGTGTGCGTTCTTGCTGCACACTAATACGTGCAATACGTTGCTCAAGTGATAACGCTGAAGCTACAGAAAGACTGTAAATGAAACAGTAGACAGACCTAAGTCTTTCGGTAAATGGCGCCATTAGAGAAGGAGAAGATAAGTTACGTACCGATTTCAGAAAGTAAGTTACACATGTCGTCATTGACCCTGCGGAAGCACAGTGGTCCACAGTGTGAAACGAGTACATGTTTCACATTTCTGTAGACACAAGTCCGTTGCGGCAGGAATAACAGGTGCGCCAGTGAAATGGCACGGCAAATTGGAAACGTACTCCAAAATTGAACTTCGAAGTACAGTCCTATTATTGTGGGCAAAACGTCCAAACTGCACACAGATTTGCAGTGAAATTCTGGAAGTATGTAGACGAAGTTGAAAGTTGCATCCAATGGTAGTGAAACGCTGCCAGTAATTTGATCAAGGCCTCACAGGCGTGGATGATCCTTATCGGCCAATCCAAATTTAGCATCACTCCATTTCCATCTTAACAGTGAGCTGAAAGAAAATCTGGTTGGCGTTGGGGGTCGGGAATGGGGAGAGGGGGGGGGGGGGGTAGCAGCAGAGATTTTGTAACGATTAAGTCGTTGACACATTGGTTCTCGAATTACTCTGTGACTATGGAGCGGATTTATATCGTTGTCTAACGATGAGTAGAATGTTCCGATCAACGTTTACAGAGACTTGGTGATTAAGCTGCAAAACAGTACCATATAGCTGTGTCACAATGACGTGTACTACAGTATTCACTAAAAATTGCTTTGATTGTCATAATACTGTGTCACATTTTGTAGTTCGCTCGTACACACAAACAAAAAATGCCTCACTTGCAAAATATCTCAATTATCAGCGCATAATTTTGGAAATATAGTTAAATAATACAACCACAAGACGTTTCTGACAAAAAGAAACGCTTTTCAAGGGGCCAGCATAGATCCAGGGTTCGATTGTGGCGAGAGTGGGGTAAGGGGAAGCGCGCAGGGTTCATTACTGCCCTTCACCGCATTAACTCGCAAATATTACTTTCAGTCAGCTACACTTTAAATGCGGCCCAGATGTCAACGATTTTTGTAATAATAATAGCAATAAAATGTGTACGATATTGTAATATAATCATAACAATAATAATTTGTTTTTGTCTGCACTTAGTACCTCGCTTTGGCGTAATAAAGTGTACATTATAGCAATTATCTGGATCAGTCATTTTTTATTTACTTCCTTGACGCATTTCAAAGGTTTACACGCTCATCTTCAAGTGTATCAGTGAATTACATTACATTTTTGTTTCTTATACCGTAATTCACTGATTCGCTTGAAGATCAGGGTGGAAGTCCTCGACACGCTGCATGGGAGTAAATAAAATGTGACAGAGATAATAGTTTCAATTTATCCTTCATTCCAGTGAACAGTCGCAATTTCTTAACAGCAGTCAGCATGGACAACATATGGTAAAGCCTTAGCATTGAATCTTAGAAGTTACAGTTCAAAATAATATAGCATTTGAAAACCATTCTTCTAAAAATGAAATCAACATTATGTGTCATGTAGTTAATTTAAAAACTATAATACTACCAAACTCTTACATCTTTGAATAATGTGACCTTCCTATTAGAGAAGTGTATTTGCCCAGAATGCAATAAATATATGCGTAGACAACTAGTTTCGGTAAGTTAAACTATCAGTTTCAGATCATTTACATACACACACATGATTATGTAGTGTTCGGTCATTTAGTTATGGTCATATCTGGGAACAACTCCCTGGTACATCCACGACTAATTGTACACTATATACAGTGGCACAAGAGTCTTTGTATGTACATCATCTGGAGATGTTAATTTAACTTGCGGGAAGTATTTATCTATATACATAGAGTGTCCCGCCTAAGAGTCGACAGGCACGTTTTCTCTGATATTTCAGCAGATATTTTCAGTTTCTTGTTTGCAACGTGTAGCTGGCTGGAGTCAGCGGAAATGAATACGGCTCATCACATCTCCCATACGACACACAGCGTCGATTGAAACGTCAGTTTGTTTCCCGTTACAAACTTTTAAAGTGCAATTTTACGTGCCATTCGACAGATCTGTTCCAAATTAGTGTAATGCCATATTCATTTTATTGACTTGTATTAACAGGGACAATAAAACACGATTAATACCAATACTCCGCCAGCGACAGCACCACCCTGGTCCTCGCTAATTCCTACCGCTATGCATGGAGTACCGAAATGAGATTGTGAACAGAATCGTAGCGGAAAGGAATATGTGGAGAGCACTGATAAGGAGAAGGGGCAGGATGGTAGGAGGTCTGTTGAGACATGAGGGAATGACTTCCATTGTACTAGAGGGAGCCGTAGAGGGTAGAAATTGTAGAGAAAGACATAGATTGGAATACATCCAGCAAATAAATGAGGACGTAGGGTGTAAGTGCTACTCTAAGATGAAGAGAAAGAGAAAGAAAAAATGCAGCAGCGCTGCTCAGACGCTGCTGGAATATAATTCTTCTTCTTCTTTTACTGTTCCTGTTAATACATACTGATGAAACGAATAACACTCTAGACTAATTTGGGACCGATCAGTCGAAAGGGCACGTAAAATCCCGAGTGCAAAAAAATTATTTTGTTCTAATGGGAAATAAAGCGACGCTTTCCTCGACGCTGGGCGTCGTATGTAATTGATGAACAGTATTTGTTTGTGCCGACTCCAGCTCACATTGCGAGAAACGATACTGCAGATATCTTCCTAAACACGAAGAAAAAAATGTGCCTGACTACCCTTGGGAGAGACATCTGGTACATTCATAGCGAACTGGGCAAATAAACTTCTCTAGTGAGAAGATTATATTATTCAAATTCAGAGATCACTCTCCTGCTGACAATGTCACGTAACCTCGTTACAAATTTGGCTGCTTCATGATTTACACGTTATAACGTCGATATGTGTACCCATCATTATTAGTGTTTCAATTAGCACTGAGTGTGAATTACTGTGAGCAGAAGTGTGAAGACTACGGATATTTCAATGTGTAAACGAAGGAAATGTGGTTCCTTTCAGTCGTAACCGCTTATTATCGACAAATCTTTCATGTTGGCGTTTCTTAACTTCCTACGGTTTTCCAGATGTGCCTGTGGATTTAAGAACCCTGTTGAATTAGTTGGTGACAGCAAGTTCCGTCAGTCTCAGTTTGTGCCTATTTACATGGCTCCAGTCACACACACGTCAGGTCGTAAGCCCATACGCGTGAGAAGTTCTCACACAAAAAGTACCCTGTGTGAAATCTGGCTTGTAATTTATGAATTCCTTGACTTTTTTACACTCTTAGCTCTCGTGCTACATTTTCTACAAAAGTTATCTGTGAAGTTTTGAAATTGATATGTAGAAAAATATATATCCTTCTACAGAAATGTGTTGGTTCTTTTTTTTTGGGGGGGGGGGGGGGGCAGGGGATGGGGGAGTGTTTTGACTCCTAGAAGCTCTCCCTTCCTGATTCTACATGTGGCAAGTCACGCAAAGTTTAAGAATTAAAAAAGTTATGCATGATGGTATTACAGAACAAATACGCAGTTTCACTTACCTAGTCTACATCTATGTCTACATCTACATCCATACTCCGCAAGCCACCTGACGGTGTGTGGCGGAGTATAACCTAAAGAGAGCATTTGTACAACATACAGATATGGAGATAGCAGTATCTGTTACTTAAAATCGAGGAGTAAAACAAGGGCGTTGTCTCTCTGCGACAGTGTTTGATGTATATTTAGACGACACCACACGTATGAGCAAAAGTATCCTATCAATACTGGGTCTTACACCAGGACAAAACGAATTTAATGATACATTGCTGGTTGCTGACGACCTGGTCGTTATAGATAAAAAAAAAGGTGGATTGAAAAGACAGTTAAGCTACGGCTGTGCTCAATACAACGTCATTTAAATGTCTCCATAAACAAAATAAAATGCCGGCTTTCTTAGAGAGAAAGTTTCTGACACATAAAAAAACCAACTAATTCATCAAGCTGCTTTGGATACAATTTATCTTTCGACGACAAGACGGAGGTAAATATTCCGTTAAGTGAACTGAGAAGGCAAAAGTCACGAGATAACGATAAACACATATGTAGATTACTGTCGATTACACAAGGGATAAATGGGCAATGCACTGCCGGACATGTCATTTGTACTCAAGTGATTCATATGAAACGGTTTCCGACGTGATTATGACCGTTCGAAGGAACTAACAAATTTTGGATACGGAATGGCAGTTGGAACTAGACGCATGGAACATTCCATTTCGTAAATCGTTAGGGAATTCAGTATTCAGAGATCCACAGCGCCAAGATTGTGCCGTGAAAACCACATTTCAGGCATTGCCTCTCACGGCGGGCAACGCAGTGTGCCACAGACTTCACTTGACAACTGAGAGCAGCAGCGTTTTCGTTGTCAGTGCTAACAGACAAGCAATACTGCGTGACTTAACTATAGAAACCAATGTAGGACTTACGATGAAAGCATGCGTTAGAAATCTGTTGCTAACGCGCTATGGCAGCAGGCGACCAACGTGAGTGTCTTCGCTAACAGCACGTCATCGCCTCCAGTGCCTCTCCTGGGGTTGTGACTATATCAGTTGGACCCTAGCACTCAGTCTTCAGACCACAAGTGGCCCATAGGGACCATCCGACCGCCGTGTCATCCTCATTTGAGGATGCAGACAGGAGGGGCATGTGGTCTGCACACCGCTCTCCCGGTCGTTATGATAGCTTTGTTTGACCGGAGCCGCTACTATTCGGTCGAGTAGCTCCTCAATTGGCATCACGAGGCTGAGTGCGCCCCGAAAAATGGCAACAGCGCATGGCGGCTGGTTGGTACCCATCCAAGTGCCGGCCACGCCCGACAGCGCTTAACTTTGGTGATCTCACGGGAACCGGTGTATTCACTGCGGCAAGGCCGTTGCAGTTGGACCATAGACGACTGCAAAATCGTGTCCTTGTGAGATGAGTCCCTATTTCAGTTGGTAAGAGGTGATGGTGGTGCTCGGTTGTGGCGCAGACCCCACAAATCCATGGACCCAAGTTGTCAACAAGGCATTCTGCAAGCTGGTAGTGGCTCCATAACAGTGTGGCCTGTGTTTACATGGAATGGACTGACCCTCTGTGTGTTGACCATTTGCAGCCTTTCATGGACGTCATGTTCCCAAACAACGATGGAAGGGTTATGGATGGCACCAGGTCACACCTGCTCGTGATTCGACGTTTCAGGCTACCCAGATCACCAGACATGAATCCCATCAAGGGGTAATTACGTGCTCCAAATCCTGCACCGACATAACTTTACAAATTATGGAAGGCAGCGTGGCTCAGTATTTGAGCAGGGGACTTCCGACAATTTGTTGAGTCCATGCCACTTTTAGTTGTTGGACTATGACAGGCAAAATGAGGTTCGACACGATATTATGAGATATCACATGACTTTTGTCATATCGGCGTAAGTTCAAACGATACGAGGCACCACAACAAGAACATTAAAAAACAAAACTCAGGACCTCTCCCTGCGTTGATTTATTGAATTGAGTCATGGTCAATGATGGATACATAGAGAAAAGCCACAAACAAGCAATGGAAATGAAATTTGTAAGGTCTCTAATTGGATGTCCAATAGAGATCGATTTGGGAATAAACAGATAAGAAAAGTGTTAAAAGTACTTTAAACAGACTATAAAATACAACTACATAAAAAAAGTGGAAAGATCATCTAGAATGTACGATTATGAGTGAAAGAAGACTACCAAAACCAGCAAGTGGATACAAGTCAGTAGGAAGAAATGTGGGGAGACGAAAGGAAAAATGAGAATAAATCATATGAAGCAGGAGCAGGTCACTAAGGCCTAATCCATGTTCGCCGGCGGGTGTGGCCGAGCGGCTCTAGGCGCTTCAGTCTAGAAGCGCGCGACCGCTAGGTCACAGGTTCGAATCCTGCCTCGGGCGTGGATGTGTGTGATGTCCTTAGGTTACTTAGGTTTAAGTAGTTCGAAGTTCTAGGGGACTGATGACCTCAGATGTTAAGTCCCATAGTGCTCAGAGCCATTTGAACAATTTGAACCTAATCCATGTTCCGAAGCAGAAGAAGATGAAAATAAGACATGAGTAAGTATTGGATGTGATTTTGGTCGTCGGCTGCTGAGCCGATGAGGTGTATTTGTTTCCGAACAGTGCTGGTAAAAATGGGTTCCTGACGCCCCACGTTCAGACCGCCAGCGATCTCACTAAGCAGATCGCCGATCGCCTCATTTGGCTCTGTAAGGGGGCCGGACGTCCGTTCGTCAGACACTTTGGGCCGTCCTTCGCGGCGGTTCAAGCGTGCGTAAACATTTCCTCTGCAGCACCGCAAATTCATCCTAGATTCTGAAACGCAATTTCGTGCGTAATCTTCGTTATGCTATGACCCCTGCACCTTGCATTGGTTCCCATACGGAATTCAAAGTCGGTTAACTCGTGATTTGCTGCCATCTTGACTAGACACCTGGCCGTAACAGACCACACAGATATCGTGTTTAAACTTGTTCTGGATGCCGCATGTAGCCCCAGGGCTCGCACGTCGTAAAAGTCACATCAAATGCAACAACCCATTCCGTGAGTTCTAACCACACCATTAACAGCCCGTAAGGTGAGATGGGAGATTATCAACAAAATATCGAAAATTCGAAGAATGTGTGATACAATTCAGACGACGCTTAAGTAGAAAAGCCAGAAATTATCACAAAATTTTATTAGGTGATGGTAGTCGACATGTTGACATACGGCACCGAGAACGCGACAATAATCTGAACTGGCAATAGGAATTAAATAACTATGTACAGGACAACCCTAATCTGGAAACTTCAAAGTACAAAATATAAGGTACGGTCACTTTAACCTGACCACCGCCTATATTCAACGTCAAAGTGCAATAACCACTCACAGATGGTAGATGGTAGCGCTAGCAGTGTAGTGTACATAAAGCGCGGAGAAGAAGACAGTAGTCGTCGTAATGCGGAAAAGGAGCGGTTTATCTGACGTCCGAAAGGGAATGATCATGGGCTTTCGTGCCAAGTGTGGCGGTTTTCTCGAAACGGCTAAGTCTGTAAACTGTCTTGCTTAAAGTATACCATACATGGCAAAATTGAGCTTTCCACAACCGGTGGCGAGCCTACTGTAGTGCACCAGGGCTAGTATTTGACATTGGTCAACGGCAGCTGCAGAAATGTATATGGGGGAATAGTCGTGAAACTGTTGAGCAATTGACCGCCAAGATGAAACATGGCACTAGCAACAGTGTCTCCTCAACTATCGTTCGGCGAACGTTGCTACGTATGGGCCTCCGCAGCAGACAACTGGTTCATGCACCTAAGCTAAATGCAATTCGTCGGCGATGAAGTCTGGAATATACAGGGTGAGTCACCTAACATTGCCGCTGGATGTATTTCGTAAAGCACATCAAATACTGACTAATGGATTCCACAGACCGAACGTGAGGAGAGGGGCTAGTGTAATTGGTTAACACAAACCATAAAACAATGCACGGAAGTATGTTTTTTAACACAAACCTGCGTTTTTTAAATGGAACCCCGTTAGTTTTGTTAGCACATCTGAACATATAAACAAATACGTAATCAGTGCCGCTTGTTGCATTGTAAAATGTTAATTACATTCGGAGATATTGTAACCTAAAGTTGATGCTTGAGTACCATTCCTCCGCTGTTCGATCGTGTGTATCGGAGAGCACCGAATTACGTAGAGATCCAAAGGGAACGGTGATGGACCTTAGGTACAGAAGAGACTGGAACAGCACATTACGTCCACATGCTAACACCGTTTTATTGGTCTTTTTAACTGACGCACGTGTACTTTACCATGAGGGGTGAGGTACACGTACACACGTGGTTTCCGTTTTCAATTACGGAGTGGAATAGAGTGTGTCCCGACATGTCAGGCCAATAGATGTTCAGTGTCGTGGCTATCATTTGCTGCACACAATTGCAATCGCTGGCGTAATGAATGTCGTACACGCCGCAGTACATCAGGTGTAATATCGCCGCAGGCTGCCACAATACGTTGTTTCATATCCTCTGGGGTTGTAGGCACATCACGGTACACATTCTCCATTAACGTACCCCACAGAAAGAAGTCCAGAGGTGTAAGATCAGGAGAACGGGCTGGCCAATTTATGCATCCTCCACGTCCTATGAAACGCCCGTCGAACATCCTGTCAAGGGTCAGCCTAGTGTTAATTGCGGAATGTGCAGGTGCACCATCATGCTGATACCACATACGTCGACGCGTCTCCAGTGGGACGTTTTCGAGCAACGTTGGCAGATCATTCTGTAGAAACGCGATGTATGTTGCAACTGTATGGGCCCCTGCAATGAAGTGAGGACCAATGAGGTGGTCGCCAATGATTCCGCACCATACATTTACAGTCCACGATCGCTGTCGTTCTACCTGTCTAAGCCAGCGAGGATTATCCACGGACCAGTAATGCATGTTCCGTAGATTCACTGCCCCATGGTTTGTGAAACCCGCTTCATCGGTAAACAGGTAGAACTGCAACGCATTCTCTGTTAATTCCCATTGACAGAATTGCACTCGATGTTTAAATTCATCACCATGTAATTGCTGATGTAGCGACACATGAAACGGGTGAAAGCGGTGACGATGCAGTATGCGCATGACACTACTTTGACTCAGTCCACCGGCTCTCGCAATGTCCCGTGTACTCATGTGTGGGTTCATGGCAACAGTAGCTAACACAGCAACTGAACCCGCTTCTGCGACGGGCCTGTTACGGACCCGTTTGCGTTCTACGACCATACCTGTTGCATACAATTGGCGGTAGATGTTTTGCAATGTGCGGCACGTTGGATGCTCTCTGTCCAGGTACCGTTCTGCATACACCCTGCAGGCTTCAGCTGCATTTCGTCGACACTCGCCATAGATGAGTATCATCTCCGCCTTTTCAGAGTTCGAATACACCATGGTCACAGTTCCTACAACACTACACTATCACAGACGTCTGGTAACACGGCGGACTACAGTTGGTCTGTGTGCGGAGACGAATGCAGAATGACAATAGCAGCAAGCGCTAGAAGCGGACACTGCGACAGCTAGACCAAACCACAACAGTGCACTACAGCCACACTCGTAAACACGGTCGTCATCGTAAACATGTCTCTGCAGATGCTGCTCGCCGACCGTGGCCCGTGTTTGTTACAACACGCAACTGAGCGTCGGAGGTTTCAAGCGTCAACTTTAGGTTACAATATCTCCGGATGTAATTAACATTTTACAATGCAACAAACGGCACTGATTACGTATTTGTTTATATATTCAGATGTGCTAGCAAAACTAACGGGGTTCCATTTAAAAAAGAAACGTAGGTTTGTGTTAAAAATCATACTTCCGTGCATTTTTGTATGGTTAGTATTAAACAATTACACTAGCCCCTCTCCTCACATTCGGTCTGAGGAATCGGTTCGTCAGTATTTGATGTGGTTGCGAAATATATCCAGCGGTAACGTTAGGTGACTCACCCTGTATACGTCAGACCCGCAACTGGGCGTCCACCGAGTGGCGACAGCTTGCCGTTTCAGATGAAACAAATTTTATACTCCATCGGACAGATGGCAGTTGGCATATACTGTGTGCAACTTCTGAAAGCATACACCCGGCATACGTCATGGTCTGGGAAACGTTTTCGTGGAATTACCTGTGTTATATCGACATCATGAAGGGCGCAATGGATCAAAAGAAGTATGCCTCCTTGAGGACCATGTCCACCCACATGTGCAGTTTGCTTTTCCTCTATCAGCAGGACAATGTAGCGTGTCACACAGCTCACAGTGATTGTGCGTAATTCGAAGAGAACTAGGATGAGTTTGCTGTACATCTCAGGCCACCAAACTGCCCCCTTTCAATCGCAAACTGGAATACATGGGACCACTTTGATCGCGCTGTTCGTGCCATGGACCCTCAACCGATAAACCAAGTGCAGCTAGTGCCGGCCAGAGTGGCCGAGCGGTTCTAAGCGCTACAGTCTGGAACCGCGCGACCGCTACGGTCGCAGGTTCGAATCCTGCCTCGGGCATGGATATGTGTGATGTCCTTAGGTTAGTTAGGTTTAAGTAGTTCTAAGTTCTAGGGGACTGATGACCGCAGCAGTTAAGTCCCATAGTGCTCAGAGCCTTTTGAACCATTTTGAACCAAGTGCAGCTGGCAGCAGCACTGCAGTCAGCATGGCTTCACTTCCATGTCGTTACCTTCCAGAACCTCGTTGACTCTCTTCCTAAACATCTCGCAATGGTCTGCGCTGCAGAATGTGACTATTCAGGCTTTTACCGGAGGTCACGGTAATGTGACTGGATAGTGTATAATGCAGGACAATAAACAGTAATGAGAAGTACCCAGCTCCCCGTTTTCAAGAAGGGACGTCGAACAGATGTGCAGAACTATAGACCTATATCTCTCTCGTCGATCAGTTGTAGAATTTAGGAACACGTATTATGTTCGAGTATAATGACTTTTCTGGAGACTAGAAATCTACTCTGTAGGAATCAGCATGGGTTTCGAAAAAGACGACCGTAAGAAACCCAGCTCGCGCTATTCGTCCACGAGACTCAGAGGGCCATAGACACGGGTTCCCAGGTAGATGTCGTGTTTCTTGACTTCCGCAATGCGTACGATAAAGTTCCCCACATCAGACCAATTGTGTGATTGGATTGAAGAGTTCCTAGATAACAGAACGCAGCATGTCATTCACAATGGAGAGAAGTCTTCCGAAGTAAGAGTGATTTCAGGTGTGCCGCAGGGGGGAGTCGTAGGACCGTTGCTATTCACAATATACATAAATGACCTTGTGAATGACATCGGAAATTCACTGAGGCTTTTTGCGGATGATGTTGTAGTATATCGAGAGGTTGTAACAGTGGAAAATTGTACTGAAATGCAGAAGGATCTGCAACGAATTGACGTTTGATGCAGGGAAGGGCACTTGAATATGTAGACAAGTGTAATGTGCTGCGAATACATAGAAAGGAAGATCCTTTATCATTTAGCTACAATATAGCACGTCAGCAACTGGAAGCAGCTAATTCCCTTAAATTACCTGGGAGTGGGCATTAGGAGTGATTTAAAACTGAATGATCATATAAAGTTGATGGTCGGTAAAGCAGATGCCAGACTGAGATTCATTGGAAGAATCCTAAGGAAATGCAATCCGAAAACAAAGGAAGTAGGTTACAGTAAACTTGTCCGCCTACTGCTTCAATATTGCTCACCAGTGTGAGATCCGTACCACATAGGATTGATAGAAGAGATAGAGAAGATCCAACGGAGAGCAGCGCGCTTCGTCACAGGATCATTTAGTAATCGCGAAAGCGTTACGGAGATGATAGATAAACTCCAGTGGAAGACTCTGCAGGAGAGGCGCTCAGTAGCTCGGTACGGGCTTTTCTTGAAGTTTCGAGAAAATACCTTCACCGAGGATTCAAGCAGTATATTGCTCCCTCCTACGTAAATGGTTCAAATGGCTCTGAGCACTATGGGACTCAACTTCTGAGGTCATTAGTCCCCTAGAACTTAGAACTAGTTAAACCTAACTAACCTAAGGACATCACAAACATCCATGCCCGAGGCAGGATTCGAACCTGCGACCGTAGCGGTCTTGCGGTTCCAGACTGTAGCGCCTTTAACCGCACGGCCACTTCGGCCGGCTCCCTCCTACGTATATCTCGCGAAGAGACCATGAGGATAAAATCAGAGAGATTAGAGGCCCACACAGAGGCATACCGACTATCTTTCTTTCCACGAACAATACGAGACTGGAATAGAAGGGACAACCGATAGAGGTACTCAAAGTACCCTCCGCCACACACCGTCAGGTGGCTTGCGGAGTATGGATGTAGATGTCGATGTAGATGTACTATTTATTCCGAAGCCTTTGCTCGACTAGAAGCAAATAGGACTGCGGTATCTGGGAGGACAATACACAGGACTATTAATGAACTTTTCAGAACTGGGATTCACATTCATGTAAAATTTTTTGAAAGACTTCATGTGTACGCCAGTGACTGTTAAATATTTTATTTCCACTATTGCAATTTCGGCCTTAGACCATTATCAAGTGCAGATGTTTTGGCTTAAAGCCATGTCAAATCAACGGTATATAAATGTGTCAGCGTGTATAAACTTGACATGGCTTAAAGCCAAAACATCTGGACTTGATAATGCCTTAGGGCCGAATTTGCAATATTGGAAATAAGAGGTTTAACAATCACTGGCGTACACATGATGTCTTTCAAAACACACAGGACAATAGTTTCCTTTGAAGAAGGCATAGGCCAAGAGGCCTACGCCTTAAGAATAACGATGATGGTGATAATGATGTTAGTCTTAGCATTGTATAATCACTCAACAGCGTAGGCTTCAAAAACGATATCTGTGCACACGCCTCAGCGTCTGTAGGTCCACAAACATGTTTTCGTGCGCTACGTGACGCTAACGCCCCTTAATCTATATTTGATTCAGAGAACTGGTTTGG
Source organism: Schistocerca piceifrons (assembly GCF_021461385.2). Classification (NCBI taxonomy): domain Eukaryota; kingdom Metazoa; phylum Arthropoda; class Insecta; order Orthoptera; family Acrididae; genus Schistocerca; species Schistocerca piceifrons. The sequence continues at coordinate 169,965,441 of NC_060139.1, forward strand.
CAGAGAAGATTGGACGGCTATTGATTCATGGCATCCCGTTCGGCCTCTGAAGTACCTTCTGCTGTTTTATTCATAGCTACATCCTTATCGACTGATGCGTGACAGAAGCATTTCCTTTACTTCAGAGATGGGAATTTGTGGTAAGGTCTTATGGGACCAAACGGCTTAGGTCATCGGTCCCTAAGCCTATACATTACATAAGCTAACTTAAACTAACTTACGCTATGGACAACAAACACCCCCGTGCCCGAGGGAGGACTCGGGGGGGGCAGCCGCACGGACCATGACAGGATGCCTTAGACCACGCGGCACTTCAAAGATGAAAACATTTTAAAGGAAGAGTAAGAGGATAGTTATATAATACAAGCACATTGCCAAAAAGACTGAATAATTAAAAACAATTAGTAACAAAACAGTTTTGTTACGACATTCAGCTCAAAAATATGTTGGAAACCTGTGATCAGATTATTATAATCCTGTAATAAAGAAATGTTTGTTAGAGAGTAGGCTGTGTGGAACGTGCAGATTCCTTTTCCTGAGTTCTGAGACCTGATAACATTGACAAGCTGGCAGTTATATGAAAGCATTATACAGCGTGCGGTAGTGAAACGGGCTATTTGTCAGTGCGCTTGTGTTTGTTCTGAAGCTATCAATAAAGCGTTGTTAGTTACACCGGAGCAGTTAACACGAGCGCAGAACGCATATAGTGTTAAGGCATTTCACAATGAAGAGCCAAAGAAACTGGTATACCTGCCTAATATCGTGCAGGGCCCCAACGAGCAAGCAGAAGTATCGAACACGACGTGGCATGGACTCGACTGAAGTCTGAAGTAGTGCTGAAGGGAACTGACACCATGAATCCTGCTGCGCTGTCTATAAATCCGTAAGAGTACGAGGAGGTGGAGATCTCTTCTGAACAGCGGGTTGCAAGGCATCCCAAATATGTCCAATAATGTTCATGTCAAGGGAGTTTTGTGGCCAACGGAAGCGTTCAAACTCAGAAAAATGTTTCTGCAGCCATGTTGTATCAACTCTAGTCCTGAGGGGTGTCACATTGTTCAGCTGGAACTGCCCAACTCCTTCCGAATGGTCAATGGACATGAAGGAATGCTCGTGATCAGACAGGATGCTCGCGTACGTGTCCTCTGTCAGAGTCGTATCTAGACATATCAGAGGTCCCATATCACTCCACCTGCAGCCGCTTCACACCACTGCACAACTCCACCAGCTTAAACAGTCTCCTGCTGACTTGTAGTGTCCATGGATTCATGATGTGGTCTCCATACCCATACATGGCCATCCACTCGATACAATTTGAAACGAGACTCGTACGATCAGGCAACATATTTGCAGTCATCATCAGTCCAATATCGATGTTGACGCGCCTTTGTGAGGAGGAAGACTTTGTGTCGTGCCGTCATCAAGGGTACATGAATGGGCCTTCGGTTCCGAAAGCCCATAACGATGATGTTTCTTTGAATGGTTCGCACACTGACACTTGTTGATGGCCCAGCATTGAAATCTGCAGCAATTTTCGGAAGGGTTGCACTTCTATCGGGTTGAACGATTCTATTCAGTCGTCGTTGGTCGCTCTTGCAGGATCTTTTTCCGGTCGCAACGATGTCGGAGATTTGAAGTTTCACCGGATTCCTGATATTCATTACACTCGTGGAATGGTCGTACTGGGAAAATCCCCAATTCATCGCTACCTCGGGGATGCTCTGTCCCATCACTGGTGCGCCGACTGTAACATCACGTTCAAACTCACTTCATTCTTGATAACCCGCCATTGTAGCAGCAGTAACCGATCTAACAACTGTGCCAGACACTTGTTGTCTTATATAGGCGTTGCCGACGGCAGCGCCGTATTCTGCCTGTTTACATATCATTACATTTGTATACGAATGATTATACCAGTTTCTTTGGTGCTTCAGTGTATAAAAACAGCAACAGTTAGTTCATTGTTCAGCTTTAGTTTGGAAGAGAAATCACGATTCATGGTAATAACGCTGCTCATCAGGCGGTGTCATCAAGATATGGCTACGAAACATAGAGGCCACTTGTTCAACGGTAAATAGGAGAGGTGGTAGCGGAAAACCAGAGCGTACATTTGAGAACATAGCGGCTGTCAGAGAGGGCCTTGTACAGAGTACACCCAATTCTTCGTGTCGTCATTCTCTGGCATTTGGCCCTTGAAGCCGCAGCGTTCGACGGATCTTAATGAAAGATGTTTATTTCCATGCCAGAAAGCCTCAAACTACTCACGCAACGCGGGAGCAAGAGTGTGGAAACCGAATGAAACTGTGTCAGATACTTTCGCCGTGGAGTAATGGGCACTATAATCTAGTTAACAACTTGCTGATGAGTGATGAAGCCCATTTCCATTTGTGATTCGTTATCAGGCAAAATTTCCATTACTGGTCTAACATAAATCCGCAAGAAATCGATTAGAAATTTCTCTACAAGTTGAAAGTATCTGCATGGTGCGTGATATCTTCTGTTCCAATTATTTCTCCATACTTCTTAGAAAATGAGAGGGAAAGGTCTGGACCTGTCACAGCGAAACGATATGATAACATTTCGCAGCACTTCTTAACTCCTGTAACTGTATATCTGCCTGCGAAAGAGTAGACAAATGTGGCTACCAGTCACACAGCATTTAATTTCATGGCAGCTGTGAAGAACCTGTTTCTCAAACACCTTATCTCCAGACACAGGGATATTGTATGATTGGCCAGATTCCCCAACCCTTCAGCTTGTGCGTTTGTGATTCCTGAAATCACAACTGTTTAATTTCACAGTACCACACACATCTCAGAAGTTGAAACGTCGAACACAAGAATAAAAGGTACGAATTCTTGTGGAGATACTGCAACAGGGCAATTTCACCAGAAGACTTGACGAGTGCATACGGAGAGTGGTGGTCATCTAAAAGACGTTATTTTAGGAAAATAAAGACTTTTTTAGTTGTTTCAGTCTAAAAATTAAATTCATTATGTTTATTGTATGTTCTTGTGCATTTAAAGTAAATAAAGCTAATCATTCACTCCTGATAACAGTTTTCAAATCGCCCGATTCGCTGCCGCACCCTGTTTTTAAAAGGTATTATGTTTTGATGCACACGCAATTATCAGAGATTACAAGATTATAAGGACATATTTACATTATGTTCACAGCCATATCAATAAAATACTGTCAAGCAACATTAAACTGCTGTATGCAGTTAATACAGAAGGCTTCAGCATCTCTTGTGTGTTTGTGATAATGGTTGACAAATGTATACGCTTTATCTGCTTCGCGAAGGATCCCCACAAACTCTTGTTGCTTTTAGTGAATGCTCCATCACTTTATCATCAACATCGTAATCATCATTATCACGTAAATTATCGCCAAAGAGGTGATCAAAGCTGATGTGCGTTCTTGCAACCTTTTATACCAATCACCATATATTCTCTTTGTAACGGTAGATAGGGAAATAGCAGCCTAATTACTGCGTGTGATCTTCTTTCAAAATACTGTAGAACAGATCATGCATTCGATATAAGAATTTGACACGGATTCTGTGCTTCGACAGTGATTGTTTGGTTGGATACCAGTGTCAGTTTTCGTTACTTTATTTTATTTAAAAAGTCGTTATGTTGTAGACACCAATATTTCAGCCACCATTACTGTTAATACAAATTCTGTAGCACTGTGTGGTTATCTTGGTCATTAGTTAAATTTTCCACCTCCTGAATATCTGTGTTCATGTGCAGACTTTGTTTTAAGGGAAGGAGGGGATGAAATAATAAGCTCTGTGAAACTAAAAAAAAATTTAATATTCCTGAAATATTAACAAAACCAAAATAAAATGTTTCCGAAAACGCGCATATTTTCTCATCTGTGAAATAAACATCGGTGTTGCGTAACATTCAGTACCATTTTTCTCCACGACACGTTGCTGCACAAAACTATCCCCATTTTCGATGCAGGCATTGCAAGAATCAGCACCTCCAAAGAACACCCATATGGTTTGTGATAGCAGACTGCAATGGCCTTTCTATCCATTAGATTCGTTATCCCTGTAGGAAGGTGTGCACGATGAGCTCCAGCATTATTTTCGATATGTTGACTGTAGGGCAGAACAAGACGTTGGAGGATTCTTCTCGATACTGATGAGCCATCAAATTACCCTCCACAGCTATGAGAGGCTTGTGACAACACTAAATGCTACGGGCCCAGAATGTTGACTGACTGAACAGGTACAGATGCAGGCCCGATGGGTGCCATTCGTGCCTTGCACCTACAACACTCTCGTACGAAGATTGTCAAGCGTCATCGGTGATGCTATCGATCCGTCATGGTTTTCCACTGGAAGCTTTTCCGCACACCCATTTATTTTCAAAATATGATTAGATGCCTAAACACGAAACTAATGGTGTATAGTCTTCTGTTTCCATCGACACAGCTCTCCCACTTGCCTCGAAAACAGCAGCAGCACGTTGTTCTGCTGCGTTTATGTCGCGGTACGAACGAGCCTAATTCTGTAAGCAGCGGTCATCATCTGGTGGTGTTCACAGTGGGTAACCAGTGTGAGACAGATCTTGACAACCGGGAAAAATAATGATGTGATCGTTTTACCGACCTCCCAATTCAGATGATACAATTGCTGAAATGTTCAAAGGAAACTTGACTTTAATTTCAAACACGTACCCTACTCATACAATTATAGTTGATGGTGGCTTTAATTTACCCTCGATATGTTGGCGAAAATAAATGTTTAATTCCGGAGGTAAGCGTGAAACACAACCCGAAACTATGCTAAACGTATTCTCTGAAAATTATTTCGAGTAGTTACTTCATGAGCCCACGCGGATAGTAAACGGTTGTGAGTACATCGAAAAACTTCAAAGAACGGGAGCACGTTTTGTATTATCGAGAAACAGGGGAGAAAAAAAATGGTTAGAAGTACTTAAACCTAAGGACATCACACACATCCATGCCCAAGGCAGGATTCGAACCTATGACCGTAGCGGTCGCGCGGTTCCAAACTGAAGCGCCTAGAACCCCTCGGCCACAATGGCCGGCAAATAGGGGAGACAGTGTTTCTGAAATGATACAGGATTTGGGACGGACATAATGTAAAAAATTCGTTTTCCGTTGCTGTGGAATCTTCTCACGACGTTTCAATGACCAACTTTCACCTCCGAATGCGAAAATATTTTGTTTACGCGGAACTACATAGGGAGAAACGATCACTATAATGAAAAAGGGAAATCAGAGTTCGCACGGAAATATATAAGTGTTCGTTTCTTCTTTAGTGGCACAAACGAACGAGTTTGAGCTGCAGTTGGAAATACTGGTAAGATTTAAACCGAAGGACGTGGACGATTACATAAATGAAGCTAGAATTGTGTCTTATTATTATCTAATGCTTACTATTTTGTACACATTGCAGCCACAGCTACAAAGGTACATTGCCAGTATTTAAGAACGTTCAAATCGATTTTTAACTAAAAAAAAAGCGGGTCCTATGAACTGATGGAATACACAGTGAATGAAGACTCTCCAAGCCGATTCAGCTGTTTTGCAGTCCTTTATTGGGAACAATACCGGTTTCCCACAGTTACAGGTGCATCCTCAGGTGATTACCTCTTAATTAGAATGCCAACCTTTTAGAATAGGATTTGTAAAAAGGGAGATTTTTTTAATAAAAATGCGTAACATATTTGTGAAACGTGCATTAACTGAAAAACTGTCAATTTCTTTAAAAAAACGTTATTCACTCTCGAACAATATTGATCCACTATAGGTTGTTGTCAGAAGTACAGCTGGCATTAAGCCAGAATAGAAAATTGTTACAACCATTATAATTTATTGTTAAGGTGTGTAAAAATCGTTAACAATATTCGCGGTATGAAATGTCTGCGGGCTCTAAGAAAGTAAATAGTAGTAACATAGCAAAATTACTGATGCATCTAAGAATCTGTCACCATTAAGTAAATGTGAAAACCGTAATTATTTGCTATGCCAATTCTAAGGAATGGTACTTGCCGGTGTTGAACTGAAATTGGCAAACATTCATCCTGAGTTTGATGCCATGAAACATGCGATTCTTTGAGATGAAAAATTATGAAAATGAATGTAGCTGTAGCAAGGAACCACTTTCAGTGTATTGGGCCAACCGCTGTTGTAAAACAATGGCGTAATAAAAGAGAAAGTTACGTTTCTCAACAAGGCTTGTTTGTAGAGACGCCTTAATAAAAAGCATGAAATAAGTAAAAGCACAGTCTAATTCGTTTTGACGTAGAACCAATGCGGGAAACACCCGCTGCAAGGCTGTTGCACGCCGCGTGCAGTAGATTGGGTCTTCAGCAGCTAGACCGGAATCAGATTTGCATTATGGCAATGGAGAACCGCATGTGAACGGACTTTTAGAAAGAAACGTCCCTTTATGCTTGTAATTAATCAACAGCTGAAGTACGGACATCGTATTACAATGAGTATTGAGGAGGGCAGTTTCAATAAACGTCTATTAGGAAACCGCTACAAGGTGTTAATTAACATACATATCGGTTTATCGGTTGCTACTGTGACACTACATAGCAAACTGCTTGGAATAAATCACGTATGGTCTATAAAATAGGGTGAAAAGAATATATCAGCTTCAAATACCCCCAGACGCTGTCGGTAGCAGGCAGCAAACCAACTGTGTTAAAACAACTGAAGTTCGCCAAATGCTACGATGCCTGAAATCGGTCTGGGTATTCACTGTGTGCTTCCGTGTTCTCATACTATGCACTTCCTCTAAGTTTTTTAGTATATTCCCTACTGCATTGGTACCGCATTTTTCGTTTCAAATCATAGAAATAAATTCACAGCTATTAAAAATTCGCGGTCACAGATTTTTGGGACTATGCGTGTGGGGTTAGAAGCCTACATGGACTAGGAGAAATTATTTTATACTTCTTAGTCTGACTGAAAAACGTACACCAAAAATCCATTCTCTTTTAAGTGATTAATTCTTCATGTTCTAGTTATTAGCGGTGCACCGTGCACATCGCTACAACTTCCACTTCTCCATCAGTTCGATGTAATTTCGTTTAGAGAGTAGCTAAATGTATCTGCCGTTTGTGAATCTTCTCATACGTGTCTAGTCTTCGCATGCTTAACAGAATGCAAGCCACAGACACCAATCATGTTGCACTTTCAAGTTTTCCATCCCCGAATCTTCTTTGTGGGCTAAAATTGTGTGGCGTGTAGGAATTCAAACTCACATATTTGCCTTCGGCGCCCAACGCTGAAACCGAGCTATCCAGACATGATTCACGATCTGTTCTCACAGTCCCACTTCCTGGTGAAACACTGCTTACGAACCGCAAAGTCACGTGTCTAGTCCCGCACACAATGGTAGAAGATTACAGAACAGTACACACCTATCAGCGGAATGACAATCAGATTTCCTCATTAGTGGCTAGCGTTTCAACAATCATCTATGAACATTCTTCCTCAATACACCGCCTCTATGGTTTCCGTCAATATCGTAGCGTGCTTTTCCACTGAAATACCCCTGTCTATACTGCAAATCAGTGTGTATTTATTATCTTCTTCGCATTTTCCCTACAACTAATAGCAGGAATGAAAACGGTTTTTACTATTGTTGTTTTATACATGATTATTCGATTCCACATTACCCCTAAAAATCTCTCATGTTGTAAAATCAAAACGTACGCAGCCAAAACTGTCACATTTATTAAAATATCCCAGACAGCTACTCTATGTGATCCAAAGTATCCGGACACCCCCAAAAATATACCTCATTCATATTAGTAGCATTGTGCTACCACCTATTGCCAGGTACTCCATTTCAGCAACTTCAGTAGTCAGAATGGGGCGCTCCGCGGAACTCACGGATCTCGAACGTGGTTAAGTGATTGGCTGTCACATTTGTCAAATGTCTGTATGCGAGATTTTCACACTCCTAAGCATCCCTAGGTGCACTGTTTCCGATGTGAAATTGAAATGCAAACGTGAAGGGACACGAAAAGCACAAAAGCGTACAGGGCGCCTCGTCTGTTGACTGACAGAGACCGCGACATTTGCAGAGGGATGTGATGTGTAACAGCAGACACCTAACGAGACCATCACACAGGAATTAAAAATTGAACCAGGATCCACTGCAAGTATTATGACAGTTAGGTGGGAGGTGAGAAAACTTGGATTTCATGGACGAGTGGCTGCTCAGAAGCCACACATCAAGCCGGTAAATGCCAGACGACGCCTCGCTTAGTGTAAGGAGTGTAAACATTGGACGACTGAACAGTGGAAAAACGTTGGATGGAGTGATGAATCACGGTACACAATGTGACGATCCGATGGCTGGGTGTGGGTATGGTGAATGCTCTGTGAACGTCGTCTGCCAGGGTACGTAGAGCGAACAGCAAAATTCGGAGGTGGTGGTGATATAGTGTAGTTGTGTTTTTCATAAAGGGCGCTAGAACCCTTCGTTGTTTTGCGTGGCACTATCACAGCAAAGGCCTACAGTTATGTTTCAAGCCCACTATTGAAGAGCAATTTGGGGATGGCGATTGTATCTTCCAACACTATCGAGCACCTGTTCACAATGCACGGCCTTTTTCGGAGTGTTAACACGACAATAACGTCCCTGTAATGGACTGACCAGTGCAGAGTCCTGACCTGAATCCTATAGAACACCTCTGGTATGTTTTGGATCGCCGACTTCGTGACAGGCCTCACCGACCTACATCGATACCTTTCCTCAGAGCAGCGTGAAGAATGGGCCACCATTCCCCAAGAAACCATCCATCACCCGATTGAGCGCATGCATTCGAGAGTGAAAGGCTAACGGTGGGTCAAACCATATTGAATTTCAGCATTACCGATGGAGCGCAGCACCAACCTGTAAGTCATTTTTAGCCAAGTGTCCGGATACTTTTGATCAAGTAGTGTATGTGGAGATCGGATGAAGTTTTTTTGACCCCCTAAGTTTCATCACTTGCGGAAGACGTCTTCAGTGGACAGCGTTGCTTTTCTCAATTCCGATGCACTTCCTGGAATGCTGCTGTCTAAGGTATCGTTTGACGTGCTCCCGCACAGAGACATGATGTCAAATTTCGAACGCAAGAGACCGTTGTTAGCGGGGCCAACGAGAAGTACGGGCCCTGCAACGAACGTGTGACCTCATACTAGTCGGCTTGTCCACCACATTTCGCGAATGCCTGGAGACCTGAAGTGTCACAGCCTGTCTTTCTCGTGGACCTCGGTAGTCAACAGATGCCGACCGCTAATGCTCGAACGCAGGTACATATCCACTTTAGCACCGAAATGTAATAGCATTTCGCTCCTCTTCATCCTCCTTCCATTTAAAACTATTGAGGTATTTAGTAACCTCTATGGCCTCTGTATAGACTTTCATAGAATCCGCTGGTGGCTGTCAGTAAATGTGTTTTATCGCATCGAATATGGTGGCTTCCTCGCTCCAAAGCATATTCCGTCACAGTTTATTTACATATTCGTCGTGTTTCAACAATTAGTTCATTCGACCACACCATGATACGACGGAAAATTTTAATAAGTGTATCGATTGTGTAGTCACCGGCGGAAAATCTGCACAATAAAATACGCTTTCCCTTTGGAAAATTTTGTCTGCTGGCGTCATGAACTGTGACATTCAAATAACTTACGGGTTTGCCGCCGGATGACGTCGTCGGACACAGCCGATATTTCGACAGGAGCACACCCTGCCATTCTCAAGGCACAAATGCAAGGAAGAAAAAATGTGCAAGCAAATTTAATATCTCGGTTCATAGAGAAGAAACACGGAAGATACCACACACAGAACAAGTGTCAACACAACCAAAGATAACCAACATCAGAAATATCGATGGTAACTATTTATCAACAGGTGAGGTCTATCAAGTCTATCAGACTATCAAGCAACCTTATTAACAGAGATGGTGGATTTTGTTTAAATGCTGCTTGGAATCCGGCTCTGTCTCTCCTCAAAAAAACAGAGGGACAAAATTAGTGCTACCTCACCTATTGATTAATAGTAACCATCGATATTTCTGATGTTGGTTATCTTTGGTTGTCTCGCGGTTCTAGGCGCTCAGTCCGGAGCCGGGCGACTGCTACGGTCGCAGGTTCGAATCCTGCCTCGGGCATGGATGTGTGTGATGTCCTTACGTTAGTTAGGTTTAAGTAGTTCTGAGTTCTAGGGGACTGATGACCACAGATGTTAAGTCCCATAGTGCCCAGAGCCATTTGAACCATTTATCCTTAGTTGTCTTGACACTTGTTCTGTGTTCTCCTCTGTGAACCGAGGTATTAAATTTGCTTGCACAATTTATCTTCCTTGCATTTGCGCCTTGAGAATGGCAGGGTGTGCTCCTGTCGAAATATCGGCGGTGTCCGACGACGTCACCCGGCAGCAAACCCGTAAGTTATTTGAAAACTCGATTCGCCGGGAAAAGTTAAGGTCTCAAACTGTGACATTTGCAACATAGTAATTGAGGCAACACTTTTTGAATCTGCACAGTCACGGAGTCACGCATACGAAGATTCGTACAAAATCGCGCAGACATTCGAGCACATACATACAACCCCTTCCCTCTACACACACACACACACACACACACACACACACACACACACACATGTTCGCACGCACGCACATACGCAACTTTCAGGGGATGCACAATAGCGATACGTAGAAGCAGTGGCTGACACAGCACAGCTGTGTTTGCTGATGAGGCCGGAGATGCTCCTGCACATTTGTGTGTGTGTGTGTGTGTGTGTGTGTGTGTGTGTGTGCGTAGTTGTGTATGTATGAGAGACAGAGAGAGAGAGAGAGAGAGAGAGAGAGAGAGAGAGAGGAAGAGAGAGATTGGTTGCGGGGATGGTGGGATGGGCTACGCGAGCTGCGTTTCGGCGACCAGTGCGGCCGAGTTTTGCGACCACACAGCTGTTGAAGAGTGCAAAAACACGGACGTATATAGCGTCCGCCCACGCAGAATAGCGCGGCGCAGTGGTCGGTGTTCCATCGTAACGCCAGCGCCAACACCGCAGACAGAGATTAAGATAGCGCGGACACGTGTAAGGGCCTGCTAACTGACAAGGCAACTGCCGGGACATGTGCTAAGCGGCCGTTTCGTAGCGATATCACGGGCATGGGTCCAAACGTCAGGTGTGTTAGACGGTCTGTTTGGGCTTTGCCTAGAAACAAGATGACCGAGGGAGCAACTGTGCTCCCGTAAAATAGAGAAGCCGGACCTTGTTAAAATGATGAATTTGTAAATTATCAAAGAGCAAATTACCTACGCTTGTAAAACTATTTATTTCGAAAAGGGATAGTAGAACCCGGTTTCAGGAGCCATGTCCCATCTTCAGGCGCATCTTCAGAATAAGAAATCAATAAGAACACCAATCCACATTGTTAATACAGGGTGAAAGTATTTAAACCGACAAACTCTGGGAGGTTGTAGGGGACATCAAAACAAATATTTTTCCATAATGTCATTTTTTCCTATGAGGATTATGTAAACTGGTGGAGGCCGAATTACGCTCTTCAGTTATTAGAGGTCGTATTACGATCTGCAGTTGTTAGAGGGCGTATTACGCTCTTCAGTTGTAGGCAACTGCTGTCCACCAGTGTAGTAGTGGATTGTCTCTGTTTACTAATGGAGCGATACACCTGGAGTGAGTACACTGATATGGTTGGTGCGTACTACGTAACGTACCACAACGGACGAGCTGCACAGCGGGTTTATCAACAACAATATCCTAATCGCCATATCCCCATATCCCAGGGATCCTTCAATCAGCACTCGTGCAATTGCGCGTAACATGGGGACGAATCAGACGCATGTAAGAACAGTCCCTCGAGAGCAATCGTTACGTCCATTTCACTTACAGCGTGTTCACAACCTGGAACCAGTTGATTATCCACTCAGAGAACAGTTTTCGCAGTGGCACCTGCAACAGTGTCAAATGCATCCTACATTTCCATCCTCTGTGTTGTTTACCGATGAAGCAACGTTAGGGCGTGATGGAGTCTTAAACATGCACAATTCGAATGTTTGGAGTGAGGATAACCCACATGCCAGAGTTACTAGCGCTCCTCATGTGCGGTTCTTCATTAATGTCTGGGTCGGTGTTGTTGGGGACTGTTTAACTGGGCCGTATCTGCCACCTAGGCCATTAAATGGCAGGCACTATTACAATATTCTCCCCAGAGCATTGCCAGAGTTACTGGAAGACCTTCCGCTCCCTACAAGACAACGCATGTGGTTCCAACATGACGGGGCGCCGGCACATTTCAGTCGTCGTGTGATTCGAGTCCTGGACCGACGGTTACGAGAAAAGTGCATTGGCAGATGTGGTCCTGTACCATGGCCTGCTCGATCCTCAGATATGCCCCCTCTGGACTTTTTTGTGTGGGGAGAGATGCAGAACCTTGTTTACGCAACTCCTGTAGCATCAGAAGAAGATCTGGTTGCCCGGATACTAGCAGCAGCAGGAACAATTCAGGATACTCCTGTGGTTTTTGCCCGTGTCGGATATAACATGATCCGACAGGTAACCTTTGTTTACATGTCAATGGAGGCATTTTTCAAAATCTACTGTAATTGAAATTGGGTTGTGTTAATGTGTTTTCTCTTGGTAACAAAAAAGTGGAAAAGTGTTTGTTGGTTTAATTAATTTGCCGCAAGAGAAATCTTCCTCTACCGGTTTAGATACTCCTCATAGGAAAAATTGGCATTAGGGAAAAATATTTGTTTTGATGTCCCCTACAACCTCCCAGAGGTTGTCGGTTTAAATACTTTTGACGCTGTATAAAAAAAAGGTAAACAGAACAAACAGGAATTCTTAGAAAAGAACGCCAATAGTATATCAAAATGCGTGTCCATAAAGGATGCCTAACTGGAGTTACAAAAGTTTAAAACGTTGTATGTTAAAATAATGTATCCCTGGTACACGACATGAAACGAAATATCCTCTTCAATCGTAGGCTAGACACAAAGCCCGTCGCAAAGGAATACTTACACAAAGGGACGAAGGTCACCAATTAAAATAGTGGAAACCACCTTTATATCAAATACAATGTATTAAGGGACGACATCTCAAACCCCCATAGCAAAACTTACAACGGCGGGAACTAAAGGGTGTGCCACGCATAGATCTGCATGAATATATGTAGGCAATATTTTGAACACTGAAACGTCCAAAAAAGGAGTTATATAGACTCTGCACTTGCAGACATGTGTATAATTACAATGTAACCCCTGAATAAAATTTGCGACTTACCAGTGCTGCACACAGGTTCAAATGGCTCTGAACACTATGGGACGTAACTGCTATGGTCATCAGTCCCCTAGAACGTAGAACTACTTAAACCTAACTAACCTAAAGACACCACACATCCATGCCCGAGGCAGGATTCGAACTTGCGACCGTAGCGGTCGCGCGGTTCCAGACTGTAGCGCCTAGAACCGCTCGGCCACCCCGGCCGGCGCTGCACACAGGCCCATCGGCATCTTACTAGGCACAACCCAAAGTTGAAATGTAGGAGGGAGCTTCCAATACCCGTAAGGTAAAGGAGTAGATTTCTCAAGCCATTTTAAAAATTTCAACAGGTCTAAGACACCAGAAAGTACCTTAGGCTGCAGTGAAAGGTAATTCCTTTCGTTTGCCAGGGACGCATTAATTTCATATTACCGCGTCACCAAGTGATTACATTGGCAAGCCAACCTATAGGACCCAACCAAAGTAAACTGACATAAAGAGCATAGAGCCAAATTGTCAATAATTTACACCTATACAAAGGTGTGGAACAACTTGTGCAAAATGGAAAGAAACTTAAACACACACAACCTACCAGCAAATCGTAAATTCTCTGCATTCTGTTTTTATATCTCATTTGTATAAGACACCATTTTAGAATCAATAAGTTGCGCCCCAAGTTCTGCGCCATTTCTGTAGTAGCTAGTAGCCAGACAACCTGAATCTTTCAAGAATCCAACTCCTAGGCATAAAACAGCTTCAGACATATGATAAGTTTACAAAAGCAATTAAATAATATTTAAATTTTGTTGGATGCTGCTAAGTGCTCTCATCAAACAATGGATGAGTGTAGTCTGGATAATTTGTGCTCAATTTTAAAACAAGCTAGTTCTTCACGAATATCAAAGGTTATGACGTAACATTTCCTGAGCTATGTGATGTACAACAATATGATCAGACATACGAGGCGTGTTTTTTTAAGTAAGTATCGTTTTGAAGTTAAAAAAAGACGTGCTAAGATATTTCAATAATTTTATTTTTACATGAAAGCCGGTATCTTAATCTACTTTTCTGCATAATTTCCGTCAAAGTTGAGGTACTTGTCATAATGTTGTACCAGTTTTTGAATGCCCTCCTCCTCCTCACAGAAGTCTGCCGCCTGACTTGTGAACCACTGCATCACACTGATTTGACTTCGTCATCGTCTTGAAGTCGCTGACCGCCTAGGCATTTCTTCAAGTGGAGGAACAGATGGTAGTCACTGGGCGCAAGATCGGGGCTGTACGGAGGATAATCTAGAGTTTCCCATCGAAAATATGTGATGAGATCTTTGATCTGATTCGCTACATACGGACGGGCATTGTCTTGCAGCAAAACGGTGCCCTTGCTCGACTTCCATGGACTGTTGCTCTGATTCTGGTGTGACATAGGCCATCCATATTTCATCGCCCGTAACAATTTGGCTTAAGAAATCATCACCATAGTGGTGGTACCACTCAAAGAAAGTCAATGGACTGTCTAAACGTTTCGTTTTGTGCACATACGTCAACATTCTCGGTACGCAACGTGCGCACTTGAATTAGTGCTCGGTCACAGTGAAGTACAAAACACTACGAGAAACATTAGGAAAGTCATCCCGCAAAGAGAAAATCTTAAAGCGTCTGTTTTATCTCATCTTATTACCCACTTCCTGCACCAAAATTTCATTAACGGGCGAAGGACGCCCACTTCGTTGTTCATCGTACACATTTGTGCTGCTATCTTTAAGTGCTCTCACTAACTTTCTTACCGTTCCATCACTCATAATGTTTTCTCCATAAATTGCACAGATTTCACGAAGAATATCGATCGCTTTTAGGCCTTTAGCACTAAGAAATCTTATAACAGCCCGTACTTCACAGTCGGCGGGACTCACGATAATCGGAGGCGTCTTAAACACTCAGTACACAACCTAAAAAAGGTAGAATCAGACTGTTATGGCGTCAGTGCGTAGATTAAGGTACAGGCTTCCATGTAAAAATAAAATTATTGAGATATCTTAGCACGTCTTTTTAAAATTTCAAAGCAGTTCTTACTTAACAAACACACCTCGTATATGTGAATGCTGTCTGCAAAATGGGTTGCGAAGAAAGTTATTAGTAAGGATATAACAGACTGAAACGTTATGTCTGTTGCTAAAGTCTTACTAAATGAACATATAACAGTTCTAAGCATTACACTTTTTTCTCTTCATTGTTTTATGGTGAGTTGTAGCGAGGAAAAGCTAGGAAAGGCTTTAAATTACGTACAATGTTCTTTGGAAGGCGCTAAGTTTTCAAGCTTCCATACTGCATTAATATAATGTTGGCTATTTGGGTCTTCTTAGTTACTCTGCCTAAAGATACAGGTTGTCCAGAAAAGGGCTCCCTGATTTCAGAATTAAATATCTCGAAAACAAAGATCGATAGAGGAATGCAGTAAACGGTATGTTTATTGTGAAAGCTGTAAGACGTTTATACAGCAGTTTCAAATAATAGTTACAAAAGCTGCTAACAGATGGCACTATACGCTGTACAGCTCATATCAGCATACATAAGTGAAATAATCGTATGAAAACAATCTTTGCAAACAATCACATCACAATGTTTTCAAAATGTTCACCATTGGCACTACAGAGGTGGCGCAAACGAAGAATGAAATTCAACATCACATTTCGTAGTGTCTCAACCGAAATGGATTTACACGCCACAGAGATCGCCGATTCAAGCGCGTCCAGCGTGGCGGGATGCTTCGGGTAGGCCATGTCTTTCACTGTGCCCCACAGAAAGAAGTCACAGGGAGTCAAATCCGGCGAATATGGAGGCCAATCCATGCCTGCACCAGTAAATTTGGGGTATTCCAAAGCAATGACTCGATTCCCGAAGGGAAACACTTGTTCGGTCCGATGTCGTCGGGCTCCATCTTGCATAAACCATTCAGCACCTGGCCGATCCTCTAACGCTTGCTGTGTGGCGACAAATTGTTCCAAAATTGCAACGTAACGTGCACCAGTGACCGCTTCTCGAATGAAAAAAGGGCCAATAATGCCTCTGCTGCATACTGCAGCCCACACAGTAATTTTAGGAGAATATAGGGGTTTCGCTTCACACCAATATGGCTTTTCGGAAACCCAAAATCGCCAGTTCTGCTTATCCACGTATCCATTCAGGTGGAAGTGTGCTTCATCTGTAAACCAGATGCAGCCAACATCAAATCCATCACTATCAATCATTGTGAGCATCTGATTAGCAAAGGCAACCCGTTGTTGCAAAGCTCGTACGGGTATGGCCTGGTGCGTTTGAATTTTGATTGGAAACATGTGTAGGCTCTTTCTCGGTATTTTCTGCGTGCTGGAACGCTTCAAACCAGTCTCAGATGCAATTCTACGGACGGATGACATTGGATTTCGCTGAATAATTCCAGAAACTGTGGCGATATTTCAGGCGTAACTGCGGTTTGCTTGCGACAAACATGCCACACTAGATCATCAGTTACGCTGCCTGTTCGTTGAAATTTTGCGAATAGCGTACGAATGGTTTTCGCATCGGGTCCTTTTGGAACATTAAATCATGGTGGAAAACTTTGCCTTGTTGCCGTAGGACTCTCTTCTAACCTGTGGTACTCTAGCACCAGAAAAAACGCGTTGTTCAATGGAATACATGGTTTTAATCTCTTCCTTCGGTACGCTAACCTCCTTTCACGTTTCAGTAGTGGAACTGATCGCTCTGGGCTTCGGATCACTATTTATACTAGGTATTACGTATGGCGATTACGGCGCCATCTGTTAACAGCTTTTGTAACTATTATTTCAAACTGCTGTATAAACTTCTTACAGCTTTCACAATAAACATACCGTTTACTGCATTCCTCTATCGATCTTTGTTTTCGAGATATTTAATTTTGAAATCAGGGAGTCCTTTTCTGGACACCCTGTATGAACTCAGTCTCTAATTTAAGTACTTAACTTACAGTGTGAAAGGTTTAGGTAAGATTACACCATTTAATAGGTATATTACGACAGAGTTTTAATTCGGTAAATGATTACACTAAATGCAGCAAATAATTTTATTTCCCTCGAAGCCGTTAGATAGGCAGCCTGAAACTGTAGTTAGACGACACTGCAATTCTTTTAGCTGCTTTATTCAGGGTCTCACTTTTGATGCTAAGTTATGTAAATTAAATTTTTTAGTTGTTAAAAATTTGCACTACAGTGCGACATTTGAAATTAATACCAATGACATGATTAGATATGATAATTTAAATTAAAATTTTAAATTGCTAATGGTTCCGTTTTGTCTATGGCGTGACTGACAGCAAGTATCATTTTCAGAACTTAATGTGACACATTTAACATTTTCAAATCACACACTACTGTTTAAAGAAGATCAGTAATATGCCTACACTGTCAATTACTTTGTCAGGGGAAGTTTTTGTTAAGGGGAGGTGCACCCTGAAATTACCAAAATTTCATTTCTAGTTTTTTATATAGAAAATAGTAAATTTAGTTCTTCAAAAAGTAAAGGTCATGTCCCCTGGAAAATACAATAGCACTGCTATTTCAGTCTCAGATAATTAAAAAAAAAAAGAAATACTGATTTGCAGACGAAATCTGGAAAAAGAGCAAAATGTTTTAAATGAAGAATAGGTAACTTGTCTAGAGTCTCAGAAATTCTTTCCACTAGTCTGGGACTTCAAAGAACTACTGGTGAACAGTGAAACACTGTTCTCTCCAAATGTACTTCTTTCCCATATAAGTCACATTTACAAGTCGGCTATCAGAGGTAAATGTTTAAATACTTCAGTCATTGTACAGCTTATCAGCATGTCACACCAAAGTATTTTTCGAAACAGGTCAAAAATATAAGACCAGTATCAACAGGAGTTGGTGAAAAAGTTCTTATAAGTTTCCCAGCTATTAAAATCATTAACCAAGGAGTAATTACAATGTGTTGAAATGCCTTTGCAGGACATGCGGCGTAAGAAGAAATGTTTCTTAAATCTCAGAACGCAGATACAGGAAGCGTTTGGAAGAGAGCATCTTCTAGGTGGCTAATTCAGCTGTGCCCTTAAAGGCTGGCTACCGACTATACCTGGCATTTCGCATGGAAACGAAGTACTGGGAGGCCTGTGAGCCGTAATTTGTGGATCTCACATTAGTTCTAGCAGTATTGAAACTGTATCAACAGCTAAAATCAGTAATATTGTTTTAAGTGAAAGGAATTTGCTTTTATATTGTGTAATGACTGACTCTTTTTCAAAATGGATAGGGTTTTATAATGCACGTCATTTCCATGTATTGCTATATCCCCAGACAATGCAATTTGTAACTCTATTGTCATGTAAAACACAGAATCGCACGATAGACTCTGATAATTTCGAATGACAACTAATATGTTTAAAGTGTTGCAGCAGAGCAAGAAATTTAAATATTGCATTAATTACCCGAAAATTATTCTGATTTACGTAAACCATGACTGTCTGCAGCCAACAATGATTTGTGAAAAACGAGTTGCCGAGTTTACAGTCTCCGCTAATAGTTTGTTAAACTAAATAAGGAGAAATTTTGAACAAAAGCCTTTTTTTTTCAGTTGTTTCAATTTTCAAAGTATATTGCTGCACCATTTTTTTCCTGAACTATTCTTTAATTTTTGAGAGATATGTGTGAGAGTGCTTCACAAAGTAAGTTACACATGATGTCCAACAGTAAGACCACTGCACAAAAAGCGTGGCGCATCGCCGGAATACAGTATTCGTTTTGAGTTTCTAGGAGACACAGTTCTGTTTGCGGTACGAGTACCATGTGCATCATAGTGTGGGGATCAAATGTAGCGGGAACTGGAAACGTACTCCAAAGTTGAAGCGCTATAGTTCTCGTTGTAAAAACGTCTACTTTTCACACAGATTCACCGTAAAATTCTGACCGTGTACGGACCAAATGCAACGTACCGTCCACCCGTAGTGATATGATGTATGATCGTTGACCAAGACAGCACAGACGTGTCTAATGCTGATCGGGAATGAAGGTCATCGATCGACAGCGGATGATAATGGCCACGAAATCGATAGACTGATTCGCAGCAACCGCACATTTTACGACATTTGGGACGTTCACACAGCGACTCTCGAATGGCTTCATGAGCGAGGAGCGGATTTCTGTCAGGCAGGGACCGAACAACTGGCGGAACGCGCAGATCGTTATTTAGACAGACTTGTTAACTATTTTAAAATTAGTGTTATGTATTTGTGTCACTTTGAAGTGTAATGCAGCGTTCAATAACGATTGCTTGGCCCTCCATAATTATACATAACTTACTTTTGAAGTCCCGTGTATGAAATTAGTGCGCAGTTATAGTCAGTGGCGTATAAAATGTATGTTTTACCATCAGCTGCTTTTATTTTAAACCCAGATATCAACCGGTTTCAGTCATGGATTTCAGACATGGACGATCTTCACAAATAAGGGTTAAAATGCCAGAATGAGATTTTCACTCTGCAGCGGAGTGTGCGCTGATATGAAACTTCCTGGCAGATTAAAACTGTGTGCCCGACCGAGACTCGAACTCGGGACCTTTGCCTTTCGCGGGCAAGTGCTCTACCATCTGAGCTACCGAAGCACGACTCACGCCCGGTACTCACAGCTTTACTTCTGCCAGTATCTCGTCTCCTACCTTCCAAACTTTACAGAAGCTCTCCTGCCAACCTTGCAAGGTTGGCAGGAGAGCTTCTGTAAAGTTTGGAAGGTAGGAGACGAGATACTGGCAGAAGTAAAGCTGTGAGTACCGGGCGTGAGTCGTGCTTCGGTAGCTCAGATGGTAGAGCACTTGCCCGCGAAAGGCAAAGGTCCCGAGTTCGAGTCTCGGTCGGGCACACAGTTTTAATCTGCCAGGAAGTTTCATATCAGCGCACACTCCGCTGCAGAGTGAAAATCTCATTCTGGAAACATCCCCCAGGCTGTGGCTAAGCCATGTCTCCGCTATATCCTTTCTTTCAGGAGTGCTAGTTCTGCAAGGTTGGCAGGAGAGCTTCTGTAAAGTTTGGAAGGTAGGAGACGAGATACTGGCAGAAGTAAAGCTGTGAGTACCGGGCGTGAGTCGTGCTTCGGTAGCTCAGATGGTAGAGCACTTGCCCGCGAAAGGCAAAGGTCCCGAGTTCGAGTCTCGGTCGGGCACACAGTTTTAATCTACCAGGAAGTTTCAAGGGTTAAAATGGTTTAAGCCATCACATTACATTTGTCATTACTTAAATAATGTGTAGAGCATGTCATGAATATTAACATACGACACAAGATGGGGTTAGGTTAGTGTTGTTTAACGTCTGTTTAACGTCCCGTAGACAACGAGGTCATTAAGACGGAGCGCAAGCTCGGGTTAGGGAAGGACGGGGAAGGAAATCGGCCGTGCCCTTTCAAAGGAACCATCCCGGAATTTGCCTGAAACCATTTAGGGAAATCACGGAAAACCTAAATCAGGATGGCTGGAGACGGGATTGAACCGTCGTCCTCCCGAATGCGAGTCCAGTGTGCTATCCACTGCGCCACCTCGCTCGGTTATCCGACACAAGACTTTTAGAAGCAAACATACTAATGTAAGTGTACACAGAGCAGTATTGAAGAGTAAATCAGGACTATAAGTATTACATTGTACATAACGTTGAGGGGTTGGTATTTTGTGCAATGTACAAAACCTGAATGTAACTATTAATCAATACTCGATATGGAAGTGGGTAAGATACAAACAAACGCAAGCTGCAGAATCGGCAAATCAGACATTTCACGGAGGCAGTTTTATACAGATGAAAGAGTGCGATAGAAATTGTAAAGTCTTCAGTGGTATTGGACAGGTTGGCGAAAGGCAGGCTGACTAAAAATTTTCAACATGCAGGGAATCGCATATTTCATACACGAGTGTTGGTCTGTCAGTCTTACTTTTGTAACTATATAGATTGTGATAGCAGACTTTGGTTCTCCTACGGTACTTCGTGAAGCTTTGATTAACAATCTTCTCAAATTCAAAATTACCCATAATATTTATTAAAAGGCTTGTAAATAGTCATGATACAACGTTGCCGATAATGATCGAGACAGTAACTTGTTTTGAAGCCGTGACAGGTAGTCGAGTTTTGTATCGTAGCAGCGTATAGTGAGAGCCCGTTGTAAACATTCGTGACGTTATGGTTGAAGAGAGGTTCACCAACACGTTCTGAACATCAGCAGGAGTAAATAAAGGAAATTAATATGAAAAACCATTATCATCACCAGATAATTTGTTGTCATTTAGTACAGTGGATCCTACGGAATACAGTAGTAGGTTACACAGAACGGTTCGTACTGTACTTCATGATTCCGAAGATAAACTTTGTAGATAGAGCACAAATTATTCCAGGGAGCGGGGAAGGCTCTAAAATACTTTTTTAAATATTTTTTAAAATATATATAAATGTGCTGGTCAGTTTCAAAATATAGCGTCCAATATGTAAGAAACATTTTTAGGAGACACAAAAACCGTATCATATCCCAGAAAAATGATGTGTATTCACCCTCCGTCCTGAGCGCTTACGTACATAACGTGCACAATATGTTGGCATTTGGAGTAACGCATTTTGTTTTGCTTATGGAAGCATTTGTGATAAACATGCGTAGTATCAAAGAGCGTCTACTGGGGTTTTTCAGCCGGCCAGGGTGGTCGAGCGGTTCTAGGCGCTACAGTCGCAGGTTCGAATCCTGCCTCGGTCATGGATGTGTGTGATGTCCTTAGGTTAGTTAGGTTTAAGTAGTTCTAAGTTGTAGGGGACTGATGACCTCAGAAGTTAAGCCCCATAGCCATTTCAACCATTTTTTGGGGGTTTTTCTGGCAGTTGTGAGGACTTCTGGTCTTCGCTGAGTAACCATGATTAGTCTGTAATGGGAGGCTGTCAGTCAAAGTCATTGCAACAGTATAGCGTGAACCGAGCAATTGCTTTACTAATAAAACATGATGCAGGCAACCCTTCCACAGACTTATGAGAGATTGGCAATACGTCACATAGACTCGCATTACTTCCACCGCAGTTCCAGTAGTAATGCATTAATGAGTTAACCCATGACTCAGAATATTTACTTGTGGTGGGTCGCTGAAAGACAGCTCCTTCCACTGCAGCAGATACAAATTGCAATACGCGAATGGACCACACGAAGCATGCTGAAAAAAATGACAGTCAGTTTTCATTACAGTTTTCCATCTGAGTGAAATATGGTCGCTTTACAGCGAGCGATACTGACTTTCGATGCTATACAATAATTCACTTTGTGGCTCCCGGAACGTCACATGCGAAATCCATGCCGTTACAGTGTCAACAGAGCGTCCATGAATGACGAGGCATTTCACATTGGGGTCGGACACCACAATAGAAAGAGGGGGAGAGAGAGAGAGAGCGTGGAACTGTCAATTCGGGATCGATGTTTCTATCGACTCGCCGTCACTGTCCAGGGAGATGTAACACCTGCCTGATCGCCCTATCAATGCAATGTGCACACAATGGGCGCTCAAAAGGATACTGCAGCAACTAATATTAGAAAATCAACTGTATATGTGTATGTGTGGATTGTATTTTTACGATCCGTGGCAATGTAAAACTATGAAAAGAAAAGTACTAACTCGTTTACAACTGTGCTGCCGAAAATAGCGAGCGTGTACGCAGAAATAAATGCAAACTTTCCTTTCTCATAACACTGTGAAGGGTGTCACATATCGGTATTGATCTGCACGTATTTTCCAGGGCGATTTCACGGCTGCGGCGAGATATAAAAGAGCGGAAAATCGCCGACCTTTATTATTAGTTTCCGAGCCCCGTACTGTCCGGGCAAGCGGCGAGTGCGAAAGGCCGTTTCTCGTCTCCGTGAACAGAGCCAGAAATGGTATCCGGGCTATAATGCTTTTTATTTTCGCGCTCGCCTTTTGTGTGCTCGGGCGCGCATCCCCTATAAAGGCGTATTACGGCAGGTGTAAAACGGGCGCACCCCGCGAGACGACTCTGTTCCCCCAGGCATGCCACAAAACCCTCCCCAGCTGAGGTCCGCCCTGTTTCTGCCGTCTACGCCGTCGTCGTCGACGACTACGAGGATGCGGCCGCTCACTGTCTACTGTTCGCGGTTTTTATCCCTCCCTTTATGTCGCGCGGCGCTTAAATATCTGCGGCGGGTACCGAAACAACAGGCGCGCGAGGCGCAGCAGCCCCGGGCTACGGTATTTTCAATTAACTGCGGCAGCGGACGGCAAGCACTGCGGTAGACGCAGAGCACATCAGCTTTGGAAACACTGTGCGGTCCAAGGAACGCCGGCCCACGCCAAGTGCTGGGATTATCTTGGTGGGTGGTCTGAGTGGCGACCACCGCTCGAGTAAATGTCACCTCTGCTGCGCAGACAGCGTGTTTTTTTTTTTTTTCGTTTTCTGCAGTCTCGAGAAGCGGAGCGGCGTTGACTGAAAAGAAGGGTTTGTGGTTTGTGACTACGTCGGTCATCGGAGTGCCTGTTTGCTGGGAGGTGCAGTAAAGTACTGCGTTAATGCTGTACGAAAATTAAAGAAAGTGAAAAAATATATTTTTCTGGTTGAATGTCCAAATACCTGAAAACAGTAAGGTATTACTCTTTCCAGTTCAATAAAGTAAAAAGTTGAAAACATTGTTACTTCCCTCAGGTTTGATAATGAGAACTTAAGTTGTGATTCTTGAAGTTTTCCCGGCGTATTGAATGATCGATGAGATTTCGGGATTGTAGCCGGATCATGTTGACATCTTGTCACGATATTTCGGCTGGCAATCGTCCAGCTATCTTCAGGTAAGTGCATGTCACTGACGGACACTCACCTGAAGTTGGCTGGACGATTGCCAGCCGAAATGTCGTGGCAAGAAGTCAACATGATCCGGCTGCAATCCCGAAATCTCATCGACCAGAACTTAAGTTGTACTCATATCCAGGCAGCCAGTGACATACCGGGTGATCAAAAAGTCAGTATAAATTTGAAAACTTAATAAACCACGGAATAATGTAGATAGAGAGGTAGAAATTGACACACATGCTTGGAATGACATGGGGTTTTATTAGAACCAAAATGCAGGATGGCGCTCAACCTCATATTGCTAGTTGCGTGGAAGATCTCTTGCGCGCATCGTATAGTGATGATCGTGTGCTCAGTCGCCACTTCCGTCATGCTTGGCCTCCCAGGTCCCCACACCTCAGTCCGTACGATTATTGGCTTTGGGGTTACCTGTAGTCGCAAGTGTATCGTGATCGACAGACACCTTTAGGGATGCAGAAAGACAACATCCGACGCCAATGCCTCACCATAACTCCGGACATGCTTTACAGTGCCGTTCACGACAATATTCCTGAACTACAGCTATTGTTGAGGAACGATGGTGGACATATTGAGCATTTCCTGAAATGAACATCATCTTTGCTTTGTCTTACTATGTTATGCAAATTATTGCTCTTCTGATCAGATGAAGCGCCATCTGTCGGAAATTTTTTGAAAATTTGTATTTTTTTTATTCTGATAAAACACCATGTCATTCCAAGCATGTGTGTCAATTTGTACCTCTCTATCTACGTTATTCCGTGATTTATTCAGTTTTCAAATTTATACTGACTCTTTGATCACCCAGTATATTGAAATGACAATTTTATTGAGTCATCATTGTTGTTCTGACTGCTTTGATACGGAACAGCACGGAATCGTCTCCTGTGCCAAAGTTTTCTTATCAGAGTAGCACTTGGAACCGACGTCCTCAGTTATTAGCTCGATGTATTGCAATATCTGTCCTCCTCTTCAGTTTTTACACTCTACTGTTCTCTCTGACACATGTTTCAAGGGGTACGTGTCCTATCATCCTGTCACTTCTTCTAGTCAGTGTTCTCTACATTCTTTTCGTCGGCGATTCTGCGAAAAATGTTCCCGGTTCCCTACTTTATCAATCCACCTAATTTTCAACTTTCTTCTATATTACATCTCAAATGCTTCGACTCACTTCAGTTCCGGTTGGAAATGATATACAATTGCAAGTAAATCTTCATGACGTAACACAACATACCATAATGTAGTAATCAACAAGACTGCGTGCTCCAGAACAAAAGTAATTGGATACATAACGGTGTGTTTATCTTTTTTTCGTTTCGGGACATCCGTTTTCTGGGTGGTCTGATACGCCCCACAATCAGGGAATTGGTGAAACAAAGTGAATGTATAAAACTGTTGGTCGGTTAAACTGTTTAAATCAGTGGCATTCAACTTGTGCGCTTTGACGATTTGGTGCACCATGAATGACTGCCTGGAGCGATACGTGAATTTGTTTTGTAGTCAGTGGCTAAGAAGACATTTGTGGCAAATATCATTTCTGGTGTCCACCTCTGTGGTCTCGGAGGAATTCCACTTTGGATGTTGGTTAGCCAGCGAAAGCAGTCATAACCTTGAATCTGAACTATTGTAGTGATATGTTTTCAACCTTTTTTGTTGTGTGTGAATCTGTTACAATGTTCATAAAGGCGACAGCCCATGGAATAGATTTTAAATTTGTCAAATGTAAATATAAAGTGGGAACTTGCTGAGATCATCAAGGAAAGTGGTAATGAAGCTAGGAAAGGCAAGTATCGCAAATACGATATCTACTTAGATTTCGGTGTCACGTGCACTGTTGTGAACAGTGAAGAGCGTGCTAACTGTGTTTTGTGTTTGACAATATTTTCTGTTGAAAGTATGCTACCTAGCAAATTAAAGCGTCATTTTGGAAGTGTTCATAAGAATGGCTTGGTCGAACAAAGAGAATATTTCTCTAGAAAACTGACAACAAAAATGTTTATTTTCAAAGTAAGTGAAAATCTCGAATAAGCCACTTCTAGCGTCATACAGTGTAGCTTACCATGTAGGGAAATGTGACAAAGCCCATACAATTGCAATAAAACTATTTTTACGGTGTGGTACTGACATTGTGTCGATTACGCTTGAAGAGTCCATGGTAGAACACCTATTGCCCATTCCTTTGACACTACACTTAGTCGTCGAAATCAAGATTTAAGGCAGGATCTGCGTGGCAATTTATAGAAAAAATTGGAGGGAGGGATTTTGGTTTGCAGTTTAATGAGGTCATTCACAACAATAGTATGTGACTCATTGCATTATCCATATAGAAGTCCAAAAACGATGGTGATTAGGGGTTAGTGTACTACGCACCACCAGGCTTATGGCTCTGAGCTGTCCTTGAAGTAACCGTTTAGTAACACTCAAAATATCCACGGATATGCTGCCGGTCTATAGTGTCCAACGGGCACAATATTTCGGCGATCATACATGTCGCCATCATCAGGTGAACTGACGGACTGAGCTCCTATGAACGTGCCGGCACGGAGATCAGTACGCTATGGCTGCTCAGAGGGAACTGGGTTCGGTCGCGGCGGCGGCCGATTTAAATACCCTCCGCCCGCGGCGTGCTCCCTCCGCCGTCCGCGCCCCGCGCCACGGTCGCGCGGTGGAACAGATTGCGACGGCGTCTGAGATGACGTCGGTGTGATGGCTCTGTCCGCCACGGGCGTCACAACTATACGTTTGCTCGATTTACTCTTGATTAACCCGATCGCTGGTTTCCAAGCCTTGCTAAGATTATAGCCACAGTCACGGTTTATGAGGTCGTCATTGGTGCGAATTTCGATGGCCTCTCTAACAACGCTGTCCCAGTATCTCGACGTCTGTACCAGAATCCTCGTGCGGTCATACTCCATGGCGTGATTTTCCGACAAACAATGTTCAGCGACCGCCGACTTGCTCGGATACATCAGTCGAGTGTGCGTCTGGTGTTCACGGCATCGATCCTCGACGGTACGCATCGTCTGACCAATATACGACTTGCCACATTGACACGGAATCTGGTACACGCCTGCCTTCCTCAAACCTTGGTCATCTTTGGCGCTCCCCACCAGTGCACGAGTTTTATTTGGAGGACAAAACACAGTTCCGACCCGGTGTTTCTTCAGAATGCGGGCGATTTTCCCCGAGAGTGCGCCTGTGTATGGAATAAATGTAGTGCCTACCTCCTCCCTCGTGACTTCATCCATCTCAACAGGTTGTGCTGCAGTGGTTGGGTGGAGAGCACGTTGAATCTGCCACTTTGAGTACCCATTTTTTCGAAATACATTTCTCAGATGTTCCAATTCCTGTGGTATACTCTCTGCGCCAGAGATAGTGCGCGCCCTATGTACTAGAGTTTTAAGTACCCCATTCCTCTGTGAAGGGTGGTGGCAGCTGTCTGCGTGCAAATACAGATCAGTGTGCGTTGTCTTCCGATACACCCCATGACCTAGGGTGCCGTCAGCCCTTCTCTTGACCAAGACGTCAAGGAAAGGTAATTTACCCTCCATTTCAGTCTCCATAGTGAATTTGATGTTGGGGTGTATGGAGTTTAGATGTGTAAGGAAGTCAAGGAGTTTATCCATACCATGTGGCCAGATGACGAAAGTGTCGTCCACGTAACGGAAAAAAGCAAGTAGGTTTCCATACGGATGACGACAGGGCTTCCTCCTCGAAGTTCTCCATGTACAAATTCGCTACCACCGGTGAAAGTGGGCTACCCATGGCGACTCCCTCCGTTTGTTCGTAGTATTCTCCATTAAAAATAAAATACGTGGAAGTCAAGACATGCCTAAAAAGTTAAGTGGTCTTCTCGTCAAACTTCTGACTAATCAATTCTAGTGACTCTCGCAGGGGTACCCTCGTAAACAAGGAAACGACGCCAAAACTCACCATGATATCTGACTCATCCAGCCTGAAGCTAAGGCGTTTAACAAAATCCACGGAATTACGGATGTGATGAGGGCATTTACCCACATAAGGACTTAATATTCTCGTCAGGTATTTGGCCAACAAATATGTAGGTGCCCTGATGTTGCTGACATGGGGCGTAATGGTACCCCCTCTTTGTGAACCTTCGGGAGTCCATATAGTCTAGGCGGTACCGGACCTTGGGGTAACAATTTCTTAGCGTCACCCTCCGGCAAATCTGCGTCCTTGAGAAGCGCCCTCGTCTTGTTCTCCACCTTCTTTGTAGGGTCAACGCTGATCTTCCGGTAGGAATCGTCATTTAGCAGGCTCTGCATCTTATCAGTGTAGTCCTTATGGGAGACAACAACTGTAGCATTTCCTTTGCCAGCCGGTAAGACAACCATTTCAGAGCGCTCCCTTAGATCACGAATGGCCGCCCTCTCTTTACTGCTGATATTTGACTTCATAGGCTTGGATTTCGTCAACGCACGACAAGTTTCACGACGTATTTCCTCGGCTGATTCTGGCGGAAGTCGAGCTGCAACCTGTTCAACAGCACTAACAATTTCTGCGACCGGAGTGAACTTGTGGGTGGGAGCGAAGTTGAGACCTTTCTGTAAAACCGAGACCGCATCGTCACTCAACACCATGCCACTCAAATTGATGACAGTCTTGCACGGAACCTGCAGAGATGGTTTGTCAAGGAGACGTGAGAACTTAGCTGTTTGACGTCCCGTAGCCTTCTTATGGGCGGAATCAGCTGACACCCAGGTGACACCATCAATCCAATCCCACGAACAAGAAGTGAACTTACTAGCCAGTTGCAAATATAGTTTGAGTAATTCCTGTGAGAGAAACTCAAGGCTCCGGCGGGTGAATTGCACTCTCTCACGTACCAATGCGAGGCTGGCTCGTTTCTTGATTCTCTTAGCTCCTGCAGAATCGATGTGATGCATAACCTTAGCAAAATTTGGAACAACATTCTCGGAACGACATCTCTTTAGAAAGGCAAGAGTACGTAGGAAACGACATCTACGGTGGCGCAACTTTTCAAATTTCTTCATGCTGCGATACATCTCCTGCCCGTGAAGGTGTATGATGTGATTCTTGAGTTTCTCCCGGCGTATTTGATAATCGAAATATCCACTGGTATGCTGCCGGTCTACAGTGTCCAACGGGCACAATATTTCGGCGATCATTCATGTCGCCATCATCAAGTGAACTGACGGACTGAGCTCCTGTGAACGTGCCGGCACGGAGATCCGTACGCTATGGCTGCTAAGAGGGAACTGGGTTCGGTCACGGCGGCCGATTTAAATACCCTTCGCCCGCGGTACTCAGAGTGGCAGATTCAACGTGCTCTCCGCCCAACCACTGCAGCACGACCTGTTGAGATGGATGAAGTCACGAGGGAGGAGGTAGGCACTGCATTTATTCCATACACAGGCGCACTCTCGGGGAAAATCGCCCGCATTCTGAAGAAACACCGGGTCGGAACTGTGTTTTGTCCTCCAGATAAAACTCGTGCACTGGTGGGGAGCGCCAAAAATAACCTGGGTTTGAGGAAGGCCGGCGTGTACCAGATTCCGTGTCAATGTGGCAAGTCGTATATTGGTCAGACGATGCGTACCGTCGAGGATCGATGCCGTGAACACCAGACGCACACTCGACTGATGTATCCGAGCAAGTCGGCGGTCGCTGAACATTGTTTGTCGGAAAATCACGCCATGGAGTATGACCGCACGAGGATTCTGGTACGGACGTCGAGATACTGGGACAGCGTTGTTAGAGAGGCCATCGAAATTCGCACCAATGACGACCTCATAAACCGTGACTGTGGCTATAATCTTAGCAAGGCTTGGGATCCAGCGATCGGGTTAATCAAGAGTAAATCGAGCAAACTTATAGTTGTGACGGCCACGGCTGACAGAGCCATCACACCGACGTCATCTCAGACACCGTCGCAATCTGTTTCACCGCGCGACCGTGGCGCGGGGCGCGGACGGCGGAGGGAGCGCGCCGCGGGCGGAGGGTATTTAAATCGGCCGCCGCCGCGACCGAACCCAGTTCCCTCTGAGCAGCCGTAGCGTACTGATCTCCGTGCCGGCACGTTCACAGGAGCTCAGTCCGTCAGTTCACCTGATGATGGCGACATGTATGATCGCCGAAATATTGTGCCCGTTGGACACTATAGACCGGCAGCATACCCGTGGATATTTTGATTATCAAATACTGCCGGGAGAAACTCAAGAATCACGTTTAGTAACAGTGTCCCTGTGGTGCCAACGGCTGCTAAAATTGCGGCTGCAGATGCAGTACAATGCGCCAGAGCCACACGCTAAACATGAAAGTCTTCCCTCTCTGTAGTGCCACGTGTCCTTCTTGCAACTATATATTTTCGTGACCATCGATGCCAACAGTCGTGTACAGTGGTTACATTTTACCATGTCTTTCTGCAGTATCACAGAAGATACATCCAGCTTCTCGTAGTCGTAAGACACGAACTCGTTCAAATTAAGTGGGATGCTGATAATGGCGTCTGTCTCGCCATCATCACGTCCAGTCCCAAATTTAACTAATACTCACTACCCTTACACCGTGTACCTAAAGCAAACCTGATTGAGATCCTCATAGAGGCACTACTAGAGCCATTCTTATGTGACTGGCGTGGAAGTTGAGTAGACATCATCTTTCACATGTAGAAACATGCCTATAAGTTTCGTTTATGTCGCACAACTCCTTGGTGCTGCGACATTTTCGTCAGTGTATATAGATGTAAGAGCTGCCAAAATTGTAGTGTTAGAGTTGAATTAATGTAAAGTTGATGTCACTACAATATAATACAGTAGATAATGTGGAGAATAGATTTTATATGAGAATAATTCAGTAATATTTTATGGAAGCTACGAAGAGAATGCATGGCATGAACTTGGAACCGTCTGGTTAGGTAAGTGAAGGGCGTCAGTGCAAACAGCAGGAGGATATCATGTCGTACTACACTCCTGGAAATGGAAAAAGAACACATTGACACCGGTGTGTCAGACCCACCATACTTGCTCCGGACACTGCGAGAGGGCTGCACAAGCAATGATCACACGCACGGCACAGCGGACACACCAGGAACCGCGGTGTTGGCCGTCGAATGGCGCTAGCTGCGCAGCATTTGTGCACCGCCGCCGTCAGTGTCAGCCAGTTTGCCGTGGCATACGGAGCTCCATCGCAGTCTTTAACACTGGTAGCATGCCGCGACAGCGTGGACGTGAACCGTATGTGCAGTTGACGGACTTTGAGCGAGGGCGTATAGTGGGCATGCGGGAGGCCGGGTGGACGTACCGCCGAATTGCTCAACACGTGGGGCGTGAGGTCTCCACAGTACATCGATGTTGTCGCCAGTGGTCGGCGGAAGGTGCACGTGCCCGTCGACCTGGGACGGGACCGCAGCGACGCACGGATGCACGCCAAGACCGTAGGATCCTACGCAGTGCCGTAGGGGAACGCACCGCCAATTCCCAGCAAATTATAGACACTGTTGCTCCTGGGGTATCGGCGAGGACCATTCGCAACCGACTCCATGAAGCTGGGCTACGGTCCCGCACACCGTTAGGCCGTCTTCCACTCACGCCCCAACATCGTGCAGCCCGCCTCCAGTGGTGTCGCGACAGGCGTGAATGGAGGGACGAATGGAGACGTGTCGTCTTCAGCGATGAGAGTCGCTTCTGCCTTGGTGCCAATGATGGTCGTATGTGTGTTTGGCGCCGTGCAGGTGAGCGCCACATTCAGGACTGCATACGACCGAGGCACACAGGGCCAACACCCGGCATCATGGTGTGGGGAGCGATCTCCTACACTGGCCGTACACCACTGGTGATCGTCGAGGGGACACTGAATAGTGCACGGTACATCCAAACCGTCATCGAACCCATCGTTCTACCATTCCTAGACCGGCAAGGGAACTTGCTGTTCCAACAGGACAATGCACGTCCACATGTATCCCGTGCCACCCAACGTGCTCTAGAAGGTGTAAGTCAACTACCCTGGCCAGCAAGATCTCCGGATCTGTCCCCCATTGAGCATGTTTGGGACTGGATGAAGCGTCGTCTCACGCGGTCTGCACGTCCAGCACGAACGCTGGTCCAACTGAGGCGCCAGGTGGAAATGACGTGGCAAGCCGTTCCACAGGACTACATCCAGCATCTCTACGATCGTCTCCATGGGAGAATAGCAGCCTGCATTGCTGCGAAAGGTGGATATACACTGTACTACTGCCAACATTGTGCATGCTCTGTTGCCTGTGTCTATGTGCCTGTGGTTCTGTCAGTGTGATCATGTGATGTATCTGACCCCAGGAATGTGTCAATAAAGTTTCCCCTTCCTGGGACAATGAATTCACGGTGTTCTTATTTCAATTTCCAGGACTGTATATAGCGTAAGTATGGGGATATAATAATTGTTAATGGATATACACCAACAAACATCAGTGACGAGAAGGAGAAAAGTGAGTTTAACAAAGAAAACGAACAGTAGAAAATAATGGTTCCGGGAATATTAAGATCATTTTGGGAGATTTCAATGACAATATTGGACAGGTGAGTGGACATGCAAAAACACATGACAATGAGCTCTGTCTCATTAGTTTTGCGGTAAGCCAGAACCTTGTGGTGAACTCGATGACCTTCAGCTATAGACAGATACACGAAGTGATCTGAACTTCTCTAGATGGTAATACAATCAATCATATTGATCACAAAATTATAGATGAGAGGTTCAAGGAAAGTATGACTTGCATTAAATTGTACGGAGGGGCTGACACGGTCACAGACCGTTGCCTACTAATCAGCAAACTACATCTGAATTATAAGAGAAAGAGAAACAACATGGCCAAGATACAATTTGATGTTGATAAGCTTAAGGATCCAGAGTTGTGTCACCAATATAAAATGAGAGTACGTAGCAAATTTAAATCCTGGCATCGAATTACAGTGATGAAAAAAGTGTTAATGGCCAATGGTAAGATATAAAGTCCGCTGTAACTAAATAAGTGAAAGAAATTCTAGAAAAAAAAATATTTAAGAAGAAGTGGTTTGATGATAAATGTGAACAAGCGGTGAAGGCCACTAAGAGAACTGAGTAAAAACTCGTGGCGGAAAGGATCTGCGCAAAAGACAAGGAGCAATAAAGAACATAAAAGAAGAAATGGAAAAGGTGTAGAGGCAGAAGAAACTGAAGTAATGCAAGAGGGTGTACACAGAACAACTGAGAAACTGAAGAATAATAAGACAAAAGGAAAAGCTAGGACAACAGCACAGATGCTGAAGGCAGGAGGTGGAACACTTCAGAAAGAGATATATGATTTCATAATTGAAGTATGGAGGAAGATGAAATCCCCAAAGGAGTGGAAGTTAGCTATCACTATCCCACTGCACAAAAAAAGGCTGTGTATCACTAACAATTTGTGAAAAGCTAAAGTTTATGGCTGTAGATATTGACAGGAAGGTTCACGGGCAGGAAGATCAACCATGGATCAAATTTTCACCCTGGGTTAAATGTGGGAGACAATGCAACCACCGGTTTTGGTATGATTAGTAGATTTCTCAGAGGCGTATGATAATACAGGGTGATTCAAAAAGAATACCACAACTTTAGGAATTTAAAACTCTGCAACGACAAAAGGCAGAGCTAAGCACTATCTGTCGGCGAATTAAGGGAGCTATAAAGTTTCATTTAGTTGTACATTTGTTCGCTTGAGGCGCTGTTGACTAGGCGTCAGCGTCAGTTGATGCTAAGATGGCGACCGCTCAACAGAAAGCCTTTTGTGTTATTGAGTACGGCAGAAGTGAATCGACGACAGTTGTTCAGCGTGCATTTCGAACGAAGTATGGTGTTAAACTTCCTGATAGGTGGTGTATTAAACGTTGGTGTAAACAGTTTACAGAGGATGGGTGTTTGTGCAAAGGGAAAAGTTCTGGACAGCCGAGAACGAGTGATGAAAATGTAGCACGCATCCAGCAAGCAGTAACTGGACTACAGTAACTGGAGATGTTAGAGAATTGGCTGTTCCCTCAGCTCGAACAAGAAGCACAACAATTCATATTTCAGCAGGATGGAGCGCCACCACATTGGCACTTATCTGTCCGTAACTACCTGAACGTCAACTTCCCGAGGCGATGGATCGGCCGCCAGGCAGCCCGTGACAGAGCACTTCATCACTGGCCTCCAAGAAGCCCTGATCTTACCCCCTGCGATTTTTTCTTATGGGGGTATGTTAAGGATATGGTGTTTCGGCCACCTCTCCCAGCCACCATTGATGATTTGAAACGAGAAATAACAGCAGCTATCCAAACTGTTACGCCTGATATGCTACAGAGAGTGTGGAACGAGTTTGAGTATCGGGTTGATATTGCTCGAGTGTCTGGAGGGGGCCATATTGAACATCTCTGAACTTGTTTTTGAGTGAAAAAAAACCTTTTTAAATACTGTTTGTAATGATGTAAAACAGAAGGTTATATTATGTTTCTTTCACTAAATACACATTTTTAAAGTTGTGGTATTCTTTATGAATCACCCTGTATATACAGATTAAGTAGTACAACGTCCTGGCGGAGCTTGGCGTACTAATAAAGTTAGTTAGCTTGTGAAAGGTGTGTGCAGCAGAGATGAAATCCGAAGTGAAATTCCAGGGGGTGCTCTCCAAGGATTTCAAAATCAGGACAGGTGTGGGACAAGTTTATGGAATTTTAATATTGAATTTTAATTTAATGCTGTAGAAAGTAATATGGAAAAGAAAAGAGAAGGCATAGGAGTGAAGCCAAATGAAAGAACACAGCTATTGGCGTATGCAGACGACACTTCAGTCATAACGGAGTCAGAGGAAGAGATGGCAGAAACCGTGGAGAAAGCCGACCAGAGTGGCCGTGCGGTACTAAGCGCTTCGGTCTGGAACCGCGAAATAGCTACGGTCGCAGGTTCGAATCCTGCCTCGGGCATGGATGTGTGTGATGTCCTTAGGTTGGTTAGGTTTAAGTAGTTTTAAGTTACAGGGGATTGATGACGTCAGAAGTTGAGTCTCACAGTGCTCAGAGCCATTTGAACCATTTTTGAACCGTGGAGGACTTAGCATGGAAGCAAGATTCGACTGAAGATGAAAATGGAGAAGACTAAAATTGTACAAGAATACAGTGAAGCTCGTAGTAATGCCCCATTAGACACTGAAACATGGAATATAACCAGAGTGGAAAATTTTAAATTCCACGACACCTGGTTCAACAGGCATAATAACCTAAAACAAGAAAGCAATCAACGTACTGTCAATGTATCTAAAGCTTACTTCAATCTCAATCAGATAATACCATCAAAAAATCTGCCAGTTAAGACCACACTTAAAGCCTACAATGCAGTGATAGTACCGGTGTTGTTATATCAGACAGAAAAGTTAAACACCACAAAACCCGAAGAAAACCTGCTGATCTTTGAACTGAAGACGAAGAGAAGGAACTTTGGACCAATCATCGAAGAGAACGCATAGATGTGTAGAAAGAACCAGAAACTGTACGACCTAATGAAACAACCTAACGTCGTGCCGAAAATGAAAGCACAGAGAAAACACAAGGCCATTGCCAGGAGGCCAGAAACGTGCCCGGCGTGCTTATGGAAAAACCTGATGAAGCTCGTCCAGTTGGAAGACCAACGAACCGATGGGAAGATCAACAGCAAAAGAAGTTTCGGCAGTTAGGTGTCCGTCAGAACTAGTCCCAACATGCACGAGATTGCCGTCCATGGAATGACAGTGTAAGGTCGGTGAGTGAATTTCAGGGTCCGTTATCGCCAATACATATATGTACACTGGTGGGAAAAAATATCGCAAAATCAGGAAGGAGTTTTGCGACATAAACAGAAGTTGGTAGACGTATTTCTACGTATAAAAGATGACGGCTACCCAGATTTCTCTTCAATCGCATAGGAGTGACTCTAGATGTGCCACTATCAAGATGCAAATCAGGTTTGCTTTAAATACACCCTGTAACGGTCGCGTGACCTTTGAAATTGGGCGACAAAGACGCCATTATCACCATCTCACTGAGTTTGAATGAGGTCGTGTGATAAGGCTACGAGAAGCAGGATGTTCTTTCTCCGATCCTGCAGAAAGACTTGGTAGGAATGTAGTCACTGTACGTGGTTGTTGGCAGCGGTGGTCACGGGGATGT
Organism: Schistocerca piceifrons; assembly: GCF_021461385.2. Lineage (NCBI taxonomy): Eukaryota > Metazoa > Arthropoda > Insecta > Orthoptera > Acrididae > Schistocerca > Schistocerca piceifrons. Next base: position 170,001,722 of record NC_060139.1, read on the forward strand.
AAGGGTCGAAAGAAGACCGGGCTTCAGACGGCCATTTGGCACTAACGAGACGGCAGACTACGTAGTTCCGCGTGTGGCTCTGGCGCATAGATTGCATCCGTAGTAGCAACTTGAGCAGCAATTGGCTCCATATAGCCACCGCGAACAGTCAAAAATCGGTTATTTCGAGGACAGCTCCGAGCCTGACGTCCAGTTACGTGCATTCCAGTGATCCCAAACCACAGCCATCTGCAACTTCAGTGGTGTCAAGCGAGAGCTCACTGGAGGGCAAGGTGGAGGTACGTTGCGCTTTGTGACAAAAGTTGGTCGTTCTGCCTCGGTGCCAGTGATGGCCGTGTGTTGTTTAGGGGGAAGCCATTTGAGGGCTTTCCACCGACCTGTCAGCGTGCTACGTACACTGGACCTACACCTCGAGTTGGGTCAGAGGTCCGATTTCGTACGACAGCAGAGGCACCCTCGCGGTTATCCCATGCTTTCCGACTGCGAATTTGTACGCCAATCTGGCGATTCGACCTGCTGTGCTAATATTCACGAACAGCTTTTCAGGTGATGTTTTCCGTCAGGATTTGCTCGCCCACATACCGCTGCTGCAACCCGCCATGCTCTGCAGATTGTCGACATGTTGCCTAGGCCTGCTTGATCAACGAATCTGTCTTCAATCGAGCACATATGGGAAATCATCGGACGACAACTTCTGCGTCATTCATAAATAGCATGGAACTGCATGCCACATACTAACTGCCGATACGTGTACAACACATGTAGGCACATTTGCATGCTCACATTCAAGATTCAAATTTGGTTCAAATGGCTCTGAGCACTATGGGACATAACTGCTGAGGTCATCAGTCCCCTAGAACTTAGAACTAATAAAACCTAACTAAGAACATAACACACATCCATGCTCGAGACAGGATTCGAACCTGTGACCGTAGCGGTCGCGTGGTTTCAGACTGTAGCGCCTAGAACCGCTCGGCCACTCCGACCGGCTTCAAATTCAAGATTCTGGTGCTTAATTGTTTATTAATGTACCAGTATTTCACATGAGGCTTATCTCGCGCTTACATAACCTGTGATCTTGCAATGTTAATCACTTAAATATTTTAACTAGACAGATGTATTCTCGATATTTCGTTACTCTAAGTTAATTGCCTTTTGGTGTTGCGATTTCTTACCGTCGGCGTGTGTATTTATATGAAGTTTATGAATTTGAAGATTGCTTTCTTACAAGATGTAATAGGACACTTTCACTTCAGATGATTGTTAGTTTCAGGTCGTGAGACCTTTCTTAATATTACTCATGACCTTTTGATCTGTTCACAGTATAATTCATCAGGTTCACATCTCGGGGGTATGCTAAATGTTCAACCGCAGTCTCCAAAAAGGTAGACGGCGCCAACTATACTTTTATCTGTATCGTAAATGTTTAATTTTTACTCAGTGAGTATCTGAAAGATCTGTCTCTCTGTTCTTGTATGGACTTAGGAAAACCCATGCAACAAACTGGTTGCGGAAGGCACGTAACGAATGTGCAGTCGTAGCGATGCATAGGTCGAAGTCGGCAGCACGTTGCACCAAGCTTAAAGCGAGGCGAGAATGCGCCAGTCTGCTCCGAGCTGTAATTCCGCGAATCGGCTGCGAATATCGAAGTTCCACAGTGAGGGCGCGACCTGATCGCAGGGCGGTCTTCCCCCCCCCTCCCTTCCCCTATTCGTTCTACCCCTATTAGAACCCCTCCGCCCCACCCCGCCTCTTTGCACAAACTCCACCTCGCTACCGATGCTGTCAGCTTTCCCACCAGCCCCCACCTCCGTGCCATCTCAAAGCGCTGTGCCGCGCTGCGCGTCGCGCCGAAGCCTGACACCGTAATTAGCTTTCTGGTAACAAAACATCCGCAGGCGCCGCGCTCTTCCCTTCCAAGTCCAGGCACACAAAATAAACGACGCTCTTCTTTTTGCTCGATCGGTGAACGCAGGAGATAAATCCAGACGTCAAGCACCAACACGAATCTGGTCTTCAGTGCCTACGGGGAGTGGAAGGAAATATGGAAACATTACACATTACCATGCTCAGTACGGTGTAGGAAATCTGTTGGGATTCAAAACAGCTTCTAGTCGTCTCGGAGTGTTTAAGTAGATATCTTTTACAGTTTATAACGAAATTTATGCCATTCTTCCTGCAAAATAGTGGCAACTTCAGCTAACAATGATGCAGATCGATAGCCATAACGTGCTCTTTCTTCAAAGTGGATCACAAAGGCTCAATAATATTGATATCCGGAGAGGTTGGTAGCCTGGGGAGGTGGTCAATTCCTCCTTGTGCTCATAAAACCTGCCCTACGTGAATAGGGGCCCTGTCGTCTTCAAAAAATGGTTCAAATGGCTCTGAGTACTATGGGACTTAACTTCTGAGGTCATCAGTCCCCTAGAACTTAGAATTACTTAAACCTAACCAACCTAAGGACATCACACACATCCATGACCGAGGCAGGATTCGAACCTGCGACCGTAGCGGTCACGCGGTTCCAGGCTGTAGTGCCTACAACCGCTCGGCCACCCCGGCCGGCTTGTCATCTTCGATCACAGCGTCACCATTGAGGGAAAGGTACTGTAATGTCAGGGAATAAGTTTCATGGTGCTAGAGGAAGCTGTAGAGGATAAAAACTGTAGAGGAAGACAGAGACTGGGATACATCCAGCAAATAATTCAAATAATTTTGAACGTAGGTTGCTAGTGTTACTCTGAAATGAAATGGTCGGCACACGAGAGCAATTCATGATGAACCTTATCAAAAGACTGATGCCCCAAAAAAATTTTATACAATTAAAAATTAATAAAAGAGATGGAGCGTGGGATGAACCTGAAATGTGAAAATAGTCAGCTAACCATTCCCAGTGTTATCACAGAGCTCCGCCATGTTTCCCCCTTGATAGCAAGCAATCTGTATCTTAGGTTTGGAATGGCATACGCCAGACGCCAACTCGTCCTGAGATTGAAACGTTCGCTGCGCCATGAGTGCATGAGAATTTAGGTTAGCTTCGTTTGTTCCTTCTCGTTTCGCTTCACAATCACAACAGTCGACTCAGAGATGGAGATTTAAAAGGATTGAAACGTCCCAGATAGGTTTGGTGCAGGGAACATCAAGGGACTGATCCACAGTCGAAGTCAACGAGCGCTGCTGAACGACCAGTACTGCAGTTGCCGCTTCTCCACAGACGATACTCCCCGCCTTCTTCTTCACTGGCAGAGTCACCTCTCGTGAAAGGTAATGGTCGGTTCCATGTTACACAGAGGTGTCCAGAGTCCAGTTACGTTATATACTAATTTTTCTAGTCATGAACTCAGAAGCTGAGCTGCAGCTTATCACCAAAGGACTTTAATTACTATGAAGAAGAAAGAGAAGGACAAGATAACTCTGAATACTGTTGATTTACATAGCAGCTTCTCACCAAAGCGTAAAGTGATGTGCACATCACGACGGTTAATGTAGTCTATCCTTTAATGCTACATCATAAGTGCAGAAAATATTCAACTTTGACAGCCCATTTAATCACTTCTTCCTTTTCTTTTATGACAGAGATGGCCAGTTGCTTTTGGCAGCCTTGAAACCCTCCTCGTTCGCTTGAGTGACACAGAAATTTACTTAAGAGGATAAGAAGACGTAATAAACGTTTTCAGAGCCGAGAGCTGCCCTTTAGAGCAATTAATCACTACAGAATTCGCTTCATTGCATTTCTGCATACCAGGAGGCCCAAGGGTTATCCTACCTGTCGTAAAAGTCCATTGTATGCGCCGCCTTAAGAAATCGTTCTGGAGAAGTAATGTTTGAAGTAAGGTGCAAACGCCCAGAATGGGAGAGGTGTGGGATCTGCAATTTGTCTGCAGCCTCGTCACTAAGGAATGCCAGTTTAAAATCATAGCATTGGGCTCCCTGATTGGCTCACAATAACTACACTACTGGCCATTAAAATTGCTACACCACGACGATAACGTGCTACAGACGCTAAATTTAACCGACAGGCAGAAGATGCTGTGATATGCAAATGATTTACCTGAACAGAGCATTCACTCAAGGTTGGCGCCGGTGGCGACACCTACAACGTGCTGACATGAGGAAAGTTTCCAACCTATTTCTCATACACAAACAGCAGTTGACCGGCGTTGCCTGGTGAAACGTTGTTGTGATGCCTCGTGTAAGGAGGAGAAATGCGTACCATAAAGGTAGGATTGTAGCCTATCGCGATTGCGGTTTATCGTATCGCAACATTGCTGCTCGCGTTGGTCGAGATCCAATGACTGTTAGCAGAATATGGAATCGGTGGGTTCAGGAGGGTAATATGGAACGCCGCGCTGGATCCCAACGGGCTCGTGCCATTAGCAGTCGAAATGACAGACACCTTATCCGCATGGCTGTAACGGATCGTGCAGCCACAACTCGATCCCTGAGTCAACAGATGGGGACGTTTGGAAGACAACAACCATCTGCACGAAAAGTTCGACGACGTTTGAAGCATCATGGACTATCAGCTCGGAGACCATGAGTGCGGTTACCCTTAACGCTGCATCACAGACAGGAGCGCCTGCAATGGTGTACTCAACGACGAACCTGGGTGCACGAATGGCAAAACGTCATTTTTTCGGATGAATCCAGGTTCTGTTTACAGCATCATGATGGTCGCATCCGTGTTTGGCCACATCGCGGTGAATGCACATTGGAAGAGTGTATTCGTCATCGACATACTGGCGTATCACCCGGCGTGATGCTATCGGGTGCCATTGGTTACGCGTCTCGGTCGGCAATATGAACGTTACATTTCAAATGTGTTACGACCCGTGGCTCTACCCTTCATTCGATCCCCGCGGAACCCTACATCTCAGCAGGATAAAGCACGACCGCATGTTGCAGGTCCTGTACGGGCCTTTGTGGATATAAAAAGAGTTCGGCTGCTGCCCTGGATTGCACATTCTCCAGATCTCTCACCAATTGAAAACGTGTGGTCAATGGTGGCCGAGCAACTGGCTCGTCACAATACGCCAGTCACTACTCTTGATGAACTGTGGTATCGTGTTGAAGCTGTATGTGCAGCTGTACCTGTACACGCCATCCAAGCTGTGTTTGACTCAATGCCCAGGCGTATCAAGGCCGTTATTACGGCCAGAGGTGGTTGTACTGGGTACTGTTTTCTCAGGATCTATGCACCCAAATTGCGTGGAAACGTAATCACATGTCAGTTCTAGTATAATGTATTTGTCCAATGATTACCCGTTTATCATCTGCATTTCTTCTTGGTGTAGCAATTTTAATGACCAGTATTGTATTTCTGTAGTACGCCAGCCTTGCGGTGTGTGCCTACGTGTAAGGCGTTCGACAGCCCGGGTATGGAAATCTGTCATGGAGTGGGAGGGAGATTCTGCATCCTCTTCACGCTAGCACGTCATTGGTTAACCATTGCAGAATCTGCGGGATTGCTTAACTTATTTGCAAAAGTATCATTAAACGGAATTCTCGAGGTCTGCTGCAGTTGGCCGGCGCCATTCGTACTCTGGCAGAAGCAGCCTAGTTACAAAATTTAGATCACAGTAAACTTGTTGCTCGGATATGGTAGAGACTTTCTGCCATGTGGCCGATGAGATGAGAATTCCAGTCATGCAGCGGAATGTCTCAAAATAAGAGCTGAGTACTGAGGGTGAGCTGGACTCAGCATTTCCAGCCGTTGATGGTACTGTCGGACATTCGTGCTGTATAAGACAGGTAAGAATGAGCTGACGATGCAATCATCGACCCGAGAGGGACGTGACGATTATTAAATTTCATTAGGGTTTGACTGCACAGTTTTAACGTTCACGGCCAGCTAGCTGCTTCCATCATTCACGTTGGCGATTTTACTTGTGTTCATATTCCTTTTTTTGATTCTTTCTTTAAACCAACAACCATTCCGCGATTTAGTTTCATTATTATGGTTTTATTGTGTTCATGCACCTGTTATAAGGCTAGATATCAGAGATACAATCCGTTGCCCGTTTGTTAAATGTTCACACATTCATCGCAGTGCGTAATTCATATGTTGATGCTTTACAATTATAAACTAAATAGTTACAGTAATAATTTGTTTCTGCTCTATATATATATGAGTTCCTTCATTAATATATCCTTGTGTTTTATGGTACCCGTAGCTTCATGCCTCACTTTCAGTCAGACGTTTGATTTGTGTAACTTTATTTTCTTCATAAATTATCAGTAGTTAATGGGGACCCTGCTTCCTCTGTACGTGTTCAGTAAACGGATATATAGCAATTTAGTGGTACCGGCAGCTCACACTTGGTGCTGTACCTTTCTGTGTCGTTACCAATAGAGATACAAGTCTGTATTGGAAATATGTACTGCAATCTCAAGTATAAACCGGGTGGTGCTTTGTAAAATTTGGTTCACTGGTCGATGTCTTCGTCGAAGTAGATTCAGTTCATGTATTGAAGTGCATTTACCCATCCTTTTCCCATCCAACAGAGAGACCTTGCCACCTCCAGAGAGTTAAATCTTTCCATCTGGATATTCTGCCTCCCACTTCCAGCCACTCGTTCTTCCTGTACTTGAATAGTGGGAACACAGTACGAAAAAATAACTCCCGTCCAGGAATACAACTGAAAGAGAACACAAGAAAGCACATTACTTTTGCCACGCGCGATGCCTCGGAACTGATTGTGCCCAACGATCGTGATGTAATCCGGGACAGAAAGAAGGTCAGCATAGGTCGTGATGTTATCTGCACTGCAGTTCTAGATTTCAACTGACAGTGCATCCATCACCAGCGCTATAAGTAAGAGTAATACAAGAGTCAGACAAAGAAACAACTTATTGATTAAATCGAGATGTAGCTGTCGTACACAGTTATAGTTTCACAATTATATAGCATTATCAGTAGTCATGTAGACTGACCATAATTATAACGACACATATTCCACCCTAACTCAGGCATGTACAAGCGTTAGTCCTACAGTGGCTCCTGTTTACAGACCAATACAGTCAACTACGGTTTACGTTATACTCAATATCCAGCGCCCTCTATTTATCCCATAAGTAAAAGTACAGGTAAAACTAAAAACTTTTCTTCATAAAAGTAGGGAAGTCAGACAATAATTGCAATAAAATGAATTTAGTCTTCAGGCATAAAATTCATTGCGATAAATGTTACATTAAGTCATACTGGATAGCCAACACCGTCTACATTTACTGCCCCTATCTAAAAGAATTGGCTAAGCTAACTTCTTTTCGTTTTTATACATACAAAAATAAAATCATAGGGAATGAAATTAGAATTAGCAATAAAATACCGTCGGTGAAGAAACAATACCCCGGATCTGACGAACTATCGATTTTGGATTTTTCTGTGTTCATATCCTTGATTCTCAGCACATCTACTCTTACCGCCAGACGGTGGATTTTTTAGATATCTTCATTTACAGTGTATTATAACAGCATAGCGTTTGTGACACAGAGAAACCATGGATAGAAATACGGCGTAAGTGCACAAGAATGAAATACTGCATAACTAGACTGCTTTGGATGTAGTGTGCAGTACGGCGAAAATTCAAAAGTAGACCCAGCCACAGCACATTGTTATGGCTTAGTAGGTATCTTCCAGTCGTTTCTTCATGATCTTACTCGGTCTAAATGACTCTGCAGAAATGAAATTGTGACCACAGGCTTTTTTATAATGGGGACTCGAGCGAAAGGCTTCTACCCGAAGGCAGCGTATAGGAAGACGAAGGGTATGGGAACTCGTCTGCCTCTCCCAGCTAATTGTTAAACTGTCTTTTTTCATGTTTCTTTACAGTTTTTGTTCACTTTCTCAGAAAGTGTTCTCGGCGCGGTGCGGTCTCACCACCCTCTCAGCATAGCCCAGCTTCCTTCATCAAAGTTTCTAAGTGCCTGTTCAAATAAAAGGTCCCCTTCGAGAAAATTACAATTTTTCATTATGTGCAAGTTTAATATAAAAATTTCAAGTACTTCACTTTATCTACAAAGCCATAGTCATACATGGTACATGTACCGTCTGTTCTCCATCAGCCAATCGCATCACACAGGTAACGGCGAGTCTTGTCAGACGCCGTTGGTAACGACTATAAGGAGCAACAAATCCTTTTTGTAATAGTTCGACAATACCCAAGACAAACAGTTTAAACTTGGTTTAACATCTTCCAAGCTGAAGATCATTTCAGCTCTCGAAGTTCCGATCCCTCTGCTCGGATATTCTTCAGGATGGCCATCTAGCGACTCCAGTGGGACTCTGATGCAGATGCCACCAGAAGTACTGGAGGAGTTAGAAGAATTCGGCGCGGCCTAACGGCTCTTAAGGTTTTCTCGTCAGTGCCAGAAACCTCCAAGGCCCATACATTCACATACAGTAAATTTCAGATTTCAAGGCCTTAGGAGTAGACAAAATTCTATTAGAACTACTGATAGCCTTGAGCGAGCCAGCCATGACAAAACTCTATCATCTGGTGAGCAAGATGTATGAGACAGGCGAAATACTCTCGGACTTCATCAAGAATATAGGAACTCCAGTCCGAAATAAAACAGGTGTCCACTGGTGTGAAAATAACTGGATGCAAAATACTGACACTGAGACGAATGGAAAAACTGGTAGTAGCCTACCTCGGGGAAGATCAGTTTGGATTCCGTAGAACTGTTGGAATCGGAATACGCGAGGCAATACTGACCCTACGACTTATTTTAGAAGATAGATTAAGGAAACGTAATCTTACGTTTCTAGCATTTGTACACTTAGAGAAAGCTTTTGACAATGTTGACTGAAATAATCTCTTTGAAATTCTGAAGGTGTCTGGGGGAAAATACAAGGAGCGAAAGGCTACTTACAATTGGTACAGAAACTAGGTGGCAGTTATAAGGCTCGATGGCCATGAAAGGGAAGCAGTGGTTGAGAAGGGAGTCAGACGGGGTTATAGCCTATCCCCCATGTTATTCAATCTGTATACTGAGCAAGCAGTAAAGGAATCAAAATAAAAATTTGGAGTAGGAATTAAAATCCATGGAGAAGGAATAAAAACTTAGAGGTTTGCCGACGATATTGTAGTTCTGTCAGAGACAGCAAATGACTTGACAGAGCAGTTTAACGGAATGGTCAAAGCCGTGAAAGGGTGATATAAGATGAACACCAACAAAAGCAAAATGAGGATAATAGAGTGTAGTCGAATTAAATCAGGTGATGCTGAGGGAAATAGATTAGGGAATGAGACAGTTAAAGCAGTAGGTGAGTTTCGCTATTTGGGGAGCAACATAACTGATGATGGTCAAATTAGAGGGGATATAAAATGTAGACTGGCTATGGCAAGAAAAGTGTTTTTGAAGAAGAGAAGTTTGTTAACAACGAGTGGCCGAGCCGTTCTAGGCGCTACAGTCTCGAACCGTGCGACCGCTACGGTCGCAGATTCGAATTCTGCCTCGGGCATGGGTATGTGTGATATCCTTATGTTTGTTAGGTTTAAGTAGTTCTAAGTTCTAGGGAACTGATGACCTCAGAAATTAAGTCCCATAATGCTCAGAGCCATTTGAACCAATTCTACAGGCCTGCTGGCGAGATAAAAAGATTCAAGGGAATTGCTTCCGGGAGGTAGCTGCTCTCATCAGGGTATCGGGTCCATGTTGCGTAAGACGAAGCCTGAAACCGGAGCAGCAACAGGGCAGGTAGTGTGGATGTGGGGCGGGGTAGCACGCTGATTTTCGTCGGCTCTCGGCTTGCTAACACCCTCTCCCTCCGTTCGGCGAGAAGTGCCAGATGAAATATGATCCGGCGCAGCGTTCGATATCAAGTCGCCGCCTCGGCTGGCCCCGGTCCGGACTACTTTGCATCGCTGATGTACGAGCGCGCAGGCCTCGCTGCTGCCACCCCCAGCGGCCACCCGCACGCGGGAGCGGAAGCTAGCAGACAAAAGCGACACCAGTGGACGGGTAGGCGGTAGGTAGGCAACCCAGCAGTCCATCGACCTGCGACGCGAAATCCGGCGCGCATTGTGTAGCGGTCGCCTCCTTTCCCCCTCCACGCCCCCCTGGCACAACCCCTTCCCGTCACTGCCACTTGGTATCTCCTCCAGCCTGCCCTCACACTTCTTTCTCCCCTCCGGCTGTGAATCGGACGTGTTAGGCGGGTTGCAGCACGAGAAAGCCAGGAGCTGGTGGTGCTGCTTGCTGAAGGAGAAGCTGCAGTCCAGCGAAGAGGACGAATACAGGAACGTATACGCCGAATCTGAACCATATGGTGACATGGCTGTGAATAACCCATACTGATATTATAAATTCGAAAGTGGGTTTGTTCTCTTTTCACGACTAAGCTGCTGAATCGATTTCGATGAAATTTGGTAAGGAGATAGCTTGAACACTGAAGAAGGAAATAGGCTACTTCAGAAAGAAAAAAAGAAGTCGACCTGAAGAGGATGAATTAGGGAACGGAACATCTGGTTTTTACATCAAGGCATATAAGCCCGGCTAAAAAATTATTTGATTTGTTGCAACATGCCAAGAAAATATTTGATTTGTTGCATATGTGTATGTCTGCCCACACTTCAATAACATTGTGCGTAGAAGCACACTCCTAAAAGTGCACCTCCACACTAAATGCTTGGCAGAGACGCTGTGCGTGTCATCAACTCGCCCGTTGCGGCATTTCTGAGTGAGATTGGGCAAAGAATGTATGCAGCGTCACACGTTATGCTCACCAATACAGGCACACAATTGAAGACAGCTGACGTTATTAATATGTTTGCTCCTAAAAGTCCTGTGTCATATACTGATATTCATGACGTGCTCTACGCATTATTTAAGTAATGAAAAATGTAATGTTGTAACTTAAACAATTTTAACCCCCAACTGTGTAGGTGGTAAATGACTGCAACTGATTGATATTTGGGTTTAAAATAAAACCAGCTGATGGTCAACATTCATTTTATATATACCATTTATCTTGACCACACTAAATAACTCATTGACCAGAATCAAAATGAAAAATGTTACAATCAAATGTAATGTAGCTACCAGAGGGAAATTTACTAGGTTGAGAAGCTACGTTGTAACCTTGTTCGTTACGGAAATAATGTAAAGCACTACCCCTTTTTTAAATAGTACCTACATTTTCTGTCAGTAATCCAATTTCTGTCCATAAGATCTGTACAAAAGTGTAACGCATTGTACCATTTACGAAAACATTAAATAACATAACACGAAATAGACTTTGACTCTCTCGTAACAGTATACAGTGCAGATGACCAGATTAACGTTACTCATCTATACAGGAGTCAGTTCGAATGTTTCAGGTTGCTACAAACTTACAACTTAAAATTCAGTCTGAGTCGTGCCGTATGGTTCATGTCCGATAGTCACTGATGAAAATAAGAATAGGAGTGGCAGGATAAGTGACTCATCCACTTCCCGGAATTGGCAGTAAACAAATGGAAACATTTGGAAATTTGTGGTAAGTTCTGAGGGACCAAACTGCTGACATCATCAGTCCTTAGACTTACACACTACTTACTCTAACTTAATCAAACTTACACCTACGACAACAAAGACACCCATGCCCAAGGGACGACTCGAACCTCCGACGGGGACAGCCGCACTAACCGTGGCAAGGCGCCTTAGACCGCAAACAAATGGAAACACAAGGTAAAGGTGCACTAATAGTTACTCCACGGCTAACTTAAATTCTCCGTAGAGGAGCAGCGTTCCTACCTTCTTTTCGTAGATGTACATTTCACTCACATGAACAGTTCAACTGAAGACGGTTGACTGAATAGGCATCGTCTCTGATTGTCAATTTAGTTTGACAACTGCAGCAAGTGAAAGGTTATGTTACCCCAGGCACCTGCTCAGTGTCAGTTTTGTGTTAGTTTTAAATAACGTCAAATTTACATTGCTGACGCAATGTGATCCGTTTATGAATAGGTATTGAGGAGAGAAAGTGGACTACCGAATAAAAAATATAAGATATTAATTAAACACGACTTACAGCTGTTCCTATCTTCGTAATGTACGAAGTTACGAAGAAACATAGTTACGCTGGTTGAATTACTTTGCCAGCTAAACAAAATTTGCTTGATACATTTTTTGTTTTACTTCTGTATTTGTGAGGTCATCATAAAAGGGACATACCTGTATGTATTTAGAGGTAGTACTAGGCTACATCAAAAGGTGTTAAACACCTAAAATCAGTGTTACAGAAGATGAAAGGAATCCAGATTTTTAGGAAGGATTTGGAAAAATGCAGTGCATCTGTAAAGGAGTGTCTCATATCCTTATGTAATTCCCTCAAAATCGCATGTCTCGTTCACTTCCACAAAGTGTAGGGTGCAAGGCAAGTGATTTTAGACCTCGAGTCATTTTGAATCACATGTCTTTTCATCTAGATCATAAGTGGCAAGTAAAACTGTCGGATTGACTCAGAAACTCTCAGACCAGAAAACATGGTTCGCCATTTTTCGTGGTGGTAATGGAAACATGACAAAAGGAGTCTTCAGGTAGTACAAATTACCCAACCTTTATCGTTGAGAATTAAACCTCCTGAGAATGAAAACGCATAAAAGAAGTGGTCATCCATAACAAGAGCTTTGTTTGCCTCGGCCTCTTGTAGCACAAAACACGGGGTCTCTGCGGTGGTGGGTTTTGTACACGAGTCAGGAAAAGCGGCGCTGACTTCGCAGTTTGCAGTTCGGACGTCATGTCCACAATGGCGGTAATTTGTCTGAGCCGTTGCGACCGGCAATTGCCTGCCAAAGATTTAGTGGCGGCCGTGTAATGAACCGGGGCCCGCATAAAGGATTCTTTCTATTTGCATACAGCAGCGGTTGCCGCACGCGATGTCCCGCGGCCGTTGACTTGGGCTTCCTTCACATTTCGTGCCCGAAGAGAAAGCAGAGATATTGGCGTGTGAACTGTATCTCTTCGTGAAGATCCAAGATACGCTTTGTGATTGCGTGTAATAAGATATTTTGAAATATTCCACGGCATACTTATGAGGTATTTTTAAGCATTTTTGTGGGCAATAAGTTGGAAACAGTCCAACTACATAATTATATAAATTTGAAAAAATGGTTCAAATGGCTCTGACCACTATGGGACTCAACTGCTGAGGTCATAAGTCCCCTAGAACTTAGAACTACTTAAACCTAACGAACCTAAGGACAACACACACAGCCATGCCCGAGGCAGGATTCGAACCTGCGACTGTAGCGGTCGCGCGGTTCCAGACTGTAGCGCCACAACCGCTCGGCCACCAGCGGCCGGCTATAAATTTGAAGCTCAACGTATATTTTCAGTAGAAAATGATAGTTGTTTCTCAGTTTTAACATCAGCATCCTTTTCATTTAATGGCGTGTTTTTTTTAAAACCTGCCACAGTAAATTTTTTTGGGAACTGCTTTCTTAGACTGGTTCAGTCTCAAGCCTGAACTGAGGCTACACTGAAAGTACTTTATCTTAATGACCCATCTAAAATTAGCAACACATGCATCTCAGTGATGGTAGATGAATGTCACCATACAGGGTGAACATTAATAAAAACGAAAAACAACAGGGAACGGTTCCTGACTGGATATGAAGGAGAAAAGCTCCTGTGAACATATGTGCGGAAATGGACTGTGTGCGTGCAACAACGTACCGGCCCAGAAGACAGTAAATAACTGCGCCGCATCAACATGAGTACAGATGTTCAAAGTGGCCTCCATGTGATTCGGTATCATGTAAGATACACATAATACTATTTTCGGTTACAGCATGTTGGCAGGCCACGTTCCTGGAGCTTTTATTAGGGTTCATTTTAATATCCTATAGACCATGGATCTCCAAATCTTGTGTACGCACAGTCTGCCTCCTCGCAGCACGTTGGTCTGTGTGGAAGGACCCATAAACACGAAAATGCCCAAAACGCGCTTGAAATGATTTTTGATGTGGTAGGTGTCTGTGAGGGTACCTGTTTTGGTGTAGTCGTGCTACCTAGCGACCATTTCCATCTGCTCCGCCGTGTACAAGCACTATCTCTGCTTGTTCGAGACGTTAATACAGGACCCTACTGCTCCTTATAGTACGTTGCGTCAATCATACAGCATGCCACACACAAGAACATGAGGCACGTGGTCAGAGGTACTGTTATTCGTCAGCGTCATCAGCCGTGGCAACGAAGCATTTCAGGACACGTGTTCATATCACTTCCTTTCCTCCATTCAGGAATTCGCCCCTGAAATTTGTCGTTTTATTAATATTCACCCTCTTCGTATTAGGAGGAGTTTCATCGGTAGGTACATGTCAACTTGCCAATGGAATGCACTCTTCGTAGAATACAACGCGTCGAGCAAAGGTGCAGAGGTAATTACTCCTCTATCGCATATCACATGAGCAAGCAGTAAGGACAAATTACATACAACCAGTAGATGTAGTCAGTCTGTCGATTACGTTATAATGAATGCACTGAGTTTGGTAGCAGTCACTTTGAACAGTTGCTATAAGCTTAGGTTACTGCTGTGTGGAAGAAATTATTTACCTCAAGGAAAAATGAAAAAGTGAAAACCTCGGTAATGATCGTTAGATGGTAAAATTGTAATTTCTGTAGTCATTTGGGAAAGCTGCAACAAGATGTTAGGTATCTGAGTTGGTGTGTACCTAGCGACACATGATGTTTCTTGGTCAGTACCTCGGTCTACTGACTGACTTTAGAATAACACGAAGAAATGCACGTCTGAGACAGTGATAAGCACTTTCAGTTGTTTTATATTTTTGATAGTTTCGGCAGACGTGAGACTGTGTTCCTTGCACCATTTGCAAATACTTTGAGTTACACTGAAGAGGTAAAGAAACTGGTACATCTGTCTAACGTCGTGCAGGGCCCTCGTGAGCACGCAGAAGCGCCGCAACACGATGTGGCATGGACTCTACTAATGTCCGAAGTAGTGCTGGAGGGCACTGACAGCATTAATCCTGCAGGTCTGTCCATAAATCCGTAAGAGTACGAGGGGTGGAGATCTCTTCTGAACAGCAGGTTGCAAGACATCCCACATAAGTTCAATGACGTTCATGTTTGGGGAGTTCGGTGGCCGGCGCAATTTTTTAAACACAAAAGTGTGCTAATGGAGCTTCTCTCTAACTATTCGGGACGCGTGTGGTGTCGCATTGTCCTGCTGGAATTGCCCTAGTCCGTTGGAATGCACGATAAACATCAATGAATGGACGTCATTAGACAGAATGCTAACGCACGTGTGAGCTGTCAGAGTCGTATTCAGATGTGTCAGGGGTCCATTATCAATCCAACTGCACACGCCCCGTATTATTACAGAGCCCCCACCAACTTGAACAGTACCCTCTTGACATGCAGGGTCCATGGATTCATGAGGTTGTCTCCATATCCGTACACATCCATCCGCTGGATACAATTTGAAACGGGACTCGTCCCACTAGGTAATATGTTCCCAGTCATTAAAAGTGCAATGGCGGTGTGACGGGCCAAAGTGATGCTGGCTCTGAGCACTATGGGACTCAACTGCTGTGGTCATCAGTCCCCTAGAACTTAGAACTACTTAAACCTAAGGACATCACACACATCCATGCCCGAGGCAGGATTCGAACCTGCGACCGTAGTAGTCGCACGGTTCCGTACTGCGCGCCTAGAACCGCGAGACCACCGCGGCCGGACAAAGTGAGGCCTAACGCCTTCTGTCGTGCAGTCATAAAGGGTAGAAGAGAGGGCTTTCGGCTCCGAAAGCCCATATCGATGATTTTCATTGAATGGTTCACACGCTGACACTTGTTGATGACCCAGCATTAAAATCTTCAGCAATTTGCGGAACGTTGCACCTCTGTCACGTTGAACGGGTCTCTTCAGTCGTCGTTGATCCCGTTCTTGCAGGATCTTTTTCCGGCCGCAGCGATGTTGGAGATTTAATGTTTTGCCGGATTCCTGACATTCACGATACACTCGGTCCGGTCGTAGTGGAAAATCCCCACTTGATCACTCACTCGGAGATGCTGTGTCCATCGCTCGTGCGACAACTATAACACCATGTTCAAATTCACTCAAATCTTGATCACCTGCTATTATGGCAGCAGTAACCAAACTAACAACTGCGCCAAACACATGTTGTCTTATATAGGCGTTGCCGGCCGCTGCGAACTATTCTGCCTGTTTACATATCTCTGTGTTTAAATACGCGTGCCTATAGTAGTTTCTCTGGCGTTTCTGTGTATATTATAGCTGTTTGAAGTGTACTGTTAAGTCTTTAGTTACAGAATTTTGTGGTAAGTAAAATTCAATGTATTTATAGATATTTAACCTGTGGACCGTAAACACAAAATAAGTCGGTCATTCACCGTTTTGCACCTTGAAATAATTGTCATGGAGAATGCGATATATGAAATTTAACTTAAGTTTTGTTAATATCTTAATAAATTTCCCCCTCTTGAAAATTGAAATTTCTGTCAGTTTCCAACAGACTGAATTTGAAAATGTACTTAGCTTTCAGCTGTTTTTCTATTAATACCTCTGCTTAATTTGACTGCACTTGCAGACTATTGGTGTGGAGTAGAATATCACTATGTACACGACCTTGTTGTACCTTCTAACAAATTCCTACATTTCTAAAAACCTTAATGTTTCGAAACACATTTTTTTTTAATTTGAGAAAAAGTCAGCAGTGGATAAAAACTGAATGCTACTACTTCAAACTGAGTACGCCAATGTATTAAACTTCTACTGAAGATTTGGCCGAGACGAAGGTTGAAAAGTGTCCCTAAATATAACCCCCCCCCCCCCCGGGTCACTTTCGAAAAGCAATCATCCACACAATCCCGTTGATAACAAGGGCAGATGAGAGCGAGAACTTTCACACCATCAGCTAAACGTCTCATACATCCGAGTTGCTGGTAAAAATAGTATACAGACTAGTGGAAAAGAACATTATCTGTCAGTTAGATGACAGTCAGTTTGGGGTTCGGAAAGGTAAGAGCACAAGAGAGACAGTTCAGATGTGACTGATAATGGCAGCAAGACGTAAGAAAAATCAAGACACATCCTCAGTATTTGTCTACCTGCAAAAAGCGTTCAACAGTGTAAACCAGTTCATGATGTTGAAAATTCTGAGAGAAACAGGAGTGAGCTGTAGTGAAAGGTAGATAATATAAGACATGTACAAGACACAGGAGGGATCAATAAGAGTGGAAGAGCAAGAACGAAGTACTCGGATTAACAAGAGTTTAAGATAGGGATGCTGTCTACAGTTCAGTCTATACATCGAGGAAGCAATGATGGAAATAAAAGTTCAAGAGTGAGACTGGGGTTTAGACTAAAAGGCTATCAATGATAAGATTTGCTGATCACTTTGCTACTCTGTGTTAGAGTGAGGAAGAAGTACAAGACCTGCTGGACAGGATGAACAATCTAATGCGAACAGACTATGGATTGAGAGTAAAGCAAGTAAGGACGAAGATAATTGGGAGTGACAGAGATGAAGTTGTCGATAAACTTAATATCATAACTGAGGTTCACGAAGTAGATTAAGTTAAGCAATACTGCTTCCTTGAAAGGAAACTACACACTCCGGACGAAGCAAAGAGGGCACAAAAAGTAGATTAACACAGACAAGAAAGGTCATTCCTGACCAAGAGGAGTCTCCTAATATTAAATATCGGTGTTAATCTAGGAGGATATTTTTGAGAATGTGCGTTTGGAGCACAACATTTTATGGATGGTATCGTTGTGAATCTCGAACGGTGGGAAACAAGAAGATGAGAACTGAAGCGTCTGAGATCTGCTGCCGCAGTCAGTCTGACTGACAAAATGGGGAATGAAGAGGGTCTCCGCATTACAGGCAAAGCAAGGAATTTAGGGGAAACGCTGATAAAAAGAAGTGTGCTGCATCTGCCAATAAGTGAGAAGCGCTGTCGACTCAGTGTGTATGCTCACGCTATCTTGAGTCACTCCAGAAACATATACGCTACCAACCATGTAATCATGGCGAGAGCATTCAAAACTATGTTGATGGTTTAAAAAACATTATGTCGGCTATTTTTCCACCTCACTTACTCATTGTCTACTGTATGTTTCGCCCGCACTTCACCACCTTGAGGCCTATGAAATGGGGTGACGATTTTTGAACCATATGAAATAAAATCGTCATAACTTCTGAACGGTTTGTGTTAGGACGTTCAAACTGCATGGTTGACAGCGTGGCATGATGAGAATTAGTATGGAATGCATGGTTTGTCTTAGCAACGAAGCCCACTTCATCTTCATCTACGTGATTGCTCTGTTATTCACAATAAAGTGCCTGGAAGAGGGTTGAACAAACCACCTTCAAGGTGTCTCTCTACCGTTCCACTCTCGAATGGCGCGCGGGAAAAACTGGTACTTAAATTTTTCTTTGCGAGACCTGATTTCTCTTATTTTATCGTATCATTTCTCCCTATATAGGTGGGTGCAACAGAATGTTTTCGCAATCGGAGGAGCAAACTGGTGATTGACATTTCATGAGAAGATTCCAACCCAACGAAAAACGCCTTTGTTTTAATGATTGTCACTCCAATTCACGTTTCACGTTTGTGGCATTATCTCCCGTATTTCGCGATCATACAAAACGAGCTGCCCTTCTTTAAACTTTTTCAGTGTCAACCGTCAGTCCCACCTATGCGGATCCCAGGCAACACAGCAGAACTCTAGAATAGGGTGGACAAGCGTAGTGTAAGCACTCTCTTCAGTAGATCTGTTGCACCTTCCAAGTGTTCTGCCAATGAATCGCAGTGTTTGGTTTGCTCTACCCATATTATCTATCTGATCGTTCCAATTTAGGTTATTTGTAATTGTAATCCCTAAGTATGTAGTTCAAATTACAGCCTTCACATTTGTGTGACTTATAGAGAATCGAATTTAGCGAAATTCTTTTAGTACTCATGTGAATAACTTCCGACTTTTCTTTATTAAGCGTCAATTGCCACTTTTCGCAGCGTACTGATATCGTATCTAAATCATTTTGCAATTCGGTTTGATCATCTGATGACTTTATAAAACGGTAAATGACAGCATCATCAGCAAACAATCTAAGACGGCTACACAGATTGTCTCCTAAGTCGTTAATATAGATCAGGAACAACAGAAGGACTATAACACTTCCTTGGGGAACGCCGGATATTACTTCTGTTTACTCGATGACTTTCCATCTACACTCCTGGAAATTGAAATAAGAACACCGTGAATTCATTGTCCCAGGAAGGGGAAACTTTATTGACACATTCCTGAGGTCAGACACATCACATGATCACACTGACAGAACCACAGGCACATAGACACAGGCGACAGAGCATGCACAATGTCGGCACTAGTATAGTGTATATCCACCTTTCGCAGCAATGCAGGCTGCTATTCTCCCATGGAGACGATCGTAGAGATGCTGGATGTAGTCCTGTGGAACGGCTTGCCATGCCATTTCCACCTGGCGCCTCAGTTGGACCAGCGTTCGTGCTGGACGTGCAGACCGCGTGAGACGACGCTTCATCCAGTCCCAAACATGCTCAATGGGGGATAGATCCGGAGATCCTGCTGGCCAGGGTAGTTGACTTACACCTTCTAGAGCACGTTGGGTGGCACGGGATACATGCGGACGTGCATTGTCCTGTTGGAACAGCAAGTTCCCTTGCCGGTCTAGGAATGGTAGAACGATGGGTTCGATGACGGTTTGGATGTACCGTGCACTATTCAGTGTCCCCTCGACGATCACCAGTGGTGTACGGCCAGTGTAGGAGATCGCTCCCCACACCATGATGCCGGGTGTTGGCCCTGTGTGCCTCGTTCGTATGCAGTCCTGATTGTGGCGCTCACCTGCACGGCGCCAAACACGCATACGACCATCATTGGCACCAAGGCAGAAGCGACTCTCATCGCTGAAGACGACACGTCTCCATTCGTCCCTCCACTCACGCCTGTCGCGACACCACTGGAGGCGGGCTGCACGATGTTGGGGCGTGAGCGGAAGACGGCCTAACGGTGTGCGGGACCGTAGCCCAGCTTCATGGAGACGGTTGCGAATGGTCCTCGCCGATACCCCAGGAGCAACAGTGTCCCTAATTTGCTGGGAAGTGGCGGTGCGGTCCCCTACGGCATTGCGTAGGATCCTACGGTCTTGGCGTGCATCCGTGCGTCGCTGCGGGCCGGTCCCAGGTCGACGGGCACGTGCACCTTCCGCCGACCACTGGCGACAACATCGATGTACTGTGGAGACCTCACGCCCCACGTGTTGAGCAATTCGGCGGTACGTCCACCCGGCCTCCCGCATGCCCACTATACGCCCTCGCTCAAAGTCCGTCAACTGCACATACGGTTCACGTCCACGCTGTCGCGGTATGCTACCAGTGTTAAAGACTGCGATGGAGCTCCGTATGCCACGGCAAACTGGCTGACACTGACGGCGGCGGTGCACAAATGCTGCGCAGCTAGCGCTATTCGACGGCCAACACCGCGGTTCCTGGTGTGTCCGCTGTGCCGTGCGTGTGATCATTGCTTGTACAGCCCTCTCGCAGTGTCCGGAGCAAGTATGGTGGGTCTGACACACCGGTGTCAATGTGTTCTTTTTTCCATTTCCAGGAGTGTATTACTACGAACTGTGATATTTCCGACAGGAAATCACAAATCCAATAGGAATTCCATTGGCACGAAGTTTGGTTAGAAGACGCTTGTGAGGAACTGTGTCGAAAGCCTTCTGGAAATCTAAAATCACGGAATCAATCTGACATCACCTGTCGGTAGCACTCATTACTTCATGAGTATAAAGCGCTAGGGACTGATGACCTCACAAAAAATAGTTCAAATGGCTCTGAGCACTATGGAGCTTAACATCTATGGTCATCAGTCCCCTAGAACGTAGAAATACTTAAACCTATCTAACCGAAGGACAGCAGTCATCACGAGGCAGAGGATGACCTCACATATCGAGTCCCATAGTGCTCAGAGCCATATTATAAAGAGCTAGTTTTGTTTCACAAGAACGATATTTTCTGAATCCGTGCTGAGTTTGTGTCCATAAATCGTTTTTTCGAGGTACTTCATAATGTTCGAACACAGTATGTGTTCCAAATCCCTACTGCAAATCGACGTTAGTGATATGGGTCTGTGATTCAGCGGGTTAATCCTACTTCCATTTTTGGGTATTGGAGTGACTTGAGCAGTTTTCCAGTCTTTAGGTACGGATCTTTCTGTGAGCGAGCTGTTTATATAATTGCTAAATATGGAGTTATTGTATCAGCTTAATCTGAAAGGAACCTGACTGGTACACAATTTGGACAGGAGACCTTGCCTCTATTAAGTGATTTAAGCTCCTGTGCTACACCGAGTATATATACTTCTATGTTTCTCATATTGAAAGCTGTTCTTGATTGGAATTCAGGAATATTTACTTCGTCTTTACTTTCATTTGGTTGCGTTCTTCAATAAGCGAAATTGGCACACTTGGGGGACTGAGAATCCGCATTCCGCGATTGAGAAGTCTTTTCACCCTCCACGAGTGACTGCGTGATGTGAGATATTCCTTGATGGCACAGTGACTATCGAATGGTACGTGAAGGTTTTGGGAAATGATTTCTTCCCCAACATGTGGATCATGCAAGACGGAGATTAACTCCATCGAAGCAGGAGAGTGTTTAATGTCCTTTGCACTTTGAGGACCGCATTCTGGCTGTGGTGTACCCAGAGGCCACTGACATGGGCCTCGATTGGCCGCCGTGTTCTTCGGATCTGGACACAGGTGAATTCATTTTGTAGGGCTATATGAAAGACAAGGTGTACAACAATAACCCCAAAACTATTGTTAAGCTGAAAACAGCCATTTAGGAGGTCACGGACTGCGTCGATGTTGCTACAACGTAGCGGGTCACACGAAATTTCGTATTTGTTTGCGCTAATGATGGCAGGCATATCGAACATGTCATAACGTAAATCCAAATATCTGTGGCGACGTCTACATGCCGAATAAAGTGCGCACACGCCGTAGTCTGTAACTAATTTACGTTTACTTTTTCTTCATATAGTTCAATAATTGTGACCCCGTAGTTGCGTTAGCTACAGGTCGTGTCTGTATTGGAACTACTCAGCAGAACGTAGTGTGCAGCTGTGGGATGTGATCTAAACATGTTACTGATGAAGGAAGTAGAGAGAGTGGGAAAATGTCGGTGGAAAGCGGGAGAAGGGGGGGGGGGGAGGGGGGAAGAAGAACTGAGGTGTGATTTTTGGGGCAGGGGAGAGAGGTTAGGGACAGGCAGCAGGAGAGATGATGTGACAGTAACATAAAATATGAAATATTTATGTTCATCACTGAGAAAACTCTGCACCACCATCGGAGAAAACTGTAATTTTGGTATAGGAAAGTATTAACTGACAGCTGGACGCCAGTATTTATTAATTTTACTGCGGTAATATGTCGCCAAACATTTATATTCGTCCCACAATGAACTATCAAGAAATGGTTCTTACCACACAGGTGTGATCAATGGTTTTGAGATGTACTGTGCAATTAATAATTCCGCTGAAGGGTTTTAAGAATATACGACGGTGTATTTATGGGCTTGTGTTATGAAGTTGAAAACTCGCCTCACAACCTACGTCATTAACAGTTACATCAAAGATCAGTAGCAGTGTGGAAAGAGAGTGATCCCATCTAGGTGATATCGATAGGTTGTACAAACTGCGTCGCTCTCTAGTTCGGGAGTCACCAAAATACAATTACACCACGTTTATTTCGCTTCGTAATACGCCACGTATCGGAACAGCCAAGACGGTAGCGTATTCTAAGAAAATATTACCAATACCTAACTAAAGGCGCTTTCAGCCGAATATGTGTGCGGCGATATTTTATGGAAGTGTTCGATGAAACACAGAGAACTGAGGTAAGAAGAACCGTTAAAATTTTGGTGTTACTGAACGATGTTGACATTGAAATAAGGGGAAACATTAAAACCCTTTGAGTGATAAGGAACGATAATGAACGGCTGCATATGGTAAGACATTCTGGAATAGCTAAATTTAATTAAAAGACACTGTAGAGGTTATCGGCACTAGTGTCACGCAATTATTATAGATTGTCGATTACTTGAGTTAGAAAGTAGTATGAGACAAAGAGATTACTTGAAGATACGATGAGTTGTTGGGTGACCAAACTAGTTGAAAGAAGACTGGGAACACACGCATGAAATGTATAATTTACCATGCATGACGTCTTTTATATAATTATCACACGGTTATAAATGAACGTGTGACAGGGAATTTCTCTTCCTGAACAACAGCCACGTGGTTGTAAACCAAGCAAAATAATGATATAATTTCTATAATAGACAGAAACCTAGATGAGATTAAAAGCATCTTATCTATTTTGTTCAGGGTCTCAGAAATCATAAAAGGCTAATTGACAGAAAAAAAGTAATATACACAAATAGAATTTACGAATGTCATAGGCAGATACAAGCCTCAGAGGATTCTTCCGCATTATCTCGTAACCTGTGAAATGAAGTAGTTATTGTAATTTTAAACGTGATAATATTCAGTAATCTGTCATTCCATGATGAAAATTATAGAGAAAACTATCACAGTATTTTTGGGTGAAGACGTATTCATTGTCGACAGTTCAGCACTAGCAGCTCATTAAATGAGAATTCTACTACAGCCCTCTACAGCAGTGTGATTTCACGAGATTTTATGTGTTGCGACCGGAAAGACAGCGTGCTCTTCATTAACTCGAGAGGCCCGAAGCGGTTCCGAGGATCCGCCACAAACAATAACGTTATACAGGTGCGCAATTACGCTTATACGTGGATTGACATCCGGTTTCCTGAGGCAAACACGTTCCCGTCTCGGCAAACACTTCACACTGTTGGTTATTACCCGGCCACTGCGCTCCTCGCGGGATTGGTGTTACAGTACCGGCGCGTGTTTTCCTAAGGGAAAGTGAACAGCAGGGATACTGTATAGACGAGACACGCATGGCTTCTCTTAAAGGTGGATCGCTGCTGTACACTACAAAAGAGTACCTTCACTGAGATGGCAGTGCTACAAAAATACAAAGATGACTTACGTTTCTAATTTCTCTGAACCCCAGGATTTGATTGTGCTGTCAGACAGTTAAAACATACAAGACATGTCCTCGCTTGTATCTTGGAAACCTATATTCGCAAAGCCGTTCGCAGAACATAACAAATGTGCAGACTGTGACGTACCGATGAGAAAATTTTTATCGACTGCGGCAAGTTATAGTTTCTTATGGGGAAACAGTCTCGAAAGATGCAATGAGGAAAATGAAACAAAGGTTAACGACTGGGAATAAATTTTTGGGTGAAAGGATAAAAAATATAAGATTTACTGATGACATTGCTATAATGAGTGAAATTGTGGAAGATTTGCAGAACCTATTGAAGGAATGAAAAATCTGATTGGCACAAACTAAGTATTGAGAACAAGGAAAATAAATACGAAAGTATTGAAGAATAAAAGAAATGAGATTATCAACAGATTTAATATCGTAACTCGAGACCATAGAGTAGATGAAATAAGCAAAATAACTCACGATGGACGAAACATGGAGTATGTATGAAGCTGAAGGACGTCTGCCAATATCAAACATCGGTTTTAATTTGGGAAGAATTTTCTGAGGGTAAACACGGACTGTATAAACACAGGAAAAGATGAAAATCGAAGTGTTTTAGATGTGTTGTTGTAGAAGGTTGTTGCAATTTTGGAATACTGATAAGATATTACGATGTTCGTTGCTGGATCAGCGAGGTGACGAGCGTGTGAGAACCACTGACAAAAAGAAGGGCAGAAGGTTAGGACATGTGTTAAAACATCAAGTGAAATTTTCCATGACACTTGAAGAAGTAGTAGATGGTAAAAGCTATTTGGAAAGACACAGACTTTAAAATATCCAACAGAGAATTGACGACAAAGGATACAAGTGCTAATCTGACATGAAGCATTTGGCATACAAGAGGAATTCGTGACACACTGCACAAACAACTTCGAAGGTTGATTATCCAGAAAAAAATTGTTCATACTCAATGAGTAGTAATGCTATCGCAATTCGGGGCCAAAAACAGTCACAATGTGTACAGGCAGTTTCCCGCCCAAGCCGGCCGCGGTGGTCTAGCGGTTCTGGCGCTGCAGTCCGGAACCGCGGGACTGCTACGGTCGCAGGTTCGAATCCTGCCTCGGGCATGGGTGTGTGTGATGTCCTTACGTTAGTTAGGTTTAAGTAGTTCTAAGTTCTAGGGGACTTATGACCTAAGATGTTGAGTCCCATAGTGCTCAGAGCCATTTTTTCCCGCCCAAGATGGCAGAAAACCACGCCCCCTTCATCTCTCTGTCTCCATGAAGCCAGATTCGTACGGAACAGTCAAGAACAACACAGGTCTCAACGGTCATTAAAATGAAACAGTCACTACGTACTCCCAAGGAAGCTCACATTTTGGCCTAATTCAAAAACATTTGAACGATCTGAATTACGCTGTATGTGTGAAATATTCACTTATTTATGAAAAATACGTAAATTTCTCCACAATATGACGTAACGTACAGATTAAGAACACTTCGAAAGAGCTTAGCTTGCTTAGTGTAAGGCAAAATGAAACGTCCAGCTGAAACATTTCCACATAAAAATTATCCCTTTATTTATGTATGTATGTATGTATGTTTTATACCGGGGACCTAGAAACGGCGGAGAGGCTGCTTCCCGCCGTAGCCTTCGGTGGTAAACAACTCCACAACAGCCCGCAGCAGTCCACCCACCCAACCGCCGCGCCGCCCCACACTGAACCTAGGGTTATTGTGCGGATACCCCCAGAAAACGTCTCATACGAGACGAATGCAACCCCAAATGTTGGCTATGTAGAGTAATTATGGTGTACGCGTACGTGGAACTGGTGTTTGCGTAGCAATCGCCGACAGAGTGTAACCAGCCCGCATTCGCCGAGGTAGATGGAAAAACGCCTTAAAAACCACCCACAGGCTGGCGGGACACCGGACCTCGATACTAAT
Organism: Schistocerca piceifrons; assembly: GCF_021461385.2. Classification (NCBI taxonomy): domain Eukaryota; kingdom Metazoa; phylum Arthropoda; class Insecta; order Orthoptera; family Acrididae; genus Schistocerca; species Schistocerca piceifrons. Next base: position 170,027,774 of record NC_060139.1, read on the forward strand.
CCGCTGGGCGGATTCGTGCCGGGGACCTGCACGCCTTCTCGCTCGGAAAGCAGCGCGTTAGACCGCGCGACTAGCCGGGCAGACCAAAATTATCCTTACTATTTATCAAAAACATGTGTGTGTGTGTGTGTGTGTGTGTAAATTAAGTACGACAATGTTACTTCCATCTTTAAATTGTCTGTACTATTCATCAAAATAGAAGAAGGTACGGGCATTTTGATGTTGAGTGTATTTTACGCTATATTTTCCCTGGTTCAAAGAAAGATGTTTTAGAAATTCTCCAGCAACACTTCAGCTCTCTAGGTACTATTTTAAGGGGAAGAGGACAATGTATATGTTTGATAATACGTTTAACCTCATATTTCCGTAATACACAAAGAGAACGTATCATAGTAAAATTATTTATCGAAATATGTACAGATTTAGACTACAAAAAACCTCGAGGTTGCTTATAGTAATCTCTCACTCTCTTTTGGTCTTCAATCCAGAGACTGGTTTGATGCAGCTCTCCATGCTACTCTATCCTGTGCAAGCTTCTTCATCTCCCAGTACACACTGCAACCTACATCTTTCTGAAACTGCTTAGTGTATTCATCTCTTCGTCTCACTCCGCGATTTTTACCCTCCACACTGCCCTCCAGTACTACATTGCTGAGCCCATGATGCCTCAGAACATGTCCTACCAACCGATCCCTTCTTCTAGTCAAGCTGTGCCACAAATTTCTCTTCTCCCCAGTTCAATACCTCCTCATTATTTATGTGATCTACCCATCTAATTTTCAGCATTCTTCTGTAGCACCACATATCGAAAGCTTCTATTCTCTTCTTGTCCAAACAATTTATCGTCCATGTTTCTCTTCCGTACATGGCTACAGTCCATACACAATCTTTCAGAAACGGCTTCTTGACATTTAAATCTGTACTCAATGTTAATAAATTTCTCTTCTTCAGAAACGCATTCCTTGCCATTAGCAGTCTACATTTCATATCCACTCTACTTCGGAATCATCAGTTATTTTCCTCCTCAAATATTAAAACTCCTTTACAACTTTAAGTGTCTCATTTCCTAATCTAATTCCGTTAGCATCACCCGACTTTATTCACCTACATTTCATTATCTTCGTTTTGCTTCTGTTGATGTTCATCTTATATCCTTCTTTCAAGACACTGTCCATTCCGTTCAGCTGCTCTTCCAAGTCCTTTGCTGTCACTGACTGAATTACAATGTCATCGGCGAACCTCAAAGTTTTTATTTCTTCTCTATGGATTTGAATACCTACTCCGAATTTTTCTTTCGTTTCTTTTACTGCTTGCTCAATATACAGACTGATTAACATCGGGGATAGGCTACAACCCAGTCTCATTCCCTTCCCAACCACTGCTTCCCTTTCATGCCCCTCGACTCTTACAACAGGCATGTAGTTTCTGCATAAATTGTAAATAGCCTTTCGCTCCCTGTATTTTACCCCTGCCACCTACAGGATTTGAAAGAGACTATTCTAGTCAACATTGTCAAAAGATTTCTCTAAATCTACAAATGCTAGAAACGTAGCTTTGCCTTTCCTTAAACTGTCTTCTAAAATAAGTCGTAGGGTTAGTATTGCCTCACGTGCTCCATTATTTCTAGGGAATCCAAACTGATCTTCCCCGAGGTCGGCTGCTACCAGTTTTTCCATTAGTCTGTAAAGAATCCGCGTTAGTATTTTGCGGCCGTGACTTATGAAACTGATAGTTCGGTAATTTTCACATCTGTCAACACCTGCTTTCTTTGGGATTTCAATTACTATATTCTTCTTGAAGTCTGATGGTATTTCGGCTGTCTCATACATCTTTCTCACCAGATGGTAGAGTTTTGTCAGGGCTGGCTCTCCCAAGGCTGTCAGTAGTTCTAATGGAATGTTTTCTACTCCTGGGGCCTTGTTTCGACTTAGGCCTTTCAGTGCTCTGTCAAATTCTTCACGCAGTATCATATCTGCCATTTAATCTTCATCTACATCCTCTTCCATTTCCATAATATTGCCCTCAAGTACTTCGCCCTTGATTAGACCCTCTACATACTCCTTCCATCTTTCTGCTTTACCTTCTTTGCTTAGAGATGGGTTTCCATCTGAGCTCTTGATATTCATTCGGTGGTTCTCTTTTCTGCAAAGGTCTCTTTAATTATTCTGTAGGCAGTATCTATCTTACCCCTAATGAGATATACCTCTACATCCTTCCATTTATCCTCTAGCCATCCCTGCTTAGCCATTTTGCACTTCCTGTCGAACTCATTTTTGAGACGTTTGTATTCCTTTTTGCCTGCTTCACTTACGGAATTTTTTAATTTTCTCCTTTCATCAATTAAATGTAATATTTCTTCTGTTACCGAAGGATTTCTACAAGCCCTCGTCTTTTTACCTACTTGATCCTCAGCTGTCCTCAATAATTCATCCCTCAAAGCTACCCATTCTTCTTCTACTGTATTTCTTTCTCCCATTCCTGTCAATCGTTCCCTTATTCTCTTCCTGAAACGCTCCACAACCTCTGGCTCTGTCAGTTTATCCAGGTCCCATCTCCTTAAATTCTCACCTTTTTGTAGTTTCTTCATTTTTAATCTACAGTTCATAACCAATAGATTGTGGTCAGAATACACATCTGCCCCTGGAAATGTCTTACTGTTTAAAACCTGGTTCCTAAATCTCTGTCTTAACATTATATAACCTGTCTCAAACCCTCTAGTATCTTCAGGCCCTTCACTATTGGAATAATTTCTTTTATCCCATCATACATTTCATCAGTCTCTTTGTCATCTGCGGAGCTTGTTGCCATATAAACTTGTACTACTGTGGTAGGTGTGGCCTTAGTGTCTTGGCCACAATAATGCGTTAACTATGCTGATTGTAGTAGCTTACCCGCACTCCTATTTTTTTATTCATTATTAAGCCTACTCCAGCATTACCCCTATTTGATTTTGTATTTATAACCCAGCGTTCACCTGTCCAGAAGTCGTGTTTCCCCTGCCACCGAACTTCACTAATTCCCACTACATCTAACATTAACCAATCGATTTCCCTTTTTTAAATTTTATAACCGACCTGCCCGATTAAGGGATCTGACATTCCACGCTCCGATCCGTACCAGTTTTCTTTCTCCTGATAACAACGTCCTCCTGAGTACTCCCCGCCCGGAGATCCGAATCGGAGACTATTTTACCTCCGGAATATTTTACCCAAGAGGACGCCATAAGCATTTAACCATACAGTAATGCTGCATGCCGGCGGGAAAAATTACGGCTGTAGTTTCCCCTTGCTTTCAGCAGTTCACAGTACCAGCACAGCAAGTCCGTTTAGGTTAGTGTTACAAGGCCACATGAGTCAATGATGAAGACTGATGCCCCTGCAACTACTAAAATGGCTGCTGCCCCTCTTCAGGAACCACGCGTTTGTTTGGCCTCTGAAGAGATACCTCTCCGTTGTGGTTGCACCTACAGTACGGCTATGTGTACTGTTGAGGCACGCAAGCCTCTCCACCAACGGCAAGGTCCATGGTTCAGGGGGGGGGGGGGCGCTTGTAGTAATATGTAAGTATAATTATGTGTGTCTGTGAACAAAATTTCGATCTTGCACAAAAATATTAAGTCGCCTCTATTATTTATTAAAATACCAAAGACATCAAGAAAAAAACATTTGCAGCACTATCATCTTACCTTAATTGTTCTATAACAGTAAAAAATTACACGATGTCCTCATAGAGCTCACATCTTGAGCAACACTTGTGGATGACCTTAGTTTTATCTGGGCATCATACATTAGAGAAACCTAAACTTCTGCGTATTATGTAGCAAAATATGCAAAGATCTGAACATTACAGAATACATATGGAATTGGTTTATGTGCTTTCGTCGAGGAGAATACCTTTATCCATATATCAAAGTTATTTGAGCCACAAACCTCAAACTATGGTGGTGTAACGTTATGTGATATGTGGTGACTATCACTATCACAGATGCTATTTGGGAATTGAAGATCAGGGAGATCACCATTAACCCTGATAGAATTGTGGGGCAATCATGGTCAGTTGACATGATCACTACCTTTATCCTTTATGCTGCTGGATGGTACAAACAAGATCGATTGACTTGGTACAAAGATCACACTAATCTCTTCAACAAGAGCACTTTAAGCTGTGACAATAGTAGCTACGCCATGTTCGTTCTGTAACGTTATAAAACGAACCATTACATATTTTGGTAAATAATCCAGCCAATTGTCGGTTTCCTTAATTCATGGTACAAAGTCCGAACTAATCTCATGGACAAGTACTGTTCAACTCATATCAGTAGTACCAGTAAGAGGGCTATGTTATTTTCTATTTTACTGTTACTAAACAAATAAATTACGACAGTAGTAAGACATGAATTTATACTTGCTACATATTTTAATAAATAATGCAGACCATATTATTTTGGTTCATAATCAAATTTTCTTTTATGCTCATAGATACGTGATTATACTTGCGTATTATGATAAGCAACCTGCGTGTGTATTGTACTCGAAATCTTTACATGTTTTCACTTTGGTGCAAAGATCGTATTTTTGAGATATCGAACTGTCCTCTCTGTATGGAAGCTTGTATCACTATTGCTTCTGAGTATACTGAGTTCTATTTACATATCATACTTCATACACTACAAAGTTTTACTTGCTTATTAGAAAACTATGTAGTTTAAATGATGCAGTACATTAAACATACAGAGAAGACATCATGTTCTTAGCATGGTTTGCTGTGCTTGATAATCAGAAAAATGATACACCAGAGAATAAATATTCTACCACAGGTACATAACAGATCAAATGTAATAGGATATCAATATTAACCAGTCAAAAATATTCATTACACTCAGTAAAATTCTTCCACGTCTATGACCGCACTGTCAGTGTGTAGAACTTTTAGGTATTGACAGTGCGGTCAAGACCTGGAGGAATTTTACTGTGATAATGGCCGTGCAAACCTCACCTTACATTTGACATCCAGTATAATTTTCTAACGCAGAACATGACGTGTTTTCTAGGTCTGAAGGTGGTTGTTACCGACCGACATTAATAACCTGATTACAAATAAACGATGTAATCCAAGACTGGAATTACAATAACATTTTTACTGGATCGCTGAAAACCTTTTCTTGACTATGTGACTATGCAACAACTTGTAATGATGTGTTATCTTATTTGCCATAAAACGGTGGTTGGTTGGATGAATAATTACTGGAAATTTTCTAAAAACACCTAGGGACCGCTATTCGATCATAGTTCTACCAGTAATATAGCCTCATGCACATCTAAGATCGGAATACCAATATCTTCACGTATTATGATAAATATTACAGACAGTTTAGACCAGGAAATAGCGTTGTGCCACAGGCATATTTTAGGTGTCAAGCGCAAGTGTCAAATTAGCTGTTCTCTGTCAGTAGCTGACAGTTACAGAATAGTGATTCGTAGTAATTCACACTGCCTATTTGTTTCTTCCCACTGTCACTGTTTGCCTCTTTAGCACATTATTTTAGCTAACATGTGTTTTGTACAGTGGGGTTCAATTGTGTACATAGCCCCATTTAAGCCTGAAATGAAGTGTTAGCTGTCTAATTATTGTGCTATTTTAGCCACATGTGGTTTTTACTCCTATAGAACAATTTAGATTTGAAAATATCATTCGGGAATTTAATTTGAGAGCTTGTAGCTGTGTTTCAAGCACTGACTGCAAGAGATACTTCGAATATGAAACTAATATTGTGGAACTTGACGTAAACATTATGCTCGTGGGCTACTGCTGTTTAAACTATGAGTTGGATTACTAATGCCAGGTCACATCTGTGTGGTCAATATCTTTACGTGTCAGTAATACTATAGTTTAAACACAGAGCATAATTCATATTGTTTGAGTACTTTTGAGCACCTCTGGTGTGTGCGTGTTTCATTTTAAAGGCCAGTTAAATAATGGGCTGAGACCAGATGTTTCCTATTAATTAATTATAAAAGACTATACAGTGACTGGTTGATTCGTTTTTATTCTCCTGTGTAAATACTTCTTTTTTTCGGTGTTTCATTTTAAGGTCCAATAAAGTGCTGTGCTTTGTCTGTTACTTAAAGGCTAGATTTGATGACATCTAAGGTAGAGGTGGGGCTCAGAAAGGGGCATGGGCTGCTCCCATCTTGAACTGTGAAGCCATACACAATGCCAAGCAGCACACGTTTAGTGTTCGGTTCGGAACCGAACACTAAATATGTGCTGCTCGGCATTCGTACCGCGGCTCGGAACCGCTACTGCATTCCTTATTTTACGAATGTAACTTTTGCCGTACATAAATGTGGCTTTAACATAACTTACTGATTGCGGTTTAAGCTTTAACAGGGTTAGTCTGGTAATACGAATATCATTACTTTTCCCTTGTGGCTTAATAATTTTTCTCCACGTATTTCTTTATAGTAGTTTCCAAACATGAATTACATCTTTTATTAATGCATTGTCACGATATTTCTGGAAACTATTGGTAAAAGTTGCTATTTTTGAACGTTGAGGTAGTAAGTTCAGTTGTACGTTTACGTCTTTGATATATCTGGGTCATACAGATATGGAAAGTGAGCTTTCAGTTGCTGTTTGAATATAGAATCATCGAAACTTACCCACTTGTCGCCCAGGTACTGTCACATCGGAAAGCGCGCACCAACCAGAGTGACAGACGCTACATCCTTGTTGTGGGATTATTATACATCATATTTCAGCAGGTTTGTTTAATATCGTGTGTTCATATCATCGAAAAGTAATAAAGACAATCTGTATAAAAATAAAGTTCCTATCATCTGTGTTATTACTTATCTAAGAACTTTTTCCATAGTTCTCAAGTAAAAATCTTGGAACGTGTTGTAAGTCTCTTCCTGTTGTTTCTTAACTTACGAAATCGGAAAATAATGGAACATCCCCACTGTGTAGATTGGTTTCGTAGACTTCCGCACTCCTAGAAGTGCTTCTGCTGTAGGAATCGTCGGTTGCGACACAAATGTGTTGGAGCCCCATCATGCATAAACCACGCCTCATTTTCTTTGCAGTGCAGCGTGTCGTAGCAAGTTTGGAAAAGTGTTGTTTTTGATCTGCTTGCATACAGCGTGCTCCGACAGGATATGAACTTAGCAGGTAGCCACGTACAATTCCACACACAAGACTAAACTACTACTAAGTTGTTCCATGACAAATTTCTTCAGTTCAGAAATACTGGATGCGCAAGTTCATCTTCTCACTTCTTCAGTGGTGTCTTATCGCTAAACAAGACAGAATGCATACTGGTTTCGCCATAAACGCATACTGTGTCCGCTACATGACATTAAACACCAGCAATTATTGAATGATTCGGCGTCTTTTATGAATATGTAATTTTTTCACAGTTGAACAGGGCTGTTTCTATACAAACTAGCGCGACTGCACTTCAAACCCTCAGGCGATTCTTCACGAAATGCTTAAGTAGCGTGGTTAAACGGAAGCGCCTAGTGAATCAACACACTGCACTCGTAAAACAGGAAAAACTCAAATGTACACAAATGTCAAATGCATATATGCCGCTATAGAAACACATTACCCTCGAGACTACTACAATTCCATCATTATAGTTTCCCCCATTAGCAATGTCCTTGTGTAAATATCTGAAGTATAAATAATTATTTCAAAACTTAGTTTTAATTCTGAATGTGTTGAATAAGTGAAGAGCCGAAAGTTTTTTTGGACGTGCAGTAGTAAGTTTTTTTCTTCCTTTGGCGTGATAAATCCACCTGTGAAATTTAGGAAAGTACTTGTGCTACAATTTTTTAAACACGTGTCTATTTGCAGCTGCAGCTCTCACTTCGTTTACTCTCATTTTAGTACGTAATGTACCAAATTCGTACCGTGCATCGGTAAACCAGTAGCGCAAAATACTCTGGTAAAATAGTACCAAAAAGACCACATGTAACTGCGTCCGAAGCGCAAACAATAAACATATTCGTAAACAGCCGACCGACAGCAGAACACTGCGTCGTTGTAGTAATTAAGTACGTTACGCACCATGTAATTTGGAAGCAGCAGAGAAGATATGCTCAGTGACAGACAGGATACAGTAATTAAAACAATAGGGTAGGCGAAATATTATGAAAAAACGAGTACGAAAAAAGCGCACGTTGGTTGAAGCCGGGCGTGAACGAATACTGCGAGCTGCTGGGATGCTTTATTAATCACAAATGGGTCCTCACGCAGCCAACGCTCTGGAGAACAATTACGTTACAAAAGCGCTGCTGCCATTACTGTGGTACTTCCTATTTTAAATGCAGTGTAACAGCCGAAATATAATTGTCAGATTTTAAATTTGCCGAGTTGAAATGGAAAATGTGGCCACAGTTGTAATAATAAATCACCACCCTTTCTTGTTGCAGATGTGAATAACTCATTAAAAAGCATACAAATGCGTTCGTAGGCAATTGTTGTAGCATAATCTTCGTGGATAGTGCTCTAGCGTGAATGTCTTCATGCAAATCAAGTATTATTCAGTATAACGCAGAGAGAGACCGACTGTGATGTGCTTGCTGTTGACTGTGAGAATACTTCAAAAATACATGTTCCAAAAGGTAGGCATTTTAAAATAAAAAGTTTCAATACTAAAATCAGACAACTATATTTTTGAGAGGCACTTGGTTTTGTTACTTGCGTACAATCACTCGACTTAAGCGCTAAGAACGCTAAGCTAGGAATACAAAGCACCCTACACCTTAACTAAAATCGCAGGTTCTGCGTCATCAATCCATGAGACAATTCTTATATTTATTTTTATTTTTGTGTGAGAAGTTTTCAAACTAGTAATATAATTCAATCAAATAAAAAGTTTACATCATATTATTAATTTTACCCAATATTAATTAAGTTCCACTATTAAGATCAGTTTTCTGCGTTGAATGCAATTACCAAATATGAATTCACATGCATTGCATTTTTAATTGTGTCCGTAATCCTACAAGCATCGGTTCTTTAAAGAAGAGAAGGTCCCTTAGAATGTTCTGGTCAATTCACCTTCAACTTTAAGAAGAACGAATTTCTCAGGTGTCCCAGTGTTTATGACACCAAATGCACATGTTACTGTAAACAATATAAAGAGAAAGTTGCTTGTTTTGAGAAATTGTGCCCTAAGGTCCTAGTAAAATCTATTAAATAAAATACTTTAGGTACAGCCATTGTGATTTATTTATTCATTTGAATCATTATTTTCAGACATGCAAACATAACGACACATTTTTAAAATTGTAGGTTCTATTCAAAATTAACAGTTAAAAATACGCCAACAACTACTTAACATTGTTTACTTGGAAAGTTAGTGCACTTGTCATGTCTTACATTTGACTTACCACGGTTTACCTGTTGGACGAGTTTAAGAAACATTACTCTCATAATCATTTTCTTGGGCCTTTGTCCCACTTCAACGCAGGGTTGGCCCTGTTACTATGGATCTGGCAATGTTAGTGTCACAGGGTAGCCGGACTGCCTTCCTGTCGCCAACCCGAACACACTGGGATGGAAGCAATGTACCCCAGCTATCTGCGTCTACTGTAAACCATGAAATAGTGCAAATGTTTTCAAATGTCTTCGTATCGTGTGACTGAGGCGGGACATGGGGACCAGCCCAATATTCACCTAGTGGGATATGGAAAACCGCCCAAAAACCACATTCAGGCTAGCTGGCACACCGGCCCTCGTCGGTAATCCGCCAGGCGGGTTCGATCCGGAGCCGACGCGCCTACCCGAGTCCAGGAAGCAGCGAATAAGCCGTCTCGGGTAACCAGGCGGGTTAACGAAACGTTACTGTGAAACCCCCAAAAAATATAAATTTAAAAGGTCCGAATCTTTCCAGTTTATGATGCTAAGATTTCCTTTACGAATTTTTGCAGTAATAAAGTATAAAAACCTAAAAAATTGATCTATTATTCAGTACAATATAAAGGGGCGTTAAATAAATAATCCAACAAACTTTTTCTTAAAGGACCTTCGTTTTATTCAGGATTCCAGTACACCATATTATTCTACACTCTTTTGGCTACAAAATCCTATTTTTACACATAATCTCCATTCAATGTGACGGCTTTACGCCCCTTCATGGGAGGGTATGTATGCCGGCATGGTACCTCTACCGTCTTCTGCATTGTTGAAAGTGCGTACGAATTAATCACGCCAGTTGTTTCTTGGGCGAGCGTATCTCTGGTATCTGATAAGGAGAACAGCACAAAAATGGTACAGTCTCCAATTACCTAGCTCTTTAAGTGAGTCTAACACTGTAACATGGAATTCCGTAGTCTGCCTGTATTCGAAACATACATAAACAGTTCTACGGAAGACGCCGTACCGAAATCAAAATTACTTTCCGAACTATTTTGTTGATATTTTTGAGTCTTTCAAATCAAAATGCACTTTAGTAATCGTAAACCCATTTGTTTCCCCCAAGTTAAATGACAATTCCATAAAACTCAATACTTATAATGACAATTGCAGACTAGCTCGTAAAGGCAAGCAGAGATATTAATTGTTGCTTTCAGAAGCAGTTAACTTTGTGCATGCTCCAAACTACTTTCTCTAAAAATATTTTCCCAGTACTCTTGTTTTTGGTAAATCAGTGTAGAAATTAACTTTTTTCTTTAAATTTTTCTCTTACCACAATACGCAGACGTAACAAAAAGAGAGTTGAAGTTTAGCAGGAGAAGAACTATCCAGTACAGAATGAAGCAATACACAACTGAGAGCTTCAGGTTCCTCGTAGTGCTTTATTCTTAGCTATTTTGACCGTTTAGCTCTCAGTATTATTTAAATACTTGTCTCTAAATTTTACTTATATTTCGTTATGTTTTCTGTACGCTAAGAACCTTACTACCACATCTTGACATCGAAATAAAAAATTGATTACATACCACTCTACCGGTCGACGAAGGAGCCAACGTGTTATTGCATGGAAACCTCCCCATCATCCTCATACTGCTTCCCGTGGAGTGCATCCTTCATTGGGCCTAACAGACAGAAGTGGGAAGGTAAGAGATCCGAGCTGTTTTGTGGATGAGGAAGACCAATTGAGTGACGTTTTGTCAGCTCCTCTTGGTTGTACAGACGTGTGCAAGGCCTTGCATTCTCATGGAGAAGGAGAAATTCGTTTACATTTATGTGGCGACGAACATACTGCAGGATTCACAGCCGTGTGCAACCGGCAGGCAAGTGGGATATCGGACGGGTGTGAGTGACCTTGTTGCTATGGTGACAGATCGCTCTCCCAACGAGTCACCATGCTTTTGTGCACTGCTATGTCCCCTTAGATATTTTGCAAGTGTCTGCGAACGTCTGCGATGCTCTAGTTTTTCGCCAGAAGAAACTCAATGACATCTCCCTGTTTGAAAAGCACCAGCATTGCAGACGTCATTTTGAGGGCTACGTCTATAGCTGCGACTTGTCAAAACTTCATGAAACTCTAGGGCTGAAGGGGGAACATTATGCAATGTCTCACAACAAATTACGCGTTTTTTTAACGGAACATGGCTGAGGAAGAAACGTGTTGCTTTACTTACTGAACGCCCCTCGTAAAATGAATTTTATCGTCACCTTCCTACAGGACTTAAAAGACTTTAAAGTTTCTGGCTTCACACTGTGACGTAAATCCTGGTAACGGACAGTATTTTGTTTACTTAACCTAATAATTATTCGCAATGACCCGATTAGCAACAAATTTTGAGACGCACTTACTCTCAATAACATTTTCATGATCTTTTTCGGAGTCGTAGCTATCGACATAATCCTCGAATTTTGCTGGCAGGATCACCGCACATGTTACTTAGTACTACGAGCCACAGTTTTGGCAGTAATCACTGTTTAAACATACATATCCTGAAAAAGTTAACATTACTTCCGAAATAAGAGTGATTTCAGGTGTGCCGCAGGGGAGTGTCATAGGACCTTGCTATTCATAATATACATAAATGACCTTGTGGATGACATCGGAAGTTCACTGAGGCTTTTTGCAGATTATGCTGTGGTGTATCGAGAGATTGTAACAATGGAAAATTGTACTGAAATGCAGGAGGATCTGCAGCGAATTGGCGCATGGTGCAGGGAATGGCAATTCAATCTCAATGTAGACAAGTGTAATGTGCTGCGAATACATAGAAAGATAGATCCCTTATAATTTAGCTACAAAATAGCAGGTCACTAACTGGAAGCAGTTAATTCCATAAATTATCTGGGAGTACGTATTAGGAGTGATTTAAAATGGAATGATCATATCAAGTTGATCGTCGGTAAAGCAGGTGCCAGACTTTCTTTGGAAGGATCCTAAGGAAATGCAATCCGAAAACAAAGGAAGTAGGTTACAGTACGCTTGTTCGCCCACTGCTTGAATACTGCTCAGCAGTGTGGGATCTGTACCAGATAGGGTTGATAGAAGAGATAGAGAAGATCCCACGGAGAGCAACGCGCTTCGTTACAGGATCATTTAGTAATCGTGAAAGCGTTACTGAGATGATAGATAAACTCCAGTGGAAGACTCTGCAGGAGAAACGCTCAGTAGCTCGGTACGGGCTTTTGTTAAAGTTGCGAGAACATACCTTCACCCAAGAGTCAAGCAGTATATTGCTCCCTCCTACGTATACCTCGCGAAGAGACCATGAGGATAAAATCAGAGAGATTAGAGCCCACACAGAAGCATACCGACAATCCTTCTTTCCACGAACAATACGAGACTGGATAGAAGAGAGAACCGATAGAGGTACTCAGAGTACCCTCCGCCACACACTGTCAGGTGGCTTGCGGAGTATGGATGTAGATGTAGATGTAACGAGAATCTGAAATTGGAGACAGAGCTTCCTTATCTCGGTTTATCGTGGAACTGTCAACTGATATGAGTAACATACATCACGTAACATGGTTTACACACACTGTTCCTCATCGACTGTCCCCCATCATTGTTTACAGTCGAAGTCTTCAAGCTCCTGACCTGTATGTGGTACAGTAAGATAATTTTGCATGTCCTTTCAGTGATACATGCGGGTAACGCCTGCAAAATGGGTTGCGAATAAAGTTAGTAATAAAGAAGTAATAAATCGAAACTTCGTACCTGAGGCTGAAGTTTTACTTTATGAAGATCAAAAATATAGTAAGTGGTAAACAGTCTTCTCTTCTTTATTTTCTAGTGAGATGGTGTTAGCGTTAAAAGTGTTCAAATGATTTAAATAATCTTTAAAGTGTCTACAAGACGTTAGGTATTCTCGATCTTTTTTACTGGATCGATACACTTCGAGTAATTTGTGCGCCTTAATCACTGCAGATGTTCATATGCACATATTCTAAATTTAATACTTGACTTATTGTATTAAAAGTTTAATGTAAGAATATACCACTTAATGAGCAGATTATGCCAGATTTTTGAGTACTAAAATTCGCTCAATAATTATATGAAACAGTGAAACTCACACTTTTCTTATCTCCGAAATCTGATAGGCAACCTACAACTGAACGTACACTATGTGATCAAAAGTATCCGGACACGTGGCTGAAAATGACTCACAAGTTCGTGGCGACCTCCATCGGTAATGCTGGAATTCAGTATGGTTTTGGCCCACCGTTAGCGTTGATGACAGCTTTCACTCTCGTAGGCATACGTTCAGTCAGGTGGTGGAAGCTTTCTTGGGTAATGGCAGCCCCTTCTTCACGGAGTGCTGCACTAAGGAGAGGCATTGTTGTCGTCGGTGAGGCCTGGCACGAAGTCGGCTTTCCAAACCATCCCAAAGGTGTTCTACAGGATTCAGGTCAGGACTCTGTGCAGGCCAGTCCATTACAGAGATGTTATTGTCGTGTAACCATTCCGCCACAGGCTGTGCATTATTATCAGGTGCTCGATCGTGCTGAAAGATGCAGTCGCCATCCTCAATATGCTCTACAACAATGAGAAACAAGAAGGTGCTTAAAACATCAATTTAGGCCTGTGCTGTGATAGTGCCATGCAAAGCAATAAGACTGCAAGCCCCCTCCATAAAAAAAACACGGCCACACCATAATAACAGCGCCTACGAATTTTACTGTTAGCCCTACACACGCTGGCGGATGAAGGTCACCGGACGTTGCCAAACCCACATCCTGCCATCGGATCGCCACATTGTGTACCGTGATTCGTCACTCCACACAACGTTTTCCCACTGTTCAATTTTCCAATGTTTACGCTCCTTACACCAAGCGAGGCGTCGTCTGGCATTTACCTGCGTGATGTGTGGCCTATGATCAGCCCCTCGACCATGAAATCCAAGTTTTCACACCTCCCGTCTAACTCTCATAATACTTGCAGTGAATCCTGAGGCAACTTTTAATTCCTGTGTGATGGTCTGGATAGATGTCTACCTATTACACATTACGACCCTCTTCAACTGTCGTCGGTCTCTGTCAGTCAACAGACTACGTCTGCCTGTACGTTTTTGTGCTGTACGTGTCCCTTGACGTTTCCACTTCACTATCACATCACAAACAGTGGACCTACGGATGTTTAGGAGTGTGGCGATCTCGCTTACAGACGTATGACACAGGCGACATCCAATCACCTGACCAAGTTCGAATTCCGTGAGTTACGCAGAGCTCACCATTCTGCTCTCTCACGATGTCTAATGACTACTGAAGTCGCTAATATGGAGTACCTAGCAGTAGATGGCAGCACAATGCACCTAATACGGAAAAGGTATGTTTTTAGGAGTGTCCGTATACTTTTGATCACATAGTGTAGGTGACAGTGTGCCCATGTGCCCACAGCAACTACGTTATTTCAGTCAAAAGCTGTTGTACAACAGAGAAATAACTATGGAATCAGGCGGTGTTATATGAGCGGATAAGGTGTGGCAGGGGCATTCCTATCCACAAGTGCACAGAGGGTACAGCGTAACAAATACTTGGTGCAAATGTATCTTGAAGCAGCCATAATGAAGATCAGCTTCAGAAAGCTGCTATAACGTCAACCGTTATCATATCAATGGTACATTGCTAATTAATCATGTATTCAAACTCTTCGCTACTTCTGGAGGGATTTTGCCATTTTTTTCACACAACGACGTAGATGACGCAAAAACAGGTGGGAGGAATCCGTTGACTATGATGACCAAATCGTCCACCGTAAAACTGAAAATAAAATAAAGGTTTATGTTTCGTTGGCCAGGTACCACAGTAATAAAAAATTTATGTAATGACAACATTTTCGCCATCATTTGCCGCTGACAGGCATGTGGATGGGCCAACTCGCTGTACTACCACCAACAATATAATAGCGTAACAGCCTAAAATGGCCCGTTGTGGAAAATAAGTAAAAAGTGCAGTCGATGGTGCTAATGTTATCATGTCAGTAACAAGAACCGAAATTAATTAATACGCTGGAAATTACATCCTACCTACTGTTGTCGGACATATATTGCAACGTTCTATGTGTTACAGGAAACAGAATGCCTCTTGCAACTTGCTTTTCGCTCTACGTCCGTGAAAAAGTAAGCCTTGTCTCTGAGTGACGACTGAGGGCATCGAGTGAAATGTAGAAGCGGGGAAATAAACTTTGACATGCCATGTCTTCAAAATATGATTCTTATTAGCGGTTGAAGATCGTGTCCATTCCGAGAAACGGAGAAACGGTGAAATAAATTTTGACATGCCACGTATTCATAGGCTGGCCGGAGTGGCGAGCGGTTAAGGCGCTACAGTCTGGAACCGCACGACCGCTACGGTCGCAGGTTCGAATCCTGCCTCGGGCATGGCTGTGTGTGATGTCCTTAGGTTAGTTAGGTTTAAGTAGTTCTAAGTCCTAGGGGACTTATGACCACAGCAGTTGAGTCCCATAGTGCTCAGAGCCATTTTTGAGCCACGTATTCATAGCACACCCTTCCGGTGTGCAATAGACAAACGACCTCTGCTTCACATCAACGACAGAGGAAAAGTAAGTTTATGATGGACGTAAATAAGACACTAATACGTATCTTGTAAAGACCAATGAAAGTTGCTGCATGGCGCATGTAATTAGCTGTACAGCGTGCGCGTGAGTGCAGGACTTTGAAGTAAACGGAACAAAGTCAATTTGAGTTCCATTGCACCAAGCGCTGCATCCATTTTCAAGTAAATACATTACATGTTTTAAATCGTTTTTGCGCCATTATCTCCATATAGCTCTTGAATTATTCAGCTACCGTAGAGTTCAAAATATTCCAATTTTTGGAATGAAATTACTTTCTGTACCGATTACTTGAGGCGATAATTGATAATAAACTTATGGCTGCGTGCAGTGTTAACAGTCAGATCATGGAATTAAATGCTTCCCGTCACTGGATGTCTTGTTATTAAGGCAGACGTTGTTAGCGGGCTGTAAGCGCGGAACTGCTATTTCCACCGCCAGCAAAACACGCAAATGGAACATTTATCTTAGAAGTACACCGCGACAACTCCGAAACACTGACGTAACACGCGCAGCTAATGTGCAGGTAGGTAAACAAGAAACCACCGGAAAATACACGCTGATCTTTGCGATGTCCTTGAGTCAAATGACCGAGTCTGTCCCTAGGGGTTTGTGGCGGGGGAGTTTAAATCTCACTTCGGAAGATTTCGTTTCCAAGTGGTTCCCAAAATCGTTCACGACAAATGTAGGGAGGGTTTCTCTGAAAACGGTACTGCACATCTTGTATGTTGAAGTGGTACCTCTCTCTCCAATGATCTCACTGTCGATCGAACATTAAGGCCTAATACTTCCTCCACTCGTTTTTCGAAATGGCAAGGTCGACTTATTTCTTACGAGTTGATATCAAACTCCATATATCGTCGTTTTATTAGACCGAGGGGTGTGAAAGTATTTTAAAAGCAAAAGTGTGTTATTGTTCGTTCAGTGATACTTACTACTGTCACTTACCTCTATTTTTATCCATCAAATGGCGCTGCTTCGATCCCATTTTGCATTGAACTAACAATCTTCTGTCAACGTTAGAGCGTAACCCAGTAGGTGTATCTTGACTGTCCTCAAGGTAACATAATGATGTCAAATTAGTTCCTGAATGAAAGAACATATCTCGTGTGAATGAATGCCAGTAATAATTACGTTTCGCTGCAATCATTCAATACCTTTCTGAGTGAAAAATACTCCCAGGAAATGAAGTTAAAAAAATGTTCAAATGTGTGTGAAATCTTATGGGACGAACACACACACCCATGCCCGAGGGAGGACTCGAACCTCCGCCAGGACCAGCCGCACAGTCCATGACCGCAGCGCCTAAGACCGATCGGCTAATCCCGCGATCCCCAGTTTCATTCGGTGCTGAGGTGCTGTTCTAACATAGTTGGAGAGCCTCTGCAATGCTGTTTGAGTTTAGGGGGAATACCAAGTGGACTCATGCATGAATGCGAATCTGAATTGAGGAGAAAAGCTTGCTAGGGTAATCTGTCCAGTTGCGCACATCGCTGTCGCATAACTAAGCAGCCACAGAAAGCTGAATTTTGCATCACGTTTTGACCCAAGCCGGAGCTACCTTTACCGGTTAATCAACTGTCTTGAAATACATTGTAGAATGGAGTAGCGCGAGATAGATCTAACTGTATGTTTCCAGAAGTTATTTTATGTAGACGACCAGTTCAGACACCTCATTAATGCCATCTTCACGTCGTTATGAATTACGTGTATAGAGAATCACATACATCGATAGTGTATAACCGGAGCCAACAATACCTGGATTTCATGAATATTTTCAGAAGCGTGTGCTTTGTAGATTTGACGACAACTTAGAGTTGTTGTCAAGTGTTCGAAATATTGAATACAGAAATACGGAATCCAGGTACATGATTACTCCGCAATTCACAATTAAATCCCTGGTAGAGAGTTCACCGAACCACCTTCAAGTTATTTCGGTATCATCCCACTCTCGGGCACGGGGAAAACAAGAACTTAAATCTTTGTGTAATAGATGTGAGTTCTCTTATTTTTTATAATCATTTCTCCAGACGCAAGGGTGTGACAACAGAATATATTCGCAACAGAATGAGAAAGTTAGTGATTGAACTTTCACGGAAGATCCTGCGGCAACGAAAAACGCCGTTGTTTCAATGATAGCCACATCAACCTTCGTGTCATGTCGTGTCTCTCTATCCCCTGTTTCACGACAGTACAAAACTAGCTGCTCTTCCTTGAACTTTTTCGCTGTCCTCCGTCAGTGCCATCTGATGCTGATACTACACCTCACAGCAATACTCCAGTAGGTGGATAAGCGTGCTATAAGCTGTTTCCTTAGCAGACTTGTTGCACTTTCTACGTGGTTCTGCCAATAAGTCGCAGTTTTTGGTTTGCTTTACCCACAACATTATCTACGTGAACTTTCCAGTATACATTATTCGTAACTGTAATCTCTACTCCTGAGATGCATGCATCGAGGTATTGATTGACAATACATGGAGTGCAAAGGGAGATGATGATGGCATTAATGAGAGGTCGAAGCAGTTCGTCTAAACAAAATAAAAATTTCTGGAAACATAAGGCAGTTTTGTGATGTTTCGTTGGTAAATACCTGACCAATAGCTGTCCCGTATCCATAACGGATCGAGAGATTGAGTATATTAGCGTTGTATCGAACATACGTGGCAATCCCTTCTGCAGGGTGACTACGTGTGTTCTCTAATAGGTCCCTTCAGGTCATGATGGGACCAATGACTCAATGAATTTCAGAAACGCTGGAAATTAAAGAAGACTGTAGTGGACCTGTACGAATATATATGAACTAAACTTTTGTCTGTAACGGTCTAGTTGAGCCGTGCAACACAGATGTTGTTCCCCTAAATGATCTTAAGTTGGTTCCTGATGACCACTGAAACATTCGCAGCTTCAGTTCTGCAATCGTATCAACCAGTGTGCCGCTCACTTCATTTGTGGAATGACCACTAACCGGAGAAATGCAGCGGAATGATGTCAGATGAAGACTGAAGTTATGGAGTCTTTTCGATATATACTTCTACGGCCGTGTTGGGGCTTTATATGTGATCTTAAATGAGGCGCAAAAAGGAGCGATGCTCAATCGTGCGTCTACCACATTACTCAGCCACGGTCCTAGGGAGCAGTTTGATACCCATTTCATAGGGATTTTATCGAAAATCTGCCATTTGAAATACTTTGTACAGACGACGACAATACATGATGTTGAAGTGGTGGTTCGTAAGTACACATTTACAGTTATCTCACAAATGGCTCGTTGCCAGACTCATGTAAAATGGAACGTGTTAGCTTCTATAACCATACATTTTCGCTCTAATCAGTTTTCACTGTGAATTATGTACATTCAGTACAGGGCACCAACATTCTTCATGCGACGCCAAATCGCCAGTGAAAACATTCACGATTCAAAGCGCGAAGAAGCATCAATTATAAAAAGTGGATGCCAACTTTGCGCCGAGAGAGTAACGATTTGTTACTTATAATCGAGGATGATCTCACCGATCAATCCCGCGACGAACGGAGGTGATCTCTATACAACAAATGCGCCTGTGAATTCTGGGTCACACAAGCACTGACAGTTTCTATCTATGAAGATGACTCAAACAGATGGGAACAAAACATTAAAAAACAGATTTTGGAGGAAAGCCAGAAGTTGGAAGAAATATTTTTTACTGATTGCTTTGACTCGTCAGAATGAGTGGAAATAACAGTTCTAAGTAGTTGGTTGTTCACGCTGCCGATGTCAGAGATTAAGCAACACTGGTCAACAAAAATAGTGATTGCGACCTTTAACTGTCCTAAAAAATTAATTTCAACAGTCGCCGCTACCCCTGCAGGCAGTGCCGGCTCTTCCTATGTTATAAAATAGTTTTTGTACTTAGACTATGTCCTGTCAGCCGGAAGTCTTAAATGACGATTAGCAAGAGAGGAGGTCGAGACCAGGAAACCGGCATATGATAGCTAGGATAACGTAAGGATGGAGGTAAAGAAATCAATAAATAACTTCGTTATAGATGTGATAGTTGTTTTCATATAATTGTTACCTGCGGCTGTACTCGCACGTCATTAGTAGTATTATGACGAGAGATCGTGAGAAAGTAAGCTGTTGTACGTGCAATAACGTCAGCTGATCTCACTTGTCTACCTATACAGGTGAGTATAGCTCATGAGGTGGACCACTTTCCCCTCTCCCTTTCGACGGCTACCCAAACGCAAGACGACGCGGCTCACGCAATGTCGCTTTCGAGTAGTGCGTTCAAATGGTTCAAATGGCTCTGAGCACTATGGAACTCAACATCTATGGTCATCAGTCCCCTAGAACTTAGAACGACTTAAACCAAACTAACCTAAAGACAGCACACAACACCCAGCCATCACGAGGCAGAGAAAATCCCTGACCCCGCCGGGAATCGAACCCGGGAACCCGGGCGTGGGAAGCGAGAACGCTACCGCACGACCACGAGATGCGGGCCGAGTAGTGCGTGTGGAGGGGCATGGGCATCCATATTTCGGCGACTTATGAGTCGATGATGAGGACAATACAGACGCGTAGTGTGTCTTGGAGAAAATACGACGTGGCTGGGAACAGAACCCCCTGGCCCCTTGATGGAGGGCCACCAAACCTATCCACAGGACCACAAGCTCTTGACACCCATCCGTAGTTTTGTTGTGATGACTGCTGGTGACGGTACTAAATTAAAAAGTGGATTTTCTCAAATTATCAAATGGCGTTAAACTGACGAAGAAAGAAAAATAAATAATTTGTACTTCGGTGCGGCATAAGTTTTGTAAGATTTTTACACGCTGCAACGTCAGCTGCCCTCACGTATCTGCCTGTTACACACAACTGCGCTGGTATATCATAATAAAATGCAGCCTCAAGAAAACTCTCTCAATTTCTACACATAGGGCGATGACGTCTCCCTGTTTTTTATACAGCATTTAAATAATGTCATCATTGTGAATCTTCAAGCAACTCAGGAACTATACGAGATACGTGGTGTTCAGCAGCTAAAGTGCAATGGACTTGTCACTGATGTTAGTGCGGAAGTATGGCTTGCAAAAGTTGAGGACTATATAAACAAAAGGTCCAGAGTTCGATTCGCGGTCCGGCACACAGATTTTAATCTGCCAGGAAGTTTAATATCGGCGCACACTCCGCTGAAGAGTGAAAATCTCATTCTGGATACATCCCCAAGGATGTGTCAAAGCCATGTCCCCGCAATATATTTTCTTCCAGATGACCTAGTTCTGCAAGGTTCACAGGAGAACTTGCAAGTTAGGAGACGAGGTACTGGCCGAAGTAAAGCTGTAAGGACCGGGGCGTGAGTCGTGCTTGGGTAGCTCAGATGGGAGAGCACTTGCCCGCGAAGGGCAAAGGTCCCGAGTTCGAGTCGCGCTCCGTCGCACAGTTTTAATCTGCCAGGATGTTTCATATCAGCGCACACTTCGCTGTAGAGTGAAAATCTCATACTGGAAACATTCCCCAGGCTGTGTTAAAGCCATGTCTCCTCAATATCCTTTCTTCCAGGAGTGCTAGTTCTGCAAGGTTCGCAGGAGCGTTTCTGTGAGGTTTGAAAGGTAGCGGCAGAAGTGAGGCTGTATGGAGGGGGCGTGAGTCGTGCTTTGGTAGCTCAGATGGTAGAGCACTTGCCCGAAAAAGCAAAGGTCCCGAGTTCGAGTGTCGGTCCGGCGCCGAGTGTTGCTTTGCCACGAAGTTTCATTGCCTTCATTACCTTCAATCATATTGTATAAAACACATCAAACAATAAACGAATTTTACTATTTAATACTTTCAAAGATTAAATAGCATTTGCAAAGAGTAATTATTGTTCCATATTTCACGTGATATTCTTTAAATCAATAAATATGTCGTACTATGCACTTAGCCTATGTTATTCCTCAGCGTTCAAGCTATCACCATAACAAATTCCATCGATATCGGTTCAGTGGTTTACTCATGAAAGCGTGACAGCAGAGTTAGTTTCACGTTTATAATGTTACTAAGGATTAGGTTGCTAGGGGTATCCCAAAACGTACCTAGACTACCTCGGATAGCGTTTTTGGAATATCGTACTTCAGAAATTTACTGCTGAAACATAAAATATACTACTGGAGTGGCTTGCAACAAAATTTTTAACAAAGTAAGTTAACGAGTCTTCCGCCCCAATGGCCATAAAATAAATCTCATCTCCGGCTGCGGTACGGCGTAGGATGGAAACTTCACTAAACAAAAATTTTCGGTCGCTTCGATTCCCCCACCGTCTCCATTGCCTTAGCACCGCCGGAACTTTCATTGAGTTTTAACTGCACTTATAAATTGCTTCGATGGTTTTATCGGATCGGGGAGGGGACCTGGAAGTAGCATCGAAGACGGTCCCCGAGGAACCGGCATCACCGGAGTTTGGAGGGAGCTCCGAGCTGGCTGGAGCTATCCGCGTCTCCCGTGCTCTACCGACAGCGGACGGCGATAAGTGGCAAGAGGAGGAAGTCCGCCGCGCGAGCCGAAGCTGCGAACAAACGGGGGCCGGGGACATCTGGGACGCGAGAAATATCGGCCCGAGCTGCCCGCAGACAAAAGACTGCGATCACTGGCTGCGGGCGACGCGGCGGGGGCGGCGGCGGTGCAGAAGTTGGCCGCTTACAGGCTTCTGGGGGCGAGAGGCCAGACGCACCGGCCGGCACACGCACTCACGCATCCGCGCCCACACGCACACACACACATGCACACGAGCGATGGAGGCGCCTCCAGTCTCCCAGTCTCTCTCTCGCTCCGCCTCTCACTGCGCCTCACATCTGTTATTGCGTTGCGTTAACTTTAGAACCCTTGAGGCTGCCAGGCTTCCAGTTTACTTTTTATATCTTCCGTCTATCGTTGTACTGACGGTACAAATATACGGTTGGTGCATACTAACACACACAAACACACACACACACACACACACACACACACACACACACACACACACAAACATACGTCCGCTCTACACTTCCGTTTCCGCTTGAAATTCACTCAGATCGGAATGAAAGCAATCTCCTTTCCCACTGGGCTGTTTGTGTTCACCGTGAATAGAACGCACCGCGGCAATGAAAAGAGCGATTCGTTCTACTGATGTACTCGTACTTTTCCTGTAAGATGTATTGGTTGGCAGAAGCCATCTTTCTCTGAATAGGAGCGTACGCCTTGCAGACTTCTCTTTGGCAAAGACTTTTTAAGATGTAGCTTCTCTACAGCAGCAATGTAGGCTTCTTTACATTATTATTATTTCTCATACAGAATTTGTTTATGTTTGTCTGAATAACATCTATTTTATTAATTTCTAGACGCTTCCCGCCGCATTTAAAATTTGTAGTGCCGACACTGATTACTTCTTACAGTCGATTTCACATCCCTTTAAAATTGCCAGAAGCGTTCAGGAAATCCTCGAACATACATGCACTACATTTTTTCTCAATATATACATTTTTTTCAATATATACACTAACTTTTAATCTACTAGGTAAGTCTAGCGTATGATTAGAAATCCTGAAACACCTCTTGACCTACACAATCATTTTAATACAGTGTTAATTTTTCAGTCCCAGCTGCACTTCTTTCTCTCCAGTTTGACTAAATTCGATCTTACTCTATCAACTTCAGATATGAAAACCAATTAAAACTAAATATGTACTGACTATCAATTTAACGAAACGCAGAAAAGGTTTTTTTTGGGGGGGGGGGGGAGGGGTCATCAGTCTTCTGACTGGTTTGATGCGGCCCGCCACGAATTCCTCTCATGTCTTGTGCTAACCTCTTCATCTCAGAATAGCACTTGCAACCTACATCCTCAATTATTTGCTAGATGTATTCCAGTCTCTGCCTTCCTCTACAGTTTTTGCCCTCTACAGCTCCCTCTAGTACCATGGAAGTCATTCCCTGATGTCTTAACTGATGCCCTTTTATCCTGTACGTTCTCCTTGTCAGCGTTCTCCGCACATTACTTTCAAAAAATGGTTCAAACGGCTCTGAGCACTATGGGACTTAACATCTATGGTCATCAGTCCCCTAGAACTTAGAACTACTTAAACCTAACTAACCTATGGACAGCACACAACACCCAGTCATCACGAGGCAGAGAAAATCCCTGACCCCGCCGGGAATCGAACCCGGGAACCCGGGCGTGGGAAGCGAGAACGCTACCGCACGACTACGAGCTGCGGACCACATTACTTTGCTCCCCGATTCTGCGCATAACCTCCTCATTCCTTACCTTATTAGACCACCTAATTTTCAACATTCGCCTGTAGTAGCGCATCCCAAAAGCTACGATTCTCTTCTGATCCGTTTTTACCTCAGTCCTTGTTTCACCACCACACAATGCTGTGTTCCAGACGTACATTCTCATATAGTTCTCCGTCAGATTAATGCCTATATTTGATAACCTTAGACTTGTCTTGTCCAGGAATGCTTGTCCAGGAAGTGCTTGTCTACTTTTTTTGATGTTCTCCTTGCTCCTTTGGTCATTGGTTATTTTGGTGCCTAGGTAGCAGAAATTTTTAATTCATCTACTTAGTGACCATCGATCCTGTTGTTAAGTTTTTCGCTATTGTCATTTCTGCTACCTCTCACTGCATTCGTCTTTCTTTGATTTACTTCCAGTCCATATTCTGTACTCATTTGACTGCTCACTTCATCCAGCAGATCATGTAATTCTTCTTCACTTTCACTGAGGCTTAGCGCAATTTTCCTCAGCATTTCGTACATCTTCCACTGTTTTAACTGTAGAAAGCTTTTTCCAGGTCGACAAATCCTATGAACGTATCTTGATTTAGAAAAGTAGTGCACATCAATGTTGAAGTAACCATGTGTTTGCATCAGCAACCCGTCGTGTATGTATCAGCATTACACGTTAGAATACCAAGGAATGCTACTATGGTCCATGTATTAAAAACGTGGAGGATGGAGAGTGGTGTAAAAAGAGGGGAGAGAGTGCATGGGGAGACAAGTGGAACGAGAGGTTTGGAAGAGGAGAAAGAAGGCTGGGGGTGGGGGGCTTAACGGATTTACAATGGAAAAAACATTGTAGTAACTTGCGTAAAAAGGACTCTTGCGCTAAAATTATAAAAAGAAAAATTACGGAAAAAGTTATCGTTAAAACATTCAGAGTGTAGAATAGTGGGAGAAGGATTTCATCAGCACACGGGATATACATTCGGTGAAATATTGTAGTAACTTGTGTATAGTTCAAAAAACTAAAATTACATAAGAAATATCGTTAGAATATTAAGACTGTAGAACAGTAGTGCCGTACATTTTCAATATTTTGATGATAATCCTTACATAAATTTACCTGTCTTACATTTCGACTCATAATGTTTTACCAGACGTAAATCCGTTAATCTCGTGACATCCCAACTACACCCCTCCCTGCCCTTTGCACCCCTCTCTTCCAAACTCCTCGCTCCACTTTTCTCTCCTCTCCCTCTTCCCTCTTTTCCTCCGATTCCTTCCTCCACGTTTTTAAAAAGTAGACTACAGTTACCTATTATTTAGACGTGTCGTTCTGATACAGATACGACGGGTTGCTGGCGCAAGTACATAGGTTAATTCGACATTTATGTGCAATACTTTAATGCATTTTGTAAGATAATAGAGAGCAGATTCTTCATATTTAGTACTACTTTGTTTTTTGATCTGACAATCATGCGGAAAGATCGCAATAAAAGTGCAAGTTGCACTAAAAAACGAACGACTTGTTAAAATTGTTTTAAATATCAGTACAGTTTCTGTTCTCTCGTGATGAATGTGTGAAACAGTGATACCTACCAAACTTGGTACACATATGAATTAGTTCCAAGAAGCAGTTGCCATGAAGACAGTACCCCCGTTAGGGGGAGAGTGGTTGATAAAGTGGTGACATGTAAGAACAGCTCTGGAAAGCTTGGAAGCCAGATTACTGCAAGACTGATTCGTTAATATGAATGCTGGAAAAATACTGTATCAGCAACGGAACCATACCTGAAAATAGTCTTTACAAAATAATGTGGAAGGTCATGAAAAATACATTGTACTAGAAAAGAGTCATAAAGCGACTTTTCGCTAACACAGACAGCCTATAACAGGTGCTTACATAAAGGACGCAGTCTGCTGAAAGATGAGTTTTGAGTAGCTCAAATTGTAAAAATGATTTTACACTAATCTTTTCAGAACCACTCAGGTAAAGGTTCGGTAATGACCTGTAACATTCAAGAGTAGTCATCATTAACTCATATTGTCATTGCTACAGAGACAGAGAAATGAAATAGTTTTCGAAGGACTTATTTCTTCTCCCGGAACTTTAAGTCCTTTCCATATTTGCCCGCATAGGCACAGGATTGGCCTGAATGTTAATGGATGTTACATGTTTAACGCAAATCTTTGACTGCCAGTCACTTACATGAATCTACTTATCGCAGTGCCAGCCTGTTGCTTCCAGTTATCTCATTCTTTTCCGGGTGTTTTCATTCTAATTTGACTCTTTCTCCGCGAACTCCAGAAACGACATGGAACTGTTTTTCTTGCTTTGAAATAAAGCTTGTTAATTGTTTTTTAAACACAAGGTGTAACGGACATAAGACCAGGCATTTCTGTTTTTGACCGAGGACGGTGTACTGAACAACATAACATTATCTTTTACTTCATTTTTCAGACTAATAATTACAGTCATTACAGGTCGCATGTTTTTAAACTGGTTGGTTTCTCAAAATACACGCAAAAACAACAAGCAATTAATGAGTACTTTCAGGTGTTTGAGTGTGAACGTGTAGACACGAAATAGTTACTCTACACTGGCAGGCATAGTCCACTTGGTTTTGCAATACGATCGTGCAGGAAACATCAGGTCGTAAAGTTGGTGACGTGTCTGCAGGAAGTATGTTCGACGAAGAGAAAAATCAGCCAGCACAAGTTTCTACATATTAAGGTACAACATGCACCAATATCAGCACTTATACCCATTACACTCTATAATGGATATTATTTTGTTCTTCTTTAATTTTACCAATTTCCGCAGCTTCAAACGTGACTGTATTCAATACACTTGGGGCATGAATCAAAAAACGCCTTCAGTCACAACTTTTCGTGTTTTATTAAGTACATGATGCATTTCGCACATTGTGGGTCCATCATCAGGTGTAATTTGTCTTAATACATGGTGTATTTCTTCTCTTCAATGAGATGAAATGCCTGTGCACGCATGTGCAAAATATGCATTTCACCTCATTCAAAAGAAGAAATAAAGCACGTATTTAGACAAATTACACCTGTTGATGGACCCACAGGGTCCGAAATGCATCGAGTACTTAATAAAACATGAAAAGATGTGACTGAAGGCGTTTTTTATTTAATAACCCCCAGTATTTTGTTCTTCTTTTAAACTTTTCATCACCAGGCGCGTATAAATTTGTCTTCTTCAGGTACAAAAAATATTATTTCGGCATTTAGTTCGCAATATACCAGTAAAAAGGACGAGTTTAAGTATCTATACACAATGAGGAAAGGAAGAATATGTTGTGAGAAAGTTGTAATATTTCAAATACCTCATTTCTTTGTGAAACCGCACATTGCATACACCACACTGGATCGAAGTATTTGCGTTTTCGCTCCACTGATCTGCAGTTGGTCACGCGCTAACACTCATACGTAAAATCACTGCAATAATTTTTGGAATGTCGTTCAGGTAGACAGTTTTCTTACCTAAATTAGATAAATCGTAAGCAGGATCCTCATCCGTGTCATCATCATCAAAATAAACGCTAAGATCAGCTTTAGATTCTTCGAGAGTGCGAAGAACCTCTGTCACAAAATAGGATGTTGCCCAACATGTTTCTTCAAGTACAGAATGCGCCCGTAGTGTCATCTCACACTCAAGTGACTAGTTTGATTCCTTTCATTATCAAACCACATTGTCGTGAACGAAACTGCCAAATGTGAAGCTACTAAAAGTATTATGTGTCTTCTCTTACATTTTCAAGGGCTAATATTACACACGACAGGTAACAGTTGAGTGTGGTACACTGCACGTAATATTGCGGGTGTGGTACTCGAAAAGGGGTGACCAGATGTCCTTTCTGTCGCCACTTTGTCCCCCTCTCCGCAACGGAATACGTGCACCCCAGCTGTCTGCCGGTAGAGATGTACACCTGAAGAAGACCAAAAGCTTTCTAAATGGCTGCGAATCGTTTAAACGGAATGGGACTTCGGTGATAGCACAGTATTCATCTACTGCGATGTGAAAAACTACCTGAAAAACACATACAGACTGGCCTGCAATCCGATCGTCGTCGTTAATCCGGGAGCATCGATCCGGGATCGACGCACCTGCCCGTCGAGCAAGCGGCCCTTTAGCACAAAAGGCTATCTCAGGGAAGGGAGAGGGGTGGGAAGGGTGCAAAGTCCTGATATTCATTTTGCGGGGAAGGTACCTAATATTTTGAGCACATTTCCACTTAACGTGAAATAACTCTTCCATCAGTTAACTTCGGTTACACGATAAATCAGTCTAATCCAAAAGCCGTAAATTCAACTAAATGCCTAGGTATTACAATTACGAACAACTTAAATTGGAAAGAACACATACAAAATGTTGTGGGGAAGGCTAACCAAAGGCTGTGTTTTATTGGCAGGACACTTAGAAAATGTAACAGACCTACTAAGGAGACTGCTTACACTACGCTTGTCCCTCTTTTAGAATACAGCTGCGCGGTGTGGGATCCTTACCAGATAGGACTGACGAAGCACATCGAAAAAGTTCAAAGAAAGGCAGCACGTTTTGTATTATCTCGAAATATGGGAGAGTGTCCCAGAAATGATACAGGATTTGGGCTGGACATCATTAAAAGAAAGGCATTTTTTGTTGCAACGGAATCTTCTCACGAAATGCCAATCACCAA
This sequence comes from Schistocerca piceifrons, assembly GCF_021461385.2. NCBI lineage: Eukaryota > Metazoa > Arthropoda > Insecta > Orthoptera > Acrididae > Schistocerca > Schistocerca piceifrons. The sequence goes on from NC_060139.1 coordinate 170,056,686, forward strand.
CTTTCTCCTCCGAATGCAAAAATATTTTGTTGACACCGACCTACATAGTGAAGGACCGTCACCACGATAAAATAAACGATATTAGAGCTCGTACGGAAAGATATAGGTGTTCATTCTTTCCGCGCGCTATACGAGATTGGAATATAAGAGAATTCTGAAGGTGGTTCGTTGAACCCTCTGCCAGGCACTTAAATGTGATTTGCAGAGTATCCATGTAGACGTAGATGTCGATTAAGCCATCGCTGAATAAATCTGTCTTAAGAATTCTAAAAATCATAGCAATTATTCTGATTCCACAACAAATCTCAGCTCCTACAGACAAAGCCTTTACCATCCGTCCTCCTCCCTTCCAGTTAACTGGCAGCAGAGCGGATCAAAATTTCTTTCTATTTCCTTTGGACTTTAGCCATCCGCTCGTTACTCCTGCTTCCGCTAGCCACTCCATAAGCGTATACCGTCTTTACGTTTCTCCTTCGCTTTTGGTTTTCTTTTTTCGGGCGTTGTTCCTTGTGAAACCAGACATCGCAGACGGGTTCTGGAAACGTTAACTGTAGTGTCTGCGACGATAAAGCAGTACAGGGCCCGAGCGAAGTGCGTGTAAATGGCCAGTCGACGAAAAACAAAGTTCGGCGGAAGCGACGTGATGGCTGGAGGCTTGTTGGAGGATGAGGGGATGACGAGGGACTGGGAAAGAAGGAGGGGAAAGATGGAAGGAACTACTTGGAAAAAAAGGAAAGGGATGTTACGTGTTTTTGTCGTAGATTGAATAACGAAATCCTCAAAGAATCTGCTGTAAAATGATTTATGTTTCTTTTGCGGTCAGACTCGTGCTTGTTACGTTTCCTTCTCCCTCTGCTCCTCCGGTGCAGGCCGCATCCGCTGTCCAGCCTCCTCGAGAGATGCAGCGCCCTTGGGTGGAGGTTCTCTTCTCTGACGTGGACAGACGGCCGCGTTGGAGCAGCGACGGACCACGTATCAGAGGCGCAGCCCTACTGTCGGGTCTCCTCGCCTTCTGCCCGTCTTTTTTTGCGACCAGACGGAGAACGATATTTACATTTCGCAGGTGCCGGCACGGTGGCGACTGCCGCCGCCGCCGCCGCCGACGCTGCCTGCAACGACGACGCCGTTGCGTATTGGGAGTTGAAGTGTGATGAATATTCCTTTGAATTGCCCGCGCGCTGAAGGCTACGGACGCCGGACAGGACGTCCCGTCTCCCTGGGATTTATGACCGTTCTCCTCGCTCGCTTCTTCTTCACCTTCTTCTGACGGCTCCCTCCGGCTCCTGCTTCGTCCGCCTTCGCCTCTTTTGCTTTCCAGCTCGGTCGCGGAAGCATTAGTTCTGCGCTTCTGGGCACACGGCCAAAAGCTGTCACCGGTCCAGTCGGAATGACAAGAAACGGAAAGAGGTTCCCTTGCTGCGAAACTGTGTCGAACTTACCCCTCTCTTGGCCCGCGCTCTCTCCCTCCCTCTCTCCCTCTCTCTCTCTCACTCTCTCTCTCTCTGTCTCGCTCTCTCTCTCTCTCTCTCTCTCTCTGTGTGTGTGTGTGTGTGTGTGTGTGTGTGTGTGTGTGTCTCTCTTTATTTCTGTGTCTGTCTTTCACAGCAGTTCCTGCTACCCTCCTCAGATCTCTCCATACCTAACACACACACGTGTGAAAATTTAAGAGTATTTCTTCTGATCTCTATCATCTTTTCGTTTACACATTGTGACCAAAAAGATTGTCCCATTGAAAAATATTTCATGAATGAAGACCGAATTTTATGTCGTGTAGCACGTGTGAACACACGATACATGAACAGGTCTGTAGTGATCAAGGCAAAAGGTCACGTGTTAGGCAACTTTGATCTTGGCATGGTAGTCGATGCTAGTCAGGTGGTTGTTGTCGTTGTGGTCTTCTGTCCACTGACTGGTGTCATGCAGTTCTCCATGCCACACTCTCCTGTGCAAGCTTCTTCACCTCCCAGTACCTACTCCAGCCTTTTGAATCTGCTCAGTCTACTCATCTCTTGGTCTCCCTGTACGATTTTTACCGACCACGCTGTCCTCTAGTACTAAATTGGTGATCCCCTGATGCCTCAATACATATCCTACCAACCGATACCTTCTTGTAATCAAGCTGCGCCACAAATTTCTCTTCTCCCCAATTCTATTCAGTACCTCCTCATTAGTTACGTGATCTATCCATCCAGTCTTCAGGCCGGCCGGTGCGGCCGAGCGGTTCTAGGCGCTTCAGTATGGAACCGCGCGACCGCTACGGTCGCAGGTTCGAATCCTGCCTTGGGCATGGATGTGTGTGATGTCCTAGGTTAGTTAGGTTTACGTAGTTCTAAGTTCTAGGGGACTGATGACCTCAGATGTTAAGTCCCATAGTGCTCAGAGCCATTTGAAACAAACCATCCAGTCTTCAGCATTCTTCTGTAGCACCCCATTTCGAAAGCTTCTATCCTCTTCTTATCCAAACTATTTATCGTCCACGTTTCACTTCCATACTTGGCTACACTCCATACAAATACTTTCAGAAACGACTTCCGGACACTTAAATCTATACTCGATGTTAATAAATTTCTCTTCTTCATAAACGCTTTCCTTGCCATTTCCAGTTACATTTTATATCCTCTCCACATCGACCATCATCAGTTATTTTGCTCCCCAAATAGCAAAACTCCTTTACTACTTTAAGCGTCTCAATTCCTAATCTAATTCCCTCAGCATCACCCGATTTAATTCGACTACATTCCATTATGCTCGTTTTGCTTTTGTTGATGTTCATCTTATATCCTGCTTTCAAGACACTGTCCATTCCGTTCAACTGCTCTCCCAAATCCTTTGCTGTCTCTGACAGAATCGCAATGTCATCGGTGTACCTCAAAGTTATTATTTCTTCTCCATGGAATTTAATACCTATTCCGAATTTTTCTTTTGTTTATTTTACTGCTTGCTCAATATACAGATTGAATAACATCGGGGCGATGCTGCAACCCTGTCTCACTCCCTTCCCAACCACTGCTTCCCTTTCATGTCCCTCGACACTTATAACTGCCATCTGGTTTCTGTACAAATTGTAAATAGCCTTTCGATCCCTGTATTTTACATCTGCCACCTCCAGAATTCGAAAGAGAGTATTCCAGTCAACATTGTCAACAGCTTTCTCTAAGTCGGCAAATGCTATAAACGTAGGTTTGCCTTTCCCTAACATAAGTCGTAGGGTCAGTATTGCCTCACGTGTTCCAATATTTCTACGGAATCCAAACTGATCTTCCCCGACGTCGGCTTCTACCAGTTTTTCCATTCGTCTGTAAATAATTCGCGTTAGTATTTTGCAGCTGTGACTTATTAAACTGATAGTTCGGTAATTTTCACATCTGTTCACACGTGCTGTCTTTGGGGTTGGAATTATTATATTCTTCTTGAAATGTGAGGCTATTTCGCCGGCCACTGTGGCCGTGCGGTCTAGGCGCTTCAGTCTGGAACCGCGTGACCGCTCCGGTCGCAGGTTCGAATCCTGCCTTGGGCATGGATGTGTGTGATGTCCTTAGGTTAGTTAGGTTTAAGCAGTTCTAAGTTCTATGGGACTGATGACCACAGATGTAAAGCCTCATAGTGCTCAGAGCCATTTTTTTTGTGAGGCTATTTCGCCTGTCTCATACATCTTGCTCACCAAATCGTAGAGTGGTTCTCCCAACGCCGTCAGTAGTTCCAGTGGAATGTTTTCGACTGCCTGGTCAGTAGCGTATTCGAGATTACAAAAAATGGGGTTTCCGATGTGAACAGTATCTAGTATGGAGCTTTGATACAGTAGAAACAATTTTTCCGTAAGGGTAAACCGCCGCATAGGACGACCAAAAGTGTCTGACAAACGCACATTACGTCGGCTCCACAGAGCCATTGTAACACCGAAAATGCACATAATATACCTTCTGCACCGCCCAGAATTTGTCGCTGTTTAATATCCATTGATAACTTGTACTGCACTTCTAATTGTGAATCAGTAATCGTTATTACAGAAACTATATTTAATACGAGGATGAGTCAAATGATAACCTCAAATATTTTTTTTAATATATTACTTATTGTGCAGAAGTGGTACAAAGCTATATCACTTTTCGACATAATCTCCCCCACGCTCAATGCAAGTCGTCCAGCGCTTACAAAGTGCATGAATTCCTTTTAAAAAAATTCTTTTGGTTGTCCGCGCAACCACTCATGCACCGCGTGGCGTATCGCTCCATCAGAACGGAACTTCTTTCCTGACATTGCGTCTCTGAGGGGTCCAGACATATGGAAATCACTTGGGGCAAGGTCTGGTGCGTATGGTGGATGAGGAAGACACTCAAAGCCAGGTCTGTGATTGTTGCAACTGTTGTACGGGCTGTGTGGGGCCTTGCATTGTCATATTGCGAAATGACATCTGCTGACAGCAATCCATGTCACTTTGATTTGGTTGCAGGCCGCAGACGATTTTTTAGGAGATCTGTGTATGATGCAGTGGTGAAAGTGGTCCCTCTAGGCATGTAATGCTCCAAATTGACGCCTCTTTCGTCCCAAGAGTCAGCATAACCTTCCCTGCTGTTGGTTCTGTTCAAAACTTCTTTGGTTTTGGTGATGTGGAATGGCGCCATTCCTTGCTCGCTCTCTTCGTTTCCGGCTGGTGGAAATGAACCCAGGTTTCGTCCCCAGTAACGATTCTTGCAAGGAAGCCATCACGTTCTCGTTCAAAGCGTAGAAGAAGTTCTTCACAAGCATCAACATATCGTTCTCTCATTTCAGGAGTCAGCTGCCGTGGCACCCATCTTGCAGACACTTTGTGAAACTGGAGCACAACATGCACAATGTGATGTGCTGACCCATGACTAATCTCTAAACATGCTGCAGTATCATTCAGTGTCACTCTGTTGTTTTCCTTCACTATGGCTTCAACTGCTGCGATGTTCTGTGGGGTCACAATTCGTTGTGTCTGACCTGGACAAGGAGCGTCTTCCACTGAAGTCACACCATTTGCGAACTTCCTACTCCATTTGTAGACTTGCTGCTATGACAAACATGCATCACGTTACTGAACTTTCATTCGTACATGAATTTCAATACGTTTCACACCGTCACTACACAAAAACCGAATAAAAGAACGCTGTTCTTCCCTGGTGCAAGTCGCAAGTGGGGCGGTCATGTTTACACTGGTACTGCGACAGTATGTGTGGAGACGACTCGTTGTTCTCAACCAGCAGCAGCAACAGTGGCAGCTCAGCTGTGCCATCGGCTACATTCTTGCGCGTCCGCACAGCTACAACATCGTAAGACTGTTAAGTGACAAAGTGTAACTAATATTGTAGAGGCAAATCTTACACAGTTTTCGACTAACTTTCATGAATAATAATCTGCAATAGTTAAAACTTGTTGGACACCTATGTTGTCATTGTCCTCAGACATTATTACCGAACATGGTCTCTTTCCTTTCCATGCAGTCATCGAGTGTCGTAAAAATATGAAAATTGACTTACCACTTACTGCCAGTTTTGTTTGTTTCCTAATTACCAGTCTCAGTCTAAGTTTTCTGCCACGGAGACTATTCATTTTGTGTATTTAATTATTTACAATTAAATTAAATTGAATTAAATTTACAGTTAAGTAATCTACAATTTAGAGTATTAACTTCAATCGCTTAAAGGAACATAAAACATCGCTGGCAAAACCAATAACTAAAGATACAGCACAAATTAAGAGTGCGCATATTCAACCATTCTGTATTTTGCTAAGCAAGTGACTTCTGCTGGCTTGATATGTATTTTATTGTTGTCATATTAAAAGTCAAATCAGTTACTCATTTGCTTAAATTTAATTCTCTTCAGTGTTTCAATAACCAAAGGTAAAATGCTTACCTCATTCTAAATTTTGCATTACGATACGCTGGGGTTGCTGAAAGTCATTTTATATGTAACCAAGTTTCAGTTAAGCCAGTGATTTATTTAACCAGCAACGTAATTTACCTTAACTTTCAAAATTTAGTATTTCAGAACAAGTAGTTGCAAACTCAATGCTTTCTGATTCATTTATTTTCTCGTAAACTGTTGTATTGAGGAAAAACGTGACAAACTTCTGTTGCCCCGACAATGATTATTTGCTCAATTTTCTTTACCATTACCTTTCTTGGGAGTTTGGATATTCATTGCCCTAGTAGGATGACGATCGTTAAATCATTCTTTATTTCTAATCATTATTTCCTTTGTATTAAATATTAAGTGGTGCCCTTTTCTCCCCTGTGTGGTTCTTGAGGGATTGCACTAAATTTCCACCCATTTCAAAATTATCATCAGTGATTAAATTAGATTTAGAACAGATTCTTCCTTCTACTAACCAGTATTATTTTACTTCGGCTGCGATAGCCTTGACCACTGTACACTTTCTTTAGGCATACGCAATCGCGGTAAATTATAACACAATCCAGTAGGCCGATTAGGAAGGAAGAGGTTACACCATCCGCAGCGAATGACGAGCTATCGCCGCAGATTTGAATCTTGGGTGTCGGGAACTCATTTTTACAAGTATTGGATGAAGGCAAATGCAGCGCGTGGCCTTCAGCAGCCGAGGACATACGAAATTAATGAAAACTATTTTCATTCTTTGCCCTTAGGAACAACTATAAGTCAACGACCACAAAGAACGAGTCTTTAGTATAACTTGACTGATGCACGTCTAACCAAGTACATACACTCTACACCTCCAAATATAATGAGCAAGCCACCGAATGGGGCATGGCGGAGTGTACCGTCTACCACTTCATACATCTCCGTACCAGCACTTATTTTTCCTACCTTGTCTTCGCGGTCCGTGAGTGAAATAGATGTTGGTGATGGTACAATTGTTCCACAGTCAGTTACGTATGCCGGTTCTCTGAATTTTCTCAGCAGTGTTGGCGGAAAGGACGTCGTCTGTCTTCCAGGGATTCAAAAAGTTTGTGACCATAGACGTAAATTAAAGGAAACTTGTTGTATATACGAGTCACTGTTTTACTCGCGACAATGTCGCAGTTTGTGAGACAATAGAAATATCAGCACTTACACTCATTTACACCATGTACAATGAGGCAACAGTGTTAAATATTTCATTCAATTCAGGGATGGATGAGTATAGTTCACGTCGAAGATTCTTTGCCGGAAAGAGGATGAGGTGATTCGATACTTGGTAGAGATCAAGTGTTCGGGGAGTTCCAATTGAGCACGATGCAGTTCCAGCAATGTAGAAATGTGGATGAAAATAAATTTGTGGTGGATTGTGATGGCTGCATCGCATTGGGATCGTCTGCTGGAAATGATATTTATGTTGTATTCACCAATGTTGGTTAATACCAGGGGCGGGTGGGGATGTTGATTTATGTGATGAGGCTATGTTTCAGAACATGGAACATACTAGAATAAATATTTCGAGGAGAGAATGTGTGCATTTACTCGTATAGAGGAAGGTATGTCAACAGCTCTTCATTAAGATGTAAAATCTGGTTGGCTATCCAAAGGTGAACTAAATATAATATAGTAGAACGGAGGTCATGATCTTTGCTGCACAAAGCTTTTATTCTGTTATGAAGAGAGGGTAGTAAATATAAAGTGACAAGCAGTATGAAACTGTGAATGAAGGAGTTTTGGATGAATAAGGGATCTGTGATATTGAAGGTTTCTCTGTTGACGTGTTCTATGGAAGCACAATGTAAAGATAGGGACTTTGCAAATGTTTTATTAAGGGGAAAATGTTGGGAGAGGGAAACAATAGGAAAATGGGCATCATATGTCAAGATTAATGTTTATAATGAGAAAATGTACGCACTTCTCCATTCAGATAGTACTGTTGTGGTTGTCTCTCAGAATTTAGTACATAGGAGTAGGTACCAGGAAATAAGTAATTTTTCCAGTCATTCGAGTAAAAATCAATACTATTGCAGTGCCACAAATGGTTATAATAACCAAGATAATCTGCGACTGGGGGACATTCATTGGTATCGGTCATCCTACGGCGTATAAAGAAGAGATTCTGGTGTGTAGTTTCAGCATATGGGATAGTGTTATTAAGGAAGAAGTTGACATAAGATTAGCCAGTGACCTTATAAATGGAGGCTTTTGCTTCAGTTCTGCTTCAGGTCCAACTCTCTCACTGCTCAGAGAACCAAGGGGCAGATTTAAAGCTACCGGCTAACTTCTTGTTAATTAGCCTTTGAGCTATGATGCGGTTGACCCTCATTTGAGATGCGACGTAATGGATATGATCACAATTATTTGTCCCTGAAAAGACGAACCAGCTGCGACGTTACCACAAGTTGCACCCCAGAAGCGACAGACAATTGCGAGCTTGCTTCCCTCGCGCCCAAACAGCTAAAGAGCGCTCGGCTGATCCTTTGCCGCGGTGCATCTTCCAGCAAAGTGACTGTAAACATTGTCCAGGAGGATGGGACCTAATTTGAAACGTACGTCGCTAAATGTCGAATGATCTTGTGGCGCACCATCTGATTTATGCCCAGCAACTAAATACGGTTTTACAGCTGATCCTGCAATCTAAAATTATACGTATTCAGAGAATTAAACTTGTAAGTTCGACAGATAATAAATAAACGTGACAAATGATTAAATCCTTTTGCACACAAAATGGCACAATTACAGAGACTTTTCTGGTCTCATACTGATATGATTTTTTGTATATGGACTAAATCGGTGAGTGTATCAAGGACGGGAATCAAACCTCAAGTCTCGCAAACCGCTAAGCCACCTTGGCATAGCGGTTCGCACAACCTCACGGATTACTCTGGCACGCCTCCACCCTCGATCCAAATTCGCACTGCCACCTCAGTCTAATTTAAATTACCCTTACACACGTAGAGGATAAAATGAAATGATCCTGTGGCACTGATGGCCTGGAGGCCCCTTTCGGAGAAGTTTGGCCGCCTGGTTGCAAGTCTTATTTCAATTTGGCGATTTGCGTGTCGGCGATGATCAGATGATGATGAGGTCAACATAACACCCAGTCCACAAACGGAGAAAATCTCCAAGCAGGCAGGGATGCGAACCCGAGCCCCTCAGCTTGGTAGGCAAACAGGTTACCAATAAGCTAAGCAGGCGAGTACACACGTAAAGACTTGCCAACGTTCTCCATGTTCTGGAATAGCACCTCACCATCGAACGTAAATGGGGCATCTAGCCTGAAACCCAGTTACAGGTACTTACACAAATGAAGTGACACATGTTTAGAGACTTCACTGCTCTCATTCAGATATGATTTTAAATAAGATATGCGAATTTTAACGACTTGATGATTTATTTACCTGACAAAACTACAATAAAGTAAAATGATAACCATAAATTGTTTTCAAATAAGACCTAAAATAAATAACAACAATACTCACTAAACAAATACAGTTAAGATTGTGCAACTGCGATAGAAGTGCTAACAGACTCTCTCAATAAAACTAATCATATCAAACGCTCATATTGTAGAGGCCCATAAGGCTTAAACTGTCCATAAATCGTTTGATAACTCAGTAGTGCGATAGGCACACGTGAAATCCTACAAGATTTGTATACTCTGTCGGGCTAACCTGTCGCTAAACTCAAAAACAGCTGAAATAAGTCCCGTGAAGCACATTGTCAGACACTAGCGAAAGAGACGACTCGATGTCACCTTTATTAAACCTAAGATTTCGTGCAAAATTAAACGTACTGCAGGCTTCGAAAGGAGATAAGCCACAAGGTGCTTCTCTTCAGTAATGTTGCACAAAGCATCGATGACTGCGGACGAAACCTATCAGCCAGAAACACAGACATAAATTCAGAATTTCCTTCTTTCTATATATCGTTCTAATCTTTTATTTGTTACTCGTTGTGATTCACTTGAAATGTACGTTCCGTTAACAGAATTTGTCTACTGAAAAGGCAACAAAAACACTGAGTCATGATAAATGAAAGCAGTAAATAGTAAATTACGTAAGCGCCGAAAGAATATTTCACATTCTTCGTTTTAAAAAAGTTGTACCGTTATAAATTCTCCTCGGAGGAGATTCTGTTCAATTAGCAGGGGCATTAAGTTGAGTTACTGCTCTCTCCGTTTTTGTTATCGAGTAATTACTACAAAAGCTAATTTACGCTGGTTGCTGCTGTCTTAACGTATTTAGCGAGTAGGGGCTTCTTCGCAGTTCACGGCATCAAACCTTACGGGTGGGTGAATCTGCCTTTTTATCCAATATAGTCGTTTAAGAAGGAGATTTCAGTTTTTTTCAATTAAAATGTCGTGCTCCAACTACGCACTGGTATTTCTCTTAAATTAATCTTAAATATCATGTATTCCATGACTGCCACATTAAAGAGAGTTTGATATTAATTTATGCTAAGGATGTGTAATTTTTCAATTTTTTTTCTCATATTATTGGTTTGCAGGATAGGATTTATTTTGAAAGTTGTTGTTTTGTCGTTGTGTATATTAAAACCCATAGCGCAGAGATTCTTCATCCCTGAATTGTCTTCTCATGAGCAACTGGTGAACTATTTAATTATTTCCAAAATATTACAATTATATATGGAACAAAAATATATTAAATAATAACAAAGTGTAAGATAATTGTGCAACATTTTGTAGGCTAATTCCGACACTAGCCCTCTATAAATAGACAAATAACCACTGACGGTACTTTTACATTTCAATAAATGGGTTATCTCTTTCTGAAATTCAGTCATTCACATTAAACGAATACAGTTACTCATAATATTCCAGTGAAGGTAAACAAAAGTAGGTTAATACCAAATATTCGCACAATGATCAAGTCATTGTAAACGTTGGCTTCAGGGAATTCAAGGGTGAAGTTCTGACGAGCCTCCTATTTCGTTTGAATCCCGCCCGATCGTTTGAAAATCATTTTCGATCAGGTTAATAACCCTCGGTTATTTTAACGATATTCCATCTGAGGCTTTGCTTTCGACATCATTTAGCCACGTGTAACAAGAAGCGTACGTCGGATATGACATGGTGCTAAAAATTACTTCTTTTGGCAGACCCAAGAAGCATTTGGAAATGCAACATTGTATTGTTCGTGTTGACGCGAGTGAGCTGTTAGTGAGCGAGTGTCGTTTTGTAGGTGTGTGACATCATTTTTAGCCCTTTTATCCGCCATCCTACATTTTAATATTAGGAAGGGCGCTAATAACCTTCCCGCTGACTACCTGTGAACTCAAAACAAACAAGCAAATACCCACCCACCCAGCCCCACACACACACACACACACACACACACACAAAACACTCTTTGGATTGTGTTGTATTAAGAAGAAATCGAAATCTTTCTATTTTCAGTCTAATGCCGTATATCCTTTGGTTACACATTGTGTGATTTTAATACGATGGTTTCAGGTACCTTATTTCTCCTTCTGGTCTTGGAGAGGACAAATAAGGTAGTCCGAGTCTCCATCCGTTTCTCCGCCCTTTTTTGACATGGATAGCAGCAGAATGAGGGTGAGTCGTAATACGCCAAGGCTCGGAGTAACATAACAGCTGATTGTTATTCAAATGTAAGCAGTAAATGCGCTCGAATCGAAGACTTAACGGACTGGATTACTGGCCAAGGTGCTACTCCTATAGCTCGTTGCACAGACAAGGCTATTTGTAAACGCCTTTTGATGCATAAATGAAATGTAGTTTATACTATACCTGTCTATCCGGCCCTGTGTGCGTGTGTGTGTTTGTGTGTGTGTGTGGTTGTGGGTGTGTGTGGGTGGGAAGAGGATGGAAAATGGAGGTGGTATGGGGTGGGGAGGGGGTAGCGGAGCGGAGCTGTACACACACACACACACACCACACACACACACACACACACATATATATATATATATATATATATATATATATATATATATATATACGTAGAGCTGGATGGATAGGATAGTATCAACAACGTAGTCACTTATGAATCAAAACTAGAGCCATGAAGCATGTAGCAGCACTGTGGATATATAAAAACATCCAAGAGAGAAAGAATCGCGTGTCTTTGGGGTGCTGTGTGTTAAAATCTGATGTCTACGTACAGAAGAACATCTGCAAAAATTTTAAACATGAGAAGTTCTTTTTGTACCTGCTCCCATACTGCTAATAAAACTGCATCTGCTGAAGAGTGGCATCAAAAACCATCACACAAATTCTTTGATGATCGTTTACATCCGTTATAATTTTGCTGTAAACCATGATAGTCATCAGTTACCTAGGAGTATGTGTCCCGAGCGAGTAAGAGTAGAAAGACCACAGAGAATTAGGTTACGACAAGCTAATATCACTTTGCAAAATAATGCCCATCCACGAAAAAGGTTTCACTACTCGCTCATTGGAGCGATCCTCCAGTAATGCTTGATATCTGATTGGTTTGAGAAGAGTTGGTAAGATACTTTTTCCACATACATATGCTTTGCGAAATGATTAAGATTGGTAAAATTAGAGAAAATCGAGCTACCGACAATCGTTAATGCAACACGTAGAAAAGAAAAAGAATAGACTTGGACGTTCCAAAGACGTTTTAACCGACAGAACACAAACTCTTATTGAGATAAGCCATAAGGAACAGTCAAAAGAAAGCGAGACAGGAGGAGAAAAGTAAGTGAAGTGTTCAAAATTTCGCAAGTAATTGCCATAATTGTTAATACATTTACCCTCCTGTGGGACAAAATGGTCAGTGCCCCCATGGAAAAATGCATGCTGTTGAATACGGTTCCAGGGCCGTACCTACTCGAACACCTCTTAATCCGAAGCAGATGGATGGCCATGAAGGTATTTCTTCAGGGATCCAGAAATATGGAAATCGCATGGGGATTCGTCGGAACTGCATGAGGGATGTTATTGATTATTACTTATTAATAATCAGCATTGGCGGTCGAAGACTTCTAACATACGAGGTCACCCTCATTCTGTAATAAATTTCAGTTAGTAATAGCGAATTCTCTGTTCCAGAATCACAAGAGGCGGAGGTATACTTCGAAACGATCGTTAGGTATGGGAAGATTTTAGTTAGATTACATCATGGTCAGACAGAAGTTCCTAAATCATATACTCGATTGTAAGGCTACGCAGGACCGGATGTAGACTCAGATCACAATGTCGTGGTGATGAATAATAGGATGAAGCTTAAGAGATTAGTCAGGAAGAACCAATATGCAAGGAAGTGGGATATGGATGAACTAAGAGATGACGAGATACACTTGAACGTCACTAAGGCTATATAGATACAGCAAATAATGATTAGCTCAGTAGGCAGTACAGTGAAAAAGGAATGGAGATCTCTAAAGAGGGCTATCACTGAAGTGGGAAAGAAGAACCTAGTTTCAAAGAAGCTAAGTACGAAGAAACCATGGGTGACAGAATAAATACCTCATTTGATCCATGAAAGAAGGAAGTACAAAAATGTTCAGGAAAATTCAGGAGTACAGAAATACAAGTCACTGAGGAATGAAATAAACAGGAAGTGCAGGGAAACTAAAACGAAATGTCTGCATGAAAAATGTGAAGAATTTCGAAAAGATTTGACTGTCGGAGGGGCTGAGTCAGTATATAGGAATCTCAAAACAACCTGCGGTGAAATTAAAAGCAACGGTGTCATATGCAGAGGAGAGAGGGGAAAGGTGGAAATAGTACAATGCAGGTCACTATGAGAGAAACGATTTGTCCATTGTGATAGAATAAGAAACAAGAGCCGATTTAGAAGAGATAGGGCATCCAGTATTAGAATCAGAATTTAAAAGGGTTTTAGACGACTTCGGAATTTATAAAATAATTGGGGGAATTGGCAACAAGACGACTATTTATGTTCGTGTGTAGAATGTATGAGTCTGGAAACACACCATCTGACTTTCAGATAAACATCATCCACACAATTTCGAAGACCGCAAGAGCTGACAAGTGCGAGACTCATCGCACAATCAGCTTGAGAGCTCATGCATTCAAGTTGCTGACAGGAATAATATGCAAAAGAATGTAAAAGAATGTAGAGGATGTGCTAGTTGACGATCAGTTTGGCTTTAGGAAAGGCAAAAGCGCCAGAGAGGCAACTCGGACGTTGACGTTGATAATGGAAGCAAGACTAAAGAAAAATCAAGACACCTTCTTAGTATTTGCCGGCCAGGATAAAGCTATCAACAATCTAAAATGCTGCAAGATGTTCGAAATTCTGAGAGAAATAGGGGTAAGCTATAAGGAGAGATGGGTAACACACAATATGTACAAGGGCCAAGCGGGAATAACACGTGTGGACGACCGAGAACGAGGCTCTCGGATTAAAAATGGTAAAATATGGGTGTAGTCTTTCGCCCCTACTGTATAATCGGCACATCGAAGTAGCAATGATGGATGTAAAATGAAGGTGCAGCAGTGAAATTGAAATTCAAAGTGAATGGATCTCAGTGATGACATTGTTATCCTGAGTGTGACTGAAGAATAATTACATGATTTGCCGAATGGAATGGACAGTCAAATAAGTACATAATATGGTTTGAGAGTAAATCGAAGAAAAACGAAAGTAATGAGAAGTAGCAGAAAAGGGAGCAGTGAAAAAATTAACATCTGGATTGATGGCCACGAAGTAGATGAAGTTAAGGAATTTGCTGCCTAGGCAGCAAGATAACCGGTGACGGACGGCGCAAGAAGGACATGAAAAGCAGACTTCTACTGGCAAAAAGGCTATTATTGGCCAAGAGAAGTTTACTAGTATCAAACATAGGCCTTTATTTGAGGAACACATTTGTGAGCATGTATGATTGGAGGGTAACGTCGTATGGTAGTGAAACATGGACTGTGGGAAAACCAGAACGGAAGAGAATCGAAGCATTTGAGATGTGACGCTACAGGCGAATGTTGAAAATTTGGTGGACTGATAAGGCAAGCAATGAGGAGGTTCTGTGCAAAATCAGAGAGGAAAGGAATACTAGGAAAACACTGATAAGAAGAGGCAGGATGATAGGAGATGTCTTAAGGCATCAGGGAACCACTTACATGGTGATAGAGGGAGCTGTAGAAGGGAAAAACTGATCCAGCAAATGATTGAGAACGAAGGTTGCAAGTGCTACTCCGAGATGAAGTGATTGGCATAGGAGAGTAATTGTGGCGATCCGCATCGAACTAGGCAGAAGACTGATGACCCCAAATAAAGTGGGTTCCCAGTGAAACCTTTGCAGCGTAGTCGAAACAAACTGGGCAACCCGTGAGGGGTAATTTGGTAGGCAGATGCTGCAAAATGTTTCGCTGTGGAACTCTTACACATCCTCTACACAGTCCCGATCTCTCTCCATGCGACTTCCTTTCTTTTGGAGGCATAAAGAAAGGTCTTTTGGCCACCGATTTGCTTCAGGCGAAGATGATGATGTTTAGTGTGAGGGTCGCTCAACTCCGCGGTCATCAGTGCCCGTACAAAGTCCCAATTTTTACGCAGTCCAATTTTTTTCACCCTCTCAATCTAGCCACTCTCACGAATGATGATGATGATGAAATGATGAGAACAACGCAAACACCCAGTCCCCGGGAAGAAAAAATCCACAACCCGGTCGGAAATCGAACCCGGGACCTTCGGACGAAGAGGTGAACGCCTAGGTACAAGGATTCCCGATTCCACAGGAAACCCAGTACATTTTTCCATGGAGGCAATGACCGTCTGAAGCGCTACACTTCTGTTCGTAGCATACACGATCAGTCTTAGGTAGACAAGTGCATCGAGTGGTACGTTTGCATTACAACCACGTTGTTGATACTGCAGTCGCTGCTTACTGTTATTGTCTCCTGGGTACAGTACACTTTGCGATGCAGTACAAGTTTTCATCGCAGGATTATGGAGTGATGGTGAACATTTTGAACCTCTGTAATCGTAATGCGAAAGCTGCTGTTGCCGAATATCACCGTCGGTATCCTAATCGTAGGATTCCGAGTGCCAAAACATATAGGACATCACTAGAAGCTAGTATTCTTCCGATTATTCGTATTCACTCTGAAAGACATCGTGACGTTCAAGAAGAGGAAAACATTCTTAATTCAGTAGAGCTCAGTCCTCGTTCAAGTACAAGACACTAGCTACCCGATTGAACGTTTCACAGTATAAGATATGTAGGATTCTTCATGAGAATGGACTGTATCCTTTTCATGTGCAGAAAGTTCACCATTTAGAACCACATAATTGTGCCAACCGTTGGCACTTTTGTAACTGGTTAAATGGAAATCGGCAGCTCTATCGCTTCATAATGTTCAGCGTTGAGGCAACCTTTACAAGAGATGGCGTCAACAACATGCATAACATCAATGTCTGGGAAGACGAAAATCCCCATGCCACGATAGTATCTAAATATCAACGCAGATTCAGTGTCAAAGTCTGGTGTGGTGTTGCATGTGATCAGTTACTGGGGCCGATTATTCTCCCGAGAAATTTAAATGATCAGATGTACGGTAACTTCTTACGAGAAGACGTACCGCGGCTTCTTGAAGATGTTCCCCTGGAAACAAGACGCCACATACACGTCCAACACGACGGGCCACCTGCACACTTCCAAAATGTGGTAACAGCTTAATCAACAATTCCCATACCGATGGATAGGTCGCGGGGGCGCTGTCAACTGGCCTGCCTGATCCCCAGATTTAATATCCCTAGATTACTGCATCTGGGGGTGGACGAAAGACATCGTGTACGATCTTAAGGCTGAAACACGAGAAGAATTGATACAGCGTATTTTCAATGCCGGAACATCAATAAGGAACGAGCATGTGCAATTACGAAATGCTACTTGCGCGGTTCTCTCTCGCACGAAACTTTGCCTTCAAATGCAGGGAGGAAATTTTGAACACTTGCTTTATGTCCACTCTGAATGCAAGATACTGCTACAAAATTGTTTAAACAATTTCCGATGTGCATTTTTGATAGTGAAATCCTACATTAAAAGTTCTTCTGCCATTTTCCTGAGTTTTTCAGTTACTGTAGCTCCTTAATTATGGATCTGATCCCATTACTTTATTTACATTTCTGTTCCCAATAACCTAAGAAATACCCTCCAGAAACTGGGGGAAAACCTCGTGACTCGCCCTGTACAAATAAACTCTCAAAACATTACTTAACTGCTGAATTCGTTACGTATAAGCAGCACACTCTGCTGTGACAAGGAAAAGAGAGGAACCACCTGAAAAATGCAAATATGCTCCTCTTATAACACTGTGACGGAAAAGCGAGGAACTAGCTGCCACAAGCCTCATTCGATATTCTGCACCAAAAAGTTTGGCATTGGAAGGTATTCACGCTTATTTGTGCTAAAAGAGAGAGAGAAATAGTGAAGATGGAAGAATGGCAGTGAGAGATAAAGAGACTGATGGTCAGTGACAGTAAGTGACATTTAAAGAGAAAGATATATTTACGAAGACAAAAACAGTGGGAGCCAAAGAGTGACGAGATACTAATGGTCAGTAAAACACAGTGGCGATTAAAGAGAGATGAATGGAGATAGTAGCAGTGTGAGCAAAAGAAAAATAGTGGAAATGAAAAAGAGAGATGGGCGGATATCATACATAGTTATAAAGGTCTGGACCCCGTCGGGCAGTTGAACTTAAGCAAGAAGAAATTTGCCCCCTTTCCCTCATCCCCTATTCCCACGTGTTAAAATTTCCCGGTGTAGGGGTCAAATCGCCGAGGAAACAATCCTCAAGGGCTTCTGTGGAGAGGAGGGAATGGTGGTTGAAGAGAAACACAGCAGACTGTAAGCGAGAAAGAAAGTGACAGTGGCAATGGAAGACAAAAAGACTGCGACCAATAAAATTATAGTGAGACAGAGAGGAAGGAGACAGTGGTAAGGAAGAGAGAGGGAAAGGGATGAAGGCAGTACGATACGAGACATTGTCAGTAGGAAATGGCAGTGGGAGAAAAAGGAGACAGTAGGAGAGAGACATGTAAAGACAGTTGTTGTGAGGGGAAGACGCTCAGAATGGAGGCTTTACTGCAATGGGTAAAACGATTAGGAACGTTCTGTATTAACAGAGAGCGAACAGAATTTTTGGTGACGAAACGGGAGTACGAATTGAGGCAACTGGTTCTCCCATCTTCTGTCGAAGTCCTTTAAAGAGCAGCATAATCTTCTTTTTTGCGCTTCGACAGGAGCATTTTACGGCTCGTTTAGGTAAATGCTCGGGAAAATTATAGCCCAGATTTGTACATTTTTACACTGAGAAGTACACTGATGCGAAGGAGACAAAAGATATGCTGGTCACCGCCATGATCTGAGGGCAATGATTTTAGATACCAATACCTCCACAACTACGGCAGCTACTAACGCAAAAACATTAAGGGGCACAAGTGGGAACTGAGAGTAGCTGCAGACACGAAAACATATGATTAGCGGTGAGTAGTTTTGGAAGTGTCACCAGTGTCATCAACAAACAGTTAAATTATACACGGGCTGACAAAAAAGTGAAGCACCCAAAAGTCACAATCTGTCATTGTACGTTCCTATTTACACCAGGTGTAGAAGTATGAGACCGGAATTTGGTTGCAATAATTACACGTCTGTTGCTTAAAACTGACAAACAATATTTTATTTAAAAAATCTCCATTGCAGTTTATTAGTTTCTCCCGCCTCTCCGGCAGGCTATGAATGTCCCCCCCCCCCCCCCCCCCAAAGAAAAAACAGTTCTTTTGAAGCGAACCAGTCATCGAGCTATTTTCGTACATTTTCATACGAATTGAAGCGTTGTTCAGGGAGAACATGTCCCTGTGATGCAAACAGATGATAATCGGACGGACCCAA
Source organism: Schistocerca piceifrons (assembly GCF_021461385.2). Lineage (NCBI taxonomy): Eukaryota > Metazoa > Arthropoda > Insecta > Orthoptera > Acrididae > Schistocerca > Schistocerca piceifrons. The sequence continues at coordinate 170,075,456 of NC_060139.1, forward strand.
GTCTGGAGAATAAGCCGCATGCTCTAGTATTTCCCAATCAAACGTCTCGATCGTTTACCTGAGCCGGTTTGCTGTGCGCGACGGGGCGTTATTAAGGAGCAATATGACTTTGTGTTGCCATTTTTCATATTAAATTAACGTTCGAGTTAAATCGATCATTTGCTGTTGGTAGAGATCTGTGTTGACGGTTTCACCAGGTTTCAGCAGATTATAATAGATGACGTCCTTCTCATCCTACCAAACACAGAGCATTTTCTTCTTGCTAAAGTGATTTTGTCTTGCAGTGGATGTCGATGGTTTGTCAGGATCCACCTATGATTTACGACGCTTAGGATTCTCAAAATATACCCATTTTTCATCACCTGTCACTATTCCATGGAGAAACGACTTTCTTTTGTATCTGGAGAGCAGCATTTCACAAGTGGTTTTCCGATTTGCTTACTGTATTTCATTCAGTTCATGCAAAATCCATTTTCCCACATTCGGCACCTTTCCCATAGCTTTCAACCGAAGAGAAACTCCTTTCTGCGTCACATTCAATTCTTCCGCGTGTTCCTGTTGAGTCTGAGTATCATGTTCGTCTAATAATCCTGCAATTCGTTGTCTTCAAACTTGCTCTGTGATATTCCGTGCTCTTTCTTTTTCACGTCAAAATCACCACTTTAGAGTTTTCTGAATCCCTCGAAACATTGTGTTTTCCCAAGAGCATGTTCGCCGAAAGCTTCGACATGTATTCGATGCCATTCTGCAGCAGTTTTCTTCAAATGATAACAGAAGACCAATACCGTCCGTAAACCGTAGTTCGAAGGCACAAAACTCTACATGTTTACAGGTTTTAAACAGACGCCGATGAATGGAACCTGAGTGTGTTGACATTCGTCGACAGTCTTTACAGGAAGCAGATACCGCTGCAGACACGGTCTCACGGGCCCTACACTGACGACTAGAGCCATCTATAGGAAAATTCCGGTTAACATTTTTACACCTGGTACGCACCTTATGGTGTGGGAAGCCATCGTGTATGACTTCAGGTCACGGCAGGTGACTGAGGGAATTACGACGGTACCACGGTACGTCACGAACGTGTAGCTCACTCATGTGACACTACTGAAGCATGATTTTTTGACACAGCAGTGCTCGTCACATATAGCACGTGTCTCTATGAAATGTCTGCGTTTGTAGAAGCAGCACCATAGCTAACAAGATCCTCAGATCTGTATCCGATAGAACGTACGTCGGTCCAGGTCGGATGTGAGCTTCTCCCCTATACCAGTACCCAAGAATACAAGGACCAGTTACAACAACTGTGAGCCAGGTTGTCGCAGGAGAGCATAAAGCAATATTTTCTAATCACTGAAAAAACATCACATACTCTCTCAAGCCGCGATATTTCGTTTCTTTTCCTGCCTTCCTGCCCCCCCCCCCCCCCACCCCCCCCTACCTGGACGCTTCACTTTTCCTGTCGGGCAGTAATATATTAATTGCCAACGACCTTGCCGCAGTGGTAACACCGGTTTCCTTCAGATCAACGAAGATAAACGCTGCTGGGCTTGGATAGCACTTGGATGGATGACCATCCTGTCAGCCTAGCGCTGTTGGAAAGCGAGATGCTCTCAGACCCTGGGTGGCCAATTGAGGAGCTACTTGATTGAGAAGTAGCGGCTCCAGTCAGATAAATTGACAACGGCCGGGAGAGTGCTAACCACATGCCTCTCCATATCCGCATCCGGTGATGCCTAAGGGCTCAGTAGTTTTAGTGTGTATTCATTATCCGTCCATTTCGATTCTCGTGGTAAGTGAGCTTCAAGTAAATTATAACTACTCAATTTTCATCATATTTTTACTTTTGAGGTAACAAACTCTAAAATTTACAGGTAAACTTTAAATATCTTCTTCTGCTGTTAATTTGGTCTAAGCGTCGAAGTTGGAGATGAGTCATCACATAAAATCGTCTGGAGATTTTGAATTACAGTTAAGCCGTGCATGTGAAGTTACGTCGACCAGACACACTGCTCGAGCAGAATACAGTGCCCGTTTCGTAAACAAAACTGTTTCAGTGTAAAAGATTTTGCCACATGTTTCAGCCTTAGATCCCACAAATGTTACCTTGATTGTTTTAGACTTCTTAGTAAGTCATCAAAAGATTATCTACGGCTAGTCTGTAAACATTTTATCTATTTTTCCAGCTCCCTACTGTATGTTATACTTTGACATGTTACTGTGTAACGTATTCATCTGACTTTCAAAGTGGTCTAAATTGGTTACGGTGTAATTTATGTGACTGAAGGCTGGAAAATTTCAACAAATTGCTTTGTTCAAATGGTTCAAATGGCTCTGAGTACTATGGGACTTAACATCTGAGGTCATTAGTCTCCTAGAACGTAGAACTACTTAAACCTAACTAACCTAAGGACATCACACACATCCATGCCCGAGGCAGGATTCGAACCTGCGACCGTAACGGTCGCGCAGTTACAAACTGAAGCGCCTATAACCGCTCGGCCACTCTGCGCCCGAAAGAACATGGACCATATTTTTTCAGAGATATTTACATTCAAACATCAAGATCCTTCTAAATGTCTACCAAATAGCAGCTTTCGTCACCGTTCCTCACAAGCATCTTCTAACAAAACTGCGTGCCTATGGAATATTGCCTCAATTGTGCGACTGTATTCGTGATTCCCTGTCAAAAATGTCACAGTAACACACGGAAGTAATATCCGGAGTTCCACAAGGAAGTGTTATAGACCCTCTATTGTTCCTGATCTATATTAATGACATAGGAGACAATCTGAGTATCCGTCTTAGATTGTTTGCACATAATGCTGTCATTTACCGTCATGTAAAGTCATCAGATGACCAAAACGAATTGCAATATCTACAGGGTGCGAAAAGTGGTAAAAGGAAGTTTGAAGTTGTTCACATGAGTACTAAAGGAAATCCGATAAATTTCGACTAAGCGATAAGTCACTCAAACCTGCAAATTCAACTAAATGCTTGTGGATTACAGTTACAGAAACGTAAATTCGAAAGATCACATAGACAATGTTGTGGATAGAGTAAACCAAAGACGGCAGCCATTGGCAGAACACTTAGAGGGTTCAACAGGTCTTCTGAAGAGACAGTTTACACTACACTTGTCCGCACTATCCTTGAGTATTGCTGTGCGGTGAGGGGTACGCATCAGGTGGGCCTGCGGATGATATCGAAAAAGCGCAAATAAGGGCAGCTCGTTTTGTATTATCGCAAAATTAGGGAGACAGCGCACAAACATGTTGCGTGAATTGGGGTGGCAATCATTAAGACAAAGGGGTTTTTCGTTGCGACGGGAACTTCTCATGAAATTTCAATCGCCAGTTTCCTCCCTCGATTGCGAAATCACTCTGTTGGCACCCACCTACATAGGGAGAAATGATCATCACGAGAAGATAAGAGAAATCAGGGCTCACACAGAGAAATTTAAGTGCTTATTTTTCCCGTGCGCCGTTCGAGAATGGAACGGTACAGAGACAGTTTGAAGGTGGTTCTTCGGACCCTCCGCCAGGCCCTTTATTGAGAATAAAAGGCCGGCCGTTGTGGCCGAGCGGTTCTAGGCGGTACAGTCTGGAACCGCGTGACCGCTATGGTCGCAGGTTCGAATCCTGCCTCGGCCATGGATATGTGTGATGTCCTTTAGGTTAGTTAGGTTTAAGTAGTTCTAAGTTCTAGGCGACTGAAGACCTCAGAAGTTAAGTCCCATAGTGCTCAGAGCCATTTGAACCATTTTTGAGAATAACAGAGTAATCACGTAGATGTAGTTGTAGAATACGGGAAAGGCTTCTGCGTATTGAAGCAGGGCTGCTGTCGATGGAAGAGAAGGAAAGGTAGCTATTTTCATATTACTACGGGTATTCCGTTACCGGTCGTCTTTGAAAGGAAAGCAGTTCAGTTCAAGACACTAAATTTTGGAAAATAAAATCCGGTTCTCCAGTTCCAGAATATACGTTAACCGTTATCAAGAAATATTACTTACCACTTTTTATTCTAGTGTCATGTAGAATGCAAAAAGATAAAATTTGAAACTGGAGATACGAGGGCTATCGACAAAGTACATTACGTTTTGGAATTAAAAATAAATAAAGTATTGGAATTTTTTTTATTATATACAGATGAAAGCCACACTTAAATACTACTTTTCTACATAGTTGCCATTAAAAGTAAGGCAGTTATCGCAGCGATGGACGAGCTTGGAAATTCCTTCGTCGTAAAATTCGGCCGCCTGCGCCTTCAACCACGTGGTTACCTCTTCTTGAACCTGTGCGTCGCCATCAAAACGCTGCAAAGCCAACCACTTCTTCATTGCTGGGAATACGTGGAAGTCGCTCGGTGCCAGGTCGGGACCGTACGGCGGATGAGGAAACAACTCCCACTTAAAAGATACGAGAACTTCACGAGTGGCATTTGCCGTGTGGGCCCGGGCGTTGTCGTGAATCAGCAAGATCTTTGAGCCCAACTTTCCCCTGCGCTTGTTTTGTATTGCTCTTCTGAGGTTGTGCAGAGTTTGGCAATATCTTTGAGAGTTTATTGTAGCGCCTCTTTCCAGGAAATCTACAAAAATCACACCTTTTCTGTCCCAAAAGACAGTCATTACGTGGTTGAAGGCACAGGCGGCCGAATTTTACAACGAAGGAATTTCCAAGCTCGTCCATCGCTATGATAAGAGCATTAATTTAAATGGCAACTATGTAGAAAAGTAGCATTTAAGTGTGGCTTTCATCTGTATATAATAAAAAAATTTCCAATACTTTATTTATTTTTAATTCCAAATCGTAATGTACTTTGTGGATAGCCTTCGTATTAAAGTGTGTGCTTCGTGGTGAAATGCTATACACCTAAGTTGACGAGGAAGTAGTACAGCTGCGCATTTCAATTTATAGCGGTGTAAACCCTCTCTCTCTAGTTGGAACGCCGTAAGGAAGTGGTAGTCCTCTGATGCCTGAGATAAAGCGACGCAATCAGTGTCGTGGAGACGAGGACACAAAAAGCTAAAAGGAGCGGCGACATTACATTAGGGCACTCACATACGCGAACCCCGTGCTCTTTCAGTCAAGCCCGAGGGCGCATAATTTACCTTTCCCGGTGTGGCAGGTAGCAATCTCGGCTGAAAGAGAATTTGTAAGTCTGCCGGGACGCGGCGCAGTCGGGAAGTAACATAATTAGCCGGAAATTTCCTTGTCGCGGCCTGGGCGCTACTGTGCGTCGGCGGGTTCATTCCAGGCAGACTCGGCAAACACGGCCGGGATATAGCGAGCACACTGCAGCCTACTCTGTGTGCGTGAATGTGTGTGTGTGTGTGTGTGTGTGTGTGTGTGTGCGTGTGTGTGTGTGTGTGTGCGAACGTCTCCATCGCCACAGTCGGAACACCTGGCGCTGGCTGAGAAACCGAGACTGCGGCACCGGCTTATCCGTTGAGGCGACAGGCCAGGAACAGAGCTGCCGGGTGTCCGCTGTGTAGTGGACGACAAGTGAGCGAGAGCTTTTATCGAGTCCCGCTACTGCCTCGTACAGGAGTCGACAGTCTAGCGTATAGAGACAGAGTGCCTCTGTCCAACCTGAATTTCCAGACAGCTTGTTTGTATTTATTAAAAGACATTTTGAGCCGTTCAAATGCCACAATACTCACCAAAACAAATGAATTAATTAGCGTTTCAGTAACGCCAAGTATCAACATTACTCGATTGTGCCTTTCAGGAAGTAGTAAACCCGACCGACGGGATATCTGGAAAGGGAGAAGGAATTAAAGCTTTGAAGCTTGTCGATGACGTTATAACCCTGTCAGAGACGGCATGGAATTTGAAATACACTACTGGACATTAAAATTGCTACACCAAGATGAAATGCAGATGATAAACGGGTATTCATTGGACAAATATATTATACCAGAACTGACATGTGATTACATTTTCACGCAATTTGGGTGCATAGATCCTGAGAAATCAGTACCCAGACCAGCCACCTTTGGCCGTAATAAAGGCCTTGATACGCCTGGGCATTGTGTCAAACAGAGATTGGATGGCGTGTACAGGTACAGGTGCCCATGCAGCTTCAAATGGTTCAAATGGCTCTGAGCACTATGGGACTTAACATCTGTGATCATCAGTCCCCTAGAACTTAGAACTACTTAAACCTAACTAACCTAAGGACGTCACACACATCCATGCCCGAGGCAGGATTCGAACCCATGCAGCTTCCACACGATACCACAGTTCATCAAGAGTGGTGACTGGCGTATTCTGACGAACCAGTTGCTCGTCCACCTTTGACGAGATGTTTTCAATTGGTTAGAGATCTGGAGAATGTGCTGGCCAAGGCCGCAGTCGAACATTTTCTGTATCCAGAAAGGCCCGTACAGGACCTGCAACATGCGGTCGTGCATTATCCTTCTGAAATGTAGGGTTTCGCAGAGATCGAATGAAGGGTAGAGCCACGGGTCGTAACATCTGAAATTTAACGTCCACTCTTCAAAGTGTCGTCAATGTCAACAAGAGGTGACCGAGAGGTGTAACCAGTGATACCCCCATACCATCACGCCGGGTGATATGCCAGTATGGCGATGATGAATACACGCTTCCAATATGCGTTCACCGCGATGTCGTCAAACACGGATGTGACCATCATGATGCTGTAAACAGAATCTGGGTTCATCCGAAAAAATGACGTTTTGCCAATCGTGTACCCGGGGTCATCGTTGAGTACACCGTCGCAGGCGCTCCTGTCTGTGATGCAGCGTCAAGTGTAACCGCAGCCATGGTCTCCTAGCTGATAGTCCGCGCTGCTGCAAACGTCGTCGAACTGTTCGTTCAGATGGTTGTTGTCTTGTAAATGACCCCATCTGTTGACTCAGGGATAGGGACGTGGCTGCACTATTACATCCATGCGGATAAGATGCCTGTCATCTCGACTGCTAGTGATACGAGGCCGTTGGGATCCAGCACGGCGTTCGGTATTACCTTCCTGAACCCACCGATTCGATATTCTGCTAACAGTCTTTGTATCTCGACCATCACGAGTAGCAATGTCGCGATACGATAAACCGCAATCGCGATAGGCTACAATCCGACCTTTATCAAAGTCGGAAACGTGACGGTACGCGTTCCTCCTCCTTCCACGAGACATCACAACAACGTTTCACCAGGCAACACCGGTCAGCTGCTGTTTGTGTATGAGAAATCGGTTGGAAACTTTCCTCTTGTCAGCACGTTGTAGGTGTCACCACCGGCGCCAACCTTGTGTTAATGCTCTGAAAAGCTAATCATTTGCATATCACAGCCTCTTCTTCCTGTCGATTAAATTTCGCGTCTGTTGCACGTCATCTTCGTGGTGGAACAATTTTAATGGCGAGTAGTGTAAGTAGTGTGTTGATAGGAGGTTATAAGATGACAATTAACAAAAGCGAAACAAGACTAATGGCATGTCGTCTAATAAAATCATGCGATGGTGGATGCATTTGATTTAGGGATGCAACAATGAAGGTAGTAGATACACGATATACACTGAGAAAATAAGAAAAAATTTTTACACCTGGAAAGGCGACCTCGATTTTGATCTGATGACCGCGCATGCCACCTGTGACGTAGTAGATGTACTGGCAATGATATCAACGTCGTCTGCCAATCGAGAGCGTAGTGGCATAGTTACCAAAGCACCATCTGTGTCTACCCTTAAATAGGGAATACTCGCAGCTAGAGCACTCAGTGTTGTGCAAACGTGTCAAGTAGAGACGCACTTCCTACAGCCAACTGGGAGAGTTTGAAAGAGGTCAAATTGTGTTGCGACCTTCCGAGTAGATGGATGGTCCTTTCGGAGAACTGAAACACAAGTTGAAGGTGATGAGTCAGTTGTGCAACGATGCTGGTATCAGTATAGTGGTCATGTGAGCATTCTCACACTCATACACAAGGTTCTGGACGTCCACACAGCATAGATGCCCGTAAGGATCGTCGTATTATAAGGGCAGCAGTGGCAGATCGTACAGCTACCACAGCACAGATGACGGCTAGTGAGCGTAGACGTGTCAACACGAAGTGTTGCGAGACAGTTATTAGCAGTGGGACTACGGGCACGCACACTCACGCCGTGGCATCGACATGCACGGCTCGACTGATCCCGTCAGAGGGTCGCTTGGAAGATGAAATCGCGCACGGTGGTCTTCAGCGATGAAAGTAGATTCTACCTGCACCCAAGAGATGACCGTTTGACCATACGACGTAGACCTGGTGAGCGCTAGCTTGTTGGGTCCACTCATCTGAGGCATACTGGCCGCACTCCAGGCCTTATGGTCTGATTACAATTCTCGCTTAACATAGTTTCTGGAGGCGACGCTAACCAGCACCCGGTACGTGCAAAGTGTTGTTAGACCTGTTCTTTCACCGTTCTTCCAATTGGAAGGTGATGTGTTGATGCAGTAGGATAATGCTCGTCCACGCACTGTCAATGAAACTCCTCGTGCTCTGCTAGACGTCCAGCGATTTCCCTGGCTCGCACGATCTCTGGACTTGTCACCAACTAGCACGTGTGGGACATCACGGGACGAGAAGTGACTCGTGCGACTCGTCAATCAAAACTTCGGAAACAAGTCGGGCAGGCGTGGGATAACGTATCCCAGGACAGTATTCGCAATCTGTGCAATCGACTGGATGCCAGAGTGAGCGCGTGCATTGCTGCACATGAAGGCTACACTACTATGGGTGTTTCATCATGGCTCGATTCCTGTTACCTCAAAACCGCTCCTGGTCTTGATCTGTAAATGTAATCATCTCATGTGCTCCATATGCACTGTCGCCACAATAGAACTTGAGTGAGATGGAAAACTCTAAAAGGATATACTAACTTTTTTCCGGCAGTGTACTTCGTTATTAGGGCAACAAAATATGATGACGGCCGAGACAGAGAGGATATAAAATGTGACAAAACTTGGGATTTATGCAGTATATATATATATATATATATATAGGTGTTGTCTACATTTCGATATCGTTGATGTGTATGTAACATACCTTCTAGTCTCTTAATTGGTACTGGTTTTCTGCCAAAATTTTACCTAAGGTCGGCTACCATACGGGAACAAAGTTGATATTATTACATGTGTAATAGCTACATAACTAAACAATAACATTACCCAATTTTTCTGTTGGTATTTCGAAGAAGACAACAATATTACATAGAAATGTCGTACTTTCATAACGTTCTGCAAAATATCATTCAATTTTTGCGAAGCGTCTTTAAATTCTTGTGCTTTCGTTGGGAGGCAACAGGATGTCACAACGGCGCATAAAGTGACGAGCGATTTGCACAAATGTTACATATAAAGATGCGAAAGATGCAAGAAATCGCAAGAGAAAGTTTAAAAAGCGAATTATTCCTTTTCATTATACTATGGAATTGTCACATTTAAGAAAATTATAAAAACAAAATTGTAATCTGTTACTTAGCTAGATGTCCCATGGATCATTTGAACAATTATTTTACGAAATGATGTCGGACGATTCAAATTTCAGCATACGTACATATATTTAGTGTTAACATTAGCGAAAAGATTATACGTAAAATAAAGAACAACAGCCTACAGTCACAATTTGCCAGATTTAGGTGAATTCTGGTCCAGATTTACAATGGTATGTTACAAAGCGAGCACGCTGTGAATATAGGTTTACACAACTAACACAAATCAAAAAATAACTTTTCCAGTGGTGGATGCCAACGGCCTTGCCGCAGTGGTAACACCGGTTCCTGTCAGATCACCGAAGTTAAGCGCTGTCGGGTTGGGCACTTGCATGGGTGACCATCCGGTGTGCCGATCGCTGTTGGTACGCGGGATGCACTCAGCCCTTGTGAGGAAAACTGATGAGCTACTTGACTGAGAAGTAGCGGCTCCGGTCTCGTAAACTGACATACGGCCGGGAGAGCGGTGTGCTGAACACATACCCCTCCATATCCGCATCCAGTGACGCCTGTGGGCTGAGGATGACACGGCGGCCAGTCGGTAACTTTGTGCCTTCATGGCCTATTCGGGAGGAGAGTTTAGTGGTGGATACATGGTTTTCAATCACAGTATGAGTAAACATGTGTATGTACACAAAGAGGTTTACTCATACTGCGCCTCGAAACCATGCACCCAGCACTGCACGCAGTAAGTTATTTTTCGTATTCATTATTAGTTCTGTAAACTATATTCACCATATTCCGGCATTGTAACACACCATTGCAATTTTATTATGACCAGAATTACCCTAAAACTGGAAAACAAAATCGCTCAAGACTGTCAAAGCACTAGAAGATGAGACCCTATTGCTGGCAATGCACTGAAATAAATTCATAATAGTGACTGTAGGAGGATGTGTTTACTTTACGAAAATAATACAGTCACTCAAGAAACACTGACTGCAATGGATAAAATAAGGACATATTACTTTTTAGTCTTACTAATGCAACTCTATTTAAAAGTAAGGTCTCCCAGGCGATCGGTTTTTTTATGTGGGTTGTGCAAGAGAAATGATTTTAGATTAGCTTTAAACCTTGCTTTGCTATAAATCATATCATGTTACTGGGAAAATAATGAAAAAGGTCTGTTTCTGTCTAGTGAAGCCATTTCTGACTCAGTGACAGCTTTAATGATAGGTTATAAAGGTCATTTTCTTCCTCAAGTGTTTTAGGAACGCATATGACTATTCTTCTTAAATTCTGATCGATTATTTGTGACGAATTTCATTAGCGAATATATAAGAGATGATCAAAAAGTTTTAGTTCGCTAGCCGTACAGTCCAGAATCGGTATGACAGTCAGACAAAATCGCCGCGAACATGGAGACAATCATTCTACAAGAGCACCAAGCTGAAGATGCTCTTTCGGTAAAAAACCGTGTCCTGCCGCATTAATAAGTCCGTAACTGCCTGCTGCACACCCTCTCTGATCATACAAGGTCTTTTCTTAAGGGATTGATGGGGAGATAACTGCGTGGGGAGAGATCAGAAGTGTAGGGTAGGTGCTCGATTGTCTCTCACTTGAGCTGACTTAACTTGTTCGTTACGACATCTGCGGTATGAGGACGTGAGTTATCATGAGCAGCAGCACCCAGTGGCGCACCATTCCATGACGGTGCTTTTCGAAAGGCATGCGTGCTCGATACACATTCCTCATTCTTCTACGTATGTCTGCCGTTGTTTGTCCTTCGGCAGTCCAGAAAAGAACAACAGCATGTTGACCAGGTTTGGTCGCCAAGGTTCCATCTGTGCATTCACAGCATGCACGTCAGGAAGACACGAATGCCACTCTAATACCTTGCCTATTTGTCTGCATTTACACTACTGGTCATAAAAATTACTACACCAAGAAGAAATGCAGAAGATAAACGGGTATTCATTGTACAAACATATTATACTAGAACTGAGATGTGATTACATTTTCATACAATTTGGGTGCATAGACCCCGACAAATCAGTACCCTGAACAACGACCTCTGGCCTTAATAACGGCCTTGATACGCCTGGGGATTGAGTCAAACAGAGCTTGGATGGCGTGTACAGGTACAGCTGCCCATGCAGCTTCAACACGATACCACAGTTCATCAAGAGTAGTGACTGGCGTATTGTGACGAAACAGTTGCTCGGCCGCCATTGACCAGACATTTTCAATTGGTGAGCGATCTGGAGAATGTGCTGGCCAGGGCAGCAGTTGGACATTATCTGTATCCATAAAGGCCCGTACAGGACCTGCAACATGCGGTCGTGCATTATCCTGCTGAAATGTAGGGTTTCGCGGGGATCGAATGAAGGGTAGAGCCACGGGTCGTAACACATCTGAAATGTCACGTCCACTGTTCAAAGTGCCGTCAATGCGAACTAGAGGTGACCGAGACGTGTAAGCAATGGCACCCCATACCATAACGCCGGGTATTTCGCCAGTATGGCGATGACGAATACATGCTTCCAATGTGCGTTCACCGCGATGTCGCCAAACACGGATGCGACCATCATGATCGTGTAAACGGAACCTGGATTCATCCGAAAATAAGACGTTTTGCCATTCGTGCACCCAGGTTCGTCGTTGAGTACACCATCGCAGGCGCTCCTGTCTGTGATGCAGCGTCAATGGTAACGGCAACCATGGTCTCTTAGCTGATACTCCATGCAGCTGCAAAATTCGTCGAACTGTTCGTGCAGATGGTTGTCTTGCAAACGACCCCATCTGTTGACCCAGGGATCGAGACGTGGCTGCGCGATCAGTTACAGTCATGCGGATAAGACGTCTGTCATCTCGACTGCTAGTGATACGAGGCCGTTGGGATGTAACACGGCGTTCCGTATTACCTTCCTGAACCCACCGATTCCATATTCGATTAACAGTCATTGGATCTTGAGCAACGCGAGCAGCGATGTCACCATAGGATAAACTGTAATCGCGATAGGCTACAATCCGACCTTTATCAAAGTCGGAAACGTGATGGTACGCATTTCTCCTCCTTACACGTGGCATCACAACTACGTTTCACCAGGCACCGCCGGTCAACTGCTGTTTATGTATGAGAAATCGGTTGGAAACTTTCTTCATGTCAGCACGCTGTAGGTGTCGCCACCGGCGCCAACCTCGTGTGAATGCTCTGAAAAGCTAATCTTTTGCATATCACAGCATCTTCTTCCTGTCGGTTAAATTTCGCGTCTCTAGCACGTCATCTTCGTGGTGCAGCCATTTTAATGGCCATTAGTGTATATATCCGCATCGGAGTCTCACTACGCTGCAGCATGCCTCAGTCTGGAACTTTTTGATACACTCTTATATGTGTTCTGACGGTGCGGTTAAAATGCCTTACTCCGTGAAGAAGTAGCTACGTGACGACCGCAGGTGACCACGACATATTATTTCAGCTGGTCGCTTTTGTGGAACCAAAATTTTATTTCTAAGTAGTGAGCTACGGCTGAATATGTCAGACGGTTCATTCGTTTCTTCCAGGTCCGCCAATTACAAGAAGAGAAAGGTAGCTGAGCTTAATTGCTTGAGAAAGTAATATGCTTCTTCAAAGTAATATATTTCCACAAATAATTACTTTTTTGTAAAATTTGCTCATTCTTTAAAATTAAATTTGTTGCGTTTTTGCGGCAAGCAATACAGCCATTACAACTGTTTACGCAGTGGCTAAAATTAAATTTTGAAGACACAGATGTTTCGTAACACAGAATTACAAATTCAGTCGTCGTTAGGTCAGAGCTTTATATATGCTTTTTGTTGATAACCAACTATGCGACTGATAAATTTGGTTCTGTTATCAGTCTTAATTTTTTAATATTCGTTGGCGTCGCGAATATCGATTTTTACGAGATTTTCCCACAGTATATTTTGATGTGGAATATCTTTGGATCATCCCAATATGATATTATGAAGATATCCGTCATCTTCTGGATGTTCGCTAAATGTGAGAGAGTCTGTTACTGCAGTTACTGTTAGAGGGTTCTGAGGATTGATATTAAGTATTTTCTTGGGAGTTTTTCGTGACTGTACCACGTTGAAATGAAATGCACAAAAACCCTTTTTCTGCTGCGAAACTTGCAACTGACTTTCCCATTGAACATAACCCTCTTTTTGTGATACGTATAGGATGTTTCGATATGGAATCATCTTCTCCATGTCTTAGCAGTATCTGTATAAGGCAGATGTATTTTTTTTATCATTGAATGTGATGTTCAGTTGCTACGTCAACATGCTCTAAGAAGCAGAAACGCAGTTCGTGATAAATAATATTTTGGAGAATATCAGGAAAGTGTTCTAATTAAGTGGTAATTCAGATGTATGGCATAAATTAACTTACGTCTTTGGCGTGGTGTGTGCAACATGTATTATACGTTACTGATAATATTCGGTTTCGGGTGTATGTGATAGTTTAGATTAAAAAACATTGAAATATCGTGCGGGAGTCAAACATGACTGCCAAAAATAGTTCAGTCCTTGAGTAAGAAACAACATAAAACGTTAACAGACATTTCATATATGTATAAAACAATAAAAGATAGCTACAGAGCACTATACACTTTGGGTCACCAAATTAGAATAATGAACATTATACCTCGCCCTAAATATACGTCGCACATAATGCACCTATGGCGTTGTGGTCCTCGTGATTATGTTGTATTGTTAATGATGCCATGAAACAACTAAATGAACCAGTACAAGCAGACTTTATATTATCAGTCCAACGACCTAAGTATGTCAGGAAAGTTAATAAACGACGATGGATGTTTGACAACAGGAAAACCTTTGTGTTTGCCACTCAGTTTGTTAAGATGACACCATCCATCTCACCCATCTCGTATGGAAAAAGGATACGGCAACAGAATTTTCAGAAAATATCGGACATCTATTTGAAAATAAATGTGCGGCACCAATCCAGTAATCCAACTGTCAAGAACGCAAGAGATAATTTTATTCGCAGCTACAGGAGATCCACATTTACATCAATACTCCGAAAACAACCTGACGGTGTGTGGCGCAGGGCCTTCTGACACCACTAAATAATCCCATTCTCCCCGTTGCGCTCACGAATGGCGCGTGGGCAGGATGAAGGTCGTTACCTCCGTATTAGCTCTAATGTTGCCGAATTTTCTCAACGTGGTTATTTCGCAAAATGTATGTGAGTGGAAGCTATATATTTCACAGTAATATGTGGCACGACTCTTCCTGGAAAGCATTCTCTGTCGAAATTTCAATAGTAAACCACTCTTGTAGAGTTTCCCACTAAAGTTGTTGAGAATCTCTGTAATGCTCGCACGCCCAGTAAACGATCCCGCGATGAAACGCACCGCTTGTCGTTGGATCTTCTCTGTTTCCGTAAACCCTACTTGGTATGGGTCCCAGACTGGTTAGCAGTATCAGGAATCGGGGAACGAGCGCCTTGAATGCCACCTCTATCATGAAAGATTTACATTTCCTTAAGATTGTTCCTAAGAATCTCAGTCTTGCATCCGCTTTTCCTGCTATTTGTTTCACGTGGTCATTCCACTTAAGGTCGCTCTTGTTAGTTATTAGTACATGTTTTATGGTAGATACCGTTTCCAGTAATTTGCCATCATTAGCGTTGTTGTGTAGTAGCGGATTTCTTTGCCCATGTCTGCGCAGTATGTTACATTTGTTTACATTCAGCAGCAAATTCCACTCCCTGCTCCGTTCTGCAGGGCATTATGCAAATCCGTACTATCTTCTGGTGTTGCTACTTCCTTACCGGCAGCTGCATCGCCTGTGAAGAGTCTTAAAGAGTTTTTAATGCTTTCTGCTAGATCATTTATGCTGGGTGTACTAGAAATGTTGCTACAAACTTCCTGGATGGGGGAGAGGAGTGTTAGACGGTGTCTTAAGGAACAGATCGAAATCGAGGATGAGAATCGGTCTCTGGGAGCGTTATGCAAGAACGCTACGGAGCGTCGAAGTTACAGGCACCGGAATTACCACTGGGCCACGCTTTTTGCAGCAAACGTGACTGTCCGCTAACGGACGGTAGACGGAAAGTCTTGCAATGTTGTTTGTTATTCAGTGATACCGAATGATCAGCACGATCGCCAGTGGAGAAGACGCAGCTAGCTGCTGAGTAGGCATGTCTTGTCTCCTAGCAATGCATTGCCGTGTTGCCCCCTTGGATGACGATTTCAGACGCTTGTTTCCATCGGCAGTTTCTTTACCTCCTGTATACCGACAAAAAATGGACATTTTAGAGGACACTTAAAGAAAAATAAACTGCAGTTGGAAACCCGTGGTCGAAACCATCGTCCACCGAGGCAACCACCACACTCATAGGAGACAAAGCATTTCTTTGCTGTGGCTAGCTCCATCTTTTCCACTGGCGATCATAGCAATGAGTCACGATCACTAAGAGACAGTACGCGTACTTCTCGCCAGCGCACAAAGTCACGTTTGCTGCCGAAGGAGTAGTTCAGTAACAGACACTGGGGCCTCTTATTTGCATGATTTGTAGCATCATTGGATGACGTTGCACGGACTGGTTCCTGTCCTACGTTTGTTCCTCGAGACACTCTCTATAATTCCTCGAAGTTTTTCACAACATTTCTGGGATACCCTGTATACATTGTAATCTGTAACTGTCCTATTACACTTCCTTCAGTTACTCTAGAAATTTCCACTACATCTGTCATTCTGTTACACCGACGTGTTAGTTCTGGCTGTGAAGAAGCCTTGAATGCAGTCGCAAATCTGGACCGATGCTCTTTAAGCTAGTATTTTTTCACTAAACGGCAGCGCGGGGCGGTACCAAATACCTTCCTGCAGTCGAGGAAAACACAGCACCCTGAGCGCGTTTGCCTACAGCGATTCTGGAAGAATAGGGCGAACTTAGTGTAACCTACCCCTCTTAATCAGTTTACTGGCCCGCTATGTAATTGACAGTGATGACGTATGCCTAACGAAATTTTACTGTGAATAAGGTTATCACTACAGAAGGAAAGTAATACCGATTAGTAGGTGGAAAGTGTACAACCGCCCCCTCTGAAGGAAGAATCTATCCTAAACTTTATCCAAACACTGACGATAATTTCGAGATGGGAAATTCAGTGCAATCGCACACGGTCCACACAGGGGGGAAAGGGAGCTACGTAACATTTAATAGAAAGTAAATAGTGATTAGCAAAAAAGAAAAAAAAGAATAATTAAACGGTTGCCAAACAACTAGGGCTAAGAATATCCAAAATCCTAAGAAAGGTAATAGTAAAGAAAATTGAGCAAATAATGGCACCACAACAGTTCACGCGAAAGTAAACGAATCAGAAAGCACCGAGTTTGCAGCTACTTGTTCTGAAATATTAAATTTTGAAAGTAATGGTAAATGGAGTTACTGGTTAAATAAATGCAACTAAAACTATGTTATGTAGAAAATGACTTTCAATAGCCTCCGTGTAACGAAATACCAAATTTAGAAAGAGAAAAGCAATTGCTAATGATAATTGAAAGTCTGAATTGAATTTACTTTAAGCAAATGAGCATCTGATTTTTACTTTTAAAATAACAACAATAAAATACATTCCAAGCCAGCATAAGTCACTCTCGCTAAGCTAAACACGGAGTAACTGAAAGTGGGCGCACTTAATTTGTGCTGTATCTTTAGTTATTAGTTTTGCCGATGAAGTTTTACGTTACTTTAAGTGAATGAAGTTAACACTCAGGATTGCAAATTAGTTACACCTCCGTTAGGAAATACAAGAATGAACAGTTACTGGCATTAAATAGTTAATCAGTTTTTATATTCTTTCGACACTTGGTGACTGCATAGGAAGCAAAGGGACCCTGCTTTGCAATAACGTATGAAGACGACAACATAGGTCCCCTGCAAGTCTTAACTATTGCAGCTTACTATTCAAGTCAGTCATATTTTGTGAAAGAAATGTCAGTGGATAATGCCTCTACAATACTATATCAGTCACTTTACCGTCTTACGATGTGGTAGCTGTGCGGACGATGAAGAATGTAGCTGACGACAATGTTGAACTGCCACTGTTGCTGCTGTTTCTGGATGAGAACACCGAGTCGTCTCCAGAGCCACGGATAATTATGAGACAGGCAATAGTTATTATTGCAGCTTCCTCCGCTTGTCCACTCCTATCGTGCTCTCCATGCTCACAGGTTAACGAACCTGGAGGGCATAAATTGGCGCATCATACCTGCACACTGCGTCTGCGCACTCTTTCATCACTCAAGCTGCTCTTCCTCCTCTCTGCTCGCAGCGCGACAGACACTCTTCGTACCCAAAAATAAACAACGGCACGGCTCCTGCTCTTTCGTCGTCTCTATTGATACATTCAAAAAAACTTCCATTGGCTATTACTTAGCGATTTCCAATATATACTTTATAATCACAATCAGTTATACACAGTCAGAAATAAATACACTATTACTTTCATTACATATTACCTATAGTTTCTGTAGTAAAGCTTACATATTCAGCATCAGAAGTACACTACAAGCTATAAACGGATATGAAACGCCGAATATTTTGGAGGGTGCAGAAGGCATTTTATCTGCATTTTCGGTGTTAGTTTCACGAGATCTCTGTTTCCATGTTGCTCTTCATGGAAGAGATTCTCATTCTCCAAAAACATCATATCTCTTGAGCATGGAACATATGCCATAATTCCACGACAGATTGACATCAACGAAATAGGCCTACATTTACATGCACCTGTCTTACGAACACTCCTGAAAACAGGAATGACCTGCGCTTTTCTTCCAGTTGCTAGATACCGATCTATGATAAAGCGTTGCTATAGGGGGAGCAAGGTCTTTGTCAAAATCGTTGCAGAATGTTACAGGTGTCACATCTAGTCCTGATGCATTTCTCCTACTAAGAGACTGTAGTTTTCTGTTCAGCAATCTGTCATCTCATTATCTGCCATGTCGACGTTCGTAAGATGATTGAAAGGAAGAACCATATTACGATCTTCTGCAGTGAAACAATTTCGGAAAACAGAGTTTAGTACTTCGGACCTCTCTCTTTTCTTAAATGGTCTGTAGATCAAACGGTTAAATAGTTTATGTGGAATCAAAATTGTGATTGGAATGTTACAGGTGTCACATCTAGTCCTGATGCATTTCTACTACTAAGAGACTGTAGTTTTCTGTTCAGCAATCTGTCATCTCATTATCTGCCATGTCGACGTTCGTAAGATGATTGAAAGGAGGAACCATATTACGATCTTCTGCAGTGAAACAATTTCGGAAAACAGAGTTTAGTACTTCGGACCTCTCTCTTTTCTTAAATGGTCTGTAGATCAAACGGTTAAATATTTTATGTGGAATCAAAATTGTGATTGGAAACCGGAAAGAATATCTTTCCTTCATCAAGCTTTATAGTTCACATACAGATAAACTCCATGAACCTTTCATATTTAATTTTTGTCAAGTCTAACACGTTCTCAACTTTACTACAGTTTTCATTTATATTTGTAACCACTGAAAGCACGGTTCCCTTTCCTACGTAACAATATTCTGCTAATAGGCGCAACCTTACCTTGTAGAATGCTGCTCGTAACTGAGTACTATTGCCTTTTTTGAAAGACTGTTGACGCATCTGAATCGCCATGAATCAGTGACAGTATGGTTTACCTGTTGCCCTTCCAGTAATATAGCTCTGTATGTTTCTCTCTTCCTCTGGCTCTAGAACGTCGAGAAACAGGAGAAATAAAACGACTTCCGACAGACTACCCTTCCCTCACAGAAGGGTCTGGAGACTGCAGCTCCGACTCCTGGAATCCAGAGCATTTATTCGCCGACCCACCTGGCAAGCTGCCTTGAGCTCAACAGGTTAAAGTATTGCGCCGAGGAACAGTAAAACGCACTTGTGCCTAGCTCTATATATGAGGGCCCACCCGTAGCAGACGACCCGCTGCAGGGCAAATGTCGTCTGACAGATATTATGCAACGGCTGCTTCACCCCCTCTGTAAACTACACGGGTGTCGCTATAAAGGACCCTTTTTACCTTATGGCTCGCATCTGGATTCCCGTCACGTATGAAACATAATAATGATTAATGATTTCGTAATTTCTGAGTGTGTTAACGCATAAACCAGATGTAAAATCTGAAACAGTATTTAAAATACATACTTTACGAGGAAGCTAATTATTTATGTGATCTACCAGAGTATGCTTGCTACTACATCAGAGACGCAGTGCGAGTAACTGGTGAAGCGTCTTAAGTAATCTCTATTTGCTATGCGAATTGTGTCAGACATAGGGAAAATAAAAATGAAAAAGCTGGCATACCATGCTTACTTTCATTCCATAATGTCATATGGGATAATTTTTGGGGGTAGTTCATCAAGCCAAGCTAAAGTTTTCCGGGCACAAAAACGTGCAGTAAGAGCTAGATGTGGTGCGAACTCAGTAACATCCTGCAGAAGCCTGTTTAGGGAACTAAGGATACTAACTACTGCTTCCCAATATATTTATTCCTTAATGAAATTTGTCATTAAAAATATATCACTTTTTCAAACCAACAGCTCAATTCGTGGAATCAATATTAGAAATAAGAATAATCTTCACAAGGATTTAAAGTCACTTAGTCTGGCACAAAAAGATGTGAATTATTCAGGAGCACACATTTTCAATAACTTGCCAGCAGCCATAAAAAGCTTAACAACCAATGAAATTCAGTTTAAGAGAAGCCTAAAGGATTTATTGGTGGCCAATTCCTTCTACTCCATTGATGAATTTCTTAGTAAACCAATTGATATAACTTCTGCACAATTTCAGTGCAGTAATGAGTTCATTGTAAATGTGTGTGTGTGTGTGTGTGTGTGTGTGTGTGTGTGTGTGTTTGTAAGTAAGTACAATCTAACTTCTGCACCATTTCAGTGCATTAATGTGTTCTTTGTAAATAAGTATTATAGTAGTTGTATTACATGTTTATTATCTTATAAATAAATAAATAAACTCTTTTATTTTAAATTCAGTGCATTGGTATTTGTAAAATGACTCTTTCATATAGCGTTCATTAAAAATGACGATCATTCCACTTGGGACATGTGGAATGGTACATTAGCTAATTTGTTTTAGTTGTAAATATTTGTCATGTATTGTTGTTTTTCTGACATGTTCTACATCCTGGAGGACCTCCTCACTACGAATCAATTGGAATGAAAAAATCTAATCTAATATAATCTAATATTAAATCGCATCCACGGCATGTATTTTTCCTCGCTGACTGAGAACTTAAAGAGAAAAACGAAGGTTAAAATCATTGTACCTTGAAACGTTGCCTGATTGTGTAATGAACTGGAATTGGTAAGTTTTGTATTTGACAAAATAAAAGGTAAAATATACCGCAAGACTTGCAGAAATGAAAATTACTGAATGTGTGACAGTAATTATTACGTTTTATTTAGAAAGATACAGCATATCAGAAAGCAGATCTGTACTATAACATAAGTAATCGATAGTGATAGCGACAGGGGCACTAAAATAATGCCAGTGCTTTTTATAACCATCACAGTAACCTAATTTTTACTACTGTTCTTAATCTCCGGACACAAAATGACTTTATCGTGTGTAGAAAATATTCGTGTCCTGTCAGTACATGATTCTGATCCAGCGAGTAAAAATATGTGCAATGGCAGAGATTTAAATTCCACACGTCGCGTCCCTGGTGTGCAAGCATGTACCCTCTAAACTAGAGACATAAATTAATTTCTCGTAAAATACCATATTTTAAATATTGTCTGAGACAGTAAGCAGAATTCAGACGTAATTTTAATCGACAGTGAAATACGAATGTATTACTGCGATTATAAACTACACAATCCTACAGTGAAGTGTGGAACTGTATCGTTGGAACATTCCTGAGACAACTTTCTGGATCAGAAGCTAAATTTAATACAGAGTGTTTCAAAAAGATTCATCTGTTTTCATAAGACTATATCTTCTACATGATACTACATCACGGGAAACAACAAACCGAATAGCTAGACAACGAAGGTTGCAGAAAGGACGTGAAGGATGAGAAAGAATTTCGGAACCATAGGAACGTTTTAAAAATGGTTGCCGGCCGGTGTGGCCGTGCAGTCTAGGCGCTTGTCTGGAACCGCGTGACCGCTCCGGTCGCAGGTTCGAATCAGGCCTCGGGCATGGATGTGTGTGATGTTCTTAGGTTAGTTCGGTTTAAGTAGTTCTAAGTTCTAGGGGACTGATGACCACAGCAGTTGAGTCCCATAGTGCTGAGACCCATTTGAACCATTAAAAATGGTTGTTGTTGTTGTTACTCTTGTAGTCTGGTTTCATGCAAGCTCGTATGTTATACTATATTGCGCAAGCCTCTTCATCTCCGAATAACTACTGCAACCAACCAAATTAACGATTCCTTCCTGGCGGGGAATGTGTTCTAGCAACGGATGTCTTCTCTTAGTCTACTTTAGTCACATTTTTACCATTTTCGATTCTGCAGTTATTGGCAGGGGACTAAGAGGATGCAGACTGCCAACACTAGGCCTGTTTGTTCTCTCTGGAGTATTGATCCTTACCTGATACAATTAACGGAGGACGTCGACAAAGTTTAAAGAAGGTTCAAATGGCTCTGACCACTATGGGACTTAACATCTGAGGTCATCAGTCCTCTAGAACTTAGAACTACTTAAACCCAACTAACCTAAGGACATCACACACATCCATGCCCGAGGCAGGATTCGAACCCGCGACCATAGCGGTAGCGCGGTTCCAGACTGTAGCGCCTAGAATCGCTCGGCCAACCCGGCCGGCGTTTAAAGAAGGGCAGCACTTTTTTTACGATTGTGAAGTAAGGGAAAGAATGTCACGCGTATGACATGCGAAAAGCCGATTTTCGTTGCGATGAAATCTTTTCACCAAAATTTCTGCTTTGAATGCAAAAATGTTTTCACTGCCACATACATATGGGAAAATGAGAATCGTAATAGAATCAGATTAGAACTTTCACGGAAACATTTAAATGCTCCTTTTTCCCATATTCCATTCGAGAATACAATGATCGGAAAGCCTGAAAGCGATTCCGTGGTCCCTTTGCCAATCACTGACTTGTGATTTGCAAAGTAATCTTGTCGATGCAGACTTACATGTACGAAAACGTATAGAACCTAGAACAGTACTGCAAGAGGTACACACAGCGTATGGGTCACCCCATAACTAAGTAATGCCTAGAACTGAGCTGTAATTACAGTTTTGAAAATAATACAGTTATTGGACTAGAAAGGTGGAAATGGATAACTTATGAAATATGACATTAGTTCAGAAGTATGTATATATGTGCACTCGGCTAACGGCAACAATGAAAAATGACGAAGTCATTAATAATGGAGCGCAAGTTCCGACGGGAGAAAGACAGGGAAGAAAGTCTGGCGCTGGTTTTTTCAAGAAATCATGCGTTAATCGATTTATGGAGATAATAAAATTTTTTAATTTGCTCACATCACAGGGATATGAACTCCGCCACCTCTGGATTAAATCACAGCGTTTTAAGCGGTGTGCCATCTCGTTAGGGATTAAGGTTTCGCTAGAAGCGTGCTATATGAAGTTCAGAAGTAGTTAAGGCTAGTGGAAGGGTGGAAGCTCTAAGGCAAGCTGACGTGAGCTTACCGCTTGGAAACAGCACAATGATCGTTCTGGACTGTTATGGATGGCGCCAGACGTCACGTGACCTTCCACCGCTTCCGTAAATGATGGCAGCGAAGTGCTGTTTACTCTCCAGTAGGCTGAACGTATCAGGGAAGTAAGATGTCTCCATGTGTTTACATGACAGAATAGCAGAAATTAGTTACCGCGTTTGGACTTGCCCTTGAAGACACCTAGAATGAAGTTGCCGATTTGTTCATGTATTAACGTGGACTGATCAGTCTGCGTACAGTCACAGCCATGCATCACACCGTAAGAACGGTGGTCGTAAATAGATCCCAACCGGCAGGGAGCGGAGGTCAGTTTCATGCCAGACAGGAGTTACTGATGTTAGTGAAAAAAAGTACATCTCAAATAATTTTCGAGCGGACATTGTAGACGAGACTGCCTTGAATCAAGATTAGGAGGTGGGTATCTCGGAAGAGGTCATTACTAACAGCGCTACACTACCAGTGTAACTTCATCAATGCCATAAAAAACCGATAAATATGATAGTAACTGACTATGGGCGTACAGTACGGCCTGACATACCACTAAATTTCTCCTTTTCAAATGCACCGACAAACAACACCACAAAAGCACTACAGAACCACCTCCGGCCAGAACTACACCCTGCACATGTTGCGGGTTAACGCCTCATTTAGCTGTCACTGCACCTGAGCAACACTTTGCGTCGTTTATCAAGAGGTAAAATCTTATCTAATCGGATCACAGTGCACTTCTACAATCAGCTACTTTCGAGTTTCTGTGTTATCTGCTCCACTAAAGACGTGCAGCTTTCCATGCCGCTGTGTACAATTTTTTGTGATTCACAGATGAGGTAAACTACAGTGACAATTCCCTGGGTAAAGAGTAAAGATTATTGAGGCGGCAGTTTAAAACAGAATTGCATGAATCAGTAGTGACACGTAATTCCCGTCTGATTTTAAAGCACCGCACAAATGTTGATGGCACCTGAACCAGGTTAACTTCCATTCGGAAAATGGATGCACTCAGAGACTGTATGTGACTTTACAAATTATAGAGTGCAGCAATAAGTCGTCCTTTTTAGATTTTATTATGAAAATCGAAATTTCGGCTAGTAGCTATCCATTCTCAATGCGTTATTTTTCATCCTCAATGCATGTAAGTTCCTGTTGTTCGGGCGTCAGTCACAGTTCTTTGAACACTGCACCTAAATGGTATGTGGAAGACTGCTGCACAACAAGCAAATTACTTGGAACTTCCTGACATATTAAAACTGTGTGCCGGACCAGACTCGAACTCAGGACCTTTGCCTTTCGCGGGCAAGAACTCTACCAGCTGATCTACCCAAGCACGACTCGCGCCCCGTCCTCACAGCTTTACTTCTGCCAGTACCTCGTCTCCTACCTTCCATATTTTATAGAAGCTCTCCTGCAAAACCTGCAGAATTAGCACTCCTGAAAGAAAGGATATTGCAGAGACATGGCTTAGCCACAGCCTGAGCGATGTTTCCAGGATGAGATTTTCACTCTGCAGTGAAGTGTGCGCTGATATGAAACTTCCTGGCAGATTAAAACTGTGTGAGGACGGGGCGCGAGTCGTGCTTGGGTAGCACAGTTGGTAGAGCACTTACCCGTGAAAGGCAAAGATCCCGAGTTAGAGTCTCGGTCCGGCACACAGTTTTAATCTGCCAGGAAGTTTCATATCAGCCCACACTCCGCTGCAGAGTGAAAATCTCATTCTGGAAGCAAATTACTTTCCAAAGTCTGTGCAGCTCGCAAATGCAATAATACCAGAGGCTATCGACTCACTATCCCAGCAGAAAACATTTAGTTGTCAGCAGCATGGAAGAAATGGAGTGTAGACGCTAGACGTGATGCGTACTCAAAAGAGGAGTGAAAGAAGCTGCAGGCCGGGTTGCAAGTCTCTCGGTATGTCCACGACGGAACGTCGACCCTGCGTTGCTAAATGTTGAATACAAAGTGTGTCCTTTCGTCTATTTTGCAACCCTCTCCTAAACACCACCGGCTGGGGAGCAAACAAGAACGTCTTCCCACAATCTAAAATGCAGGGAAAGGCCGCAGATTTTTCTCCACAAACCCCTGTTGTACTTCCGTAAACTGGCTAGAAGGTGGCACTGGACGAGCTCTTACTGAGTTCATTTCCCATACTGTGTACTGGAAAATGACGGTGGCTCATTAACTGCTTGTGCTTCTTGGGGAATTCGTCGGTATTTCTGGCTACCTTCCAAGGACAACTCGTTGCTCGAATTGCGATACCACAATAGGGAGCACCGTTACATACGGCAGCCTTCTCAAGCGGCGCTACCATCCTGGCAGGAATTTAAAGAAACCTCATGAAAATACGCTCCTCGACCAGCCAATACCTAAAGCTTACAGCTGGCGTTTTCCTTCACGCTCCAGCAGTGGACAATTTAACACCTCGTTTTCAGACTTCACAAGCCTTGATACCCTACGCAGAAAATTTAAGATGATATGAGTGACTCTGATTAAGCACTTACATCGCAAGGTATGCATAACCTAGAGTCTACTGCATGCTATTCCGTACGCACCGTTCTCTCGGAAACTGGGTTGAGATAGGCCCTGCATTCTCTGACATCAGCAGTTCCAGTTTTGAGTCATTCATAATACGCGACACTTCTCACCCACTCCTGATTATAAAGGTCATTTTACAGCCTCTGTTCCTTTCCGTATTACCCATGGCCTGGGCTGAAGGATCACGTGACTACATGGACACAAATTGCACCGCTCCAAAGCAACTTACGAGAGGCATTCAATAACTAATGCAACACATTTTATTTCTAGGACAATTTCGTTTGGAAAAGTCAGGAATTTGTTGTGGGACAACGTGAAATATTCCTGATTCAATGGAGAGAAGTCTTCCGGAGTAAGTGTGATATCAGGTGGGCCGCAGATGAGTGTCGTAGGACCGTTGCCATTCACAATATACATAAATAACTTTGTGGATAACATCGGAAGTTCACTGAGGCTTTTTGCGGATGATGCTGTGGTATATCGAGAGGTTGTAACAATGGAAAATTGTACTGAAATGCAGGAGGATCTGTAACGAATTGACGCATGGTGCAGGGAATGTCAATTGAATCTCAATGCACACAAGTGTAATGTGCTGCGAATACATAGAAAGAAAGATCCTTTATCATTTAGCTACAATATAGCAGGTCAGCAACTGGAAGCAGTTAATTCCATAAATTATCTGGGACTAGGCATTAGGAGTGATTTAAAATGGAATGATCATATAAAGTTGATCGTTGGTAAAGCAGATGCCAGACTGAGATTCATTGGAAGAATCCTAAGGAAATGCAATCCGAAAACAAAGGAAGTAGGTTACAGTACACTTGTTCGCCCACAGCTTGAATATTGCTCACCAGTGTGGGATCCGTACCAGATGGGGTTGATAGGATAGAGAAGATCCAACGGAGAGCAGTGCGCTTCGTTACGGGATCATTTAGTAATCGCGAAAGCATCACGGAGATGACGGATGAACTCCAGTGGAAGACTTTGCAGGAAAGACTCTCAGTAGCTCGGTACGGGCTTTTGTTCAAGTTTCGAGAACATACCTTCAACGAGGACTCAAGCAGAATATAGCTCCCTCCTACGAATATCTCGCGAAGAGACCAGAGGATAAAATCAGAGAGATTAGAGCCCACACAGAGGCATTCCGACAATCTTTCTTTCCACGAACAATACGAGACTGGAATAGAAGGGAGATCCTATAGAGGTACTCAAAGTACCCTACGCCACACACCGTCAAGTGGATTGCGGAGTATGGATGTAGACAGGTAGGTAGGTAGGTAGATAGATGTGGTTTCATGAAGTTCCGACGGAAGGCGTAGCCATCACAATGGCGTCTGTAGCAGAGGTGTGTTCCAAGCAGAGAGCTGTCATTTAGTTTCTTTCGACCGAAAATGAGAGCGAACCAGATATTCATTGACTTTTCCTGAATGTCTACGGAGACCAGAATCATGCACCTATCGACTTCCACTGTTTGGCGCAATGAAGGATACACTGAGCGGGAAACAGTAGGTGGATGACGTAGAGGTTAATGATGCAGTAGAGTGGTACCACGAAGGCATACAGGTCATCCCAATAAAATGGCATAAGCCCGTTGCATTGAACTGAGATTATGTTGAAAAAGAGCCGTTTTGTAGTCAGAAGAGAGGGAGTAAGATGGTGTACTGAAATCCTGAAAAAATTTATTTTCAGAAAAAAATGTGTTGCATTACTTATTAAACGCCCCTAGTATGTAGCCGAGTGGTGAGTTATCTTCCCATTGGCTCATGTTTACAACTGATGTTCAATACTTCTTGATACAGAAGCTACTCATGTACACCGTACGGTCAAATTAAATTACTTTAACACAAGAAACTATAGGAATGAAAGTAAAATATGAAAATGCATTCATGATCAGGAAAAACTTTCAGCGACTAGGGATAGGACGTTCTTATTCACAGGATATGTACTTTCTGGAGAAATGATTAGCATTTGAATCACGTCGGCCCGCAGGTTCGAGTCTAACATCGATATTGCGGTGCATCGTTACTTGCCAGTAAAATGTGCTTTCGGCTCTCGTTGTTACTATAGACCTGAAGTATTGGATCAATGTAACTTGATCTGACGTGCCAGATGCCTCGCAGACGTATGCGCGAACCGTACTGTCAAATCTGTGAGTCTGAAAGAGGGCGCGTTATGGCCATGATGTTATTGTGGTCTTTAGACTGGTTTGATGCAGCTCTCCATGCTAGTCTATCCTGTGAAAGCTTCTTCATCTCCCAGTACCTACTGCTACCTATATCCTTCTGAATCTGCTTAGTGTATTCATCTCTTAGTCTTCCTCTACGATTTTTACCCTCCACGCTGCCCTCCAATACTAAATTGGTAATCCCTTGATGCCTCAGAATATGTCCTACCAACCGATCCCTTCTTCTAGTCAAATTGTGCCACAAATTTCTCTTCTCCCCAATTCTATTCAGGACCTCCTCATTAGTTATGTAATCTACCCATCTAATCCTCAGCATTCTTCTGTAGCACCACATTTCGAAAGCTTCTATTCTCTTCTTGTCTAAACTATTTATCGTCCACGTTTCACTTCCATACATGGCTACACTCCGTACAAATACTTTAAGAAACGACTTCCTGACACTTAAATCTATACTCGATGTTAACAAATTTCATTTCTCTTCCTCAGAATCCATTGCCAGTCTACATTTTATATCCCCTCTACTTCGACTATCATCAGTTAATTTGCTCCCCAAATAGCAAAACTCCTTTACTACTTTAAGTGTCTCATTTACTAATCTAATTCCCTCAGTATCGCCAGATTTAATTCGATTACATTCTATTATCTTCGTTTTGCTTTTGTTGATGTTCATCTTATACCCTCCTTTCAAGACTCTGTCCATTCCGTTTAGCTGCTCTTCCATGTCCTGTGCTGTCTCTGACAGAATTACAATGTTATCGGCGAACCTCAAAGTTTTTATTTCATCTCCATGGAATTTAATTCCTACTCCGAATTGTTCTTTTGTTTCCTTTACTGCCTGCTCAGTAAACAGATTGAATAACATCGAGGATAGGCTGAAACCCTGTCTCACTCCCTTCCCAACCACTGCTTCCCTTTCATGCTACAACCCTGTCTCTCTCCCTTCCGAACCACTGCTTCCCTTTCATGCCATCTTGTTTCTGTATAAATTGTAAATAGCCTTTCGCTCCCTGTATTTTACCCCTTGAAAGAGAGTATTCCAGCCAACATTGTCAAAAGTTTTCTCTAAGTCTACAAATGGTCGAAACTTTTCCCTTTCCAAATTTTGTAACCTACGTGCCCGATTAAGGGATCTGACATTCCACGCTCCCACCCGTAGAACAGTTTTCTTTCTTCTGATAACAACGTCCTCCTGAGTAGTCACAACCCGGAGATCCGAATGGGGTCTATTTTACCTCCGGAATATTTTACCAAAGAGGACGCCATCATCATTTAACCATACAGTAAAGCTGCATGCCCTCGGGAAAAATTACGGGTGTAGTTTCCCCTTGCTTTCAGCCGTTCGCAGAAATTGCTGTTCGTATGGGACGAAGTGTTCCGGCAGTGCATCCCGTGTGTGCAGAATGGCTCACTGAAAGCCGTGAAGATCTACACCTCTTCCGAAAGTCATTCCAGGGTAGATCTGAGTCCTCCCCGGCTCTGTCACAACAGTAAAACACTGCAACACATCGTACACTATCAGGGGTTATGGCGTGGGTTACGTGCGTGTCGTGTACTTATCCGCCTATCTTTGGCGAATGTACAGAAACATGCTACACAGCAATGGTGTATGCAACGACGTCGTTGGGGACAGGTATGGCATCAGATAGTTTCTGGGCGAATCCGCGTTGTGTTTGTCTATCACAGTTGGTGCGTGTCCAGGGCTCTTTCTACACTACATCCCAGACACCGTTTTTCAGCAAGATAATGCACGGCCACAAGGTGTTACAGGAACCAATGTCTTCTTGGTATGACGGGATGTCAGCATTTTGACCTGACCCCCGCCAGTTCACCAGACTTGTCGCCAGTCGAAAATGTGTGGGATATAATGAAACGACAGTTGCAGCGCTATGACCCAATGCGAACCACCACAGACGAACTTTGGAACCAGGTCAATGCTGAATAGGTAATTGTACCACAGGACGCCATTTGCGCCATAGAACCGTCGGTGGCATCACGCATGGAACAAGCTATATTGGCTCTGTGCCTAACACGCATCAGGAGACACGCTAAACCGAGGTGACTGAAATGTTAATCATTTCTGCAGAACATACTAATGTACATGTCCTGTGAATGTGTATGTACTGTCTCTAGTCGTCCAAGGTGTTCTGTTCTTTTCCTGAGCATGAGTGTATTCAATATTTCCATCAGAGAAGTGCCCAAGACACTAAGTCTTTCCCGCCCTCTCATCTGATTGCCATGTGCACATTTCTGTGGCTTACTATACAGTTATATACAATGTGCAGTATACTACTTAACCCACTGAAGTCAGTAGAAAGTACGCCAGTGCGCAACACTAACATAAGAAAAATATCGTAGATAACAGTTCGGATTCTCAGTAGAATCTGTAGACGCAACCATATCACCATGTTACATTCCTTACTCTAGTAATTTATGGTAGGTACACGATGTCTCAGGTTGTGCCGGCGGTTGTGCCATAAAGAGATGTCATCGCCTATAACCGCAACTTAGTCTTCGGTCCGCAAAGTTGCTGGTAGTAATTAGGCGCCGTCGGCCGCGCTTACAGGAGTCGATATTTTAGAAAACCGCGTGTAATGAATTGGGTTCTAGGCTGCTTCCTGTCCTCACACCCCAGTGTTCCACCAGCCTTCCCTTCCCCTCTCCCACCGAATCCACGCCTCCGCCTTTCACCATTTCCCCACGCGGTGGAGCTGGCGCTGCTGCGGTGGCCAGAGTTAAGACCCAATATTGCTGCTGCGGTGCGGAGTTAACTGAAACTATGAAAGGAATTACCGCACCGCAAAAAGGATGGGCTCGCCTAGCTGCTTAATAAGGCTTTTGGCCGCGTGTGGCCCCTCCAATATGCGAAGCTAAGGATACGGCGATAGGAAAGAGTGTAGTTAAGAGCTACAAGCGTCTAGAAAAATTTGATCTCCCGGGTTTGAATATTTTTATCGTAGAAGAACAGATACTCGTTCTAAACATCTGCAGCCTCTCTAACTCCTATGGTCCCCGGAAAGATACGGGTTACGCTCAATATAAAATGAAACCATTTTTTAAAGGAGAGTGGCATTATTCAAGATCCCAGTACACAATATTATACCCCGCTTTTTTTGGCTTCAGTTCAATGGATCGGCCTTACGCCACTTTACTAAGAGGGTCTGTCTGCTCGCTTGGTACCACTCTACTGGTCATGTACGGAGCTTCTAACGTGGTCAAAAAAGATGGCGCTCAGTGCTTTGGAAGACCGATGGGGGCAGTTGTCTGCACTGTCGCGTTATTTTTTTTTCTTCAGTTGGCCTACTCAGAACGACTCCGCATATGACGACCTAATGGAATACAGAGTGTCCAATACATGACTGTTTATGTACACTACTGGCCATTAAAATTGCTACACCACGAAGATGACGTGCTAGAGACGCGAAATTTAACCGACAGGAAGAAGATGCTGTGATATGCAAATGATTAGCTTTTCAGAGCATTCATACAAGGTTGGCGCCGGTGGCGACACTTACAACATGCTGACATAAGGAAAGTTTCCAACCGATTTCTCATACACAAACAGCAGTTGACCGGCGTTGCCTAGTGAAACGTTGTTTTGAAGACTCGTGTAACGAGGAGAAATGTGTACCATCACGTTTACTACTTTGATAAAGGTCGGATTGTAGCCTATCGCGACTGCGGTTTATCGTATCGCGACATTGCTGCTCGCGTTGGTCAAGATCCAATGACTGTTAGCAGAATATGGAATCGTTCGGTTCAGGAGGGTAATACGGAACGCCGAGCTGGATCCCAACGGCCTCGTATCACTAGCGGTCCAGATGACAGGCATCTTATCCGCATGGCTATAACGGATGGTGCAGCCACGTCTCGATCCCTGAGTCAGCAGATGGGGACGTTTGCAAGACAACAACAGTCTGCACGAACAGTTCGACGACGTTTGCACCGGCATGGACTATCAGCTCGGAGACCATGGCTGCGGTTACCCTTGACGCTGCATCACAGACAGGAGCGCCTGCGATGGTGTACTCAATAAGGAACCAGGGTGCTCGAATGTCAAAACGTCATTGTTTCGGATGAATCCAGGTTCTGTTTACAGCATCACGATAGTTGCATCCGTGTTTGACGACATGCGGTGAACGCACATTGCAAGCGTGTATTCGTCATCGCCTTACTGGCTTATCACCCGGCCTGATGGTATGGGGTGCCATTGGTTACACGTCTCGGTCACCTCTTGTTGGCATTGGCGGCAGCGGCACTTTGAACAGTGGACGTTAAATTTCAGATGTGTTACTACCCGTGGCTCTACCCTTCATTCGATCCCTGCAAAACCCTATATTTCTGCAGGATAACGCAAGACCGCATGTTGCAGGTCCTGTACGGGCCTTTCTAGATACAGAAAAGGTTCGACTGCTGCCCTGGCCAGCATATTCTCCAGATCTCTCTCCAATTGAATACGTCTGGTCAATGGTAGCCGAGCATCTGGCTCGTCACAATACGCCAGTCACTACTCTTGCCCGCATGGGCAGCTGTACCTGTACACGCCGTTCAAGCTCTGTTGGACTTAATGCCCAGTCGTATTAAGGTCGTTGTTATGGGTGGTTGTTCTGGGTACTGATTTCTCAGGGTTTAAGCGCCCAAACTGCGTGAAAATGTAATCATATGTCAGTTCTAGTATAATATGTTCGTCCAATGAATACTCGTTTATCATCTGCATTTCTTCTTGGTGTAGCTATTTTTATGGCCAGTAGTGTACATATGGATTCAGTGTGATCTTGTGTCAAAGAATGGCAGATGAAATAGACTAAGGCATTTCAAGCAATGTGTTTATTGCAGCGTTTCTGGAGCGCAATGGTAGAGACGCAAGTATCAATCACAGTAACGAAACGGAAAATGGTATCAGTTTTTTTCAATGGTAAAAATATTGTTTTTGTGCATTTATTACTGGACAGTATTTAACATAGCTTCAGAAACATTCAAAACAAAAAATATACCGCAGTCCTTCGAATGATGCGAAAATATTTATTAACAACAAATGACGTCAGATCTACATCTGCATAGAGATTCCGCAAGCCACCGTACGGTGCTTGGCGGTGGGTACATAGCTACCAGTCATTCCCTCCCCTGTTCCACTTGAAAATAGAGCGAAGAATAAAAGACGGCTATACACCTCCATATGAGCCACAATGTCTCACATCTTATCTTTTCGGTCCTTATGCATAATATACATCAGCGGCGGTCAGCTTCAAATGCTGGTTCTCAAATTTTGTCAATAGTATTCCTCGAGGAGAACGTCACCCGGCGTCCAGGGATTCCCATTTGAGTTCCCGAAGCATCTACGAGATACGTACGTGTTGTCCGGACCTACCGGGAAGAAATCTAGCACACCTTCGCATAATTGCTTCGATATCTTCCTTCAATCGGATCCAAAACACTGGAGTAGCACTTTAGAATAGGCCTTACCGGTGTCCTATATGCAGTCTCCTTTACACGTGAACCACGCTTTCCTAAAATTATTCCAATAAACCGAAATCGACCATTATCCTTCCCTACCACAGTTATCACATGCTCGTTCTATTCCATAGCGCATTGCAATGTTGTTGTTGTGGTCTTCAGTCCTGAGATTGGTTTGATGCAGCTCTCCATGCTACTCTATCCTGTGCAAGCTTTTTCATCTCCCAGTACCTACTGCAACCTACATCCTTCTGAATCTGCTTAGTGTATTCATCTCTTGGTCTCCCTCTACGATTTTTACCCTCCACGCTGCCCTCCAATACTAAACTGGTGTTCCCTTGATGCCTCAGAACATGTCCTACCAACCGATCCCTTCTTCTGGTCAAGTTGTGCCACAAACTTCTCTTCTCCCCAAATCCTATTCAATACTTCCTCATTAGTTATGTGATCTACCCATCTAATCCTCAGCATTCTTCTGTAGCACCACATTTCGAAAGCTTCTATTCTCTTCTTGTCCAAACTATTTATCGTCCATGTTTCACTTCCATGCATGGCTACACTCCATACAAATACTTTCAGAAATGACTTCCTGATACTTAAATCTATACTCGATGTTAACAAATTTCTCTTCTTCGGAAACGCTTTCCTTGCCATCGCCAGTCTACATTTTATCTCCTCTCTACTTCGACCATCATCAGTTATTTTGCTCCCCAAATAGCAAAACTCCTTTACTACTTTAAGTGTCTCATTTCCTAATCTAATTCCCTCACCATCACCCGACTTAATTAGACTACATTCCGTTATCCTTGTTTTGCTTTTGTTGATGTTCATCTTATATCCTCCTTTCAAGACACTGTCCATTCCATTCAACTGCTCTTCCAAGTCCTTTGCTGTCTCAGGCAGAATTACAATGTCATCGGCGAACCTCAAAGTTTTATTTCTTCTCCATGAATTTTAATACCTACTCCGAATTTTTCTTTTGTTTCCTTTACTGCTTGCTCAATATACAGATTGAACAACATCGGGGAGAGGCTACAACCCTGTCTTACTCCCTTCCCAACCGCTGCTTCCCTTTCATGTCCCTCGACTCTTGTAATTGCCACCTGGTTTCTGTATAAATTGTAAATAGCCTTTCGCTCCCTGTATTTTACACCTGCCACATTTAGAATTTGAAAGAGAGTATTCCAGTCAACGTTGTCAAAAGCTAGAAACGTAGGTTTGCCTTTCCTTAATCTTTCTTCTAAGATAAGTCGCAAGGTCAGTATTGCCTCACGTGTTCCCGTGTTTCTACGGAATCCATACTGATCTTCCCCGAGGTTGGCTTCTACTAGTTCTTGCATTCGTCTGTTAAGAATTCGTGTTAGTATTTTGCAGCTGTGACTTATTAAACTGATAGTTCGGTAATTTTCACATCTGTCAACACCTGCTTTCTTTGGGATTGGAATTATTATATTCTTCTTGAAGTCTGAGGGTATTTCGCCTGTTTCATACATCTTGCTCACCAGATGGTAGAGTCAGGACTGCCTCTCCCAAGGCCGTCAGTAGTTCCAATGGAATGTTGTCTACTCCGGGGGCCTTGTTTCGACTCAGGTCTTTCAGTGCTCTGTCAAACTCTTCACGCAGTATCATATCTCCCATTTCATCTTCATCTACATCCTCTTCCATTTCCATAATATTGTCCTCAAGTACATCGCCCTTGTATTGACCCTCTGTATACTCCTTCCACCTTTCTGCTTTCCCTTCTTTGCTTAGAACTGAGTTTCCATCTGAGCTCTTGATATTCATACAAGTCGTTCTCTTATGTCCAAAGGTCTCTTTAATTTTCCTGTAGGCAGTATCTATCTTACCCCTAGTGAGATAAGCCTCTACATCCTTACATTTGTCCTCTAGCCATCCCTGCTTAGCCATTTGCACTTCCTGTCGATCTGATTTTTGAGACGTTTGTATTCCTTTTTGCCTGCTTCATTTACTGCATTTTTATATTTTCTCCTTTCATCAATTATATTCAATATTTCTTCTGTTAGCCAAGGATATCTATTAGCCCTCGTCTTTTTACCTACTTGATCGTCTGCTGCCTTCACTACTTCATCCTTCAGAGCTACCCATTCTTCTTCTACTGTATTTCTTTCCCCCTTCCTGTCAATTGTTCTCTTATGCTCTCCCTGAAACTCTCTACAACCTATGGTTCTTTCAGTTTATCCAGATCCAATCTCCTTAAATTCCCACTTTTTTGCAGTTTCTTCAGTTTTAATCTACAGGTCATAACCAATAGATTGTGGTCAGAGTCCACATCTGCCTCTGGAAATGTCTTAGAATTTAAAACCTGGTTCCTAAATCTCTGTCTTACCATTGTATAATCTATCTGATACCTTTTAGTATCTCCAGGGTTCTTCCATGTATACAGCCTTCTTTCATGATTCTTAAACCAAGTGTTAGCTATGATTATGTTGTGCTCTGTGCAAAATTCTACCATGCGGCTTCCTCTTTCATTTCTTAGCCCCAATCCATATTCACCTACTATGTTTCCTTCTCTCCCTTTTCCTACACTCGAATCCCTGTCACCCATGGCTATTAAATTTTCGTCTCCCTTCACAATCTGAATAATTTCTTTTATTTCATCATACATTTCTTCAATTTCTTCGTCATCTGCAGAGCTAGTTGGCATATAAACTTGTACTACTGTAGTAGGTGTGGGCTTCGTATATATCTTGGCCACACTCCTCAAGACACTTTACATTTCTTAGCAGTATTATTCGCCCCCTTCTCCCTCCCGCTCCCGAGTGTGTTTGCGAACGGGAATGGGAAATTTCCAGGGAGATTAAAACTGTTGGCCAAGTGCGAACCTGGTTCGCAGAAGACCTTCTGTGAAGTCTGGAAGGTAGGAGGCGAGGTACTGTCACTATGCTCTTTGTAGTAGCTTACCAGCATTCCTGTTTTCCTATTCGTTATTAAACCTACTCCTGCATTACCCCTATTTGATTTTGTGTTTATAACCCTGTAGTCACCTGACCAGAAGTCTTGTTCCTCCTGCCACCGAACTTCACTAATTCCCACTATATCTAACTTCAACCTATCCATTTGCCTTTTTAAATTTTCTAATCTACCTGCCCGATTAAGGGAACTGACATTCCACGCTGCGATCCGTAGAACGCCAGTTTTCTTTCTCCTGATAACGACATCCTCTTGAGTAGTCCCCGCCCGGACATCCGAATGGGGGACTATTTTACCTCCGGAATATTTTACCCAAGAGGACGCCATCATCATTTAATCATACAGTAAAGCTGAATGCCCTCGGGAAAGTTACGGCTGTAGTTTCCCCTTGCTTTCAGCCGTTCGCAGTACCAGGACAGTAAGGCCGTTTTGGTTATTGTTACATGGCCAGATCAGTCAATCATCCAGACTGTTGCCCCTGCAACTGCTGAAAAGGCTGCTGCCACTCATCAGGAACCACACGTTTGTCTGGCCTCTCAACAGATACCCCTCGATTGTGGTTTCACCTACGGTACGGCTATCTGTATCGCTGAGGCACGCAAGCCTCCCCACCAACGGCAAGGGCCATGGTTCATGTGGGGGGGGGGGGATTTGCAATGTTATTCGCAGATATTTAAAAGACTATATTGTGTCAAACAAGACACTACTAATCCTGTATTCGAGCATTAGAAGTTTCTTCCTCCTGCCCATACGCATTAACTTACATTTTGCCACATTTATATGTAACTGCCATAAGAAATTTTGTCTGAATCGTTTCTTTCTACAGTCGCTCAACGTCTACACCTTACCATACACCACAGCATCATCAGGAAACAATCGCAGGTCGCTGCCCACCCTCACCAAATCATTTGTGTAGGTAGAGAACAACAGCGCTTCTATCACACTTCCCTCGGCCTCTTCTGACGATACCGTTGTCTCTTATGAACATTCGTCGTCGAGGACAACATACTGGGTTCTATTACTCAAGAGTTGTTCGAGCCACTCACAATCGGTGAACTTATTTCATATGTTCGTATCTTCGTTAACAGTCTGCAACAGTGCGCCGTGTGAAATGCTTTCCGGAAATCTAGAAATATGGAATCACCCTCTTTCCCCTCATCCATCGTTCGCAGTGTATCATCTGAGCAAAGTGCAAGCGAGTTCTAAGACCGTGCTGATTATAGACATAAGGTTCTGAGTCTCAAGATAATTGGGGTAGCTTTCATCACCGACTGTCCAGTGCCCTATAGCGCACAATCTCGTTGATTTCATGAACAGTTCCCACCATGATACATCATTTGTGTGATTAATCAACGGAAGTATTTTCACTTTTGAACTTAACCAAGTGTTTTCTTGTTTTTGGAGTGAAGAGAGACTCACGCATTACGAACATTCACAAACACACACAGACACTGAATTTTCGTTGGCGGTTAACATTGCAACAGAAAGAAATGTATTAAAGAAAGATATTCCACAAGCTGCGACACTGTCGTGAATAAAACAGTGACCCGTATATACAATAACTTTCCTTTAATTTAGGTCTGTGGTTACAAACTTTTTGTTAACAGATTGCCGGTTTCGGTCTATAATGGCAATCATCAGATCTGTTTTATAAAAACAAAGTCCTAATGTACTGCAGCCATAGTGGCATTGTCAAATGGTAAATGCAAAATCAACATCGTCAAATATATATAAATAACATCATATTCACGAGTCATGTTGTCAGTATCACTACAGTAGTAGTAGTGCTACTGACAATATGTATCGTGCATATGATGTTATTCATATATGTGTGACGTTGCCGGTGCTGATTTTGCGATTAACATTTGACGATGCCGCTATGGCTACAGTACATTAGGACTTTGTTTTTATAAAACAGATCTGATGATGGTCATTATAGACCGAAAACGTCAATCTGTTAACAAAAAGTTTGTGACCACAGACCTAAATTAAAGGAAACTTAAAAGAAATTCCAGTCGACCAATTTGAACAGAATACACTTAATAGATCTTAAAATGTCTTTAGATGCAAAACTATTTTACAGATCATGTTTATGCTTGACTTACATTATTTAATAACATCTTAAACAAAGTTGTAAGTAAATATGCACACAAAACCCCGTGAATGATAGAGAAACCATAGGTAACGTGTGGAGTAGATGTTTATTATCAGACAAACAAACAGATATATTAATATCTGGGCCATAGCCGAACACCAGTTTATTGCAAATTCAAGTGTGACATTTACACTTCTTCGAGCTGTGAAAAGGTAGATAAGCCGACATTTTAACATTAACCAAAAAGATTCAGAATCATAAAAGTAATATCAGATTTAGTACAAATTGCAAATCCCGAAGAGAAACGAACAAGGGTGAATGTTATAATGCCCTACGGTTTTCTGTTATTGTTATACAATAATTCCGATGATGTACTCCGCCTGCTTGAAAAAAAAAAAAAAAAAAAAGCTGGGTGGTAACGTGCTTGCCTCCCATGTAAGTGGGCCTGGATTCGTTTCCCAGCCGGGTTTGAGATTTTCTCCGCTCGTGGACTGGGAGTTGTGTTGTCCTATCTTCATTTCATCCTCATCACCGGTACGCAAGACGTCCAGTGTGGCGTCGACTGAAATAAGACTTGCACTTGACGGCCGAACTTCCCCGGATGGGGCCTCCCGGTCAACAATGCCATACCCTCATTTGATTTTTCGTTTCCTATGATGTAGGTGAAAGCTGAGTCGACTTTTTAACAGTGTTTGTAGCAGCCACGACCTCGTTTGCATCATGCGTAAAATCAGATCTCTGTTGTCTGAACAATTTCGGTTTTCTTTGACCTGACATCGTTCCTCACCGGGAGAAGAGTGGATGGCTTAATAGCTTGTCCACAAGATATAACAGTTAAATGTCACATCTACACCTATATCAGCAATGTAGAATTTTTAATGTTATGCAACTGTCTATGACTGGAATTCGAGTGTAGGAAAAGAGAGAGACGGAAACATAGTAGGTGAATATGGATTGGGGGACAGAAATGAAAGAGGAAGCCGCCTGGTCGAATTTTGCACAGAGCACAACATAATCATAGCTAACACTTGGTTTAAGAATCATGAAAGAAGGTTGTATACATGGAAGAACCCTGGAGATACTAAAAGGTATCAGATAGATTATATAATGGTAAGACAGAGATTTAGGAACCAGGTTTTAAATTGTAAGACATTTCCAGGGGCAGATGTGGACTCTGACCACAATCTATTGGTTATGACCTGTAGATTAAAACTGAAGAAACTGCAAAAAGGTGGGAATTTAAGGAGATGGGACCTGGATAAACTAAAAGAACCAGAGGTTGTACAGAGATTCAGGGAGAGCATAAGGGACCAATTGACAGAAATGGGGGAAATAGATACAGTAGAAGAAGAATGGGTAGCTTTGAGGGACGAAGTAGTGAAGGCAGCAGAGGATCAAGTAGGTAAAAAGACGAGGGCTAGTAGAAATCCTTGGGTAACAGAAGAAATATTGAATTTAATTGATGAAAGGAGAAAATATAAAAATGCAGTAAGTGAAACAGGCAAAAAGGAATACAAACGTCTCAAAAATGAGATCGACAGGAAGTGCAAAATGGCTAAGCAGGGATGGATAGAGGACAAATGTAAGGATGTAGAGAACTATCTCACTAGGGGTAAGATAGATACCGCCTACAGGAAAATTAAAGAGACCTTTGGAGATAAGAGAACCACTTGTATGAATATCAAGAGCTCAGATGGAAACCCAGTTCTAAGCAAAGAAGGGAAAGCAGAAAGGTGGAAGGAGTATATAGAGGGTCTATACAAGGGCGATGTACTTGAGGACAATATTATGGAAATGGAAGAGGATGTAGATGAAGATGAAATGGGAGATATGATACTGCGTGAAGAGTTTGACAGAGCACTGAGAGACCTGAGTCGAAACAAGGCCCCCGGAGTAGACAATATTCCATTGGAACTACTGACGGCCGTGGGAGAGCCAGTGCTGACAAAACTCTACCATCTGGTGAGCAAGATGTATGAAACAGGCGAAATACCCTCAGACTTCAAGAAGAATATAATAATTCCAATCCCAAAGAAAGCAGGTGTTGACAGATGTGAAAATTACCGAACTATCAGCTTAATAAGTCACAGCTGCAAAATACTAACACGAATTCTTTACAGACGAATGGAAAAACTAGTAGAAGCCAACCTCGGGGAAGATCAGTTTGGATTCCGTAGAAACACTGGAACACGTGAGGCAATACTGACCTTACGACTTATCTTAGAAGAAAGATTAAGGAAAGGCAAACCTACGTTTCTAGCATTTGTGGACTTAGAGAAAGCTTTTGACAATGTTGACTGGAATACTCTCTTTCAAATTCTAAAGGTGGCAGGGGTAAAATACAGGGAGCGAAAGGCTATTTACAATTTGTACAGAAACCAGATGGCAGTTATAAGAGTCGAGGGACATGAAAGGGAAGCAGTGGTTGGGAAGGGAGTAAGACAGGGTTGTAGCCTCTCCCCGATGTTGTTCAATCTGTATATTGAGCAAGCAGTAAAGGAGACAAAAGAAAAATTCGGAGTAGGTATTAAAATTCATGGAGAAGAAATAAAAACTTTGAGGTTCGCCGATGACATTGTAATTCTGTCAGAGACAGCAAAGGACTTGGAAGAGCAGTTGAATGGAATGGACAGTGTCTTGAAAGGAGGATATAAGATGAACATCAACAAAAGCAAAACAAGGATAATGGAATGTAGTCTAATTAAGTCGGGTGATGCTGAGGGAATTAGATTAGGAAATGAGGCACTTAAAGTAGTAAAGGGGTTTTGCTTTTTGGGGAGCAAAATAACTGATGATGGTCGAAGTAGAGAGGATATAAAATGTAGGCTGGCAATGGCAAGGAAAGCGTTTCTGAAGAAGAGAAATTTGTTAACATCCAGTATTGATTTAAGTGTCAGGAAGTCATTTCTGAAAGTATTCGTATGGAGTGTAGCCATGTATGGAAGTGAAACATGGACGATAAATAGTTT
Source organism: Schistocerca piceifrons (assembly GCF_021461385.2). Taxonomy (NCBI): domain Eukaryota; kingdom Metazoa; phylum Arthropoda; class Insecta; order Orthoptera; family Acrididae; genus Schistocerca; species Schistocerca piceifrons. The sequence goes on from NC_060139.1 coordinate 170,116,767, forward strand.
GGACAAGAAGAGAATAGAAGCTTTCGAAATGTGGTGCTACAGAAGAATGCTGAAGATTAGATGGGTAGATCACATAACTATTGAGGAAGTATTGAATAGGATTGGAGAGAAGAGAAGTTTGTGGCACAACCTGACCAGAAGAAGGGATCGGTTGGTAGGACATGTTCTGAGGCATCAACGGATCACCAATTTAGTATTGGAGGGCAGCGTGGAGGGTAAAAATCGTAGGGGGAGACCAAGAGATGAATACACTAAGCAGATTCAGAAGGATGTAGGTTGCAGTAGGTACTGGGAGATGAAAAAGTTTGCACAGGATAGAGTAGCATGGAGAGCTGCATCAAACCAGTCTCAGGACTGAAGACCACAACAACAACAACAACAACAAACATGACATTTATGTAAAAAATCAAGATACATCCATGGGATCTAAGAATCTACAAAAAGTTGGCCTATACACATGTGTGGGCTAACACGTTTGCGACATTTAAGAGCACGTGATATTATTTAGATATAACAAAAGAAATTTATTACCCTTGTAATAATAACTAGCCCATGAGAACTGAGTACTTACAGCTTTAGTAAAGGCTCCCATTTGAAACTTAAAAAGCCATAGGTACTAAAAATCCGACAAACTCAAGATTTAATTCTGCTCAATACAAGTAGTATTGCGAATCCGACAAACTCAAGACTTAATTCTGCTTAATACAAGTAGTACTGCGGATTAAATCGAAGGAAAGATACAAGTGCTTTGTGCTCTGCCAGTGTGTTGATATGGAACACACAACTTCAACGTAACTTCTTCCCTACGCATTACCAAATACCTGCAACGTATGCCGGATACGCCCTTCAAAATAATTCCACTATACATAATACCGAACACTTGCATCGAATGTTGGATATAATGAACGCTTTACGAATTATTAGTTCCTAGTTCTCTAAGTTATGTACGTTACCTTAGTTGGGTTTAACTGCGAGAAAAAAGAAATTTGGAAACACCAAGAATAGATGATGAAATTATCATTTAGTTAGTTGCTAGCAATAGTTTATGTTTGAAACAAAAACTTCTGTTCCCTTATTACTCAGACATAGAAATGATATCTTCGTAATACCACAGAAACTTGATCTCAAGAAATTCAGCCAATCCCAAAGTGACAACGCACACTTTACTGACGTTTTTCTCAGCTACAAACGCCCGCTTTGCGATACACTCCATGAACGAAAGGCAATCAATTGTTTTCAATTCTACTCAATTCTCGAACATATAGATTTGTCAAAAACAAAATTTATTCCTATAATGCCGAAGCTGCGTACAGTTGCATAAGACACCTTTATAGATAAAAGGCCTGTAGTCGGTTACGTCTTGCTTGCAGGCATGATAAGACCATTTGCCAATCTCATATTTCTAGAGGTTCTGAGCTGTCATGTAAAATTGCATGCGAACTGATTACAGTTGAGTCTTATCGGCAGTCTCCTAGTTTGATATTAACGCAGAATAATCTGTTTCCCTCTGTACTGATACAACTGCGTTATAAGTTTAATGTCTTTCTATCAGAAACCAACAATATTACACTTTCTTCAGAGACTTTGTCTTTCACTAATGCCGTATGTATTTACGAAAAAATGCATTTCATTCATCTACGCACATTCGTTTTACTATTTTATCCAAGATGAACATAGAAACTGTCCTGACGTGATTTTCTTGTACTATGCACGATAGTATTGGTCATTCGGAGAAAGGTACACAACAAAAAATAGCTGTTATTGGGCATGGGAGACTCTTCTACAGATAAGCGAATAAAGAAAAGTCAAGTTCTAGAATTGCACAATACATAATTTATATACTAATTATATAATTACATTCAGTTACTCAAAAAACCCATAGTAGGATATTAACCGTAATGTGAGATACGCGCTCGTTCCTGTCGTGATTTTTTTTTTACGTTATGCAGGAGCGACCTGCGCTACAAAAAATAGGTATTACTACGTACGCGCTGTAAGCTACCCCCTCTTTCCATTTGCAGCTATTGTCCACAATAATCAAGAGTCTTTTATAAAAAATTTGAGAGGAGCGAAGATTACATTAAACTTTCTAGTTTATTTAGCTTTTCGTGTAGAGCTGGTTCCAGTTCTTCTTGTCTAGGAGTATGATTCTTAAAGCTGGAAATGTCACAATTTAGGTCCTCACGGTTGGACTGATCTAAATAAATTTGAAGATTTTTGTGCAGAATATTTGTTGTTATATTAATATATTTTGTCACATTTTAGTATATCATACAGTCTTCCGATGTTTCACATTAGCAAGAGCAAAGCCGAAATTACGTTGTTCGCACAAATTACAAAAATATTTCCGATCGCATCAGAGGTATGCTTACTACTGTCTCACTCAGCGGAAATAACAATATTCCAAAGGGTTCATAATTTTTCTTCTTCACAAATGAATTTCTGTTAGTTTCTGTTACATTATTACCTTCTATTATTATTTCCTAAATGAATTCTGAAATAAACATAGTGAACAGTGCAGTATTGCGTAATTAATAACAGAAATTTTAATTGTATGACAGTTTTCTGAAAAGCAGCTGAGATTATATTGACCTGTCCAAAATTCGGAAAAATATTGCTAGTATGGACAACTACTGTTGAGGAAAAGTAATGCTAGAGGAAGATGTCCCGTTACAGGGTGTACTCGGATTGGTTCGGGTACGGGAATAACAAAAAGTCGAGAGCTAAAACTGTACAGTGCACGCATTCAGACACGCACTAGCAAATAATGCCTTGCGTAGCTGGCAAAGAAGAGGAAGAGATTATCATATTGGAGTTTTGAGTTTAGCTCCCGTACTTGCTGAAAAATAATGATGAATTAAGGTTGATTCAATGTATTTGTAGGTGCACAGGTTGTCTTTTCACTCAAAAACGTTTCACCACAGTTGTTGCATCCGCAGTAGGATATCTAATTATTTTCTTTTCATTTTACATTATGTGTGTCCTTTGGCTGCCAACCAAATTCGTGCAATGAAACGTGTGTCCGAGCCACAGCAACGTAACAGGGCGCAGTATTTACAATCGAGAAGGAGAAAACGTTCGGCTCAGTTACTGAAAACACACGTTTGGTACTTTGAAACAAACTTGTTACAGACAAGTTCTAGCAAAACACTGTAGTGATAACGTGGTGTACTAGTTTCCTCGGCAACCACACGACACACAAAACGTAAAACAAAAGGAAAAATAACAATAACCGCACTGAGGCTCCGCAGCTGTGGTCAAACATGTTTAGGTAATAAAACAAAACAATAATTTGTGTTACTCGCAAAAGACGGACCATCTTTCAATTATTAAAAAGAGTTTAGTACGAATTATTTTTCACATAGCTTTAAAGCAGCTGAAGGACACGACTTTAACATTGAGCAAAATGAGAAAGCTATTTACGAGCTCCTGCAACTAGCGGCACTTCACGAAATCTTTCATTCCATAACTTCATTGCTTTGTCGATTGTTAAAAGCATCCGCGTCAAGCAATACCAAGCACTTTGCAACTATAATATTACGACTACAAATGATTTAACAAATTGATACAGATAAAATATATTTTACTGCCGGTTAAGTAGTTAATTACAGCTATTCTGTATACACAGTTTATAGAAACATAGAAAATATGAGGTTTATTTAGAACAGTTATGCCCGAAGGAAGAAAGATGAGCTACCCACAGCCATCTAGATGGTCGGCGTGCGGAATCGATGTTAGAGCGACTAAAACGTGCGTGGCAGAGTGGTCCTTTGAAGTTAGCGCTGCACTCAGTCTCAGTTCATCTCTGGTCTTGCACTACTCGAGGACAAAAAAATAAGCGATTGCTTTCCGTCCCTGACTTCAAAGAAACAACACGAGCAACCGCCGTTATGAGAAGAGCTTTATATTTTTCTGCTTCCGCTCCTGGCCCCCGTGCGTGACTTTTTCAGGAGAATAAACTCGGCGTCCTGAAGGTGATGGATACTGCTCTTTAAAATTGTAGATACAAGATTAACTTGCGAATGTAAGGGACAATGTCCTCTATCTTTCCTTGGTAGTGATAAATTTTCTTTGTATATTGAGTAATGTTTACAATGTAAACAGTTTATTTAACGCAAACCACTGCATTAAATCAGAGGAACACAACGTCGACTCGTCTATGATGGGAGAAAAAGATTTAAAGACACTCCACATGGCAGCTAAGTGGACGCGTATGACAGCGATCGAAGTCGTCAAGTAGTTTTCAAAAAGCCAACACCTACACAATCTCTTCGAAAATTATCGTCGAGTCGCCAGGATTCAGACAGAAAAATTTACATTTTTCCACCGAAAGAAATAACAGACCGTTTATAATAATAGAATAAATGGAACCAGACAATTTCTCCAGACCCACGGCCATTCTGAAAACAAAATTTCACTTAATATCCTGTGTTACTAATTATTTCTACGTTTTTAATTGTTCTTGTAAAAACTTTACTTTCACTGCCGGAAATGTCGCGTTTATGAAAATATTATTGTCTCTTATACAGTAGCCGAAAAAATTGTTATTGGTTTCTCCAAGAAATTCCCTCGACCACGAAATAAGTGACAAGAATATTTTTATTAATATTACTCGCTGTTAACAAATGTCGGTTTCAAAACGTGGCACACTGCACCTACTGTAGGTATCACCAGTGATACGATGAAATCGATTTATTCTGCGCAGTCATTTTTCCTTACATCATATATGATACCATTTCGTGGCCTCACGTCTGGCGTATATTATATTTTTTACCTCAATCTCCAACCTCTGGTTCATACGTGTGATTTGTTCACGAAAATGACATACACCTCTGCGAGTTTGATGGATGTTATATTCAAGTAACAGAACATCGGTTCCCACGCTATTTGTGAAATGTATATGAACTTGTTTAAAAGCAACAGCAGTTCACAGAACAAAATTCTCGCATATGAAAAAAGACTACAGATATTTTTTATGACTAATAGTCAGACTACGCTATGTGGGTGAACCGCAGTGTGTCCTGGCATTGGTTTTTAGCATGATTACCTGGAGTATTCTAGATTGAACAGGATGTCTTCAAATGTTAATAGACTAATTACTACCATAATCGCAGTTAAGATAAAACTCGTCTCCGTATTTTATTGAATATACTGTCCTGGACATTGTAATCTTTTAAATATCGATTTATTAAAGAATCAGAAATTCATGCCTTTCCTCGATCGTATTCCCACATTTATATCTATGACTGGTCGGTATTGGTTGTAAGGTTTGTGTAAATGCTCAGTTTTTATTAGATTTGTTGTTAATTTGCTCCATAAGAACAGCTTATACGATATGTGCATCGTCTACAAGTGGTTACATACTTTTCTATTACCTTATGCACTGATATACATTGGATTGTTTTATTCATTATGTATCTATGACTATTGCGTGCTGAGTAGATTCTATAGTAGAATCGGTAACATCATAGAAGTAGTACAACTTAACTATGAGCATAGCTCACAAAGGGAGCACATGGCAGTCGTAAAATGTTCAATGGTTCAAATGGCTCTGAGCACTGTGCGACTTAATTTCTGAGGTCATCAGTCACCTAGAATTTAGAACTACTTAAACCTAACTAGCCTAAGGACATTACACACATCCATGCCCGAGGCAGGATTCGAACCTACGACCGTAGCGGTCGCTCAGCTCCAGACTGTAGCGTCTAGAACCGCCCGGCCACTCTGGCCGGCTCGTAAAATGTAATGTTCTTTAGGTATGGTATGTGAAGTTTAGATCTGAGATATTAATCCTCGAAATATTTTGATGAAACTCTCAAAACTTCTACAGAAAATCGACTTTGATATTTTCCGAGAGTCTTCAATATCCTAACGCAAGATCGCTTTCTCTCGAAAGGTCGTGTGGTTATATGGTAGCATACTCGCCTTTCATGTTGAGGGTTTAGGTTTGATTCCCAGCTGATGCAAATTCTAAGGCAAAGGTGCCTGTCCTACTAGCATTTCCGTGAATTTTAAAATACGTCGAGACGGCAGAAAATCAACAACGATAGAGAGTAGTAATCGCTAGTTAGGGTCTCGTTTCGGTCATTATTCTTTTCTTTTTTCTTCAGTTCAGTTAGGGTAACTAAGTCATTTAAATATAAAATCCATCACACACACGCACACACACACACACACACACACACACACACACACATATGTTAACTAACAAATGTCCAGTTGCTATAATTATGAAATATACACTTCTTTCAATTTCTAAATCATGCAAGAAAAACCAAAGCCATGCGTTCATTGTAAATGTACTTCAATAATCACTAAGAATTTATAAAAGATTGTTAAAAGTAAAAGGAATTACAAATTAAATTCTTTTTCATCAATATGTATTTTACGTTACATGGAAAAGGTGATGGAACATGTGTCTTTGTTTAACATTCTGGCAGGGCTGAGAATCGAACCTACGACACATACTTGGCAGGCGAGCATACCACCGCACAGGCACATAATCCGGCAAGAAGAACTGATCTAGCTTTAGCATACTGCAAAGGATCGCAAAACTTCACTGCCCAGAAAACTTCACTGTCCAGTGTCTCGAGAAGTTTTGAGAGTTGCATCGAACCGGTTTGCCTCATTGGTATTTGAGTCCTAAACTTCACGAACCATAAATATGAGAACGTACAAACATTCAATTGCCATTAGGTTCCCCTGTCAGTTCTTCTATCACATTCGGAGTACTGACAGATACCTGTTTTCCCGTAAAACTTCTGTTATCACAAAAATAATAAACATTTGATCAATTTAAGAGACAAACACGACCCTTTTTCATATTGCAGCAAACTGTTAACCAGCTTTTAAATAATCGTCACACAAATGTTGATGCCTGCGTGGGACAACACCTATATATACTTTTAAAAAAAGTGAAAGTTTCTCTGCGGAGAAAATAATCTGTTCAGTGGAGGTATTCTTGCGTTTTACCTAAACATATTATTGTAATTGTATACAAAAACTAATCGCAACTGCATTCCGTATTCCCTAATGACCGATCCATAGTGGTTTCACATTGAAATAAATTTAAAAGTAGGTCACCAGATTGTTTGCACGATCCAGTCAGCATGGAAGTGGTTCCTCGCGGTTTTATCAAATTGTTCCAAGCGCATTCTAGAATGGTTCATGAGCCACGACCGAAAATTCTTAACTTGTAATTATGTTACAGGAATAAGTATTTATTTTGTCATTTGTTATCCGACTTCAAACTTGAAATTAAAACATTCTCGAAAATCTTGGAACCACTGGGACCAGTATCGATGTCGACGTCGATAACAAGGAAAACTCGTCATGCTGTTTTTGACGGTTATGCTTGTTGCCAAGCCAATCCAGTTTAAATGCGATGTCTTAGAATGAGAAATGTTCCTAAATATTAGTACTCCGAGAAGAGTAACCAGATGTTCAGAATGTAGTCCCATTAGTCTGATTACCAGCAGTGGGATCTACGAAACGTTCCTACTTTCAACATAACGACGTTTGTTACTTGTTGAATGCACTTGGCTCATTATGCACAATGGAGTGTCATCAGCTGACATAAAGGGAGCCATTTTCCCGCTTGAAGCAGAAGGGGCACAGGGGACCGTTCGAGTAGGTTACTAAGGAGGAAACAAGGGAAACGAAATCTTAACGCTGACACGTATGGATGAACGTACACTCCAGTCTTTATCTGTTCAATGTAAATCAATATAACTTGTCTAGATGTAGTTATCCCGGGATTTCAGCAAAATTACTGAAGACGACAGACAGATTATGAATATATGTTTGGTATACGTAGTCCGAACGCTGACGTAGCATACAGGATACTTTCTTCTGCTTCTCTTTTTCTATATCAAAGACAAGTTATGTTTAGTTCTGTTCAAGTCACTTAACGTAAATTGAGGGAAGATTTGGCTGTATCATGCACCATCATGCTATAATAGAATTTTCTCAATGATAGGTAACTTAATAGAGGTTCGCACATAATCGGAATAAAACGTGGCAAGGACGGATGCATCAGTGTGACCAAAAGACTTCCACCCATTGTTCAGTTAAATACACTACTGGCCATTAAAGTTGCTACACCAAGAAGAAATGCAGATGATAAACGGGTATTCATTGGACAAGTGTATTATGCTAGAAATTACATGTGATTACATTCTCAAGCAATTTGGTTGCATAGATCCTCAGAAATCAGTACCCAGAACAACCACCTCTGGCCGTAATAATGGCCTTGATACGCCTGGCCATTGGGTCAAACAGAGCTAGGATTGCGTGTACAGGTACAGCTGCCCATGCAGCTTCAACACGATACCACAGTTCATGAAGAGTAGTGACTGGCGTATTGTGACAAGCCAGTTGCTCGGCCACCATTGACCAGAAGTTTTCAATTGGTGACAGATCTGGAGAATGTGCTTGCCAGGGCAGTAGTCGAACAGTTTCTGTATCCAGGAAGGCCCGTACAGGACCTGCAACATGCAGTCGTGAATTATCCTGCTGAAATGCAGGGTTTCACAGGTATCGAATGAAGGGTAGAGCCACGGGTCGTAACACATCTGAAATGTAACATCCACTGTTCAAAGTACCGTCAATGCGAACAAGAGGTGAGCGAGACGTGTAACCAATGGCACCCCATACCATCACGCCGGGTGATACGCCAGTATGGCGATGACGAATACACGCTTCCAGTGTGCGTTCACCGCGATGTCGCCAAACACGGATGCGACCATAATGATGCTGTAAACTGAACCTGGATATATCCGAAAAAAAATGACGTTTTGCCATTCGTGCATCCAGGTTCGTCGTTGGGTACACCATCGTAGGCGCTCCTGTCTGTGATGCAGCGTCAAGGATAACCGCCACCATGGTGTCCGAGCTGATAGCCCATGATGTTGCAAACGTCGTCGAAGCATTCGTGCAGATGGTTCTTCACTTGCAAACGTTCCCATCTGTTGACTCAGGGATCGGGACGTGGCTACACGATCCTCTACAGCCATGCGGGTAAGATGCCTGTCATCTCGACTGCTAGAAATACGACGCCGTTGGGATCCAACACGGCGTTCCGTGTTACCCTCCTGAACCCATCATCGATTCCATATTCTGCTAACAATCATTGGATCTCGACCAACGCGAGCAGCATTGTCGCGATCCGATAAACCGCAATCGCGATAGGCTACAATCCGACCTTTATCAAATTCGGAAACGTGATGGTACGCATTTCTCCTCCTTACACGAGGTATCACAACGACGTTTCATCAGGCAACGCCAGTCAACTGCTGTTTGTGTATGAGAAATCGGTTGGAAACTTTCCTCATGTCAGCACGTTGTAGGTGTCGCCACCGGCGCCAACCTTGTGTGAATGCTCTGAAAAGCTAATCATGTGCATATCACAGCATCTTCCTCCTGTGGTTAAATTTCGCGTCTGTAGCAAATCATCTTCGTGGTGTAGAAATTTTAATGGCCAGTAGTGTACTAGAGACAAAACGTAAAGCAAAGTGTTCCGCCGCTGGTGGTACCTCTAATATCTTACTACATTTTATTAGAATATTCTTGTGACACTGCTGTCTGGCAGGAGACCGAAACAAAACTCGATTTGCTTTCTGTAGAAAAGAGTGTAATGTTTTCACACAATCGTGTTTGTATCAACCTGGCCCCTTTCTTAACAAGTAGCATATATGGACATACCTACATCTACACTCCTCAAGACACTTTACATTTCTTAGCAGTATTATTCGCCCCCTTCTCCCTCCCGCTCCCGGGTGTGTTTGCGAACGGGAATGGGAAATTTCCTGGGAGATTAAAACTGTTGGCCAAGTGCGAACCTGGTTCGCAGAAAACCTTCTGTGAAGTCTGGAAGGTAGGAGACGAGGTACTGGCAGAATTGAAGCTCTGTGGATAGTTTGTGAGTCGTGCGTGGGTAGCTCAGTTTGTAGAGCACTTGCCCGCAAAAGGCAAAGGTCCCGAGTTCGAGTCTCGGTTCGGCACACAGTTTTAATGTGCGAGGAAGTTTCATATCAGCGCACACTCCGCTGCAGAGTGAAAATCTCATTTTGGGAATGAGAAGCTTGAAGTTCCATTTCTTTAATCCCACTGCTTGCAATCCATAACTGATAATTCTACTTCGGTTAATGCTAAGGTGACGTGAACAGGAAGCGTATAAGGTACAACACTTTTAGTTGTATCGGCGATTTAATCACTTGCTTCTTGTCTTGCCTACTGGGTTCGCTAGACAAACAATTAAATAACTCGTATTGATGAGTTTTATTACAATCAGAAAATTATGGTACTTAACTTTGACAATTACAGAGATGTGTCGCAAGCAAAGGGTGACATACGAAATAATTAGTCTTTGCAGTGACTGCTGATCTCTAACTCACACAAGTCTCTCCCGAACTGCTGTCGAAGTGCCTAACGTTGACGGTGCTATTGAACTCGCTAATCCTGAGGCTGCTATTGAAGTGAGCCGCACCAGTCGGGCGCGGCGCTTATGTCCTCTCCACGTAGGGGCCGCTGCTGTTGTGTTGTTGTACTGCAAGGGAGGTCAGGTCAGCGTGCGATTGGCTGACCTCTTCTCACAGCCTTCGCTTCCCTGTCGTTCCCGACTAGCTTGCCGGCGCTTGACTTTACGCCGTAACAGCAGGTACTACCACTCGTCGGAAGCAGTTTTTTGCGACAAATATCTGTTATTTGTTAATTTTCCTTAACTTTCTTTGATCAATATAGCTTCACAACATGAATCATCTTCGCAGAAACTGTACATCGCGGTGAGTGGTATGGTTTCTTCTATTTACGACGCCTTTGTGTTTTTCGGCATTCTGATCAAGAAATAAAGTTAACTATTAAGAAAACGCCTATTCATAATATTGCGTCTCACTGTTTAGAGGCACAAAACGCGTGGGTGTTTTCAGCTCGTTACTGCATGCAAATCAGTAGGAGGCCGAGTTGATAGGAGCTGAAGGAGTCCAGTTTGCAATAATATGAGATACGGCACACTGTTGGACAGAAGGATTATTATTCAAGAAACACATAGTACAACGGAATTACTTATCTTCAGTAGTTTGTAGGACTGTAGCTGCGGCTGTGAACTGACAATCTCGTAACATGGAATACCATGAACTAATATAACATATTCTCAGGGACTAAGCCTCATGGCCCTCCTCAGAGAATCATGCAAACATTACAGAAGTGGCTGAGGGCCGATTATGAAAGTGTGTCTGCCTATGTTGAAATCTAGCTAAGAAGTGAACGAGGCACACTCCAGTTCCGTCGAGCTGCACAGCCCGCTAGAGAGCGCTGTGTTCGGTAGACGACGGGCTGCAAACCTTGTGTTGGCGCGGCGTTGTAGTAGTATCTGTGGCAATGATACTACACATAAACGTGGTATAATACGTGGACTAACATCTACTTCTTGGCAGATAGTAAAAGTTCAATATCGGAACGCTTATAAGGGTGACGTCAAGCGACTATAGAATTCAGGCAAAAAAAATGATAAAATGATCGAATGTTTTCGCCCAGAACTTAATGTGTCGGACTGCGTCGAGGGTTTCCGCTTGCTCCTTCGGACTGGTTTCACTTGAAAGAATGAATAATTCAGACGATACGTAAAACCACGATACACCTCAAAGTGACGCAGGAACATGAGGTTATTTTTCAACACAGTCACCAATTATTGCTAAACAAAAGTCAGAACGTTCCACCAATAGTTCAGTTCCTCGATGATGGACTTCTGCTACTTACGACATCCTGCCATTCGAGAACACTTGCGTGAACGTCCTCATCGTATCTCATGCAGTTTCATCCATTTATTTTCTAAAGATTTCATGCACGCTAGGCATACATTTGTTTTGTCCAGCGGCGAAATAGTTTGTCAAGTCTCATCCGCATCAAAAAAAAAAAAAAAAAAAAAGTGTTCGAGATACTATTTCATATACCTGGTGATCAAAATGTCAGTATAAATTTGAAAACTGAATAAGTGACGGAATAATGTAGATAGAGAGGTACAAAGTGACACAAATGCTAGGAATGACATGTGGTTTTATTAGAACCAAAAAACTACAAAAGTTCAAAAAATGTCCGACAGATAGCGCTTCATATGATCAGAAAAGCAATAATTAGCATAACAAAGTAAGATAAAGCAAAGATGATGTTCTTTACAGGAAATGCTCAATATGTCCACCATCATTCCTCAACAGTAGCTGTAGTCGAGAAATAATGTTGTGAACAGCACTGTAAAGCATGTCCGGAGTTATGGTGAGGTATCACGATACACTTGCAACTTCAGGTAACCCCAAAGCCAATAATGGCACGGACTGAGGGCTGGGGACCTGGGAGGCCAAGCATGATGAAAGTGGCGGCTGAGCACACGATCATCACCAAACGAAGCTCGCAAGAGATCTATCACGCGTCTAGCAATACTTTGTTTTTTTTATTATTCTAATAAAACCCCATAACGTTCCAAGCATGTGTGTCAAGTTTTACCTCTCTATCTACATTATTCCGTGGTTTATTAAGTTTTCAAATTTATACTGACTTTTTGATTACCCGGTACTATAGACTGTTTCCTTTACCTTGTCCACTGAAACCCATAGTATCACTCTGAACCACTTGAAAAAATTTGGGATGTTTCGTGGCCCTTGTAACTTCTGCGACGTATCCGATGTACCGCTGTTCAACGCTGCAGTGAACAATCGCTTAGTGAGCAGTGAACAGGTATGCCTTTGTTTCTTTCTGCCTCCGCACTGCACGCGCCCCTCCGCACAGAGAACGAGAAAAAGTGATCAGATTTTAGTAATATACTCTGCAAGCGACATAACTTTATTGTGACTGACATAATTAATTTTGAAGTTATAACTCAAAATGCATTACACTGTAAACGTCTTACTTCTTCTTCAATAATTGGCATAAATACACTCCTGGAAATGGAAAAAAGAACACATTGACACCGGTGTGTCAGACCCACCATACTTGCTCCGGACACTGCGAGAGGGCTGTACAAGCAATGATCACACGCACGGCACAGCGGACACACCAGGAACCGCGCTGTTGGCCGTCGAATGGCGCTAGCTGCGCAGCATTTGTGCACCGCCGCCGTCAGTGTCAGCCAGTTTGCCGTGGCATACGGAGCTCCATCGCAGTCTTTAACACTGGTAGCATGCCGCGACAGCGTGGACGTGAACCGTATGTGCAGTTGACGGACTTTGAGCGAGGGCGTATAGTGGGCATGCGGGAGGCCGGGTGGACGTACCGCCGAATTGCTCAACACGTGGGGCGTGAGGTCTCCACAGTACATCGATGTTGTCGCCAGTGGTCGGCGGAAGGTGCACGTGCCCGTCGACCTGGGACCGGACCGCAGCGACGCACGGATGCACGCCAAGACCGTAGGATCCTACGCAGTGCCGTAGGGGACCGCACCGCCACTTCCCAGCAAATTAGGGACACTGTTGCTCCTGGGGTATCGGCGAGGACCATTCGCAACCATCTCCTTGAAGCTGGGCTACGGTTCCACACACCGTTAGGCCGTCTTCCGCTCACGCCCCAACATCGTGCAGACCGCCTCCAGTGGTGTCGCGACAGGCGTGAATGGAGGGACGAATGGAGACGTGTCGTCTTCAGCGATGAGAGTCACTTCTGCCTTGGTGCCAATGATGGTCGTATGCGTGTTTGGTGCCGTGCAGGTGAGCGCCACAATCAGGACTGCATGCGACCGAGGCACACAGGGCCAACACCCGGCATCATGGTGTGGGGAGCGATCTCCTACACTGGCCGTACACCACTGGTGATCGTCGAGGGGACACTGAATAGTGCACGGTACATCCAAACCGTCATCGAACCCATCGTTCTACCATTCCTAGACCGGCAAGGGAACTTGCTGTTCCAACAGGACAATGCACGTCCGCATGTATCCCGTGCCAACCAACGTGCTCTAGAAGGTGTAAGTCAACTACCCTGGCCAGCAAGATCTCCGGATCTGTCCCCCATTGAGCATGTTTGGGACTGGATGAAGCGTCGTCTCACGCGGTCTGCACGTCCAGCACGAACGCTGGTCCAACTGAGGCGCCAGGTGGAAATGGCATGGCAAGCCGTTCCACAGGACTACATCCAGCATCTCTACGATCGTCTCCATGGGAGAATAGCAGCCCGCATTGCTGCGAAAGGTGGATATACACTGTACTAGTGCCGACATTGTGCATGCTCTGTTGCCTGTGTCTATGTGCCTGTGGTTCTGTCAGTGTGATCATGTGATTTATCTGACCCCAGGAATGTGTCAATAAAGTTTCCCCTTCCTGGGACAATGAATTCACGGTGTTCTTATTTCAATTTCCAGGAGTGTAGTTCAAATGGCACTGAGCACTATGGGACTTAACGTCTGAGGTCATCAGTCCCCTAGAACTTAGAACTACTTGAACCTAACTAACCTAAGGACATCACACACATCCATGCCCGAGGCAGGATTCGAACCTACAAGCGTAGCGGTCGGGCGGTTCCAGACTGAAGAGCCTAGAACCGCTCGGCCACATCGGGCGGCTTCAATAATTGCTACAGCTCACCTGGCTGTATACTAAATTGCAGTGCTTGTGTTGTTCAAAGTACGATGTTAAGTACCTACGGACCTGCATGCACGTCCGAAGGAATTTTACACTGTACTTCTCAATAAAAGAGGCACTGCAGTATCGTATTTATCCGCCGAAACCGGATCGGCGGCTTTCAGTTAAATGTCTCTCCTGTACGGGAATATACTCAATGTACGTACGAGTGCAGGTTGTAGACAGAAGGTTACGACATTTATAAGTTGGGTCTGATCGTTCATCGGCTCGGGTAGCCTAATGGTACAGCATAGCTTACCAAAAGCGGGAAATACCGGGTTCGAGCCCGGGTCCGGCACAAATCTGTACGGTCCTCATTTCATTGTAGAGCTGATGGTGAGCCGTATTCCAGCTGCGATTTCATGTATTTCATAACGGCTGTACACGCTGCAGTTTGCGTTCCTTCGGACATTCATGCATGTGCAAGGAAACTTTGTACTGTAACTACGAAAAACACAGGTACTGCAATATAGTATTTATCCACTAAAACCGAGGAAGCAACTTTCATTTGAAAATGTCTGACTTATATGGGAATATACGAGGGTTGGAACTTAAATAGTGGCAACTATTTATTCACAACCGATACAAAAGAGTTACATGTTTGCACCTGCTACTGTCCTTCAAAGTATCCACCAGCGTTGTGTAGAACCCGTTGCCACCGATATGGAAGGCGAAGTATACCGTTAGCAGAGCCTGTTCTGTTGATGGTACGAATGGAGCGGTCAACTGCCTGCCGAACCTCTCTGCAACAGTTCTGAAGCTAATGCCACGAAGTGGTTCCTTGATCTTCGGAATCAAATCAAAGCCACAAGGACTTAAGTCCGGGGAGTATCGTGGATGGTACAGTACTTCTCAGTCCCATCGACCGAACAGGGCATCCACAGCTTGCGCTGTATGCGCCGGGGCATTGTCGTGCAAAATGATGGGGTGGGTTGAGCAGAAAGTGTCACCGTTTCTTTCGCAGAGCTGGTAGCAGGTGATGCTCCAAAAACGAACAGTAATACTGTGCATTGACAGTCTGCCGTGGAGGAACGTAATGCGTTAGGATAACACCATCACAGTCGTACACGAGAATCACCATAACTTTAGACTGCTCGATTCGCACAATCAACAGAACAGGCTCTGCTAACGGTATACTACGCCTTCCACATCGCTGGCAACGGGTTCTACACAACGCTGGTGACTACCTTGAAGGACAGTAACAGGTGCAAACATGTAACTCTTTTGCATCGGTTGTGAATAAATAGTTGCTACTATTTAAGTTCCAACCCTCGTATATTCCCATATAAGTCAGACATTTTCAAATGAAAGTTGCTTCCTCGGTTTTAGTGGATAAATACTATATTGCAGTACCTGTGTTTTTGATAGGATTTATTTTGTCATAAACATGTTTGAGTCACTGCAGGATCATCTACAGATGGTGGTGTTGCAAGAACGTTATGCTGTAGACCATGTGTGGCTAGATACTATGCTGATGCTGTTACCGGAAATGACAGAAATTTAGCAGTCAGTAACGAAACATTCATGAAACCGAAAATCTGTTACTTTTTAGGTGCTTACAGATCAGTGTCTTGTGGTATATGGAAGTTCGGATCTGGTCGTGAGTAGTGCTCAGACAGCCTAATGGTAAGTGATAAACAGTAAATCTGGCAAAAATTTTCACTGTCGCTATTCCGCTATACAGCTGAGTGTTGTCTTGGGTTGGGAGAGGGAGGGGTTGGCGCATTGAAAATTTCGGTCACGGGGTGGCAACATCCCATAGCGAGCCCTGGTCTACTCCGACAGATTGATTTCAAGAAATGAATTAACAGTAATCTCATGGCTACGTTAAAGTACAACCTGTAAACGTATTGTAATATCGATGGCTTATTTGTGGAGTATCTTTGGAGTCAGCCGCGTCTGTAGAGTCGAGCATGGAACACAGAACTGTTCTGTTGTTTTGTGGGTAGCTCTGCATGTAAGAAGCATTGTTAGTATGGAAGTTGAAGTGTTGCTACAAGTGCTGTTACAGTAAAGTGATAAAATATGCAAATGATTCAGAGGAAAGTGCGTCAAGAAGTAATTAAAAAATGAGCAATGCCGCCGATGACGTATTTGAGTATCCTCTCGTTGCGTGTCGTACCATACAGTGTCCATCACCCGCCCCGTGTGCGGTCTCTCAGAATGAACTAATGTGAATCAGCAAAAGTTAGTTACCATAATAGAGCGCAGTCTAGCTCCAGTGTCTTGTTGCGAGCGTGAGAACGTGCGTTCGATCATCGCGTTTCGCCTTATCAACAATCAGCCGCGCCGCGACGGTTACAAGTGAGAACTGAGAACTGAAAAATTCACTTTACGAACAGTGTTATATCATTATTAGTGTCAAGGAGGGATGGTACCAAATATCTGTGTATGCGTGACGAACGTAAGAACCTTCGTCCGATCATTCGGCTTACGCATCATCAACAATCACTCGCGTCGTGTCGGTTACGCGTACGCTAGTCTGAGTGATATTATGGACTGTTTATCATCCACTAATTGGGATAAACACTTATGAATTAGAATGTAAACAGTGCAACCTGCGATTTTCTTTTATCATCTCAGAATGTAGATGTTCATACCAGACGTAGAACAGTGTTGTCTTTTAACGTTGAGTGGCTCCCCTAAACCCGCTTGCATATTTCGATAGATAATTTCAGGCAAGCCAGCAGCAGTGTGGAACAGAACAATACGACCGCCGCGGGATTATCAGGTACGTGGTGTGGACAGGGCTCACGGTCAAGAAGTAAAAATACCAGTTTAAGTGTACCCCACCCATTTGTACTCCCGGGCGCGTTACAAACCGACTGGATCTATTGTTGTCATTCGATTGTCCCCATAGACTCAAAATAGTGAATAAATAAATCAAGCAATACGTAAAACTACAACCGAATAAGTCGATTATTTTCTAGCAACCGACTGTTTTCATTCAGTTCTTTCTAACACTACATGGGAATACAAGGAAGCTCGTGTAATACAGGACGAGATGCGGAGTAAGATGTGGAGTATACACACTACCGGAATTTTATTTGCGAGTCTCGAAATGTAGTGCTTCTCTCTGTCTTGTGCAGTGGGGCTGACCTGAGAGACTACCAATTCGGCGGCAAGGTATCGGTGTGTTTCTGATCGGGCGCTCACGTGCCAAGCAAGTACCAAGGCTCGAAGACGTTATTCGCTTCCCGGAGACCCACTTCGATCTCTCGTCGCCAGGAAACTGGCGCTCGCATAAAAAACACGGGTATTGCGCTAAGGCGGTCCGGAAATTGCTACGGCGGCAGCCAGAGCCGTACATCGGCGGAGGACGTCGGGGCAGAGCGAGCTGCGGCCCAAGCTCGTTTCTGCAGCCACCGTTCGATATGTGGCGTGACAGAAATAGACGGATGGGTGAGCCACCGCGGTCCTGGCTGCCGACCGTCGCGGAGACTCCGGCCAGAGGCAAAGGTGGCGCCCAAGTGCTTCCATTCATCCCAGGCACAACAATATCAGATCAAGTGTCGGATCGGCGGGATACTAGCCCCGTTTGAAAATGAAGAGTTTGGGGGAAAAACTTGATAAGTCATAATATTAATCTATATTTTTTCAGGAAACAAAATTTAAAGTTTCAAGACCTATATAATATTTCAAATGAATTTTCTCGTTTTGAGAGAACGGAATTATTAAAATTAGAGACCATTCGACAGCGACGATCACGTAAAACATTTTTTTATTTAAGATAACCGGTTTCAACACACTGTGTTGTCGTCTTTAGCTCTTGTGCGTGAGGTCAGAGTAAAATAAACGTGTTTCACTACAAAACCTGAAGATGATAGTACAGTCTGTTGAAACCGGTTCCCTGAAATAAAAAATGTTTTATGCGATCTGGGCTGTTGAATGGTTTTCATAATATTTCAAACACCATATTATTTTCTTTATCTTGTTTGTGATGTTAAGATACACTTCAGACCGGCCGGAGTGGCCGAGCGGTTCCAGGCGCTACAGTTTGGAACCGCGCAACCGCTACGGTCACAGGTTCGAATCCTGCCTCGGGCATGGATGTGTGTGATGTCCTTAGGATAGTTAGGTTTAAGTAGTTCTAAGTTCTATGGGACTGATGACTTCAGTTGTTAAGTCCAATAGTGCTCAGAGCCATTTGAACCATATACTTCAGAGAAACATTACCATTGTAATTATATAGATCTAACTATGATGTACAACAGTGCGATGTATTTCTATCAAGAACGCAACCTGTACAGGGGGTAAAATATGAAAAGTCCGAAATATGTTGCAATTAGCTATTAGATGTCAAGCATTCACTTACCACATGTTTAAATTCACGTTACAGCAAATTATCATAATGCCTTTTTTTTTTAGCTATCAGTCTTCCGACTGCCTTGTCGCTGTCCGTCACGAATTCCTCCTCTCTGATCTTGTCATCTCAGAACAGTAATTGCAGCCTACGTCCTTAATTATTTTCTGGATGTATTCCAATCTCTGTCTTCCTCTACAGTTTTCTGCCCTCTACAGCTCCCTCTACTATCATGCAAGTTATTTCCTGATGTCTTAACAGACGTCCAACCATCCTGACCCATCTCCTTGTCAGCGTTTTCCGTAATTATGATCCTTTCCTCGCCGATTATGCGTTGAACATCCTCAATCCTTATCATATATGGATATGGTGTCTGTTCTTTCAGACATATCCATATAAGTATATAGTTCTGGCAAGACGGCCATGACCTTCTTCTTCATTGCGGATGCACACATATTCCCTGAAGTCGTACGGGACTTGGTAAGAAGGTCTTCCACGAGTAATGAGTGTGTTGGGGTGGGACACTTACGAATGTAGTGTGTGGACGTACAAGATGAGAACGTTGGTCTGCCGGGAGGCGTGCGCGAGATAGTCCCTGCAGTCGCCCTGTTCTCTATACACTCGGTGGCTCAAAGTGACAGAGCGTCTATCCTGTATACAGAAGATCCCGTGTTCGAGTCCCGGTCGGGCACACATTTTCACCTGTCCCCGATGATATATATCAACGCCCGTCAGCGGCTGAAGGTATTAATATAATTTCTTACCTTATCAGTCCATCCAATTTTAAACATTCTTCTGTAGCACCACATATCAAATGATCCCATTGCCTTCTGTTCTGGTTTTTCACAGTCCATGTCTCACTGCTATACAATGATATGGGCAAAACGTACAATCCAAGCCTTTATTTGATATTAGTTGATATCTCCTTGCCAGGAAAGCATTTTCTGCCAGTGTAAGTATGATTGTTATTGTCCGTTCCATCACCCGTGGGATACATTACTACTAGGAACCATAATTACTTAACTTCGTCTACCATCCTTCCCTATCCAGATAAATACTCCCGAAACAGCAAAGATGTCCTATCTTTCCTGTGCTTCCCCACCACTCACCTGCAGCAAAGCTGCAGCACAAGAGGCGGTAATGCCGGCTGCTCAAGCCATAATTTCCGTCCCACTGTCCACCTTCCAAGAGCAGGTTGCTTTGAAGGACAAACAGATCGCGGAACAGCTGGAGCTGATCGCAGAGCTGATGGGCAGTGAAAACACACAAACAGAAACACCCACACCACACACACAGGCACCTGCTGAACAACAGAAGGATATGCCCCCTATTTCACCTCTGGTGGCCCAGGCACCGACGGAACCGGATCCAGAGCCGACAGAGGACACAACAAACACAGATGAAGACGGGCCGTGGCAGCAGGTCGGCCCAAGGCGCAAACAGCAGCCAAATACGCAAACAAGTGAGCCCACAAACTCACGAGGCAACGGCCGAGCGCTGCTACCAACACCATCTACATCGCGAACAAACAACAATAACAACACAGGGACCAACACAAACAACCCTGCGACTGCAGCAACCACAAATATACAAGCAGCTACGCAGAACACAAACAACACCGCGACTGGCTTCCCACCGGTCATCATTCACAACTACGGAGACCTAAGTCTCCTAAACAAGGAATTTAACAATCAGCACAGCCCCACAACATACTACTCTAAGCTCACCGGGGAACACGCCGCACTGTACGTGGCGAACAAGGCAGACTACACAAATCTACTGGACTTTCTCAAAGAAAGGAAGGTAGAACACTTCACGTACAGGACAGTCCTGGAAAAAACACAGCAGTACGTGATAAAGGGGATAGACTCATGAACCCCGACCGACACAGTACACAATGAACTCTCTGCTCTCGGGTGGGAGTGCATTCGGGTAAACCGAATGTCAGAGTTCGGCACAGCAAGACTGTCTCATAACTACATGGCGGAATTGGCCGACACGGCCAAGTCCCGCGACCTGCTGAAGTTAAAGCTATTTCTTCACATGGTCGTCAATGTAGAGGTTTACAACATGCCGCGCACCCCCCAACAATGCCACAACTGCCAGCGCTTTGCGCACGCGGGTATCAGATGCGGTCTCGCACTCCGCTGCCGCATTTGCGCTGGCGGTCACACGACCCAACGCTGCAAACTCCCCCATACAGCACCTCGCAAGTGCGCCAACTGTGGTGCTGCCCATCCGGAAAACTACAGAGGGTGCATTGCCTAGAAAGCAGCTCTGAGGCGCAAAATCGCGAAACATACGAAACCTACCGCCATCACAGTTCCAAAACCGCCCCCGCACCCAGTAAGAAGTGGAATATCCTTCGCTGGAGTGGTCACTGGCAGCCCCGGCAGCGCGGCACGGTCAGAGGAGCCCCAGAGCTCAGAACACGCTCGGCAAACACCCCCAGCAACAGCCACACAACAGAAAAACACAACACCTGACACCAAACCCGCACTGGGCACACAACACGAAACCAGCAACAACACCACCCTACCCCCTGAGATCGCGAACTGCAACCCACCACAGGCTACAGAAAACGGACCTACACAGGGACAACCACAGCGCCAGAGGAGGAGGAGAAGGAGAAACAGCCGCAGCACGAGGAACACAACCACACCACAACAAGTACACAGACAACAGGACACCAACACTCACGAATGCAACCCGGACACCAACTCAACAACCCACATAACACACCCACTCACCACAGAGAATGCACAGGCGCCTACAACTGCCACACGAACAGCCGACTCTCAGGCCAGCCCTCACCAAACGCCAACACTGGAACAAGCGGCCCCTAACACGACCAATAACTCGCAGGCCGACATGACCAACATTACGACAACATTCCAGAGAATAATGGAAACATTATTCCCCGGACGCACGACCACCGAAATAGTCACGAAGATTATGGGGTGTGTCTCACAACTCTTCATGCAGTTCATGTCGGGTATGCTCAACTGGACTAGCTTCCAAGCCACTATCACACCGCTTTTTACACTACTACATGGATAATACACCACACCAGCCCCGAAACGCAGACTTAAACACAATCTCACAGATCCTGTTTTGGAATGCCAACGGGATCGCAAGCAAAAAAGCCGAGATGGCCGCGTTCATGGAGCGAAAGGGTATCCGAATCGCTCTTGTGAACGAAACACTGCTTACGCCTCGCAAACAACTAAACTTCCCAGGGTATTGCGTCTATCGTACCGACCGAGCGGATGGCAGGAGGGGGGGCGGCACGGCAATCATCATACACAGAGACATAGAACACACGAACATCGAGCTCCCAGCACTTGAAAGACTAGAGGCTACGGCCGTCAGGGTCAAGTTCAACGGGGCCAACACCACACTGGTATCACTATACAACCCTCCTAAAAACATAGTAACACGTGATATCAGCACAGTACTCAACATAGCACCGCGGGTAATAGCCGCTGGAGACCTCAACGCAAAACACCCTGATTGGAACTCACGAATACGAACCTCCAACGGCAAGAAACTGTACGAACATGCACTAGGCCGAAACTACATTATACTTGGTCCGGACGTTCCCACGTTCGTGCCTACACAGGCTCGACATAGGCCAGACGTGTTAGACATAGCCCTCATAAAGGGCATCACATGCACACTCAACCTAACGGTTGAAAACGATCTGGACTCGGACCACATGCCTGTAATACTGCACATGGAAGAGACACTGCAGGACATCGAACCACGCAGGATGCTTAACTACAAGCTTGCGAATTGGACACTGTTCAAGGAAACGCTTGATAGTCGCATTCCTGACACTCACGAAATTAACAACACACAGAAAATCGATGAGGCTGTGGAGGCTCTCTCAACTGCCGTCCAAGACGCAATGACTGACGCCATTCCATTTACAACACCAAGACAACACTCGACGGCCCTGCCCCAGGAAATCCTGGGCCTTATCTCAATGAGGAACCGCCTCAGGAGATACTGGCAGCGTGCCAGGCGCCCGTTCTATAAACTGCACGTCAACAGACTCCAGGGCATAATACGGAATAAAATACAAACTTTCAGAAACGAGCAATGGGGACAGAAACTCGCTGGGCTGGATACCACACGTCCTGGCGTGTGTCAGCTGGCCAGACACTTCACCAGGGAGAAACATTACATTCCCACGTTACAAGGACCAGACGGCCCGGCCTACTCCGCGACGGAAAAGGCAGAGCTTATGGCCACAACACTTGCAGCGTCCTTCATGCCGAATCTGGTTCCTTCAGACCCAGCATTCACACTTGAAACGGACCAGGAGGTTACACGACTTGTAGTCCAGCCCTCGCGCAACGAAATAAGACGTACTAGCACAAATGAAATCACATGGGCTATCAAGCACACCAAAGCTAGAAAAGCCCCTGGGCCTGATGGCATTCAAAACCGTGTCCTTCAGGAGTTCACGGATAAAGCCGTAGAATACCTCACACACTTAACGAATGCCATCCTGAAACACCAACACTTCCCTGACTTTTGGAAGGCGGCCGAGGTCCTGATGTTCAGGAAGCCAGGGAAAGACCACTCCCTCCCACAAAATTACCGACCCATCAGTCTGCTGTGTTCGCTCAGCAAGAATGTTGAGAAGGTAATACTGAAACGTATCACTAGGCATTGCATCGCCAACGACACCCTAAGACCGTAGCAATTCGGCTTTAGGAATCACCACTCGACAACACAACAACTCCTCCGCGTAGTTGAACATATAACACACGGCTACAACATGAACAAAGCCACAGGGGCCGTGTTCCTAGACATCGAAAAGGCTTTCGATCGTCTCTGGCACAACGGACTCATACGCAAACTAAGCGAAGCTGGATTCCCAGACGGACTCGTACGTCTCATACACTCATATCTCACGAACAGATGTTTCAACAATAACGTGCAGGATAAACAATCCACACAACACGGTATCCAAGCTGGAGCATCCTAGGGAGCATCCTAGGGCCCATCTTGTTTAACCTGTACTTTCGCCTTTATTCGGTTTACTCTCAACCTACATTCTGTACTCATTAGACTGTTCATTCCATTCAACACATCCTGTAATTTTTCTTCACCTCCACAGAGGTTAGCAATGTCAGCGGCGAATCTTAACATTAATATCCTTTCACCCTGAGTTTTAATGTCACTCTTGAGTTTTTCATAATTTATTTCCGTCATTGTTTCTTCGTAGTATAGACTGAACATGACTACATCTCTGTCTTACATCTTTTTGATCCGGGCACGTCGTTTTTGGTCTCTCAGTCTTATTTTCCCTTTGGTGCTTGTACATGATGTACGTTACACGTCTTTCCCTACAGCCTACTCTATTTTTCTCGGGGTTTCGAACATCTTGCACCGTTTTAAATTTTCGAACGCTTTCTCCAGGTTGGCCAACCCTATGAAGAGGTCTTGACTTTTATTCATTCTTCCTTATTACTCTTGTCAGCAAATTGAATGCGTGAGGTGTTAAGCTAATTGTGTGATAGTTATGTGAAATGTTGAATTGACCACCAGAGTTCAAGGAGTCATAAAGGCGAAGAGTGATACAGCGCATATTAATGTCCACTAATAGGAGTCGGGATCCTTTTGGTCGGTCAGTGTGTAGCACGTAGGACTTTCTCAACGTAAGACAAAAATTTTGCAATTAGAAGCTGCAGACGTTGGGGATGAAATTATCTAAATTTGGAGCTACAGATCAAACTTGAAACTGCAAGGAAAGCAAGAAATATTAAGTACTCAAAGAATACTCAAAGAACTTGAGTGAATGTAGTGATTGGTATTAAATTCAACAAGGCAACGTCGAGTGAAAATTACAGGAATCAAGCAGTAAAAGATCACAGTGTAGTTATTCATAAGGAACGTTAGTAATAATCGAACCTCTGGCAACTCTGTGACGTACCGACTGACTTCCTAAGGAATCGGCACGCTACTGCTTCTAACGCATTACACTGTAGCTGCGTTGCAGTGTTTTCCCTCGTACCCCTTAGCGAAAGTTTCGACCTCGCAACTCAATCAGCTCTTATTTGTGACCAAATTAACAGAAACATTTGTTAGTAAGGTGACAGGCTTTATTCATTTCATGGGTAAGAAAAAGATACCCTGCCAACTTCTCGGTATTTTTGTCAAATCGTACCGATATCTTTTCTGCAACGCAATATTAATTAACTCTTAATGTCTCAAGGCGTCACGTCGCAGATAGTCAAGATTCTATTCATTCTGAGCAGATTTTAGTTTGCAAAGTTGGATAAAGAGACGTGCATTAGTTACGTTCAGTACTGCATAACTTTACATATTTTACGAAAGAGAGCTAGCGCCATTCACGCTTGGATGTAAAAAATTTCTTTAGATGTAACAGGAACTATATAAGTGAGTGGCTGCACACTCAGTAAAACGCGAATGTTGTTATTCTCTTGCTCCTTCCTCTGGGTTTTGCTTCAGCAGCAGAAAGACACGATGCATGATACAGCCTCTACTACCGTAAAGTAAAAAAAGGAAAACCTCATTAAAATTCGACGAATGGGTTATTCAGTAACAGAACCAGATTAACGCAACGCTCTCGCGAAAATGAGATAGGACGTGGGGCATGCACGGGAAGGTGATACGAACTACGACGAAACAGAAACGTACAGCACATAAATCGATATTGAATGAGACATTCAGGAGGGTGAAGGGGACCTAGGAAGGTGATTCTTGTTACTTGATCGCGTTTCGTGAATGAAATGTGGAGCGGACAATCTCACTGAAATTTCTGATCACAGTCACTGTGTCCGGTTACTGTGCGTTGTTTAAGAAAACCGTCTCATGGGATAATAAGCTACAGTGCAATGTTACGAATCCCTGTCGTCAGTTATAACCACAACTTAAGAATTGCACTTGGTAAGATCTCGCGGGAATGGTGATACATCTATTAATATAATCACGATTTCCAGAATGAAATTTTCACTCTGTAGCGGAGTGTGTGCTGTCATGAAACTTCCTGGAACGTTAAAACTGTGTGCCGGACCGAGGCTCGAGCTTGGAACCTTCGCCTTTCACGGGCAAGTGCAACGTCTGGAAACCGCCCACCCCACTTCACCGCAATATCCTTTCTTCCAGGAGTGCTAGTGTAGCAAGTGTCGCAGTAGAGTTCTGAGAAGTTTGGAAGGTAGGAGACAAAGTACTGGTGGAATTAGAGCTCTGAGGACGGGTCGTGGGTCGTGCTTGGTTAGATCAATCGGTAGAGCACATGTCTGCGAAAGGCGAAGCTCCTGACATGGAGACTGTCGGGCACACAGTTTTAATATCCCAGGAAGTTTCAAAATCTAGATTGCCAGATCTGTAGAGGCCACCCTACTACGCACTATCAACAATTTTTCAATTCCTTGTGCATTCGTAAGATAAATTTCGTTTCATTGATTGTAAGGCATCTTAACTGGCCGTTACATTGTGTTACCAGATCGTGTTTAGGATTGTAGAAACTCAAACCTCCACAGAATAAGTTGATAATTAAAAGTAAAAGTATGTAAGGCACAACGAAGATCTGGCAAACCTTCTAGATTTCACTATGCCTACGCTTGAGAGTTCCGCGGTTGGCCGGTCGACATTGATACGAAAGGACCCCGTGTGGCCGTCAACGCATAATATATCGATGTACGAGTGAACGATAATGTAAATTATCGTAATCTGACTATATGTACAAGCCCATACAGCCATGTCTATGTCCTGCTTTACACTAGAAACCCCTCTTGATACCGTAAACCATTTGACTTGACACAATATCACAATAAACTTACACCAAATAGTTGTCCAAATACATAATAGTGCGCAGAATTTAAGGACGAAAGTAATTCTACTGCCAAGTAACATACATCGTTGAAATTTGAACTACACATAGAAAGAAGTGCTGCAATGTAAGACATATGATAAATGAAAGAAATACGCAATTAGACGAACAGAAGTAATATTTTTATTCAACGACAATAATTACACTGAAATTAGCGCGATTTATGAGTTTCCTCTGTACAGTACAGAACGTGGCACGTAGTTCTGAAAAGGATGTGTGATGACCATGGACGGCAGTGGACGCTCTGCAACGTGGTCCCTGCACCACCAAAACGATCATATTCGACAATATTCTCGTGTACATTAGCCATTCCCACGTTTCGCCGTAAGAGTGTACGTTGAGCGCTACCCAACATGATCGTTTTGGTTGAAACTAAGTCATAAATATTTTTATCATTTAAACATTGACCTAAATAATTTTCCCTGAGAAAGACAACTCACACTTAACCTATTCATTTACTACCCACTATATACAAGCCCAACACGATTTCACTGCTATACAGTGACAACATGACTTCCAGTAATTAACGCAAAAGAATAGCCCTGAATTGCAAGAAACCCTAACAATAATAAAAATCCAAAAAATATGAAATTAAAGAAACATGAAACTACCTCTAACTCTGTTAATTGCCTAACTCATTTCAATCACGAGTCCCTATAGTGGAAACCCCATTCTTTTTTTATACGACATTTACCTCACAGAAAAACCTTCATAATGCGAACTACAGCAATTACAGCAAGCACCATTTAAGCCAGCTAAATAAAAAAAAATTCTAACTACTATAGCCTCTAACTACTAGGGGGTATGAGGTTAGCCAAAGGTAGATTTTGTTGTAGAGGAAACAATGTATTTAGAATATTTTACCTTATTCATGTGACATAAAGTTCCCTAAATTATATAGTTGTCAATAATTTCACTGCTGAAAAATTACCAATCAAACATACGTCATCATACATTTCCTTGCATCTCACTTTACAGTGCATCTCCTACCAACTCAAAGTCTCCACTAAGAAAATACATGCCCATACACTTCTCTACCTACTCGCTAATTGCTAGCCCGTCTAACCATAGAATCTCTTGCCGACTGCGCAGAGCATGTCAGCTATATTAACACTGTCTATAGCGCTGCCAACATACAAACAGGCTACTTACATAGACCCCTGTTCCCCTCAAAAAAATTTTACTAAGTGTTTTGGACAGAGGCCAAGACAAAGTTGATAATATTTCCTGTATTAACAATATCAAATAGATCAGATGCACACACAGGTTAAGTAATACGCTATTGGTCAATAAAGTAAAAATTCTCTTCACAGTCCCTAAAGACAGTCCTAATAATTCATCATAAGAGAAGACTGCGCCAGTTTTACGCACAAAGGCTGAGGAGAATATGAAAACGCACAAGTAAGTAGTGTTTTCCTCCCCAGAGAAAAACAGTGCTGACTCTTGACATGAAGATTTCAGTTGGTTGTCCAACGTGATCGTTTTGGTGTTCCAGCTTTTGTGATGTAGTGGACATAATGTTGCAACGGTGTGCTGGTCTCCAAATCACTAAACTCTCTACACTCAATGTCAGCGTTATAACGACACTTTACCCGTTCCCCATATGCGTCTTTTCAGGGGCGTATTCGGTCCTAACTTCATGTTTTAACCTAATGTGAGATGATAATATCGATTCGTACTACCACTGCGCCATCTTATGTGCTTACATATCACTAAGAAAGATTAGGCTGGGATTTGGCAGTTATAAAATGGTGATGAATGTGAGCACTTGTAATCGGCGCAATAATATATCTGTACGTAGCTGTTATTTTACAATTGAAATACCTACTTCAGGTACAGCTCACGATACTAACATAGACACACGGTGAATAGTACCGCCAATGTACTGAAGAAGAAAACTGTATAGCTATGTAAAAATAAATATGTTGTTACTCCATGTAATGCAAATCTTGCATATAATTACGCATGCTATGATGTTAGTTGGTGTATCATAGTATTTTCTGTCGCATATTTTTCTGATCCGGAGACGGAAAAGAGAAATGGCGAAACCGGTAATCTATATGAACAAATGATATTAACGATCTTGGCAGTTAGAAAATTTAATCAGCGCTGACTGTCATTAACTTACAGAAAAAATTGTTGTTTTCTCACGCAAAATATTGTAGTCATTAATTTGGAACACGCAGCAGTATCTTCATACTAAATTATATGCCACAAGCCATTGAAATCAGTCACAAATTCAGTTTTAAAACAAGCAGACACCGCAAACGGAGGTTTTACAAGCAGGGACCTACGAAGGAGGCTGCTTATCTCTCGTCTGTTGAATGGCATTTTTTCCTTTCTGTCAAGTCAAAGTGTCGCCGACAAGCACATCAAGGTACAAAGAGTCGCTTATATTTAGTCATTGCATCATGAGCGGGAATGACAAAATATAAGCAAATCCAAATCTCTAAAGCACATCAGTATATCCAGATTAAGGTCACTGAAACCGTGGCCGAACGTTTATTTGTCCAGTATAGTTTTCTACATGATTACATGGTACGATGCTCAAACGACTTTTATGTCATTTGATTGGCTGCGGAAGCGTACGCAGTTATATAGATAAATGAAGGATTGCTCTTATAATTCTGTTGTCCACGTTCCAAGAGGATTAGAGCTATATGTTACAACATACTAGATACATATTATTACCAGAGCGCTAAATATTACGGAATTTCCAAGTCATGCAGCAGCGTAGATATGCACATACAGACAACTTTGACTAAGAGGAGTCTGCCTCGGGCATGGATGTGTGTGATGTCCTTAGGTTAGTTAGGTTTAAGTAGTTCTAAGTTCTAGGGGACTGATGACCACAGATGTTAAGTCCCATAGTGCTCAGAACCATTTGAACCATTTGAACTAAGAGGAGTATGGCAATGATGCAGATATACTACGAACGTTATGCCTCAAACAGCGCTGAAACGAAGTACAGCGTCGTTACGATTAAGTTGTTGCTACTTGATAAGAGTCCCCATGAATAACGAGAGATCGCAGGACAATGAAACTTTGTGGAACCGTCTGTAAGGGTGTGTGGAAGAGAAGTAACGAATAAACTATTGAAGGAAACACATTTTAATCCTCATATGTGAGTGTAGCATTTGATAGTTAAGTAGCATCTTCTCGTTCCAGGTTAGAAAAGTTGCTCAATGTCACGACCATCTACGTTCACTACGGCCTGGAACCGCGATGGAGATACGATTTCACAATTGTTCGTAGTAACTTTCGAATGATGGGCCGTTTAATGTCCAACTATCGTGACGCAGTTGACGCACTGCTTGAAGATTGGACATTGCATGTAGCACTTTGAACCATGGCAAATGTAACATATTCAACAATTTGTGGCGCTAGTGACCGTCTGCCTCTTCCAGGTACTATTCACATACTGCTAGTTACTTCGAAGATCATGTTTTTCAACCTAGGTGCGGCAAGATGGTTCCCATGCGTTCTTTGAATGCGGCGATGCCGAGCGGGATTAGCCGAGCGGTCTAAGGCGCTGCAGTCATGGACTGTGCGGCTGGTCCCGGCGGAGGTTCGAGTCCTCCCTCGGGCATGGGTGTGTGTGTTTGTCCATAGGATAATTTAGGTTAAGTAATGTGTAAGCTTAGGGACTGATGACCTTAGCAGTTAAGTCCCATAAGATTTCACACACATTTGAACACAATGCGGCGATATTCGCAGTTCACATTGCCCAGGCCCAAGTTGATTGACTGCAACTGTAATGACCATGTTGCTTGTACAGACATTTTATGTATATCATAAACTGAAGAGCCAAAGAAACTGGTACACATGCCAAACATCGAACTGGTACACATACCTAACATCGTGTAGGGCCCCTCTAGTACGCAGAAGTGCCTCAATACGACGTGGCATGGACTCGACTAATATCTGCAGTAGTGCTGTAGGGAATTGGCACCATGAATCCTGTAGGGCTGTCCATAAATCCGTAAGAGTACGAGGTCGTTGAGATCTCTTGTGAACAGCACGTTGCAAGGCATTCCAGAAGTGCTCAATAATGTTCACGTCTGGGGAGTTCGGTGGCCAGCGGAAGTGTTTAAAGTCAGAAGCGTGTTCCTGGAGGCATTCTGTAGCAATTCTAAACGTGTGGAATGTCGCATTGTCCTGCTGGAATTGCCCAAATCCGTCGGAATGCATTACAGAGTTTCCACCAGCTGGAACAGTCCCCTGATGACATGCATAGTCCATGGATTCGTGAGGCGGTCCCCATACCTGTACACGTCCATCCGCTCGATACAATTTGAAACGAGACTCGTCCGACCAGGCAACGTCTTTCCAGAGTCCAATGGCGGTGTTGACGGGCCCAGGCGAGGCGTAAAGCTTTGTGACGTGTAGTCATCAAGGGTGCAATAGTGGGCCTTAGGTTCCGAAAGCCTATATCGATGATGATCCGTTGAATGATTCGCAATCTGACGCTTGTTGATGGCCCGGCATTCAAATCTGCAGGAGTTTCCGGAAGGGTTGCACTTCTGTCAAGTTGAAAGATTATCTTCAATCTTCGTTGGTTTCGTTCTTGCAGGATTTTTTCCGACCGCAGCGGTGTCGGAGATTTGATGTTTTACCGGATTCCTGATTTTCATGGCCGTACGGGAAAATCTGCATTTCATCGCTGCCTCGGAGATGCTGTGTGCCTACTGTAAACACACGTTCAAGCTCACTTGAATCTTGATAACCTGGCACTGTAGCAACAGTAACAGATGTAACAATCACGCTAGACACTTGTCTTATATAGGTGTTGTCTACCGCAGCGCCGTATTCTGAATGTTTACATATCTCTGTACTAGAATACGCATGCCTGTACCAGTCTCTTTGGCGCATCAGTAAGCTAAGGTGCTGTTAGTTTGGAGCTGTATTCGAGACTGTACAATAAGGCAATCTTATGTTGCTTGTATTGTCGTTTTCATTTTCAATTACACAGCGCTTTTCGTACGAGTAAACAAATTTTTTACGTTTTATATCTGATAGGTTTTTTAAAAGTGTGTCGAGAACTTACTTCTGTTTCTACCAAGCTGCAGGCCCTGAGAAATCTAAAACACTAATGTTTGTGATTGAACTTGCCTAAAGGCAAGTCATGAAAACAATACCAAAAACACAAATCCTGCAGTTCACAATCTGACTGTCATTCATACCAAGCTGGGTACCAATATAATAAATAGTTTTCCGTCTACACCGGATAAAGTAGCGAAAGGTTAATCATAACAAGCTGTACAGTTGTTATATTATGCACACAATGTGTTGTTGTTCAAGTTACGACAACTCAGAAAATTCACTATATGTTTATTTAACTTCTACCTACCTTCTGATGTAAGAACAACAAAAATTTCTGATTCCTGATTTAGATACTTATCTCTCTTCGGAAAGAAACTCGGCTGAAATACAAAGACGGTGCCACGCAGATAAATGGTGCCCTTGCTGGCGTTGGAATAAATTAATCTGTCAGCTCTAAATTCGTCAAAACATTAATCAGAAGCTCGGTATTTTACCTTCAGGCGCAGAACGTTGCCACAGCGAAAAGTGTGAGTTAATCTCCTGTCCGTGAAGATGGCAGAAATATGAAACAAATGAGATGACGCAACGTATCCAGAAATGAGAAACGCGGAAATACAAGAAACAGGGAACGCTTCCCATTGGGATCATTTCCCGCTGTGTACCAAGTATCTTAGTTTAAGAAGTTACGTACAGAGTGGAGAAAGATGTAGAAACACCACAACACATTACAATGCCTAATTTGGCGTTCGACAATCGTTGCCATTGAAATCAGCTTCCAGTGGCCTCAGACTGAACAAATACAGGTCCCGCATTAGTTTGAAGGGAACCTTATACCATTCTTCCTACAAAATAGTGGCAAGTTTAGGTGACGAGCATCGCGGTGGATAGTAATCAAGCGCCCTTCAGTCCAAAGTAGACTAAAATGGCTCAAGAATATAAAACACAACATCATCATTGTTGTAACAAGGGATGGACCCGACCAGCCATAACTGTCACATAAAGCTTGGCAGTGACGCGACCTTGAGGCTTATCGAGTACCACGATGTGCTGTCCAAATAATCACCGAATAGCCGTTATGTTTCACACCTGGGACATAAACTCTGTCAGAAGTTGAAAACAGTGTGAAAGAAGACAGCACCCTTCCATTTCCTCGTAGTCCTGATTCTTCGGCTTGGACACCACGTTTCTTGATACGGGCATTTGCATAACCGACAAGTGGTTTTGGAATACAAGCTCGTCCTGCAGTTCCCTATTTATGGAGCTTTTATTAGTGCTGACACTGTTAGCGAGTACGCCTTTCTGTTCTGCACTGACTTTTAGCCGACTTCGTACAATTTTTCGTTACAATCCTCTTCAATGACCGACCATTACGGTCACTCAACACTTTCGTCCACTTTGTGACTTAGTGAATGATGCTTCTCCGTTTTGCGTGTATGCAGTTTAACCTTTGATACGGTCCCTCTTCAAACACCAAACACTCCGGCTCCCTTGGTTACGGATGCAACCACCACACGAGCTCCAGCAGTTATCCCAACTTCGAAATCTGTTACGGCCACGACTGGCACTTGTTACGTACTGAAGACACTGCATGCGTGCCGTTCGTGTTCAGACAGAACAGCGCAATCTACAGGCTTGGCCAGTAATTTGCATTTATGTTCAAGGAAGTGTTTCCATAGTCTGGTTTAACCTCTGTATACGGTAAATGGAGAACTCTAGTGGAAATTGCGTTTACTTTGCAATTTCAAAGCTACGAATTTAATGTGAAGGAATGAACATGAACAGTCACAATCGCAAAAACTTTTTCTTTTTTGAGGTTACCGTTGAGCCATGGTAAAAGTTGCTGTTTTGAAGAGCGCACTGCAGCACGTAGTGTGAAGCAGTCGCCCTCCGTATCTGGCGGTGGCGCCGCTGTGGCAATCGCAGCTTTGGTGTCTCCCTATGGTGAGAAAGGGGAAAGGTTGCCTGTTCACGTGCACTTAAGGGGCGCTATGAGTTGGCCAGTGCCCCCCCCCCCCCCTACCTTTTATAAATCAAATCCTTGAACGCCATGCTCTCCGCCTCGCCTATCGCATCCGTCTCCCTCCCCCACCACGCGGATCCTTTACGATCTCATTCCGTTCCCCCATCTCCTCCTTTTCCTCCTCCTTTACACCTCCCGCAAGCTCGATCCTCCTCACCGGCTTGTCTCGCCCATCCTCTCCCACTCCCGCCCACTGCCGCGCCTGTATTCCCACATCCCACCCAGTCTCCATCTCTCCACCCTCCTTACCCTCTCCGAAGGTGGCTTCCGCCAGCTCCCTCTCCCTGATGATGCCCTCCTCCCCTCCATATACCCCTCCTACCAACTTTGATCCTCCCACCCTCTTCCTGTGTTTGCTCCTTTGGGCACCCTCCCTCCCTTCTCTCCCTCTTCCCTCCCTCCTCCATTTCTCCCCACCCCTCCCCCAGGCTTCCCCTCCCCTGTCCCTCTCCTCCTCGCCCCATCTTCTCAGCCATTGCCATCCTTGTTCTCCCCTCTCCCCCACCTCACCATTATTCCCCTCTTGGCAGGTCTCCGGCCTCGCACACGCTAAGTGGACATTCGCGCGCCGGAGATCATCGCCATCAGTGTCTCGTGTGTGCCATCGTGTTTAGTGTTCAGTGTTCACCGTCACACTCCATCGTTCACTAGTGCCATCGACATCTTCAGTGTTTGTGCTTCGTGTCAACAGTTTGTGGTGTGGATTGTCATCGAGTGTGAACGGCTTCATGTTTTTTTATGTTCATGTGTCTACGGTTTTTTCTCCGCCATTTTGTTCCAACTCATTTGTCTTCTCTGTTTTTATCATTGTACTATCTTTGGCTGAAGAGCGGCGAATTGTGCTGCTGCCAGCCTACCTGTTCTACGGGTTTTAAAATCACAATAAAGAAAAAAAAAACCTGGCCAGTGGGAGGTCAGTCTGTCAGTCTCGGCGAGTCTGGTCAGTGTGGGGCAGTCAGTGTCTGTGTGTCGTCCAGAGTGCTAGTATGTGTTAGGCCGGCAGTCTGCTCGAGTTTGTTCAGGCAATGGTCATTGGCGGTTGAATCGATCAGTTGGACGGTCGCGCACTGGGACACAAGGTGACTTTTTCCGCCTTGAGCGTCGGCGCATGTGAGGTCTCCACGTGAGTCCAGTGCGCCGCGCCGTATAGCGAAGGGTGGTGGCTTCGCGGACGACGCGAGAGCAACAGTAGTCAACCCACGACATCGGTCTGGGCGGCGGGAGCTGCAACGCCATGAGACGGGAGATCGGCGCGCCTTCCTGCGTCCGTGGAAGCGGCTGGCAGCGGACGGTTCGGGAGAGTGTTTTGGGGATGCTGAGCCAGGTCTTCGCCAGAAATCGCAGTTATTAGAAGTTAAGTGATTCGTGGTATGTGGTTTCAGTTACTTGTTAAAATCTACTTGTGTTCTTGGTCAGTCTCTCATCCCCAGCTTGCACGTCTGTTCTCGACCGCATGTGTTAAGCAGTTAGTCGGCCTGCCGTACGTTAATAGCTGCGTCTGTCATGTTTGTCGGATTCGGTGTTAAAGAATTTACTGCTTAAGGCGTAAAGGCCGAATTCCTTAAATATGTTTTTATCGAGCCTATCATCTTGCGGGGTCGTATATGTGTAATGTAGAGCATGTTGGTACATTTTATGTAAAACTGCATTTCATGTATTTTATTTAAATGGTCATTTTAGTATATAAAGTTGCTACCTTTGCACCGTAAGAGTTGTTTTAAAACAAGTTTCACTTTCGGTGAGAAATAATTTTTAATGTGTTTTGTACCATTTACATCCCTCTTACGGGGTGCATGGTTTATGTGTTCGTGTGAGTTGTTAAAATTTTTAGTTTAAAGTAATCTGGTGTGTTGCAGATTTGCACCAGTGTAGTCTTTCAGAGGTTGTTGCTGTGAGCGGTCGTGACTACAGCCGTGTTAAAAGGAAGCGGCAAGGTTCTCAGACCGAAAGCTCATATTATTAAAAAAAAAGTTCTTTTTTTTTAAAAAATAAAGGGTTTTTAAGAATAAAAATTTCCATTTGTTGGAATTCAATTTGATTCCATCAGTTACTCCCTGGCAACTACTTTCACGCTCACATAGTGTGATTAAATGTGTTAATGTTCTTGATGAATCGCTAGTAAAGAAAGTAAATTCTTAAGAAAAAGGTTTTGAAAGTAAATGCATGGTTCAACCGGTTACCGGTAAAAAAAACTGCTGTACTCTAACAGACATGTTCTCAGAAATTACTGACGTGAAGGACTTTTTCCGCAATAACTTTGTAGGCACACATTCGGAAAGCTCTGATTTGATGGAATTACAATTGATACTACATCGGATCAGATAAAATCTTTTAATGGAACGAGCTACACCTTTGTCATTGTTATTTCTGAGCCATGTACCGGGTCGTACGGACACGTAAGAGTGCACTAGATACATTTCTGTTTGATGACTTGGTTGTGTCTCGAATGGATGACAACAAGAGTCTAGGCCACATTTGAGGTGTTGTGATGTCTTCGGTTGGAGTTCGCATGAGAGAGATGCTGGTCACAGTGATGCGATATTGCGCTTAGCTGTAATAGTTCCAATCGAAGAAGTTTACCTCCCAGCGGGTTTCAAACCCTTGGTATCGCGTTGTGGAGACATGCACAAGGGTGTCCAGTAGGATGGCGCTTAGCTGTAGGTAATTATCTGAAAGTTAGAATTTTGCTACACCGTCCCCCCCCCCCCCCCGCCCATATGTCTCAATTGACAAAATAAGTTTGAAAAATGTCATCTCAGTCCAACAAATTCTAGGCGGCCCTCAAAGGGTTTGAAGTTGGAACATAGCATCCGCAGCAGCTATTTCACTTAAAGCGCAATGTTTTCTTCCTTATCTCCCCTGTATTACCTGTCTTTCGTGAGCGTAATATATGTGACACATTAAAACGCCCCGAGTAATGGCTTAAAAACATTTTGATTATTACTGAAAAGTTCATTGGAGGAACTGGAAAAAAAGGCATGAAAAATTTAAGAAAAATGAATATTGTTTCGGTAATGCATACATTTTCACTTTGAGGAACTTTTTTATTTTTAATAATCATTTGCAACATTCATTTATGTAGAATCGAAAGATTTTTTTTATTTAATCGTACGGTTAGGACCCCCGTCGGGCAGACCGTTCACCGGGCGCCGGTCTTTCAATTTGACGCCATTTCGGGGACCTGCAGTTGATGAGGATGATAGGACTATGATGAGGACAGCACAACACCCAGTACCTGGGCGGATAAAAGTCCGCGACCCAGCCAGGAATCGAACCCGGGCCGAGCGGATTGACAATCCGTCACGCTGACCATTCAGCTACCGTGGGCGCACAATCAAAAGACAATTTGATTGTATGAACGATGAGCGTTGTTTGTTCCCAAGAGAATACTTTGTAGCAGCGCGAGGATTTACTACCAGTATAACCAATAATAATAATAAGGTATAATTACTAATGGTCTTCGTAGTATACGCACAGCTTAAATATGCCATTCTGTTTATAAGTGTTGAAAAAATTAGTTTCTACTCGCCTGTATACAGATGCCGTCCCATTACAAAAATGGCTCTGAGCACTACGTGACTTAACATTTGTGGTCATCAGTCCCCTAGAAATTAGAACTACTTAAACCTAACTAACCTAAGGACATCACACACATCCATGCTCGAGGCAGGATTCGAACCCGCGAACGTAGCGGTCACGAGGTTCCAGACTGAAGCGCCTAGAACCGCACGGCCACACCGACCGGCTCCCATTACATGAAACCAATTTCGAGAGAACGTAGTATTTGTCCAAAACGTACCTACACCCAATTTTTAAAACCTTACTTCTTGCCTAGACAACAGTTACAAGCCAAAGCAGAAACAAACTTATTATCAGGAATTTAGCGGTATTTGTTGTGAAAATAACGCGCTCGCTTTTTTCCGCTTCTCTGTGTCAACAGTCGGGAGAAGGATCGCGTTCGCCGGCTTCGGTCTGCCGGAGAACGATGGCCCAGAGGAGAAAGGCAAACACTTGGGGAATCACCTGCCGACAGCCGCAGGCGCAGAAGAGCGATACGCTCCGACTGACGCTCAATTCACCGCCGACGCCCCGCTCTCGTCCACAGTGCCGTCGTATTTTTGAATACGCACGCCTGCCGCGGAGGCAACCTAATTACAAATTACCAGCTGCTGCTCTAATGCGACTAATTCGATGATCCTCCCCATCTCAAAGCGACGGACACCGAAATTAGGTAAGTATCAATGAGTTGTGTGAAATCACACAAAGATCCTAAAATGTATCAACAAATAGGGTTATGTGTAA
The DNA here is from genome assembly GCF_021461385.2 of Schistocerca piceifrons. NCBI lineage: Eukaryota > Metazoa > Arthropoda > Insecta > Orthoptera > Acrididae > Schistocerca > Schistocerca piceifrons. The sequence continues at coordinate 170,154,905 of NC_060139.1, forward strand.
AAACAACTTTTATGATTGGAACACAGCATTACTGTTCGTCGAATTGTGTAAGACCAATTGTGTAATAATTATTTTGTCTCATGGCTACCTCCACTAAAGTGATATTTTTATTAATTTGTTATAGAACGTCAACGAAATACTTCACCCGTTTTCTCTTACGTCAAACGACAATGCTTTTTAATTGCTAACAAAGATATCAATATATACCTATTAGACGGTATATTTTGAATAAGAAATGCTTAATAAGTGTAGAAGAAAATACGTTAAGTTGATAAGGAATGCAAGACACCTTTGGAGTTTTGTTTTACCGTGATATCTTTCAGTACTTTCTGTGCTATGGTATCTTCAGTGGGTTACTTTACTTCCTTTCTGTAAAACTGTTATTACATTACAGCGTTTAGAGAAAAAAAATCTCATATAAAATATTTACATTTGTGAATCAAGCGACTGATGCCAAATGTTATACGTGGTTTGTTTACAGTTCACAGTTGAAGTATGTATTTCTGGACCGATGCATAGTATGTTGTTTATTATAATATCATGGTTTTATAACTCATTTGGAGAAATGGTGGATTTATCCAGTAGTTTACATACCTTACAGGAAGCTATTGTATGTTTATGTTGGTAGCTGTAGGTTTAATATTCAGTCTACAATTTGTCATCTGCAAACAGCGAAACACAATTTTTATTTTTGTTCATTATGAAATTCCAAACGAAAATGAGTATCTATTGCGTTATTTTGTGTGTTACCTTCGGCTTTGATATTTTGGTGATTTTCTCCTTTCTTTGTGTTGTGGTATCACGCTGTCCTCACAAATTTTGTCGCTTCATAGGTATTTTTGCTATTTTACGAACTTGCACGGTGTTTTCGCAGCCATTGCATGCTGCTGTGGCTATGGAGTATTCATTTGTTTCGTGGCATGTTTTACTGGGTGAGTAGCGCAGATTTGAAGTGTTGTTGACGCTTATGGTATTTGCTTTGTGTGTGGGTGTATTCAAGGCTGGGAAGGAGAGAGAGAGAAAGATGTTGTTGTTCTGGAAGGGCATCTCGAGTGAATATTGTGCAGTGTGGGGAAGAGAGAAATTTCGATCTGGGAGGCTGATCTTTAACAAACTTGATTACATACAAGAACTGAATACAATAAAGCAACTTGCACAGGAGAGTGGATGTAATACAAAGAAAGTAGATAAAATAAATAAAATAAACCACTACTTTGTAATGTAATTACAATTTTACAGAGAGGAAATAACGTAACCCACTGAAGATAGCACAGAAAGTGTTGAAACATGTCCGGAAAAAACAAAGCTCCAAATCTGTCTTCCATAAGGCGAAATTCCTCATCCACTTAGCTTAGCAAGCACGGGAATCAGAAGAATTACAACACCACAAGATGATAATCCTGGTTTCATATTTACCTGTGTCTCATTAACTTACTGAAGATTCATTTTGTTTTCTCCTTATGCTGCAACATCTCGGTATCTTTTGCACCCGCCACTGCATGTGTGACAGTGGCGCCGCGCGGAGTGGCCGCGCGGTTTGAGGTTCATGTCAGTGAATGCGCGGCCCCTCCCGCCGGAGTTTCAGGTCCTCCCTCGGGAATGGGTGTGTGTGTTGTTCTTAGCATAAGTTAGTTTAAGCAGGTGCCCATTCGTTCGTAAGATTCTACTATTTTCATACGGATCTACTATGCTGCGGGAAACTAACACACGTCATGAAAGCATTTCGCCTGACAAACACTATAATGAATCCAGAATGAGATTTTCAATCTGCAGCGGAGTGTGCGCTGATATGAAACTTCCTGGCAGATTAAAACTGTGTGCCCGGCCGAGACTCGAACTCGGGACCTTTGCCTTTCACGGGCAAGTGCTCTACCATCAGAGCTACCGAAGCACGACTCACGCCCGTCCTCACAGCTGTACTTCCACCAGTACGTCGTCTCCTACCTTCCAAACTTTACAGAAGCTCTCCTGCGAACCTTGCAGAACTAGCACTCCTGAAAGAAAGGATGCAGCGGATACATGGATTAGCCACAGCCTGGGGGAAGTTTCCAGAATGAGATTTTCACTCTGCAGCGAAGTGTGCGCTGATATGAAACTTCCTGGCAGATTCGCAGGAGAGCTTCTGTAAAGTTTGGAAGGTAGGAGACGATATACTGGCAGAAGTAAACTGTGAGACCGAGCGTGAGTCGTGCTTCGGTAGCTCAGATGGTAGAGCACTTGCCCGCGAAAGGCAAAGGTCCCGAGTTCGAGTCTCGGTCGGGCACACAGTTTTAATCTGCCAGGAAGTTTTCACTATAATGAATAATGTAAAAAGCAATGACAGTATAAAAAACAGGAAAGTATAGTAAAGAAGGTACTCCTCACTACCAGTAGTATACAGGTACAAAACGTAGACCTTAACTTCAGAAAGAAATTTACAAGACAAACCTTAAGTTGAGAACAAAATTTATAAGAAAGTGGGTCTGAAGCACATTACTGTGTGGAATTAAGAGGACACGCCACAGAGCGGGTTGCATTTTTAGCATTATCTTCACCCTCATAATGCAACTGATCTATAAATGTAATATAGCTCAAAATTCTTACTCACGGTAAGGGTTATTCGTCAAAGCATTCCCAAAAATCATTGAGATATTTATTATATTTTGGCACCGGCAACAATATTTATAATAGTATAAAGAACGGAACACTATTTCACTGCAGTACCATTTTCTTTAGAATCACTGACTGCAAAGCTTGGAAAAAGAGTCAGAGCACAGAAAACATTCATGTGAGTGTTTTACGCCTCCAGTTTCCTTCCCTGATGCTGATCTGTGAAAAAGACAAGTAATTTACTTTACTACAGCAAAAATATTTAAAAATATAGCTCAAACATCACCGACTTCATCATCATGTTATAAATTTTTCAGGAAATTGTGGGCAAGGAGGGGAGGGGTGGCGGGGGAGGGGTGGTAGAAGAGGTCATTTTAAATATCTCTACCAATTTTTGTGAGTTTAACTTCAGGCATTTAGGAGAAAAATGTACCTGAATGATGAAATATAAAGTTTTAAGTAAATCGCAAAAAAAGATTTACAGATTTATTAACTTACAACTTTGCTCGTTTAGAACATTCCAGCTGCATATTTCAGTTGTCCTCCTGGTTCCTTATCCACCATACTCTTTCTCTTCATTCTCATCTTTATCCTTGACTCCTTGGTAGCAGCTTCTGCGGCTGTCTCTGTTTCGGTTACCCGCCGCTTATCAATAGCAGTTAGAAATGAAGCCATATTCCCTCCTGTCTGGATGTTCAATTTCTTTATAACATTGATCCTTGATATTTAAGCATCATTGAATGTTATTATTACATCCATTACACGAATCTTCGGCATTGTTAGCCCATCAAATTCAGTTCTGGGTATTCTCTCCCATATGCAGCTGTAGAAGCTTTCATTTGCGTTCTGAGAGAGATCATGCACACATTCCCTAAGCAGATTTTTATTTGCCAGATCCTTATACACTCCTGGAAATGGAAAAAAGAACACATTGACACCGGTGTGTCAGACCCACCATACTTGCTCCGGACACTGCGAGAGGGCTGTACAAGCAATGATCACACGCACGGCACAGCGGACACACCAGGAACCGCGATGTTGGCCGTCGAATGGCGCTAGCTGCGCAGCATTTGTGCACCGCCGCCGTCAGTGTCAGCCAGTTTGCCGTGGCATACGGAGCTCCATCGCAGTCTTTAACACTGGTAGCATGCTGCGACAGCGCGGACGTGAACCGTATGTGCAGTTGACGGACTTTGAGCGAGGGCGTATAGTGGGCATGCGGGAGGCCGGGTGGACGTACCGCCGAATTGCTCAACACGTGGGGCGTGAGGTCTCCACAGTACATCGATGTTGTCGCCAGTGGTCGGCGGAAGGTGCACGTGCCCGTCGACCTGGGACCGGACCGCAGCGACGCACGGATGCACGCCAAGACCGTAGGATCCTACGCAGTGCCGTAGGGGACCGCACCGCCACTTCCCAGCAAATTAGGGACACTGTTGCTCCTTGGGTATCGGCGAGGACCATTCGCAACCGTCTCCATGAAGCTGGGCTACGGTCCCGCACACCGTTAGGCCGTCTTCCGCTCACGCCCCAACATCGTGCAGCCCGCCTCCAGTGGTGTCGCGACAGGCGTGAATGGAGGGACGAATGGAGACGTGTCGTCTTCAGCGATGAGAGTCGCTTCTGCCTTGGTGCCAATGATGGTCGTATGCGTGTTTGGCGCCGTGCAGGTGAGCGCCATAATCAGGACTGCATACGACCGAGGCACACAGGGCCAACATCCGGCATCATGGTATGGGGAGCGATCTCCTACACTGGCCGTACACCACTGGTGATCGTCGAGGGGACACTGAATAGTGCACGGTACATCCAAGCCGTCATCGAACCCATCGTTCTACCATTCCTAGACCGGCAAGGGAACTTGCTGTTCCAACAGGACAATGCACGTCCGCATGTATCCCGTGCCACCCAACGTGCTCTAGAAGGTGTAAGTCAACTACCCTGGCCAGCAAGATCTCCGGATCTGTCCCCCATTGAGCATGTTTGGGACTGGATGAAGCGTCGTCTCACGCGGTCTGCACGTCCAGCACGAACGCTGGTCCAACTGAGGCGCCAGGTGGAAATGGCATGGCAAGCCGTTCCACAGGACTACATCCAGCATCTCTACGATCGTCTCCATGGGAGAATAGGAGCCTGCATTGCTGCGAAAGGTGGATATACACTGTACTAGTGCCGACATTGTGCATGCTCTGTTGCCTGTGTCTATGTGCCTGTGGTTCTGTCAGTGTGATCATGTGATGTATCTGACCCCAGGAATGTGTCAATAAAGTTTCCCCTTCCTGGGACAATGAATTCACGGTGTTCTTATTTCAATTTCCAGGAGTGTATATAGGTCTAATTGCCTCCATTACAGCAAGTGGTAAGGAATGCTTGTGGGTATATTGTATGCCTGGAGTATCGCTTAATCAGTACTTGCACCACGAATCTTCCGTTTTTGCACACAAACCATGCTATGGGGTTTCCTCTGTTGACACTCTGTGAAACTGTGTTTCCCAGACAGAACAGCTCGTCTGATGTTCTCCAAATCTCCTACATTTCTCCTTATTGCTAGTCCATAATATTGAGTCAAAGAATCAATTTCACTTTTTGTAAGACGACCTGGACCACCTGTGGGTTTTCCGTCTTACAGTTTTTTTTTCCACTGAAGTCTTTACATAATTTTCTCAGCCGAGATCCCATTCTCTTTTGTACATGCCCAACACAATCAAGCTTTTCTTTCGGAGTGTCCCCATATGGTCTGTCATTAACAGAAGTTGTGTGTCGTTTACAGTCTTCATCCCCAAGGTAGCCTACTTACCTCACACCACGACTGAACTCTGATCTTCTAAAAATGTTTAGAATTCCTTTCGTTTCCATGTTTCCACTTGGGCCATCAAAGTTCTTTACGCAAACATGGGTGCCAATAAATTTACTTGAACAACCCTAACAGTGCTTTGTTAAACATTCATAATCTAGTATCTTACCGTTTTCCATGAATGTGGCAGTTAAAACTCCATTCAGAGATGTATGACCTCTCTTCTGCCAAGATCCATCAAATGCTGCTACAATGTCTGTAGCGTTTGCCAGTGAGTGATTTTACTAGTTCTGTTGTACCGTCCGTTTTTAAACTACTTCCTGATATTGCAGAGGAGGCTAGGGGGGAAACATGCCGTGTGTTGCCTAGGGCACGTCCTCTCAAGAAGATCTTGGTATTTTCCCCGTGGACAAGGGTAATGCAACAACTGTTATCGACAAGCAGGATTACGTTCAAAAGAAGCCGTGTTTCCTGTCTGATTCTGCATATAGCTGGATCGGTGCTGATCCCACGCAAAATATTCGGAGAAAGACTTAGAGCCTCCTGAAGAAAAGTTTCTTGCTGCAGGAGATTATCAGTAGTCTCAATTCTTACTGTGCTATCCCCTCTGGTTTAGTTGAGCTTTCTAAGCTCCACAGTGAACGGGTTTCCCTCAGCTCGATCGTGAATAACGTTGGTGCTCTGGCATATAGCGTTGCGAAACACCTTCTTACTCTGTTGAGCTCAGTAGTAGGTCAGTGTGAGCATCAGATTAAGAACTCAGAGTATTTCTTACGTCGATTCGAGGGAATACGTTTCAAGGAATCCGATATTCTAATGATGTTGTCCCCCTCTTCGCTCTCGTTCGTCTGTACGATTCGTTACGGTCAATTGAGTTTGATGTCTGTTTACTATTTGTTCAATAACCAATATTATGAGAAGTCAGATGGAGTTGCGATAGGAAGTCCGTTGTCACCTACTATTGCCAATTTGTTTATGGAAAACTTCGAGAAAGGCGTCTGGCCGTCTCCTGCATTGAGACCAGTGCGTTTTTCCAGATGTGTAAACGACGGTTTTGTCGTTTGGCCTCATGAGAGTGAAAATTTTAATGACATCTAGAGCACATGAGTTCAACCAAAGCGAACATTTGTTTCGTGACAGAGGCGGAAAATGAGAGCTGCCTTCTGTTCCTTGATCTGTTGGTAAGGAGGAAAGTTGATGGTACGTTGGCACCTATGGTTTATAGGAAGACTTCTACCACTGACTTGTACTTACACTCTGATAGTCGTTACCATCACTTTCAGCGTGTAGGGGTCCTTCGTATCTTGGTTCACAGGACCTATGTAATTTTGGACCCTGACAGTTCGTCAGCTGTTAGCCCATCCTCAGGTCACCTTTCGTCAGAATGGTTACAACGAACAGACGTGCTTTGCGCTATCGACCAACCGAGCATCTGGTGAGTTATGATAATACCTATGTGGCAACAAAGTCGACGGTCTTATGTACTTACACAGGGGGCATTTCCAACGGTGTTGCTCATAGTTTGCGGACACTTGATGTAAAATGTGTTTTTCGTCGCTATCTAAGATTAGGGTCCTTCTAGGTTTCCTAAAGGATGACCTTCGTTTACGCAAAGTAGATGTCTTCCGTATTATTTGCATTGTGGTACGTTATATATTGGTCACTCTATCAGGACTGTGGAGGACCGGTGTACAAAATATAAGTGTGACAAATGTTTCAACATCCATGTAAATCTGTTATTACAGAACATTGTCTTGGCACTGGTCATCCTATGGAATAAAAATAGCTATTGGAATAGTGTTATTAAGCAAGCAGTTTAAATTAGCAAGTAACTTCATAAATACAGATGAAAGACTTTGGTCTCCATTTTGTAAAAAAGTAGAGCTACAGAGTTAATGTAACTTCACTCTTTGGCTATTAATTTTCACAGTCGATAGCTTCTGACGTTGTTCATATTGTGTGGTGGCGCTAATTTTAACAGTGTATGTGTGTATGTGTGTGTGTGTGTGTGCGTGTGTGTTAGTGTGAGAATGAGAGAGAGAGAGAAACATCTTTCCGGAATTTCTCTGCAAACCGAGGTTTTAAATTCCCGTGCACAGCGCTTACTTCCTGCAGTTTTAGCTTGAAAATGACAGGGTATACACCTGTCGAAATATCGGCAGTTGTCGACGATGTCGCACGGCTGCATTCCGGTAAATATGGCGAAAGAAACTCAGTTCTCAATTTGATAGCAGTTTGTGATATGGCAGCGTTGGCAATAAGAAATGTTGCGTCACGCAGAGGGAACTGTTAGGATATCTGACATCTGGTATCGCAGCAAGTTATATTTCTGACCTGCGTTAGTACTTTAACAAGGCACATACCTATCTAGAGAAGAAGAAGAAGAAGACAAAGAGAGAGAGATGTCAATATTAACCGAATAATGATCAGCAAATTACTATTAATTAAACGATAAAAGATACTTTATGGAAATAAGACACTGAAAGGTTGTGATTTTCAAGCGGGAGTGAAAATGTTAGCCTATGGGGAGGGGGGGGGGGGGGCGTATGGTTATTTTATAGTACGAACCATGTAATCTTAGCGTTATCCTTGAAGTGAAATACTTTTGTATTGAACTCCTGGTAGAACGGTTCTAGTACTAGCTCACTTTCAATGTCGATAGTGAAGTGAATCTTATTGACATATGTAAGATAAGAAGATTAAACTTTTTTGCTTTAGATCATTGCGGCTGATACAGCATCCAGTGTAAGATTTGAAATATAATACCGTTTAGTGGCAGAAGTTTTTATTTTCAAATTTCAATGACGCGTTTAGCCTGTGGTAGATATCAAGAGATGTAAGAAATAACATTTCATCGATGTATTCGCATCGTGTAATCATTTTATGGGCGACGTGCGTTGTGACCAGTTTCTGTACTCTGAAGATGCCTACCACAGGCGAAACGCGTAATTGAAATCTGAAAATAAAAACCTTCTCAACCAAGACAGTATTCTTATATCAGACAAGAGAATTGTATTTACTTGAACCAAGCAAGCCACAGCTAACATTAAGAGTAGGCTTTATTGTCCATTCTGGTGTGGTTCGTCATAATTTTCTTTTATGAGGTACATTTTCTATGGCTGTAATTAAACGCGCTGGGAATGAGTATGTATCTGTGCGTGGAACAGAGCAGTAATCCCCGTGTTCATAAATGTCTGTAGCAAATACTTTTCCTTTTCGTCACGGCGTCGATTAAAGGCAGTGATACAATTAGCAAGTTTGTGGTTGACAAGTCGTTCGATCAAGTCGAGTGTCGAACGTAATAGACGAACCCTCTTATAAAACTTGAGTGCAGTAAGCATCTAGGCAGCCGAGGAAAGTGCTCGTTCTAGAGCGGAGAGCTCATTATCTGATCAATGGTAGTTTGCTAAGTAGACAATTAAGGTCTAATTCCTATTAACCACTTGTAGATAAGCGGAGAAAATCCCGGTTTAGCGACCGCATCGTACAGGAACATTTCAATGGCTATCGCGGTTTTTTAAATAACGAAAAGAGAAAGCCGATTTGGTAGAGCGAGGCATGTTCCTTCGGCGAGCTGGCTGTCCTCTACAAATTCCTTTTATCTCTCTGAAGTTTTCTCTTCTACGTAGCTAACTTTTAATTGCCATATTTGCTGTTCGTGCAGCGTATCGCGAAACTGTTGTTCAATTTTCGGTTAAAAATGCAATAATATGCAGAATTGTTAGTAGTACTCAAGTTTTCTGTAGTTTTGCGATCCACTATTGACTTCTAGAGAGAAGCGATGGTGGATGGACAGTCAACGGAAACGGGAGAGAGGGGTGCGAGGCAACACTATATATATGTTACAGAAGAATATTTTACTTTGCAATCTCCGTACGGCGAAGTGTAAAGGCAAGTGGTTTACGTAGAAGAACACTGGGTTACTACTACATAAAGCTACAAATCCATCTTTTAGTTCCGAACACCTGTGCAAAACAAAACAACTGTCACTGACATCAGTCCTACTCGATATTGTGCTGAAGAGGTTTGTTCAGTTATAGAAAACCCGTAAAGAGTTAGCGTATGCGCCGTTAGTTTGCGAAGCGAGGACGAACATGACGTGGATCGAGATCTCCACGTTGGAGTGGCACCCATTTTTGTGGTACATAAATTAGTATGGGTGTGGTTCAAGTCGGATTCAAAAGGGAAAGGTCGTTTACTTATATCTACATCTACATCTACACAGATATTCCTCAAGCTACCGTACGGTGCGGAGCGGAGCGTACCCTGTACAACTACTTGTCATTTTCGTTCCTATTCCACTCGCAAACAGAGCGAAGGAAAGACGACTATCTGTATGCTTCCACATAACCCTAATTTCTCGTATCTTATCTTCCTTACACGCGATGTATGTTGGCGGTAGTAGACTCGTTTAGCATTCAACTTCAAGTGCCAGGTCTCTGAATTTCCTCTATATTTTTCTCGAAAAGAACGTCACCTTTCCTCCATAGATTCCCATTAGAGTTCCAGAAGCATCTACGTAACACTTAACGTGTTTTTCGAACCTGCCGGTATAAATCTAGCTAACCGCCACTGAATCGCTTCAATATCTTCCCTCAATCCGACATGGTACTTGTCCCAAACACTTGAGCAGAATATGTCACGACAGCATACTTCAAGTGGCCGTCTCTACCGGTGAATCACTCTGTATTAAAATTCTCGCTATAAACCAGAGTCGGCCATACGTCCTCCCTACGGCAAATTTCATATGCTCTTTTCATATCTTATCGCTTTGCAACGTTAAAAGCAGATATTTAAACGACTTGACTGTGTCAATCAATACACTATAAAACTGTAATTGAATGTTATTGTTGTTGTGGTCTTCAGCCCTGAGACTGATTTGATGCTGCTCTCCATGCTTCTCTATCCAGTGCAAGCTTCTTCATCTCCCAGTACCAACTACAACCTACATCCTTCTGAATCTGCTTAATGTATTCATCTTTTGCTCTCCCTCTACGATTTTTACCCTACACGCTGCCCTCCAATACTAAATTGGTCATCCCTTGATTCCTTAGAACATGCCCTACCAACCGATCGCTTCATCTAGTCAAATTGTGCCACAAACTCCTCATAATTATACAGTAAAGCTGAATGCCCTCGGGAAAAATTACGGCTGTAGTTTCCCATTGCTTTCAGCCGTTCGCAGTACCAGCACAGCAAGGCCGTTTTGGCTAGTGTTACAAGGCCAGATCAGTCAATCATCCAGACTGTTGCCCCTGCAACTACTGAAAAGGCTGCTGCCCCTCTTCAGGGTCCGCAGCTCGTGGTCGTTCGGTAGCGTTCTTGCTTCCCACGCCCGGGTTACCGGGTTCAATTCCCGGCGGGGTCAGGGATTTTCTCTGCCTCGTGATGACTGGGTGTTGTGTGCTGTCCTTAGGTTAGTTAGGTTTAAGTAGTTCTAAGTTCTAGGGGACTGATGACCATATATGTTAAGTCCCATAGTGCTCAGAGCCATTTGAACCATTTGAACCCCTTCAGGAACCACACGTTTGTCTGCTTCTCAACAGATACTCCTCCGTTGCACCTACGGTACGGCTATCAGTATCGCTGAGGCACGCAAGCCTCCCCATCAGCGCCAATGTCCTTCGTTCATGGCGAGGGGGCGGGGGGGGGTAATCGAATATTACAGGCTTATTCTTCCTGTCTCATCCGCATTAACTTACATTCGTCCACTCTCAGGGCTAGTTGCCATTCATCACACTAACCGGAAAATTTGTGTAAATCGTATCTTCCTACAGTCATTAAACTTCGAAATCTTAGCGTTCACCACGGCATCATCAGCAAACAACTGCTGATTGCTGTCCACCATGTCAGCCAAATCATTTATGTATACAGAGAACAACAGCGGTTCTATCACACTTCCCTGGGGCACTTCTGACGGTGCCTTTGCCTCTGAAATTACTTTGATTCAGTAGTATATGTGATTGTGTGCCGTGTGCGAGTAGCGGCGCCGGTTCTGATTCTAATATTTCGCGCACGTAGTGTTTGTTTTGGGTGGGCGACGCGTGTGGCGCACGCCGGGAGAGTCCCGTTGCGGCTGGTGAGAAGTGTATTGAGAGTTTTGCCGTACTGGGTTCGGAGGAAGTCGACCCCAGGAAATAGTGGTTGGCGTGACGTATGGTGACACAGAACAGGCCGGTTTGGCGAGGACGCGGTGATGCTATTGTGAGATGTCTATGCGGCCAGGGCCAGTGGGCAGATGGCGTTTATACGTGAGGTCGTAAGTGTAGCGACAACCATTGGGGAACATGCACTCTCCTCTGTATCGAGAACACTGTGAGAATACTGGCGATTCAAGGTGTATTTGTTCGTGTAAAAGCGTACCTAGTATTTTGGGTGTGACTAGCGCTCAATGAAGTTACGGTTTACTGAGCGAGGTGGCGCAGTGGTTAACACACTGGGCCCACATTCGACAGGACGCGGTTCAAACCCACGTGCATCGTGATATATGTTTTCCTGATTTCCCGATATAGCTTCAGTACCGGGATGGTTCCTTAGGGAGGGTACGGCCTTCTCCATCCTTCCCCCAATCTGATGGGACCCCCAAATCAACCAACCAACGAACCAACGCTACGATTTAAGTAGTGTGGGTTTTCGCCCGATGTATTTTGATTAGGACTGAGCTGAAGTGACTTGTGTAACTGTTTGTGTGAAAGAGAAGTGCTGTTGGTAAATCATGCCTCGTTGTAAATACGGCTGCTGTTGATAAGCCTTCCTTCTCTTGCTGGCACATGAGTGTCAGCAGCATTATGCCCCCAGTTGTAAGCACTACGTAATGTGGCTAAACGTCAGCTGCCATGCCCTCTTTAGTTGAACTGTGTAGTGCCTTGGGTCACGAGTACCTTTTCTCGAGTTAAAGTTTTATATGGAGGTGCACGCTTTGAAACTTACGTTCAGTTGTAAGGACACGTGCGGCGAATCGCTCAAACACTGCCTTCCCGCCTCAGAGAGGAAGAAAACAGTAATGAATTCGAAAGTGATTCCTCCCATCTACCAGCCGTCAATCGCATGTTGCAACTTGCGTTTTATGTAACAAACGATCGATCCACTGACGCACAAACTCGAGAGAAATTGCTTGTAGGTTATGGGAGTCCAGCAATTAATGAAGGAGAAGTTGGAAAATGGTGTTAATACGTTAAAGGCAGCCATACAAATGTACTTGGAGAACACCGAAGTGTCGTGCCATATATCAAGTGGACGAAAACCTGCGATCTAGTCGATGATTATCGGCTAGCAAAACGTTTGAGAACTTCCTTTCGAACGCACCACTGTTTAAAAAACAATGCAGAATCTTGGATATCACAGATTGTTTGCAGAGTGTGTAACGATAATGGTTACCGACCAACACAGGGAGCAAAAATTACTGGCGGACAAGCGTTGTTAAATCACAATGGACATGAAGGCGACGATTCGTGGATATCCTACTTACTGCAGTGGGGCCTTTGAAATTCGCTGAACCCAATAAAAACCACTCACTCGCAGTACTGCAGAGAAATGATGGATACCTTTTTCTGGAAGGAGACGAATATCTTTTTGGTTGGTTACATGAAAAGTGAGACACTTCCTGCGAAACGCTCGCCTAACTGAGGTGTGCAACAGAAAATATACGGTGGGGTAACTATCGTCCGGAACAGTGTCCCTTCAACGCTTCCTCAAACGGCCGCCCTTACTAAGGATGAGTTTCATCATTTCGGTTTGGAACTTTTGGATCACATACACTGCAATCGTAACCTTTCTTAAAAGCGTAAACCACAGTTGACTCTGTGATTATTTGTCTTCTGTAGTGTCCATATTTCTGTTTTTATTCCAGTCTCAGGTACATTCTTTGACAGTTCATCTTAAAGACATTTGTTAGTCTTGGTTGCCTGCTTTGGACTCCCTTAACATTTATGGTCCACCAGTTTTTAGCATAGAATTTGATAATGACATAAAAGCCAAAATCTGGATACTACAGAAGATATATATACTAATATATAGTCAAACTGAGCTTTTAAAAAACACTACATGACAGTGGCTCAACACTATCGAAAACAGTTTACTATTTCCTTTTTCCTTATTTGTTCTGTCACAGTCGTATCTAGAGGTACCAGGAGTCCCCATATTACTCCAACAGCACATTCCCCATACCATTACAGAACCTCCACCAGCTTGAACAGTCCCCTGCTCACATGCAGGGTCCACGGATTCATGAGGTGGTCTCCATACCCGTACACGTCCATCCGCTCGATACAGTTTGCAACGAGTCATCCGACCAGGCAACACGATTCCAGTCATCAACAGTCCAATGTCGGTGTTGACGGGACCAGGCTAGGCGCTGTTTCGTTGAATGGTTCACACGCTGACACTTGTTGATGGCCCAGCATTGACTGCTGCAGGAATTTAAGGGAGGGTTGCACTTCTGTCACACTGAACGATTCTCTACAGTCGTCGTTGGTCTCGTTCTTGCTAGATCCTTTTCCGGCAGCTGCGATTTCGAGATGTGATGTTTTATCATATTCCTGATCTTCACGATACACTCGGGAAATGGTTCTACACGAAAATTCCCAATTCATCGCTACCGGAGATGCTGTGTCCAATCGCTCGTGCGTCGACTTTAACACGACGTTCAAACTCACTTAAATCTGGATAACTTGCCATGCTAGCAGCTGTAACCGATCTAACAATTCTGCCTCTTTACATATGTCGGTATTTAATGGGCATACCTATACCAGTTTCTTTGGTGGATAAACTGGCTTACTGTGTTTCTTTACATGTTTGTGGCTTTCACGCAGTTCCTATTTTATAACCCTTTCTGGCTGAAACTCCTGCAACTGGTTCGATTTCCTACGCTGACACGGTCAAGGAGGCAGGAAGATGTTAGCTTAAGACATCATTCATCTGTACATAGGGAATAAGTTGCATTTAGTCCAGCAGGACCGATACTCACCAAAATTGGTATGCCAGTATTTAAACTGATTATGGCTTTTCCGTCATTCTATTGAGACACTGGCGCCACTATCCTTCATTAATATACGAGTTTATACCTGAGTATATACCTGAGTCTCTGCTGTTCCAGAAGATATTTGTAATTTCGTTTTTGTCGCGTGTAGCTCGAGTTAGCCAAAACAGATATGCTAATCACGTCTTTAACGCACTGTCCAACGGTGACGAAAAGCGTCGATTTCTTTCCTATTACACATAAAACTATTTTTAAAGCGGAGTTTTACGCCCCGTTCGATAGAGCTGTCCCTGATTAGTCCGGTTTGGTATTTGGTTTAGCGATATGTATTAACGATCACTGCAAAACACGATGAATAACATGAATTCGACCAGCGAGGGAGCAGTGCTGATGCCTGGCCGTGAAAGTCAACGCTGGCCAGGGTGTTGCTGTTGCTCCATGCGAATGTGATTCCGATGCACTTACCATTAAGACAACTCGAGACATTTGGTGGCAAGCAGGGAATCGTTGATAATAAATCAGAGTTTGATCCAAAATTAGGAAGCTATTCATTTCAAAAGGATCAAGGTATCATGAAGGAGAATTACGAAGCGAGGTGTAACGGGTTCATCATTTTCTAAATACTACACCTTATCGCCGCAACTACACTACATTTGCGGGGTCCTCCTTTCTAAATAATTTTGATATTTTGTTGTCAACAGTTCGTTTTCTTTCTTGGCCTAACTTTCGCATTATCCACCAGAATTTTTCATTCCAGTATATTTGTTGGACACGCAGTCTGAATAAATGATCAAAAATATTTCGTTTCACCTGTTAGTATAGTTGCAGGGCTTAATGAAGATCAGAAAAATTATTTATTAATGATGATTTAGAACAACGGGATTAATTCTCCGTCTCACGCACAAATTTACTATCAACTCGTTTACAGCGTGAATACTCGCGGAAAAGGATGCTCGGAAACAGTACATCATGGTATATTTCATTAGGACGAACTATACCGTAATGGACATCATAACTAAATCATGATGTTGGCTCCGGCATGCTCGGTTCAGATAAATGTTACTGCCATGACCTAAATTTATAACTGTAACTCAGTTGATCATCGACATAAAAAGCGAATTCGTACTTGAGGAATGAGACACTCAACCGTGAGTTAATCACTAAAAAAATATTCCACCTCAAGGATAACGTTAAACATCCACAAGTCCGGTGAATTTTTGATATATATTACCCATAGTCTTCTTCCAGATCTTAAACGTTTACTTTTCCTTTGGTCATTCCTGTCAATCTTGTCTATATAACGCACATAAAGTACCTCTCATTCCCTCGCGTTTCATCTCTAAGTTTAAGCTGTCGGGCTCTGTCCCAGTTCATCTCTCGACGTAAGTTCGTAAGCTACCACAGCCAATATCGTTTTGAATAAAGTAAATTTGGTTATTATGTTGCGTCACTATGTCCGTAAAGCAACTAACTTCTGTCATCTTCAAAATCTATCAGTAGATTTTCATTGGGTTTCTTTCAAGTTGATCCTCGGAAACCTTCTCCATCGTTTCCAAGTGCTTTCTGCCTGTCTTCAACAGATTACACCACACGTAGCTCTTAAGGAACCAACTCCAGAGGAGTGTCTTGGAAAACGGTTTTTATTTTTGTTAGATGTTTCAACTACGTTTCACTGTTGGTCTTTCGTAACAGAAAGCATATTTTGCCGTTTTGATTCTTTCCATGCTTCATGTCTTCTGTATTTAATGTACCTAAAAAAACATTTACCTTTCCTGCTTATTTCTTTAAATTTTGACGCAAGACGTCCTTCACATTGTTAATTTGCCTACTATTATAATAGGGGTTTTACTCTTTACTTCTAAGTTTTAATTTTTCTCTTAATTGTTGCAAATTATGGAACTATTTGCCAAATAAGTCTCTCATTATCAGCCAGTAAAGAAATATCACACGGAAAATTTGAGTAATGAAAGGAAATTGGTTTTCATTTATACCCTAATGTTTTCGAAAAATCGCAGACTATCGTCAAACATGGAGAACGATATTAGTTAATGAGTTTAGTATGTTCTTTTGACCGGAAATGACAGTTATAATAAAGACGTGGCACACAGATGTTGTGCCAAGTCATGATTTTGTACAAATTTGAAAACTGTGGATCATCACCTTCTTTATAGACCCATGCTCTTGTTTTGAAAACCTTTTTCGATAGCATGGCTACAACAATATGGAGATAATGAGCATCTTTGTCTTACCTACTCCTTTGTATCATAGGCCGTACAAGTATTACATTAAAATCAACATCTACGAAAGCAAACTTTCCTTTTAGTTGAAACTTACACTGTTTGGCGACTGATAATTTACTAGGCACTTACTCCCTCCCTCAACAGCAGCCCCCCCCCCCTCCTTCACCTCCGCCGCGCTACCATTTCCTTTTACTGTCACAACGATTTGTCGGAAGAATGGTTGTTAGTAAGCCTCTGTATGAGCTTTAATTTCTCAGATTTCACGTTCATAGCCTTTTGTGCGTGAAATACTTAGGAGGAAGTAATGTATATGTTGAATCCTGCCTTCACATCAAACAAGTGGCGTCCAGGAAGCTTTCCTTCTCGGATTGCTAGACGACATTCAAAGAAATGATATTAATGAGTTTTATTATGATATGAACAATGACAATACTTAACTCTGACAATAACACAGAAATGGCGCAAACAAAGAACGACATATACATAAGGAATCTTTTAAGTATATACAATTTCTAATACAAGTGAAGTAATACAATTGATTGCTCTATCCAGGTTGTTAGTCGTGAAGATTCTGTAGAACTGGGGTATGGCCAGTCAGCCGCGGCGCTTATGTTCTCTTCGCATAGGGGCCGTTACGGTCACGTTGTCGTCTTGGAGATGGGTCGGTCAGCGTGCATTTCGCTGAATTCTTCTCACAGCCCTTCCCGACTGGCGTGCCGGCGCGTGACTTTACAGTATAGGCTAACTCTTCTAGGAAAGTAAGCACAACAGATTTCAGCAGTAAGTCGTCAAGTGATGCGCAACGTCTGTCTTGTAAGCACTGGAGCCGGAGGAGCATACCCATGACGCGTTCACACTTACTAAACGTACTTCTGACGAAACGCGTTGCTCGTCATTGTGGCTTCTATATTTATAAAACCTGCTTGGTGTGGATCACTGACGAACAACTAGTTTTGGTCGAATGAGAAATTTGTAACGTGCCTCCTTTGTAGGTGGACTACACATCCTAAGGATTCTTTTAATGAATCTCAGTCTGGCATCTGCCATTCGTAACCCACAATTCGCCTGATATATTATACAATACTAGCCATTTAAATTACTGCAGCACGAAGAAGACGTGCTACAGACGTGAAATTTAACCGGTATGATGAAGATGCTGTGATATGAAAATGATTAGCTTTTCAGAGCATTCCCACAAGGTTGGCGCCTGTGGCGTCACCTACAACGTGCTGACATAAGTTTCCAACCGATTTCTCATACACAAACAACAGTTGACCGGCGTTGCCTGGTGAAACGTAGTTGTCATGCCCCGTGTAAGGAGGAGAAATCCGTACCATCACGTTTCCGACTTTGATAAAGGTCGGATTGTAGCCTATCGCGATTGCGGTTTATCGTATCGCGACATTGCTGATCGCGTTGGTCGAGATCCAAAGGCTGGTAGCAGAATATGGAAGCGGTGGGTTCAGGAGGGTAATGCGAAACGCCGTGCTGGATCCCGACGGCCTCGTATCACTAACAGTAGAGATGACAGGTATCTTATCCGCTTTGCTGTAACGGATCGTGCAGTCACGTTTCGATCGCTGAGTCAACAGATGGGAACGTTTGCAAGACAACAACCATCTGCACGAACAGTTCGACGACGTTTTCAGCAGCACGGACTACCAGCTCTAAGACCATGGGCTGCGATTACCCTTGACGCTGCATCACACACAGGAGCGCCTGCGATGGTGTACTCAATGACGAACCTGGGTTCACGGATGGCAAAACGTCATTCTTTCGGATGAGTCCATGTTCTGTTTACAGCATCATGATGGTCGCATCCGTGTTTGGCGACATCGCGGTGAACGCAGATTGGAAGCGCGTAATCATCATCGCCATACTGCCGTATCACCCCGCGTGATGGTATGGGGTGCCATTGGTACATGTCTCGGTCACCTCTTGTTCCCATTGACGGCATTTTGAACAGTGGACGTTACATTTAAGAAGTGTTACGACCCGTGGCTCTACCCTTCATTCGATCCCAGCGAAACCCTACATTTCAGCAGGATAATGCACGACCGCATGTTGTAAGACCTTTACGGGCCTTTCTGGATACAGAAAATGTTCGAATGTTGCCCTGGCCAGCACATTCTCCAGATCTCTCATCAACTGAAACCGTCTGGTCAATGGCGGCCGAGCAACTGGCTCGTCACAATATGCCAGTCACTACTCTTGATGAACTGTGGTATCGTGTTGAAGCTGCATGAGCAGCTGTACCTGTACACACCATCCAAGCTCTGTTCGACTCAATGCCCAGGCGTATCAAGGCCGTTATTACGCCAGAGGTGGTTGTTCTGGGTACTAATTTCTCAGGATCTATGCACCCAAATTGCGTGAAAATGTAATCACATGTCAATTCTAGTATAATATATTAGTCCAATGAATACCCGTTTATCATCTGCATTTCTTCTTGGTGTAGCGATTTTAATGGCCAGTAGTGTATCTCCAGTAGTACTCTAGCGACAGTACTGTCTCTGCGAGTGTTAGATGGATCTTTGTCCCGTTCGGTCAGTTGTAGTATCTTCTTCTGAATTGGACATGGCTGTGACTGGGATGCCAAATTCCGAAACGCGCTCGGAACACCTGAGCTCGTCCGCCACAGCGCTTGTCGCTTGTGGCACGTAATCGTCTGTATGCAAACGGGAAGTCAGATAATCTTCCTCTGGTGTTGCCGGTTGCTGGCAGACTGTTGACATGGGAGTACCAGAGACAACAAGAGGGCGCAGCAAGCTAACCGGAAGGGGCGCTGGGCGGAAGTGTACGAGCCTCCCCCTCGTTAGGGCGGGACACCCCCCTAGAGCGCTGTTAGCCCAGCAGGTAACTCGCCTACACGGAGCAATCAATACGCGGCGCGGCGCCGGTCCCAGAGCTGATGTTTAATGTACGCCAGTCACACAGTGACTGAGTCACTGGGTCGGCAGCCTTCGATCGGCGCGGCACGGCGGCGGTTACGGTGCTCCCGCAGGAGGCGGTGCATCTGTTATTTATACCGGCCGGCAGCAGACTACTTGCCGGCGCTGATGGACTGCGCCCCGCGACGGCGGACCGCGCAGTAAAGGGCGCCGTCGCGTTCGTCAAAGGGCGGCGCGGATTGCTCCAGGGAGCGGCGCGCCCTCCAGGGCCTCGCGTGCTTGTGGACGGCCGCAGGGGGAAGCGACCTGCCACAGCGGCCGGGCGTACCGCGGCAGGCATCCGGCAGACGTGATCCACGTGCCTGCAGCAGACAGCTGTCACTGGAAACCTGACGTAGGCGTGTATTGTATCAAGGCGCATCCAAACTCAACCTGCCCACCGGAAGAGCGAGCGGTCTTATTTTTCAGTATTCTTCTTGTTTTATTGTAGTCATCAGTTCCAATACTGGTTTGGTGTAGCTCTCTTGTGGATCCAAATAACTTCTGCAACTTAATCCGTTTACTTTATTCACCTCTTGGTCTCCCTCGAGGACTTTTAGGTCCCTCACTCCACTCCAATACTAACTCGTAATCATTTGATGTCTCAGACTGTGTCCTATCAACCGATCTCTCCTTTTAGTGAAGTTGTGCCACATACTGGGTGATCAAAAAGTCAGTATAAATTTGAAAACTGAACAAATCACGGAATAATGTAGATAGAGAGGTACAAATTGACATATATGCTTAGAGTGACATGGGGTTTTATTAGAACAAAAATAAATAAATAAATAAATGCATAAGTTCAAAAATTGTCCGGCAGACATCTGATCACAATAGCAATAATTAGCATAACAAAGTAAGACAAAGCAAAGATGATGTTATTTACAGGAAATGTTCAATATGCCCACCATCATTCCTCAAAAATAGCTGTAGTCGAGGAATAATGTTGTGAACAGCACTGTAAAGCATGTCCGGAGTTACGGCGAGGCATTGGCGTCGAATGTTGTCTTCCAGCATCCCTATAGGTGTCGGTCGATCAGGATACACTTGCGAGTTCAGGTAACCTCAAAGCCAATAATCACACGGACTGAGGTCTGGGTGCCTGGGAGGCCAAGCATGACGAAAGTGGCGGCTGAGCACACGATCATCACCAAACGATGCGCGCAAGAAATCTTTCACGCGTCTAGCAAAATGGGGTGGAGCGCCTGGTTCTAATAAAACCCTATGTCATTCCAAGCATGTGAGACAATTTTTACCTCTCTATCTACATTATTCCGTGGTTTATTATGTTTTCAAATTCATACTGACTATTTGATCACCCAGTATTTCTTTTCTGCCCAATTCTATTCAATACCTCCTCATTACTTATGCGATCTACACCCCCAAATTTCAGCATTCTTCTGCAGCACCACATTTCAAACCTCTTCAACCTCTTAGTGCCTAAACTATATTTATCGAATGTTTCACCTCAATACATGGCTACACCCGAGAGAAACAACCTCAAAAATGAATTCCTAACACTGAAATCTGTATTCGACGTCAATAAATTTCTTTCTTTCAGAAACGCTTTTCTTGCTGGCGCCAGTATGCATTTTATATCCTCTCTACTTCGGCCATCATCACTTACTTTGCTGCCCAAATAGCAAGCCTGACCTACTACTTTTGGTGTCTCGTTTCCTAATCGGATGTCCTCAGCGTAACCTGGTGTAAATCGAATATCCATTATACACGTTTTACTTTTGTTGATGTTCATCATTCGTCTTCCTTTCAAGTCGCTGACCACTACATTGATATGCTCCTTCAAGTCCTTTGCGTTCTCTGTTAGAATTACAATATTACTGGCAGATCTCAAAGTTTTTATTTCTTCTCACCAAATTTTCTTTCGATTTGTTTTACTGCTTACTCAGTGGGCAGATTGAATAACATCCAGGGTAGGCTACATACCAATCTCAGTCCCTTCTCCCCAACTACTTCGCTTTCATGTGCCTCAACACGTATAACTACCGTCTGGTTTCTATACAAGTTGCAAATACCCTTTCGCTCCGCTTGTTTTACCCCTGTTAAGTGTTCTAAAAGGCTATAGAATGCTATGTATTGCATCAAACTGTTATGACACAATTACACGACTCGGATCTCTGTTTCCGGCGACCATAGTGAACACCACGTCATACACCATAACGCCATGGGTAAGAAATCATGCAGAATGGATTCCCCAAGACTGGCTGTCTTTTGCTTACGGACGAAACTCAGATTTTCTTTCGTCTTGATAACCGCAGACAATTTTTTAGGAGACAACCTGGTATTCTCTAATGCCTCGAGCACTGTGTCCCACATATGCAGCAAGGTGTTGGTGGAGTGTTTTTCTTTAGTGGCATTACATGGAGTCACCGTATCCTTATTGCGGTTGTTGAGGGCAGCCTCACCGTTCTACGGCACAGGGCGAGATTCTGAAGTAGTGGGACTGTATCGCCAACTTTTGGTAACAATTTAGTCTTGACGTATGATAACTCGCATGGGCATCGCGCTGTTCTTGTTAACAAGTTCCTCCAGATCGCTAGGATCACCATAATGAAACGGGCTGCCTGTCCCCTCGACATTCACTCAATCTAAATGTGGGATCGAGTGCAACTAGCTGTCTTTAGACCTTTACAACGATCACGTACACAGCAGGACAAAGAATGGCTTTTGACGAGTGCGACAATTTGTAATCTAGCTGGCTTGACGATCTCATCGATGGGTAGCCACTATGGATTCAAGCCTGCATCGGAGATATCAAGGGGATTTTACACTACGTACTGATGTTGCTCAGGACTTTGTGGCAAATCACACAAGGAAAACAGCTCATTTTGTCGTTGCGCCTTTGAAAATGAGTATACACGTATGCCTCAGAACCACTTTTTGTGCTCTTTGCCATTCCATTTTAAAATAAAGGATTGACGCAAATCTTTTACTGATGTGCGTATACTGTTATGCTACTAACCCGGTACCCAGTACCAGTTGCAGGTTGCCTTTCTATCGGACTCTGGGTACAATCAATAATTCTCATTGTTATTTACCAAATCTAAAAATTTAAATGCTGACATAATCTACTTATTAAGAGGTATAATCACTGCTACAACTTTAACACAATGGGACAAATATTACACATAAATTTTATGTATTTGTTTTGAGGCAGCGTAACTGACGCCGCGCAAATACTCGGACTATATCCATCCAGTAATTGAGAATGAAATCACTTATCGAATTCCAAAAAACACATAATTTCAAACCGTAACGAAACTGTAAGCCTCCTACAAAATAATTAAAGGAAAAAGGTTAATCGCTTACCTTCTACATTTTCGCTGTCCATGCAGTAAAATTTCAGCATCAAACACGACGCTTTAGTTTAAGTTCGTAGACGGTATCTATTTGCACCACTAGATGTACATGCAAAATTACATCGTTGTACAACACTAAGTTCAAGAAATATGATCTGAAAAACTTACTTTGGTTTAAAATGGAGAGCAAATTACCCAGACTACATTCCTCCAAATTTGCATTGTGAGAGCACTTAGAGACTCCCAACAAACTGTAAGCGTAACTTTACATCTCTTTCAGACGTTTTCTCTGGCCTATACTTAACGTCACATATTTAGTAAAGTTATGAGACGTTGCAAACTATTTTACACATGAGATTTCGATTCATTAAGGAATCGGCAGTTTACTGGTCGTTGCGGAGGGCACAACTAGAGGACAGACAAATCCTCCCAACTGTAATGTCGCATCGAATTAGTTCGCCCCTGTAGATGGGCAACCGAACGAATAGATTTCCAAAGCAGGCGACCGTCGTTGCGCCTTGCCTTTAAGCAGACACAGAGATTTCTATTAGCTCCGAGCCCGTATTGACATTTGTCTGTCATGAATGGTGTCGATGTTGAACATTTGTAATTTATGGGAAGAGCGATCATTATGACCAAAGCGGGCACAACGGCCATTTGAAACTACGCCTCCGTACAGTGTTCTAATGGTACAGCAACTGAATAAAGATATTTCTCGAGCACCTTCAATTACGCAGTCATTTGAAGGAGCCAGTATGTCGTGTTGTCCCGAAGTCACGTCTTGATGGTTTGGAGATCTTTTAATCTAAGACGAATTCTCACTTCGCACAATCATTACAAATTTACATAATCTTAGGTCGTTAGAATTGTTGCTACTATGCGACAGATTACCATGTAGACGAACCCTTCATCGGACGCAGCCTACAAAGAAGTTTGTAGACTGGCGTCTAGGTGACCACAAAACCCAGCAAGTGGCCAGTTGGCTCGCCACAGTCCCCAATTTACCAACCGTAAATTAAAACGAATTTTCTTCAGCTTTACTGTTATTTGTGTGAACAATTATTGAAGGTAACTATAATAAATGATGAATCATGATAATAATAAATAATAATTAGCCAATGATCATAAATAACAGTTACTAAATAATAATCAAAAATAGTTTTTCCACGCATTCATGGTGTATATAAGCCTTAAGGAGACAGGAAATTGTAGGATGCATTGACATGGAGAGAGAAGTGCAGGCAGTGAAGAATCGCTTAGCTTAAAAACTGCTGCAACCACTTTTCGGATTCCATGGGATACATTGAAGAGGAGAGTTATAAAGAGAAATCCAAGAGTTACTGACAAGAAGAAGATATTTGGAGAGTTTTAGGGCGTTGTATCCCAAAACAAGCCGCAAGAAATTTATGGCCGTTCCTCTCTATGGAGACAAGATTTTTCTGCACAACAGATAAGGATATGTGATTTCTGAGTCACTTTGCTTTACTTTTTATAGATAATAATACTGATATTATTCTTGAAAAAAATTTGTAATTCTAACATTTAATTAATACTTTACTTTGAAGATGTGATTACTAATGGTTACACCCGTGGTCTAGGGGTGACGTCTTCGACTAGTATTCAGAATCTCATCTGTTCCGCATTCGAAACACCGCCGTCGTAACCGAGAACTTAAGGCATCAGAAGCCACCCTAATTCTGCCAACGGCTTTGTCAAAGAGGGCGGATGAGCGGACAGAGGTTCAGGGCACGTTCTTGTCCTTGGGGTGGGAAACTGCCCCTGAATGCGGAAAAATCCCTAATGATCAACGGCATGATAATGTAGAAGGCAATGAAAACCACTGCCTTAAATACACTTAACGTGTATCCATAGGACATGTGGTCTGTAATTGAAGACGTGTCATTCTCATCTCTCCATTGGCAAAAGATTCCGAAATAGTCCCCCATTGGGAATTCCGGGAGGGTACAGAGAATGGGGAGGTGACCAACAGAAGAAGAATGAATAGCCACCGAAATGATTACGTTTTATGTGTCGGGGCATGTAATGTCAGAAGCTATAACGTGGTAGGAAAGCCATAAAAACTGAAAATGGAAATCCATAGGCTCAACCTAGATATAGTAGCTGCCAGTAAAGTGAAAATCGAAGACAAGGACTTCTGGTCAGAAGAGTACAGTGTCATATCAACAGCAGCAGAAAATGGTACAATGGGAGTAAGATTCGTTATGAATACGAAGGCAGGGCAGACAGTGTGTTACTGTGAATAGTTCAGTGATAGGGTTGTTCTTATAAAAATCGACAGTAAAACTGACAACGTTAATTCAGGTATACATGTCGACATCGTCAGCTGATGATGAAGAAGTAGAGAAAGTGTATTAGGATGTCGAAAGGGTAACGGAGTACGTAAAGGGATATGAAAATATAATAGTCAAGGCGGGCTGGAATACAGTTGTAGGGGAAGGAGCAGAAGAGGAGGTTACAAGAGGGTTAGGACAAGGAATGAGTGAGGAGAAAGACTAATTGAGTTCTGTAATAAATTTCAGCTAGTAATAGCGAATGCTCTGTTCAAGAATCACAAGAGGAGGGTACGGGATGATTTCAGTTAGATTTCATCATGGTAAGGCAGAGACTCCAAAAGTAGACACTGTATTGTGTACCCAGGAGCAGATATAGACTCAGCAGTGATGAACAATAAGCTGAACTGTAAAAGATGAGGCAGGAAGAACCAATACGCAAAGAGGTAGGATTCGGAAGTAGGAAGGAATGACGAGGTACACTTGACGTTGTCTAAAGGTACAGATGCAGCAATAGTAGAACAGTTGAAAGGGAATGGACATCTCTTAAAACGGTAGTCACAAAAGTGGGAAAGAAAAACGTAAGTATAAAGAAGGTAACTGCGGAGAAATCATGGGTAACAGAGGAAATACTTCAGCTGACCGATCAAAGAAGAACATACAGAGATGTTGAGGGAAATTCAGGTATCCAGAATGAGATTTTCACTCTGCACACAGTTTTAGCGTGCCAGGAAGTTTCCAATTCAGGGATACCGAAATACGAGTTGCTGAGGAATAAAATATGTAGAAGTTCCTCTATGAGGTGGAAGATTTGTCTGATTTGATAGAAGAAGAAATAAGAGTACTTAGAAGAGATAGGAGATCCATTATTACAATGAGAATTTTAGGGATAGACAACATTCCATCAGAATTTTTAAAATCATTGGGGGAAAGTGGTACCAAAAAGACTATTCGCGTTGGTTTGTAGAATGTTCAAATGGCTCAAATGGCTCTGAGCACTATGGGACTCAACATCTGAGGTCATCAGTCCCCTAGAACTTAGAAATACTTAAACCTAACTAACCTATGGACATCACATACATCCATGCCCGAGGCAGGATACGAACCGGCGACCGTAGCGGTCGCGCGGTTCCAGACTGAAGCGTCTAGAACCGCTCGGCCTCACCGGCCGGCTTGTAGAATGTTTAACTGTTGTTGCATACCATCTGATTTTCAGGAAAGTCTCATGCAGTCAATTCCGAAGACTGCTCAATGGCTCATGCATCTAAGTTGCTGACAAAAATAATATACAGAAGAATGGAAAAAAACTGATGATGTGTTATGAGACGGTCAGGTTAGCTTTAGAAAAGGTAAAGGCACCTGAGAGGCAATTCTGACTTTTTGGTTGATAAAGGAAGCAAGACTAAGGAAAAATCAAGACACGGTCATAGGATTTGTTGACATGGAAAAAGCGTTCAACGATGTAAAATGGTGTAAGATATATAGAATTCTGAGAAAATTAGGGGTAAGCTATAGGGAGAGACAGGTAGCATACAATATGCACAAGAGCCAACAGGGAGTAATAAGAGTGGACGACCAAGAACGAAGAGCTCGGATTAAAAAGGGTGTGAGACAAAAATGGTCCTGAGCACTATGGAACTTAACCTCTGAGGTCATCAGTCCCTTAGAACTTAGAACTACTTAAACCTAACTAACCTAAGGACATCACACACATCCATGCCCGAGGCAGGATTCGAACCTGCAACCGTAGGGGTCGCGCGTTTCCAGACTGTAGCGCCTAGAACCACTCGGTCACCCCGGCCGGCAGGTGTGAGACAGGGATGTAGTGTTCCCCCCCATGCTGTTCAATCTGTTCAACGAAGAAGCAATGATAGAAATAAAAGAACGGGGAATTAAAATTCAAGGTTAAGGGTTGGCAGCAATAATATTCGCTCATTTCATTGCTATCCTGAGTGAAAGTGAAGAAGAATTACATGATCTGCTGAATAGAATGAACAGTCTAATGATTACAGAATATATATTGAGAGTAAGTCGAAGGAAGGTGAATGTAAAGAGGAGTACTGAGAATAGCAGAACATGGTGTTTTACTAGACGGGTATGTTTAACTTCCAGATTTGGAGGGATGACTGCCTCAATGATCACGGCGATTTGGCGACTGCCATACCGATTCTGGACTGTACAGCTTTCGAACGGAAACTCTTTGTTCGGCCCTTGTACAACGAAAGTAACTTAGCTAAAATTTGGAAAAGCCTCCCTTAAGTTAAAAACATGATAAGATGATCTACCCGCTGATAAGCGTTTGTTTTCTGTGTGTTTTGTAATTGTCTCGCAGGTGTACTTAAGATTACCGCAGTACTTCATGGAGTTCATCCATGTGAACCGCATGGTATTTGGTTAGATTTCTTTACGTACGAGCGTAGTTTAAACACCTGTAGTTGACGCGAATGTTGGTTTTAACATTACTGAATTGAATTGCGCTTAATAGTACAAGGGAGTGGGTGTCTGCCTTTAACGCTTGAGCATAAATACCTGTCGTTAACACAAAGGTTGGTTTCAACATCAATGATCTCAATTATGTTTAATAGTACAAGGAAGTGTGTGTGCTCTTTGTTTCTCCGACCTTCCACCTACGATCTAACGAAAGTTTAACGTGAATTCAGAACGACGACACAACTGGACACTTTATAGAAAAATGTTGCCAAAGTGCAGAAACAGAAGTGACATAGCAAGGCAATAAAAAAGAATAATGCGTTTGACATCCAAGTAAAGAAGATATTATCTCCAGAATGAATGTTCACTCTGCAAAAAAGTGTGCGCTTGTTTCAAACTTCCTGCTAATTAACTGTGTGCTGAAACAGAACTCGGAACTATGACATACTGTCTTTTGCAGGCAAAGCCTGAGGAATTGTTTTCGAAATGTTCACTCGCAGTCGGTAATGCACTTGCCTGCAAAAGGCAGCAGTGCCAACTTTCAGTCATAGTCTGACAGGTTTAAATTGCCGGGAACTTTCTAGCTATGACGTTTCCGGCAGTTTAAGACTTTTTCTTTTGATGGTGCAGCGCCAGTACACAGTGATAGCCTCGAAGCAGAGTAGCGTGCAATATGAGGCGAAACTAAACGGAGCAGCTCGTTGGAGGAGTGGTGTCCGGTAAATCGTATGGGACAGTAGTTATGTCTCAGAGACCTCCATTGGGACCAAACTAGTCTGAATGACGAAGAATGAAGTGGCAGACCATCGCTCTGTGAAGAGCCGGGAAAGAAAATGGAGGCCGTGCTGCTCGACTCCAGTGGTGTCAGATTCGAGGTAGTAGTGTAAAAGTTAAAATCAATATCACAGACCAGTTCTCAGCATACAAAAAAACGTTCAAATGTGTGTGAAATCTTATGGGACTTAACTGCTAAGGTCATCAGTCCCTAAGCTTACACACTACTTACCCTAAATTATCCTAAGGACAAACACACACACCCATGCCCGAGGGAGGACTCGAACCTCCGCCGGGACCAGTCGCACAGTCCATGACTGCAGCGCCCTAGACCGCTCGGCTAATCACACAGCATTCTTCTATCGCACGTCACTGTATTTCGCTCTGTGGAATTGAAACGTGTATATTTTGTAATGGTTGCCATCAAACTATATTCAAAACAGTGGAAAGTAAAATGTCCTATGGTGCCTCTCCTGCTTCCAGTCGGCCGGTTTGACATCCTGCCCCACCCCCATTTTTTAAACTCTCTGTTAATACTGGATGGGATTATTTGTAAATAAAAACTCTTCAGAAAATTTGCACCCTTTATGCCCTATTAGCTAACAGCTTGCTGCTTTGTGTGACATAAAACTAAATACAGGATACATAAAACCAGCAAATACAAGAGACACGCAAGATAGTACATATTTCTTCAATCCTTAGTTCCTAGAGCTTTTTCTCTCTAATCTTGCTACAAGTGTACATGGCGGGCTTTCCTTTCTGCGAAAGAATCTATTATCTCATAAAATTTCCTCAAAAATTTTGCTACATGAAAAATCGAAATGTCGTTGTCTAACACTGAAATAGGACCCAAGACTCGTGTGGTTTCTCTATCTGATTACGTCTATTTTGTCATTGTCTGCTAGACAAAACAAAATAGGCCTTTCTATTACTGCAGCAAGTGTAACACACAAATAAACGAGACTGTTTTGGCATAAATGGTCATTTTTATAACACAACAGAATGTAATTCACAAAGTACCAATATCAAATGTCTATTAGGCCTAGTACAAGCAAAGAGCTTTATGTTGGGAAATAGTTTCACACTTCAATCATACGCTCCAGTTTCTCAAGCATCAGATCGAAAAGTAGTAGTACGAAATTTTTATACAAATTTGGGATCGTCATATTCTTCCATAATTTGTGTGATGTCCCCGTTTCTTCTCCTTCCCCGTTCTATCAAAGTCTTGTCATCACTAATTCTGTAACTATCCCTGTGAACGTCAAAGCTTATTCGCCGTATAATTTCACTAACTCTGTCCCGCGATATTCTCCGGTTGGGCGTTGTTACATGTTGGTACAACGCGTTTTCCGCGCTACTTCCAGAATAGAAGTTAAAGCCGCTGCTACCTGGGGGGTGTACAACTGACCCTTAGTAGTATAGCGATCTGGCCAAAACGTTTCTGTCAGAATTTCATTTTCTTAGATACACCGAGAAGATAATACGTAATCTTTCTTACCTGTTATTCTTGTTAGTCGTTTATTTCCGCTCTGGTAGTCTGAATCTATGGATTTCGCAAGTAATTATAACAACGCTCTTCATTCGCAAACCCATTAAACCACATAATCAGACAACGGTTGGCATTCATCCGTTCGGCTTTACTTCGAACATCTTGTATAGCCCTTTTTGTCCGCAGGAAAGTTTATTTCTAGGTGCGACGAGGATTCTCTTGACAGACACCATGTGCACTATGCACCGCTCGGCTATCTCAGCATACAGAGTGACATTTTGAACACGACAGAGGTCGCCGGCTACTAGGCCCCGCACCTACTCCAATTAGTTAAAATAGCAGCAGCGGAAATTTTTCGGCCGTTCTAGTACAATTCAGGTAAATTCTCTAGCTGCTGAGTCTCCCGTAATGCCTTATGCATGTATCACTATTATTCCCAGACAAAGGGATAAAGCAAGCAGTATTGTGGTATCATCAAACGGTCGCATCTCCACACTAAAGCCAGCAGCGCGAATCGATACCACGGATATTAGTGATGTCTCTCTCTTTAATCCGCAACAACGAATAGGATTCGTTCAATAGGATTCGTTCCCGAAGACCCGAACTCTCTTTCAGCACCACAGCGCCATCGCACGGAGAGCAATATAGAGCTGAACATCGATTCGCTCTGACCAGTTCGTGACCTCCGAAGAAGCAGTGAACACAGTCTTGTTAGGACACCAGTGCTATTCAAGTCTCAGATGGAACTGTACTTTTATGATGTTACACTTGTACTTCAAGAGAGGAGTCTAATTACAGCGTGCATCAAATGATGTTTTACTATTTAAAAATAGTTGTAAATATTCGGCAGATTCCTGTGGCAATGGATTTTACAACGTCAAACTCTTTATCGTTCTTGTAATAAAGTGAACTAATTTTCCGTATGTTTCAGTTCCGATCAACGACCTCCCAGAGCACTCAAAGAGCCTACAGTTACGACCGGACAACTGTAGTTTCATCATATCAAAAGAAGCAGAAACGCCGCCCGAATAGGTGAAGACACAGCTGATACTGGGGAAGGCGATGCATGTGTATTTGGAAATGCCAGGCTGTAGAAGTAACTCATTATGCTGGAAAGAGCAAACTGTCGCAAAAAAGTAATACTGAAATGACCCGATTACATTACCAAAGACTTCCGAGACGAAACGTGGCAGGACGTATTCTTGCTCGATTACCCCCAGCTCATTCTGTACAGAACACAGTCACTCAGTGACTATCTCATTTCCTGTGATGAAGAAACTATCACATGGCAGGCATTTCCACGAAGACGACAAGGTGGAACGTTTCCTCAGAAGTCAAAATGAGACTTCTACAACTAAGTTCTTCAAGCAATGAAACCTTTTGCAAAGTGATAATTAAATTTTTTTCGATCTTATTCCCTTAATTAGCTCAAAGCATTTTTTGATAAGCGTAAAAAAAAATTATTTAATTTTCAGTTGCTGCAGGTTTCATTTGCAATAGTAATCTTCATCATCACCGGTCCGTTTATAAACACATGATACAAACTCGAATGGTGGTACGTGATTCTTTAATACACCGACGTTACTAGGTTATTGCAGCCAAGGCGCTTGCTGGAGCGCCGTTCCAGTGGAAACGCGAATTTGTGATTGGTGAAACAATGAAAAAAGGCCACGCAACAGGTGAGAGAAGAAGGGAATGACTGAAAAGAATAAGTGGCTAAGCGGCAATACAATGAGAAGCTTGTGGAGATGTGTGAACGGCAGTCGTGAGGAGATTCGGCTTCGACCGTGTCGTGTAGTAATTCCAAGAGACGTACCACTCCCTGGTACAGAAGCGGTTGTTTCACGCAGATGGAGCTACTCTTATCATGAAACTGTTAAGGGCATATTTAGCGTTTTTTATTTCCTGTGGCTTTGCACCGAGCGCAGATTAACGAATACACAATGGCATTATTATTAAATTCATTACTCCAACGGTACAAAAAAATAATAAAAAAATGGGCTGCTCTGAACAGTGGGGTTTAGATGGGGGTAGAGGAGCGGCTTTCATAGACAAATTTAAATCATGGAACGTGGCTGTTGGCGGGTATGAAACCGACGAGGGAGGATGTTCCAACAATCTATTCTTTACACCATCACGTTTCTCACCTTTATGGGCAGATGCAAAATTCGGTGCAATTCTTTATGCGTATCGATCTTTCACAACCGTTTTTTCGAGGTGCGGTTTCAGAAGACCAACATAATATTCGCTAGCTTTTCTTTGCTCTTAGGTTCATCTAGTACCTATTACGAAGTGGCGGTCACATGTGTGAACTCATCCTCATAATCATTTTATAAGTAGATCGTCTTAAAATATTTCAAAAACATTTATTTTCGCTTTCGTTTTGGACATAGCCTACCCGTAAATATTAACACAAGGGAAACGTACGTACGTGTTAGTGGGATGACAGTGACTCATGAGCAGGTTGTCACAGAGTGTGAATTACATACAAATGTCACAGGGAGAAAAAAATGATTGAGGAGCAACAGTGTTCCTTTCTTACGGCATGACTCAGATGGACGTTGTACATTAACTCGACAGGTACAGTACGTTACGAGTAAGTACTGGGAAAACAAGTGTGGCATGAGTTCCTTGGGATACCTTCGAAACAGAAAAACTCAAAAGGACAGGTAAAGTACGTTTCGAGTAAGTACTGGAAAAAAAATTGCAATGGGATATTTGGGATACCTTCGAAACAGATAAGCTCAGATTTCTACGAATTTCTGAGAGCAAATGGGAAGGAACCAATGGACAAGCAAAATGTTATAGGACCGCTAATTTTACGATACATAATCGTAATCACCGAAGACGTTAAGCACAACATTGTGGCATTTCCCCATTGTTAATTAGTGACGATATTTACAGAATATTAAAAATATAGTGCTTTTTATTGCTTTTTGTGGCAAATGAATGACACACTTCCGAAATGAAACCTTATGTGATATATTCTCGGTACTGACATTAATAGGAACTGGAGAAACTTCAAAGCTCTGTGACACAGTCTATGTTTGGAACTTTAGGGGAACACTACATAGCATCTCTTAGAAGAGCGTGCTTGTCCTTACCGCGTTTGAATGATGATGCGCTTTTTAATAACATAAAAGTCGAAACCAAGGCGAATAAATAATCGACTTCATAAAAATACAGTGTTCACGGCCGTTGGTCAAACAAAGCGATCACAAAGGTTATTCTACACTGGGGATATTATGGGTTGAAAATAAGAGTTTTTTAAACAACGCATCACTCATTATTGTGTCAGGCCAAATAACTTTCATGGAGTACTACACGACACGATAAAATGACCCCGATGCATCATACAATTTTTCAGAATGGTCATCAGGTTTATGTGAACAACGGTTGGAACGTCCTATCTGTCGTTTAATTTCTCGAATACAGAACTCCGATCCTTCGTCATACAGCTATTCCGGAACCATTGTGTGAACGTCCATTAGAAAGAAAATCTCTCACTTATAACCCCCCCCCCCCCCCCCCCGATGCTTCTAACTTGACGCAAACATAGAAATCGGATAGTGCAACATCTGGTATTCCAAACCAACATCATCCACGCCTATATCGTCTTATTCAAAT
Source organism: Schistocerca piceifrons (assembly GCF_021461385.2). Taxonomy (NCBI): domain Eukaryota; kingdom Metazoa; phylum Arthropoda; class Insecta; order Orthoptera; family Acrididae; genus Schistocerca; species Schistocerca piceifrons. Next base: position 170,188,363 of record NC_060139.1, read on the forward strand.
TGCTGGCACGATTTCACTACAGCTGGATGCTACGTTACATTTGCTCCACAAACCGCCTAGAATGTCACGATTAGTTTCTGGGCAATTTAGATTCTTTTGCCCACAAGTATCATCCTGTCCCGCTTGCATCAGCTTTGAAATAAGTTTAGAGCTGTCTTGGCACTTAAATCGTACGGTGTCAGGTACTTCATATCCATACTGCAGTAGAACTGTGCCTACAGAAAACCAGGAATATGCGCTCTCTTGTGACGATGCGCCACTGTCGGTACACAATAGTCTTGGCGTGGGACAACATAAATAACTCGTCTTCTGAAATCCCCCCGTATTAGATCACGACAGTAAGAGCTGAAGTCCACGAACCATCTAAAGATTTTGTGACTGTTCGATTCCGGCTCCAGTGGCCTCCACTTTGAATTCCAGCCGAGTGGCGCCTCCGGCGGCTGGAATAACAGATGGCTCTCCAAGATAGGTGGCGCCCATGCTGCAGGCAGCATGCGGGCAGTACCTTCCGGAGGGGGTCAACGGAAACTTCTCGCTGCGATGCAGTCTTTGCCCTGGCGATCCATTGGACTGGTCGAGGCAAATGGTCTGTCAACTGGAGGTTCCAAGCCGTTGTTGGATCGAGTGGGCATAACGATTTTATGAAGGGGCTGCTGGAACTGCTGCATACCAACATTTCTCGAATTGTGAACTCTGAGCGGCGTTAAACAGCCACATACAAAAAAGTGATGTTGATCGAGATGGCCTATTGCAACAGTTAGCCTGTGTGAATTCGTGTGACCTTTGCAGCTTGTAAAGGTGCCTTCACTGCTCAGGCGAGTGAATGACCTGGTTGGTAGTGTTCAAGTACGTTGTTGGTGCTCATCGTCAGTATTGTATTGAGTCCATGTGTTTTTGAATCTGCGTACTTGTCTTGACAAGAAAGCCGTTTATTACATTATGTCGAGTACTGTGTATGCTACCATTCATTTGATTATTGTTGAAAAATGTGTCGTTCACATTTTGGAAGGAGGATTGTATATGGTTAATGTTAACGTGTGAGCTATCAATTCAATGCAGCAATGGACTTGTCTGTTCTGTAAGGATTACCTGTCATAATTTTAATATTATTTATTTTGAAATGCAGGAAGGTGAAAACAGTGCGTAAATTTAAATCTTTATTGTTAACTGATGGTGAGATGTACGCGATTTCTGTCTCCCATCTTAGTTAATGGGATTTGTTTTTAGTGTAAATATTGTCAGTGGGCCCTTTTAGAACTGTTTATTCTAAATGCAGAAAGATGAACCGAGTAAATATTTTGAAGGTTGTTTTGGTTGATTCGAAACACGTTTATGTTATGCTGGTTACATAGCTGCTGTCCTAATATATTAGTTGTTTCTCAAAGGTAAAAGGGAAATGAAAGTTTAAATTATAATTTTCCTCACCCTTTGAGCTTAAAAACTGTATTAAAATAACAGTGGGTGATGAAGCTTTATCGATTCTCTTGTAGGGCTAACTGTGTTTGACCTCGTTAGTTTTTCTGTTTAAATATTTATTTGTGATAAAATCATGAAAATTTGTTGATTGGAAAGTCATTACGTATACCTGTAAACCTCAGAACCACCTCTCCAATGCTGCGCCACAGATTTCACAAATAACAGGAAGTTGTATACTAGCCTCAGTTTACTTACGAAAGAGACATGACTACATTCGTGAATATTTACGTAGCCGCATTTAATGTCGCCAGCTGTAGTCAGCAAGTAACGAATGCAAAATGGTATAGTGTATCTCTGCAGACGTATGATAGGGTTTAGTTTGAAAGAAAGCACATAGGTTTTAAATTATTTAGTTATCTTTTAACACTCGGAAATCGTTATTTGACTTGTAAACATAGATATTCACGTCATATTACTGAACTCCTTCCCTACAAAGTATTTCATGCGTAGCAGTTCATTCTAACCTCGAATAGATACTATAATGAGGGTACTGTTGACCACAAAGCTGAGAAGATTATTAAAAATTATGGGAAACCTGTGGCAGGAAATAGCACAAAGAATTAATATTTCATGCTTCCATTTCGAAATGTGCTTGTAAATGAAATAACATTTGACATAACATGTATTTTCCCATTTAGAGGGTGGTTATGGTCATGATATATACTTGTCGAAGTTGTGGTCGTTTGTCTGTATACTTGTTGTTGTTGTTGTGGTCTTCAGTCCTGAGACTGGTTTGATGCAGCTGTCCATGCTACTCTATCCTGTGCAAGCTTCTTTATCTCCCAGTACCTACTGCAACCTACATCCTTCTGAATCTGCTTGGTGTATTTCTCTCTTGGTCTCCCTCTACGATTTATACCCTCCACGCTGCCCTCCAATACTAAATTGGTGATCCCTTGATGCCTCAGAACATGTCCTACCAACCGATCCCTTCTTCTAGTCAAGTTGTGCCACAAGCTTCTCTTCTCCCCAATCCTATTCAACACCTCCTCATTAGTTATGTGATCAACCCATCTAATCTTCAGCATTCTTCTGTATCAACACATTTCGAAAGCTTATATTCTCTTCCTGTCTAAACTATTTATCGTCCATGTTTCACTTCCATACATGGCTACACTCCACACAAATACTTTCAGAAACGACTTCCTGACACTTAAATCTATACTCGATGTTACAAATTTCTCTTCTTCAGAAACGCTTTCCTTCCCATTGCCAGTCTACATTTTATATCCTCTCTACTTCGACCATCATCAGTTATTTTGCTCCCCAAATAGTAAAACTCCTTTACTACTTTAAGTGTCTCATTTCCTAATCTAATACCCTCAACATTACCCGACTTAATTCGACTACATTCCATTATCCTCGTTTTGCTATTGTTAATGTTCATCTTATATCCTCCTTTCAAGTTATTATCCATTCCGTTCAACTGCTCTTCCAAGTCCTTTGCCATCGCTGACAGAATTGCAATGTCATCGGCGAAACTCAAAGTTTTTATTTCTTGTCCATCGATTTTAATACCTACTCCGAATTTTTCTTTTGTTTCCTTCACTGCTTGCTCAATATACTGATTGAATAACATCGGGGAGAGGCTTCAACCCTGTGTCACTCCCTACCCAACCACTGCTTCCCTTTCATGCCCCTCAACTCTAATAACTGCCATTTGGTTTCTATACAAATTGTAAATAGCCTTTCGCTCCCTATATTTTACCCCTGCCACCTTCAGAATTTGAAAGAGAGCATTCCAGTCAACATTGTCAAAAGCTTTCTCTAAGTCTACAAATGCTAGACACGTAGGTTTGCCTTTCCCTAATTTAGCTTCTAAGATAAGTCGTAGGGTCAGTATTGCCTCACGTGCTCTATTATTTCTAGGGAATCCAAACTGATCTTCCCCGAGGTCGGCTGCTACCAATTTTTCCATTAGTCTGTAAAGAATTCGCGTTAGTATTTTGCGGCCGTGACTTTTTAAACTGATAGTTCGGTCATTTTCATATCTGTCAACACCTGCTTGCTTTGGAATTGGAATTATTATATTTTTCTTGAAGTCTGAGGGTATTTCGCATGTCTCATACATCTTGCTCACCAGATGGTAGAGTTTTGTCAGGACTGGCTCTCCTAAGGCCGTCAGTAGTTCTAATGGAATGTTGTCTACTCCCGGGGCCTTGTTTCGACTTAGGTCTTTCAGTGCTCTATCAAACTCTTCACGCAGTATCATATCCCCCATTTCATCTTCATCTACATCCTCTTCCATTTATATAATATTGTCCTCAAGTACATCGTACTTGTATAGACCCTCTACATACTCCTTCCACCTTTCTGCTTTCCCTTCTTTGCTTGGAATTGGGTTTCCATCTGAGCTCTTGATATTGATACAAGTGGTTCTCTTTTCTCCAAAGGTCTCTTTAATCTTCCTGTAGGCAGTATCTATCCTAACCCTAGTGAGATAAGCCTCTACATCCTTACATTTATCCTCTAGCCTTCCCTGCTTAGCCATTTTGCACTTCCTGTCGATCTCATTTTTGAGACGTTTCTATTCCTTTTTGCATGCTTCATTAACTGCATTTTTATATTTTCTCCTTTCATAAATTAAATTCAATATTTCTTCTGTTACCCAAGGATTTCTACTAGCCCTCGTCTTTTTACCTACTTGATCCTCGGCTGCCTTCACTACTTCATCCCTCAAAGCTACCCATTCTCCTTCTACTGTATTTCTTTCCCCCATTCCTGCCATTTGTTCCCTTACGCTCTCCCTGAAACTCTGTACAACCTCTGGTGCTTTCAGTTTATCCAGGTCCCATCTTCTTAAATTCCCACCTTTTTGCAGTTTCTTCGGTTTTAATCTACAGTTCATAACCAATAGATTGTGGTCAGAGTCCACATCTGCCCCTGGAAATGTCTTACAATTTCCTAAATCTCTGTCTTACCATTATATAATCTATCTGAAATCTGCCAGTATCTCCAGGCTTCTTCCATGTATACAACCTTCTTTTATGATTCTTTAACCAAGTGTTAGCAATGATTCAGTTGTGCTCTGTGGAAAATTCTACCAGGCGGCTTCCTCTTTCATTTCTTACCCCCAATCCATATTCACCTACTACGTTTCCATCTCTTCCTTTTCCTACTACCGAATTCCAGTCAGCCATGACTATTAAATTTTCGTCTCCCTTCACTATCTGAATAATTTCTTTGATTTCATCATACATTTCTTCAATTTCTTCGTCATCTGCAGAGCTAGTTGGCATATAAACTTGTACTATTGTAGTAGGCGTGGGCTTCGTGTCTATCTTGGCCACAATAATGCGTTCACTATGCTGTTTGTAGTAGCTTACCCGTATTCCTATTTTTATTCATTAATAATCCTACTCCTGCATTACCCCTGTTTGACTTTGTATTTATAACCCTGTATTCGCCTGACCAAAAGTCTTGTTCCTCCTGCCACCGAACTTCACTAATTCCCACTATATCTAACTTTAACCTATCCATTTCCCTTTTTAAATTTTCTAACCTACCTGCCCGATTAAGGGATCTGACATTCCACGCTCCGATCCGTAGAACGCCAGTTTTCTTTCTCCTGAGAACGACGTCCTCTTGAGTAGTCCCCGCCCGGAGATCTGAATGGGGAACTATTTTACCTCCGGAATATTTTGCCCAGGAGGGCGCCATCATCATTAACCATACAGTAAAGCTGCATGCTCTCGGGAAAAAATTACGGCTGTAGTTGCCCCTTGTGTTACAAGGCAAGATCAATCAATCATCCAGATTGTTGCCCCTGCAGCTACTGAAAAGGCTGCTGCCCCTCTTCAGGAACCAAGCGTTTGTCTGCCCTCTCAACAGATCCCTTCCGTTGTCGTTGTACCTACGGTACGGCTATCTGTATCGCTGAGGCACGCAAGTCTCGCTGCCAACGGCAAGGTCCATGGTTCATGGGGGGGGGGGGGGGGGGGGATACTTAGAGAGGTTTATAAGCTTATACCGTGATAGTACTCATGAAGATGTGGATGATGTCAGATATATTAGTCAACTGCTATATTAAAAAGAATATTGTGTTTTGAGCATAACCCATTACCGAGAGTTATTCACTGTCTATTGTCAGGTGCTTTTACTCTTTTAATCACTAGGGTAACAAGTTACAGCAATGTTCGCAAAAGATACTTGGAATTTACGCTTTCCATCACGGTGCATTCGTCCCACTAATACAAGATCCAAACGATTGTACTTTCCGTGGAGAGGTCCTCCGTCTTGTTGTTCGCCCACATTCTCGTGCTGTATGTTCATGCAGTTTCACGTCATGAGTCTTCTACACCAGATGTATTCGTCTTTTACACACTGGTGTGCAAAACTTAAGGACGAAAGAAACTACGGGCAAGATGTGTCACCGTCAAGTAACATAAGTCGATGAAACATGGACCATACATAGAAAGAAGAGCTACAGTACATTACAGTACAGTGCCGAAGGTTACTGAGAGAAATACGCAATGAGACGAACAGAAATGACACTTTTATTTAACAACAATATTTACGTTGTAGTCACCGCGATTCATGATGGCCTCCTGGATATTACAAAAAGCCGGACATGGTTCTTAATAGGATGTGTGATCGCAACGGACAGCAACGCATGATCTGCAAAGTACTTCCTCGTGCATGCATGTGGAGATGTTGCAATGCAACTCCCCAAAGCAAACCACATGTGCTCGATGGGATTCGTCGGGGGAAAGGTCAGACCAGTACATTCGGCGTCTTCGGTCCCCGGTTCGAATCCCACCACTGCTTGAATTTTATTAATAATCAGCTTTGGCGGCCGAAGACTTTTGGCACAACAAGTCGCTCTCACTCTGCCAACGGCCTTTTCAAGAGGGCGGATGAGAGGACAGAGGTTCAGGGGCACTCTTCTGTCCTGGGGGTGGGAAACTTCCCTCAAGGGTGGAAGAATCAGCAATGATCAACGACATGAGGATCCAGAACGCAATGGAAACCACTGCATGAAAGACACAAAATGTGGATGCAAAGAACTTGTAGCCTGTAATTGAAAAAGGTCTGATGCTCATCTCTCCCATGGCAAAATATTATGGACTAGTCAGCCATTCGGAACACTAGGAGGGCACTGCCAAGGGAGGAGATCATAAGAGAAGACTGAATAACCAACGTATGGGTAACGTTCTATGAGCTAAGGCGTGGAGTGTCAGATGTTTGGAAGTGGTAGGGAAACCAGAAAATCTGAAAACGGAAATGCAAAGGCTCAATCTAGGGGTCAGTGAAGTGAAATGGAAAGAAAACAAGGATTTCTGGTCTGATGAGTATAGGGTAATATCAACAGCAGCAGGAGACGGTATGAGTGGGATCAACAAGAAGGTAGGGAAAGAGAGTGTTACTGTGATCAGTTCAGTGAGAGGATTGTTCTTATTAGAATCGACAGCAAACCGACGCTGACAACGATAGTGCAAGTATACATGCCGACGTCGCAAACTGAAGATGAAGAGACAGAGAAAGTTCATGAGGATGTTAAAAGGGTAACACAGTACGTAAAGGGAGACGAAAATCTAATAGTCATGGGGGAGTGAACCGCAGTTGTAGGAGAAGAAGCACAAGAAAAGTTACAAGAGAATATGGGTTTGGGACAACGAATAAGAGAGAAGAAAGACTAATTGAGTTTCGTAATAAATTTCAGCTAGTAATGGCGAATACTCTGTTCAGGAAACGTACGAGGGTAAATACTTGGTAAAGGCCGCGTGATACGGGAATATTTCAGTTAGATTAAACCGTTATCAGACAGATATTCCGATATCAGATGCTGGATTGTAAGGCGTACGCAGGAGCAGATATAGACTCAGATCACAATGTTGTAGCGATGAGGAGTAGGCTGAAGTTTAACACCTTAGTCAGGAAGAATCAGTACACAAGGAAGTGGGATACGGAAGCACTAAGGAACGACGAGATACGCTTGCAGTTCTCTAAGGCTACAGATACAGCAATGAGAAATAGCTCAGTAGACAGTATAGTTGAAGAGGAATGGACATCTTTAAAAAGGGCGATCACAGTAGCTGGAAAGAGAAACACAGGTACAAAGAAGGTAACTGCGAAGAGACCCTGAGTAACAGAAGAAATACTTCAGTTGATCGATGAAAGAAGAAAGTATTAAAATGCTCCGAGAAACTGGGGAATAAAGGGACGCAAGTCGCTGAGGAATGAAATAAATAAAAAGTGCAGGGAAACTAAGACGAAATGGCTGATTCAAAATTGTGGAGAAATTGTTGTAAGGAGAGACTCAGCATAAGGAAAGACAAAACAACCTTCTCTGACATTGAAAACAAGGGTGGTAACATTTAGAGCGCAAGGGGAATTCCATTGTTAAATGCAGAGGAGAGAGCGGATGGATCTATAAATACACTGAAAGTCCCTATGAGGGGTAGATTTGTCTGATGTGATAGAAGAAGAAACAGGAGTCGATAAGGAAGAGACTTTATGGGGATCCAGTATTATAACAAGAATTTAAGAGAGCTTTGGAGGACTTAAGATAAAAAAAGGAAGAAGGAATTGATAACATTATATCAGACTTTCTAAAATCATTCGGGGAAGTAGCAACAGAACGACTAGTCACATTAGTGTGTAGAATGTATGAGTCTGGCGACATACCATCTTACTTTCGGAAAAATATCACCCACACAAATGCGAATACTGCGAGAGCTGACAAGTGCGAGATTTATCACACACTCAGCTTAATAGCTCATTCGTCCAACTTGCTGAGAGAATAATATACGGAAGAGTGGAAAAGAAAATTGAGGATGTGCTCGATGACGGTCGGTTTGGCTTTAGAAAAGGTAAAGGCACGAGAGGTAATTCTGACTTTGAGGTTGATAATGTAAGCAAGATTAAAGAGAAATCAAAACACGTTCGTAGGATTTATCGACCTGGAAAAAGCGTTCGACAATCTAAAATACAGCAATACATTCGAAACTCTGAGAAAAATAGTGGTAAGTGGTGGAGAGAGACGGGTAATATACAATTTGTACAAGAGCTAAGAGGGAATAGTAAGAGTTGACGACCAAGAACTTAGCACTCAGATTAAAAAGTATGTAAGACAGGGACGTAGTCTTTCTCCCCTACTGTTCAATCTGTACATCGAAAAGCAATGATGAAAATAAAAGAAAGGTTTAGGAGTGGTATTAAAATTCAAGGTGAAAGGATATCAATTTTACGATTCGATTATGACATTGCTATTCCCAGTGAAGTTAAAGGACAGTTATATGATCTGCTGAATTGAATGAACAATCTAACGAGCACAGAAATTGAAGAAGAAAGAAAGTAATGAGAAGTAGCTGAAATGTGAACAACGAGAAAGCTGACATTGGGATTGATGGTCACGAAGCAGATGAAGTTAAGAAATTCCGCTATTTAGACTGTAAAATAACCAAAGGCGGACGGAGTATGGAGGACATCAAAAGTAGACTAGCAACGCCAAAAAGGGCATTCCTGTCCAATAGAAGTCTACTGGTATAAAACGTAGGCCTTAATTTGAGGAAGAAGTTTCTCAGAATGCAAGTATGGTAGTATGGTAGTGAAACATGGACTGTGGCAAAAACGGAACAGAAGATAATCGAAGCATTTGAGATGTGGTGCTACAGATGAATATTGAGAATTGAGTTGACTGGTAAGGTAACGAATGAGGAGGTTTTGCGCAGAATTGGAGAGGATAGGAATATGGGGAAACTACTGATAAAGGAGAACGGGCAGGATGATAGGACATATGATAAGACGTGAGAGAATGACTTCCATGGTACTGCGCAGTTCGAAGCGATGCGCGCTGTCGTCCACAAAAATGAAGTCAGGGCCGAGTGCCCTTCTAAATAGACGCACCCTGTGAAGTTGTACAGCGCCACAATAACTTTCACAGGTACATAGTTCAGAGATTATGAAGCCAGTACACGCATGCCTCCCCACACTATAACACTTGTATCAACAGAAGAATCATGTTCGACAATATTCTTGGCTGTGTTACGTCTTCCAACCTCTTGCCAGATGGGGATACAACCAGACTCACGTCTCATGCGAGGGGCACGCGACCAACTTGGCTCCGTATCAGACGCTATCGTCGAGGTGCAGGTGTCAACGAAACACAGCGTACTAGTCATCGGCCAAAAAACTACCCCTTATGCAGTTTCCGTGGCACTGTGGATCTTGATGCTGTGTGCTTTGACTTAAATGTGGTTGCAACCGCACCATCTGTTCGACGTGAGCCCCTTCTAGCCTATTGCGCAATGTAGCAGTCATCCGCTGCTGAAGTTGGTCGTGGTAGAACGTTGAGTCCTCTCCTTTGGGCAGCAACGCCTGTGGTTCGGAAGGCTTACAATGCACGCGAAACAATGCCGTGAGCAGTACTAAAATGTACGTGGCTGCATTCGTCACACCTATTTCTTCCAATTTCCCGAACATTCTTCCCCGCATAAACTCATGCAATTGCTGGCTCTGCGCTATGTTGTAATGATACGTGACTGCTAGTCGATTGAGACACACGGTCTTTTTCCGTTCGTTCAACTGCCTGGTGTTGAAGGCCAGCCCCATTTGACGCTGTAGTCCAGCTGACCTCACGCCATGTGAGTTCCAACTTTGTGAACACGACAGGGAGCTCTTTCATTTCCACCGAATAGTTAACATGTTCTGTAAATATATCTATGTATTTAGAGTTCTGCTTTCCTTATGTGATGTAGCTCGTACTTTCCTTCATTGCACAAAAGTTAAATGTGGTCTGCCTGCAGAACACTAGTCATCAAGAACCGGTAAATACTAAAAACTGTATATAAAACGAAAAGTATATTCGGTTTCAGATAAAATTTTACTGGCGTGAAATAATTAATCTAGATCAGAGAACAGTTGTGTCAGAATATTTGGTAACCGTTTCCTCGTCTTTTTCACGTAGACAGGAGCTTTTATCGTGTTCAAATTCGAGTTTAAAAACGATTCTTGACTACGTTTTGTGTACGTGGCGGTCATTATAGCCGCGTGCACTGGCAGAACAATGCGTGGATCGAGAACCGGGTCGGTAATTACTGTCACCGAAATTTCCTTTTAGCCGGAAATCGAATTTCCGGGAACGGAGGTGGCCTGTTTCCCGTAAAGGCGACACGAGCGAGTGGGCTCCTTGTTTTCTCTCGTCGTCAGCAGAGACTACTGTGCGGCGATGCAACTGCCTCATCACCCATTTATGCACCTACTACAAGCAGACGCGAGAAATGACACGCTGCTTCGTTATTTGGTTTCTGAGTTCTCAATGGTATCTCTGTATAGGAGGACTATATTCCTTCTCGGCAGAGAGCAGTGAATTTCCTTCAACAGTAGCACTGTGGTTGGAAGCTAGAAGAACTGTGCATTCGAAGATAAGTGTCACTATGAAAATATGGAGCCAAAAATCTGATAGATGAATTGTGATGATTTAACACTGGCGAAAATTATTATAGGAATCCCGGAACACAGCGACAGATCGTTAAGTTTTAATAGGTTCCGAAATGTATATTTACATGTCCAAAACATCGGGATGATTACGTGGAAGCTGAGAGAAGAAATTGTCAGTAGCACATAAATATTAATAAACAAAATCAAAGACTTGCCAACAAGAAGGTATTCTTGAAGTAGCGTTGGAGAAGAATACCGACGACGTACCTTAGTTAAGTCCCGTCTTTCATGGACACGAGTTATATACCTTAAACATTGTGCTGAATCGGTGTGTTTCAAGAGAAGTGGCATGTTGCGTCATTATAAGAACGCAAAATAGATGAGAGAACCTTGCAGTTGGAAAACGGATAGCATCTATTAAGTGTAATATGTCTGATTATAGCTTTTCAATATCAGATACAAAAAGGTTTTATGTGTTTCCCACGTGCTGCAAGTAAAACAACTGCTGTGAGTTTTGAAATTTTAACTGTTTCTTTATTTGCTAACTTTGTATATTTCGTTCTACACTTCGATAATGATAGCGGGCTTTGAGATCCGCCTCATCATAGAGCTTCCGTTGTTTTCAATCAAATACGCGCATCGTCAAAAATATTGCACAGTCCAGTATGTCGTGCAGGTGCTTTTGCTACTGTGACTGTTCCTGTACTGTCTGGAAGGTCACTCCAGACTTCGTTCGCAAACATACACACAGTTATCTTGAGCGCTACCTGCCGACAGAACGTCGCCTTCGAATGGATTGCAGCATTTCAGTTGAAGGTATAGCGCCGGTAAGTACACATTATAGACGTCTGTGACCAGTAGAGTGAATATGCATCATGTCACAAAGGATAATCGCGACCAGTGTGTGGGCAGAACATCGTACTCGAGCGGGTTGCAGCACTTAAGTTGAAATTAAATCACCAGTAGGTACGCATTATAGACGTCTCTGGAACAATAGTGTAAACATCCATTATGCCACGAAGCACAATCGAGGCCAATGATTATTTCTGCATCATGAAGATACTCGCAGAAGGCATGTCAGATTAGGAAGTTACTCGAAGTGTGTACCGGAGCCAATGAGATGTGGTGCAATCACGGGATAGGTTCCAGTTGGTAGGTAGTACTAAGGACTTTCACCGCACAGGGGGACAACATTCCACGGGTGTACAGGATGGTAGATTTGTGTGACTTTTGAGTTAAAGAAACTGTAGGCCAAGTGCTCCAGAACTGAATTTGGCCTTAGAAGAAGTTACAGGGCGTCATGTATTGCATTAAACTGTTAGAAGAGGACTGAATGATGCAAATCTCACGTCAAGTGGTTTACTGCCCACGAGCTTTCGCCAGAGATCTCCTCTGCCATTGTGAAGTGGATGACTGTCGTGTGGTTGTCATTGCCGTGCTTGTATAGCCGCGCCGTCGCTCGTGACGTCACTGGTGCTCGGTCCCGCACCATATATCGTAATGTTTTGTCCGTGCGACCGCCGGGCCCTCTTCAACTCCCTCAACACAGGATCCCACGCCGTACTCAGCTGCAGTCCACCGTCTCTATTGAATGTGTTGTCAGAAATTCTAGTCTCAATGTTCTCGTTTATAACGCCATCCCAGAAGCCATTAGTACGTTTAATAATGGACGTCTCATCGAATGCAATTCGGTGTCCGTTTTCCAGAGCATGTTCTGCTACAGCTGACTTTTCGGGATAGCGCAGACGGTAACACCTTTCATGTTCTATGCGGCGCTGTTGAATAGTGCGAACAGTCTGGCTGACATAGAACTGCCCACATCTACACGGTATCTTGTAAATTCCTGGCGTTCTGAGGCCTACATCGTCTGTCACATATTTCATTACTTGCCAGATCTTTTCTGGAAGTCTGAAAATTGTGTCTATTTTACGTCTCTTCAGGAGCCGACTAATCTTTCCTGTTGTCGAACTACAAAACGATAAGAATACAACTTGCTTGGTGTCTTCTTTAGAGGTCTTCTTCCTTTGAGGCTTGGATGACACTGCTTGTGAGATCTGTTGGTTGTTATAACCGTTTTCCTTAAAGACTTTGCCTAAGAGGCTCCGACCGAGCGAGGTGGCACAGTGGTTAGACACTGGACTCGCATTCGGGAGGAAGACGGTTAAATCCCGCGTCCGGCCATCCTGATTTAGGTTTTCCGTGATTTTCCTAAATCACTCCAGGCTCTCCTCCTCCAGGCTGGTTCCTCTGAAAGGGCACGGCCGACTTCCTTCCCCATCCTTCCCTAACCCGATGAGATCGATGACCTCGCTGTCTCGTCTCCTTTCCCAAACAAAAAAAAGAAAAAAAAAATCAAATGGCTCTGAGCACTATGGGACTCAACTTCTGAGGTCATCAGTCCCCTAGGATTTAGAACTACTTAAACCCAACTAACTTAAGGACATCACACACATCCATGCTCAAGGCAGGATTCGAACCTGCGATCGTAGCGGTCGCGTGTTTGCAGACTGAAGTGCCTAGAACCGCACGGCCACCACAGCCGGCCTTCCCCAACCCCCCCCCCCCCACTCCCTCCCTCCCCCCCCACGAGGCCTAATTCTCTCGGCAAGTTTTCAGCGTCTGAGATGGTTTCAGCTCGATATACTAAGGTCCACAGAACTGACTGTTTCTGTGCTGGGTGATGGAAGCTGGTGGCGTGCAGATACCAATCCGTGTGGGTGGGCTTGCGGTAAACGTTATGAGCTGGAGACCATTGGGCTTACGGCAGACAAGCACGTCCAAGAACGGCAGGGAGCCCTCGGTTAGGTATATAGTCATTTATTTATCGAATTCCATTCAATAACACCTTTTGAATCGCAAGAATGTACATATAGAAAGTTTTCTGAACTACTACTTATCAACACATTAACAAAGCTCTCCAGAATTATACAATACAAATATCAATAACTGTAGGTAATGTCAAGGCCGGTTATATAGTTTATCTGGAAGTCTTCTAAAGCACCCTAGGCAGTTGCCAGACATGTTGATTCCCATTAGCAACTGTCCTCAGCATCACAGTCTAAAATGGTGATGAATATTTGCCCTATTTGTAGAGAATATCTGCACATCTTCCATGACTCATTCGAACGAGATGCACAGTGGTTCAGAATACCCAAAACCGCTCAAATCCAAGGGATTTATCTAGGATGCAGGGCGATGTCTGGCTTGGGGAGGATAGTTTTGTAGGCAACGGCGTTTTCGTTCATCTATGGCATTGAATTCATCTTCAGCAGGAATGCTGGGTGTGATACGATTGGGATATCTTGTACTTCATCTTTTTCGCTCCCCAGGGAATGCATCGTTTAATAATGGAATATCGTGGTTGTCAATAATCTACTGGTATATGGTAACGTACACTAATGTCTGATATGAGCAGGTGGTATGTGAGTCCGTATGGGTAACCATTTTGTGTATAGACCCCCTGATGGTGCACATGGATTCTGTAAGTTGTGCATCTACCTTTTTCACATTTGGACTACTGAACCAGACGGACGCACAGTGCGCTGATATTGAGTATACTGAGTGCATTATTCTAAGTGATGGAGCTTTAAGAGTGTCTGATGGCGATCCCCAGCTAGTGCCAGAGACATTGTGGAGGATGTTGTTTCTGCTTCTGAGCTTAGCAGACATTCGCGTCAAGTGTTTCTTAAAGGAAAGTGTCCTGTTTAAAGTTATGCCAAGGTATTTAGGGTGCGTGTTACGACAAACTCTGAATCACAAAAAATAGAAATCAAGGGCTTTGTGTGTCAATCTGTTGGACAGATGGAAACGTGCTATTTCTCTTTTATTTTAGATGGGTTGTAGCCTCTAGTAAGGTAAATGGAACCACAGCATTCTTGTGAATCTCGAGTAATATGGCCAAAATCGTACTCCGCTATGTCTAAGAACTTGGTATAGTCACTAAAACACGAAGTCCACTTACAAACATGATACAGAAAATCTGATGATAACTCTGAAATTTCAATAAAGAAGCGAATTCTATAAAATCATCACCATATTCATATAATACATATTAACGAAGTGTGTAAATGCAAAACTGTTCATAAAAACGAAAGTAGCAAAAGCTGCAGCCTCTAAATGTGTGTACGACACGCCAATGGATAGGTTCTGAACTCAGCTATAAAATCAAATTGATATTAATATTGAGCAGATGCACAATTTTTATGAATATCTTATTTAATGTTTATTAATATAGCGCTAAAACTAAGTTCTTCACAGATAGACTATGGAATAACATAGGCATGAAATACTTGCCTGATTATTCTAAGCTGATTAAGTTGTTTAATAAGAAAGTTAACTATGAAATTTTTGTGAGATGGATGTTTGAGCAGCGTGGTACAACAGCGGCAAGCTAAATAAAGTTATGATTTCGACTAGGTCTTGTTCCGTTTTGTGATGTATGAAATATAAATCATAGTTTCTTATTCTGAGAATTTTAATGTGTAATGAAGTAATATGTTTATTGAAGTTTTCTAAGAATTTGTATTTTATAGGATTGAAATACATAAGGGTTGTGAAATACGTACCCATTCGAATGGCAGCGTACTTCCAAGATTCTTACTTTTTGGTGGTAGGTCACCTGGCAAAAGTTTTGCATAGGGTAGTAGAAGATGATTTGGGGCTTTTGATGTGCGTGTCTGGCTGGGTAGGGTCGCTGGTATGATTTGAGTGATCAAAGAGCCGATGTGTTTAAGTGATGGTTTGGGACTTAGTAATTTTTCAGTGTGACATCTTGGGACTTAGAAAATTCTTGCACAGTGGGTTGAAGTGGAAGTGACTAAACTTTGCTAAAGTAAATTGGTTGTTGTCTTTCATTTTAAATGAACTTGTTGAACTTTAGGAATTTTAACAGGTGGAGTGATTTGGTTTCACTGCACAATGCCTTTGACTTACATTCTTCATTGCCTGCGAACGCTCAGTTTCCTCAGCTTGATCATTTGTTTCATCACTTATTGTATCACTATGTTTAAATATTAGGATGTATCGGGCCACTGTTCGAAGTAATTTGCGTTTGATCTAAACACAAGATTTTGAACTTTAATCGTGTAGTTACGCCACACCATTGTCCTGTTGGATTATTCCTTTATTATCTCCTTTATTTACTAATTAATTCAGTTACCTGTGTGGTAATGAAATTTTCACTGATTGCTCCCTAAATAGGCTATATGATTAATCAATAGTTCCCTTAAAGCAACAGTGCACAACAAAATTCCTAAATTGGAGACAAGCCATGTACAATTTAAGGTCGTGCAATCACCTTTGATGGTTGCGTAGCTACAAACTGATCTCAACTAAAGACTGATTTCAAAATAAATATGACTTACCATAAACGCCAATTGTTTGATTTCATCCAGCATTCAGCGGTCTAATAGCAGGGGATTCCTATTTGGAAAAAATGGCATGGGAATAGCAGTTCCATCTCATATCTTGCAAACAATGGAAATATTTCGGAAAGTGTCGCCGGAACCGGGAGACAGGAACTACTCTTTACTTACTTTTGGTACAAAGGAGCACCTTACACTAAACAAAATTAAGAAAAGAAATTTGCTGTGAGTGTGTGTGTGTGTGTGTGTGTGTGTGTGTGTGTGTGTGTGTGTGTGTATGATGTACACTATATGAATGTGTGTGTCGTGATCGTAATAAATGAGGGAAGTAATTGTTGCCGCTATTAACGGTGATGAAACCAATAATATCTGCTCTAACCTATTTCACTAGACAGCAATTCACATAAAATTTTGTCATAAAACTTAACGCCAAAGTGAATATGAAATGGTCTACATGTATAAAGTAATAAACGCTGAACAAATCTTAGAAATACTTTTGTCCATACAAGACTGTAGAAAGATTTTTAGAAAAATACATTTTAATCTAGCTGTATAGTGCTTCAAATTATTGACTGTACTAATGTACCGTCAATATCTATCGGAATGCCAATCTTCTACGTGATCATTACGTCCGTTACGTTGGCCGTTGTTATTAATAGATTAGTAGGTCGATGCGCAACCATATGCAGCTGTACCGCAAGCGACACGGACAGATTCACGTGCTGGCTAATGTCTCGTTATGGGCTAACGACGTGTGGCTACATGCTTAGTGTAGCACACGACTTCGTGATCAATAGCTCTGGCCGTGTTTATCGCCGCTTGCAGTGCACTCCTTTGCCAACGAAACTACTCACAAGCTTAGATTTCATTGCATTTTCGCGAAATCATTTAACGTCGATGTGGGTACGCATCCATACCCAGCAAGCAGGAAACTTGCTGTCGATGATTTACCAGAAATATTCCAAATTAATTCTGGGACAGCGACCGTAAAAAACGCTGTTAATTACCTGCCTTGGATCTAACAACACAGAGGAAGATAACGTTTGATATTACAAAATAAACACAGACGTTTTATGCATTCAACGGAATTCATAAGTCATCAAGTGATCTACCGTCAACGAACTGCTTTCACCAAAATACACTTCTTCTAATATGTCTGTCTCGTTCATACTGCTTAATTAAGTCATCATATACATGTATTATATTTGACTTACGACAGTGAAAATCAGATCTTATACCATAACTTTTACAAATTTGGAATTTAATTTACATAGTGTCATGTTTGGTAGCAACCGTGTATAACCTGAGGATAATTTGATGCCGGCAGCGGTGGCCGTGCGGTTCTAGGCGCTTCAGTCCGGAACCGTGAGACAGCTACGGTCGCAGGTTCGAATCATGCCTTGGGCATGGATGTGTGTGATGTCCTTAGGTTAGTTAGGTTTAAGTAGTTCTAAGTTCTAGGGGACTAATGACCTCAGCTGTTAAGTCCCATAGTGCTCAGAGCCATTTGAACCATTTGATAATCTGATGTAAAGGTGTATGTGTGACCTAGCGCACCACTCCCTCGATTGCTGCTACGAATTCCAGTCATATTATTCTGTTGTATGATTTCGACAGTTGAAATTGCCTATGGTGTAAATATTTATGCACATAATTATACTTTGGGCTTATAGCGAGAGAAAAGAAGGACGATTTCTTGAACGTGCTGAAATTGAGGGCACTTAAGAACATATTCAGATGTTAATTTAGGAATAAAGGTTTAGATTGCAAACAATACAAAAAAAAAATGCCGTCAGCCATGCCTAGCAAGCAGGAATCTGGCTGTCGACGGTTTGCAAGAGAGATTCCAGATTACTTTTAGGACGCTGACCTTAAAATACAATGTTCACTACCTTCATTGGTTCTAAGAAAAGGGAGGAATTATGGAGTTTAATGTGACAAAGATGACACAGACCCTCTTCCAATACAACTGAATTCACAGGTCAACAAGCAAACTGCAATCACTAAATTGTTGAAATTGTTGTTACCAACTATCACTATATCAAACATGGCAGTCACCTTCGTACTGCTTAATTAAATCATCACATATAAGAGTCCTATTTCACATGCGAAAATGAAAATCAGACCTTATTCCATAAATATTTATTCTCTGCAGACACACCAAAACCAGTACCTGCAAATAAATTTTGTACCGGCTATTAAATATCTGCTTCTGTTGTACGCACTGAGGAATTAACCTGCACTTGAGGACGAAGTTGCCGGCCGGTGTGGCCGAGCGGTTCTGGGTGCTTCAGTCTGGAACCGCGCGACCGCTACGAAGGCAGGTTCGAATCCTGCCTCGGGCATGGATGTGTGTGATGTCCTTAGGTTAGTTAGGTTTCAGTAGTTCTATGTTCTAGGAGACTGATGATCTCAGACGTTAAGTCCCATAGTGCTCAGAGCCATTTGAACCATTTTTGAGGACGAAGTTGGTAGAATTGTGGATTTTAGTAGACGAAAAATTACTTCTGCGGCGTAGCATTCTACAGTATACAAAAACGTAGTTTACACCTTTTTTACCCAAAAATCTGAAGACAGATTATGAGTTTAGATAAACATCGTGAGTAGATAAAATAGGAATAAAATAGGATTTATAAGGACCTATCGCCAGAATAGTATAATGGGAGAAAATATAAAACCTTAAGCAGCTAAGAGGAGCATTAGGCAAATAACACAAGTATATTTCCTAGGTAGGGCATACACATAGGAAAAATTCCGTGATGAATAAGAAAGATATCAACAACTCATAAAAAATTTTTGTTCCAAGACGCGAGCGCTTTCGCAAACTTTATTTGCATGAACAGTCACTCATAGTCAATCCAAAGAAGCGATCTGTTTAAAAGCCATTCTCCAACATTCTCATCAAGGTATTTAAAATTCCAAATTCTAAAATGTGCTAACGTCAGTAAATACACTCCTGGAAATTGAAATAAGAACACCGTGAATTCATTGTCCCAGGAAGGGGAAACTTTATTGACACATTCCTGGGGTCAGATACATCACATGATCACACTGACAGAACCACAGGCACATAGACACAGGCAACAGAGCATGCACAATGTCGGCACTAGTACAGTGTATATCCACCTTTCGCAGCAATGCAGGCTGCTATTCTCCCATGGAGACGATCGTAGAGATGCTGGATGTAGTCCTGTGGAACGGCTTGCCATGCCATTTCCACCTGGCGCCTCAGTTGGACCAGCGTTCGTGCTGGACGTGCAGACCGCGTGAGACGACGCTTCATCCAGTCCCAAACATGCTCAATGGGGGACAGATCCGGAGATCTTGCTGGCCAGGGTAGTTGACTTACACCTTCTAGAGCACGTTGGGTGGCACAGGATACATGCGGAAGTGCATTGTCCTGTTGGAACAGCAAGTTCCCTTGCCGGTCTAGGAATGGTAGAACGATGGGTTCGATGACGGTTTCGATGTACCGTGCACTATTCAGTGTCCCCTCGACGATCACCAGTGGTGTACGGCCAGTGTAGGAGATCGCTCCCCACACCATGATGCCGGGTGTTGGCCCTGTGTGCCTCGGTCGTATGCAGTCCTGATTGTGGCGCTCACCTGCACGGCGCCAAACACGCATACGACCATCATTGGCACCAAGGGAGAAGCGACTCTCATCGCTGAAGACGACACGTCTCCATTCGTCCCTCTATTCACGCCTGTCGCGACACCACTGGAGGCGGGCTGCACGATGTTGGGGCGTGAGCGGAAGACGGCCTAACGGTGTGCGAGACCGTAGCCCAGCCTCATGGAGACGGTTGCGAATGGTCCTCGCCGATACCCCAGGAGCAACAGTGTCCCTAATTTGCTGGGAAGTGGCGGTGCGGTCCCCTACGGCACTGCGTAGGATCCTACGGTCTTGGCGTGCATCCGTGTGTCGCTGCGGTCCGGTCCCAGGTCGACGGGCACGTGCACCATCCGCCGACCACTGGCGACAACATCGATGTACTGTGGAGACCTCACGCCCCACGTGTTGAGCAATTCGGCGGTACGTCCACCCGGCCTCCCGCATGCCCACTATACGCCCTCGCTCAAAGTCCGTCAACTGCACATACGGTTCATGTCCACGCTGTCGCGGCATGCTACCAGTGTTAAAGACTGCGATGGAGCACCGTATGCCACGGCAAACTGGCTGACACTGACGGCAGCGGTGCACAAATGCTGCGCAGCTAGCGCCATTCGACGGCCAACACCGCGGTTCCTGGTGTGTCCGCTGTGCCGTGCGTGTGATCATTGCTTGTACAGCCCTCTCGCAGTGTCCGGAGCAAGTATGGTGGGTCTGACACACCGGTGTCAATGTGTTCTTTTTTCCATTTCCAGGAGTGTATAAAACGGGGCTACGGTCATCCAGAAACCTAAAGCGCAGACAGCCTGGGGAGGTGTCAGTATTAAATACAGCTTTTAAGTACAGCTTTTTTGACTATAAACACCTGATGAAACCGGTCGCGTCTTGGAATAAAGATTTTCAACAGTCGAAGTGCTCCTTCGTATTCAACATGGAATAAGAGAAATGACAGATGAAATCTTTTCGGATTATTAGCCAACTCATGGCGTCATATTGTCGCAACGTTTCGACGACTTCCCCACACATCATCTTCAAAAATATGGCTCTGAGCATAATGGGACTTAACTTCTGAGGTCATCAGTCCCCTAGAACTTAGAACTACTTAAACCTAACTAACCTAAGGACATCACACACATCCATGCCCGAGGCAGGATTGGAACCTTCAATCGTAACGGTCGTGTGGTTCCAGACTATAGCGCCTAGAACCGCTAGGCCACTCCGGCCTGCTCATCATCTGCAGGGGAATGCAATTTTTCTCATGATAACGCATTAAAAAGTCCTCGAAACGTTGCGGCAAAATGGACGTCATGACTCGACCGATAACCCGAGAAGATTTTATTAATGAAATTGCCTGAGAAATCAATCATTGCTATGTAACATACCCTAAAACATGCTGATATTCATTGAGGTTACAAAAGTTATGTGATACCTCCTAATATCGTGTCTGACCTCCTTTTGCCCAGAGTAGTGCAGCAATCTTATGTCGCCTGGACCCAATAAGTCATTAGAAGTCCCTCACAGAATTATTGCGCCTTGCTGTCTCTATAGCCGTCCATACTTTCGAAATTGTTGCCGGTGCAGGCTTTTGTGCAAGAACTGAATCCTCCATTATGTTCTGTAAAGGTTCTATGTGATTAATGTTGGGAGACCTGGGAAGACGGATTTTTCGCTTGTACTGTACAGAATGTTCTTGAAACCAAGCCCGAACAGTTGAGGCCCTCTGACAGGAGCCATTTCATCCATTAACATTCCATCGTGGTTGTGATGAAGTCCATGAAAGACTGCAAATGGTTTCCAAGTAAACGAACATAACCATTTGCAGTTAATTACCGCTTCAGATGGATGACTTGACGCAGTCTATTCCATGAAAGCACAGCTCACATCATTATGGAGCTACCATCAACATGCACAGTGCCTTGTTGACCACTTGGGGCCATGGCTTCATAGGATCTGGGTCGCTATCGAACCCTACTATCAACTCTTACCAACTAAAATCATTACTCATTTGACCAAGCCACGATATTCCAGTCGTCTGGGTTCCAACCGATCTGGTCATAAGCCCAGGATAGGCGCTGCAGAAGATATCGTGCTCTTCGAAACGCATTATTGTCGGTCGTCTGCTGCTGTTGCCTTTTAACCGCTCTGTCCTAATCGATACGTTCATCGTACGTCCCACTTTAATTTCCGTAGTTATTTGACGAAGTTTTGCTCGTCTCTTAGCACTGACTACACAACTGCCACTGTTCCCGGTTGATTAGTGAAGACCGTGGGTCACTACTTTGTCCCTGCCGACCGTAGTTATTTCAGAATTCATTTCACATGAATCACCTGAGCAAAAATGACAACTCCGCCAATGCAACGCCCTTTTATAGCTTGTATGCGCAATAGTACCGCCATCGGTACATGCGTCTGTCGCTGTCGCGTGACTTCTGTCACCTCAGTGCATATCTTCCGTTACGGGGAGAATTACATCTGCACTGTTAGACATGACACCGAAGTGGTCAGTTGTTCTCAGTATAACGAGGTCCTCAGCTCGCGGTCTTGTGGTTGGGGTCCCTGCCTTTATATCACAGGGTCCCGGTTTCGATTCCCTGTCGTGTTAGAGATTTTCTTCTCCTGGGGTCAGATTGTTTGTGTTGTCCTCATCAAATCATTTCTCCAGCACAAAAAAGCGCAAGGCCCCAAAGTGGCGCTAAGGAAAGAAAGTTTCACCACGTGGAACGTTATCGATTCTACTTTCGTCGTGTGCTTATCATTAGCGCAGCCGCGGCGCCGGCCAACGCGGGAATGCCACTGGCAAAGCGTACGAGTAGTGAAGACTTGAGTGAGCATGGGTAGGAGAGTTGTTGTTCCGTGAAGTGTTTATTACCAGTCTGTCTCAGTTGCAAACACATATTTTTAGCGACTAGTTTCGTACTAACAGGTTCATAACCAAGAGTTTGATACTGAATTGCTCAGAGCCACATACTGACTGCGACCGTAATCTGTGAAAATTTTATAAAGCATGTATTGCTATTTTGATCTTCGTTATTAAGATCAGTCGCTTCCAGTGCAGACTCAGTACACCAGGCTTCAATGAACTAGCTGGCTTCTAACCTAGTTTAGAACATAGTTGCCCAACATATGTACTGGAACTATGACAGATTGGTAATAAACTTTTCATGCAATATTAATCAGGTTTCTCCTGTGCCAGCAAAATGTTGAAAATGAATAAAGGTTGATGTTCCTGTGTAAGCGAAGTGTTGAAGCTACGAGGACGCTACCGGTACCGGTAGGGAAGGTGCCACACTTTTGTAGAAGGTTGGGAACAGGAGCTGTTCGGCATCAAAGCAGTTATGCCATGTAGTTACATGTACCGGAGTTGGGTTTATTATTTTACTAGCGGAGTAACCACTTCATTTTGGGTGAGAACTTTTTTTAATTTGACCTGTGGTTAGGAACTGCCAAATCTTCGTCATTTCTTGAATTTGTGTTGACTCTGTGTGGCCTGAAGGTACCCTTACAACTAGCTCGTCAGCGCGATATTTCTGTTTACTTAGTAATTCTGCTGTACCTCATTTGTGTTTGTTCGCTGTTGTGTGTCTTGACTAAATTGTCTGGCAAGTCATACGGCAGTTGCGACTTATGTATTCTGGTGAATTTCGGAGTTGAACAGCGAGCGGCTGGGTACCTGTGTTTTTCTTGTGTATTAACTGGCTTCATGTGTCGTAGCTATTTTACTTTTTGCAGCTCATATGTGCGTGAGGTTGGCGTCTTCTGTTTGAAGAGCGTGACCTACGTACCTTACTGGCTGTAGAATTTCGAGAAACTGTACTGAGTAATGGTGGCCACAGTAAACTAATTATTTTCTGTTGGAAATTACATTGCTGCTTATTACATTGTTGCTTAGTAGCTGGTCGCTCGAAACTAAGGGTCTTCGTACTTACTATTTCATTCCGACAAACTTGTATCACAGGCTGTGATTTTCGTCGTGCATTAATCAACGACAATATTATTGCACCTTGGAGTGAGCCGTCTTCGGTCGACTTATCATGAGTTTTAATTGTGATATTTCACGAAGGCACGGTGAGCAACTTGATGATATACACACAATTGTCTCGAAATCATTCGCTCTGCCATGCGTTCTCCTCAGTCGCCACTGTATTTGTTTACCGTAAAGTCGCCGCATGTTTCTGACAACGGTCACGGGAGGCCAAGTGCACATCGTGATCGGGAAATAACTTGATTTTTACTATGTTTCAGTTTGTTCAAAAATGTGTGTGAAATCTTATGGGACTAAACCGCTAAGGTCATCAGTCCCTACGCTTACACACTACTTAACCTAAATTATCCTAAGGACAAAAGAAAAAAGTTGCCGAGCGAGTTAACATTGTGTTACTCTTGTTATTAATCTGTTTCGGAACACGGCTTACTGTACAGAGGTCAGTACGTCACTCAGTCTGGAAAGGAGGGAAGGAAGATTAGGTTTAACGTCTTCTCGGCAACGAGGTCATTAGAGGCTGCGCAAAAGCTCGGAATGTGTCAAAGATAGTTACGGAAATCGGACGCGCAATATCAAAGGAACCATCCAATCATTTGCCTGGAGCGATTTTTGGGAAATCACGGAAAACCTATACCTGGACGGCCGGACGCGGGTTCAAATCGTCGTCCTCCCGTGCTAACACTGATTGGATATAAATTTGCCGCTTACCTTAAACTTGTATTCATTTTTCGGTACATTAACGACGCTGTGTTGTTTTGGAGCTTGGTATACTGCCGTTACTAGATTGCTGTTAGCGTATCTCGAATTTTCTGTGTATGTGCATTGATGTATAGTTCTTGATTAGCGCTCCAAATGTTGTTGTTTTGCGCACTGTCTATTAGGGATTAGTCTCGGAGCCTGTATGAAGTCTTTGAGCATTTTCTTGTTTCTGAAGTCCCGTGAAGTCATTCTAATTACGCTTTACGCATATAGTCAACAATACTTTCTTATAAGCACCTTGGTGAATGGACACTCGATCATCTATTTTGTTAGCTCGAGGCTTGTGCTGGTCAAATAATTGCTTTAAAGGTTATCTTACTGAAATTATTGTTAGGCACTAAGGACCAGAGTCAAATAAACGATGTTATAATTTACTCTTACTGGTTACTAGTTAAGCTGTCACCAACCTGGTGTCATTATTATTGAACTCTGTGTTGGTTATATTGACACTTGTCGCTTTGTGTTTCAGATTAGAAATACTTGGAGTATGTATGAGAAGCCCTTGACTCCCGCAATGGGACTGTTCCTATTTGTTGTACGTTCTATGGTAATTATTGCTGTTTGGATTTTGGTATTTGATAATTGTATCAATATTTGGACAGCCGTTAATCATTAAATTGCAGTTCCACCACTTCAATTTTTGTATTTCAAACATCTAATTATTAACTTATTTTTAGCCTTAAACCGTTTATTTCGTTACCATCACCTTACCGCTCCAAACCAAGCTCCCAACCACACTAAGTTGTTAAAGAAATTGCTTCTTGTTGGTTTTTTGTTTAAGTCACACAAGTTACGTATATCGATATGTTAGTTTCGCGTAATGTGGTCG
Source organism: Schistocerca piceifrons (assembly GCF_021461385.2). Lineage (NCBI taxonomy): Eukaryota > Metazoa > Arthropoda > Insecta > Orthoptera > Acrididae > Schistocerca > Schistocerca piceifrons. The sequence continues at coordinate 170,213,766 of NC_060139.1, forward strand.
GGGATAACTTTCTATCACTCATTCATTGACTATACGACAAGGTTCAGAACATGTTCCCGAAATGTCAAATGTTACCCATGCCTCAACCGAGAAAGTAACATGTACCAAACGTGTACCAAAAAAAATTCTGAGCCACTGTCAGCTTCACGAAACTGACCTCCGTAGAGACCTACTCACATAAATCTTTATAAAAATGAGAATATTGGTTAGGTCTTATAAGTGGCGGTGAGTTTTTGTAGTGTGGATTTAAGTTTCGTCTCATTGTAGGCTATACCGCGTGGAGAATGTTTCGTGTTATACCTTGGTTTGTAAGCTCTTCTTATCCTAATTTTATAGCCATTGGGGGAAATATGTAGATGAAGGCATTTTATTTTACTGCCCTCTGTGTATAAGACAGTCATTTCGCAAACTGGTTAGTAATTTAAAGTAAACTAATTTCGTTGACCTTAGCGAAATATTGAAATAATTAGGCTGGAAAAAAACACTTTATGTCTTGGATTGACTAAGCGTTTTCTATGTAAGCAGAATAAACGTACCACACACACACACACACACACACACACACACACACTCTTATCTGCTATTTGTAAACATTAATATTATTTTAAGCAGATGCCTAGAGTACCTAGACTGCCTCCATTCTTTGTTTAGGGCAGCCAAAGTAAATGTGCTTTAGTTCACGTATCTCCTTACATCGTATTGTATTAATGCTATAATGAGTATAGACCGTAATATAGAGATGCGGTTTGAGGCGGTCGTGTTTGAGTTTCACTCATGTTATGGTGATTACGTACCAGCCTCTTGTACGCATTATCAGAGGAGCTACGTTTTCATATTCAACGACTCACCGTAACATTGTGTCTTCTGTGTACTGAGCGAATTTGTCTCAATCATATGTTCTTGTGTTAATAGTCAGTTTCAGTTTTTTAAACAAAATTTATCCACCAAATACCAACTACATTTTTTGAACAATATTTGAAGTTTGGTTTCGGAATTTCCACTATCCGAGAGTTATCTTTATATTTGTTTAGCAGCCACAAGTCACCTACAACCTTTCCTTATATGACATGTTTCTCTCGTCAGAAGGTATCTTCAGAAATCTAGTAGCCATCGACCACAAGTAAAGTGTGTCAGGCTGGGTAAAGCGCAGACGTAGGACATAGGGATTTAATTCGAGAAATCTATCAATAAATCCACAAAAGATTTTTGAGATAAAATAATAACACAAACGATCGAGACATTGAAACCAATCCGGTCTGCGGATATCACATGAAGATGGTGGCAAGATATTGTCGGGACATTCTGTTGCTTCAGCGACCGCAGCAAGCTGGCCACCCGAGAGCCTTACAGACAACATGAATGAAGATGCAGAAAGCGTATTGCAAAAACCTTACCTTATATGCACCAGTGATGTCACTGACTGTAACAGCAATCGCTTCGGGAGGACAACAGTTCAAATCTCGTCCGACAATCCAGATTTAGGTTCCCCATGATTTCCCTAAATTCCTCCAGGAAAATGCTGAGATAGTAGTCTTGAAAAGGGAACGGCCGATTTCCTACCCCATCCTTCCATAATCCGAGCTTGTGTTCCGTCTCTAATGACATTGTAGACGAGCGGTAAACTCTAACTCTTCCTCCAACAGTAACAACACTAGCCCGGGTTTCCCGACGGATTGGTGTTTACGCATGTCTCATAATCTCATACTTCAAACAGAACTTTGAACACTTGTATTCAGGGCAAAAAATTACAACGAGATACACAGGCCGGAGTACGCCAGTTTAGCGTCTTGGGTCGCCACTGTTTAATCTCTAAGTTAACTATATCCCAAAGACACTTTAAACGATGGTGGCCATCTGATTACACAAACACTGCGCCACGGGACTGGAAGTCATCAAACGCTAACTCATTACTGCAAAGGACACTCAGACCAGTCAAGCCTTGGCAGGAGAAATGGTGCGAGAGGCAGTTCTGTTCACATGAACACGAAAACCGGTATTTGTTCGGTAGCAGGAGAAGGTGAGGGGAGGGGGGAGGGAACAGTACACGCAATACGTCACCAATAAAGCACACGTGAGGCTCAAAGATTGTCCAATGCTTCACAGCGAAAGTGTACTAGACTAGAGGGTTCGAGGTACATTTACATGACTATTATTCGACCGCTGATGACATATTCAGTTACGGCTTAGGGATACGTAGTTTGGGGATGCGCAGCTTCAACTCATATGCGCTTCCCTATAGGTAGTACAGACCAGGTTCGACGAATCGTAAGCATTGCTTCACGACAGAAATATCTCGTGGACATGCACGATGGGTTCCATCTGGTTACCCTCGTAGGGGTATTCCAGTAACTCGGCATACGACTGTACAAGATCTCAAAAAATTGGAATAACCTCTTAGTTCCAAGTCCAGGGATCTACAACAAAACCAAAGGTGGAAACATGATCGTCCGAAGACTGTTTCCTTACGAATACTTGACCAGCTATGGTACAGTCAAAGTAAGTACACGGACAAAACGATACCGGACTGACACTGTGTTTCGACAAATCTGACTAGAATTGCCCGCTACGCTCGTATTTCACACGGCTGCGACGGATAGGTTGAACACACAAGAACGCACATAACGTTCTCCGCTGAGCGGGCGATTTCGTGACCAAATTGACCTCTGTGATGACGACCATGGCATGTTACAGAAGAGGACACTGCAATCGGCCGAGGACATATTGTCGTTCCCCAGAAACAACACTGACCCGACAATCCTACCATAACCTTACACCCGTGCATAAACTGTCACTACTGGCAACTTAATTCTGCCAGTTGCCCTTCTATCCGTCCAGTATGTCACGGAGATTTCCTATGAAACAGAGCTTACTGTGGCACTTTTTCCACCTTGCCCCAAACCTCTGCCTTTCAAAATCTGTCTCCTAGATGCGACCATGTTAAAGAGTGTATACACTAAGACGTATGGACGACATCACACACTCACATCCTGTGAACCCCAGTAGAAAACAAATCCTTTCGCAGAGGTGACAGTAGAATTTTTTGTGACGGACAACATGCAAATGGGGCGCGGATTGATTTGAAAAATAAGTTAGCATTCGCCAATTGATAAAGGGCTGTGAACACTCGTCAGAAATTACGTGGTTATTTCACTCCTTGACGCGACTGGAAGCTCGAGTGAATCTTATTAGTAAACCTTATTAGTATACAGGGTGTCCCAGCTATCTTGAAAATGTGTGTGAAATCTTATGGGACTCAACTGCTAAGGTCATCAGTCCCTAAGCCTACACACTGCTTAACCTAAAGTATTCTAAGGACAAACACACACACACACACACACACACACACACACACACACACACACACACACACACACACACACACACCTATGCCCGAGGGAGGACTCGAACCTCCGCCGGGACCAGCCGCACAGTCCATGACTGCAGCGCCTTAGACCGCTCGGCTAACCCCGCGCGGCCCAGCTATCTTGTCCACCCAAAATATCTCTGGAACAATAACAGCTATTGGAAAACGACTTTCACCGGTATCAATGTAGGGCTGGGGCCCATGAATGTCCATATTTGGAAACATTCTAAAACGAAAGCATATGTGTTTTTTAACACAAACTTTTGTTTTTTTAAATGGACCTCCTATACTTTTTCTTCGGCAATCCATAGCATGACAAAGCACATACACAATGGCGTTGATTGCATTGCAATATTCCCATTACATCCCGAGATATTGAGACGCGAAGCTGACGCTTGAAACACCCGACATGCGCTGCTAGCGCACGTCCTGAGGCTCAGGCGTGAACCCCATGCTGCCCGTAATCGCGATGTGATTGACATGTGTAAGTGTAGTTGCAGGATGTAGAGTACTATATGTAGTTTCTGATAGCCACGCGAAGCAGTAGAGATACATACACAGGCCTTTAGGGATATACACACAAATATTGATACCCTAATATGTATCTACTCCAATGTCGTTCTCTGCGTCTAACGGTCTACCTTCAGGCACATCACATAATTTACTACCAGATATTTTCTTCATAGTCGTAACTTCGGCGTGAAGTGGACTACGCCTGTCAGTAAAGATTATCAGTTTTGTGTCTATGCATCGACTCTGCAGCGCTTGATCTACTACCTTGTGGAAAATAAACATGAATGGCTTGTAAGTTGTAACATAGTCGCGAAAAATTTTTCCAGTGATCCAAGTATGTATTTGCTTCAGGAAGTTTATTTGTAACCAAGTTATTAATTACGGTCGGTAATGACCGTCTACATACCTTGCGAATATCAGAACATACAGGCAATATAATGTACAAAAACCCCTAATTATACAAATGTAGAGCAGAAAACAACTTCAAAACTGTACAACATATCCACATCTTAGTAAAATCGTGGTGCATTACACACAACACGCTGTTATACGTGTGGACGGTGCATTGAAAATCATTAGCCATTTCGGCTTCGTCAAACAAATAAAATTATGTGTAAAACATTCTCGGTTTTCTTGTTGTGTCATTTCGGGATATAATCTCAAGCTTTCGACGATAGCCTCCATCGTCAGGAGCAACTGACGATGACGATGGAGGCTTTCATCGAAAGCTTGAGATTTTATCAGGAATTGACGCGGCAAGGAAACCGAGAATGTTTTGTATATAAGTGCCGTAGCGAAAGACTTCGCAAATAAAATTATGATATGTGAAAGTTACCACGTGAATAGAGACACAATTGTAATGTCATGCAGCGGCGAGAAACGCGCCTCCATCCAAGACTGCTACATATCGCTGCTGCATGTCAGTTACATAATATCGAAGAAGTTCATTCTATAAAAGGAAATGTAGACGATAAATCAGAAATGAATGTTCTTACGAGGCATATAATAAATGTAATGGGAAAGCAGGCTGTATTAAAACAAATTCCTGTGGTAGTAAAATTACATAATCTCTTTACACAATGGGAACAACTTAGATACAGACACATAAGAGCTCACTAGTGAAAACGTTAGCAAACGTGGACAGTGCGCTCACGCAACATCCCCGCCAGACGGGAGCTCACAATAAACCACAGGCTCAAAAATAAAACGGAATAGAAATGTCAATGGACGCTACGGCATCGCGACTACACGTCATCCATATTGATACTTTATAACTATGGTTGTTGTGAGGATGAGATGTGGCAGTGATGCTGTGGCGTCCATTGAAATCTTTATTCAATTTCAATGTTGTGTCTATTGTTTATTGCGAGTTCCCGTCTGTGCGGGATTGTCCACATTTGTTAATGTTTTCGCTAGTGATCTGTAATTCTATCTGTTTTTGAAGTGTTTCGATTTTGTAAGCAAACTACATAATCTTCTAATAAATGTATTTGTTTTAACAAAGCTGCCTTTCCCATAAAATTTATTACATGACCTGTAAGCACAATTATCTCTGTTTTATCGTCTACATTTCCTTTTATGAAACGTAATTCTTTAAATTATGTGAACTGGTTTGAGCTGCGACATCTAACGGGCTTGGATGGAGGCAGCATTCTTGCATCAGCTCATCAATATAGCCGTGTCTCTCTTCGTGTGCAACATGTACGCTTCATTGGTACTCTTTACGAATCAAAATTTTATTTGAAACTTCCTGACCGATTAAAATAGTGAGCGAGACCGAGACTAGAACTCGCGACCTTTGCCTTTCGCGGACAAGTGCTCTACCAACTTAGCTACCAAAGCACAAGCACGACTTGCGACCCGTCCTGAGAGCTTCAATTCTGCCAGTATCTCGTCCCCTACCTTCCAAACTTCTCAGAAGCTCTTCTGCGGACCTTGGAGAATTGAAGCTAGGATTCCTAGAAGAAATCATACTGCGGACACTGACTTAACAGATTGTTACGACGGTGTAGTTTCACTATGGAGAGGATGTGTGGGTTTTGAAACTTTCTGACGGATAAAATAGGCACCCGACAGGATCTCGAACCTGGTACTTCTGATTTTCGCGGGCAATTTCTGTGCTGACTGAGCTATCCAAGCACAACTCACGACCTCAAACGGTAGAGCATTGTCTCCATACTCTTTTACAACGATCATTATACTGATGGAAGTTAACATGGGAAGGGAGAGAAAATGGTGAGTCGTGATCCGATAGCTCAGTCGAATGCGCACTTGAAGACGGAAGGCGAGAGTGCAAGGTTCGAGTCCTCTTTCGGAACACAATTTTAATCCGCTAGGATGTTTCAGCTGGTACACTGATCACGTCTGTCTGACAACAATAAATACGTTCCCTTTATATTTTAAGTTTCGCCCATCATGTAGTCAACATTGCCTTCACACTATACAATCTTTTGTCCAGTTCCCTGATATTTTTACTTCGAGACACTTCTTTCGACTCAAATACTTCTTAGTGCAAACGCTGTTGTAAAACAGATAATTCAATGAGACAGAAGATTCATTTTATTACTACAGCTGAGAGATGAGATCTCCACCGGCTAAGATGTAACGACACAGTACTGTCAACACACTCTCTAAACTACGTCATTAAGAGCATCGTCAATTTACGTCCGCTCAGTAAAGTTTTAGATATTCCACACGGCGTCGCATTCTGTAAGAAGGATTGTGCAACGAGGACGCCGAGGGCTCTTCAGCGTTGTCGCCTCACACGAGCGCAGTACTTGGCGATTACGTTGCACAGTCCGAGAAAAACAAAAGGCCAAGAAGAGCGATGAGAGACATAAAATGCCGGCAGGCTGACCTGCGGGGCGCAGCTCCCTCGCGCTTCCCGATCCACTGGAACTGCAGCCACTTCCGGCGACCTGGAAACCTTCCAGAGCAGTACCCGCTACGCTGGATTTATGGCCGTATCATAACAGCGGATATAATACGACTACCCAGTCAAGGAAGCTAGTGGGACGATATGGACGTCAAGCGGGGCGATGTTCTTCTTCCAATATATGCTCGATCCGAACGTGGCTTATAAGCTGTGCCCAGGCGGAAGGCGGTGTTCCAGATAAAACGGAATAAGAGGATCCACCGAGCTGGTGCAGGGACGCAGCTACACTTAGCCGTTATAGCCCCTGTTATTGGTATTGCAGGCGTCTCACATAGGGAAACAATTCCAGTTCATAGAGAAACTTGCATAAATTTCTTTATCTACTGCACGTATTTCACACCGTACGGGTGAACATGAACTGCACTGAAAAAATTTCTGCGGTTGTCCAGCGATATTTTCTTAGTAATCTGGTGTAATGGACCCGTAGTTTCCGATGGATCGCCAGACAGCAATAATGTAAGGGAAGGGAGATTAGGGTTTAACATCCCATCGACATCGGGGTCGTTAGAAACGGATCAGAGCTTCGGTCTGTGTCAAGGATGGGGAAGGAAATGGCTTGTGCCCATCGTTTGTCGGTATCGGTTTACGGAAATCACCGACCACCTAGAGCCAGATGATCAACTGTAAAATAAGAAAAAATTTAAAAACTGTTAAAAAATTTTTTAAACGTACAAAATTTTTCTTTATGTTCTCTCAGTCGTAAGTAACATTGAAAAGCTGTTTTACAAAAGGATGAGCAGTTTCGCTAGCTTAACTACCATCTTCAGATCACATGTGGTGTTATAAATGCACTCGCAGTGTACAAGAGTACATTCCCATGTAAAAAGTGCTGTCGTGCAGCCACATTATCTATGACAGCCATTGAAACAAAAAGCCTGTACAACGTCGTAAAAACAATTAGGCACTGAAATGTCCATGTAGCTATTTCCTTTACAGTCAGTAACTGCAACCAAGGATATGTCATACTGAGTAACGTGTCCATACAGTAGAAGTACATGTGCACTGGGTAACAGAAGATCGCTACCTATTCATACGAGGGCAGTTCAATAAGTAATGCAACACATTTTTTTTCTGAAACTGGGGTTGTTTTATTCAGCATTGAAATACACCAGGTTATTCCCCAATCTTTTAGCTACACAACACTATTTTTCAACGTAATCTCCATTCAATGCTACGGCCTTACGCCACCTTGAAATGAGGGCCTGTATGCCTGCACGGTACCATTCCACTGGTCGATGTCGGAGCCAACGTCGTACTGCATCAATAACTTCTTCATCATCCGCGTAGTGCCTCCCACGGATTGCGTCCTTCATTGGGCCAAACATATGGAAATCCGACGGTGCGAGATCGGGGCTGTAGGGTGCATGAGGAAGAACAGTCCACTGAAGTTTTGTGAGCTCCTCTCGGGTGCGAAGACTTGTGTGAGGTCTTGCGTTGTCATGAAGAAGGAGAAGTTCGTTCAGATTTTTGTGCCTACAAACACGCTGAAGTCGTTTCTTCAATATCTGAAGAGTAGCACAATACACTTCAGAGTTGATCGTTTGACCATGGGGAAGGACATCGAACAGAATAACCCCTTCAGCGTCCCAGAAGACTGTAACCATGACTTTACCGGCTGAGGGTATGGCTTTAAACTTTTTCTTGGTAGGGGAGTGGGTGTGGCGCCACTCCATTGATTGCCGTTTTGTTTCAGGTTCGAAGTGATGAACCCATGTTTCATCGCCTGTAACAATCTTTGACAAGAAATTGTCACCCTCAGCCACATGACGAGCAAGCAATTCCGCACAGATGGTTCTCCTTTGCTCTTTATGGTGTTCGGTTAGACAACGAGGGACCCAGCGGGAACAAACCTTTGAATATCGCAACTGGTGAACAATTGTGACAGCACTACCAACAGAGATGTCAAGTTGAGCACTGAGTTGTTTGATGGTGATCCGTCGATCATCTCGAACGAGTTTGTTCCCACGCTCCGCCATTGCAGGAGTCACAGCTGTTCACGGCCGGCCCGCACGCGGGAGATCAGATAGTCTTGCTTGACCTTGCGGCGATGATGACACACGCTTTGCCCAACGACTCACCGTTCTTTTGTCCACTGCCAGATCACCGTAGACATTCTGCAAGCACCTATGAATATCTGAGATGCCCTGGTTTTCCGCCAAAAGAAACTCGATCACTGCCCGTTGTTTGCAACGCACGTCCGTTACAGACGCCATTTTAACAGCTCCGTACAGCGCTGCCACCTGTCGGAAGTCAATGAAACTATACGAGACGAAGCGGGAATGTTTGAAAATATTCCACAAGAAATTTCCAGTTTTTTCAACCAAAATTGGCCGAGAAAAAAAAATGTGTTGCATTACTTATTGAACTACCCTCGTAGTACGAGACGCTGATCTCAACCGTCGTGCTACCGGACGCAAGTGTGCTAACCACCTGAAATCACTAGTCTTTTGCCACAGTAGTTCTGGTAAGAATTACGGTACTCAAAAGTGTTTGTACATGTAGTTTACTGACGACAAGTGCATGGTAACGACAGACGGCGTCTCATGCACTCTATATTGGTTGCATATTAATGAGTATTGTGCTGTAATAAAAGAAAATATCTTGACGCTCGTACAGTAAATTGCAAAATGTATAGAAGTGTATAAGAGTGATATTGCATAATATACGTCAGTTCCTTCAGAGTTCAGCTGCAATCGATTTGCTGCGATAGAATTTCCGCAAGGAACCGAAAAAAGTAAATGACAGAAGATTATAAAAAATGTATGAAAGTACCAGGTGGTGGTTTGAAGAAATAAAGCTCCTGACCAGGAAGTGCTGGATTCCTCGTCGTACACAATATAGAAAACAGCACATACTTCGTTGAGTAGTAGTTGTGCTTTACGCATCTATGTTGTCGTGAAGTAGCCCCTTGTCCATTGAAATATACACGGAAAGCTTCTGAAACTTGCTTTACCCATACTGCAAAATAGTTCGGCATCTACAACTATCAGTTAGTAATTCCTACCAATATCGATAGTGCAATTTGAAAGGTCATTATCACAATACAAATATGCACAGCCCACCGTCTCTCACAGGAATGACGCTCAGTGACATGTACAGTCGACTGTTGAGAATCGCTCACTTTACGTGAACGCACGTACCGCTATAACCCGTCCGTACCTCTCCCCCCACCCTCCCCATCCCCCGGGGTCGACTATAACGTCATAGAGAGGGAATCCCTGATTCTTATTTACGTTTTTGAACTGAAGATGATTCTAAGGCGGGAACCTCTGACCTTGTTTCCAAATTACGACTGCAAAGTGGTAGGTGTTGATAGTGGAAACTGCAGTATTATTAGCAGTCCTCTTGGCCTGAGAACAGATTTTTGGAAGAATGGACAAAATGTTCTTAAGGCACTCACTCTGTAGCATATAGACACGATAATTATCAACATCGCTTGTGCTACGTTGCGGAAGGTTGTGTTTAGCAGATTCCAAACGGATGTCATATATCATTAAATGATAACAAAATAAATTCAAAAAGTTTGAAAAATCCCAGCCAGAATAATTGCAGAAATTAATATCTCAAGAAACTGTTAAGACTTAGGATAGTGTCGAATCATCTAATAGTATGATTGTTACATGTTAAATACCAGACGTCCTCGATCCAAGCAACCTCAGGTACCTCGGAAGAAACGTGCGAAACAATAATAACTCCTCATAAAGCTGCTAGTCTGAAAGTAGTTTTTAGGCAGAGACTGTTTAGAATAATATTAAAGAAATATAATGCATGAAACAAGTGGCTTGCAAAACCTCGTAAGACCCTATCTTGAGCGATACTCGTCTGGAAGACTTACCACTTTGATTTAATAGAATACACAAGATTTAACGAAAAGTGGAACGTTATGTTATGGAATAATTTTGTAAGCGAGATGCCGTTATGGAGTATCACAGAAAGCATATGTTACAAAAACAGTTGGGCGACATATTGCCTGTCCTTCCATATGACTCGCGAAATTACTTCGACGAGAAAATGAGGGAAATTAGAGATCATAAAGAGGATTACCGACAGTGTTTCTCGCAATGCCCCATTCTGGAAAGCAGCTGATTGTGGCACCAGAAGCATCCGCCGCCACACATGTAACTCATATAATTAACTGAAGTAATAATTGGAGGTTACTACACGGCAATCATCCAATTTGCATGACATCATTTGCCGACAATTTGTGTCATACTAGACTATTTTTTTTTCTTTTACGTTAGTACAAAGTAGTTCTGCTACAATGAGGCTGATCAATTTGGGATTGTGGGTGGGAGGTGGGGGGGAGGTGTTGAAGGATGTGTGTGACTCTGACTTACAGAACAACTGTGAAGCACTGGTTGCTTCTTCAATAAAAGCAATTCGTGCAGCATTCATAACTAAAGCTACTCATATACCACATGCGCTACTTAAAGAATAACGCTCCAGAAAGCATTCTGAGACGTAATGATCAACCATCTCTTCATCGAACAGTAAAGGGTGTTGATTTGACAACATATTTAACTGTTAGAAGTCTATCGGTGTCATGAAGTACAGGGACGTTAGTATTTAGATTCCCGCCAAAGACCATCGTATCTTTCAGCTCACGATAATGGCTGAATTAAAGGTATAATAATGTGATGGAGGTCCGAAATCGATAGTGATGTAGTGTATTGGCAAATATCGGGTATGGTCTTTATAGCTTGTACTTTTCCAAAGCTGCAGAGGCAAAATGCGTACGAATTTTCCCAGGGTGTCTATTCATAGGAAAAAACTCATATCACTAACAGCCAGGAACGTGAAAGCATTCGCCACAGTCCTAAACTCCACCAGATTTGATGCACATTAGTAGGAAGGGTACGGATAAATTGTCAAGTGCATTATGTGTTATCCAGAAGTTATAATCAATTAACTGCGTGCTCAATTGCAAATAACTCTTTTTAATATACATGAAACAACATTTTTCCATGCTCAGAAAATTGTTTACCTAGTGTCCCAAAATCAAATTGTTATCAGTATGAGTCACAGGTACTGCAAAAACTTAAAATACAAGAATTAGTAAAACGTTACTCTTATTTACGTCGTGGCGTTGCAAGTTTTGTGTGGAGCTTTTACTCTGAAAAAGTGTGGTTTGTTTACGTGAAAATTAAAATGTGTGACCATTCTAATGAAACTCTGGAAAACGTTGTGGTGGGAGTGATCAGACTGAAAGAGGCAGAAACATATGCTCGAACAACAAGCAAACAGTTACAGCTGCCAATTAAACTGACACATAGGAGAGCTTTTTTAATTAGTACATATTTCTCCCATAAAGAGGTAATCAGTCACTTCTAGCTACACAGATGGGACCAACGCTACTGCACGTTTTTGCTACGCTACAATGAGAAAACGCATCTTAAAGAAGGAATCATGCTGATGCAAACAATGATTCTATTCTAGATGACACAATCACGCAGTGCACAGAGTGAGGGAGCGCAGTGATTAAAATCTCCGTCCGGACGCCCGGATTTACATATTCGATAGGTGATCAGGAAAAATGTAGTGATGTTTCATTTTCATATCGGCTACTATTTCTTATTACATCACTTACATTTTAACACAAAGTATTGCACAATTAGATAACAACGAAGTACTCGAAATTACAAGGAGATGGAATCCCGACAGACAGGTTAAAGTTACAGTTCATGAGTGTACCAGATACTACTGCCAATCGCAACAGTACTGCCAAGCACCTTCTGAAACATGATGGATCCCTGATTTTGAACCACACCCAAGAAGACCTCGCAACTTTCTGTTAAATGTTTCGCATTTAGGAGAAACAGAACGTGCGCCTTTCACCTGAAAGATTAAATTGGCATCTGTAACTACAAACATGCAGTCTTACTTCTGCGATTCAAGTTAGTGTTGCAGAGCCAACTAAAAGCTGTCCCCACAAATCTTCTACCTACGTTCTTTGTCAGTAAAGATCTTGTCACGCTAAGCTAAAGAAAAAAACCTTTGCTCACCGATGATTAGGTGAAAAAACTTTCTCTCTACAAAATATTTGTGTATGAAGTATATGATAGTTATATCTAAAGCTGGTAATATCGTAACATATTGAGCCGTATTTGAATCTTACATGTCATTTACAGCAGTTCTTGAAGCATTTCTGGGGTAGTAATTATCCCACCAGGTTTCGTGAATGGAAGCGGATGATGTCGACATCTTGGCACAATATTTCGACTGACAGCCATAGAGCAATTTACGGATGTGTGATTTGCACTGAATATGGCTGGAGCACATTGCTAAACTTATATCAAAAATTGGCGCGGAGGCGAATACGCTGCATGAAACGCAGCGTTATCATGGTCGCAAAGCCGAATCGTCATAATTAGTGAGCAAAGAAATGCATTTTACTTGGGAATTAAGCGTATTCCAGGCGGATCACTGTGAAAATGGTGTCCATGAGCTCTCAGTATTCTTGATGCACGGTAGTATTTTGCATTCGATCTCTCCATGGAATATATATCTGCATAACAGATACACTGTTCTGATTAAAGACCTATCTAATAAAACCTCCCTCGTGTTTGGAGTCTGTCTCCAAGTGTATATTGTTAGTATTCTCAGCTTGTGTACGGATGTGTGGGTATGAGGGGCTGTTAGAGAACTTTAAAACACTGTAATATTATCAGTATCTTTTTCCCCATACCAACTAGGACTTTCGGGGCCGATACAATCGCATTCTGATGTACTAGATGCCTAAAATGACAGAGAGTGATGAGAACCATATCTCAATTGAATCTGATGGTATGTGACTGAATAGAGTTTGATGTTACACATTTGAACAGAGTTTGTTGTTACGTTAAACGTTCAGGAATGTTGACATAGCGGAATTCGTCATAACATCATAAATGAGGTTTGATGCATTTATTTGTGGTGTGCATTGTACGACTTCGATACAAATCTCTACAAACCATAAACGTTTTTATAAGTTGCTCCATCGTCACAATGAAGTGAAACAGCGATCTGCGGACTGGCAGTTCCCTTAAATCCCAGTACTTCATAACAAATGTGCATCCCATCACTATCAATTTCGCTCTGCAATGATAAACTTTAGATCTGCCTTATCATCGAAAAATTTAAGAAAAATTTAGCATTTACGTGTTTTCTTTTAGGTCTTTGTTGGCTATTATGAGATCTATTATGTGATGGGAAAAATAGAAAAAATTATATCTATATTTTTCGTCATAAATCAGATCCGGTAGGTGGCCATTCCGGACCGAAACCCAACTCCATACTGACATCATAAATGAGATAGGAACTCTGTTATGCTTTCACGACAAAACCGCTGAATTGGTTTAGATGAAATTTGTTATAGACACAGCCTGAATACTTAGGAGGAACATTGGTTACTTTACAAAATGTGCGGTAAAACATGTTCATTGATTTGAAGAATATATGCAACAATAATTACTCTCTGAAGAAACTCTTTAACTTTAGGACTTTATCATATCATTGAAAAAGCAGTTTGCTTTATGCGTTCGACATAATACCAGTCAACGTAATGGATATAATGCTTATACGATCCTCTATGTCTTCAGTTCATACTCCCATATCAGCCACAGGCCCGTCGCCGTTTAGCCCCCCGTCGTCACGCGGAATTATTACTTCCGAAAAGAGCTCATCTGCAACTACAGCTTATGGTCACGTGGCAAGAGTTCCTGGAATTCGATTATGAATTCATGTGTTCGATTCCCAGGAAGGTCGTTTATTTTTATGTTGGAAAATGGGCGTTTTGTGTATTTATGATGTGTGTGTTATGTTTTTATAATTTTACAGGGTGGTAATTATTGAAGTATAAGAAATAAAATCGCATACCTTCTGAACAGTTTGCGTTAGGACGTTCAAGCTGAACGGTTGGCCGCGGGGCATGATGGGAATTAGTATGCGCAAGTATGGTTTGGCGTAGCCACGAAGCCCACTTTCATTTAGATGGGTTCGTCAAGACTGAGAACCGCATTTCGCGATCGAGAATCGGGTGACTGTGTGGCGTGCAATTTCCAGTCACGGAATAATCGGTGCGATGTTCCTTGATGGTGCGGTGATTACCGAACGGTACGTGAAAGTTTTAGATGATGATTTCATTCCCACTACCCAAAGTGCGGCTGATTTCAACTAGGTGTGGTTCGTGCAAGACGGATCTCGATCCCATAAAAGCAGGAGAGTGATGCCCTAGGGGAGCACTTTGGAGACAGCATTCTGGCTCTGTGATACCCAGAGGCCGCTGGCATGGGCCTCGATTGGCCGCCATATTCTCCGGTTCTGAACATGTACGACTCCTTTCGGTAGGGCTATGCTAAAGACAAAGTGTACGGCCATAACTCCTAAACCACTGCTGAGCTGAAAACAGCCATTCAGGAGATCATCGACAGCTGCGATTTTCCGAATTTTCAGCGGGTCATGCAGAATGTCGCATCATCGCCAATGATGGCAGGCATATCGAATATGTCGTAACCTACATCCGAATATCTGTTAAATAGAGTATGTTCACGCCGTTGTTTGTGACTAATTTACATTTTTTCCCACATAGTTCAATAAGTGTCATCTTGTATCATCATCGATGGGAATCTCGCCAATGTAGCTCCTAATAAAAACACTTGCACCCACCGCCCGAATGCCCCAGTCGAGACTGCGGTCTCCCGGCCGATAAAGACATAGGCACATTTCATTCTGTTTCGCAGAGAATTAAAATTATTTACTCACTGCTTCAACTCTAATATTAACCAACTTTGTTCACAAATATTCTGTCACTTTAAACGACAACAATTATTGTAAGAATGGCCTAAGCTGAAAAATGGGTAAAAATGTAGGTAAAGGAAACACATAGCTTTCATTTCCATTCACAGCTAAAAACAATTCCGTTGAAGACAGAGAAGGAAGAATTCATTAACGTTTCACGTCCCGTGTCAGTATTGGTATGTCGTCCAAAGGTGTAATCATTTTCTGTAACGTTTTACTAAAGAATCGATTTTACTATCCTTAGAAATCGATAGCTACATCATCTCAGATAATACGGATGTCTCTCCTAACAGTCGTAAGACATATTTACTCCGGTGTTTCAACAGATATTTCATATTTAGTTTTTGTATTGTGTAGCTGGAGTCAGCCCAAGCTAATAGACCTCATCACGTCTTTCAAACGACGCCCAGTGTAAACGTAAAATGTCGGTTTGTTTCCCATTACAGCCAAAATGGTTTTTGAAGTGAAATTTTTAGTCCAGTCTCCTGAGAAATTTTTTTATGGATATAAGTTAATAGAAACAAAAGACTGGAAGATCAAGAGTGAGGTGCTCGGATTAAAAAGGGTAGGAAACAAGGATGAAGGCTTTCGCTCGTACTGTTTGCACTGCACATCGAAGAATCAATGACGGAAACAAAAGAGATGTTCAAGAGTGGAATTAAAATTCTAAGAGAAGGAATATCATTAAGGAGATTCGCTGATGACATTGCTATTCACAGTAAAAGTGAAGAAGAGTTACAGAATTCGTTGAATTAAATCCGCAGGCTCATATATACAGAACATAAATTGAGAGTAAACCGACGAAAGAGAGAGTAATGGGAAGCAGCGAGAAATTTTGCATCAGAATTTGAGGTGACGAAGTAGTCCCTAGGCAGCAAAATAACCTATGATGTACGAACCAAGGAGGACTTAAAAAGCAGACTAGTACTGGGAAAAAGGTCATTGCTTGTATCAAACATAGGCTTTAATTTGAGGAATAAATTTCTGAGAATATACATTTGGAGCACAGAATTGTTTGGTAGGAAAACACGGACTGTGGAGAAAAAAGAAGCACGGGAGACTCGAAGCGTTTGAGATATGATGCTGCAGACGAATTTTGAAAAGTAGGGGACTCATAAGTCAACGACCTTGCTGCATTGATAACACCGGTCCCCGTCAGATCACCGAAGTTAAGCGCTGTCGGGCTGACGAACGCTGTTGACAAGCGGGCTGCACTCAGCCCTTGTGAGGCAAACTGAGGAGCTACTAGATTGAGAAGTAGCGGTTGCGTTCTCGTAAACTGACGTACGGCCGGAAGAGCTGTGTGCTGACCACATGCTCCTCCATATCCCCATATCCCTATCAAGTGCCGTCTGTGGGCTGAGGATGACACGGTGGCCGGTCGGTACCTTTGGGTCTTCCAAGGGCCGTTCAGACGGAGTTTAGTTTTAGGTGGACTCATCAGGTAAAAAATGAGGAGGTTCTTCACGGAATCGGTGAGGAAAGGAATGTATGGGAAATATTGACAAGAAGAAGGTGCCGGATGGTAGGACATCTAAGTATATACTAAGATGGTATCTGTTCTTTCGGACATGCCGGAAAGAACAGTTACCATCGGTGACCACGCAGCTCGTTAGAATGAAATTACAATGAAATGAACACCCTTAGCTGCTTACAGGCGTTGACATACGTCAACGGGGACAGATGAAAATGTGAATATGGTCAAGTGGCCGGTGAGCCTTAACTATATATATATATATACTAAGATGGTATCTGTTCTTTTGGACATGTCCGAAAGAGCAGATACCATCTTAATATACACTCCTGGAAATGGAAAAAAGAACACATTGACACCGGTGTGTCAGACCCACCATACTTGCTCCGGACACTGCGAGAGGGCTGTACAAGCAATGATCACACGCACGGCACAGCGGACACACTAGGAACCGCGGTGTTGGCCGTCGAATGGCGCTAGCTGCGCAGCATTTGTGCACCGCCGCCGTCAGTGTCAGCCAGTTTGCCGTGGCATACGGAGCTCCATCGCAGTCTTTAACACTGGTAGCATGCCGCGACAGCGTGGACGTGAACCGTATGTGCTGTTGACGGACTTTGAGCGAGGGCGTATAGTTGGCATGCGGGAGGCCGGGTGGACGTACCGCCGAATTGCTCAACACGTGGGGCGTGAGGTCTCCACAGTACATCGATGTTGTCGCCAGTGGCCCGTGGAAGGTGCACGTGCCCGTCGACCTGGGACCGGACCGCAGCGACGCACGGATGCACGCCAAGACCGTAGGATCCTACGCAGTGCCGTAGGGGACCGCACCGCCACTTCCCAGCAAATTAGGGACACTTTTGCTCCTGGGGTATCGGCGAGGACCATTCGCAACCGTCTCCATGAAGCTGGGCTACGGTCCCGCACACCGTTAGGCCGTCTTCCGCTCACGCCCCAACATCGTGCAGCCCGCCTCCAGTGGTGTCGCGACAGGCGTGAATGGAGGGACGAATGGAGACGTGTCGTCTTCAGCGATGAGGGTCGCTTCTGCCTTGGTGCCAATGATGGTCGTATGCGTGTTTGGCGCCGTGCAGGTGAGCGCCACAATCAGGACTGCATACGACCGAGGCACACAGGGCCAACACCCGGCATCATGGTGTGGGGAGCGATCTCCTACACTGGCCGTACACCACTGGTGATCGTCGAGGGGACACTGCATAGTGCACGGTACATCCAAACCGTCATCGAACCCATCGTTCTACCATTCCTAGACCGGCAAGGGGACTTGCTGTTCCAACAGGACAATGCACGTCAGCATGTATCCCGTGCCACCCGACGTGCTCTAGAAGGTGTAAGTCAACTACCCTGGCCAGCAAGATCTCCGGATCTGTCCCCCATTGAGCATGTTTGGGACTGGATGAAGCGTCGTCTCACGCGGTCTGCACGTCCAGCACGAACGCTGGTCCAACTGAGGCGCCAGGTGAAAATGGCATGGCAAGCCGTTCCACAGGACTACATCCAGCATCTCTACGATCGTCTCCATGGGAGAATAGCAGCCTGCATTGCTGCGAAAGGTGGATATACACTGTACTAGTGCCGACATCGTGCATGCTCTGTTGCCTGTGTCTATGTGCCTGTGGTTCTGTCATTGTGATCATGTGATGTATCTGACCCCAGGAATGTGTCAATAAAGTTTCATCTTCCTGGGACAATGAATTCACGGTGTTCTTATTTCAATTTCCAGGAGTTGTAACGCCGGAAATGCATATCCTCCTATTTCCATCTATTGTACTATTATTTTTTTCCTTATTATTGCTACCTGAATATATGATATTTCTGTGTCTTCACATATTGTAATTGTTTTACTATTTGTACATATATATTTATGCATTTATGTCGATGTATAATTGGTTTGTTGTGTAAAGATTATTTGTATTTTTACGCTGGGTCTTGCCTAGGGAAAACTGCTATCGAACGATTACATCGATAGGTCGTGTGAAGACTCAAAGTGTGTAGGATCTTTGGTAGTGTTAACTCTGCCGCGTGGAGCGCGGGCAGAGCAGAGAGGGTCTGGCGGGAGTAGCGAGTGGAGCAGGTGTTGTGTGACGCTCCCGCGAGTTGCCGCGCTTTCGGGGTTTGGCAGCATGTAATTGCGCTCGACTCGCGATGATAGTTTCTGACATGGTGTCGCGGACGGGAAGCATTAGCTGGCGCACATCAAGAGCCCGTTTCGCCTGGTGACCGTGTCGAGAAGAAGGCGCGCCAACATCCAGCTTCTGCAACAGCGACGGCCGACAATGAGTGACTGTCGCCACCTCCTCGATCGACGGCTTCAAACCTTCAATCAACCAACAAGGAAGACTAAAAGCACGTAAAGTTTCAGAACTGTATGGCAGACCTCAGCTTTTCAAATTGTTCCATTTGCCTCGCAAAATTACAGCAACTTAGCATGAACCTTTGTTGCTCATTGTCCCAATTGCATTGCCAAGCAGGGTCCCTTCCTTTTCCGAAATGAACCCGAGTGTCGTTGAAATTCAAACGCCAGCATTAAAATAATATGATTAGATTTCACTGCTTTAATTTCAAAGTTCAGTAGCTGGCTACAATATTTAGGTTACACGAGCACAAATTTAGAGTGCGAGTTTTGTTAGCATATTTTAGCTTACCTGTGACTGCAGCTCAGCTTGGTACGTACTAAATTTTACTATTGTTAATAGTTCAGAATCATTTAATTCAAGTTCAAAGTTAAATCTCTTGTTTCTAAATTGCGTAGAGTCAAGTTGCTTTTGAAATGATTGTTGAGGTAGTCCAAGACTAACCGTATTTTACTGGATTTCGATGTGCTTCAGAAAGAAAGCTCACTATTAACTTCAGTCACTAAATTAACTTTCGATTTTCCGGTTTTATTAATTCTTTTGCTAAATTAAGTCAGAGTGTAGCGAAATTTATTACTTCTGACAAACTTTCAGTTTTCACACTACACGTGTCAACCTTCAGTTGCCACGCTTCTAGTGTTAATTATATGTGTAATAACCTTTCTTTTTCAGTTACTATAGTAATTGTCCTTAGGACTGGCGACCGTGATTTCCCCCAAATCTCAAATACCTAATTACCGCTAGTTAATTGTTAACGTAACGGCTGCACATTTACCTTCTTTATTAACTTTACCCCTTTTCAAAATTAATGTCCACCAGTTTCATTAGCACATTTCCTTTCATTTAGATGTAACCCTTTCCTCCCTCTTTACCGATAGATTAACTTCGGTGACGATTGCTTTTCCAAAACTCCCATTAGGTACACGCGGTTTCATTTTTCACTGTCATTAAGGTCGGTAAGTGAGGGGGAAGTTACACGTGGCGACCGTGACAGGACAATCTTCAAATTTGAGGTTGTTCTGGACACGAATTTTGCATTGTGCAAATCTCGTAACAAAGTACTGGTTACGAAATGGTCGATACGTCAGCGAGAATATTCGTGTGAGGAATCCTAATTAGAGTTGAGATTTTGCATTTATATTGAAAATTATTAAAATGAGTGAAGGCAACAATTACCAAAATTTGGTAGACTTGGATACGGAACAATCGGTCGAACAGTGGGAAACGCGCACGGCGGTTCCCATTGTTCAGGGGCAGGCGGCTAGCATGAAAGACGCGACCGCCGAAACGCAACAAAGAGCAGAAATGGAATTCCAAACTTTAGAAAATGTTTCGGAATCGGAAGCGAAAATCAAATCTGTACCCCTTGATGATGAATACGGGGGAACATGTATAGAGGAACCAGCTACGGAAGTAAAGCCGGTAGTCTCCGGGAATTTAACTGATTTATTGAATGTTTTGATTAACGAAATCAAGAGTCAATCGGCAGAAATTAAAGATCAGGCTGCCAAGCAAGAAGCTCAGGCTGCCGAGCAAGCAGCTCAGGCTGCCAAGCAAGTAGCTCAGTCTGAAAAAATTGAACGAATGCTAGACAATCAGAACAAAGCTATTAATGTTGTTAACAACAATGTTGAAGTTGTTAACACAAAAGTTGATAAAATCAAAGACGATATTTTCGTGATTAATACCGAAATCGGTAACCTTAAACAGGAAATGATAGGCGTTCAGGCGGAAATTGCGAGCATAAATACTCGTTTTGATTCCGAAATTAGCAGAATCGAGAAAAGTGTAGGAGAATCAGTTGCTCCGATCATCGAGAAAAAGGTGACGGAACAAATTCAATTAGTGAAAAAAGAGGATCAAAAGAAGGTGAAAACTTTAAAGGCTTTAGTATTCGAAGTAGATACCAAAGTGACGAAGCAGGCTAATACCTGCGAAGAGAAAAAAAGGGAAGTAGAAACGCTTGCGACAACCACTTGCCAAGTAATTACGAGAGTGTCGGAATTAGAAAAGAAACTTGACGAAAAACAGAGCTATGTGCCAATCTATGCACATACTTCGGAATTGTTGACGAAAGAGGAGCGGTTCGACCCCTTGAAAAAAGGCGGTATACACGCGACGGATTTCATTAAGAATTGTGAAAGAGTTTTACCCAGATCATGGACTAATGAGAGAAAAATTAATGCGATTATTGATGTGTTGGCTGGTGATGCCAAGCGTTGGGGCCTAAACCTCAACATTACGGACCTGACTTTTGACGAATTTAAAAATTTGTTTCTGGCTGAATACTGGTCAGAGCGAAAACAGCAAAGTGTCTGGCGCGAATTTGTCGTATCGAGGCCTTTCGATGCGAATTCGCGCGGTTCGATGATGGAGTTTTGTGAGGGCTGGATCCGCAAGTTGGAATATTTGCGTGACCGCCGCTCGGAATCCGAAATAGTCTGGGAACTCTACAAGAAGCTTCCAGATGATACAAAACGCTACATAGGAAGCAATTACAGGACAATCAATGATTTCCTGGAAAGAGTTGAGGACGAGGACAACTGGCGCAATAATCGCGACAGTGGTAGAGGCCGTGGTAACAACAACGGGTACCACAGCAACCACAACAACGATAACCATGGGAATAATGCATACCGCAACTTTGGCAGCAATAACAATAGTGGTTCGGACCGTAATAACAATCGGTACAATGCAAATAATAACAGGAATGACGGAAACCAGTATCATACTAGCGTGATACGGGCTGCGCAGAATAGTAATAACGCCAGAGGGTGTGATCAGCCGCCTCAGCAGTATCCGGGGAGCGTATCTGCTGGGATGAGACAGGGAAACCATTAGCCGCGCCGGTGAGGGGCCGACCGGGCGTGGAGAAATTTTGGCGGCCCAATAACAGGAAAAAACCCAGGTGTCGTCGTTATGAAAATTCCGTATGGAATAATCAACGGCGGGAGAGTGTGCCAGTATTAGGAGAAAGGAGTGCGCCCACAAGTAGTAGGTCAGCTGTAGACACGGCAGTAGAAAATACATTCACTGTCAGTGAGAACAATTTAAGTAATGTTCCGGAAATCGATTATAAAGTGGCAGCTGTAATACCCACAGCGGAACTGGAGATTGAGTTTAAGAATGATTCGCAAGTGTTGAAAGAAGATCAGATGTCGGATAAAACGTCCGTCATCGAGCGAGGGGATGCAGAGAGGGATGAGGTCTGGTTAAGGCAGTTCGGTCGCTTATACGACGAACTAAGAGATTATAGGGGCCTGTACGGGAGAAGTGTTTATGGGGAGCGCGGGCAGGATTTGCCGCGTCTCGTCCCGCAGGAAGATAGTGATTGTGAAGTGATAGAAAGTTCTGGCCCTAACCGGCAGACTTTACTAGAAATAGTTGATGTTAAGGGGGAGCACGAGCAAGATTGGTCGTGTTTCGTCCCGCAAGAGTTGGATGTTGAAGTAGT
The DNA here is from genome assembly GCF_021461385.2 of Schistocerca piceifrons. Taxonomy (NCBI): domain Eukaryota; kingdom Metazoa; phylum Arthropoda; class Insecta; order Orthoptera; family Acrididae; genus Schistocerca; species Schistocerca piceifrons. The sequence continues at coordinate 170,236,653 of NC_060139.1, forward strand.
AACGGAAAGTTCTGGCCCTAATCGGCAGACCTTACCGAAAGTTTCAGTGGTAGAAGTAGCTGACCCATCCGACGCAAACCTCCAGTTTAAACATTGCGAAAGTATTAAGGAGAAAGATAGCGAAAATTTTAGTGATAGCGGGACACGATTGGTAGAAAACCACGTAGATTACAGTGTGTATGAGGTTAGAGCTGACGTTATACGGTCAGACGATAACAGTGTGGGTTGCGCAGATCTAGAGGAAGTAATTGCAGATACTACTGGGCACATTTCTCCAGGTAGATTGGCAGATGAGATCAATCTGGCTAAAGAGGAATCAACGAAGGTGACAATTAGTGAATTGACAGCAAAGCAACACTCGCTAATTGACGAGTTACAGGAAAAGGTTTCGGTATTGGAGGTGAAGCTACAGACAAAGCCTCAGGACAAACGTGTTGAAATTAAAACTGTATGTGAACAGAGGCTGAAAAAGCCGCCAGATAAGCCGGATTTGGGATCAAAGACGGATGGTTTTTTCTGGAATGACCTGGATATAGACGAGGATTTACTGTGGCAAAATAAAGAAACAATTGAGGACAAGTGTAGACAGATAGTAGTGTCTGTTAATATGCACGACCTACAACTAAACGTGTTGATTGACACCGGTGCAGAATTGAGTGCTGTATCTGGGAAAATATTTGAGTTACTGAAAGACAGACCTGGCATCGTAGTTATGCCAGTAAGAGGAGTGAAAATTATCGGTGCTACTGGGAAGGCCAGTAAACCGGTCACAAAACAGATTTTTGTCCACTTCGAGATATGTGGGGCACGATTTGAACAAGAGTTTGTCGTCGTGCCAGACTTAACTACGGAAGTAATTATTGGGTTAGATTGGCTATTAAAGTACCGTGCAGTGATTAACTGCGAAAGCAAAACTTTGACATGTACGTCACAAGATAAAACAATAGTAGTTAGTTTTGACGAGGCAGGAGACGGTGTGCATAGGCAAGACCAGCCTATACACATTGTTAACTGGCCGGATGCTATTGACGTAGGTATGAATTTGAACTACTGTAATGTGAGGAATCTCGGAATTGACAATAGTGTAGAAAGTGGATTGGAAAGTATTGTAGACGGTGTGTCAAACGTAACACACGAACAAAGACGAGGCCGAATTTGCCGTACCTATTGCCATCACAACCATAGGCCATGGGGCAGATATGTAGCAGAATTTGAGAGAATTATGAACACCTTGAGACATGAATCTACGGAATTTTCTCCAGAGGAAATCCTGTTGGGTGACAGAAGTATAAGTTTAGTGGAAGAGATAATCAAATTCCCTCCACGGATTGACATTAGTATTGGTGTGAAAAAAGATCGTTTGCGAGAAGTAACGAAGCTAAAAGCTGATGCTCGCATACGTCGTCATGACGCTAAAGCGCGTTTTGCTAAGTTTGCAATCGGAGACTTAGTACTTGTAAAAGCTCATGAGAAATCGAGCGAGATAGACCATGAAATCTCTAAATTTAAGTTTGTTTATAATGGACCATATAAAGTCATTGGTATACCTCACACAAATGCTTACGGAATATAGTAGACTTGAAATTGTACCAACCTAGGATTGATTAGTACCACAGATAGGTTAATTTGTACAGTATGTATGTATAGAGTGTAAGATTTAAGGATGTGCCATGTGGCGATACTTTTGCCTGACCTAGAGGTCATTAAAGAAGTTGTAATTAATAAGTAATTTATGTTGATTAAATGATTTAAGAGTAACTGAATATTAATCAATTTAAAAATCCAAGCTGCTAGTTTAAGTTTTCAGCTGAGTCACAGTAGATTAAGGAATGTAAATATGATTTTGTAAATAGCTGTAAGATTCCATAAATATGTGATTTACTAGTCATTGCCGATGTATTTAGACGCTGTTTTAAGTTTCAGGCTAGTACATGCGTGTGATGATGGACGGTGTTGAGTTATCCACTGTGATAGTGTTTATGGACTCCTTGAGATTACTCGGGAGTGAGTTTTTCCCAAAGAATTCAGTGAAACGGACGTTCTGGAAACGCCGTCACAAGGGCGAGTGAGATCAAGCGTGCCGCACACGCGGGCGCAACAATACTGGCGAGGCGAGCCGCTGTCGGCTCTTGTGCCGCTGTTGGCTCTTGGGCCGCTGTCGGCATTCTTTGTACTTGCGAGTACGGAAGGCGGAATTGTTTTTCTTCCTGGACAGCTGAAAGAATTCTACTGTCAATATTTATGTTTTTTTCGATCTGATGTGTGTTATTTTCTTGTTTAGCGTTTAATGGACTCCCATGACGAGAATATTAATTATGAAAGGGTTATGTAAAAATGTGTATTCTATGTAATTAATTATTAATTTGCGTATTTTGATCTACCTGTTTTTATGACCATGTACTCTGATTAATTTTGTAAATAGTATTCCATTTCTTGATACTGTTAGGAATTTTGACGATTTTGGAATAGCTAAACCATTTTCTATATCTTCTATGAATTTTAATATGTTGTCAACCTGTTTTATTTTGTGCAAGATGACAGAGTGGAATAAGATTAGGAGTGTCTCCACTCAGTTATTATGGTCTAAAAATTGATTTATGGTTAATTAGACGAATGCTAAATTTTGTTGATGTTTTGAGCATATGCATTTCCGCTGTTTCTTTTTTGGGACATTTTCTGAGTCTGTTTACGTTGCACGAACATCCTCAGACAATGTGGGGCACGTGTAACGCCGGAAATGCATATCCTCCTATTTCCATCTATTGTACTATTATTTTTTCCTTATTATTGCTACCTGAATATATGATATTCCTGTGTCTTCACATATTGTAATTGTTTTACTATTTGTACATATATATTTATGCATTTATGTCGATGTATAATTGGTTTGTTGTGTAAAGATTATTTGTATTTTTACGCTGGGTCTTGCCTAGGGAAAACTGCTATCGAACGATTACATCGATAGGTCGTGTGAAGACTCAAAGTGTGTAGGATCTTTGGTAGTGTTAACTCTGCCGCGTGGAGCGCGGGCAGAGCAGAGAGGGTCTGGCGGGAGTAGCGAGTGGAGCAGGTGTTGTGTGACGCTCCCGCGAGTTGCCGCGCTTTCGGGGTTTGGCAGCATGTAATTGCGCTCGACTCGCGATGATAGTTTCTGACATGGTGTCGCGGACGGGAAGCATTAGCTGGCGCACATCAAGAGCCCGTTTCGCCTGGTGACCGTGTCGAGAAGAAGGCGCGCCAACATCCAGCTTCTGCAACAGCGACGGCCGACAATGAGTGACTGTCGCCACCTCCTCGATCGACGGCTTCAAACCTTCAATCAACCAACAAGGAAGACTAAAAGCACGTAAAGTTTCAGAACTGTATGGCAGACCTCAGCTTTTCAAATTGTTCCATTTGCCTCGCAAAATTACAGCAACTTAGCATGAACCTTTGTTGCTCATTGTCCCAATTGCATTGCCAAGCAGGGTCCCTTCCTTTTCCGAAATGAACCCGAGTGTCGTTGAAATTCAAACGCCAGCATTAAAATAATATGATTAGATTTCACTGCTTTAATTTCAAAGTTCAGTAGCTGGCTACAATATTTAGGTTACACGAGCACAAATTTAGAGTGCGAGTTTTGTTAGCATATTTTAGCTTACCTGTGACTGCAGCTCAGCTTGGTACGTACTAAATTTTACTATTGTTAATAGTTCAGAATCATTTAATTCAAGTTCAAAGTTAAATCTCTTGTTTCTAAATTGCGTAGAGTCAAGTTGCTTTTGAAATGATTGTTGAGGTAGTCCAAGACTAACCGTATTTTACTCGATTTCGATGTGCTTCAGAAAGAAAGCTCACTATTAACTTCAGTCACTAAATTAACTTTCGATTTTCCGGTTTTATTAATTCTTTTGCTAAATTAAGTCAGAGTGTAGCGAAATTTATTACTTCTGACAAACTTTCAGTTTTCACACTACACGTGTCAACCTTCAGTTGCCACGCTTCTAGTGTTAATTATATGTGTAATAACCTTTCTTTTTCAGTTACTATAGTAATTGTCCTTAGGACTGGCGACCGTGATTTCCCCCAAATCTCAAATACCTAATTACCGCTAGTTAATTGTTAACGTAACGGCTGCACATTTACCTTCTTTATTAACTTTACCCCTTTTCAAAATTAATTTCCACCAGTTTCATTAGCACATTTCCTTTCATTTAGATGTAACCCTTTCCTCCCTCTTTACCGATAGATTAACTTCGGTGACGATTGCTTTTCCAAAACTCCCATTAGGTACACGCGGTTTCATTTTTCACTGTCATTAAGGTCGGTAAGTGAGGGGGAAGTTACAGAGTGTATATATAGTTAAGGCTCACCGGCCACTTGACCATCTTCTTCTTCTGTGCGAATGCACAAACTAGTGCCCGAACTATTACGGGAATCGGCAACGCACCGCGAGTAATGAGTATAATGGGCGGGGGCACAACGAATGTAGTGCGGGACAATACGTTGAGAATGTGGGTTTCGAGGGAGGCGTGCCAGAGATAAATCCCTGAAGTCGTGCTGTGTCCTCGGTGGCTCAGATGGATAGAGCGTCTGCCATGTAAGCAGGAGATCCCGGGTTCGAGTCCCGGTCGGGGCACACGTTTTCATCTGTCCCCGTTGACGTATGTCAACGCCTGTAAGCAGCTAAAGGGTGTCAATTTCATTGTAAGGACATCTAAGATACCAGGGAATAGCCCCCAATGGTATTGAATCTGTGTAGCGTAACAATTATAGGGGAAGACAGAGACTGGAATACATCTAGCAAATAATTGATGATGTAGGTTGCAAGGGCTACTCTGAGATGAGAATGTTGAGAATATACATAGTTTGTGGTGGGCCACATAAATACAGTAGAGGACTAGTGACCAAAAAAGATAAAAGCGGAAGAGAGAGAGAGCAGGAACATTAAAACTCAAATAACTGGTCATTCTCCGTGTTTTACTGTCTTTGTTAATTCATACTGGTAAAAGGAATACTGCATTATCGAATGGGCGCGTAAAATTCCGCACTACAAACCATTTGGTCTGTAATGGGGAAAAAACTGAGTCCTTCCGACTACAGTGGGCTTCGTATAAACGACGTCATCAGCAATATTCGTCTGAGTTGACACTACCTGCGTATCGCAGAAACGGAATTGCCAATATCTGCTGAAAAACGAGAGAAAATATGTCTGGCGACTCGTGCCAGATACATTCCGTATAACTCGCCAAAATTGTAGGAGATAAAATCGCACACGATGCTTGTCTCATAATTCCCAAGTACGTAAAAAAAATTCCTGTTTTTGTGCTTAGAGCTGCAGTAGGGCACCAGACAGGGAATCGGAACAAGGCAGTTGCCGAAGGCGCATTGAAAACTGCCGACCCGAGCGGAGCCGTTTCCACGCCACTCAGAATGTCGGCTGGCAGCTGGGAGAGCTCTTCTGTGCCGGCTCCAAGGACATCGCTTAAGGACTCCCACCTGAGCACCGGCGCACGCCGCACCGCGGCGCTGCGGTCGCGGCTCCACTGCTCAGCTCCTGGCCTGCTGTGCTGGAGTTCACCAGATTCAGTGCCGCAGCAGCAAACTAAATATCGCTATGCAGTGACGTTGTGGAAGATGAACTTCTAAGTCAAAATCTGCATTCCAGATGGGCACATCCACTGTAATTAATACATACCATTAGTCGTGTATAAAATACCTCAATGATAAGATTTGAGTCATTAAATTAGTTTACGATCTTTCGTTATTACCGATTTCTTCAAATTTCTGTTTTATGCAGAGCTTGACCATAAGTGAAGGTGATGGAAGTAAGAGCTCTAGATAGCTAAGCGTTTAGAAAAAAAGAAAAATGAAAAAAAATTTATATTTGTCACGGGTCGAGTGAGGAACGAGGCATTTATGTTAATATAGTTTCCAGAAGCGGTTGGCTCAGCGTAAAGAGCACAGAACGGAGATACGAAGGGTACTGAGGCCAACATGAGAAATCTGTATAGAATATTAAATACTTTCGTTATTTTACAGTCGACGCACGGCTAATATTCACCTTACAAATTGGGGAGGTAGTCATTTTCTTAGCATATTACACACGCTATGGACGCCACATTATTTTATGATTGCCTGGCTGTTTTAAGGTTTCTGTAGGAAAAAAATCGGCTTACGTTCCTAAAAGGTTCTCACTGGTCGCACAGTTTGCCAGCAAATCACGCGATAATCACCACGTTTTTGGCGAGCGTAGCTGGTTATGCGCAATGGAGCGTCTATTGCTGCGGTCTCCTCGGTATGTGATTTAGTTTGTTCTCTCGATAAGACCAGTTTTGAAGCATTATCATCAAACTGCTTACATGCATACGTACGTACAAACATAGACACCGCATTGTTGCACAACCGGAGTGCATTTGGAGGGAATCACTTGAATACCGCACGATGGCAATCCGCCTCCATCCTCTACAATACATGACCACCCTGTGATTCACAGTTAAGTGCGTGGAAGAGGCGTCATCGAACCACCTTTGAAGCTATTTGTCGATCGTTCCGCTCTCGAATATCGCTTTGTAAAAACAAAACTCACATCTTTCCGTAGGAGCTCTGATTTAACGGACGGTGGTTGGTCCAGGGGAAACAGTACAGATAGTAAATCCGAGGGTCGTGGGATCGACTCACCCTGAGGAAATCGTTCCTTCCCTTTTCTTTCGTGTTCAGTTTTTACGTCACAAATAAATCGAAATAATGCTCAATATATTGTAGTTATTAATATTTTCAAAACGTGCGTGAAAAAAAGAAAATGGAAATTTGGGCCTGTAAATAAATATCCAAGACAGGATTGTAGTTAACAACGTCCACAAGGACTCTGCAAATAACTTAACAAGAAGGGATTGTACTCACAAACAAATTAGTCGAAATTTTCACATTCGTCGGTGAAAGTCGAAATGCTGCTTTTGAAGTCACATATAATGGAATGTCTCATTCATACATTCTCTTTGTAAGTTGGTGGGACCATCTGACATAACGGAACCCTTGACCATCAAGGGGTAAAAGAAATTCTCATGAACCGACAGGATATTAACAAAGTAACCCATTCGTATACAGTACAGTTTGCTACAGTTCTTTCTGTAAAATTATTACGAACAGCCGACGCACGCCTAAAAGAGAATATTGCTTGATTAGTACCAAGGGTTCAAAAACTGGTGGATGAGTACGTGACGAAATGTACGAATGTCACCGTTTCTTCACCAAAATCGGGAAAACTTACAACAGCCTTACAAAAAGAGAAAAAAAAATTACCAGTGATAAAGTCCTTCGCACAGTGGAAAAGATTTCTTCTGTAGAATAAAAATAAATGCACATTACTAGGCGGGATTTTGTAGGATGAAAGAGGATTGCCATCGTGCGGTATTAAACTAATGTGTCAAAGCTGTCGATCCAATTACCTTTACGTAAACATTCTTCGTATAATGATGACTATATAGCATCGCAATAAGTGCCCCCAGTTGTTGGCTGCATAGTCTTTAAATTTTCCGCGAGAACTTTAACAATAATAGGTTAATCGCTATGCCACGCCTCAATTACACGCAAACTGCGATAGATATCACGCTCCTCTGCTTTGTTATAAACAAGCTTGTCAATAATGGTTCACCGATACCGACCTAACACTACTTTCAAACCCCAGTTAAAATTACTGCTGTTTCTTTTTGTCTCAATAATGTCAGTTTACATTAACGCTCCATTTGGTACACAAAATTATATATTTTCATTCAAAACAAGTTTTCATTTCGCCAAGAATATTCAGTTGAACGTAGTGCAGTAAGTAACTATCTCTCTGTCTCTCTCTCTCACTCTGTCTATATATATATATATATATATATCCCTTTCTCTCTCTCACACCCACCCACACACACACACACACACACACACACACACACTCTCTCTTTCTCTGTACTCCTTCTTTCCTGGAAAACATTTAAATTGTAAAGTAGCATTTTGATGCGAGTTTAGTAATTATGAAAAGATGACTACAGTTATATACGCCTTGCAGCACGCTATTATAAATGAAGACTATTATAATTCAAAATGTTAAAATTCGTTTAATCGGTACACTATGGTGATGCGGTGTTATACTGTGATTACTGCAAGTTTGGTGGCTGTTAATGTCATTATATTGGCAACAACAGTACAAATGTCCATCGCAAATTGCAAATAAGAGACGTTATTACGTGAAGTATGGACATTAAGAAAAATAAGTTTTAAAATTACAATTTCGGGTTTTCTTTAAAAATATCCAAGTTTTGTGCAGTCGAGGTCTGTTTTTGTTCTGTTAATTAAGTTTCCAGAGGTTAACGTTTTACAGTAAGGTGATACTGAAGTGAAACTATGCACCAATATTACCTAGCGACAGCTTAGAAACGGCAAACTGCACCTCCTGCATATCCTGTAATAACAATTAGCTCCATGTAAAATCACATTCGTAGATGACGACAAATTCGATTTCTGTGTGAATATTGTAAACTGATCCTGTAGCAGTGAACATATTGAATAGTTGATATATTTCTATATGAGCCTCCATCAGTTTTATGATGCTAAAATCATATAGGGTAAATTCAAATTTGTGACACATTAGCATCATCTGTTTCGTGAAAGGAGTTACACTAAAAGCAATAGATTGCTATTCATCCTCACTTTAAAATTTTCCTTCAAACATTCTATAATCAGCCATGCAGTGTACTAGCACCTTTTCAAAAAGGAAAAGAAAAGAGACTTGCATACATGTGTATCAATATTGATGGGATATTGTCTTATCCGGTCTGCATTAATGACGACACATTTCTGTCACGTAACACAACTGCAGGGAGTTGCGCGGAAACCGTGAGAAGAGATACATATATGGTTGGGAAATAAATTTGGCCTGAGTTACATTTAGGTATCGTAGAAATTCTCGGTTTTATAAAATGTTAGGTCTATCCGATATAAATTTCACATATATATCATACAAACATATTTCTTACATTTATTTAAACAAGACGATTCACTGATTAGGAAGGATGAGTGTTGTATATCTCACAGTGCCTATCATTATCATCTTGCAAATTATATCACTTGATGGTCTATGGAGTGTCAACACTTCTGATACAGAATTTTTAACGATTCCTTCGTAGCTTCTTGGTAGAACCACGTAATTACAAAAGAGAAGCGCAATATTGTGGATATTCAACAGGATCTTGTTTTCAGCTTATGAATTAATGTTTCAAACCATTTGATGGTTGGTCATGAATTGGGACCAGTTTAAAGTTGTCATTAGTAATTCCCCACATAGAAATTCTTGTAGGATGATAGTATTTGAAGTCGGAACAGCACAAAGGAGTACAATCACTGATATTTATCAACATGTCTCCAGGTGAATGATCATGGATGGAAACTGTCTCCGCCCTAAAACTTTCGTAACTGGATTTATGTGACCTGAGACTGTTAAACAGATGACGCAACAGTATGATGCAACAAACTGGCTACAGGAGAAGTACTTTCCTTATCTATAAGCAGACCTTCAGGTAAACTTTGCTTGAAATTAAATATAAACAGTGAAGACGTAGGAAGAAAATTAGCTTTTCCATTCAGGTTACAGTGCTCGTCAAACTCAATCTCTGAAGCTTACCGCACTTAATATAGAAGGCACTGCATCTTATACCAAACGAGAGATATTGCGCTTTATCTCAAAGCAAAGCATTTTCTATTGCCTTAAGTGACTGGGTGTTCCTTCGTTGATCTACAATATCTCATTACATCGTCAAATTTAGTGTACATAAAGAGGAAAAGAGTCTTACTATTATGGATTCAAAGTAAGACAAATTTCAGCATATAAAAGTAATTGAAGGGTCTGTCGTGTATTGTGTAATAATACATTATGGTCACTTGAACATTAAATCCTCTTAGGTAGTTTTTACCATGGTTTCTAGCAAAACATTAACCACTTTATGTAGTTAGAAATACAATGGTAATGTGTTCGGGTATCGTTAAGCTTCTTCATAGACGTTAAATCCCTCAAAATGTCGACATGTTACTTGGACACGAATCATAACTCTGACTGAGTCCCACTTACTGATCTTCACTTAAAAGTGATCACCACTTAAACGTGCTTTCTATTGACACACCTCCAGCTCCGTCAGCATAGGCTACTTACACAGTGATGTGGATGGTAGTGAAATGTATTAAAAACTATTTTGCGCTAAGCTGATTAACGCTATTCGTGCTCATTACAGCTGAAATTATTCAATCAGATTGTATAGAAAGCCTCTACATTGAAAATTGATGTTAATTTAATATTACTTGATTATGTTCCTAGTTTTCTTAGGAAGTCGTTACCAACACCTGAAAACACTCATTTTTTCCTATGCATTACTGCTTGTTATGCATCTTTTCGACTAACTTGTTGCAATGTATTTCCAGTTATCTCCAAGGTACAAAGTACGCTACTTTGTAAAAGTTCTAAAAGTAATCTCCTTTTTGTATCACATTAAAAGCAGGAGCTTGCAAATCATTAATTCCGATTATGTCAATAGCAACTGCACAATGAAACATCACATAAACACCACATTCTCCTGTGTTCTTGCCAATTCGTTCTCAAAAAAGGAATTAGCTGATAACCAATGTTTATTAATATATTACTTAATCTAGAAAAATGGCAATATTTACCACAGGAATAAGAAATTTTAGTATATTTTTTGAATGTAAATTCGTTATATTCATTGTACATATTACATATGTAAATTCATTACACATGGTATACATGTAATGATACAGATGGGGAAAATGTAAACTGAAGCAGGTACCTCAAATATGAAGATTTAGTTTTCCCTCATCAGGTGTGTGGGTCTATTTAGAATCACAACGAATTTTAATGGTGTATAATTTTATAAATGTTTGTTTTTAATAGCCTGCCTTCCTTTACTTTCTTTGCCCTTAGTGAAGTATATTCTGAAAGAAAAAATTAAATTCGAGCTTTAGTTTGGCATTCACAGAAATGCTACTTCTCTAGCTGTTGGGGTCTTTTTAGACACTGTGTATTTTAACGCACATTATTTCTGCCATTTCTGACAGTATTTAATTTGCTAACAATGGAACATGTGTGGGTGGAGTAGGATGGGTGGAAAGAGTTGAAGTCAATGTTGTTTTGAACAGTGGATGTCTATTTCTGTGGAAATGAGGAAATTGTGAGTGTAAGTCATTGTCTTTCCCTGTAACCAAATCAGTTTGTAAATTGATTCACTTCTATTCACGTCTCTAAGTTTCTGCCGTAACAAATAGTCTATGAGACCGTTCTTTTCGAGATAACGGGCTTTTTGCAAGGTGATGAAACAGCAGGCACAGTGGTGAACATTCCTGATAGTGTTGAAGCAGTTTCCGAGAATAAAGATCATGATTCGGAATGTAGCGCTTCCTATTCACTACAAGGTGTCGATGATACATCAAAGCAACAAATGGTAAGCAGTCCATTTATGAGATCAAAGGATAAATCAGCGTGTCTAAAAGAAATAAAAAAAGCAAATTCAAGAACATTCATATTTCTACGACGACTATCGAAGCAAATATCTGCTGAATTTACTCTAAAATATAAAACTGCACTGTATAAAAAGAGTGTGGATAGCAAAATCTGTAGATATTTCTGTTTAAATAAATCAATCTATACGATTTTATCGCTGTAAAATCTTTGGTTATCTGTAGCCTTGAGGTTAGCATACTGTAGACACGAGCAAGATTGTTTCCTTGGCTTCTGCGCAGTCTCTCTGGTGGAATGTTTTCTGAAGCACTGTTGCAATGTGTAAACGTTCTCCTATGATTATGTTAGATGCAGTTCAAAGGAATGTAATAAAAGGGGGAGAAGGAAAAATGAGCCCTGAACCAAAATGGTCAGACTGAAGCCTTCACTTTCTCTTTGTGTGCAAGATACTTTTAATCCGAAAATTTCCGTTTCCTACATTCAATATGAAATGGAGAATATTAATTTCAGGATTTTTTTACTTTTTTAATAATAGTAATGGCAGTTCGAACAAAACTCAACTGTATTTATAGTACCCTATGAACGTCTGATTGCATATACTTGATAGGCTTTCTCCAGGGCGTTGCTGTTATTTATTCTCACGTTTCACATGTCATTAGAATGCTTTATCTAGTTTGATGTAGAACGAGTCCATTCACAATCGTATTACATGTTCATTTAAATATGACTACATGCTGATCTCTCACAGTTTCTTTGGCTCTCTTATTTTTTTCTGATGCGAAATCGAAATTTCTATATACCACCATTTACATCTCACATAAATACAAATTATTGTAGGGGAATTTGAGCATTTACAAAGGAAAAACTATTCCAACAGGTTTCAAATTTTATTTTGGGGTCTGTCACATATTTCATGTAATTTGCTAAGTGATTAATTTTTTGTGACAGCATTGAGCGCCCTTAAGCTATGTCAGCCTCAGAGTGGAACAACAAATGTCAATTTTTCTTCTGTTGTTGTAATTATCATCATTTTCCCTTTTGAACAGTCCTGGGTTATTTACAACAAATAGACATACAACTATGCAAAAGGCCCACCTAAATCCATAAACAGATGTCTAAAAGGTGATTGTGAGTGAGCACCACACATCATGTTACATTTTATTTTTTCAAAATGAGTAATTACAGTACATTATTTCAGCAACATTATTTAAGTAAAATACACATAAGTTACTTACTGATCTCCGCCCAAGATTTTCAATGGTTATATGTTCCATTGTACCTGAACTGATTTGTTTTGCTCATCAGTAATGATAAAGGCACATTTTGAAGTTTCCATCCTAATAATTATTACATTAAAATCTGTCATATTTGTCACTGATGTAGTACAGGCACAATCAACGTATTTTACCTACTGGAAACTTTGGTACCTCTGTTAGAAATCCTGTTTTCTAAAGGCACATCACAGTAATGCTGGTTTATAAAGCAAGAGTGTAATTTTAGTTACAGAAAGTTAAACCAGATAATAATAATCACTTACCAAATAATTAATTTGAAATTTTTATGAATATATTATGGAATTGCTTCTAAAACCTCTTCCGCCTACTGCCCATCATGAAAGCTGGAAGACCCCCTAATGAGCGGTAGGTGCCAGGTTGCCGAACGCTCATGCATTATCTCTAGATGTACAGAGCTCAAAAATAGATACTCAAAAATATCTTTTTAACTAGCACCTAACATAGTCACCTGTAGCCATTCTACCTGAACAGACATATAGAGATAGATAAAGAGTGTTAGTGTGTAAGTGAGTGAGTTACAGAGCCATGTTAGAAAAGCGCTACGTGAACAAGGATCACTTCATCTCAGATTCAAGAGAAGTAAAAATCTAGCTGACAAACAAACGCTGAACGAAGCGAAAATGAGCGTAATGAGAACAAGCGTTCAACGAGTTTGAAAGTAATACGTTGTCAACCGATCTGAGTAAAAACCCTAAGACAATTTGCTCGTATACAAAATCAGTAACTGGGTCAAAATCATCTATTCATTCTCTCAGCGACCACATCGATACCGAAACGAAAGATAACAGAGAGAAGGCTGAAATACTGTATTCGGTCTTCCGAAGTTGTTTCACCACGGAAGATCGTAACAATATCCCTCCTTCCAATCGTCGTACGAACGTCGAAATGGCAGATATTGAGATAAACCATCGCGGAATTGAAAATCAGTTACAATTGCCTAGTAGTGGAAAGGCGTCAGAACCAGATGAGATACCTATAAGAATCTATAAGTATTATGCGAAAGAGCTTGCTTCCTTTCTAGCAGTAATTTATCATAGATCGCTTGAGCAATGAAAGGTACCTAAGATCTGCCAAAATTCCCATTTTTAATAAAGGCTGTGAGACTGATCCACACAATTATGGTTTATAGCGTTGACATCAATCTGGTGTAGTATTATGGAACATATTATGACGCTTTTGTAAATTGAACCCCGCTACAAATATGAATATGGAATCCGCAAACAGAGGTCCTGCGAAACTCAGCTCGCTCTGTTTCTCCATGAGATCCGCAGCGCAGTGGACAACGGCGGTTGATTCCGTGTTCCTTGATTTCAGTAATACATTTGAGACCGTCCCGCATTGCTCTTTAATAAAAAAAAAAGCTTACGGAGTATCGTGGCAGACTTGCGATTGGATACAAGACTTTCTTACATATAGAATTCAACATGTCGCTCTTAACGGAACAAAATCGACAGATGTAAAGGTAATATCCGGAGTACCACAGGGAAGTGTGATAGGACCGTTGCTGTTTACAATATGTATAAATGATCTAATATAAAGCGTCAGATGCTCCTTAAGGCTATTCGCAGATGATGCAGTTGTCTATCCGAAAGTAGCAACGCCAGAAGATAGTAAGATTTGCAGAAGGACCTACAGAGAGTTAATGATTGGTGCAGGCTCTGGCAGTTGACCCTGAACGTGAATAAATGTAACATATTGCGCATTCATAGGAAAAGAAATCCACTAATGTGCAGCTACACTATTGATGACAAACAGCTGGAGACAGCGCCTGCCGTAAAATATCTAGGCGTAACTATCGAGAGCGACCTTAAGTGGAATGACCACATAAAACATATAGTGGGAAAAGCCGACACCAGACTCAGATTCATCGGAAGAATCTTAAAGAATTGTAACTCATCGACGAAAGAAGTGGCTTATAAGGCACTTATTCGCCCATTCACATAGGACTGATAGAGGAGACAGAGAAGATTCAACGAAGAGAGGTCATTTTCGACCCGTGATCGTTTAGCTGGCGAGAGAGCGTCATGAGGATGCTAAACAAACTCTATTAGCAGACGTTACAAGAGAGGCGTTGTGCATCACAGACAAATTACTGTTGAAATTTCGGGAGAGCAGTTTTCAGGAAGAGTCGGGCAACATGTTACTTCCCCCCAAAAATATCTAGCGTTTCGACCACGATTAGAAAATTCCAGAAATTAGAGCCAATACAGAGGCTAACCGATAATCGTTCTTCCCACGCACAATTCGCAAGTGGAACAGGGTTGGAGTGATCAGGTAGTGATACCGAAAGTTCCCTCCGCCACATACCATTGGGTGGCTTGCGGAGTATGATGTAGATGCGGATGTAGATGAGTGTGTGTGTGTGTGTGTGTGTGTGTGTGTGTGTGTGTGTGTGTGTGTATGAGAGAGAGAGAGAGAGAGAGAGAGAGTTTCGGCGGTGAAGGAACCGCTGTTATCACGTTCCGCGGCTGACGCGCTACGCCGCGGCCACGGTCTTCGCCGCACCAGCAGATCGGTTGCCTATCGCGACGCGACCCCCTGAACACCGCTGTGACGCGGTCTGCAGAGTCGCAAGTGCGGTTAGGCGCGGCAGAGGTAAAAGCAGTTCTCGAAGCGAATTATCGCTCTCACTACGAAAATTCCTTGCTCTCGTCCGTGAATCGGGAATTCATTGTTGATGCAGTAGGAGACGAGTAGACTAGCTTTGGTTTATTGTTGATAATAATGGTGATGCTAGTTTTATATCATTATTCCTCTTTCTCTTGTTGGAAACTCACGTTGACGTTTCTCCGATTTTGCCTGTTAAATTTTAGCTTTTCAACTGTACCAGATGCAAAACACAATATATTATCTACATGTTATTTTCAGTTGGTCTCAGTTTATTTCGACAAAATATCATACAACGATCCAAGTAGTTTTCCTATTTTAAGCCGAAAACTATACCACTCGAATTTTCTATAATTTGTTGGAACTGCTCACCTGAAATGGCATTACTTGTGAAATGGGACTCTTTTTATGCCTTTTCATCGTTATAAGCACCTCTTCACTAATGAAATTCTGTCAAAATAACAAAATTGCAAGAAAGCAAGCATCTCTGACAAGCGGTGTAATTTCTGGCTAGCAACAGAAACAAATTAAACTCAATGTACATGTTATAGTTTTTAGGTCTACAGTAGCGAAACAACCATGAAGTTTATATTTTATAGAGAGAAATCGGGAACCACAGAAGGTTATAATAAGAGGTAGAAACATTTCTGCGTACTTAGGAAAAGCAATAAATCGTGTTTAGCATCAGGAGGAGTTAAGAAACAAACAAATTCTTGAATGAAATTTTCACTCTACAGCGGAGTGTGCGCTGATATGAAACTTCCTGGCAGATTAAAACTGTGTGCCCGACCGAGACTCGAACTCGGGACCTTTGCCTTTCGCGGGCAAGTGCTCTACCGACTTTTTCTTTTTTTTTAAAGTGCCTAGAACCGCTTTTTTTTTTATTAAGTAGGTCAGGGGGCAGAGTGGGCAGGGCTCGTACTTGGAGGCCTGTCCACGGTGTCCCCGTCTCCTGACAGGAGAAGGGAGAGGCAGCAGGAATGAAACATTGTACATTGTAATTTTTTGTTAGTAACAATAATATTTCATTTATTAACTTAATTTTAATGTCCCAAAAGAAAAATCATATATAAAAAAGAAGGGAAAGAAATATATGGCTGAAGTGACATCCTCGTCACTTCACTGGGAGTAAATCCTATATCGACTCACGCCTGGTCCTCACAGCTTTACTTCTGCCAGTACCTAGTCTCCTACCTTCCAAACTTTACAGAGGACGGGGCGTGAGTCATGGCTGGGTAGCTCAGTCGGTACAGCACTTGCCCGCGAAAGGCAAAGGTCCCGAGTTCGAGTCTCGGTCTGGCACACAGTTTTAATCTGCCAGGAAGTTTCAAACAAATTCTTAATTCCTCTTAGGATTAGCTCCGAGACAGTAAGATGAGCTACACCCAGATCGATACATTACTCTAGTTTGCTGTCCGTTATTTTATCTGCGTGTTATCGCGATCCAATGACTAGCATTCCATTGGATTTTACAGAAACGCCTTTACTTTCGGCCATGTTACGAGTGTCCCGACAGACTGAAGTGACATTGGGCATATAGAGAGGACAAACTCCACAATGCATCATTATGCCAGTCTCATTGCAGCTAGTGTTATAGATGATTAGAGAAATGAGAGTATAAGATACTGACTCTAATGTTACAGAGTGTGTAGTCAGTAAATGCATCCCGGTACCAAAGCAGTGATGTGAGTATCGTCCCTGGTCTTTTGTAAAGCGAATTTTGAATTGGTTGGCTTGATGAGTTACTGAGATAGTGCGTAATCGCCCGCAATGGTTATCTACGATCTCCAAGTCAATCTAAGGTATTTGATTCATTTCAGTCAAGTCAAGCTGCTGTTACAAAATATTATCACCTGCCACACAATGCACTATTGTGTGATTTTAGCAGATATCTCTCTAGGTGCATAATAATGAAGTTGTGACACCACTAATAGCGTCCTGTTAATTGGTATGTAGGGCGAATTTCCCTCCCAGTGTGGATGAGTATGTCGCTGGTGTAGTAGAGTATGTCCAACATGAGTCCCAGAATGGAACCCTTTGGCACCTCAGCCACTACAGGCATTATGCTGGTCTAGTGATTGTTGTTCCCGTCGAAAAATGTCCTTCACCACCGGAACAAATCAATAATAATGAGGCCATCTCTTAGACAACCCACACAGTCTAATTTAAATATTAATTCATCTTACCAGACAATATTAAAACCCTTTTACATTTCAGGGAATACACCTCCAGTTCTCTCTGCTTAACTCTTCGCTGCACAGATTTACTCAGTGAAGTGTAGGGACTGGTGAGCTCCCTAGTGTTTGGTGTGAAATGCAAACTGTTGTGGACCACATGTTGACAAGGTTGTTTCCACTCTGCTGCTGATGTTTCGCAGAGAAGCCATTACGCATCTTTCATATATGCACGTTCTCTCCACACGCGCTTTCCATATTTTTGGAAGCCTGAAGGAAGATATTCGTGGCTAATGATTTATTTTTACGGTCTTGTCTCTCAGTAGGATAAATGTATTAACAGTTTTAGCGATTATTTCGAAATGATAAATAATTTACTTACTTCTTTCTCATCTATCTTCTTTTCTTTTGAATGGCCCTTAAACATTAAACGATCAGCTGATCAGGGCGCTGTGCCATTTTCCAATGTGTATGAGTGTTATGGCATCGCTGTCCGTCTCAAACTCGACAGAAGACCCGAGATAAGTCAGTGTGGTTTGTTAATGAGTCCTGTGTGATCTTCTGTGTTGGGTGCCTCGGGTTTGCCCAATCAGTGGCATTTAAATTATTTCGTTGACAAAAATAGTTAAAACCTTCATCACAAAAGTTGCCAGTGTTCAGCAGTAAAAGTATTTGCAAATTATTATTATAAATGTACTTTCTGCACTTGTGACTCATACCGTTGTGGTAAAAGCTGTGCTCAGTCGTTTACGATGTCAACAAATGCGGACTTGACCATAGTTCAGTGAACGTTTTGATTGAGAGAGATGACAATATACAATTAAAATTCGCGAGTTGAAATACTTTCGTTCGTATGTTATGTTGTGAGAGCAATAGCCATCTGCATCGTGAAACGGTTACGGGTGTGCATATCGAAATGGTTGGTAACACCGTTAGGACGAACTAATGTTAATTACGAGAAACTGTTCAGACTATCGAAACCAAAACTAATTAACTGTCTGAACAGTGATTTGAAGCTGTTCAGTTGATACTAAACAAACATGTTAGTGAACGGCACGAGAAATGGTCTCAGTGTACTGCGAACAGTCTTGTGTAGCTGAAGTACTAATTACAACTTGCAACTGACTGAAACAGTGTGTGAACAGTGGGGCCCACATTAATGTGTTATAGGAGAACAATATACGTGGACCTTATCATACATTCATGGTCATCAGTATGTGTGTTCTCACCTAATCTTCAATTAATTAAATACGGCAATTACAGGTCTCGAGTGCAGTTGATAGCTGTAGCAAAGGGAAGAGGAGTACCAAAGGGAAAGAGATAACTGCGAGCTAATCCAAGGGTAATAGAGTACTCCAATCCACGTGCCTGTTCTGTGTGTTTAGCTGAATGTGAGCGATCTCCGCATTTAGGGAAGACTTATTCCCGCAAGCTCCTTACTAATGTTCTTTCTATTGGCGTAATTTTACACAATCACCCTATCTGTAGCTATACGAATGAGCGTCTGTCATTTAAATATTTAAACCCTGTTCTAGCGTATATGAGCGAGAACAATGATCTATATTTGTGAACTGTTTAAAACAAGATTACTGCCGAAGTGTGATATTTACATTAAAAAATTCACAATATGTCGCATAGATATGTGTCTACACCGGCTGGATTTTTTCAGGTCTCTCGCGAAACAAGAGGCAGCTATATTTTCTGTAGTTTCAAAAGAGCAGAACGAACTTAAAGCGAAAAGTAGGTAGTAAATCAAAGAAACTTGGATTTCTTGGCATCTAAATTGACAAATGTACATAAGATACACTAATATTCTTAAAGACTAATATTTCTTCTTCTTTAATTCGGTAACTGCAGTTTCAGCCTGAGTACATTATGGCGTGGCTTAGATGCTGAAACAGAGTAACTGTTAGCTAGGGCAAAATAAAAAAAGATGGATATGAGATTGTACGGCCTCGCCAGTGTTCACTCCGTTTGATGTGATACTGACATGAGTAGCAACCGCGAAGACAGGTCGTCGAGAATCATTGCCGCGTAATATCTTCAACTAGAGAAGAAATTATATTTGTGCACTAGATAGCCCTTGAGGAAAACAAGAAAAGTGGTATGAACACTGCATTACGCACCATAAGGAAATATTTCTTTAAGAAATGGAACTCACAGCATAACAAATTCACTAGAAAAACGTGACCCAGATAAGAAAAAACTGTTAAGTTTTTGTACATTAAAACGCATTTTAATTAAGATTCAAATCACCTTCAGGAACGTAAATTTTACGAAACAATACGTTTTCTTGTACCTGCCGGGATTATATGAAGAACTACAGTTGCAACAAAATTTATTGATCGTATGGTAATAAAGTTAAATAAGTGAAGAGACCCGTACTGAAATGCAGGTGAGTTTAGATTTTAATTCTCCCGAATAAACTGATAATTTAGCCTTAGCATTTTGTATTTGTGGATATCCACAGCCACCAAATCTTTAATAAACGTAAACATGGTCCGTAGTAGGCTGTAATGTGATTTTTATTTAATCGTGGGTTTATCTAATTTCGACTACATTTCAAGCAGCTTTAAAACCAACTTGGGAAAGCTGCAGTAAGTTACCATGGGGTTGTAAGAAATTTGTGCTGTAACTTTTTATCTTAATGTGAGGTGTGAAAGTGTTATTTATACATGGCGAAGTATGCAGACAATGTAAGGTTTCTCCAAGTTGGTTTTACAGATGCTTCACAATGATAAGTAGTCGAAATTAGCTAATCGGACCATAAAATAAAAATCACATTACAGCCTACTACGGACCACGTTTACGTTTATTGACAATTTATACGATGAGCTGTCTTCTTAGTATAGAGTTCGCAGCACTAAAGTGCCAAGTTTCAACTGTTTCTGAAAGAGTCATACGCTGCTGTTTGAAATGTAATGAGCCTAAGGTATTATGCGAAAAGCACTTTTCCTTCATGTATTTTTCAGTGTTCAACAACATCGTCTATGTCAACAAAGTTACGGTTTTTAGCAACTACACCTTCTTTTTCGTTAAAGTATTCTGAGTTATTTTCGTGCATGTTATAGCAGACCGATTTTGAGGTAAATGTCTCATTTATTCGCTCTTGCTATCTTCGGAGTGCAGTAATTTTATTCTTTTCAAAATCTAATGATACATACCCACTGAACAAATTTCAGACACCAGCGTTTATAGCTCCATTCTGCAAGAAGATTCCCGCAAGAATTCTGCTGGTATTCCTTCACTACCGGGGAATTTATCTCTTCGGTATACGTGTAAAGGTTTCTGGCCTGGTTACTACCCATTGTTGAGGTATTGTCCTATAGTTATTCCAAGGAGCAGCTGCTGACAAGTGAACAACCCTTCTTCAGTCACGTACACGCTGATACAGAACTAATCATGAGTAAATAAAAAATGTTGCATTGGGTGTGCATAATAGCCGTTTTAATTTCAGCCATACGTTCCTGAAATAGACTGCCCTGTAACACGTGTATTATCGAGAACCGCTATGATTAAAATTTTATAGTAAGCGGCACGTTACAAAGAGAGACCTCCGCCTATAGATCCGAGCATAACGAGTTGAACAGCCAGGAAATCTAAGACGCACGAAAAAGAGTACGTGTAATTATAAAAAGTTCATATACTGTTGTGTAAGATTACAACGATAATTACAATGGAAAATACATTGAAAATACAATTAAAGTAATGCTATAAGGTATTCGGTGTTAGAGAGGCCACAAAACACGATGAAATGGCGTCAGAATGTAATAGATGAATCATTAGATACGGCATACCTTGCCAGTTTATAGCGTATGCTTGAGACGGACGGTTGGAAAGGGTAAGGACGATTGCTAGATCCGCCGTTCCAGATATAATTGGCGCCCTTTGGCTGGCAGTAAACATAGTGTGTTCCACTGCATGCCAGTCGTTTTGTTGTAAAATAATATGCGCTAGGGGCTGTGAAAAATTGACAAATAAAGGTTGATATTTGAGAACTTTTTAAAAAATAATAATAAATTTTGAAAACTTATTTAAAAACGAACAGGAAACTAGAGTCAGACAAGAAGTTCCTTGAGCTAATAAAAAATAGTTTAAAGGCATGACTAATTACAAAAGCTATTTTGCCTCTTTTAAATATCTAATCTTAAACAAGTACTACCGCATGATTATAATTAAAGAGCAGGTACTCATGGATGACCAGTGTGGACTGCAAACTTCATTGATATCGCTAAGGTATTAGTGCGTAACCTATTATTGCTGATAATTTTTTTTTCAACTTTTGGCCAATTTGGCGTCTCCGGTGCTCATATTGAATAAATTGTGTAAGTGGCAGTTAATAATAAAATCTACAACGTGCTTTTCTCACTAGTTTGACTCTTTTCACCCACAAAATTGTTCATATGGCTCTGAGCACTATGGGACTTAACATCTGAGGTCATCAGTCCCCTAGAACTTAGAGCTACTTCAAACTAACTAACCTAAGGTCATCACACACATCCATGCCCAAGGCAGGATTCGAACCTGCGACCGTAGCAGTGTTACGGTTCCGGACTGAAGCGCCTAGAACCGCACGGCCACCGCAGCCGGCTTCTCCGCCCACATCCGGTTCCTAATCCGTTGCATACTGAAACATTTTTTTCCTGTTTTCTTGCCTTCTAAGTGCCAGATTTGCACCTGGTGCCCAAAATTGGAACTAATTTTTCCCAGTGTAAATGGATTCCGTATTAGCGCATTTCAGTATCTACTAAATTCCGCTGTCGTACGATAATTAAAGCCCACACTGAACCTCTGTGAGTAACGGCACTTTAAATATAGCCACCAGATGTATAAAGTTTGCTTAATTATACACATGCTGTTTTGTGTGTCTTACAGGTATTGCTTTTTGAACTGATCACGAAAGGATCGATGGACAGAACTCTCTCCTTACACCTCACAGCTTTCCTATTCTAGCAGTTAGGGGACGACAGGTGTCTCTTGGCTCATCGTATTGAGTCTATGATTTATCAGAGGAAGTATTTTTATTTTCTACCAATGGTGTTTGTTTATTGTTAGATAATGTGAAGAGACGTATTAGTCCTGCCGTACTTCATTTATTTCAGGGATGCTTACTGGTGTGTATGGCTGAAATCGGTTACCAGAAAAATAAACACCATTTGTGTTCTAGACTCGTCGTTTCCTGTTAAATTACCTACAAGATCTCTGTGGTTCCAGTTATGAGATCAAAAATTATTAGTCTACATATTTCTGTTTCCTTCTCTACAAAATAGCCAATTGTTTCTCGCGCTTCCTCTGACGAGTCCACTTCTTCCCAGATGTGTCTGTGCTGCTGCCATATATTTCTGTTACGTGTCATTACTCGGATTGGTAAAGAACGTGATGTGGAAATTTCTTAACACAACATTAATACCGCAAAAATTTCTTTATCGTGTATATTCATTACTCTTAATGTTATTATTACCATAGCTACTACCATCAGCTTGCATGCTGTTAAAGTGCTGCTTCGAAGAAGTTTTCTAAACCTCAAACTCCCGAACAGGAGAAAGACCAGCAGAATGCACCTCCAAGACTCGGCCTGTCATTCTGCCTGTTACCAAACATTTGTCTCCGTTTTTCTGCCGGACGCCGCGCTGAAAGAAGAGTAACTGTCGTCTGTAAACTCCGCTTTGTACGCTTTTGTCGTTTATGTAGCTGACAGGCTGTCTCCCGAGGGTAAGAAAGTTGGCGAGCTGCTACTAGACTGCCACTTGTCAATGACTGCGAGTCCCATTCATCTCCAATAATTTTTTTTCTTTTTCTATTTTCCTCCCAAACACAGCATTGTCTCTCAGTCGGTTCTCTTTTGCTTCGGTGCTTCCATTGTAGGTCCGCGATGTCCTCCATAATTCTTTTACCAGTTATCAACGAGAAAAATGGGACTTTGACAGCTGTTAGTTGATATCATAATTAGGAAGCCAACTAAGAAAAGATACGGCGGCAGATTGCAATTAAATTGTAATTGAATTCTACTGGTCTGATGGACTGATCAACGATATGGAAACGAAAATAACTAAGAGGACTGACATTTCAGAGTGGGAAAATTAATAATTAAATTCAGTGGAGCAACGAGCCTCTCGGCTCCCATCCCCCGCCCCAGCGCAAACAGGTTCGTCGTTCGTGGTCACTTCACCATTACGGCCATTACCAATAAAAAGGAATGACAGTGTTTTTGAACGAGGTAGAGAAGAGTCTGCAACAGGATGTCCGTATGATCGGATAATGACTTGCGTGATACTGATGCGTTAGAAAATTACCGTGAAAGTAATTTTAAATTTGACGTGATAAAGTCATGTGAAGTTGGACTATCATATGAGTCAGAGAAGAAAAATTTATTCAGTTAAAATTGCGTTTAATAGCAATAGGTTCAACAACGGCTGTCCTTTACCGACAGCGGCATTCTTAAAGTACTGTAGCTCACAGCCATGGGAGAATTGAGAACATTTAAATCCTCCCAAGTACGCTAGAAATAATCTTCAAAAAGGTACTAATTCCTAATTTAGGCTACCATACGAATATGTACTGACAGTCATTGGATCGCTCATTACCTGTAGTTGTGTGAAATGTGCCACAGATGTGAGCAGAGATACTGATTATGGTGACGTACCCTTCATCACATACCTCACGACAACCAGAGGAAGATAAATTGTAAACTAAATTTCTCTGACATAAAATCGACTGGGAAAGCAGATGTCATCTACTCGTTTGTTTTCTGTAATACTTATTCACTCGTATAGAGGCTGTGACAGATGAGGCGTTGTACTGTCAGACATTGACAAAAGCACAGACTTCATATCATTGTGAATGTAAAATGTAGCCAATAAATGCAGCGTCTATCTTGCAAGAAAGAGCCTTTTAACAATTACGTGTGAGATTATAAATTATACTGCATCTTAGACCACTCAGTTTCTTTTCATCTTCTTCTACGTCCATACCAGATGATTTTTCTCATGCTAGTGGAAGTTAAAGGCTCATTTATAGCAGCGAAACGCCCGAAAAAATATTCATTTGTCTATCAGTAAATATGTTAACGCGCGATAGTGGTAAATTATCCTAATAAACGTGTCTCTCCATGCACTAAACAAGAATATATAAAACAGGACCTGATGAAGGACAGTTCAGCCACGATTACAGATTGAAAGCATGTGTAGCGTAATATGGACCTGAGACGGATCTTAGGTGCAATTTCCTGCATGTCTTTGCACATTTTTGATTAGTATGATCAGCTAGTAAAAGCTACTCTACCGGGTTATGCTGAAATACTGAACATAAATTTACCTGTAACATACGAGAGTTAAAAAACGTAATGTTCCGTCTGAGAAATCGCCTTTCTAATCAATATCAATGACTCATAAACTCGTTGTAATCATGCAAAGGTTTTATAAAATTCATAATCAGTACACCGTTCGAAGAATAAGTAATTCAATTATTCCGAAAATTTAGTCGTATTTACCAACTCCGCTCAATGATGAATACGTGCTCTCATCCACTGACTTTAAAGTGTTTTTTAATGGAAGTAATGTGATATTTTAGTACTATATTCGTATTTTGCAGTATGGAAGCAGATAAATAGCCATTCAATGTGTAACGATCTTGTACATACCAAACGACAAAAAAAGAATCAAGCATCTGATGTGAGATTTGTGTAAAACGATAGACAACATCATGAAATATATGTAGATATTACGAAAGAGAAAACTTGCACCAATTGACACTCGAAGAAATGAATAAAAGGATTAATTGAAGGACCACACTGATTGAGTATCAGTACGGTGATTATAACTTAAAATCATGAAATATGAACCACAATGGAAGACACAAGTAAATGGCGTGTATAAGGATGTCACTCCTTAAGCCTAAAACTGAACATAGTGGCGATGAAGATAAAGCTATTACAATTAAATGTTTAGGATTTAAGGCGCAATGTTTTACTGATGTTGTCAATGATATAGGTTTTGTACATCTGCATCTACGTCCACACCTAAGGGAAAAGGCCTCTGCATATACTGTAATATCTTTTTCTTCATTACGACGATCCTTACGCTGCATATAATATTCTCCCACGTTAGTCCGCGCTTTTCATGAATAACCAATCAACAAATTACTCACTTGTGAACTGCATCTTTTCGTTAAATAAATATTTAACATTCCAATATTTTCTTTATACTTTACGTTATTAACTATTTTCATTTGCACTCGAATTAGCTTTCCTTTCACCATAAAGTTACTCAACATATTATGATGAAAAATTCCTCGCCGTTTGCATTCACACCGTCTTGAAACTTCGTTACACTAGTTCGTACAGCGTTCATCAGTAGAAAAATGATCTACATATTTACTTTAGACCACATTCACACATCATTCAGACTAGAAACATAAATGTCTCTGTGCACTACTGGATTCTGGTGATCAAAATTCTTAACTATGTTATAGTTCTTTCTGTTTAGTCCTGTCCGCTACTGTCCTCTAGCAAATGAAAATTATAACTACGTACTCGACTGAATCAGCTTCAGATCATCTGTCACTGTGCGCGCATGAGTCATTCAGCCGATACACGGGCTCTAGACATGAGTGGTATAAGACACCACGCCTAAGTAGGTTAATTTACTTACTAGGGAACCTCAAGGACTATGTCTTCATTCGTACAAGGATTCCCCTTCCCCAACATTTCTGTGTCATGCCTACAGGTTAAAGATCCCAAACACTGGAACAACGATTTGTTTCACTAGTGTCTTACCTGCCATTTCCTTTACAAGCCCATTCATTCTTCCAGAATTCTTGGAACAAATATGACACATTAATGCGCCCTTCATAACACTGGTTATACGTGATCGCTTCTTTACATTATCTTGGATTACTTGTAAGATGTGACGTGTTGACGACGTTCGTCACTGATATTGTTATCAGTGGCCATCGAATGCCTTCTCTTTATTATAGCCATCATCTTAAATCTACCCAGATTTTAAGATACCTGCCAATTCACTACATGAAGAGGACATTTTGTCCAAGTCTTTTTGCTTCCCTTACGATAGTCCAAGAACCGATCTTCCTATAGCGTACAGTATCGGCAGCGAACAATCTTAGAGAGCTGGCTGAAAGATGTTTTTAAGTATGTCGAGAACTTCAGAGGTCCTATTACGCGTCCTTGTGAGACAGGGCGTAGTATTTTCGTTTCTGTGCATTGTATAGCGTCCACTATAGCGAACTGCGATCTATTACTAAATCAAGCTAATGACTTGTATGCGAAGCTACCTATGTATGATCATCTAAACCAGCATACATACTTTGCAAGCGTGGTGGAGGGTACGTTGTACTACTAATTGTCATTTCTTTCCCTGCGTATCTCAATGAGAACGAGGGAAATACGACTATCTATATACTCCCGTCAGGACCCTAATTTCTCTTACCTTCGTTGTGCCTGTGCAACATATACCTTGGTGGCAGTAGAATATTTCAGCAGTCAGCTTCGTATGGTGGTTCTCTAGATTTCCTCAATAGCGTTTTGTGAAAAGAATGACCTCATCCCTCCGGGATCCCCATTAAAATTCACATCTCCGCAATAGTCGCGTAGTGATCGAACTTAGGAGTAACAAATCTAGCGGCTCGTCTCTGAACTGCTTCGATGTCTTCCTTTAATGTGATAGTGTAGGAATCCCAAACACGCGAGCAGTACTCGAGAATGAGTGGCACAAATGTTCTATCAGCGATCACCTTTATAGATGAGCTACATTTTCCTAAAAGTCTCCCAAATAAACCGAAGTCGACAATTCGCTTTCACTACTACCGCCCTTACGTGCTCGTTCCATTTCAAATAGCTTTACAACGTTACGCCTACATAATGGACATGACTGTGTAAGGTAGCATACTGCTAATACTCCATTCGAAAATCACGGGATTGTTTCTCTTCCTAATGTGCATAAACATATATTTTTCTACACTTAAAGCAAGCCGCTACTTACCACATCAACTAGAAACTTCTAAGTTATCTTACATCCTCCTACCATCTCTCAGAGATGACATCTTTCAACAGCATAGCATCATCAGCAAACAGTGGCAGATTGCTGCTCATCCTCTCTTTCAGATGATTTATGTGTATAGGGAATAATGACTGTCGAGTCACACTTCCCTGAAGCACTTCTGAGCATATCCTTGTCTGTAATGAACACTTGCCTTGGAGGAAAACGTACTGAATTCTATTAAGTATGATAAATGAAACATTATGTGGCGTATGTCCTACAGAAATAATTTATTCATGTTAACCGACTTTCAGTCTACAAGTCCATCATCACACTAACATACTACATATGATGTCTTCGAGCAATTCATAAATTTGTGAACCTAATTCGTATGGCCGGGCCCTCATTAACATTCTCTAGTGGGGAACCGTGTCAAACGCTTTCCGGAAATCTTACTCTTCATCCATTGTTTGCGGGATATAATCGTGTGAGAAAAGAGCAAGCTGAGCTGTGCACGAGTGATTTGTTGACATAAGCTTCTCGGTATCAAGAAAATTAATGATTTTCGAACTCAGAATGTTTTTCTAGAATATGGGAGAAAACCAACATTAAGGGTATTGATCAGTAATTTTGCCGTTTAGTTCTTGTAACCTTCTCATACACAGAAGTTCACTTGCGCTTTCCTCCAGTGGGCACTGGGCGTGATACTCGCAATGAATGTAAGCTAAGTAAGGTGGCAATGCCGTAGAGTAGTCTCTGTGAAACTTGGTGCCATATTTGTTTTCACGTCTCTCAGTTTCTGCTCTACGAAAGGCATGTGTGTTACTAGATCAAACGACGACAAGATCCTCCTACGTGAATGTTTTCTTAAAGGCACAATGTAAAACTACAAGTTTCTCTTTTTTGTGTTCTATCTCTACAGCAGACTGTGACTGAAGTCTCCGACACGCTTAGAGATTTAACTCAGGATCGGAAATTTCTCGACTTCTCAACAAGATCTTTTGTATGTTTCTTTTAGAACTGAAAGTGCGACAGTCTTTTCCTTGCTTAATCCTCTTACGCGACACATACTTCTCCAGAGTGCGATGTACAGTCAGTTCAAACTTTGTCCATAATTCGTCTACGTCCGCCATACTGGAGCTGAATGGTGTATATTCATTCGCTAAGAGAGTTGCTAACAACTGCTTACCTGTTCTTTCTATCGAAAATAAACTCTATGCCCTCTTGATAGGTGTATTAAGTAACAATTGCTGCTATTTTGACATTATGATCACTAATCCCTGTTTCTGTAATCACACTTCCGATATGGTGACGGTTGTTTGTAGCTGCATCGTGTTCGAAGTAATTCTGTGTGGAACACCTTTATAAATCTATACGGCACCTGCGTCCATTGTTTGTGTGACATTCTGTGTGATTACTTACTGAAATAGGTATTGATTTTGCATGCTGTTGAACGCTACAATAAGACCTAAAATTCAAAAGATGTAATTATCACATCAATAAGAGTAATTGTTACAGTCACTTGAAATATGACATCGAATCATCTGTTTACATCACGGGACGTTGTTTCATCTGAAGTGAACAGCCTGATTACGACAAGAGAGACGCCCGACGCGCGTAAATAATTGCTTGACTTCTGAATTAAGTACGTTTCATGCAATAGTTATTGACTTATTTATGACTTCGTCATGTTGCTAAGCGACGCTATGGAAGGTGAAATTTAAAAGAAATAACTGTTCACGCGAACAACAAGAGTTGTAGCATGTGTTTGAAAATCGTTTCTCTGTTCGTCTGTTTACGTCACAGAACGTTGCATATGCTGTTGAGAAATTGAAATCAGTTTAAAATTATGCGGAGCTGGCTAACTGCGACAGAAACGACGTACGCCGTGCAGGTGCTCCACGGCGTTAGGGACAGCTTTCACGTGGCTGCGTTCTTACCTCTTGCTACGAGGTTTCCAAAGTTTTCGCAATTCGCGAGAATTTAACGGGTCAACGGTATCGTCGAGCATTAATTAGAAGCGTCTTAGTTAAAGAGTATAGCGCGAAACGCTAATTAGTCTTCTGATTGTTAGGAAAAGCACGTTCTAGGGAATGCGCCTCGCATAACCTGTCATATCGATGATTAAAGACGATGTAACACACGACGAACTGGGGTTGCTTTTTAAAGGAATGTAATTTTTTATGACAAAATTTTAGGTATGTTCCCGTTCCATAATTCCCAACAAGAATAGTTCTTCTATCGTTGCCAAACATTTGGATGAATTCAGAATGTCGAAAGATGATTTGGAAATGTGATAGCCATTTTTCTGTCTTTTGGTGTGAATTACGATATTAACGTGTAAGAAGATATTAAAATATGAGAAAGTAGTAAATGGATGTGTGGAACGATAACGATAACAACATCATTAAAATATGCAGTCTGAGTTGGGCGTCTATTTGTAGTTTTCAAATGCAATCGTAATTATGAAAGTCGATTGTAGCGATGCAGTAATGCGTTTGCTTTAGTGAGAGAGAATCAACAAACTGCGACCATTATGCAATTAATGGCATAGTTCCTGCTGCACTACGTGACTAGCTGCAAGCCCTCAAATGCAGATAATTAGGTTAATTATTGAAATTACAGCAAAACTTGCTTTCATCTTCAACTACTTTTCGAAACACTGTTCACGGATTTCTCGGGTACTAGCTGAAACTTTATTAAATACTACTATGTTACTTCAGTAGAGAAAAGTATGCTTTTATTTATTGAAATTCGTAGTGAGAATCACATATAACGAGCTTTCATTCAGTGGCGGATAGGGATTCGTTGGTTGATCTCCGCCTACTGTTGTCAGTGTGTCACGAGCTGTGATATTCTAGCACGCCCCATGGGACAACAGATCACTAGATTACTTCTATACTTTTCCACATTTTTGTAGTGATTGGAAGTAAATGATATTATATTGTCACACTATTTTCTGTGACTGCAGCGTCCAACGGTCAGTAATAGTTTTATTGAATCGCAGCACCAGTGGCACCAAAATATCTCCACAACTGACTGAAGACCATTATCAAGTACTCACAACTGAACAAGAGGGGCGCCCCTGTCGGTTGGAGTGCACCTAATTGACGATAACGACACGTTAACAGCTTTATCACATCATGACACCCTCACTAAACCATAACAGTCTGATTGAAACTTATTCCAGCCATGGAATTCTGTGCACATATAACCGCATGTAAAATATGCCTTTAAAGCCAGTAGGTTATAGTTATCCCCGTTTCAATACTTCGCGTGCTATTTCGAAGATTACAGGGGTTGTATTTTCTCGGTATATCGGTTGAGTATAAGAGTAGTAGAAACCTGATACTGACTCAAACATCTTCAAAGTCTACAGTATAGCATGCCATGAATTTCAGTAACATGCTAAATGAATGCTTAATAATGAATTGACCTCAAATATACGGGGACGGATCATAACGTAAGGCCTAATGTCTTAAAACATTTAATAACGAACGTACAACAGCAGGATTGATACTGCTCACAGCCTGAACTGTCCTCTACATAACACTACTGTTCAACATAGCCACCATGCATTTACGCACATTGCACCGCTCTTGAGCCCAGGGATCAAAACTAGTTCGGAAAAATTCTACGTTTAACTTGACCAATTTTTCTCAGAATAATTTTAAAGCTGTTGTTTCTGTACCCATCCGTCTCCTCGAATAACTTCACTATCACGTCCTCGATTGGCATCTGTGACAGATGTTGGCCTACCGCTAGGTGCTTTATCCTCAATGGCCCGTTCTCTCGTTTCGCAAATTCTTCACTGAACTCCAGATTACTAGTGTCCATTACAGTTTCCCCGTACATTTTATTCACTGATGGAGTTCAAAAAACTTTAAAATCAGGGTTAGGAAACAAAACTCTGAATATTACCAAACTCGTTTCAGTGCCTTGGTTCAACGATCGCGCAAATATGTATGGATGCTTGCTGATTATGATGAAATGTACAGTTGTGTAGATGATACTTTAAGCTACGACCCTTGTTATATGTTCATCAAAAAAACTTTTTGTGACCAAGGAGGGATTACTTTTTGATCCACCCTCGTAACATTCCTATCGAGGACGATAAATTGCTTCAGCTAACGCAGGATAAATAAGGTCAGTCTTTGTATGTCAATAAAAATTGATTTTTGAAGCATTCACCTTTGATAAATACCTGAGAATATCTGATTAATTCTTGTAAACCGCTTTTGTCACAAATGTATGTCTCTCGTATGGTTTTATGAGTGTCAGTCGTTGTTCTCCACGATCTGGATCGATCTGTAACGGCTCGCCCTCCCTTCCTGCATGTACACATGTCTGGTTCTCTTAGCCTCTCTTTCTCTCACCAACACCTCGCCCCCCTTCCCCAAACACATATTCTATCTCTCTCTCTCTCTCTCTCTCTCTCTCTCTCTCTCTCTCTCTCTCTCTTCTTACACACACACACACACATACACGCACACACACACACACACACACACACACACACACACACTCACACACACACACACACACACACACACACACACACACACACATGCTGGAATAGCTAATTACGTTTCAAAAATGTAATACACAATACACTGAAACGTCACCAACTTCTTGAAGTCCTCCGCTAACTCACTGTCACAGGGAGCAGAGTACAACTGAAAGAAACTGAATTTATTAAGAACAATGGGTACAGTGTAAGTTTTAAGAAGCCAACCTCGAAATTATCTTCTGCTTACGTGTTTCGAATACTAATTAAAGTCTTATACTGAAGTCCACTACGAATTCTGCACATGCAAATGAATAATGCCGTGAGAGTGTAATTTGCTTTATTCATTTCTCATTGAACAATAACCAGCATGCTTACATGAATCGGGAGGTTCTTTGCTTGTCTCTAAACAAACAAGTTTTGTCCTCTCCTATTAACAGAGAGTATTCCTCTTAACAAGAATTCAATAAATAAAAAGACTGAATAATCCGAAGAATTACTGAGTTTTTTGTTAGACATTCTCAAGCGAACTGACTATAAATGCAGACATCTGCGTGTAGCCACTTATTAAATAATATACTGAAGATAGCTATTTATAGACGTTATCTAGATATGCAGAAGCAATAAAAACTAACGAGATTTTGGTTGACTGCTGTGTGCCTCTCTCTTCTTATAATCTACCGTCACTGTGCACAACAGTTCCTTATGAAATCAATGTTGTTACAGATTTGTTAATTTCGTTTTCTTAATCTTATTAACATAAAGTCTAATCATTGCTCAAAAATCTGCAAAATTAATTAATGAGCCTGAACAAATACAGTTTCATTTGAATTCTAGGGAAACTTGTAAGTCTGTCTCAACAATAAATATGCAAAACAATATGGAAAATAGTTCAGATTTGTGGTGAAAATGTAGGTGTTGAAAGTCAGCAACAGACTTCCGTTTCGTTTGAGGTATATCGACAACAGTAACTGTCAGCTGTTTCGAGAAAACGAACGTCAGATTCTCCGCGGTTTGATGCCATTCGACTCAAGAGACAACTTTAAAGGTAGTCATCCTTACTCTCAGAAATACGTTTGTAAGGGATGGGTTACAGTCACAGTAACGCTTCCATAACGCAATTGGTATACATGCCACGATTGATATAAATTACGTCAGGCTCCGCAAAGGCATGGTTGATATGTTACTGCCTTGGTACCCCGCAGCCCTACTCTTTCCCGACTCTGGGGATGATCGATCATCAGGTCACCAATGAACCTACGGATTTGATATTAATGTCAGCCGTTAAGGAATATTTTTACGTATTACAGCTTTTCACCCCTTGCACTTACCACGAGGGATATTAGCTCCCCTCCTCCCAGTATTTTCACAAAGATGTTTATATAGATTGACAAGAAATACTTTAAAACCTAATTAGAAATACAATTTCTAAATACCTAGAAAAGAAGAGGTAATGGGATTACAAGCTAAACA
This sequence comes from Schistocerca piceifrons, assembly GCF_021461385.2. NCBI lineage: Eukaryota > Metazoa > Arthropoda > Insecta > Orthoptera > Acrididae > Schistocerca > Schistocerca piceifrons. The sequence goes on from NC_060139.1 coordinate 170,270,186, forward strand.
AAAGGTGTGATCCAATCCTAACAGGCACAGAACACCAATTAATGGAGCAAGTAAGTTACTTTAACTACCTGGCTTGTGACATTTCGTTTTATCATTATACGTATGTAACCAGTAGAACACCAAAATTTCTGGGCGTTTGTGCAAGAATAGGAAAATATTAAACAAACAGACAACTCAAGAAACGCAAGCGTAATTCAATTAAATTATTGCAGTTCTACTGCTGCTTTACGAATTTGATGCTTGGTTAACATACAAGGGAGCATAAATCGAATACTGACGTCAGATATGAAACTCATCAGATCAGTTAATGGAGAAAACAAGAAGATAGATTAAGAAACGAAGATATTGGAAACTAGCTTAAAATATTTGCAATAACAAAAGAGGAGAAACCGAAGGAACAAACTAAACTGAATGCAAAAAAGCTGAAATGCTAGAAAAATTTAGCAATACATTCCCAAAGCGGCAGGAGTCGTTGGTTGGACTAGTAAACGGTGGAAGTAAAGAAACCGAAGCCGGGAATCTTTCGTTGAACCTAATCCAAGGATTTAGTTTGTTGTAACTGCATAAATAATAATGTGTAAACTTGGAAAGAAAATATCAGGCAACAGTTTACAGGTAAAACTTTTCGTATAATCTTGACCTAGGTTTCAACAGTTTTAAAATTGTTGTCTCCAGAAGGTGTGATGGACCATGCTGATGAAGTACAGCGTATAAAGTCAAACGGCCCTTGTCATGTGAGACGTTAATTACAAAAGCCGTTTGGCTTTATTCAGTATAAATTATCAGCATGATATGTAACAGAGTCCATGACGCTTTCTGAAGAAGACAATTTTAAAACTGTCGAAACCTGGGTTTGTGGTTCCAATAAACCTTCCTTGCAACTGGTTGGATGATATCTTTCAATATCTTTAAGTTTATTGTTGTACAGTTGCTGAATTTACGCCTATGTTTAAGACTTTCAAGCAGTTTGAGGCATATATAGAAATTGGTTGAAATTGTTGCAGAGGCTCCTGAGTTAATCTTCTATGTCTTTTCACCTCCACCCTCACTCGTATGGGAGGTAGTGTCCCGTACATTCAGATGTAGTGGATTAGGAGGAGATGTGGAACGAACATACATCCGAAGTTATATTTATATACACGAGTGACTTCTGAAAACATTTTTATTGACCAATTTCAGTGGAAAAAATGCTGAATTTCTTGTGGGACATCGTGGAATGTACCCGCTTGAGCCCCTATAGTTTCATGAAGTTCCGATACGTGGCGGTGCTATACCTAGCTTTCTAAATGGCATCCTTAACAGATGTTCGTTCCAAAGAGACAGCCGTCATTTAGTTAGTTTTGGTGAGAACCAGAGCATTCAAGATATTCATAGGCGCTTGCAGCATGTGTACGGACACCTGACAGTGAATAAAAGCATGGTGTGCCGTTGGCCGAGGCGTCGGTCACTGTCGCTGTAAGGTCGCTTAAACCGGTCTAATTTCCTACCGACAGCACACTACTGTGACTCCTGGAATGTTGGAATATGTAGACACTCTCGAGGTGATCTACGGGTCACAGTCAAACACCTAGCCGCTAAGCTCAACGTGTCTGTTGGTAGCGCCGACACGCTCGTTCACAAGTTTAGGTAGTCAATGTTGCTTGCTTTGCCGCCTAACAGAAGTCCATAGAGAGCAACGGAGGACCATGTGTGCCAAATTGCTTGGGCGTTACGAGGCAGATCGAGATAATTTTTGTTGGGCATCGTTACAGGCAATGAATCAGGAGTTTATCACTTAGAAACTAAACTGTATTCCACGGAGTCGCTCCACACAACATCTCCTCCGAAGAAAAAATTCAAAGCTGCATCCTCAGACGGTAAAGTCATGGCGACGGTCTTCTGAAACTCTGGAACCGTTATTACGATTAAAGCCCTCCCTTATGGTCGAGCGACGAACTCGGAAGGGTATTGTGCTTGTAAGTAGGCTGTTTAGGTTTTTATGTTGGTAACACCACGTAGCGCCCTGTATGAAAATCACTGACTGTGCTGTGTGCAGTCTGTGGCTGGTTGGCATTGTTGGAATATTTGCTAAGGTTGTGTTGGGCAGTTGGATGCGAACAGCGCGTAGCGTTGTGCAGTTGGAGGTGAGCCGCCAGCAGTGGTGGATGTGGGAAGAGAGATGACAGAGTTTTGAGAGCGGACGATCTGGACGTGTGTCCGTGAGAAAAACGTAATTCGTAAGATTGGATGTCATGAACTGATATATATTATGACTTTGGAACACTATTAGGGTAAATACATTCTTTGTTCTATATCAAAATTTTTCATTTGCTAACTATGTCTATCAGTAGTTAGTGCCTTCAGTAGTTAGACTCTTTTATTTAGCTGGCAGTATTGGCGCTCGCTGTATTGTAGTAGTTCGAGTAACGAAGATTTTTGTGAGGTAAGTGATTCATGAAAGGTATAAGTTATTGTTAGTCAGGGCCATTCTTCTGTAGGGATTATTGAAACTCAGATTGCGTAGCGCTAAAAATACTGTCAGTTTAGTGATGATCAGAATAAGTAAAGAGAGAAATGGTTGAGTACGTTGAGTTTTGCTCAGCTGTAGGAGGTTTACCAGCACATTAATTCATAAATTTTTCTAATGGGATGTTTCATGCTGCCCTCATGGAAACTGAAGAAGTGACTTCAGGGTGTTCGTCGCCACATAAATGCAAACGTATTTCTCCAAGACAAGACCTCTCCTACGTCAGCACACCCGAGAGACACACACAAATCTTCATTGGACTGTTCATCCTTATCCACCCTACAGGCCTCTCGACTTCCCTCTGTTTGTTCCAATGAAGGCTGCACCAAACAGGAGGTAGAACGCGCATGATTGGGAGGTTATTCATGCAGCAAGGCTGTTGGCTCCGACGTCAACCAGCACCATGCGTACACACAGACCCGCCCAGTAAGGTGGTATAGGGTTTCGCATTGTACGGAGATTATGTTGAAAAATAGGGTTTTGTAACTAAAAAAGTAGGGATTAGTACGATGTATTGCAATCCTGAATAAAGCCAACCAGCTTTCAGAAAAAAAAGTGTTCATAACTTACTAAACGCCTCTCGCACAGTGGTCTGCAATATGAATAAGCTTAACGTAACACGTACGTTTATAGCTCGCCTTGGATGAGCGAGAGGAGAGCTGGCCAGGCTACCAGTACCAGACACTCACCACGTGTTCGTCATCCGCAGATGGACGGCGATAGCGGCGAGCGGATAACAGCGGTGGGCGGTAATCCGCCTCGCTTATCTGCAATAACAGCCGCAGCCTGCCCCTCCGCGGACCGCAGCGCCGGTCGCTGTCAAAATTCGGTCAGCGGCAATTGCCTCTGCCGGATGGCCGCACAGTATTCTACAGCCTTCCGCCAGAGGTGAATTCCGGTAGGCAGATTAGCTAAGCAACGAGTTTCAAGGCTGTGTCCGAGAAAATTTTTTCTCGTAGAGACACATCTACAGCAGGACGTACGTATTTATCTCACGGAGATTTTTAACACCTCCTGTAACTGTTTTAATAAAATTCGCACTCGTATGTGATAGCATTGTCCATAGCTTTTGAGGCTTCCGGAACCTGATTTCTATTCAGCAGCCGGCCGGGGTGGCCGAGCGGTTCTACGCGCTACACTCTGGAACCGCGCGACCGCTACGGTCCCAGGTTAGAAACCTGCTTCGGGCATGGATGTGTGTGATGTTCTTAGGTTAGTTAGGTTTAAGTAGTTCTAAGTTCTAGGGGACTGATGACCTCAGAATTTAAGTCCCATTGTGCTCAGAGCCATTTGAACCATTCTATTCAGCACATAAAACATCGAACGTGTTTTACAGTCTCATTGACTCACTACCCCAAGTATAGAAGCAAATTACGACGCAGTCAACGGATTACTATTATTGTATAATATATATTAATTATTTATTACAGTTACGAAATGGTTATTGACGGTGATTATCATAATTTTATTTTTTTATTTTTACCTCTGAATTCCTAAAATTATAATAATTAATAACGGTTACTGGTGGCGATTATTATAACTGCGTTGCTTATTTATAGCTCTTAATTAAAATATAATTTGGCAAATGCCGGTTTCGGTGTTTACTCACGACCTCCAGAACCAGAAAAAGCCAAAAATAATACTAGTAACAAGGGAAGTGTGTGACGTCGAACAGTTTGAGTCGCTCTAAAATATAAATGACTCAGTCCAAAAAGAGTGGTGTAAGCCATCGGCATCCAGAACTTCACGTCGTACCACGAGACATTCGGACGATCAGCTGTTAATGTTCTGAGAGAGGGAATTTGGTAACGGGAAAAAGCGAAATATATATGTGTAATAAGACAAAAACCGAACATATTTCAGTGCCGAGATATGTTATTGTATTTCTTTCTTGTTAAAATAATTAAGTTATCATAACAACAAACATTTTCTACTGACCTGATATTGTTGCACAGCTATTCAAAGTGCAGTTGTGGGATCTCAGTGAAGTGGTGAAGTTAAAGTGGAACAGAACAATATATACATCTGGATTCAAGAGGTCCTCTATCGAATACCGCACTAAATACAGTTTCAAACGATGCTGTTGGTATTGTATTGTAATAACCTAACATTTACAAAACATACTATAACGTAGGTTTGTTCTTTCGTGTAAACAGCCTGTTGTATAGTAAGGAGTGTACTGTGATAATGGTGTGACGATCGCGTGACATTACTTGTGCTTTTTCACATTGTAGTTTTACAAAGTCTATGATCTTCCTCATTTAAAGATTATTTGACATAAAGAAATACACATCAAGAGGATGGCAATATTCTGTTGTCTCCTGCGGTTACAGTACATTCAGCGTAACATTTTTGTACGGAGACCTTCATCCAACACAGTACGATGTTTACGATCTTGCCAAGAACACGCAGCAGGCTATAGCAGACGGTGGAGAGTAGCAGATGTGAGCTGCATTTAGCTGTCGTATAGTTCATGCCACTGTTTTTGGAATTAGCCAGTTGGCGAGTTGCATTCTAACCACATTTCTTTTGGTCCAGAGAATCTGACGTCACGCACTTCCCTTTTCAGAATAAAAGCTAGTTTACGCTGTCACCCCCTTTCGTCAGGACCTGATATCGCCAAATCCATCCAACTAACTTTGTGCACGTACTATCTGTCACGCGTATACTCAACGTACGCTGCTAGCAGGCGCCCTACTTTACGTACTGTCCCCCTTTTCCTTTACACTAACATACGTTCTAACTACTTTTCGGCATTTTACTTCTATCGCGACTGCCCAATTATTATTAATATTATTCTTAATGCTTTATTCACACACGATATCTTTGCAAAAGAATTGATTTAAATGAACTGGTAGATTCTGTCTTCCTAAATATCAGAAATGTTTTTGACACTGGGGCTATTGCGTTGCTTAACAACACGCAGAGGTCACTGACGTTAAGGTTTACATGAGAATGTTAGCGATGTTTTATGTACTTTTGCATTGTTTCTGTTATAATTAACTTGCTCCAGATTCCATTAAACTTTCTGTGACGAAATCAGCTGTACAGGTATCGTATTTTCAACAGACGAAACAGACGAAAAGTTTTGTGTTAGTGATGCGAACAGTTACTTCTCTGGGCTTTTAGTCGTTATTGTTCCGTTTATGAACACACAGATGCAAAACGTATTTAAATAACTATGAATTCACGTAATTTTTCACACAACGGATGGACATGAACTTCCGTCTTCCAACATTTCCGTAGGGCATTTGACACTGCTCCGCATCGCCAACAACAAAAGACGAAATAACTACACGAAGTATCTTCGTAAGTATGAGATTGGCTTGTAGAATTTTACTTATAGAACGGTGTGTGTTATAGAAGACGGGGAACGTTCCACTAAAAGCGAATTTGTGAACGGGTGTGCTCCGTGATAGTGTGATAGGACCTACAATGTCCCCTGTGTCAGTGAATGATTTGTCAGCAGCTCTACAAGCTTGTTCGTTGACGATGCTGCTGTCGTCAGGAAAGTACCGTCGATTGACGATCGCAGTTCTATACGGAAGGACAAGGGCAAAATTTCCAGTTGATGTAGATAATGTCTAGATTATGGGTATAATAAATAGAGAGAACTTGATCCTATCCATTACAATATTTAGGTGTAATACTAATAAGCCAATGTTCCAAATTCCTCCGTTTGATTATAAAGGACGCGTGTCCTCATCCAAAAATATGCACATTGAGTGCGGCAAGATTATATACCGTGTGACAATTGTTTAACTATATGAAATAAAGTCATCATAAAACCTGATCGATATGCGTTAGGACGTTCAAACTGCACGGTTTTCCGCGGAGCATGGTAGGAATTAGCATGCGCGTACATGGTTTGGCTTAGCGATGAAGTCCTTTTTTTCATTTAGATGGATTCGTCAGTAAGCAAAACTGGCGCATCTGGGAGAGTGAGAATCCGCATGTCACGATCGAAAAGTCTTTTCACAGTCAACATATGATAGTGTGGAGTGCAGTGTCCAGTCACGGAATAAGCAGTACGATATTCCTTAATGGGACGGTGTCTTCCGTAAGGTACGTGAAGATTTTGGAAGATGATTTCGTATCAATTATTCAAAGTGACCCTGCTTTCGACAAGATGTGATTCGTGCAAAACGGAGTTCGACCTGATCGAAGCAGAAGAATGTTTGTTGCCCTGCAGTGCACTTTAGGGACCGAAATCTGGTTCTGGAGTACCCAGAGGCCACTGGCATGGGCCCCGATGCGCCGCCATATTCTCTGGATCTGAACACATGCGACTCCTTTTTGTGTGGATATATTAAAGATAAAGTCTACGGAAATAGCGCCAAAACAATTGCTGACCGGGAAACAGCCATTCAGGAGATCATCAACAGCACCAATGTTACAACGCTTTGGTTGATGATGCAGAATTTCGCTATTCGTCTGCGCAACATAACCGCCAATGATGGCAGGAATATCGAACATGTCATTACTTAAATCCGAATACCTGTAGCGACGTTTAGATGTTGAATAATTTGCGTGCACTCCGTTGATGTAACGAAGTTACGTTTCTTTTTTCATATAGTTCAATAATTGGCACCCTGTAGCATTTCAAAAGTGATTTCGTACACGCATGGTTTTGTGTTAAGAGTCTGGTTTTGAAGGAAAGCACAAGCACCACTAATTTTTTACATCAGTGAAGATAGATTATTCCGCACAGATAATTGTGAACTGAACATTGCCACTACGGCTAGTTAGGTATGGCGCAACGAGGTGTATTGTAGTGACCACTCTGCATAATCGCCTACAACATACGAGAGAACTTCACGGTGGTAAAATTATGTTCAAATTCAAATAATTTATCTTTTCGAAGAAAAGAACAATTTCTGCACATTCCTACTAAAAGAGCCTATAATTTTAATTTTTAAAATAAGTGCTCAAGTGCACTGTACCTTTTATCACATGAAGACCAAATAGTAAACCGTTCATGTTTGACGGGGAGGCAAACAATATAAACAACTTGCTTCATCGCCATTACCTAGTGTGTATACGGTGACAAATTTACAACTGAGTCGTTTAAGAAGGGTTGAGCTGATTAATCACTGCTTCCATATTTTGCAGGAAATTTTGTCAAAAATGCTGACGTGTCAATTTACGATACTGCTCTTTTCAAGTACTGTAAAGTTTGAAACGTATTTTGTTTCATGATGTAAAAAATAACCACAAAGACCCGCCACTTTGTGAAGCTCGTATGTTACTCGAGATATAAGTATTAAAAATACAGAAAAATAGCTTCTTTGTTAATAGGCTTGTTCAGGTATCTTTATTGTTATACGAAACAATACGAACTAGTAATTAAGGATGCTATCGAACTTTTCACACAGTATTAGGGCCTCACGGGTTAAAACTAATACGTATTGCTGATATACGCATAGACTAAACAGATTCATTTAAGTTCTGAGTATTATACTGCTCTTCCTGAATGGAACTCAGAAAAACTTTTCTCATCCAATAATTGTGCCATTCATTTTCTCCGCAAGTCTGCGCTTCGTATATGAACGCAAGCAGAATGTATAACTTGAATGTGTCACTCTAAACAACGCACATTTGTTTGCATGACAACTTTGTACGTAGTGGAAATTAAATGCAGTCTGTAGCGCTGCTAACGCCACTATAAAACGAATAGAGATTGAAAAAGCTAAATTCCACTGTGTATTACGACAAAAGGGCCGTGGAACAAAAACTGAATTTTACGTTGAGGACTATAATACTACCGATTTGTGAAACAGTAGGTTGTGCGCTCGATTGTTAGTACAGATGCATTTCCTGGTAGTATTCATGCGGTTCTGGCCAAGCCATCAAATAATTTACATTCATAATTCCAAAAACTTCTTATCTGCTTATTCGTACATCGTACATTTCTGAACTGGGATTTCAAATAAGTGTATCTGAAAATTTTTGGGAAGTTACCTGATTATCTTAAACCAAGATTGAGTTTGTTTTGATGGTTCATGTCTTATCATCAGATTGTAGGATTTTATCGTAATTTGTTCGACGCTACAGCGTGATAACGGCATTAAAAATAGGTTTCTCTTCCTACTGTAGTACTGATAATTGCACACTTTTTCAATAACTGTGAATGTACAAGGGAATTAAGTACATTAAAATAGTTTGAGTGCTTTTACACAGCCTTTTCGCGTCATTTGGTGTTCCATTGATTTTTGCCCCATACCATCAAATTTTTCTCAGTATTATTTTTCATTTGGTGCCATGGAAGCAAACTCCTACATTTAAGTTAAAATTTTGGCATATAGCAGAAGGGAAAACGGTGTAGTACGGTGTAGTATGGAAACTATATTGGTCATGTGCAAGCTGGAATTCTGTCTACACTGTATACACTGAAAGCGTGTTGGATATGTGAACATAACAGATACTTGTCATAGCTTAAAGATGTGGTTTCTTCAGTATGTAGATACTACAGCGTGAATCAGTACTGAAGTAAAGTCTTCAGTTCAGTTTGGTAAACGAAAAGAGTTGATTTTAGTGTTTGTAATGAGAAGAAGCTGACTTTCGTTCAAATTTTGCTCCTATGAGACCGAGCTTAAAAGATGACGTATCTGTAGAAGAAGATGTAACAAGAAGGATTACACCAAATGTGACATTAGGTCAACAACTACATCACGAAATTGTGTCTTCACTTACTGCTGATAAATTATGATGGGCACAGACGTGATAAACATTTTGGAAATATGCAGACAAGCATAAATCTGAAAAATGTCAAAAGAGACATTATTTACAATTAGCTAGAGTATCAGCTAACAGACGAGTAAAATCACCCTCAAAATACGTAACAACTGTCAATAAAAGGAAATAAAGATGTTTGATTGCCTTTAGAATGTACTTAAGACTTTTACAAGTCGATAGTGTCTGCAGTATTGAAGTTCTAACCAAAGATAAAGGAAAGGCATGAATGTGGTAATTTTAGTAACTTCTAATCTAATTATAACGCATATTAGAAGGAGGAGTTAACAAATAAAGACTCTGCCCCGTGCAAGGAAAAAAACGATCAAACTTTGGAACCATTTGCATTATTACATATACTCTGATACTGCTCGCATAATTTCGCTAAAAATGTTTTATTTGCTGTAAGTTTTATATAACTAAATCCCTTAACCATTTTTTTTTACATTTTAGGACTACTAAAAAGAATTTTTTAATTCCACACCTTATATTATACAATGACCATTTTTTTAATATCAACAACAAAAAGAAAAAGAAAGAAAGGATCGAATATTGCTAGTTAAATACCTGAAATTCTTAGATAAAATTGCGCAAGTACTGTAACCGTTAGGAAAACTCATCCAGGCAACTAATTATTTCATGAAGCTATTTTCTTTTAATGTTTGTCACAGACAACTGTTAAAATTTGATCACATAGGCTCCTGTATAATATAATCTTCCTGAGGAACTGCATTGTCTCACAGATTTGGTAACATTCTATGTGCTGTATTTATTATTGCTATTGTTGTTGTCATTTAAAGACAGCACTTAAGTAAATATCAAAGTGTCGATCACTGTTTGTCGAAATTGGTTATATGACGCTGTGTAGGAAAAAACTATATACACATGCGGTATTTAACCACTGAGTACAAACTGAATAAGCTCTTGTCGAAGTGACCAATGTTCACATAAGTATACAAATTTCCCATACTAAGAAAATTGCCTGTGATAGTACATAAATGTATTTTAATTGTAATATTTCTGATAACTGCTATATGAGATAGAAAGATGTTGTAGTTTCTTCGACATTTCTAAAAGTATGTGCTGCATAGATTAAATGAATAGTTATTCTGTATTTTTATCTCAATAACTATATTAAACGCTTTGTTAAGAGATCGAGAGTTTTCACCAGTTACATATTGTTACACCTTTAGGATCAAATCAGCAGTGTTACTAAACATTTGAATATCGATATTGTATATGGGATAGAGTGCAGGTAATATCTGGCTTCACTCAGTGTTTCGACATTATGATCTTTCAAAGAGTGCCAGACTTAAATTATTTATGATTACTGTTACGATTATTTATTCTGTTTTTTTGTATATCTTCTGTTTTGTATTCCAAATCTATCTTCGAGCATCTGAAGATTCAATCAATATTGGCGGTAAAACTTGTTCTTAGACTACTTAATTCAGCTTCTGTGCGTTTAGCAAATAGCTCTCAATCAATATTTGCTAAATATACTTGCATTCTTAAGCTTGTAAGCAGCGGTCGTAATTGGGTCAGCTTTTAAGAACCTTTATAATCACATAAATTAGCAGTATTTAATAAAGGACTTTTCTAAATAATAAATAATACCAGTAAATAAATAAACGACTTTATGCGACAGGGACTGTTTCATTATTATAGAAAATTAAAACTTGTTATAACAGCTGAATTTCCAATAGAAACAAGGTAAAACATTTCAAAAGTTTTTTTCCCGGTAAGTCATTATGTTTCTTAAATTAAGAGAGGAAAATAGTAAGACTCGGAAAAGAGAAGTTTGATTTTTGAATCACATTGTTCGGTTCGCATCATTTTCTATGTTGTCTTCACATGATAACTATTTCTCTTGTATTTTGACATGTGTTTCGTCTTCTTCACTGATATAGAGAACACAGGATGTGTTCAGTAACAGAGTTCGCTAAGTGAGATTGGTATTCTCCATTTTGGATAAATGCGCAGGTTAGTGAAACTTACTAACCAGTTTCTCGTCTGATGGTGAACAGCCACAAGTGTAAAATGACCTGCCACATTCCTTTTAAGTATGGCAGTCTGTTTTCAGGACAATTAATAATCTTCTTGTATTGCTTCCCAAAGCATTCCATGTTTAACGTCTGTACATGCGCCTCAAAGCGAAACCAAACTTTTGAAGTGTATTCTGAAAGCGGAAAACTAGATCTCTTTGTCACCTCTACAGGTAGGGAATTGTTTCATGCACCGCCAGATTGTTCGAAGTATTTATTCTGCTACGTGAAATCGAGATGTGTATATTTGGACTTAACGTTTTTAGAAATGTTCAAAAAATAATATTATGCAACAGCTGGTAGTGACTGGTATGTTAGAAGCTATTATGAAAAAAAAATAATTTATGTTCTCGAGATGCTGTTTCTACTCATGTGCCATTTCCGAGTATATAATTTTCGTAAGAGGCAGAAATCTAATTGTGAAATCATTTAAAACATGAATATCATTACTAAATTATAATACTGACGTCTTCATTTTTCATATTTTCTTGAAGCAAACACTGATTTTTCTTGTGAATAAAGGCGGCTGGCAAACAAAAAAGGATTCCATATCAGACAATTATTCAAATACGTTGATTCCGTAACCAATGCATATGCAGATACATCAGAGGGTCCAAACAACATGAATGCTACTTAGACCAACAAAGTGTTCAATAATGAAACACAATCTTCAATTGCTAGGTTCTCAACCAGCGGGGAAGCATTGTTTCGAAAGTTGCGTATTTCTACCCACCATTCTAGACTGATACCGATTTCTCAGACAACTGTTCAACTGCTAAAGCTCCATTCTCTGAAACAGTTGACCCCTACCTTGTCAATAATACATCAAGTAACTGGAGGGAATGTTTCATTATAATAAAGCTCTGTAGATACCAATAGCCGCTCCAAATCATCATAAACGAAGAGCACAATAGCAGAAGGTTGCCATCTTAGAGGTTTTGGCAAAAAGCCTTTCAAACCGCCAGGGCTGTGTTTCTTCATCTAGTCCCGCGCTCTAATTTTTTTCTTTGAATACATTGTTAAGAAGTATGATTGTCTCGAAACACATGAGAAAGAATTTTTTTTACCAGGAGACTGCACACGGCGAGTAATTTGTATTAAGTGAGAAACCGAATGTAGTTTCCTCTCACCACTTTACATCGTTATGTAGTACAATTAATGAATGTGAGTTTAATGGTGCACGACGGTATAAGAAGAACTAGCACCCCACTAAATTATTTCTCTGTTGTGGAAGATGGCATAACCAGGGGGCATCGGAATCACCGTGGAATACATCAAAGTTTTAGTCTGCAGGCATAATATAAAAATTTGACTGACGATATTTTGGTTATCAGGCGGGTAAACGGCTACGTCCTAAAGTTACGTTTGGCAAAGAAACGTACATGTCAGCTTCAAACAATGGTTACGCCTGAAAATGACACCTAGAGAACTTGGCGTAAAATTCTTTTAGCGGACGCTTACATTTCGCATATAATGTGATGAGATTTTACCGCAAAAGTGCACGTGTTAAATAAAGAACATTCCTACATAGTGACTGCTCCACAGTGTTTTCAAAAAACTCGTGGACGACCGTAACTTGCTAAGACCGTATATCTGTCCAGTGTGATCCAAACCGCTGTCGGGTGGAAACAGTTCACAGCGGAATTTGAAATTATCAGGGGTTACCGGCAGAATAACTACGATGTATTGAAGCAGCATTGAGTTTCTGTTCAGACGACAACTGCAGTTGAAGATGACGACTAGGATATTCGGTGAACCGTTGCTTGAAGACGACGCTGATGATCGACATGTAACCAGAAACAATCTCATTTCTGAAACAAAAACAAATTTAAAGATTCTCCGAAATTTTGATTGATATTAGCAACGCTGTTAGGTGTCGCTATCTTGTTACCATCGTAATTCCGCCGCAAGTCGTCCATCAGGAGCTACAGAATCTTATCCCAAAAAATGTCACTGAAGATGCTTTCTCGCGATATCTATCTAACAACATCTGTGTCCTGTTAGAAAATTACGATCGATTTAGCAGTTTCTGGCACCAACCGCGTCTGAGGGTCTCTGTAGTAGTATATCGGGGCTAACTGTACATCAACATCTATACTCAGCAAGCCATCGTTTTGTGTTTGTAAGAGGGTACATCGTTAACCACTCACATTTTCTACCTTTCCTGTCCCACTTGACAACAGTACACTCTAAGAAAGGTTGTTAGTAGACCTGTTGACTGTTCTAGTAAGGTACATTGTCGGATGAGCATCTCCGTGATCATCTCGCGCTTGCTAAACGCACCTGTTACGATACGCGTTGCCCTTTTTTGGATCTTTCTCTCCTCTATCAGTCCTATCTCATTTGGGTCTCACACTGATGAACGACACTGAGGTTGCTATGGAAACAGAGTTTTGTGAGCTACTTAATTTGCGAGTGGACTACACGTCCTGGGGAATATTTCAGCGAATGACAATCTCTCATCTGCTGTTGCCACGATTAATTTTCAGCGTTCGTTCCACTTTAAATGACTCCATATGCATACTCTCAGATATTTACTGGATATGATTTTTCACATTATATTTCGACTGTAGTGTAGTCTTAGAACAACTGAAATTTCCACCAAAGTTGGGCAACATGTCACGATTGTTAATACTGATGGTCAACCACCAGGCGCCGACCTCTTCCGGTCTCGCTGAATTTTGGTTCAGTTCTCAAGCGTGCGACTTCTCTATACACAACAGCATCAACTACGAACAGCCTCAAGGACATTACGAAGTTACTGCTTAGGTCATTCATACAGGTTGAGTCTTACAAGGCGTAACGCCTATTCTACTTCCTGAAAGATTCGCGATATCGATATGATTTTTTTGTAAAAAGGCTGTTTGCAGAGGTCACCAAAATTGGTTGAACGTTTAACATTCACTAGTCCTGTATCAACCGACATACTGAAGTAAATAGTATAAAGGACCGCTATATAATTTTATATGGTGTTGGAAAGCTCTTGAAAAGAGGACTATCGAGATTAAAGGCTTGTTAATGTTGATCACGAAACGTTTTCGCTAAAGTGTGCGAGAATCTTGCAAAATTTGTAAGACGTAGATGCTAGAGTACGCTACTTATATGTAAACAGCGTCAAGCGGCGGTTTTGTCGCTGAGCTCCGCGGCTGTATGCAGCAAGGCGATATGCCTACGTTCCCTACTTTGCGTGGCATAGATAAAACCTACGATTGTCTCGAAGTATATGCTTCAAAAAATTTTTTGCAAATAGTTGTATGTACTCATGTTCGAACAAACAGCTATTGTGGAATGGCGTAAATAGTCGAAAGGTTTGAGGCAAGGACGAAATCTGGTATGTGAGCCGCACTTCGCAATATTTACACGGCAATCGCAGGTTCCGATCACTTTGCCTTTGAAACCTAGAACATTCCTAGGACGCTTTGGCCAAAAATTTCAACTCTATCATCAGCAAGTCATTTCTAGAGCTTTCCAATGCCGCTAAAAGAGTAATACTTCCTTCATGGTGTTCTTTGATGCAGTAAGTAAGAGAATCATTCGTAAATCAGTTGCCCCCTGCACCCTTTTAACTTGTTACAGATCTCGTTCCGATATCTCGAACTGTTTACGAATAGTGTTAATCCTGCGCGGCTTACCCTGAGTACTACGAGGAGTATTGGTCCTAAAACACAGCCTTGGGGGACGTAGAAATTTACTTTTACGTGTGAACATTCCTCGCCGTTAAGAAAAATTTTTTAAAATGTACCAGTTTTCCCGAAATTCCATAGGAAAACAAAGTGAAATTTCAAAACATAATTTGAGAAGATAAAAACCTTAGTGTTAACTGCATACTTTCGTATTAGTTCTTTTTTAATGACAGTCTGAAAATCACGCATGAATCAGCGTGTCGGGGCAATGAAGAAGAGCAGCGCCTGCCCATCGCGACCTCCCGCAAAACACGCCGCAGCCTTCGGCACCGACACGGCAGCGGTCGGCGACAGCGCGCCGTCAGCCGCGCTGTGGGGGTCTCCGGTTTGCTGGTTCGCGCCTCTCGCGCGGGCTTGCGACTCGCCGCTAATTGATTCTGTCACTCCACCTTAATTAACCCACCTCTATGGCCGCCGGCCGCTTTGTAATTGTATGACGCGAACTAGGCATGCAGACCTACTAGTTAGGCTCGCCGCGCGCCCGGCTCTAGTTAGCTGAGGACGCCGTTCTTACCTTTCTGTAGACGCGCCGATGATATCCTGTCCGTATGTTTCAAGCTGCTCGCCGTATGTAGCAACCAAACTACACTTCGAAGAAATTCTTGTTTCACATACACTTCACACACGTGACGTTTGATTTACTTGATTTACACGAGCCGAAGGGAACACATGTCACACTCAGATGATTGCTTTCGCTTCACACTTACAGAACTCTTCTTTTTTCCTAAGTGGTCACGAAAAGAGATTTTTCTTTCGCACTGTCAGCACTAGTGACGTGTTTTAGAAGTAAACACAAGAAACTCTAAGATCACGCAGTCTCCTCTACAGACCACGTGGATAACGTTTAGCGCGGCGACAACGTGTGCCTGACTATATTATACCGTTTAGTGCAATAGCGTTAACTTCGACTTTCGTTCAAGAACGACGTTTCGAACTTTTTTCATCAAAAACTAGTCCAGAAAACTTCAGAGCACGTGGTTTATGCGTACTATAACTACCGTTAATTGCTACAGAAAATACGAGCAAGAAAAAAAAATCGTGGACAAGTGACCTTTCACATTCCAGTGTAACGTCGTTGCCGCTCAGTTTTGCCAATTCTGTTCAAAATTTTGAGAAAACCACTCCTGCCGTTGTGCGGGAACGCCGCCTGCGCCGTGCCATGCCGTTCTTCTCCTGTCCGCTAGTGCTCGGTCGGAACGTCGGTCCTCTCGAAAGAACGCGAGAAGCGCGGAGCGTGCCTCGCGGGGAAACACTTTCGCGACGTGACCTCGCCACTAGAGCAACATCGACTGTCGCCTCTTTGCCCAGGCCACCGAGCCGGACTGTTCAAAGAGCTCCGCCGGGCAGAGACTGTGACGCAGCATCCCTTTCTGCTACAGACGGCTTTGACCGCTCCCTCGCTCCCGCGCCCGCCTGGTATATCTGTCGCGCCGATACTCTTTGCCAGTCGATGGCGGCGCCGGTATGAGAGCGGCGTGGAAGTCTCTTCCAGCGCACAGAGCGCAGCACCGTAGCGCCGCCGCGCTGCCTCTTTGCGCACGCGTACTGGGTCTCGGATTGCGGAAGGAAACAGAGGAACGACATACAGTGTATTCGTCAGTGTTGCCAACTGAAGTACAGGCAATAAATTGCAACGTCACTTGCATTATTAATTAATGAATTAGTACTTAGTTTCACGGAGCACTCAAGTACTTTAACAACTTTATTTACGGAAAATGTAAATGAAATGAAATGCATCTTTCTGTTTCCACATGTTCGTTGCTTAGAGATTGACAGTGTGATGTTCGTTCCAAATTTCAAACAAGATTACAAACTTGATACATTGATCAGATGTTGAGTGTCAGAAATAAGTTCTGCCTCAAATATTCTCGTTGCTGATCCTTTTCTTCACATGTAACATTCTATCCTCAGGGCAATACGCAACGGTATTTGCTACATTGTACGTCCATGAAATTGAAGTTAAGGACAAAAGCATTGTTTAGCGGCAAAACATGGATAATTCTGTATACTACATTGGGTGCTATGACAATGTACAGTGTTGGTTCTTCTCCAAGTTCACATTTCGCTACAAAATATGATTTTAGAGATACTTCTGCAAATATTGATTTTTTTTTGTATCATACAATTAAGTTTGTTTATTAACATGTGCTCATGACTTTGTCGGTACTTCTAAAGGGCAATAACGGAATTTTGTGAGCGCATGACACATTCGATTATTTTCAGACCGTCGACAACATTTTTGAAAACAGGAGTAGGCTCTACTTGAGAAATTATTAAAACGATATGAATGACAAAAGCAGAAATCTATTTTAGTAGGTTGTATAAGCGAAAAATTTGACACTTTAGGTTGTGTGCGTAGAACACCAAGACGTTACAAACTTTTTTACATTTCGAAATGTTGATAACTGTTTATGATGATTACTCAGTCCATGTAAGACTCTAAAGTACGGCCTATAATGGGCAATAAAGTAACAAAATCTAGATGCAAAAGACGCAAGCCGAAGAAAATACTAATTATTATAGTAGAGCTTACGGATTTGTTAGCGGAACACTCGAAGCTGAAAAATATATTTCAAATAAGCTTCGTACCTTACAACGTGAAGGAGGTAGAGCGAGAGAAATGAAACCAGTAATAAGTTTTATTTTATTGTAGAGGCAAGTACCACGTGCTCACTTTCAGTACTGATCTCCAGTAGATATAGTGCATCACCTGTGAAATGAAAACTCTGTGCTATTTAAGCAGCGAACCGAGCAACTGAAATAATGCTAAATGTAGCCATCTTACTCTTCTTTCCACCAATTCGTTGAAGTAAAGTTTTCTGTCTCCCATTCTCGTTGTCACTTGCGCAACATACACAGTAGTTTCATAATTTTACGACCAACATCGTATTTCGAAAACTTTGAGCATTTAGTTTCAGACCAAATTCCGAGGTACCCACTCCAAAAGATCGTGTGAAGCAAATTCTCTCTGATAAATAAGATGAATTATGAGATGCTGTTGTTCGTGAGAAATAAACATTTAAAAATGGCTCTTGTTTGTGTTTTTATGCTTCTGTTGTCAGAGTTACCTCTGTGCTATAAATCAGTCATCAGCAACACATTTCACGACTTTTGTACATATTTATTCTCATGTTGTATCTTTTTCTTACATATCTCTCCATCTGATGAGGCATTTTTTATTTGCGATTAAGAAACAACATTATTTGCAATTTAAATTATTTTTTGTACGCTCCATTAGCTGTTATTCAATAATTTCTTCGAGCTATATTCAATATATAAGTAGAACTATACTGACAGCAAGTAATTTTAGTGAAATAACTTCAGGTACTTTGCAAAGCAGTGCCTCCTGACTAATGCTATAGAAATAGACATGTAGTATGATATGCTTTTTGTTGTGCTTATGAAGTTCTATGCTCCCATAAACATCATATGTATCGTGTATTTGAGTAACGGATGCAGTTCGTCTGAATATTTTTCTTCAGTAAATCATCTGAGTAAATCTATATATGCTATAGTGAACCCCTATCTTAACATTTTATGTGAGAACTAAAGAACGAAGTTTTTCAATATACATTAATGCAGCGTGTTTACGATGACAAAGCGTGGGCCTTCAGCTTAAGTTTTTCAACGATTAATGTAATTCTAAAGTGAACTCTTATTTTGAGTAATACAAACCAATTATAGAGAACAGTAACGAAACAGTTATTTTCAGTAATGTAAATATCATCTTGCGTATAACACAAAATAGACTGCATGAGAATCACTGGTCATTGCTTGTCTTCTTCTTTCACGTTAAATAATAGGCTCTGATTTGATATCGGTACATTTAGGGACAATAATTAGGATAAAGAAAATTATGTTGATGTTGACAAACAAGTATCTACTATGGTAGACGGGCGACCGTGCACAGCCCATTATACAGTCTATATGCTTGTGACCCAAACGAAATTAACCACTTCTTGGACACTGAGATGTCTCGAAATAATTCAGTTAATTAGAACATTCTAAATAAGCGACATTTTATTAATTGGGGCAAAAAGTATCTTCTCTCTCCAGGGTCGGCTTTAGCTATGAAATTTCACACGTGGACTTAACAGTTCAGAACACATTAATTGACTCCAGATCACTGGGTGACTAAGGATACAAGTTTGGAATGACTGTACTACAGACACTAGAAAACACAAGTTCTTAGACACCTTCTGACGGAGTTCTGTTAGCATTAGCGAATAGGCACAGTTCACAGCAGACGGAAGTATCTTCACTCCCCAACGGTTGACAAGGGGTTTGTCACGGCGAGGTGGCAGCACAACGACGTTATTCCGACAGGAAAATCCTCAAAGTAATCAGGATGCGACCTCGAACAGAACTGTCTTCCTGGCCTTTGGCGAAGTTATTTAACGGTACGGGCGCAGCGGTGGCGCCTCGGAACTAAAGGAGGCACAACTTCTTCCTAGCATGTCATCGACGCCTCGTAATACCGCTAGCTGTGCAGTATCTCTGCTGAGATCGATACTTCTTGGCCGCTCTCGATACTCAACAACACTGCAGGATCCATTAAACTGAATGCATTGTTACTAACAGCAAAGTGCATAACCGTAACTGGTCCTGTCATCTTCGTGTAGATCGGCTTCCAGATGTAGTACACAAACGATGAATAGGTCGATAAGTTTTTGGTGCTGGGTACATCCGACTAAGAATTTCCGAACATCTCTAAAATGAACGTGGCGCGAATCTGAATGTCCGGCTCTGTGAAGATCAGCCTCAACTGCTGCTGCTCCTGCGAATGCTGCACGGTGCCCTAAAAGGAACTATTCCATAGAAATGTCTTTCGTCGCCTGGTGCAACAACTTCGGGAAACCGGATATCTTCGTCGAAAAGTAATGGACCGAAGTCGTCCAAGGACTAGCCATACTCCAAAAGCAGAGGACGTGACTCTTGAATCCTTTCACCAATTACCTTTCAAGGCAGGTTCCAGATATCTCAGAGACTGGTGGTAGAAGTATTGCAGGATGAAGAACTCCATCCATATCATTATGCGTTAAAGCAAAACGAGCAACCAGAAGATAAGGAATGACGTATTGTGAGTGGTTTATGTATCAAGTGGAATATAGCCAATATTTTATAAATAATGTGATGTGGACTGACGAGTCTAGCTTCACTGGTGAAGTAATTTTTGACCTACACAACAGCCATTATTGGTCGGAACACAGCTCACACGTCATCTGTGAACGTTTCTTTCAGGCACGCTTTGGCATAAACGTGTGGGCTGGAACCGTGGGAGGAGTAGTTTTGGGACCCTACATTTAGTTAGGTGAGTGACTGTGCCACTGTATCGTACGTTTCTTTGCAATACTATACCTGACGCGTTAGAAAACGTTCCACTTGTTACACGGCGCCATTTATGATTTGGAATGAATGTACATAATTATTTAAATGAAGCGTTTCCAGGGAATCGGCTTGGTTGTGGAGGTCCAATGTTCTCGCATCTGCGTTCTCCGGACCTTAATCCACTATATTTGTATTTGAGGTGACGCTTAAGGAATAGTTTTATACTATTCCATCCACAGATGTACATGACCTAATAGCTCGCGTGCATTCCGCTCCAATGGTGGATGCAAATACGTTGCATAGGGTCCAGAGAAGTACGAGCCAGCGAGTGGTGAAGTGTTCGCAGATGCATGGTGGTTGCTTTGAACATCTTCTCTGATGTGATCATGTCTGGATCCGTGACCATGAGCCCGAATGTCAGACATACAGGATGGGATTATTGTGCAGAACATACTGTGGAATCTAAGATAGCCTACCTACGTTTTTTGTACCTCATTGAATACTGCAATGTTGTACTGACGCTATTTGTGTCATAACAATACCAAGTTCTCGTTTAGGTCAAAAGACGTTTATGTTATTTCTAACTGTTTAAACAAAGGTAATAGAAATAGAATATATGAAAACCACATTGTGAAGCTGTAAATTGGATTAAATTTGATGATTTAACTGGAAAACGAGTTTGTTGCGAACATCCGCGGGCCTGCATACGTGTTCCCTACGGCGTTGCCTCGTCTCACTGAGCTAATGGGACAGCTCCAGCACACCACATAGTTCATGCTACCTGTTCTTGGCAACGGGTACGTAGTTACAACGTTGTAGAGAATGGTTTTTTAAATTACATTTCTATTAAACCTATTTGTGAGACTAGGTTTTGGTACATACACATTATCTGGAATTGTGATGAGGAATGTCATGCCGACTGCCAAGCGTGGCATTGTTTCTTCACCCTGTATATTTAGAGCTGATTGAAATCTGAACGAAAAATACGAGGAAAAGGACGTCTGATAGTTTATAGAACATGTAAACACAGCTCCATAGTGCCGCATGTGTGGAACTGACCGCATGAAATCGTATTAGAATAATAAACTGTTAAAAACATAGAGGAAATTGTGCACCATGACTTTCTTTCTAACCCAGATATAGCCAACTTATTGTAATGTAGGAAAAAGTAAGGAAATATTTCATCATATGTCTGATACGTAGCTACAGTAAGAATCAAAGTAAATACTGTGGGCCACTGAAGACGCTTCAAAAATGAGAGAAAGGAAAGCGTGTGGCTGCAAAATAGTGGCGGAACATATGTCTTAAGAACACACCAATATACTTTAAGTTTTGCTGTTGACTACTTCACGTTGCAATAATAGTTTGTGTTTGTAGAGCGACTATGCAGGGGCGCTCGGGCAGGCCCGCAGTACAACACGCGAAGCGGCGCGGAGAAATCGCTGCTGCTTTCCTGATGATCTGATGCAACCTGCTGCACATTATACCGCAGCACAAGTTCCAAACGCATACATATTTTCGTTAAGTGCATTTCATTGGGTACATGTTTAAGCTAAGCGCACTTAATAACACAGGTCGAGTACATTCCCTCGCAGCTGTATTCTCTCGGTATGACGCTTTCCGTTCCGTGGACGAATAGGGCTAGCGTTAGCCTGAGATAAATTTACAGGAGGAGACGACATGAAGTTGGGTTTTCAGAAATTACGTATTACAGTTACTGTAAATAAGATGTAAGAAACGTTACGTTATATAGACACTGGTGTAGAAAGCATAAGGACGAAAGCAGTGAGCCGTGCGTGGCTCTTGTTCCAGCCATCTCTTATTTAACACCCCGTTTTTACCGTAGTGCCGCCTCGTTATCTTAATTTTCAGTTTCTGGTGTCACTGAGTTGCTGCCTTGCCTGTCCGTGAGGGCAAAAGCTGCGCTTATCGATATAGGCCCTGTCGATATAGGTCCTGGTCGTCGTGTGTCGTGGAACGAGTTGGAACACGCCAGCAGTGGAGGTCGGACCTGGCAGTAGGACAGTTGGGACGCGGCAGAAGTTCGGTCGGGTTAGAGCGGCACTGAGGTTCTGATAGCCGTGACTCACCCGACCGTTTCCGGCACGCATGACATCAGTGGGGACAGTCTTGGTTGATCGTCGGTTGGTCGTCTTACCGGACGACGTGTATTTGCTCACCTGTCGTTTATGGGTCAGCGGTGTGTGTCTCAACTCGTGGTTCGTCCTTGTGGTTGCACAGTCACTGATTCAGCATAGGTCGCGTTCTTCGTCCCAGTGTTTGTGAAATTGTGTGTAGCCTGTGACGTCGACTGCCCTGTTATTTTAGTGCAGTCTCCGTGCGGGTGTGTAGCAGTTGGTCGGTTGGTGCAGTCGCGTCGTAGCACCAGTGGGGCATGCAGCGCCAGGGAAGCGCGGATAGCTATCACTCGCCGATAATTGCCAACGCACATGATTTGAGTGGGGGACGACTTTAATTGATCGTCGGTCGGTCGTCTTGTCGGACGACGTATATTAGTCCGACGATCGCTTGTGGGTTGCCTTTAGCATTGTCTAGTTCTTCTTGCAAGTGTTCCTGAAACTGTGTGTAGTTTATGTGGTTTGACTGACAAGTTATGTAAAGGTTGTCGGCGTACTGGCTCTGAACTGGTCGGTGGGCGTGGAGTAGCGAGGAAGGACAGGATAGCCATCACTCGCCCGACGATTGCCGACACACACGTTTGAGTGGCAACGACCTTGCTCGGCCGTTTGGCCGGTCGTCTGATTAGACGACGTGTATTTGGGTCGTTCACCGCTTATGGGTTGTCTGTGATCCGTTCTAGTTGCTGTCCCAGTCTCCGCTGTTAGCATAGTTTGAGTTTAGGTGCAAGTGTGGAGCGGAACTGATCTTGATCATTGGTCTGTTGACTGACTGTCGGTTGGGATCCCAGCTGATTGAAAATGGTTGTGCCGACTGCCTGTCTCACCTAAGCGAGCGTTAGTGTTTGAATTCCAGGCCGACCCTCTAATATCTGAGCGCCCTTGGGTATACTGCCCTATCTTTTTCTAATTTGTTCTTGTTGTTTGTACTTGTATGGCTTCTAGCCGATTTTGTCTTTTAAATTAGAGTTGTTTTGCTGTTAAGGCCTTCAGCCTAGTTTAAAGTACTGTTTCATGTAAGCCCTTCGGCATTTTAAAAATTTTAATGTTGTTGAATTTTAAGTTTTGGGTCTTCATCCGATTTTGAGTTTGTGTGGTTTGTTCTTAAGGTCTTCAACCTAAACTAAAGAACTGTTTCACGTAATCCCTTTCGTATTGTAAAAAATTAATGTTATGGAGTTTTAAGTGTTAGGCCTTCAGCCGATTTGAATTTAACTTGTTTACTCCAGCCGAACTAAAGAACTGTTTTAAGACAAGGCTTGGCTTTTAAATTTCTGATTATGCTTGCGTTTTAAGTTATTGGCCTTCAGCCGTTTTTAAATTAAAGTGGCTTTCAGCCGGTAATTAAGTCCCAAAGGTTAAAGTTGTGTGTTTAAATAAAAAAAATTTGGGCTCTTGTAATGTTTGATCAAATAACAAAGTTGTATGTTCGGGTGTAACTGACAATTTATACTATCTGTCCTGTCCTACGGGTTAAGCAGGGCGTTTCAAGCAGCTTTCGCATGATGTGTCACAACCAAGCAAAATAATTCCACGAAATATGGACCATACAGAGAAAGTACCTCTACAGTATAATACAGAAGGTATAAGCAATAAGACGAACAGAAGAGACACTTTTATTCAGAAAGGGTAATTACACTGAAGTTACCGCGATTCATTATGGTCCCCCGAAAACTACGAAATGGGGGACACTGTCCTTAACATGGTGTGTGGGAGAGACGGGCGGCTATGCATGCCCTGAAACGTGCTACATGAAGTATTTAAGTACTTTTTGTGGTAGGGCGTCCCATTCCTCCACCAGTGCGGCTGACAACTGCTGCTGGATGGTCGTTGATGTGGACGTTCTGCAATTGCTATCCCAACAGCATCCACAAGTGCTCGATGGGATTCAAGATTTAAGTCGGGAAAACGGTCAGGCCAGGCCCTTCGCCGAATATCCTCTCGTTACAAGAGTTCCCGCGCCCCACTTCGCTGTTCGATGCGATCACGCGCGGCCAACCACAGAAATCAAGTCATGGCCAATGCAATCCTGAAAGACGCGAATCAGGAAGGAGAACAATGTCACATAAACGTTGACTGGTGTATTTATAGTGTTCTAATATTAGGAAGTCTGTGCGCCCATGCAACATACAGTCACCCTACGCCGCTGTCCATGTGCTATGAGTGTAGGGTCGGGATAGTGTCGCATGTGTACGTCTATGTTAAACGCCCTTTCGTTTCTTCTCCATGCAACAGTGAATCTTCACTATCACCAACACAGCTCGAGACGTTGTCGACTGGCTCATTGGCCTAACTCAAATTTCATGATTGTTTCTTCCACACATTCCATCCTTTTTCTGTTTATAGTTTCTTCGATGTCGTTGTTGTTGTTTGTTGTGGTCGTCAGTCCAAAGACTGGTTTGGTGCTACTGTTTCATCTTCAAGCCTCTTCATCTCCTAATAACTACTGCAGCCTATATCATTCTGAGTCTGCTTACTGTATTCATTTCTTGGTCTCCCTTTAAGATTTCCCCTGCCCCCACCAACTTCCCTCCAGTACTAAACTGGCGATCCTTTGATGTCTCAGAATGTGTCCTGTCAATCGACCCCTTCTTCTAGTCGCGTAGGGCGACATATTTCTATTTTCCACAATTCTATCCAGTACTTCCCCATTTGTTACGTGATCTACCCATCCAGTTTTCAGCATTTTTCTGTAACAGCACATATCAAAAGCTTTTATTCTCTTCTTTGCCTGAACTCTTTATGTCCATGTTTCACTTCCATACGTGGCTACGCCACAGACAAATACCTTCAGAAAGGACTTCCTAACAGTTAAATCTATATTCGATGTTAACGATCTTCTCTTCTCCATAAACGCTCTTGCTGCCATTGCCAGCCTACATTTTATATCCTCCCTTCTTCGTACATCATCAGTTATTTTGATGTCTAAATAACAAAACTCATCTATTACTTTAAGTGTCTCGTTTCATAATCTAATTCCCTTGGCAACAACAGACCTAATACGACTACATTCCATTATCATTGGTTTGATTTTCTTGATGTTCATCTCATATCCTCCTTTCAATACCTTATCCATTCTGTTCAATAGCTCTTCCAAATCATTAGCTGTCTTTGATAGAACTGTAATGTCATCGCCCAACGTCAAAGTCCTTATTTCCCCTCCTTGGACTTAAATTAGTACGCCAGTGGTGTCGTTAGGGTCTCTGAAATTACTTACTATTAAAGAAGTTATTTGATTCATTTTAGTCGAAACAACATGCTCTTAATTGAGACGGGAAGAGCTTTTCGTCACAACTAAAATAAGGCATCTGCTGATAGGGCACTTCCTGCGACCGAAAGTGATGGTTAATCTAGTGAAGGAGGTACGCTTATACTGGAGAATTGATCGAATTAGGAGATGCATACTTCACTATAGTAAAGACAGGTTCAAGAGCATTTACAGGTAGGTTGCAGTAAAATAGAAATTTGCACAGGGTAATGTATCATGGAGAGCTCCTTCAAACCGGATTCTAACTGAAGACAAAAACAGCGACCCAGAAACTGTTCTTGCCTATTACCATATCATTATGATATGTATCCTATTACGGACTAGTGGCAGTTATATATTAAGTGTGTAGCTGTAAATAAACTGTTTACTCAAAATCTCAATTAGACTATCAGTAGTGTGTTCCAAATAATATATCTGTCGTTTGCACGATTTGTGAGCAGCTGTACACTTCCACTCAAACATCATTCCACTATCTTCTTTTTCCAAGAAAGAGCCACAAGAAAAGCAGTGTCCTTCACCCAAGGTGCACAACACACTCTTTACATATCCGACATGAGAGTATCCTCAATACATACGAAGAATAAAGTACTAGGTATACAATACTTGTTACATTACAATGTACTACGGCTCTCTAAAGCAGAACAGAAATGTAGAGATATCATTTTATGTAGTTTGTACCGACATGGTTTTCTGAACGACCTCAATAACAATTTAGGAAAATGATACAGTAAAATATAATAAATCACGCAAATGCTTAATGTCTCTAAGCGGTTGGAATTAATTGCACTCAGCACTACGTCAGACAGTTCTTTACTGTAATTTAACGTGATTGCTGTAAAACGAAGAAGTTGCGTGAGCATGCTCTGTGCTGATAAAAGGACGTGAAAATTTATGTTTTTGTAGATCTATTACGAAGTTGTTATGATGATAAGATGTTTACTTAGATGGCTAATGAATGTCTTTGCAGTCAGTGTTACTCTGAAACGCGAGTCACGAAGGGAATTATATAGCTTTCAGCGCACGCAATTCTGCCATTGTGATGGCTTAAGCAGTCGTTATGAGATTTGACACATCATAAATATGGCATAGCGTGCCTACACCAGCGTTTTTCCCATTCCTTCTGATTTCTTCACGAGTCTGAAAGAGTGTCTCGTTATCTCGCTCACTGGGTTTTCTAAGTCTGTATTAAAAATCTTCTAGCTACGTACGCGTAGAGAATTATAGAACTTTGAATAATGCAAAGATGCCAGTGTCCAGTTTACTGGTAGTGCACAGACTCTTTAAAAGCTGTCTTCATCGTGAATGCTGTTTTGAAATGTACAGGGCTTTACTTGACATGGTACAGTGGGTTGTTATGTCCTTGCATTCTACTAACTTATACTGTCAAATAAAGAGATAAATGCTGTTGAGACTTTAAAGTACGGTACTGCTTGATATTTTCACCATTTAAAAACGTAGTTGCTAAAATTTATAAGATTCTTATGCAGCTGAAAGTACTGTATATATTCCATTTTTAACTAAATTTGGTTAAATTTTCCATCTACAATATAATCGTTTAATGTGTCAAAACACTTTACGCTGTACTTTGGAAGTCGCACCATTTCAGTGTCACAATAGTCAATAGTAATGTTAAAAGAAAGAATCGGTATGGTAACGAGTAGATCCGTAACAAATATTATACGTGTTGAAAGTTTTCCAGAGACAGGTGTTGTGAGTCGAATCCAGTTCTCAATAGTCAGAACTGCTACCTGAAACTACTGCGATTAAGAGAACCCTGATGAGTATGGAAACTTCAGTCGTTGGAGACAAGTTCTAAGGCTTTACACTGTTCATACTAAACGAAGGAAGTGTAGATGGAGGCTTCAAACTCATCTCCGGTTCTCCTGATTACGGTTCTCTGTTGTTTCACCAAGTGGAATAAAAAGAGTATTACTTCCATGGTTAATAGTACTCTTTATTAAAATTTATATTGGTAAGAATCTAAAATCATAATTTACCTTCCATCCATTGTTATGCTATCTTCGGTCTGCATTAAAGACGACACTTGGTCAGAACTCAGATACATCCAGGAAACAATTTAGGAACTGCGAAACAACTTCGAAAATATTTTCACTAGTCTCAGTTCACTTTGAATACAAAGTAGTGCATACAGCAACAAAGGATTATATCCAATTCCAGGTATGACTGTAGATATCTACAGTGTGTCAAACTGTTGACATTAACTTTTCTATTTTGTCGAATCATCAGTCTTCTGACTGGTTTGGTGCGTCCCGCCACGAATTCCTATGCAGTGCCAACCTGTTTATCCCAGAGTAGCTCTTGCTACCTACGTCCTCAATTATTTGCTGGATGTACTCCAGTCACTGTCTTCATCTACGGCTTCTGCCCTCTACAGCTCCATCTAGTACCATGGAGGTCATTCAATCATGTCTTAACAGATGTCCTATCATCCTGTCTGTTCTTCTTATCAGTGTTTTCCACATATTCATTTCCTCTCCGATTCTGCGTAGACCATCTTCATTCCTTACCTTATCAAACCACCTAATTTTCCACATTCGTCTATACCACAACATCTCAACGCATTGATTCTCTTCTGTCCCGGTTTTCCCACAGTCCACCTTTCACTACCATAGAATGCTGTACTTCAAACGTAAATGCTCAGAAATATCTTCCTCAAATTAAAGCCTATGTTTAACACTAGCAGTATCCTCCTGGCCACGAATGCCATTTTTGCCAGTCATAGTCTCTTTTTTGTCCTCCTTGCTCCGTACGTCATTGGTTATTTCATTGTCTAGGGATCAGAATTCCTTAACCTCTGTTACTTCGTGACCATTAATCCTGATGATGAAGGGGCTCTCGGTCGTTCGGTGAAAGCCTTCGTCCACTGCGTAGGCGTTGGTGTGAGGTAATGCTCAGAATTTGGTAAACTTACCATACTCTTGGCACAATGGATTTCGGAATATTGAATGTCCTAACGATTTCCGAACTGAGATGTCGCACTCCGCGTTCCAAGGCCCTTAATTCCAATCGTGCGGCCATGGTCAACGTCGGAAACCTTATCATGTTGATCATTTGAGTACAAATCATAGCTCCTCCAATGCACTGTCCTTTTATATCTTGTTTACACGATACTACCACCAAGTGTATATGTACATATCGCTATTCCATGACATTTTGTCACCTCAGTGTATCTGTAATAAACACTGTGCAGCAATAGTCAGAATGGCGAAACTGAAGTTAAAACTTCTAGATTATCGTTCGTGAACGGCACATATTACGCCTGCAGCACCTTTTTTGAGCAATTAAGACATCATTTCTCAAAGTAGAGTTTCCCCGAAACATGATTCAATATGACATTATTGAATTAAACATCCAGAGAGAGTCATATTACTGATTAGTATTTTCCCAAGGTTGTTGTGACACATAGTGCAAAATTGTGTGAACTAAGTTGTTTTAGGAGTTCCAAAACATTTCCTGGCACTAAGAACTTTGACGTTTACGCCATATTTACTATTTCCTCACCATGTGCTCCATTTATCATTGTTCCACTACCTCTAGATCCATTGTGAGATCCTGTTTCTAACATAAACCACCTGCAGGCATATACTCCGATTTTGCCAGAACACGAAAGTAACGACTTCCAGTTGAAATTATAGATGTATCTTAAATAAATAGTTGCGTTAGCGCTGACGTGTTTCTTTTAATGGTCTTAAAATTGGTGCCAGTTTCATGACTGTATATTTGATGGTTGGTTTTTACCTGCTTGCGGAAAGAAAAGAAAAACATAATTTTCGCTGGGATTCAAAAATAAAATATCTCTAGAATTAAGCCTGTCTGGTAACAAATTATTTTACAATGACGTGAATATTTAGTATAGGGGAGTTTCTTCACTGTCCGAATTTCAGTGAATCTCGTTAAATAAAGATTTCTGGATGTGAAACTCATGGGAAGTTCTCACGTGGAGGTTCCCACCAAGTTTGCTAAATTATCTTCCCCACACTACACAATGGAAAATAATCCGCAATAACTGAATTACAATAGGCAATAAGGGTATGGAGTGGGATGCGCACCACATTAACAAACATGAAACTGGCAGCTCGAATTGTTCTTTTATTCCAGTTCAGTCAAATATCTCCATCAAACAATGTAGCGACCTAGCAGTTCCACGATGAAAATGGAATAATACACTGCTAGAGGTGGAAAAGTTCCACTACGCGTATTACCTCACAGACAGAGATCATAATGCCTTAACAGTCTAGCTTCCTACCTCTATAAATGTTAATTGGAACGCGCGCTTGCCTTTGTTAGATCCCAATGCACCGGACCAAGCTCACAACAGGATTTCGAAGAGTAACATGTACACGATATTTTCACGTAGTTTCCATTATGAAAACCGCTTCGTAATATTTGTCTTTTAGGAAACCATCATATGTATATAGATATAGCAGTTCAGACACTGGGCTTAAGAGGAATAATAGAAAAACTTGAGCAGGAATTACAACTAGCAAATAATCGAGGATTAGTAACATTATAGCGTTGCTATAGCAACATGTAATAAGAATAATTTTTGCAAGTGAATTGCCGGCCGCGGTGGTCTCGCGGTTCTAGGCACG
The DNA here is from genome assembly GCF_021461385.2 of Schistocerca piceifrons. Classification (NCBI taxonomy): domain Eukaryota; kingdom Metazoa; phylum Arthropoda; class Insecta; order Orthoptera; family Acrididae; genus Schistocerca; species Schistocerca piceifrons. The sequence goes on from NC_060139.1 coordinate 170,300,499, forward strand.
CAGTCCGGAACCGTGCGACTGCTACGGTCGCAGGTTCGAATCCTGCCTCGGGCATGGCTGTGTGTGATGTCCTTAGGTTAGTTAGGTTTAAGTAGTTCTAAGTTCTAGGGGACTGATGACCACAGCAGTTGAGTCCCACAGTGCTCAGAGCCGTTTGAACCATTTGAACCATTTGCAAGTGAATTAAGACGTAGAAAAATTATGAGAAAAACTAGTGTGACTATGAAATGCAATAAGACAGTGCCTTGTTTGAAAAATAGACGATATTATTGTCCTGGTAAGTCTTCATCTGCGAACTTCAACCGATTTATACATTTAAAGGTTCACTCTCTCTGTCTCTCTCTCTCTCTCTCTCTCTCTATCTCTCTCGGTCTTTCTCTCTCTCTCTCCCTCCCCACCCCCCCCGCCCCCCCCCCTCTCACTCTCTCTCTCTGGTTGTCTTCCGACGCGTTAGTACGTACGTTGTTTCTCGTTTTCTGTAATGTAATCTAATTTACTGAGTTGATGTCAAGCGTATAATAAGTTAATGTGTGAGATGAATCTTATTTGTAGAAGTGGTACACTTATGTCAAATAACCTCAGTTTTCACTATTATAGCATTGTCCGCAGCGGAGAGAAAACAGTAACACTGGAGAGCTGCAGTTCGCCACCATTACACTACACATTTAAAATTTACATTATTGTTTCACAGGCACGTTGCTGTTAGCACGGATTATTTAACAATTTCTTCTAGCAAAGCTGGAGTCCTGGAACAGGCAGTTTAATGACGAATTTGCCGGTCATTTTGAGCTATTGTATGGAATTAAGCTCTGGCTTGTACCACATCTAAAGGAGGACGACTTTGACTGCAAAGAGCGAACACTATCTTCGACCAGCACGTCGAACAAAAAAGTGACAACGGAAAGCAATTTTTTTTTCAGGAATGATTATCAAATTGCGTTTTGTTGTGTTTTAATGTATTCGAATACATCAATCGTACATGACTTACAACACGCGTAGCGTTCCTGGTGTTCTTACAGTTTATCAGTTGTAGATATATTACGCCACATATAGACAATTTAACTGAAATAATAATAGCCATTTTAGATAATAACAAACACAAATGTTAACACATTTACAAGGAATTTGTAAAACATTCTTTTATCAGAGTATGGGAACATTAAAACGTCCCCACACTCTGATTGGGTAAACCACTTGACCGTATGTTGGGGAAACATACTGTAACCTCCCTACAAAATTATATAAATAATATGAATATGATTCTAATTTAGTGTAACCTCCCCACAAAATTCTTTCTCATTCAATCTAAGCTCAAAATTCATTCACATTTAGCGTAATCTCAAAACAGAAAAATTCCTAAACCTCTCAACAGTAAAAATTATAATTGTGTCGTTCACATTCAGTATAACATCCCAATAAAAAATAAATTCAGTAACCTGGTAATAAAACAATGTAAGTAACTTCTCAATTCAATTGTCGCTCACTTATGACTTTTCAATAATTCGCTGTGAATTTAACCTGGTAAATTTTGGACGACAGCAGTGCTGCGTCATGGCCCTGAAAGATCATTCTGAATAAAAAAGGAAAAATTCTTACCTCAGTGAAGTCGCCAGATATATCTGCTCTTACAATAAATTTTTCCAGCACAGCTCTGTGCAATGCGGGCCGATATATCTCTCATTTATGAAAGGAAGCAACAGATTTTTTCTTTTGCAACAATCAGTATGATCATGGATGGGAGAAATTAGTAAATTCTTCAAATTGAAATGAATGGTTGTTAAAAGTTACTTTTTATGAGCAAGATTATTATTACGAGATTTTTAAAACATTTACATGGGACTTGAGATAACATTACTACATATGCACGAGGCTGCTTTTTACCTTATACAATAATACTCAGGCTCCAGCATCGCTGCACCGTGACCAGGTCAGCCAACACGATACACCTGACCAGACCAGAGCAGACACCAGACTAGCAACAACTTACTGCTACAGCTACACAGTTCCTACTGTAGTCAGCGCTGCTCTCTGGTCAGAGACCTTGCATATCGCAGGCAGCGCATGAGCAATACAACGAAATTACATCTGCTCGGACCTCTTACGTAACCCTCCACTGGTGGGCAAAAATTTGGCGGCGATGGTGAGTCAATTGGACTTGCCATGAGCAACAAATTAGTCTAAAATCTCCTTAATTAACTAAGTTTACAGTCACAGAGTATATATATATATATATATATATATATATATATATATATATATATATGTGTGTGTGCAGAACATGAAATGAAATAGAGTGCACATGCACTGAGTAGAAAACATATCAATCAATGACAAAATGTATACGCAATGAGTACAAAACACATTAACAAATGACATAAAGTGCACAACCACTGTCTATGTCTCAACCATTTGACAAGATCTAGGAAAGGAAAGGGAAGGATCGCATCATGGTTGTAGCACAGTAGGTTGCACGTAGCTGCACTGAAAGTCCATATCTTTCTACAGAAGCACAACACCAAGTGAGACAATCTGAAGTTCTCTTCCCTGAAGTATTTATCAGTGTAGCCAAGACACTGAAATGTTTTATTAATATTCAATGTTATCATTTTGGCAGTATATTAGGAACACCAAACAGTAGGACCATAATAACATCTCCATCGTTTAAGGTGGTGGACAGCATGATGTATCAACACCACACTCTTGCAGAATTGATACTTTTTCACCGACGTAGAATTAGTGCAAAATCCAAATATAGTGCTCCATGATCATGAGGATGGACAGGACAAACGGATATTGCAGTAATTTCTGGTAATTAGGTCAGAAGGTGAAGGACATTAAGTCTTATGCTAGTCATCATTGAGAATTACATTAGTCTATTAACCGATTTGAGTAATTGTTGGCACTCATTGCCTAGTTACTAAATATTTCTGTACTATGTATGGAGTATTACAGAACATTATTCATAAGTCATCTGATTACACTAAATATTGGCACTCATTGGCCAGTTACAAACCATATTTATGCATTGTTCAGAAGTCATCATTCAAAACAAGAGTTAATTAATGGCATAGCATTAACATAATTCATCTAGTTATAGTGATCATTGGCACTCATTGGCCAGTTACAAACCATCAGAAGTCATCATTCAAAACAGGAGCTAATGAGTGTAGCATCAAGCTACTGGTATTCATATATAATAGCATGTAAATGACATAAGACAAATTTAAAATATAAGAAACAGTGGCATTCATTGGCCAGTTACAAAGTATTAATATAGTTTTATAAAACATTATTCAGTATTATTCAGAAATCATCATTAAAAATGAGAGTTAATTATTGGCATAGCATTTATAGACTATAACAAAAATATTATTTACAGAATTTATTGGCATAGTATTTATATGCATTATTACAAAACATCATACAGTATTACTCAGAACTCATCATTCAAGTGACATAGGACATATTTAAAATGTAACACACTATAACTATTATTCAAGGTCTGTGGCTAGAAAACATCATTCAGTGTTACTCAGAACTCTTCATTCAAGTGACATAGGACATATTTAAAATGTAACACACTGTAACTATTACTCAAGGTCCATGGTCTAATAATACATAGATATAATGGATTCAATACATCTGACAAATCTGCATTATATTTAGTACTATAAATATCTCTTAAACTAGTAGCATCATGTGGGACTGGTAATAAATATTTTTGTGCTAGCAATGCATTGCGTTGGGATCGACAATTAATTGCTGGGGCATGAAAATATTTCCTTTTGACTTATTGCTAGAAATAAGGATTAATAACGTCATTCGTCAAGAGTCAGCTGTAGCAAGGTTATTAAACAAGTAGAGTATATGTGATCACATTCATGAATGACACACACAAATGGGTAAAAAAAATGCAAGTACTAGAACAGGTTTTATAACTAACTGCTTATAGCACATTAATTTCATGAATAGCTTCTCCTGGAAAAAATACAGAATGGATTATTAAGCTGAAAGAAGAAACGCATATTATGCTGAAAAGTAGTGCACTTCGAATTAACAGGTAATGAAACGTGTACTCAATATGTATGTACTCTAGCTGTCCTTTCCAAAACATTCAGTCATTATACCATGCGATATAAGACACACTGTCAAAACGAACTGCAACAAATACTTAAATAACTACTAACACTAAATATAAAAACTTCATCATTATTCTCATCTGCAAAGAAAAACTTCATTATTCATATTACCATAACTTCACCACTATCATCAGCTGCAAAGAAAAACCTCATTATTCACATTAGCATATTCTTCATATAACTATTCATCATCATTCATTATCATCTGCAAAAAAGACACTTTATTATTCATTATTCATATTACCATTTACTTCATACAACTATTCGTAGTATAGAATTTCTTATTTCTAGCATATTTCATCACCAAAATAAGATGTGTAGTTCTGTCTTACAGCCTGCATCAATCGCCTCGTATTCTGAAAGAAAAATAATTAGTTAAGACCGCTATCATACGATATGTATAGTGTATTCTCGTTAATGCTCGTTAATTATGATCCATTTACTCTTCATCACAAGGTATTCCATTTTCTTTCGTTCATTCCGAAGGTCAAATTCCCATTTCATAGTAATCCACTGAGGTATGTTTAAGTTATTTCTTTTACACGTTATTGCTTTCAGAAAATGATGAATAAGGATTAATATCTTGCATTTAAATCATACACCCATAAAATAAAAACTTGTTTCTAGTGATATAATTAAGCATACAGCATTGCATGACAGAAAACGTATTATGTCAAAAACATAGAGAGTGTTCAGGTGCAAAAATGTACACACAGTCTCATAATGCAGTAGCCAAAAGTGTAGAATAATCAAGATATTGAGATATCATAAGGAAAAATGTTAAAGTCAACTGGTGTTTGATATGTCTTAAGGATTTCGTAGTGCATACAAACAAAACAGGAAAACAATCATACATACATGAAAAATGGAAAATGTGCACGGTCTGATATATAACGACAAGAAATGACTTTCTTTGTGTTCAGCTTGTATGTTGTATAGTTGACAGAGGCGAGAGTTGAAGACTTTAATGGACAAAGAATTTGATAAAATTAATATGTCACTAGATAAAATTGCGTAATTGGTCATAAAATACGTAACTTTATCTGGAAAAATGTGCATGATCTGATGTGTAACGACAAGAAAAGCGACCTGCTAACCTTACCTTGCCAGGCACTTGCCACGAAAAAATATGATAATCATCAGTAAGTGTTCATATAAATATAACTGCATAAGTGGTCATATAAAAATCAGGAAATGGCATTACAGTGTGATAAATCATAAAGTTTGTTCATTCAATAAAGGGTTTAATATTGGAGACATGGTGACTGCCCCTGCTTTTTTCTGTTTCTCAAAGTTTCGACGTGTACTACATTGGAGTGAGGAATGCTGCGAATTCAATATGGACCTGCGTGTAGAAGCTCAAATTGACTGCATCTACTCTTTCCTCTGTTGGATAAATAGTGTGTACGTACTAATATCTTCTGTCCAATGTGAAAGTCACGGCGTGTACAAACCTGTTTTTGCTGTCTTTCTTCGGCGCTCTGCGGCACGTATGATGTTGTTCAGCGCAATGTCAATTATTTCATGGTGCCGTAGTCGACGAGATGTAGGAAAGGATACTAATTCTTTAATTTTGTTAGGTGGTTTAACATTTTTCAGTATAACAGTCGGAGATAACATAGTAGATTCATTAGGTATGGAGTTTATTACATCCTGGAATAACAGTATGTGTGTATTCCAATCAATATATTTTTTATAGCAGTATATTCTACATAGTTTACCAATTTCTTTCATTAGTCGTTCACAAGGGTTCGAAGAAGCGTGATACTTGGATATATAGATCGGAGAAATGTTTCTTGCTCGTAACATACGTGTCCATATAGCAGATCGAAATTATAGTCAATTGTCGGAAATTACTTACAATACATGCCCTACATGAAATAGAAAATGTTTTACAAATCCATTCGAAACAGACTTAGCAGTAGCTTTGCGTAACGGAGTGAAGGTAACAAATTTCGAAGTGAGTTCAACAGCGACAAAGATGTAAGAAAAAGCTCTATTAGATCTGGGAATCGGACCAAAAATGCCTACAGCGGCCGTGTGTCTCAATTTAACACGTACAATGGGATGTGACGGAGGAATATGTGAAGTCGTGTCTGACTTGTAGCTTTCTGGCAGCTAAAACTCGTCGAATACGTTTCTCCATGTTGGCAAAATAACAGTTCTGTCTCAGTATAAGAAAATATTTTCTGGCTCCATAATGTGCGTAACTTAAATGAGTATACCAAATTAATTTGTTAACAAGCTCGTCAGGAACACACAGTAACCACGGCGAAACAGAATATTATTGCGTACAGTGTAATGGTTTCTAATGGTAACATTATTCCTATCTTGCCAAAGGTCTTTAATTTCTTTCTATACGTTGTCTTTACTCTGCTCTTGTGCTATGTCTCGTAATGACGACGAAATGAAATTTTCAAATGCAACTTGTTGAATATGCATGGCGCTGAAATTTGCTTTGTAGAAGTTGGTTGCGATGTCTTGCTGATTGTTGCTGAGAGAACGGGATAGTGCGTCTGCTACAATATTTTGTGTACCGGGAATGTGAACAACTGTAAAATTAAATTCCTGTAAATAAAGTTTCTATCTGCTTAACCTGTCGTGTGTAAATTTTGCGGAAAGTAAAAACTGTATAGCTCTATGATCTATGTAAACGGTAGTGTGTCTTCCATAAAGAAAATGCCGAAATCTCGTAAATGCCCATACAACACATAATGTTTCAAGTTCTCTAACAGAATAATTGCGTTCAGCAGGTGACAGAATGCGACTCGCAAACGCGATGTTTTTGATTATTGTAGTACCGTCTTCTTCAATTTCCTGAAAAATGTGTACGCCTAAAGCGGTGTTAGAACTGTCGGTGGCAATGGAAAAATTTCTAGTAAGATCTGGATGTGATAAAAGTCGTGCATTCAACAAAGCTTGTTTCAGATTGACAAATTCAGACTGCGCTTGGCTATCCCAGGACCAAATAGTGTTTTTACCCGTCAATTGACATAATCTAGGGGTGTCTAAAGCACAGTAATGAATAAATTTACGAAAAAAGTTAATTAAACCCAAAAAGCTGTGTAGTTGTTTCTTCGTCGTAGGAACAGTAATGTCACGTAAAACTTGAAGTTTTTCCGGGTCAGGCGCAATGCCTTCTGCTGAAATTACATGTCCAAGAAATTTTATAAAAGTTTTGCCAAAGTGCGATTTACTGAGATTAAGTGTGAGTCCTTGTGCACGAAAAGTACGTAACAGTTGTTCAAGAATCAAATTGTGTTCAGACCAGTTAGCTTCTGCAATAAGAATGTCGTCGACATACGTTGTGATTCTGTCTATCATGCAAAAGTGTGTATTGGATGTCGTCAGAACTAATAACATTTTCGCGAACAAGATTCTGTGTGTCAAAAGTATGGGTTGCGTTGCTGGAAGATGCAACCTGTACTGTATCTAGTCAAATTTTATCAGACGTGCTATTATTTGCGGGAGGATGCTGTGGCATTTCGACTATTTGTACTGTTCTGTTATTTCTTCCTGACGCATTAGGTTCGGGATAATACCGACTGTCTGGTTCATTCATGATAATCTGTTGTTGCGGATAATTTTGCTTCTGGTAAGACCGACTGTTATTAAACGTACGCTGAAAATTGTGCTCATTACTTATACGTCTGTCATAATAATCATTGCTATATGGTGCATTGCGATATGAGTTGAAATGGTGTGTTTTCTGTACGTACTGATTTCCTTGTTGCTGTGCGTTACTATTTGGCGGAGCCGACGCTATATGTGTAGGCGGCGAAACATGAAAGCTTGGTTGACCTTGCACATTACATTGTTTCTTAGGTATGCTAACCGGTTGGTTTTGTTGATGTTGTTGGGAAAAACCTCTATTGTTACCAAAATGTGTTTGAGATTGCTGAAAATTTTGATGATACTGATGATTAAACTTTTGTCTGGTATTAAAATCATGCTGTTAGTTCTTGTCATTTCGGGAGTGTCTAATGAAAATTGTCACTTTCGGTAAAAATTGTCGTATCGGGTTTTCTTTACTCATTCTTAATCCTAGATAGATCGATAGTTGAAGAGCTGTTTTAATAGGAATAAAGGATAGTAAAAGAGAAGGCAGCAGTGTAGAAAACTAAAGATGAAATAGCACTACTACGGCTCGGGGGGCCCTGTGCATGCTACGGCACATATTCATAGAAGCGTAATGAATCCACTGAGGTCTCTTACGCGCTGCAACTAAATTTTAGTTTCTGCGTTATAGGCAATACCGGTGAAAATTCGAAAACAAATTGTTGTATCCAGTCCAATGCTAGTTTCTGCATTACAGGAAATGCCGGTGAAAATTCAAAAGCAAATTGTCGTATCCAGTCGAAAGAGTGAATCTGTGTTCTGTCATTTTTAAATATTTTAAATTTCCTCACGGATAGAAAGTGCTTGTAATCGAAATTATCATCTCTGAATGTCTGAACAGGTTCAGGATTGTATGTTAATCTGTTTGTCTGTGACTGTTTGGAATCTAACTCACGTACTCTCTGTAAATTACCTAAATTATACTGCCTGTGTGAGTCTGACAAATGTTCATAAAGTGGCGTATGCTGTGATGTGTTAAAGGCTGAAATATTTTTCATCTCTGTCACTTCGTGCTGTAAAGATGACAATTTTCTACGTAATGTATTATTAGATGAACCTATCTCACTGATCGTCTGCTGTAAATTTGGGAATTCGGGTGTTTGATTAAACGAAACTGGTGACGTATTATTACTTTCGATAACGTCAATACGACTGGCCAATTCATCATATTTTTCAGTCAGTGTTTTCACCTGATCATCGTTTTTAGTATCACAAGCATTAATTTGTTTTTGTATTTTACGTGTGGTTTTGTTCAATTTTTTAATGTCTGCTTTGATGGCATTGGGATCCTGTATTAGTTCCAACCCTTCAAGTCTATTGGTCGTTGTCTGAAAGTCTAAAGTATGTGTGTCTGTTTTTGTTTTAAGATCGGAGATTTCATCATGCAATTCGGTGTTCAATTGTTTGATTTCGTCCGATACTGTAGCAATATTGTTGTCTACGTATGTTTTTGCTTTCGTAAATAATTTACGCTTATCTTCTTGTCTCTGTGCAGTAATTGTTTCCATAACTTGTTGCTTTACTTTATTCTGTTGCTGTATAAATTTACGGTAACGCGTTTCACTGCTTTGTAAGTGGTGATTAAAACATTGATTTAAACTCGTAACTGTGTTGCGTTTTCAGAGCATATTTTAGCGATTGCACTAATTTCATCTCTAAGTAATTTAGTTGTGGCTGCATGTGTATTACTTAATTCTTGAGCCACAGATCTAATTTCTTCACTACTGCTCCTAGCACAAGCCTTAATTGCCTCACGTAATTGTTCTTTAGTATCATGACATTGCGCGGCAATGGTTATAATCAGTTCACTAAGCTGTTTCTTCTGTTTATTAAGTTGTTTGTTCTGTTCATTTAGGTTGTCGTGTTTTTCATTCAACTGTTTAAGATTTTCATTGAGGTTGTCTTGTTTTTCATTAAGTTGTTTGAAATTGTCGTCTTGTTCTTTCTTCGACTGTTTGCAATTGTTGTCTATTTTTTCATTAAGTTGTAGCAATACTGCCATAACTTGATCCCAGCCAAAATTAGCGACTCTATCTTCTATGCTGTGTGTTGGTGTATCAGCATTTGTCCCGTTTTGTATAACCTTTTGGTCATTCTCTAATTCTTGAACAGGTTCGCCAATTGGAAGTGCATTGTTAGTCACTACCTCGGAATCAAATAAATCTGACGTCTTTTGACTACTTTGTTCATCTTCGTGAGAAAAATTTATCTGTTCACAGTTCAAATTTTGCAAACCGGGTGTGTCAAACTGGGCAGCGTTCATTGTATCGGAACGTGCCCGCGTCATCAATTCTTACATCTACTGTGGACATAATTCAATTTGTTTGTTCATCATTATGATCAAAATCATTACTAGTGATAGGTAGGAACTGATTATCTGTAATTAGACGATTATCACTATTACACTGAGTGTCGCAATTAATATCGGTCAAATTATTCAAGTCGGCTATTTAACTCATTGCACATCGCGATGTACTGTTAACAGTTTTTCGCGGCGTTTTCACAGTTCAAAATTAGGCACAAAATGAAACAAAGTCAAAGCAAAAATGGAACAAATACAACTACAACAAAGAGCAATAAATTGCCGATGATATGTGAAAGAAAGAGTGACAAATTAGTAAATGCGTTGCGCCAGATGCAAACTACATTTAAGTAAATAAGAGCAGATATATGACTACTTCTCAGAGATTCACAAAGAAATACGATCCTGGCCGGTTGTCGCCAAGTGTAAAGTCCCCACAAATTTATATAAATATTATGAATATGATTCTAATGTAGTGTAACCTCCCCACAAAATTCTTTCTCATTCAATCTAAGCTCAAAATTCATTCACATTTAGCGTAACCTCAAAACAGAAAAATTCCTAAACCTCTCAACAGTAAAAATTATAATTATGTCGTTCACATTCAGTATAACATCCCAATAAAAAAATAAATTCAGTAACCTGGTAATAAAACAATGTAATTAACCTCTCAATTAAATTGTCACTCACTTATGACTTTTCAATAATTCACTGTGAATTTAACCTGGTAAATTTTGGACGACAGCAGTGCTGCGTCATGGCCCTGAGAGATCATTCTGAATAAAAAAAGGAAAAATTCTTACCTCAATGAAGTCGCCGGATATATCTGCTCTTACAATAAATTTTTCCGGCACAGCTCTGTGCAATGCTGGCCGATATATCTCTCATTTATGTTAGGAAGCAACTGATTTTTTCTTTTGCAACAATCGGTATGATCATGGATGGGAGAAATTAGTAAATTCTTTAAATGGAAATGAATGGTTGTTAAAAGTTACTTTTTATGAGCAAGATTATTATTACGAGATTTTTAAAACATTTACATGGGACTTGAGATAACATTACTACATATGCGCGAGGCTGCTTTTTACCTTATGCAATAATACTCAGGCTCCGGCATCGCTGCACCGCGACCGGGCCAGCCAACACGATACACCAGACCAGAGCAGAGCAGACTCCAGACTAGCAACAACTTACTGCTACAGCTACACAGTTCCTACTGTAGTCAACACTGCTCTCTGGTCAGAGACCTTGCATATCGCAGGCAGCGCATGAGCAATACATCGAAATTACATCTGCTCGGACCTCTTACAATATACAGGGTGAACCAGATCTCCACAGAAAAATTTTCAGAGACGTTTCAGGGATACCTTCTGAGTAGATTGGTAGAAGGGACGTAGAATCTCCGGGGGTTCGTTACAGAGATAGTTCACTTTCTTTGACTTCTTGCTACAATCAGATTCATCTACATCTACATCCATACTCCGCAAACCACCTGACGGTTTGTGGCGGAGGGTACCTTGAGTACCTCCATCGGTTCTTCCTTCTATTCCAGTCTCGTATTGTTCGTGGAAAGAAGGATTGTCGGTATGCCTCTGTGTGGTCTCTAATATCATTTATCCTCATGGTCTCTTCGCGAGATATACATAGGAGGGAGCAATATACTGCTTGACTCCTCGGTCAAGGTATGTTCGCGAAACTTTGACAAAAGCCCGTACCGAGCTACAGAGCGTCTCTCCTGCAGAGTGTTCCACTGGAGTTTGTCTATCATCTCCGTAACGCTTTCGCGATTACTAAATGATCCTGTAACGAAGCGCGCTGCTCTCCGTTGGATCTTCTCTATCTCTTCTATCAAACCTATCTGGTACGGATCCCACACTAGTGAACAGTATTCAAGCAGTGGGCGAACAGGCGTACTGTAACCTACTTCCTTTGTTTTCGGATTGCATTTCCTTAGGATTCTTCCAATGAATCTCAGTCTGGCATCTGCTTTACCGACGATAAATTTTATATGGTCACTCCATTTTAAATCATTCCTAATGTGTACTCCCAGATAATTTATGGAATTAGGTGCTTCCAGTTGCTGAACTGCTATTTTGTAGCTAAGTGATAAGGGCTCTATCTTTCTATGTATTCGCAGCACATTACATTTGTCTACAATGAGATTCAATTGCCATTCCCTGCACCATGCGTCAATTCGCTGCAGATCCTTCTACATTTCGGTACAATTTTCCATTGTTACAATCTCTCGATATACAACAACATCATCCGCAAAAAGCCTCAGTGAACTTCCGATGTCATCCACAAGGTCATTTATGTATAAAGTGAATAGCAACGGTCCTACGACACTACCCTGCGGCACACCTGAAATCACTCTTACTTCGGAAGACTTCTCTCTATTGAGAATGACATGCTTCGTTCTGCTATCTAGGAACTCTTCCATCCAATCACACAATTGGTCTGATAGTCCATATGCTCTTACTTTGCTCATTAAACGACTGTGGGGAACTGTATCGAACGCCTTGCGGAAGTCAAGAAACGCAGCATCTACCTGTGAACCCGTGTCTATGGCCCTCTGAGTCTCGTGGACGAATAGCGTGAGTTGGGTTTCACACGGTAGTCTTTTTCGAAACCGATGCTAATTCCTACAGAGTAGATTTCTAGTCTCCAGAAAAGTCATTATACTCGAACATAATACGTGTTCCAAAATTCATATCGCTATTACTCTGAAAATGGAGCAAAACAGCGCAAATGTCACTAATGCACTGTGTTTTCATACATTTACAGTACCTGATGTTTACCACAGCAACGCCCTCCTTACCTCTTTGCCCTGAGTTTGCATTCAATATTTCTTGGGTATGTCTAGAGTTTTCTTTTCAAGGGAGTGTTTGTCGTGTTTTAACAGTGATAGTAATAGTATGGATGGCCTTACTGATGAGGGGTGGGCCTTTATACACTTTGTGTGTGGGTTCACTGAACTAGAATGGAAGTGTGGCGCAACTACGCTATGTTTAACTGTTCCCGCGCCACTGGTAAATCCACCACAGCCGTCACAGTACTTTTTCTGGTGTATATAAGCACTTACGGGAAACTGCATCTTTCCGTGTTAGAACTGACGATATTAACGAGCTGCGGTATTCTAGATCACCCGACATGAAACAGAATTGGTTACACGAGATCGATGATAATCATAAAAAAATGGTTCAAATGGCTCTGAGCACTATGGGACAGATAATCATACCTCCAGTAGGCGGCGCGTTTAAAAAGCTCTGAACACAAGCCAGTTAACTGTTTTCTTAGTCTCACCTAAGGAATTACCAACTGTCTGATTCTGAATGTGGACACTCGCGCTTGCTCGGAATGCTGCTCGCAAGCAGAGCAGTTGCGGCGTGGTGGGGAATGACGAGAGATGCGCGCACACACTGTGGTCGAAACAACAAAGGAAAAGCGTCGACTTTGAAATAGGAGAGAGTCAGCGGCACCGCCTGAGGAACAAAGGCTAGTCATTGTTGTGTAACACAGGTGATGTCCTCTCATTTCAATCTACAGTGGCAAGAATCTTCAGTTTCGAAAGGTCCCACTGTCAAACATGACCTCATGGGTGGCTCACATGATACGCTAGAAAATGTTTGCAGTCAGAATGTAAACCTTTCTAAAGAGTTTGTTGCGACGAAGCTAACTATTTTTATCAGAGGCGTAAACAGTGAACTTGACATCGAGAAGCGGTCCTCGACTTGTTAGTAGCAATGAAAAACATTCTTAATGGCGCAGAAGAAAGTGCAGCAAATACAAATTTAACAAGGAATTTATTAGTTTCTGTGTCTAGAGACGAAGAACCAACGAGGTTGTAAATAAATCACGACTCGTAGTGCTACTCAATGACAAAAAGAAGAAAAAGCTTCCGAACCTAGTAAAATCATAGGTGTTCTCTGCATCACGCATCTGGAGAATACATTTGGAAAGAAAGTCACTTTGTGAAATGTTGCGATTGTAGCACGTACAATAAATAACATATTAGGAGATGGACTTTAACAGCTCCAATTACAGAACTTCATTGAAGATAACTACAACTAACAATGAAGTTTGCCTTTTTATACTAAGGTGCACTGGCTTAATGAGAGCTAGTTGTTAAATCGATTATTTTTTCACTTTTGCGTGAGACAGATATGTTTGTGAGCAGAGCAACGTGTGTGTTCCTGAACTGAAACAGTTTTCATGGGAAATTCATCTTGCTTTCCTTATCGGTAGACTCATCCGTCCGAACGACTTAATATTTCATCATAGGAATCTGTTGATAACGCATTTCATCGGCCATATACAAACTATAACTTTGGGAAGAATCAGCTCTCCAAAGGAAATAAGCTTTATTTTCCAAAATTTCCTTTGTATAAGGACGGTGTTATCATTAGATTGCGAATGCTATCTACCTATTGTATGTAAAGTTTTCCAACTCTGATTTAATAATGTGATAGCACTAAAGACTGATTTTTGTCTGTTTTACTCGTACTCACTATATCCAGTAAAAGTTGAGACGTTCTCTGTGATCTGCAGCTCGAAGTAATTGATTTCCATTGAGAACAGGAATATAATGACAAATTTAATAGCCGGCGGGTGTGGCCGAGCGGATCTAGGCGCTTCAGAACAGAACCGCGCGACCTTTACGGTCGCAGGTTCGAATCCTGCCTCGGGCATGGATGTGTGTGCTGTCCTTAGGTTAGTTAGGTTTAAGTAGTTCTAAGTTATAGGGGACTGACGACCTCAGATGTCAAGTCCCACAGTGCCCAGAGCCATTTGAACCATTTGAACAAATTCAATAACAAGAGAAACATTTTGGATGTCAGTAGACGTTCCCCACACGATTGATTTCCTCGACTACAGAAAATTGCTGCATTTGTAATATCTATGCTGCGTTCCACCTACCTCTCTGAACAACATTTCTCAACAATGTGGAAGACCTTCACGTGTTTGAGAAAGTCAATATCAGACTGTAGCCTAAACTGTACGTTACATGTACAATGCACACGAACGCTCTTGTAAAAGCAAAAAGGAGCGAAAAGCTCGACAGTGCGAAAGTTGATTAAAAATCATGACATGTTTGACGCCTAGTTAAGGATACTACAAATCCATACCTGCTTAATAATGAAATGCTGCAGCGTCATTGAGATACTAGTTTTTTTGTTTCATTACACTTCTTATTTGACACAATGCGGAAACACAGAGATAAGCATCAAAGGAAAAGGAGTGCAGATGAATTTGTCAGGGGAATTGTAAATATACCTCCACATTCACATTACTGAATAATCAATTAGAATTAAATAAGCAAATGTACGTACAAAATTTCATAGAACTCCTATAATATGAAATGATAGAAGTAAGTATTAATTGACAAAAATTACGTTCTTTACGCGCCATTACCAGCACCTTTCAAACCTAAATAATTAAATGTATAACTGTATAAAATTTTCTACAGTACTAAGATGTATCTTTGCAGTAACTCCAGAAATGTGCCATATGTGTACACGTATCACGTCCTTTAGCACGTCAGACCAGCAGCAATATAAACAAATGTATCCGTCATCCTGTATTTAGTTCCGTTCATAGATCAGATTGGAGAGTAAAAAAAAATTATAATGTTACTTATGATCCGTCTTGATTGCAAATTTTTTTATTCATATGACCGGTTAATAAAAATAATAAAAAATTTTCTTGATTGCAATTTTTTTTATTCATATGACCGGTTAATAAAAATAATAAAAAATTTTTGCAATCAAGGCGGATTAAGTAACATTATAATATCGCTGATTGCTGTTATCCCATCAGACATTATGTCTGTTTTTGCAAAAAAAAAAAAATAAATAAATGAATTTAAAAAATCGAACCTCCGTCTTGCAATATGTAAAGGCGGGCTTTTCATGAAATAAGTACAATATACAGAATATTTATAAGCGTAAGACAATATAATCACAAAACCATCGTTATATTTTAGGACACAAAAGTAAAACCTTTTATAAACTACGAAATCACTAAAACTGTGTTATATTTCAGGGCACAAATGTAAAATTTGCAAAGACGTCAACGCAACCGTCTGATGATGGGCTCAGGTACAATAAAATCACTTAAAAACATGTTTGTCTGCTTCCATTAGTTCCTACAGCGTAATTTACGTAAGTAAGCAAGTTGTTCTCTAACCAAAATTGATGAAATAATATTTTTTGTCTAATTTCCTTAATTGAAATATCACTTACAGTGACTCACACTCTTCTGGTTGCAAATTAATTAGCCTCAGAAATACGCGGTTTCCCCTGTGAAGTCTCCACACGGTTCGCTCCTCCCTTTCCTTTACTGTGATTACGGACGGGAGGGGTCAGGTTACTCGCTGCTGACAGTCCTGCGCCGAGCACGTTGGCTGTGAAGCCCTGTCATACATCACAGAAGGAGTAATAACTGCAGCTAGCGGACTTCCAATTTCGAGGGGCGTTTGCGAGACTGGGTCCTACAGCAATGTCCAGAAAATCCTAGTTTTCCTGCCCTCGTATTCCTTACACACGAGGCCGTGTTTACAATAAGGAGCATGTTCAACATTGGGAATAGCCAGGTATGAGGTGACAAAAAACATTTGTCACTGGTATGTCGATCCCATCAACAGCAGTTTGCTGTGAATACAGTGTAAGGGCTGGAATTGCCAACGGTTTTGTGACAGGATCTTACATACTTCCCGATAAACTGAAGGGATTCGCGTACGATCGTTTCTTCAACTTGGACTGCCACAGTTGCTAGACGATGTTCTATGGAGCATTTGTCAGTGTGGTTTCAACATAACCGGGCATCGGTAGGTTTGATCTCGATGTTAGGAATCATATTGAAGTACAGTTTCTACGAAAGGAATTAGTCGCGGTTGTCCACGGCCAGCGCGGTCAGGAGACATGACACCAATGGACATCTTGTTCGAGGGGATGCTTGTGAACACGCTAATTTACGAGACACTGGTCGATATTCGAATGGATGTGGTTGCTGGTATTATCGCAGCCGCGGAAGCAGTATGATTTCCGTCCAAGTACTGGAATTCTCGAGAGAGATTCATCGCTATACGCTCTACCGTGATAATGGTAGTCGAAATTTTGAGCAATACCTGTAAGGAAACGGTGCTGCTTTTGTTCCTGGCTCTACTGTACACCGGCAGAACAGACTGAACGCAATGCGATAATAACCTACGTGTCTCGTCTGAATAGTGTTGCATTACTCTGTGCTGTGTTTTGTACGTTTTGAATACCGCATACTGGAGGCTTCTTCACTGTTGTGAAGGTATTTTCACAGAAAAAAGTGTGTTGGACATAAGAAAACCGGATGCACAATAATCACATTCTTACCCTGCAAAGACCAGAAGAAGAGGAACACAACATACAAATCTGATGTGTTGTTGTTTTTGTTGTTGTGATGGTCTTCAGTCCAAGACTGGTATGATGCAGCTCTCCATGCTACACTGTCCTGTGTAAGCGTCTTCATCTCCAAGTAACTACTGCAGGGTACATCCTTCTGAACCAGTTTACTGTATTATTCATCTCTTGGTTGCCCTAATGATTCCCTCCATTCCCTCACCCCCCTCCCCACCGCCTCCCTCCAGTATTAAACTGGTGATCCTTTGATGTCTCAGATTGTGTCCTATCAACCGATTTCTTCTTCTGGTCAAGTTGTGCCACAAATTTGTTTTCTCCTTAAATCTATTCAGTACCTCCCTGTTAGTTACTTGATCGGCCCACCTTATCTCCAACGTTCTTATGTAGCATACATTTCGGAATCTTCTAATCTCTTTTTGTCTAAACTGTTTATCGTCCATGTTTCACTTCCAGGCATAGCTACTTCTTATTACTATAGTTTGTATTCGATGCTAACAAATTTCTCTTCCTCAGAAATGCTTTTCTTGCCATTGCCAGTTTCCTTTTTGTATCCTCTCTATTTCGGCCATCATCAGTTATTCTGCTGTCCAAGTAGCAGATCTAATCTACTGTTTTAATGGTTTCCTTAACTAATCAAATTCCCTCAGCATCGCTTGATTTAATTCGACCACAATCATTATTCTCGTTTTGCTTTTATCGATGTTTATCTTATATCCTACTCTCAAGACACTGTCCATACTGTTAAACTGCTCTTCCAAGTCATTTGATGTCTGTGACAGAATTACAATGTCGTCGGCAAACTCCAAAGTTTATGTTTCTTCTCCCTGGACTTTAAGTCCTACAACTAATTTATGTATTTTTTTTTCCTTTACTACTTGCACAATGTACAGACTGAATAACACTGTGGATGAGCCACAACCCTGTCTCAGTCCCTTCTGAACCAGTACTTCCCTCTAATGCCCCTCGACTCTTATATTTTGTTTCTGCACAAGTTGTAAACGGCCTTTCACTCGCAGTATTTCACTCCCACTACTCTCAAAAATTTCAAAGGGTGTATTCCAGTCAACATGGTCAAAAGCGTTATCTAAGCTTACAAATACTATTTTGGTTTGTCTTTCCTTAACCTAACTTCTGAGTTAATTCGTATGGTCAGTATTACCTCACGTGTTCCACATTTCTCTGGAATCCAAACTGATGTTCCGCGAGGTCATCTTCTACAAGATTTTCCAGTCTTCTGTAAGGAATTCGTGTTAGTAATTTGCTACCATGATTTCTTAAATGATATTTAGGTAGTTTTCACACCTCTCAGCGTCTGCTTTCTTTTAATTGGAATTATTACATTCTCCTTAAAGTATGAGGGTATTTCGCCTGTCTCACGCATCTTGCTCAACAGTTGGCAGAGTTATGTCATGGGGGGCTCTCCCTAGGCTATCAGTAGTTTTAACGGAATGTTGTCTACTCCCGGGGCCTTGTTTCGACTTGGGTTCTTTCAATGCTCCGTCAAATTCTTCACGCAGTATCTTATCCCCCATCTCATTCTCAGCAACGTCCTCTTCCATTTCTATAACATTTCCATCAAGTACACCTCTCTTGTTTAGCCCCTCTGTACATTCCCTTCATCTTGCTGCTTTCCCTTCTTTGGTTCGGACTAGCTTTCCTTCTGAGCTTTTGGTATTTATATAGGTAGTTATATTTTTCCGGAGGTCTCTCTAATGTAATCGGTATCTAGTGATATACGCTTCTAAATTCTTAAATTTGTAGTCTACCCATTTCCGCGTAGCCATTTTGCATTTCATGTCAGTCTCATTTTTTAGGCGTGTGTATTCCTTTTCTTCTGCTTCACTTGCTACATTTTTATGTTTTCTCATTTCTTCAATTACATTCAACATATCTTGTGTTACCTACAAGTTTCTACAAACCGTCGCCTTTTCACCTAAAGTGATCCTCTGCTGCCACCACTATTTCCGCTGTCTAAGCTACCCATTCTTCTTCCACTGTATTCCTTTCTCCGGTGCTTTTCAATCGTTCCCTAATAATCCCTCGGAAACTCTCAACAACCACTGTTTCTTTCAGTCTATCCAGGCTTTCTGTAGTTTCTTCAGGTTTAATCTACAGTTCATAACCAATATATTGTGACTACATAGGCTTCCGCGGTCAGAATCAGTCGACATAAAAGTTTTCTGAGTATGGTACGTCGTCATATTGTATAAAACTACTGACAGAGAAAACCAACGTTTCAGCGACGGTTGCAGCGGCCTTCTTCTGGGTCTTGTGGTCAGAGTCTACATATGCCCCTGGAAATGCCTTACAGTGTAAAGTTTGGTTCCGAAATGTTATCTTACTATTATACATTCAATCTGAAACCTTCCAGCGTCTCAAGTTCTTTTCCACGTATAAAACCTTCTTCTCTGATTCTTAAACCAAGTGTGAGCGATGACTAGATTATGCTCTGTGCAAAATTTTACCAGACTCCCTGGTCCATATTCACCTACTATTTTTCCTTCTCTTCCTTTCCTACTGTTGAATTCCAGTCCCCCGATGACTATAAAATTTTCGTCTCCCGTAACTCTCTGAATAATTCCCGTCTCACCATACATTTATTAGATATCTTCATCATCTGTGGAGTTAGTTGGCATATGAACTTGTGCTGTTCCGGTAGGTCTGGGCTAAGTGACTCTCCGTCTCCAGATTTTAGGAATCTGCTGATTCGTTAGGCAGTTATTTTAGAATAGCAGTATCCATTCCATTGTCGATGGCCCAAAATGCTTTATCTATTTCTCCAATAAATCGTGAAGTCTTGGAGCCTTTCCGGGTTTACACTTTTTAATAGTAGCTTTCAGTTTGTCCAAAGTAAGCTTGACGGACAACATTTTTGTTTCTGGGTGTTTCTGTGTTATACCTGTTTTTTTTTTCTTCAGTTTTCCCATTCAGCAGCACCTTATAGGTCTTGCTTTGGAGGCAGTAATGTCATTACTGAGTCGTTTGAGCAGTTTCCATTTTTTCTGCTACTGTTAGACATGTCAGTAGCCTGTAACGTTTCAATCCATCGATTTTGTTTGGCTTTCTCCAATTCCTGGGAAAGTGTCTGTCCTGATTTTACTCTATCCGTGTTTAACGGGTCTTCATCAAACACTCTAAGGTATTCTAGCAGTTTTTACGTTAATTCTTCATTCGTACCCGGAAAGCACGTTGTAAATCAGCCTCTGGCTGCTTTTCAACGGCTTCTGGGGATCGAAGCGTGAGGGTAGCAACAAAACGGTCGCAGGAGTCTGTCACGGATTCGAAGTTTAGTACTGCGTTATCCACAATTTCGGCTAAACTCTTTCAGCTGGCCTTCTTAAGTCTGAACTGCCTACGGAACAGGACTACCTGTTGTTTGATGGCTGCAAAAACCTGACACCAGATTGGCCTTTGTTGGTGCCAGGTATAGGTAACGAAACAGTCTTCACACAGTGGTGGCAAACGGTGTCGCTGGTGAAAAGCAGGTCAGAGCTTATCCCTTTTTCCAGCAGTTGGTGTTTAATGGAGGTAGTAGCTTGCTCTCATGTAAGAGTCATCTCTGCAGTCAGCCCATTTCATTACCTCCTCTCCATTTACATCACCTTCCTTGTAGCCGCATATGCTACTGTGGCTGTTAAAGCCGCTCACGATGAAGTGAAGATCCTGATTTTGAAAATTCATTGCTGGACTGAAGTTAAATTTTTCACCAGGAGGCTTGTGGACGGATGTTACAGTATAACTGCTCAGCTCAGTTACTAAGATTTCAATATCCTTCTCCTTTATTAGGGACGCTAAGGGTACTGCTACACCATACCTCACAAAAATGGCACTACCATACTGCCAGTGGACAAACTCAACGGCAATCTGTGTGCCTGTTATTTTTGGTCTTCATTGAGTAATATCTCTGTGCGTTTCTTGCATGCACAAAGCATCACAATTTATGTCTTGACGTACAGTATGTAGAAATTATTCTTTGCTGGCCAGTAAGACTTAAATATTTATGGTCGTTAGGGTGAGTTTTGCTCTTCAGAAACGCTCTGCACTTTTTCTATCGCCTCTGTAGTGGAAAGATCCGCCAGTTGAGGGTAATTTCAATCGTTGCCCATGGGACGCCCGAGTGTGTTTAAAACGCGAAACATACACTCTCCTTCGAAGCTCTTTCCGAGTCCCCCAGGTAACAGTGACACAAGTCAATAACGTAGTTTTCCACACACACACACACACACACACACACACACACACACACACACACATACACATACACACACACACTACACTGATGAGCCAACCGGGAGATAGAATGGCCTCTGGAAGTGTGTCAGGGTTTCAGGTACATGCGACATTAAGGAACGTATATAACTCGAGCAGTCGCGCGGGATTAGCCGAGCGGTCTCAGGTCCTGCAGTCATAGACTGTGCGGCTGGTCCCGGCGGAGGTTCGAGTCCTCCCTCGGACATGAGTGTGTGCTTTTGCCCTTAGGATAATTTAGATTTAAGTATTGTGTAAGCTTAGGGACTGATGACCTTAGCAGTCAAGTCCCATAAGATTTGACACACATTTGAACATTTTTTTTATAACTCGAGCAGCCGAAAATGCGGAAATTCTATGGCATAAGCGACAATGACAAAGAGGAGACTGTCAAGGACCGGCGCCTGGTAACGAGCATCTGGGAATCGCCGAAGCTCGTCGTCTGTTAACGTGCTGCGGTCGTCAGCATCTATGGTATGTGCTTGAAAAACGGCAAAATCACGAAGAGGTGACAAGGTGTTGGACGTCTACGCCTCATCAGGAAACCTGGATGTCGGAGGCTTTACCGCTCTGTAAAAAAGGGCAGATACCATCGCAGGGTACAATACTGAATTCTGGAGCGCACCATTCGGTACACGTTGTTGAACCTGGGGCTCCGCAGAAAACGACCGCTACTTGTTCCGCTGTAAACCCAAGGACATCGTTAGTCAAAATAGCAATGTGCAAAGGAAAATCAAGATTCGACTATGAATCAATGGCCTGATGATCCATGTTTCTTGTTGTATGAGGTTAATGTTCTTGTACAGCCCTCATCTAGGCCAACGGCTGCTCCAAACATGCACTGCGCCGTGGACGCGTGCTGCTAGGGTAGTATCATGCTATGGTGGTCACTTCCCTGAGCTTCCATGGGACCTGTGGCAGTAATCTAGGATACCAAGATAGCTGCAGACAACGGGAGTATTATTGTGAATCACCCTTTCATCTTGATGCCTTCCCCAGGAGCGGATGCATCATCCAGTAGGACAACCGCTCATTTTACAGAGCCAGAATCGCGCTAGAGTGATTTGGGGAGTACGATACTGAGCTGACATTGATGCCTTGGCCACGAAATAGTCCTGTTTTGAACCCGATGGATCGTGTGGCCATGCGGTTCAAGGCGCCATGTCACGGACTGCGCGGGCCCTCCTGAGGGAGATTCGAGTCCTCCCTCGGAAATGGGTGTGTTTCTTGTTCTTAGCATAAGTTAGTTTAAGTAGCGTGTAAGTCTAGGGATCGATGACCTCAGTTGTTTGGTCCCTTACTAATTCAGACTTTTTTTCTATTGGGCACGAGCTCCCCGCCCATAAACCACCGGCTCAAAATTTATGACAGTTGTGTTCCGGTGCATAAACATATGGTATCACACACACCACTGGAACCAACCACGGACATGTCGTTTTCATGCCTGGCAGGATCGCTGCTGTATTGCGTACCAAAGATGGACCAACACGGTATTTTCTGGGTAGGCACAATGTTTTTGCTCGTCAATGTATACTGATGCAAAACACTATGGAAATGAAGTCCCATGCTGCTTGACAGAGCGTAGGGGAACGATGCGGAAGACCCGCACCACCTTACTAGGCAAGCTCCTAATGGAGGTGGTTTTCCGTTGCCTTCCTCCGACCGTAATGGTGAGGAATGATGATTACACAAAACTAGTCATCTCGGGGCAGGTGAAAACCCCTGACTGCGTCGGGAATCGAACCCGGGGCCCCGTGCTCGGGAGCCAGAATGCTACCAGGAAACCACGAGCGGCGGACCAAAACTATACATTAAAGGAAAGTTCATGTTTTTGAAACAGTCTCTGGGCTCAGCAGTCACTCTAGTGACTCTGGCGTCTTCGGAAGTCATAATGTTTTCAGGAGTTGCATGTCCAAAGAACTGACAGCTCATTAATATCGCACAGTGACATTACCACTTGTCATAACTTTCAAACGCACGCGAGCGCAGTGTACCCTGCCATAAGTCCACCTCGCGACTAAACCGTGCTGCTAACTAGAGGTCTGTAAATTGGACGTTTTGCTCGCCGTTACTCGCTCGGGCCCACCGCCCTCGGGAATGCCCTGTCCAAGTAGGTAAGCTCGAGGTGGGTAGTCTGTTGTCAAACGAGGCGCCGTGGGTAGGGGAGGGCAGAGGCCGCCCTGTCCGGCGCCCTCACTGCGCTCTCGTTGAGACCGTTTTAGCAGCAGCTCTGCAGGCTGGTGTAGCTCCGAAATACTTCCACCAGCTGATGGAACCTACACAGATCCATTTAGTTCATTGTAATGGTACAGTCTACTGGCGATATCACTCCAATCCATAAGAGCTTGCATTACATAATAACTATCTGAGAAACCTTATGTTGCACAAGTATTTAATTATTTCAGTCTTCTATTGGTCTATCCCCTACTCCGTCCTCTCTCTGTTATCTCCTCCCCTCCCTCTCTCTGTCCATCTCTTCCTTCCCCCTCTCTTTGTCCGTGTCTCTGTCCTTCTCCTTCTGCACTCCTCTCTGTTCATCACATCCTCCCCTTCAGTCTGCTTCTTCTCCACCTCCTCCTTGCCTCCTCCCCCAATCTCTCCACAGCTCCTCTTGTCTACTCTTTTTGTCAATCTCTTCCTCCCTTTCCTTCCCTCCACCTCTTCGCCCCCTCTGACCATCTCCTCCTTCCCTTCTTCCTGTTCATCTCTTCACCTATCAATTTGTGTCCGTCTCTTCCTCTCTCCCCTCTCTGTCGAGCTTCTCCTCTTTCATTTCTCTGTCCATCTCGTCCTGCCCTCTCTCTCTGTCCATTCCCCACTCCCCGCTCTCCCATATCTCTGTTCATCTCCTCCTCCTCCTCCTCCTGTCTGTGCTAACCTCCTCCTTGCCCCTCGCTGTCTGACCATCTCCTGGTCCTCACTTCTCGCTTAACGTTATCACATCCACCTAAATGTAAATGGGATTTCTTTTCCCTACAGTATTTCTTCCCATACTGTAACTAATATGTGTACGAAATTTGATAGAAACCGTTACAGGTGTTTGGGATTAGCGTTTTACCAATATCTTTGCTAACATACGCACATGCCAAATATATTTCACATATGTTTAATGTATTACACACGTATCTGTAAACATATTTCTCCTGTATGTCTAGCGTATTTTGTCCTGCGGTTTCATTTCCACGCAGCTTAATGTTAAAGACGTCCTATTTCCTGAATAGTGTGCCGCGCAATGATACAGTTTTGCCTGTACATCCAGTGGTATATGGGCTTACTCTCTGCGATATGTGTCGCAGAGTTTGTAGCAACGAAGTAATAAATTTAAGCCTCCTGCATGATGCGGTAGTTTTTCACGCATTCTGTGCATATGACGTCGTACCTCTTGAACTATGTGTCATGCAATGATGTAATTTTTCTGGTACATTCAGTGGTATATGTCAATACCATCTGCAAAATCTATCGAGAACACAGTTAATAACATAGAACTAACAAGTTAAAACGTTATGCTTCATGTAGCAGGCTTATTGCATGCACGACGAATATGAAGTAAGTATAAACATTTTTCCTTTCATCACTTTGTGAAGATTGTCAGAGAGATGAAATTTTGTAATGGTTTGAAATTATGGTTCTAAGTGCTCTCATTCTCAAATACTGGATAACTAAAGTATATGTATTCTCGAATCGTGAGCTACACTGCTGTTTCATGGCCCACCACTTCGTTAGCTTATTCTTTTCAGATAGTAAAAGATATATGTACAAAGTGTGACTGAAATCGGTACAGTGGTTTAGGAGACGATGCGCAACACACATACATACATACGCGAAAAATGTAGAAACACTTTGGAGTTTCGTAGGAAAACTATGCCACTACAAACTTTTATGATGGTGGTAGCTCTATTAATATAAAGGCGCATTGATGTTTTTATAATTATGTACACATGTCAGCACCTAAGAATTTACAAATCTAATAAGAAAAAAATTGCCTTCAAATTATTCCCTGCTAGCGCAATTAGCTTGAATCGACTCGTTTCGCCTCACGGAGTGGCCGCGTGGTTTGAGGCGCCATGTCAAGAATTTCGCGGTCCCCCCTCCTCCCCCCCCCCCCCCCCGGAGGTTTGAGTCCACCTTCGGGAATGGTTGCTTGTGTTTTCCTTAACATATGTTAGCTTAAATAGTTTTTTTTATTCCCACATTTGAGGCTGGAACGCAAAACATTCTTCTCTCTAAACTACACAGCTTGAGAAATAGAATCCTGCTGCGCTTTCTTTTGTGAATTGGCAGGAGCCAATTCACGGGGTTTGGAGAAAGCCGAAAGGCACGCGTTTAAGCTCACGCAGGCTGGCGTGAGGTCTGGAACCGGTAAAGTAATTGTACTATCAAGAAAAGTACGTAGCTTCAGGAATACTTAAATTTAATCCATAGTTGGTGAACATCGGTCTGACTGTACATGCATCACAAGATAAATAGGAATTGACAATGTCGCCTTGCTAGGTCGTAGTAAATGACGTAGCTGAAGGCTATGCTAACTATCGTCTCGGCTAATGAGAGCGTAATTGTCAGTGAACCATCACTAGCAAAGTCGGCTGTACAACTGGGGCGAGTGCTAGGAAGTCTCTCTAGACCTGCCGTGTGGCGGCGCTCGGTCTGCAAACACTGACAGTGGCGACACGCGGGTCCGACATATACCAACGGACCGCGGCCGATTTAAAGGCTACCATCTAGCAAGTGTGGTGTCTGGCGGTGACACCACACTTTCACATCTCGAGCGGATCACCGTCGTCACCACTATCCCCTCGGATTAAATGTAAGTCAGCCTCATCAGCAGATTCAGTATGACATGGCCCGCAGACTAGTCACTCCGAAAACAAAGACTACTGAGTGTGGCTGACGTTCTCTCAGCGGCTGTAAATAAAAATTTAAAAACTGAGTAAGATATCATGCCAAGCTAAACTTTCGTTCTAGCTCCTCAGGAACTGGTGTTTCAATATGTATTTGACGCACAGTGTTTAACGTCTCATCTCCATCCGAAACAACGGTCGCAGGTTCGAATCCTGCCTCGGGCATGAATGTATGTGATGTCCTTACGTTAGTTAGGTTTAAGTAGTTCTGAGTTCTAGGGGACTGATGACCTCAGATGTTAAGTCCCATAGTGCTTAGAGCCATTTGAACTATTCCATCAGAAACACACAATTTTCAGTGACCGGAAGGGCTTCCACAGGAACATTTCTATTCTGTACAAGGTTCGAATTTCGGCTTTCTCCTGCATGAGACGGAGACAGTACACTACCAACGCTCGTATTACCTACAGTTAATAGATGATAAGTACGAAAGTTCTACAGTGCCACCAAATTACAGGTGACATTGAAACTGGCAGTTTGCAGCAAACTAAAATTTTCATTTACTCGACACGCAGCGTGTGTTAAACAAGAAAAGTGGGCTACACTAATTTAAACGTAGCTCTATATCTTCGGGCCCTGTATTACAATGACATTTCTGCACCCATAGCAAAACAAAGTGAATTATAGGAAACCTTCGCCTCCCAGCACTTCCACTGCATCTTTTAATGTCTATGAAGATGTCACAAATTCTTTTGCAGTGTTGGTGTCATCATTAGTTTTTCAGAGACGCCTCTCTCTGGAAGTATTCCATGATTTTATTGTACTGCCCAACCACAGACTGTAGCATTCTAAATAGGCTGTTCCACCCAATCACCGTTTCTTGCTTCACGCTTGTCTGTATCCAATCCACGTCACTAGCTTTCTTCGCCACCAAACGATAGCATCTCTGGTAGCATAAGTCATGGAATAAACCACTGCAACCTCGTTAGCAAATAATCGTCATCCAGAATATTTTCAAGCATTGTGTTCAAAACATGAAAGGATTGCAGTGCCTTGTATATTTTAGCGCCCTGATCGGAGACAACCGGAATCTTATTACAGTTCTGGGCATTTAGTTCTACAAGTTAAATGTTTCGTCGATGTAGTCCTTAATACTTATTCAGATGTTTGTTTCCTTGTAGGAAAAGTGAGTTGTCATCAATACCTTACTTTACAGTATCTAACCTTAATAAAAAGAATACTCGCTGGCGCTTAATCGGCGTGTCTTTTGGTGTTTCGTTCTACTATCGTACGGTCAAGGAAAATGTCGTAGACGTCTGTGTGTCCCAGTTTTGAGATGACGTTTACAAGCTCCTGACAGAAAGTGCGAAACACTATATCTCATGTTAGTGTAAATGGGCGAAAATCTCCGTCACACGTTTTTACACACCATTTTAACAGCCGAAGCTTTCAGTGAAACTGGTAATGCTTCAGAACTTACACTTCGTCGACTTCCGCAGATATGTTCCCTCATATGTCTGGTGACTGATTTGTAAGTCAGGCTAGATGTGTAGAAGAATACATGCCACAGCACGGGTAGCCAACATCTTTACCAATCACCAAAGAAAATCTGTCCTAAAAACTACTCTTTCGCTCTCAGGAAATATTCTTTTGAATCAAGTTTCGCTTTGAATGTCTGCAGCTCGGGGTCTTGCGGTAGCGTTCTCGCTTCCCGAGTACGTGGTCCCGGGTTCGATTCCCGGGTGGGTCAGGGATTTTCCGGCCTCGAGATGACTGGGTGTTGTTGTGTTGTCTTAATCATCATCATTCATCCCGATTACGGTCGGAGGAAGGCAGTGGCAAACCACCTCCGCTACGACCTTGCCTAGTCGGTGGTGCGGATCTCCCGCATCGTTCCCTACGCTCCTCGCAGTATGGGACTTCATCATCTCAAGTTCACGCGCCATGATCCTCCAGCCGGCGAATGAGCAGCGCTAGGGTAGCTAGTGAACGGTCGGCCAATTCGAGCATAATGTGAACGAACGAGCGCCAATGCAGTCGGGTGCAGTTTCCCACTGCTTCCTAACCAGTTGCACTGACATCTGCCGGAATTACGCAGAACTACACGCACCGAGCAATTCGAGCGAGTGATAACGTCAGATGCAGACACTGCTCTCGACGCGTCCGGCGGCTAGATGTTTCCAAGTCTTGTCAGGAAGACGTACCAGATCTGACCTTTACAATTTCCTCTAACCTACTGTATCCGAGTGAGCACGATATTACAGATTTACATTATAACTTTGAGATTTTTGATGAAAGTGCATATCACCAGAATTCTTTGAGAAACGGTGAATGGAAGTTATTTTGTGTTCGAGAAATTAGAAAAAAAATATATGACTGACACTGTGCTAAAGCGTTATTTCTGTTGGCTAGGTCGCAGAAAGGACAATTTCCATGAGAAAGTTCAAAACTTGTAGAAGCTTCAAACAAGTGAACAACTGTAAACAGTGTCTGATGTATAAGAGGAAGATGGTACATTTCCGACGTAATTAATAAAAAACACTGAAGCACAGCGTAGTGACAGAATGTCAGAGCAAGCATGCGTGTCACAAATGTAACGTGCTTGTAACATCATGAGTGCAAATCTGGAAAAAATGTTGCTTTAATTTAAAATGTAAATAATCTAGATTCATTCCCGTGTTCGCTTAAAGGAGATTCTATTAGAATAATGTGCGAATTGCCGAGTAAATAACAGTCTTCATAAAAGTCTCTTAGGTTTCGACTACAAGGATTTCTATTAATCCGAGATTTCGTTCCATTACCCCTTGCCCGTTTTCAAATCACAAATTACCACTTCGGTGTGGCTGGAGAATACTTCCTAGAAAAGTCGTTGGAATTTAAGCATATAACATGGCTGCTAGCCATAAAAAATTATATCAGTTCATAAGGCCACAAAGATATGCAACGTTTCATTTTGGTTTCTCCTATCTCCTAATAGATCTTGACATTCTGAACTTTTGCTGCCCTCAATGGTACTTATGTTCTGTTTTTTTGGTCCACTACAATTTTTCCAATCAAATTATTTCTAATCACCTTATAGTTCCGAAGTAATCATTTTCCGTTTCAATGATTCACTGAAGTATTTATTGAGCTAATACAGCTGTTTCGAGCCGATATGTGCTACACATTTCTGGGCTTAGTGACAGTTTTTTAGTTATGTTCCACCATCCTCAAAATTAAGTACTCATATCATTTTCAATTAGCCATATGCTTAATGCATTTCTGGAAGTCCATTTCGCCAAGTGTTTTGTTTAACTACAATCTTTCACATCATTCTTTATTCCGTTATTTTAGAAGAGGTATATGTTACACATGTAACATGTAGAAACTTCTGTATCTAGTCGAGTATTTCTGTTTGTCTACGTTACTCAGTAATTATAAACTTATTTTTCTACTATAATACAGCTTTCTAGTTACCTAATAGTATTAGCTTATTTCTCTCTTTCCTCACTTAAACCATCACTTCCTTTTTCTTTACCTTTAGTAACGTAGTGAATATTGGTGACGTTGGCAAATAAACCTTGTCGTTTGCTGCACGTGTGGGTCTCGTATCAGTCGTGAAGGAATAATTCTGTCACTTCGACAGTCCCAGTACTCATTTTGTACTTCACTTGTAGAAAGTCAGAACCTCGAACATCACTGGCTGAAAGTTCCTTTGAGTACCATTTCCGCTTAATATTCTTCCATTTCATTTCATGAAATTCTTCACTACGGAACTTTGGGGTTCTAATCATGCGCACCGATGTTTTGATAATTATCCATGTATGCCTAACTTCAGATGAACCTGGTATCAGGAATTCATCACTCTAAGAGCAACAACAAAGCTGGTTTGCATCTGTATTTCTTTCCGTCGATACAGTTTTATTTTGTACGAAATTTCACTGTCGTTTGAATCCAGAATAGAAAACTGTTGCCGAGTATCAGTTATCCCACATCATGATTGATTTTCTACGACGAGAAGTCTAAATGCCTAATTACTATTTAGTTAGTTTGTTGAATATGAGCCTTTTCAACTACAAATCGTTTTCGATGTAAAATATATCAGCAGTGACTGCTGTCTGACTTCAAACTTTGTGGATTCGAACGTTGAGCGATGAGCATCCTAAGCGAGACCCACGAGAAAGAAAGGCCTTGTAGCGTACGTCACATTATGTAACACTGCAGGTCTACGAGTCCCAGTAGCCGTCTCCGGCGGGGAGCGAATATTTCAGGCGAGTTTAATGGTTCTTGACTGCGGTTTTAAATACATGCATGCTCCCAATAGCACACGGCAGAGTCAAGACCTATACAGGGTACCTTTTCAATCACACATTGATTTCCCGCGGGCTCTGCATGTAGCCGAGCGTTCGCGAAGTGTGGCGGAGAAGCCGACTAGTGTGACGTCACAAACTCGTTACGTGACCCCTATTTCTCCTGCGCCCCTGTGCCGAGTTTATGACGTCAAGCGTAGAAAAAGGACCTCATGGAGTGTTTAAGAACGTGCAGAGCAATATCTAGCATGTCAGATATTGTGCACGTGCTTCTGAACGTAGACCAATAAGATGGAAGAACGCCACCTAAGTCACATCACGCCACCTCCCTTCAGCAAGTTTCACGAGAAGCTATATCGGCTTTCAGTTGAAGTCCGTACGTATATATGCAGTTTCTAAGCACTAGCAATATGAGGAAACGTCGTTAATTGATTGATTTGTTGAAATAATGTGACGGGAAATGTATTGGAGGTTAAAGAATTATTGTAACGTGCGTATTATGAAAGTATGCTGTTTCAAGGCAACAGAACCAATGAGGGGCCATCATAAACGCATTTTTCTTACAGATAT
The DNA here is from genome assembly GCF_021461385.2 of Schistocerca piceifrons. Lineage (NCBI taxonomy): Eukaryota > Metazoa > Arthropoda > Insecta > Orthoptera > Acrididae > Schistocerca > Schistocerca piceifrons. Next base: position 170,331,894 of record NC_060139.1, read on the forward strand.
TTGTTATAATTAACTTTCATTTAGCAATATATCTAAGATTAAAGTTTTCAGGAGAAGATAAGATGCAGAGTGTGGTCACAACTACGGCGTGCTCGGTGTAGCGTACTAAGTAAAGATGTAGAATTGCAGCGAAGAACATGATGTGTTGCTGGTTTGCGTCTCGCCAGATCTACATATCTTTTTCACTCACCTCTGCGGTTTACAAAATGTTCTGGTCCTTTTTTATTAGTTTAATAGAAGTATGTTCTATAATTTTCCACGTTGTATAAATATAAGTCTGCTCTTTCTGAGAGTCAGTTTCTTCGATTGGCTTTATCTACAAGACAGTTTTCCGACCGGAGTGGCCGAGGGGTTCCAGGCGCTTCAGTCTGGGACCGCGCGACCGCTACGGTTGCAGTTTCGAATCCTGCCTCGGGCATGGATGTGTGTAATACCCTTAGGTTAGTTAGGTTTAAGTAGTTCTAAGTTCTAGGAGACTGATGACCTCAAAAGTTAAGTCCCATAGTGCTCGGAGCCATTTGAAACATGTTGTACAAGATAGTTTGTACTACATGCAGTAATGGAGCTAACGTAGGAATTGTACGACTGCCCAGTCCCTAAACAAAATGATTTTCGAGTCAGATACAGCCGACAACTGCCTCTGTAGCGCGCTGCGATCGCTTATACCATGTTGAGGCACACGTACCGTATGCAAAAGTCGCATTTCTGGGTATTTAGCAGCACGTTGGGTTCGGCACGATGAGCGTTGATGTTGCAAAGAATGGTCCGTGTGCCTCAGCGTTATGTGCGGCAAATGGTTCCCATTATGTCAAACAGACCTGGCTGACGAAGAACGAAGAAGCAGACCATCTTTCTGTAAAGGTACTCGAATCTCAAGAGAAGTGAAGTCCCTGATACTCGGAAACCGGCTCATCACAGAGAAAATCAACCATGGATCGGTTCTCAGCGGCCTGCAGCGCAATGTGAACGCGACAAAGACCACTGTCCCCTTGTTTCCGCTACTGATCACACCGATTCGAGAACCCAGCCGAACCGAGGCACCACCAAAAACGTTGCAGCTGAATGAACGCTTTCCAGATGACTCCATTAGCCATTCACGGACGAATTGTGCGTATATCACTACAACAACTTACACAATGAAATGAGGCCACCAGGGGAAACGCGTGAGTGCACCATCACGAGAAAGGTGAAGACTGAACCATCATCGGGCAAAATGATGAGAATTTTTTGGAACTCCCACAAATTTGGCTTGTAAGGGAATAAGCGTCACAGCAACATACTCCAGAATTTTATGACAACGCTCTCTGGAAGAAGCAGACCACGACAACTATACTGCTAATTCTGCACGGGATGCAGTCATTCATTCAATTTCCTTCAGGTATCAAATTTTGTCTCACCCTCAGCAATATCCTTGTCATCCTTACATGGCAACCAGTGACTTATACATTTTTCCATCGGGAAAGAGAAACGATTGAGTGATACGCATTTCGAATATGATAAGGTCATTTTCGTGCTAGACTGTTTTGTAAACAGCCAAAATGCATATATCTACAAACAAGGTCTCTGCGACATCAACCGTCATTGGGTGAAAAATTTCACATTTAAGGAAGACAGGGGTAGTCATTCTCTGGATTTAGAGACGGTTCAGTTATATACGCTGTTTTTATTCCTCGTGAACCTATTACAGTGTCCACTCACATTAATGCGAGCACCTGTCAAAAGGTAGAATAACCATATTGTGCAGCGCGATGGCTGCGAGACCTGGAGGAAGAAAGGCATTGAGCTTGTGAAAGGAAGCGACAGGGTTGTGGAACCATCTGGACTTCAGTGCCATTGTCAGCTACTCTATGTTTTTCTGTTGAGGATCCATGGTGCAAACAGCCCTATCGACGTAGCCCGCTGGATTTTGACAGGCCTTAAGTACTGGTATTTCGATGGCCACGGATGCGCGGTAAGCTCACATTGGTGCTCTTCGAGCAACTTCACTTACAGTGCGACCTATGTGACAAGTTGCGTTGTCCTACTGGTAGATGCCATCGTACTGAGGAAAATCAAACAGCATGTAGGGGTGGTTATAATCCACAAGGCTAGATGCATAATTCTGTTGATCCATTGAGCCTTCCAGAATGACGAGATCAGCAGAGAGTGCCACAAAATCATTCCCCAGACCATATATGTTCCACCTCCAGTCTGGAACCTTCCAACGATTGTTGTGGGTGTTTGCTATCAGACGATTCAAGCCGTACATGCCTAAGACGTGATTAATCTCAAAAGGCTACCTGTCGCAGTGCAGCGGACGCCCAGTGTGATATTGGCGTGCAAATTCCAGCATCCATCGCCAATGAATAGTGGTCAGCTTGGGTGCACGAAGAAGGCACCTGCTGCAGAGGCCCATACTCAACAACGTTTGCTCAGTGGTCGTCAAGGAAACATTGTTGGTAGCCCTTTCGTACATCTCGGAGGTCAGTTGCCAAAGACGTGCGCATCCATTCGCCTGTGCATATCTCGGCAACGAACGTTCACCGCTGTCGCATATGGCCCGTGAAAAACCGTACCTCGACGCCTGTTTTGGATAGCACCAGGTTGCCACTTTAACCACGGGGGTACGCGGAGGGTTTACAGATCTAGCCGATTCGAAAATGTTTCCACCCATGGCTCGAAAGCCAATGATCGTGCTCGTTTGGGCACCGTGTAAGTCGGTCCGTTTTTGCATTACGACAGCGGCTGCCCTTTTTGTCGCATCTCCCCAATACGCTTTATATACCCTCCAGTGTTAGTACTGCCATCTACCGGAAGTGAGAGCTAATTGCACGTTGATGTCGAAGAGAGGTGGTGATCACATTAATGTGATTGGAACGTGTGATTTCAAATGTAAATATAGGATTATGAACCACTGGTGAAAGATGGGAGAAGTAATTTTGAGCAGAGCACACTTCTTTTAGTTACTGAGTGGAGGTGAGGCGAATTTATACTTTTTGGTTTACCGTTTCATGTTCAGTTTTGTTATGAGAGGTGCCCGTAGCCACGAAAACTTTTTAAAGCTTTCAGATGCAATGTCTTAGAGCCAGGTTTTGACTTTTGCATTTTCACACATTCGCGGCAGGCAGTTAAGAAAAAAAAGGTTCAAATGGCTCTGAGCACTGTGGGGCTTAACTTCTGAGGTCATCAGTCCCCTAGAACTTAGAACTACTTAAACCTAACTAACCTAAGGACATCACACACATCCATGCCCGAGGCAGGATTCGAACCTGCGACCGTACCTGTCGCGCGGTTTCAGACTGTAGCACCTAGAACCCCTCGGCCACCCCGGCCGGCAGGCAGTTTACCAGGTTACTATTTGCGGTGGTTCATCCGAGTCAAATAACAGGAACGTCAGTGCTAGTGATTAAACACATCTTAAACACTCTTAAATAAAGTCAATCTTTAGTTTCAGAAAAGGGATCCGCTCTAATTTCGACTGGTTACAATAGCAATATGTGCTTCTGGTTGCAGTGTTTGGCGTTTGGTGACGTTTGTAAACATTTTTACCCTTGCTCAAGCCCATAAGTATACACATTTTATCACACGTTGCCTTTTAAGTAATGGTCTATGGAAGACATGAGTAAGATCTAAACAGTGGAAAAGAAATTTTTAAGAAAAGTTGTAGGATTCTGAAGATGAGACGGAACGTAATGAAGGCGTAAGTACAGAACTTAGTTAGTACTGGGTTAAGCGTGGACGACTGCAGAATAAAACATAAATAGCATGTTACCAGAATGAATGAAGATGTATTTACAAGGCAGATGAGCCCCTTAAGGAAGAAGAGGTCATGGAAGAGCTAGGAAGAGTTGGGAAGTAATGTGAATCTGAAGTCGGAACATGAATTTAGTCCAGATAATGAGGTGCAGACAAAAAAGAAGAAGAAGAAGTAGTGAAGTGTTCTGTTACTGGGAAGTGGGTCTTACTCCAGAGAGAGATTCATTTTGCAGTTACAATTGTTACTAAATACTACTTCTGAGAATGAATTTCTAGAAAACTTAGAACAAGTGGTTCAAATGGCTCTGAGCACTATGCAACTTAACTTCTGAGGTCACCAGTCGCCTAGAACTTAGAACTACTGAAACCTAACTAACCTAAGGACATCACACACATCCATGCCCGAGGAAGGATTCCAACCTGCGACCGTAGCGGTAGCTCGGATCCAGACTGTAGCGCCTAGAGCCGCTCGGCCACTCCGGCCGGCCAACTGAGAACAGCAATGTTTTGAGCAGCAGGCTGAGCTACGAGGTTGGGAGCTCGCAGTCAGTTCACGGACATGTAGTAACGTGTCGATCCACGAGACGACGTGCTCGTAGACCTTCGGAAGGAAATACTGCATTGTGATGCCTGCGGGAGCCGCTGATGATAGTGCAGTGGCAGACGTGGCTCACAGCGAAGACCGTACACCATCTTGGTGGCAGGAGGGTCGGCAGGGGTGGTGCGATCCGTTGCGGAACTCGTAGCGCAGACCTCAAGCAGCTGTTGGTCTGTCGCAGCCCGGAACATAACTGGCTTTCGAAGCGGATGGACCTTCGAGCGTGTGCTGCGACTTCCACGCCACTGCCCATGTACGAAAGAGTGATGGACGAATATACAGGGTTGCTGCTCTCTACTGAAGCTAGAGATGTTATTAAGTTCTGTAATACAACGCATGAGGTTACTGCAGACTCAGGCTCCTGCTGCTGAGAAGGACTGGTCGATGGAGTGTGACAGTTGGGAACGAATGTTTCGCACATGTTGTTTAGGCAAGAGCGTTTAGATCGAGGGAATCAGTATGCTGATTAGACAGAAGAGAAGACAGAGGGTATGGAATTCTATGTCCTCGCCCGCATGCAGCCAGTATAGTTATGCATATGATGGCGAAATTTGGTCAAATAATCCAACATCACAGACATAACGAACATAGCCATTCAAAACCAGTTCCAAGCGCCGTGAGCTGTCCTGATAAAGACCTTGCAGGATAGCATTGCTGTAATCAATAATTGGAAATAGTATCTCTACAAGTTTATTTTTCAGGTCAAGAGGAAAGAGCTTTTTATATTTCTGTCGGGTTTGGAGAGATGCTGATGTCTTCTTGCACATTGCAGTTACGTGGTCTGTCCAGTCTAAGTTTTCGTCTTTTATTACTCCTAGATTCTTTGCTGACGGAGAAAAGATGACGTTCGTCCTATTTATGTTTAAAGATGGTAGGACGACCAACCAGTCCCGCTTAAGTTTCGGATAGGTTGAGCTTCAACACTATATCCTGGGCCAATTTTGACAGTGCACACGGGTCTAATGGCTCTAAGCACTATGGGATTTAACATCCGAGGTCATCAGTCCCTTAGACTTAGAACTACTTAACCCTAACTAACCTAAGGACATCACACACATGTATGCCCGAGGGACGATTCGAACCTGCGATCGTAGCAGCACCTCGGTTTCGGACTGAAGTGCCTACAACGGCTAGGCCACAGCGTCCGGCCCACTGGTCGATTTCAGGTTCATTGGTTTTGTGCTTAGATACAACTGTAAGTGATCACTGTACCTGTGGTATTTGCAGTATTACAACACTAACACGCAGTGCACCCTGGAGGACGCCTGCTACTATCTCCCTCCATTGTGACTTTGTGGTGCCTGTCAAGACGCACGGCTGACGTCAGGTGTGAGCGAAAGCATTGAACTGCACTTTGCGACAAATTTACGTTCTTAAGTAGTTTGGCAAGTAAAAATCGAAACTGACAGTGTCAGAGGCTACGCTGAAGTCTAAGAAGCGCGTAATAGTCGCCTATTTTACATCCATGACAATCTTAAAGTCATCGTTAGGTTAACTTTATTAAGGGATGTGTTGTGTTAAGGTATTTACGGAAACATGATTTCCACTCGTCTAGTACGTTTTTTGTAGTTAGACTGTTTGTTAGCTGCTCGTGGACTATATATTCTTAGGCCTTGGAGACTGCAGGAAGAATTGAAATAGTTTGGTAATCAGAGGGTGCTGCGATAACATCCTTTTCGGGTAGAGGGTTAACCACTCCCTACTTTCAGGCCTCAAGGGAAACGTAGTTAAGGAATGGTTGAAGATATCTGCTAAAGTGGCCAGTATCTTGTCAATAATAATCTTCATCGTTAGAATGTCCCATAAATGGTAATCGGATGCACATAATGGATTTCTTGAGCGTACTTCAAATGTGGCTACGGTCGTTTACTCCCATGTAGTAATCAATGATCCTCTGTTCCGTTTGCAGCTCAGTTGTGGTTGTAAACAATGTAAAGTACCGGTTCACTTCTTTGTCGGCGATAATGGGATCGATTACGCTTTTACTTTGCCTATACCAAGACGACCCACGTTTTTCTAAAGGACAGCTGGCCTACTGCTGTCGCCATTTACTGAATGGCATCACTGGGATTAGCATTTCACAGAGCTTGATGAACTCTGTTCCGCTTCCGAGTGCAAGCAATATGATCTGTGTCGTAGGGCGCAGTTTATATGACCGATGTGCAGCGTCTCTGAGATTCATGAGCTGTTTAAGTTCTTCAGTTAACCAAGGTGCTGGTTTCTCTCTTACTTTTCCAGTCTTTAGCGGAGCTTGTTTGTGATGTAAGCAGGCGAAAAAAAATCGCAACCCCAAAATAATACAGAGCAATGATTTTTTCGGAATACATTTGTCTAGATAAGAAATTGAAGTGATGAACATTACAAGGTCTTAATTTAATGTAGGAATGAGATAAGCCACTGCAGTTGGGAAATTCTATTACATTAATAACCGGCGTAACGGCAAGCAAACATCCATGAATTGTGTTGCACAGGTGCGGAATGTCAGTTTGTGTTTTAGAGTTTCTTGCATGTTGCATTTGGCCGGGCAATACAGGGTCGTTTAATGCTGGCTGTGGATGACGCTGGAGTCGTCGTCTGATGGTGTACAACATGTGCTCGATTGAAGACAGATCTGATGATGGAGCAGGCCAAATCAACATATCGACACTCCGTACGGCATTTTGGGTTACAACAGTAGTATGTGGGCGAGCGTTATCTGGTTGGGAAACGCCCCATGGAACGCTCTTCATGAATGGCAGTACAGCATTTAGAATCGCCAGACGGACAAATTAGCAGTCAGGGTGCATGGAATAAACATAAGAGTACTTTCGCTGTCACACGGTATCACATCCAGGACTCCAGGTCTAGATGCAGTGTGTGTAGCATGCACACAGGTTGGTTGCAGGCCCTCCAATGATTTCCTTCTAACCAATAAACAGCCATGACTGGCACCGTGGCAGAACCAGTTTTCATTAGAAAACAAAATAGATCTTCATCCTGCCCTCCAGCAAACTCTCGCTTGACACGACTGAAAACGTATATGGCGGTAGTTTGTGAACAGCAGAAAAAAGGTTAGAGAGCGCCTGACTCAGAGTTGTCCTTGAAATAACCGATTTGTATCAGTTCGTTGTTTCACCTGGCAAACTGTTGCTCATATTGCAGATGCAGACGCATTAGGATGTTCCAGAGCTATACCCTAACACAGTGGTCTTACCTCTCGGTAGTCGCCCCTAAAATTCACGTAATCATCGTTGCCACCAATCATGTACAGTGGCTACATTCCTGTCGCGTCTTTCTGCATTATCGTAGAAGGAAGTCTAGCTTCGTTCAAACTAAGTGAGGTATCGATAAAGACATCTTTGTCGTCTTAATGGCATTCTTCACTAACATCAGTGCACCACGTCCAATCTCAAAGGCAACTAACGCTGACGACCGTTAAAGCGTCCATTGAAAGCCAATCTGATTTTTATCCTCATTGGCACCAAGGCAGAAGCGACTCTCATCGCTGAAGACGACACGTCTCCATTCGTCCCTCCATTCACGCCTGTCGCGACACCACTGGAGGCGGGCTGCACGATGTTGGGGCGTGAGCGGAAGACGGCCTAACGGTGTGCGGGACCGTAGCCCAGCTTCATGGAGACGGTTGCGAATGGTCCTCGCCGATACCCCAGGAGCAACAGTGCCCCTAATTTGCTGGGAAGTGGCGGTGCGGTCCCCTACGGCACTGCGTAGGATCCTACGGTCTTGGCGTGCATCCGTGCATCGCTGCGGTCCGGTCCCAGGTCGACGGGCCCGTGCACCTTCCGCCAACCACTGGCGACAACATCGATGTACTGTGGAGACCTCACGCCCCACGTGTTGAGCAATTCGGCGGTACGTCCACCCGGCCTCCCGCATGCCCACTATAAGCCCTCGCTCAAAGTCCGTCAACTGCACATACGGTTCACGTCCACGCTGTCGCGGCATGCTACCAGTGTTAAAGACTGCGATGGAGCTCCGTATGCCACGGCAAACTGGCTGACACTGACGGCGGCGGTGCACAAATGCTGCGCAGCTAGCGCCATTCGACGGCCAACACTGCGGTTCCTGGTGTGTCCGCTGTGCCGTGCGTGTGATCATTGCTTGTGCAGCCCTCTCGCAGTGTCCGGAGCAAGTATGGTGGGTCTGACACACCGGTGTCAATGTGTTCTTTTTTCCATTTCTAGGAGTGTACTTCAGTTGATTGATGAAAGGAGGAAGTACAAACATGTTCCGGGAAAATCAGGAATACAGAAATACAAGTCGCTGAGGAATGAAATAAATAGGAAGTGTAGGGAAGCTAAGACGAAATGGCTGCAGGAAAAATGTGAAGACATCGAAAAATATATGATTGTCGGAAGGACAGACTCAGCATACAGGAAAGTCAAAACAACCTTTGGTGACATTAAAAGCAACGGTAGTAACATTAAGTGTGCAACGGGAATTCCACTGTTGAATACAGAGGAGAGAGCAGACAGGTGGAAAGAATACATTGAAAGCCTCTGTGAGGGTGAAGATTTGTCTGATGTGATAGAAGAAGAAACAGGAGTCGATTTAGAAGAGATAGGGGATCCAGTATTAGAATCGGAATTTAAAAGAGCTTTGGAGGACTTACGTTCAAATAAGGCATAAGGGATAGATAACATTCCATCAGAATTTCTAAAATCATTGGGGGAAGTGGCAACAAAACGACTATTCACGTTGGTGTGTAGAATATATGAGACTGGCGACATACCATCTGACTTTCGAAAAAGCATCATCCACATAATTCCGAAGACGGCAAGAGCTGACAACTGCGAGAATTATCGCACAATCAGCTTAATAGCGCATGCATCGAAGCTGCTTACAAGAATAATATACAGAAGAATGGAAAAGAAAATTGAGAATGCGCTAGGTGATGATCAGTTTGGCCTTAGGAAAAGTAAAGGGACGAGAGAGGCAATTCTGACGTTACGGATAATAATGAAAGCAAGGATAAAGAAAAATCAGGACACTTTCATAGGATTTGTCGACCTGGAAAAATCGGTCGACAATATAAAGTGGTGCAAGCTGTTCCAGATTCTGAAAAATGTAGGGGTAAGCTATAGGGAGAGACGGGTCATATACAATATGTACAACAACTAAGAGGGAATAATAAGAGTGGATGATCAAGAACGAAGTGCTCGTATTAAGAAGGGTGTAAGACAAGGCTGTAGCCTTTCGCCCCTACTCTTCAATCTGTACATCGAAGAGGCAATGATGGAAATAAAAGAAAGGTTCAGGAGTGGAATTAAAATACAAGGTGAAAGGATATCAATGATACGATTCGCTGATGACATTGCTATCCTGAGGGAAAGTGAAGAAGAATTAAATGATCTGCTGAACGGAATGAACAGTCTAATGAGTACACAGTATGGTTTGAGAGTAAATCGCAGAAAGACGAAGGTAATGAGAAGTAGTAGAAATGAGAACAGCGAGAAACTTAACATCGGTATTGATGGTCACGAAGTCAATGAAGTTAAGGAATTCTGCTACCTAGGCAGTAAAATAACCGATGACGGACGGAGCAAGGAGGACACCAAAGCATACTTGCTATGGCAAGAAAGGCATTTCTGGCCAAGAGAAGTCTACTAATATCAAATACCGGACTTAATTTGAGGAAGAAATTTCTGAGGATGTACGTCTGGAGTACAGCATTGTATGGTAGTGAAACATGGACTGTGGGAAAACCGGAACAGAAGAGAATTTAAGCATTTGAGATGTGGTGCTATAGACGAATGTTGAAAATTAGGTGGACTGATAAGGTAAGGAATGAGGAGGTTCTACGCCGAATCGGAGAGGAAAGGAATATGTGGAAAACACTGATAAGGAGAAGGGACAGAATGATAGGACTTCTGCGAAGACATGAGGGAATGACTTCCATGGTACTAGAGGGAGGTGTAGAGGGCAAAAACTCTAGAGGAAGACAGAGATTGGAATACGTCTACTCTGAGATGAAGAGGTTAGCGCACAGGAAAGGAATTCGTGGCGGGCCGCATCAAACCATTCAGTAGACTTATGACCAAAAAAAAAAAAAAAAAAAAAAAAAAGAAATGTAACGTCCACTGTTCAAAGTGTTGTCAATGCGAAAATCAGGTGACCGAGACGAGTAATCAATGGCACCCCATACCATCACGCCGAGTGATACGCCACTATGACGATTACACGCTTCCAATATGCGTTCACCGCGATGTCACCAAACGCGGATGCGAACATCATGATACTATAAACAGAAACTGGATTCATCCGAAAAAATGACGTTTTGCCATTCGTGCACCCAGGTTCATCGTTGAGTATACCATCGCAGGCGCTCCTGACTGTGACGCAGCGTCAAGAGTAACCGCAGCCATGGTCTCCGAGCCGATAGTCCATGTTGCTTGAAACGTAGTCGAACCGTTCGTGCAGATGGTTGTTGTCTTGCTAACGTCCCCATCTGTTCACTCACGGATCGAGACGTGGCTGTACGATCCGATACAGCCATGCGGATAAGATGCCTGTCATCTCGACTGCCAGTGATACGAGGCCGTTGGGATCCAGCACTGCGTTCCGTATTGCCCTCCTGAAGCCATCGATTCGATATTCTGCTGACAGTCATTGCATCTCGAACCAACACGGGCAGCAGTGTTGCGATACGATAAACGGCAATCGCGATAGGCGGAAACGTGATGGTACGCGTTTCTCCTCCTTACACGAGGTTCAAATGGGTCTGAGCACTATGAGACTTTCTGAGGTCATCAGTCCCGTAGAACTTAGAACTACTTAAACCTAACTAACCTAAGGACAACACACACGTTCATGCCGGAGGCAGGATTCGACCTGCGACCGTAGCAGCAGCGCGGTTCCGGACTGAAGCGCCTAGAACCGCTTGGCCACTCCAGCCGGCCTTACACGAGGCATCACAACAACGGTTCACCAGGCAACGCCGGGCAACTGCTGCTTGTGTATGAGAAATCGGTTGGAAACTTTCCTCATGTCAGCACGTTATAGTTGTCGCCACCGGCGCCAACCTTGTGTGAATGCTCTGAAAAGCTAATCATTTGCGTATCGCAGCATCTTCTTCCTGTCGGTTAAATATCGCGTCTGTAGCATGTCATCGTCGTGGTGTAGCAATTTTAATGGCCAGTAGTGTATGACGTATAGTGAGTGATAAGGGTCGCTGTCTCATGTCATAGCGTACAGAGGTCTCTGCCTTTAACACACAGCTGTCCTGGCGTCAGAGGCACCGTGGCCTGCAACGGAGAGGTTTGCATCAGCGGCTATGGCTCTGTCTGCAACAATCGCGGTTGTCCCGTCCACATGGTAATGCATGCTGCATCCCTAGGAGCGCCAGCGGTTAGAACACTCCAGTCGGGCGTGCACATGCTCACTCACGTCGTCCCGCGGCTCTCCGCCCTCGAGTCTCCCCTCGCCACGCACTTTGTGTAATGACGCGGCTTCCGGCTTCCGGGTGGCTGCCGGCTCCGCGCACGCACGACACGCATGCATCGTTAATGGAGTAGAACGCTTCCACCCCCCTTACACATACAGCCTTTCCCCAGACATATTCTTCCTGTTCATTTCGGTAGTAGCTGTGCTCACAATAAACTTCACTCCATTTAAACCATCAATCTGTCTCGAGAGTTTACGCGCGGTTCAAGAGAAACAAAACAAAAATACGCATTTATGTACACGATCGTCAATATTCTCGTCTGGGTAACGAAATACGTAAAAGATGTTTCCAACCTCCCCTTTCTAGAGCTACCGAGCGAGTGACAAATTAATGTCGAATGAATCAGAATATTTCATACTGTGTTACTTATAATCCGTCTTGATTGCGCAAAACGTTTATTCATATGACCGGTTTTGGTTCCTCGAGAACCATCTTCAGATCTGCCAGTTTCGGCTACAGGAGTAACAAGTCCACTCACAGTAATCTTAACATGCAGGGTCACAGCATGTGAATGTCACTGTGTGTGGACGTGTTACTCTTGTAACGAAAATTGAAGATCTGAAGATGGTTCTAGAGGAACCAAAACCGGTCATATGAATAAACATTTTATGCAATCAAGACGGATTGTAAGTAACATTGTAAAACCACGGATTGCGGTTATCCCATCAGACATTAGGCCTGTTTTTGCAAAATTCATACAGTTTTTCGAATATATCCTGTGTTTCACAACGAAATAACTCCAATAAAAATGTTTATCGTCACACAACTAGCTCAGAAAATACCGTTCTCGTGAGACACAACTGCCTCTTTATTCACACGAAGTAGAGAGTGCTAAGAAGATAAAACAAATGACTCTTTAAAGTAAACCCTCCTGTGTGGCTAAATATTGTGATCAACAGCATAAAAGCAGAACTGGCCAAAATTTTAACTATTTACTTTGTGATGTAGCGTATCTGTGTAATGAAAACACGGTGAAAACATTAGCACAGTTTGAGAATAAGCGTTGATCAGTAAACAAATAAAGAACAAAGCGAGGAAAGAAAGAAGATTGAAGATGTACTAGAGAATCGCAGAACCAGCGCTTGTTTGTGGAAATGAATCGTGAGTTTTAAGTAAGTCTCTTGCAGGAAATAAAAATGAGGTTTCTAAAGGCAGTGGACGTTTACCGAGCCAACAGACTTAGAATTTCCGAAATTACGGAAGAACTGAATTTATTGAATATCCTCAGTAAAATACAAGAATGAATAAAATGAAGATTTGTAGTAAGGACTATGGGACCAAAATGCTGAGTTCATCGGTCCCTAGGTTCACGCACTACTTAATCTAACTTAAACTAACTTATGCTAACGACAACACACACACCCATGCCTGAGGGGCCGGTGTTAAAGAAGATGTGTACCAACCGTCCACTACTGGGTTATGGCAACGGCGATCGACGGTGACGGACAGCGGCCAATTGCACTGACGTTTTCAAAACACGTGACGTCACGCCGCGGCGCGGGAGCGCGCGGACACGGAATTTAGCGGCAGTCAGTAGCGAGCCAGTGGGTGTGTTGGATCTTCCATCGATCTACGGACCCCCTTGAAGAAGTCTCCCGCAGTCGGAGACGAAACTTTGGGAACTGACACAGAATTCATCAACCGACCACGGGATAACAGCCCGGATAATTATAATGGACAAGACAATTACTTAACAGCAGAATGGGTAGAGTGACTTCGAAGTGCAGCATTCACTGGATGTCACCTGAGTTAACAAATCCATCAGGGACAATCAACACTTCCAGAGCAGCAGATCGTGAAGTGGAAACCCTGATGAACAACTACGTACAGCTAAATTAAGTACAGGTAGTCGTCGCGTAATGAGGAAAGCGACTACGATCATTGCGAAAGCTGATTCCAAAACATATCATGAGATCTGTGGAAGAAACCACTCTTGAATTCTGCCAGCAGTCGAGCGTCAAAAATGAGTGTGCACTGGGAGTTAAAAGCAATGGGATACAATGGTCGTGCAGATCCTCGTAAGCTACTCATTTCTGTAGTTATTGCTAAGTGACGCTTGAGGTGGTGTAAAGAGTGACACCTCTGGGCAATGGATGACTGGAAGGGAGTGATCTAGAGTGATAATAACGCTATACGCTGTGGAAGTTCGGTGGAAGGACTTATGTTTGGCGAATTTCTGGAGAATGGCACCTGCCATCATTTGCAGTGCCAACAGTGAAGTACCGAGGAGGTAGTGTTACAGTATGTATTTTCGTGGCTGAAGTATGGTCCCCTTATTAAGCATAAGAGAGCGCGTAAAGCGAAAGGGATGTACACACTTTACAACATTGTGTACTGCGTACAGTGAAGAAACAATTGGTATAGGATTATAGCGTCAGCAAACCCTGTTATAAAACAGCCTCTGTGTGTCAGTGATATGTGGGCAATAAAATTACTGAACTGGATTGGCCTGCCCAGAGTTACGACCTGAAACCAACAGAACATCTTTGAGATGAGAGAACGTCGACTTGGCTCCTGATCAAAGCTTTAAACATCATTACCTTCCCTGGTTTAGGCTCTTGACGAAGAATGAGTTGCTATTCCTCCACAGACACTCAGTCACCTTAATGAAAGAGTCACCGGAAGAGTTTAAGCAGTCAAAAGGCTAAATGTTGACGCTCCCCATATTAATGTCCACCCAACGGTTTTTGGATGCATGTTGTAAGATTGTGTATATAAACGATTTATAATCAAAGCTCTTAGATTGTTTACAGTACGCTAATGTTATCAAAAGATTAACACAAATAGAAAAGATTTTCGCTAGATATTTTCACGGAGAAAAAAGTGCTAGTTTACCTTAAAAAAACGCTTAGGGTCTTCCACGCATTTCAGGAACAATAGTTTATATTTCTGTCACATAAAATTAAATCTTATTGAGCCAACAAAACATTTGTGGCTTAAAGCTCCGAAAAACTTAAAGTAACACCACGACGTGGAAAACGTTGTGAAGAAGATGAGTAAAAGATTGCTTTTTATTGGCAGAACATTTAGAAGGTGCAATAAGTATGCTAGAGAGACTGTTTGTACTACGCTAGACTGTTCTTTTCAAGTATATAACAATGCAGAATTGGTCAGTTAAAGAAGGGCGGTTTATTTTTTTTAATCATGACACAGGTGAGAATCATAGATACAATAACCGAGTGGCATGTCAGTTATTAAGGAGAAGATGTCTTTTGTTGTTGAGCGATGTTTTCACGAAGTTCCAATCACCAACTATCACCTCCGGCTAGCGAAAACTGTGAAGAAATCACAGCTCGCCCGGAAAGGTTTATGTGTGCATTTTTTCCAAGTGCTGTTGGACAGGGAAGCGGTCGATTCTTTAAGAGTGTTTCTTTGAAGCGTCTGCCAAATACTTAAGTGTAAACTGCAGAGTAATCTTGCAAATGTATGTGTGGACACAGACGTACATATGGGTGTAACGCGGATTTCATTAGATTGTCGGGAAGAGTTGCAGTAGCCTTCCTCTAATGAATCAAATGTTAATAGACAAAGGGCAGATGAAGGTCAACGAAGTACAAGAAAAGTCATTAAGTGCTCAAGATATGATTTAGGATAGCTTTCGGCTAAGGACCAATTGTCCAGAACTAATACTTGTGACGCAAATGGTGCCCCTTTGACTACTACGAAAGAGATGATGTAGGGCAACGGTTGGATCATCTGCGAGTATGGCACAAGAAGTAGGATAGTACACTCCACAAGGTGGAAAAGTGAAAACTGCGTGAACCTTCCTGGCAGATTGGAAGTGTGTGCCGGACCGAGACTTGAAATCGGGACCTGTACTTTTCGCGGGTAAGTACTGTACAGACTGAGCTACTCAAGCACGACTCACGACCCTTCCTCACAGCTTTACTTTCGCCGGTACCTCGCCTCCTACCTTCCGAATTTCACAGGAATCCACCTGCGAAACATGGAAAACCAGCACTCCACCGGAAGATTGTTTCAGAACGAAAAGTGCCTTCCTTGATAGCGACATCGCATATCGAGCTCCCGCTGATGATACGCCAGGCCTGGTGGTATTGTATAATCAAACCCATAACAGGTCCGGCTGCCCCGTCTGTATGCTGTCGTTCCGGAAAAGGCGGTTAAGTGGCGGTGGGGTGACCCAGTGCCTTTAGCACCACACCGGAATAGAATCGGGAGTCCTGATGTCCATGTCCGGAAAATGATAAAGCGGCTGGAATCCGGCCAGTAGACCCACAGAGGCAACATAGAGCACACCTGCCAAGAGTGTTTTAGTAGCCAAGACAGCAGTCACTGGTTCGAGGCACGATTGTTTGCAGATTCATCAAAAATGCGTCTTTGTCTTCATAGCAGCTTCAGACGTGGGGTGGTCGTCAAAACATGATCCAGCTGCCATGCGTTGATTGGCGAGCCCCGAGAGATATCGAAAGTCGGGAAGCTGCCTGTACGGAACAGGTTGCACTGCCACATTTTTGCGTCACACGGATGCTCCTCGGAGGGTAGGTGGCGTCTGAAGGAAGGGAGGGCTACGAGGTCGTTAGAGATGGAGGAAATGTTCTGATCGTTTCAAGCGTGGGGAAGGAAATTGATCGTTCACTTTCAAAGAAACCATCCTGGAATTTGCCTGGAGCGATTTATTAATATTACAGAAAGTCTAAATCTGGAAGGTCCGATATGGATTTGAACCTCGTCCCGCCCAACTCCCCCATCCCTCCCCTGCCGAATGCAAGTTCTAGTATGCTAATCACTGAGACAACTCGTTGGCGCCAATGTCCGAGAACTTGCGCATTGCCTCATGGAAGTAAATGGAGTGAGGAAGCGGATCGCTGATGAGGATGCTGTTACGACGAGGGTCACTGACTATCGAGGGTTAGTGTGCAGAACACCTTGTGCGGCTACGGGCACCACTCGATTTATTACGTTCTTTCCTCCTGGGTTGAATTCAGTCCTTCTGATTCCTGTTCGATAGTTGACTGCAACAGCAGAAGTTGAAAATTTACATTTATATACACTTTCTGTTCACCTACTTTAGTTCTGACAGAACCTCTGGGGATAAATTATCTTTCCAGGTCATTGCTCTGTTTTTATAATTACACTTTCATTATTGTTTCTCTACTACTAGATATAAACACAGAGTTATTTGCTCGTAATTTCACTGTCCTATATCAGTTAATTCTTCGTTGGTGAACAGTTTTTTTGGCTCTATTATATGGGAGAGAATGGGTATAGACGTAGCTTACTAGCGCTACAGATTGTATTTATCTATTCCTTAACTTATCATCTAATACAAGTTCACTTTAATAATTTATTACCTGTATATAAAGTTTTTCAAGTAGAATGGGCGTACTGGCCGTTGATTAACCTATTGTGAACAGTAGTGACATGTGCAAACTGCTCTGTATGTGCACTGCCCCACTGCCCCACTCCCTCAGTTTGCAGACTGTCCGTTGTATCGTATAATACATCTTGACATGAGGTACCTATTCATAAAAGTAAAAATCAGTGGCAGCTTTGCCATAGTCGGGTTCTCAAGAGATTGAGGAATCCATCAGAATGTCTACAACCTATTAGTCTTTTTACTCCTTGTTAATTCTCTGGCTCGGAGAGTTTTATCCAGTGTACAGGGCCTTGAGAGCTCTCCGATACCAGTGACCCAGCTATGGGTGGTGCACCAGCTTCACCTTTGCTGTACAGTTGTCCTATAACTCTCCTTAATTCTTAATTCTTTCCTAGCTACACGCTCTGTACAAGTTCCACCGGGGCTGTGATCAAATCCGTATTAACTCCTTTACTTCCAGATATCTTACTAATACCTGACAGACTTTGCCGCTGTCTCAGATTTTCTGCTTGGTTGTCTGTTGTCAGTGGATCAACCGCTATCATGAACATTGCTTCAGGACGGAAGTGGGAAGGTTAAGGAGATGACATTTCAGCCAGTGACACATCATACATCCTGTGGTATCACCAGTCTTCCATTTTGAGGTAACATTGCGTGAAATGGGAATTCCACTCTTAAACGCAGATGAGTGAGCGGAGAGGTGGAAAGGATACATTGAACACCTCTACAAAGGAAGACTTGTCTGATTACGTGATAAAAGAAGAAACAGGAGTCGGCAGGAAGGAGATAGGGGTCCAGTATTAGAAGCAGAATTTAAAAGAACTTTGGAAGTGTTAAAATCAAATAAGGCGGAGGGGAGGGATGAGAGTCATCAGAATTTCTAATATCATTGAGGGATGTGGTAACAAAATGACTATTCACGTTAGTGTGTAGAATGTATGAAGCTGACGATATACCATCTGGCATTCGGAAAAACATCATCCACACAATTACGAAGTGTTCAAGAGTTGATAACTGCGATTTATCTCATAGTCCGCTGAATACCTCATGCATCCAAGTTTCTGACAAGAGTAAAATATAGGAGAACTGAAAAGAGGACTGATAATCTATTACCTACTGATTAGTTCGGCTTTATGAAGAGTAAAGGCACAAGAGAGGCAGTTCTGACGTCTCGGTTGATAATGAAAGTAAGACTGAAGAAAAATCAAGACAGGTGCATTGGTTCTGTAGACCTGGAAAAGCGTTCAACAATGTAAAATGGTGTTCGGTTAGAAATTCTAAGAAAAATGAAGGTAAGATTTAGGGAAAGACGGATAATACATAATATTTAATAGAACCAAGAAGGACCAATTAGACCGGAAGACCAAACGAAGTGCTCGGATTAAAAAGATGCACTATCGTGCTCTGCTTTTAAATCTGTACATCGAAAAAGCAATGAGGGAAATAAAAGAAAGTTTCAAGACGAGAATTAATATTCAAGATGGATGAATATTAGTAATAAAATTCGCTGATGACATTGCTACGCTCAGTGAAAATGAAGAAGAATTGCAGGATGTATTGAGCGGAATGAATAGTCCAATGAGTACAGCAAGAAGCTTGACATCAGATATTGGGGACCACGAAGTAGACGGAATGGATTTCCGCTACTTAGGCAACAAAATAACACTTGGCGGACGGAGCAAGGAGGATATAAGCAGACTAGCACACGAAGAAAGGGCGTTCCTGGCCAAGAGAAGTCTATTAGTGTCAAGTATAGCCCTTAATATGTTGAAGAAATTCTTGAGAACTTATTTTTCGAGCACAGCCTTGTACAGTAGTGAAACACGGGCTGTGGGAAAACCGAAACACAAGGGAAGCATTTGAGATGTGGTACGGAATGTGGGGGTTCTTCGTAGAGTCGGAAAGGAAAAGAGCAAATGGGCAAGACTGACAAGAAGAAAGGAAGGATCATATGACATTGGTTAAGGCATCAGGGAATTACTTCCATGGTAGTAGAAAGACCTGTCGAGGGTAAAAACTGTAGAGCAAGTAATTTAGGACGCAGTCAGAAACTGCTATTCTCAGATGAAAAGATGGGCACAGGTGAGTAATTTATGGCAGGCCGCACCAAACTAGTCAGAAGACACTACAAAAATACGCAACTATAATCACGGATGGCCGTCTTCCGCTTCACCCAAATCCATCTCTGCTAAAGAATCTGCAACTCACTCCAAGCCGTCCTGACAGCATCTCACATTTTCTGTCTGGAATGACGTGGACGAAAAAGAAAATTTATTGATAGAGAAGAAGAGTGATAAAAATCAACCGAGGAGAGAAAGCATTACAGAACGAATAGCGAACGAAGACGAATGCTCCATAAAGTGCTGAAGAATCAACGTGAACAACCCCAACGTCTGTTAGTAGGGAATTGGCCTTTACTTCAAGTCCACTCGTGGTATTCTCTGCATCCTCGTGCCTGACCTCTACCTACGTTACCCATAATGTCAGGATTATATAGTGTTTTGTAAAAGGTAAAGGACCGATGGAATATCCGTTACCACATGCAATACGAACCAAGTGCAATTTACCTGAACACTGCGCTCCTTGCACAGAGGGTAACCCGTAGTGTGTTGGATGTGCCACTGAAACGGCCACTACGCCAGGCACTGCAGAGAGAGTGCCTGACTCAGGCGAGGGAATGCTTGGGTTCCCAGAAACTTACTTTGTGGCATTAGGTCAGAATAGCCCTAAGACCTTTGAATAGGAAGTTTGCGGTGTGGAGTGAATTGTTTGGGACAGTTATGGGCGATTCGATTATGACGTTGTTAGTAACTGAACATAGACATAACGTAGACTTGAAGGTAATAGCTACTTAGTGTAATGCAGGAACATTAGGACATGCGCTTTGGAGATAACGTGACACCCAAGACAATATTTACCACATACTATTTAGTTCTATAAGATACGATTACGACATGGTATAGCGTCAGTGAATTAGAACAAGAATAAGGAACCGCTACCACATGGTTTGGACAGGTTTCCACTTTTAATATTACCGCTCCTTTTTAACTTCTATGCGCTGATGCCGTCCTTCCGACGATTATTTATTCTTCGATTTTTCTCATTCTTCAGGCAACCATGTCGCCTTAACTGCCCTGCACTTCTTATTTATTCCTTTCCTATGAGACTCGAATTTCTGTATTCTTGAATATCCATGAACAATTTTGTACTTCTATCTTTCGTCGATAGACTGAAGTATATCATCTGTTGTTCATGGTTTCTTCAGTTATCTCCCTTGTACCCATTGTTTCCTTTCAACCACCCGTGACTGCCCTTTTCAGAGATGTGCATTCCTCCTTATCTGAAATGGCTGGTGATCTATTCTTTATCGCAGTATCTACTGTCTCAGAGAACTTTCAAGCCTATCTCGTCATTTCTTACTACTTCCGTATCCCACTTGTTTACACGTTGATCTCTTAAACTTCAGTCTATTCTTCATCATTATTAAATTGTGATTTGAGTCTGTGTCTGCTTCTAAGAAAGCCTTGTAATCCAATATCTGATTTCGGAATATCTGATTGACGATGATGCGTTCTAACTGACAACTTCCCGTAGCTCCCGGCCTTCCCAAAGTGTACCTCCTCCTCTTGTGATACTTGAACAGAGTATTCGCTTTAGCAACTGATATTTATTGCAGAATTGTCTTCTCTCGTGCCTACTACCAAGCCCATATACTCCCTTAACTATTTCTTCTCCTTATTCCCCCACAACCTCATAATATCCCCCTATGAGTATTAGATTTTCCTTCCCCTTTACGTACCCAATTACCCGTTCAGTATCCACATGTACTTACTCTATGTCTTCGTCCACTGGTTACGATACCGGAGTGTATGTCTCAACTCTTGTTGTCAACCTCGGTTTGCTGTCGATTCTGATGAGATCAGCCCTAACACTGAACTGTTCACAGTAACACTCTCCGCCCTATCTTCCTATTCTTAACGATTCCTACTCCAGTTTTATAACTTACTGCTGCCTACACACATTTGACCAAAAATCCCTGTCTTCCTTTCGTTTCATTTCACTGACTCGATATATATCTAGATTTTTGCATTACCCATTTCAGATTTTCTAGCTTCCCTACCACGTTGAAACTTCTGTCATTCCACACCCCGACTCGTAGGACGTTACCACTGAGTTGATTGTTCAGTCTTTTTCTTGTGTTCACCTCCCCCTTAGCAGTGCCCTCTCGGTATTCCGAAAGGCTATCTATTTCATAATGTTTTGCCATGGGAGAGATGATCATTAGACTTTTTTCAATTATAGCCTACCGGCCGGTGTGGCCGAGAGTTTCTAGACGCTTCAGCCTGGAACCACGCGACCGATACAGCCGAAGGTTCGAATCCTGCCTCTGTCACTGATGTGTGTGATGTCCTTAGGTTAGTTAGGTTTAAGTAGTTCCAAGTTCTAGGGGACTGATGACCTCAGATGTTACGTCCCATAGTGCTCAGAACCATTTGAAGCATTTTTTGAATTACAGGCTACATTATCTTTGCAAATACATTTTATGTCTTTATGCAGTGGTTTCCATTGCCGTCTGCACCCTCATACCGTTGATCATTGCTGTTTCTCCCATCTTTTTGGGGCAGTTTCCGCCCCCAAGGGTAAGAGAGTGCCTTGAAGCTTCGTCTGCTCGTCCACCTTCCCTGACATGGCCATTGGCGGAACGACAAAGACTTCTTATGGCGGACGTCAAGATTATATTAAAAATTTAAGCAATAGTGAGGTCTGAAGCCGGAAGTGAGGACGGTTTGATCACAAGTCAGATATGCTACTCTTGTTTTATCAGATTGACTCGGTATTTTCATGAACATTCAGACGACGAGGGTCAAATACATTTTGTAATATAAGCTACAAATTGAGGCTACACGTAATTGTTAGTAACATAACAAGGGAAAAACCAGGAAACCGAGCCTATTGCCATTTTTAAATTTTATTTATTTGTAGTTTTATTTATTTTTAATTTTTATCTGTTTAAGGAAGAAAAGTGAATAAGCTACTTGGCAACAGAAACAAGGAGGAATCAAAGACGACAGGTGAACTTAACCATCCCACTGTCTGTTAAAAACAAGAAAAAGTGCATTTGAAAAAAGCGTTCCATAACTTTAGAGCCGCAGCCACTTCCAGATGCTGGTGGAAGGCACGATGATCATGGTCTTTCCTCCTCGAACAACGCAGAGAAATTAGTGTCCCAGGAGCCAGACGATCGTATTCGTTTGTGTGAGGAAAAAAGTATACGTCCCGACGAATAAGAAATTCATCCGAAAAAGCTGTTTCATGTCCTTGGGAAACTAAAGCCAACTGTCCATGAATCCAGAGTCAATGATCCCGTCCACAACAGATCAGCCAGTAAGGTAAGATATCAGTGTGATGAAATTCGCCACATTGATCAGTCGGCCGGAGGCCTATGTGCAGAAGAAGGTCGCCAGTCGGTATCAAATGACGAACAACCCTATGCCACAACGAAGCAATCACTAAGATTAGTCCAGGCAGCTTTCCAGGATTTTCACGGTCTAACGGAGCAATAAGTCTAATACCATGAGGTGCTTCTTTGAAAGAATATCCGCACCCAAGAAACGGACTGTTATAAAATATTCGCAGATATGTCGCAATTTAGGATTAATCCGTGCAACATCAACTGGAGGTGTCGGACTGAACGACTGGAGACAGGAAAACAAACGAGATGTAATGAAATACGATGCCTGTGTACATGTTAAGACATTGCGGTGTCCAAAAAAAATGGACTTCTTCACTGTAGTATAGGTAAGACGTAATTCTCCCAGCTTGTGTTGCCTGACCACTGTACTCGAAAGATGTGTCGTCACCACAAGAATTTTCCAGATAGTTGTTTGAGTCTGCGGGCCATCATCGCGGGAAGTGGGAATGTTTGTGCAATGTAATACACTTTACTGAAAATATGTGTGTCTTAGACGCGCACTGGTGAAGGGGCTAAGGAAACGTCTTTCGTATTCAACAGTCGCTCCCTCAACAGGAGTCGTAACCTCTCGCCAGTTAAGTGCCGCCATTCTGGTCAGGCTACGATCTGCTATGATCCCTAAACTCTTGTGATGCTCGACCACTGTCGCTCAACGAGTTATCACTTGATTAAAGCTCCGCAACGGTATTAACGTGCATTTGCGATCATTAGTTTGGGCAACAGCAAGGCTGCAAATGAAATCCAAAGTATTCTAGAACCCCGAAACGTCGTCGGCGTTTCGCGTTAAAACCATGATGTTCATGATGTCGTCGGCGTAAGCACTGATCAAGAATTGTTCTCCCAGTATAGTTTAGCCACGTAGTTGCATAGCAGTACGCCTAACGAAAGGTTTTAAGAACAAAGCAAAGAGTGACATGTATAACAGGGCTTTCCCGGGGTAGACTCTGTTGGATCGAAATCCGTGGGGTATGGTGACCGTTCATAACCACCGAGACATACCACTAAAAAGATTGGGTAAGACCAGGCATGCGATGTGAATAAAATCCAAAGCGGTGACTCACACGACAAAAGTGCGTTGTGGAAGTCGAGAAAAAGCAAGGCCGCTTATATAGTAGCAGCCGCAGCCACCGAAACGTCTCGACATTCGACAACAAAAGTTAGTATCGTGCATCCAGGCATACAACCTGATGAACAGCAATGATTTTATCGAACAACTTAGGGACACAGGTTCTTATAGCTTGAGTGACAATGTTATAGAAAAAGTTTAGGAGAGTAATCGGGGAGAAATGAGTGAAAATCAGATCGACCCTTGGTTTTCGGGATATGGACCATTTTACCTTCCTTGAAACTTCATTAACCAACAACGGTTATTGTGTCAACTCTGAGAGAAAAAAATGAACATAAAATTCCTTAGGAATACCATCCAGTCCAGACGTCTTGCGTAACTGAGACCCGATAACAACATCATATATACCGTCCTAGTGGAAATCACTCAAAAAAAAAAAAAAAAGATATTAATGCAGGTGGTGTTCCTTGTGGAACCAGGTGTGTAAATATGTGATTAGTATGATTAATTGAAAGACCTGGTGAAGCCGACAGAAAACCAGACAGTTCAGTAAAGCAGTTAAAAATTAAATGCGAAATATCAGGTGAGACATACACTCGACTACCAACGTTAGCCAGGTATGATGTGCAAACGCGTTTCTAGCGCGATAAGGTGGTACAGTGAATGCACTTCATCTAATAAATGGAACGTGGTTGAGATTTGGTCCTTACGCTACGGTATGGAAATGAGCGTTTAGCGTCATTGGCCGTGAGGCCCCTTGCGGGGTAGGTCAGGTCGCCTTGGTGCAGGTGTTATTACATTCGACGCCACATTGGGCGAACTGCGCGCCGGATGGGGATGAAATGATGATGAAGACAACACAACACCCAATCCCTGAGAGGATAAAATCTCCGACCCAGCCGGGAATCTAACCAGGGTCTGTAGGACGGCAACCCGTCACGCTGACCACTCAGCTATCGGCGGACAGCGCTAGCGTAAAGTTAACGTAATACGGAGTAATAAAATTCTGGGTCCGCCGGACGTCTGTCACCCTTACGACACCAAAACGCAAGATAGCTTTACGAATTTTTGGCTCGGCATGCAGTGTCTAAAAACGATAAAGCCAAGGGAATGAGCTTGTGCGAGTAGATAGTTGCATAACTGAGCCTCTAGACAAGATGATACACTTTTACCGGGTGCTGCACAAAGTGAACTGTGATGGCTGCAGCACAATAATCAGGAAAACAGGGAGGTATCACGTCAAAGTCCAAAAGCTGCCCCCACAGGGAATCTGAAACGCAAATGTGATCAAGTCGACTGCGAAAGGTGGCAGTAAAATAACTATAGGGGACAACAAGTGTAGGATTCCGACGAACCCATGCATCACGTAGTTGCAAGGAAGTACCATGTCATCGAGTTCCTTATTAAAAGTAAAATTAGAAGACTGATCCATCAGCCAGAGAATACAATTAAAATTATCATACAACTCAATCTTCGTAGTGGATTTACGAAGTAGGTAAATGATTTCCTTTTTGTAGAAACGCAAACGTGTCACAGAAAGACCAGAGCCAGAAGGAGCACAGAGGAGAGCTAAAGTGAGATCACAAAACCTACATCCTACACCCCTATTATGATCGAGATTTTCGTAATCTCGTAATGAAATTCCTTCCGTAATACATGGCAGTGCCAGTAGAACGTTGGAAGCCACATTTAAAAAGGTCGAGAAACTAGGAACTTAAAACTGGTCAAACAATACTGCGAGGGTCACTCCAAACGAAGGGCACACTATTTTTGTAAAAATACGGTTTTCATTCAGCATGTATGAAAGTTTTACAGTGTGTAGATACATCCTTCCTGCTTGTTTTCAAACTTAGTTCAACCTGTTCCCGTGAGTGGCGCCGTCACAGCATGTCTTCAAGATGGCTGCTACACTTGACGTTCGTCAGAAGCAACGTGCTGTCACAGAATTCCTGTGCTGTGAAAACGAGACAGTGGGAAACATTCACAAGTGGTTGAAAAAGGTGTATGGAGATGCTGCTGTCTATTGCAGTACAGTTAGTCGGTGGACAAGCAGGTTACGTGATGAAAGAGGGCATGGCAATACTGAGGTTATCCTTGCAGCGGCAGGCCTCGTACTGCACACACTCCAGACAATGTGCAGGGAGTTAACGAATTGGTGACTGCTGACAGACGCATCACAGTGAACGAATTGTCATGCTACGTTGGAATAGGGGAAGGAAGTGTTTGCAGAATACCGAAAGTGTTGGCGTTAAAAAAGGTTTGTGTCAGTTGGGTTCCCAGGATGTTGACAGTGGCTCACAAAGAAACAATAAAAACGGTATGCAGCGAAGTTTTCGAGCAGTACGAGAATGGTGGAGATGAATTTGTTGGAAGAATTGTGACAGGTGATGAAACATGGCTCCAAAATTGTCCCCAGAGACGAAGAGGCAATCAATGGAATGGCATTATGCAAATTCACGTAAGAAAAAAATTCAAAATCACACCTTCTGCTGGAAAAGTTATGGCTACGGTGTTTTTCGATTCCGAAGGACTGTTGCTTGTGGACATCATACCAAGCGGAACCACCATAAATTCTGATGCATATGTGACAACACTGAAGAAACTTAAGCTCGACTGAGTCGTGTTCGACCACATCCGCAAAAGCAGGATGTTTTGCTGTTGAACGACAATGCACGGCCACATGTCAGGCAACAAACCATGGAAGCGATCAGAAAACTCGGATGGACAACACTGAAATACACGCCTTACGGTCCTGACCTGGCTCCATGTGACTATCATCTCTTTGAGATACTGAAACACCCTCTTCGTGGAACAAGGTTTGGCGATGATGACTCCCCTGTGCGCGCTGCCAAACAGTGGCTCCAACAGGTTGGTATAGAATTTTACCGTGCTGGTATACATAAGGCGCTGGTTCCAAGATGGCGTAAGACAGTTGAGAGGGATGGAAATTATGTGGAGAAATGACAATATTGTTCCTAAAAGATGTATCTACACACTGTAAAACTTTCAAACATGTCGAATAAAAGATGGATTTAAAAAAAGTAGTGTGCATTTGTTTTGGAGTGACCCTCGTACCTTTGAAAACTGAAATCTGCACCAGAGGTATATATAAACTGTCGCAAAGCGTCGAGCCGCAGTTCAGAACCAATGCTGCCAATATTCATACTGAGGAAAATGTATACTTGCATAGACAACTGAAATGCAACAAAAATTACAAAATAACAACACTATCGTTGAAAGGAGCTACGTGCCAGTATCCGCGGCAGAATCATAGACGAAACGGAGGTTGAACAATTATGAACGTCTCCCCAATCTTCCTACTGTTTTTTTCTTTTTCCGTGGTGCAACTCTCTCAGGTTGGATGCGTTGTTCACTGTGGACCTCGGAATTTTCATTACAGCATGCAGTTGTGTGGGTGGATCATGAAGAACATCCCTGTCAGACTGCATGGGAGAGACCTCAGAACCCCACTCGTCGACGGATAGGGGCTCCCGTATGGCACTTTGATTTGTCGCGATAGTTTCCTCCTGCCCTTCGGAATCAATCAAGCTATGCTCATCGAGAAGCTGTGACATGGAGGTCGAGAAAGAATTTGCAGTAGTAGTTTGGGAAGAAGAGACAGCCAGAGAGGTTTCCGACAGAGCCAGGGGAAACAAGTCTGCTCCTAAAACAGATTCCCGATAAGGCGGCCTGGATGATGGGAGAATCTCCAGATGAGTTACCAGCAACCGCCTGTTCAGATACGTTTCTCGTCCACAAACTCAGGCCAGAGGAAATGGAATTTCAATGAAGGGCTATCCGAAGGACGAGCCACAGGAAAAGGCTCCTCAACTATATCGGCTTGTCCTCTGCGACACTTGTTTTGAATAACGGGCCAGACACAACGGGATTCACGGCGTTAGTGACCCTAAGCATGGGCAGCGGGCGAAATTCAATAGCAATTTCTCTCAGTTATCCATTTTGATGCTTAATAACCGGCATTGGGTCATCTGCACAATCCTTTGGGAGAACTTAGGCTAAAGTAAATTTTTTACGCTGTTTATAAACCGCTTTTGATAATACCAAAAGACGTGGTCAACTGGTACGAAGGTGGCCGGTCTCATCACAAATAAAGCAGGTATCTCCTTGCGGTTTAACTAATATAAACACGTCATTGCCATACCCGACCACCCCCCCCCCCCTTTCTCCGCCATGAACCATCGACCTTGCCGTCCGGGAGGTGGCTGGCGTGCTTCAGGGATATCGATAGCCATACCGTAGGTACAATCACAGGGGTATCTGTTAAGAAGCCATTAAAACATGTGGTTCCTGAAGAGGGGCAACAGCCTTTTTAGTAGTTGC
This sequence comes from Schistocerca piceifrons, assembly GCF_021461385.2. Lineage (NCBI taxonomy): Eukaryota > Metazoa > Arthropoda > Insecta > Orthoptera > Acrididae > Schistocerca > Schistocerca piceifrons. The sequence goes on from NC_060139.1 coordinate 170,359,889, forward strand.
AGGGGCAGGAGTCTGGATGACAGACTGATGTGGTCTTGTAACATCAATCAAAACTACCTTGCTGTGATGGTATTGCGAACTGCTGAAAGCAAGGGGAAACTACAGTCGTAATTTTTCCCGACGTTATGCAGCTCTACTGTATAGTTAAATGATGGTGACGTCCTCTTGGTTCAAATATTATGGAGGTAAAATAGTTCCCCATTGGTATCTCCAGCCGGGGACTGTTAATGAGGATGTCGTCATCAGGAGAAACAAAACTGGCATTCTACGGATCAGGATGTGGAACGTCAGATTCTTTAACCGGTCAGGCACTTTACGAAATTTAAAAAGCGAAATAGATGGGTTGAAGTTAGATATTGTGGTAATTAGTAAAGTTCGGTGGCAGGAGGAAGCGAACGTCTGGTCAGGTGAATACAGGGCTATAATTCAAAATCAAATAAGGGAAATTCAGGCATAGGTATAATAATGAATAAGAAAAGGAATGCGGGTAAGCTACTATGAAGTGCATAGTGAACGCATTAGAGCAGCCAATATTGACACGAAGTCACGCCCGCCACAGTAGTACAAATTTGTATACAAACTACCTTCGCAGATCATGAAGAGATTGAAGAAATGATTCATGAGATAAAAAAATTATTGAAATAGTTCCGGGAGAGGAGGTCTGGAATTCGATAGTAGCAAAAGGAAGAAGAACAAAAGTCTTAAGTGTATGTGGATTGGGGGAAGGGGAAGAGATGAAAGAGGAGACAGGCAGGAAATTAAGTGGATGGACCCTGGATAACCAGAGGTTGTTGAGAGTTTCAGAGTGAGCATCAGGCAAAGTTTGACCAGAACAGGGGAAGGGAATTCACTAGAAAACTGATTGGTAGCTTTAAGAGATGAAAAAAGAGAAGGCAGAAGAGGATCAAATAGCTAAAAAGACGAGGAATGGTAGAAATCCTTGGATAGCACAAGAAATAATGAATTTACTTAATGAAAGAACAAAATTTAAAAATGCAGCAAATGAAGTAGGTGAAAAGGAACACAAACATTTAAAAAATAAGATAGACTTTAAGTGCAAAATTCCAAGCAGGAATGGCTACAGGACAAATGTAAAGACTTAGTAGCATATTTCACTAGGGGACAGATAGATACCGCTTTAGGAAAATTTGAGAGGTCTTTGGGGAAAAGAGAAGCAGCTGTAGGAATATCAAGAGTTTATATGGAAAACCAATTCTAAGCAAAGAAGGGAAAGCCGAAAAACGGAAAGAGACTAGGAGGGGTCTATACAAGGGAGATAAACTTAAAAGCAATGTTATAGAAACCTAAGTGGACGTAGATGAAAATGAGATGGGAGATATGATACCGCGAGAAGAATTTGACGAACTTCCGAAAGATCTGAATCGAAACAATACCCCGAAAGTAGACCAATTCCGTCAGAACTCCAGATAGCCTTAGGATAGCCAGCCGTGTTAAAATTCTTCCATCTGGCTGCAAGATGTATGAGGCAGACGAAATTCCCTTAGCTTTCTGGACGAATGTAGTAGTTCGAAATCCAAAGAAAGCAGTTGTTGATAAGTGTCAAAATTACCGACATGTCAGTGTAATACGCCATTGTTGCAAAATACTAACACGAATTTTTTACACAAAAATGGATAAACTGGTAGCAGCTGACCTCGGGGAAGATCAGTTGGAATTCCGCAGAAATGTAGGAAAACGTGAGGCAATACTGAGCTTACGACTTATCTTAGAAGTTATGTTACGGACAGACAAACCTACGTTTGTCGCATTTTTTAACTTACAGAAAGCGTTTGACGATGTTGAATGGACATTCTCTTTGACATTCTGAAGGTAGAATTGATAAAGTACAAGGAGGAAAGGCTGTTTTCAACTTGTACACATACCAAACGGCTGTCGAAGAGTCTAGTGGCATGAAAGGGAGGCAGTGGTTAACAAGGGAATCAGACAGGATTGTAGCCTATCCACGATGTTTTTCAATATGTACACTGTGCAAGCAGTAAAGGAAAGCAAAGAAAAAACTAGAGTGCGAATTAAAGTTCAGGGAGAAGAAAAATCTTAGAGGTTTTGTCGATGACATTGTAATTCTGTCAGAGACAGCAAAGGACTTGGAAGAGCAGTTGAGAGGAATGGACGGTGTCTCTGAAGGAGGATATAAGATGAACATTAACAAAAGCAAAAACAAAGATAATTGAATGTAGCCGAAATGGCTCAAATGGTTCAAATGGCTATGAGCACTATGGGACTTAATTTCTGAGGTCATCAGTCCCCTAGAACTTAGAACTACTTAAACCGAACTAACCTATGGACATCACACACAGCCATGCCCGAGGCAGGATTCGAACCTGCGACAGTAGCGACCGCGCGGTTCCCGATTTTAGTGCCTAGAACCTCTCGGACACCCCGGCCGGTAGTCAAAATAAATCAGGTGATGCTAAGGGAATCACATTATGACAGACACTAGACACTTAAAGCAGTAGATGAGTTTTATTATTATGATGGCCGAAATAGAGAGGGTGTATAATGTAGACAAGCAAAAAGAAAGCATTTCTGAAGAAGAGAAATTTGTTAACGTAAAGTACAGATTTAAGCGTTAGAAACACACTCTTCTGAAAGTATTTATGTGGAGGGTAGCCATGGTTGGAAGTGAAATATCGATGACAAACAGTTTAATCAAGAAGCGAATAAAAGCTTTTGAAATGTGGTGCTACAAAAGAATGTCGAAGATAAGATGGATCGATCACGTAACTAATGAGGAAGTCGTGAACAGAACTGGGAGACAAGAAATTTGTGGCGCAACGCTACCATAAGAAGGAATGGGTTGATTGAACGCATTCTGAGATATCAAGCGGTAATCAATTTACTATTGGGTGTAAGTGTAGCGAGTAAAAATCGTACAGGGAGACCAAGAGATGAATACAGAAAGCAGATTCAGAAGGCTTTAGTTTGCGGCAGTTGTTCGGAGGTGAAGAAGCCCTCACAGGATACAGTAGCATGGAGAGCAGCATCAAACCTGTCTTCGGACAGACCACAACAACAACAATGACAATAACGGAAACAACCACATATCTGAAAGTGAGAGAGAAAATTTTTTAATCACCATTTCTACCGACACCACTAAAGACCAGCATTCCCATCGAATATGTATTATATCTCCATAAGGGCGCATGATGAACCTTAAAAAAATCATCTATCTGTGGTGGAGAATTAAAAACACGAACTTTTGTATAGATCAGTTCTGCATTCGCCGAAAGAATCATGCTATTGAAACCATCACAATGCGTAAAGGAAAGAACACTGCGAGGTAATGATATCAGTTCAACCAGAAACGGGTCAATAAATCTAACAAAAACACATATAATTACGAATAAAAGTATGCAGTGTGCACTTGGTCTGTTGTAATTTCGATCTTGTTCGCAATTCAGCTGTGCATGTCTGAACAGTCGTGCTGTGCATGTCGCGTGGATCTATGAACACTGTACCTGACAGTAAATCTACGTGCCGTACATGTTTGAACCACGCTGGACATCACGTCAAGAAGGGCTGCACAGACAGTAGACACTAGACAACAGCAACCATAAATAGGTTTCAGTGGAGAAGTAGCACAGCCAACTGGTAGGAAATCATTGTTTAATATATTGACCTAGGTTTCGACACCTCTAGGATATCCTCATCAGAATAAATATTTAAAAACTCTAAAAAATAGTACGTAGAAAAATAAGTTTGACAGAAACATTGACCAAGAAGAAAAATGTTCTAACACAGAAAGGTTTTTTAGGCAAAGTTACACTGTGAGAAGGCAATAGTCAAAGTTTACAGCAGAAATGCTGAATTCAAAAATGAAGGATTAAAAACGTTCCAGCCTTTGGTATGTTAGCTGTGCAAGGAATGAGGCTGAGCGGCCCAGTGGCTTACATTGTTGCTACGAAAACAAGACACCAGTTGGGCAGCCTTTCGGGCGCTCACAGTGACATATGCCCATTTGAACGTTATAACAAGAATAATCGAATTAGAAAAAGTTAATTATAAAAAGAAATTCAAGGAATGAGACATTATTATTTTTGTGAAAATGCGAATTAGTCAGGTAGATGAAATACAACTAAGAGCATCTATTAGGCTTTACTGAAATGCCCATTACGTAGAGTTGAGAGTATTGTAGACCATTTACACACACAGCTGCACAGTGCAAAAACACTTACGTTAAGGAAACTTTAGTAATAAACATCTCTATGAGATTTGAAAAAAAATCTGAATATCTAAAAATGTGTAATCAATTTGACGTCCCCTGTAGCTAGTACTCATCATATCGTGACAACAAAGAGCTCTTTGTATTTCACAATAGCGATAATTTCTAAATCCACGTTGGCTGTTTGTCAAAAAATCATGAGATGCAGGTGGTTCGCAGTAATTTCACGTAGCCACAGATGTCTTATTATAGCACTCGCTTGCTGTAACACAAACGAATATTACCCTCTGGAACAATTTTAAATTTTGACAGCTTTTTTGTCTAGTGGATAAAGGATATCGGACAATTATTTTGATTATGTTGTAATTTATTGAAAAACTAAACAGGCTTTAGCTATGGGGCATATTAATTTGAAATATTATGTTTAAGAAAATTGAATATTAGATGTTGAAGTGACTTTCAATATGATTTCCCTTGAATAACGCACTGGATACTTACGAATACAGGGCAATTTAAGTTGTGGGCGGCAGTAGTTACCATTAATGCACGAACCAGTAATAATAGGAAACAAAATTGCACCCAACTCATTATAATGACAGTTACAATCACTATCATTACTTGACTCAGTATTGAGTTGTTACTACAGGAAGCACCGAACTAAAGTTGGACGTGGAGGGGCTTCTGACTTAACTAATATATAAATACCAGAAATAAAATTAAGTAATGTTACAATTATACTCCCATTTGGAGAACTGTATCAGATTTCTTAAGGTAGCAATAATATTCTAAATATCTTTCTAATTGGAGAAAATTATGGTGGAGACCCATAAACTGATACTGTATCACTAGTCAAACTCTACGATTATTTCAGTAGTGAGGTTCAATTCAACTGAATTTAATTCTTTTGCCCCATTTGGAGCAGTTTATGTTTTCATCCTCCAAACCACTCAACACTGAGCTCGATTAACCTCATAAAAATCGTTCATGATAGCCGTCAAGGCTAAATGATGTTTCAAATAAATTTCACTTGTGCGCCGTTTTCATCACCTGTGAAGCAAGTATTTTGGACAGTAACATTTACATAGTCTGGTACTGAATTTTCGCACATTTAATACACAGGAATAAATCACTAGTTCTTTGGATCAGGTTTTCTGATTCCTTGGGAGAGGATCCTGCATATGTTCCTGATTAGGATAAAGATACGGTTGTAAACACAGGTTTATAGCAATGGGGTCGTTGTTAAACCACTCACACAAATTAACTGGTCCATGGTCTGATATACACTCCTGGAAATGGAAAAAAGAACACATTGACACCGGTGTGTCAGACCCACCATACTTGCTCCGGATACTGCGAGAGGGCTGTACAAGCAATGATCACACGCACGGCACAGCGGACACACCAGGAACCGCGGTGTTGGCCGTCGAATGGCGCTAGCTGCGCAGCATTTATGCACCGCCGCCGTCAGTGTCAGCCAGTTTGCCGTGGCATACGGAGCTCCATCGCAGTCTTTAACACTGGTAGCATGCCGCGACAGCGTGGACGTGAACCGTATGTGCAGTTGACGGACTTTGAGCGAGGGCGTATAGTGGGCATGCGGGAGGCCGGGTGGACGTACCGCCGAATTGCTCAACACGTGGGGCGTGAGGTCTCCACAGTACATCGACGTTGTCGCCAGTGGTCGGTGGAAGGTGCACGTGCCCGTCGACCTGGGACCGGACCGCAGCGACGCACGGGTGCACGCCAAGACCGTAGGATCCTACGCAGTGCCGTAGGGGACCGCACCGCCACTTCCCAGCAAATTAGGGACACTGTTGCTCCTGGGGTATCGGCGAGGACCATTCGCAACCGTCTCCATGAAGCTGGGCTACGGTCCCGCACACCGTTAGGCCGTCTTCCGCTCACGCCCCAACATCGTGCAGCCCGCCTTCAGTGGTGTCGCGACAGGCGTGAATGGAGGGACGAAAGGAGACGTGTCGTCTTCAGCGATGAGAGTCGCTTCTGCCTTGGTGCCAATGATGGTCGTATGCGTGTTTGGCGCCGTGCAGGTGAGCGCCACAATCAGGACTGCATACGACCGAGGCACACAGGGCCAACACCCGGCATCATGGTGTGGGGAGCGATCTCCTACACTGGCCGTACACCACTGGTGATCGTCGAGGGGACACTGAATAGTGCACGGTACATCCAAACCGTCATCGAACCCATCGTTCTACCATTCCTAGACCGGCAACGGAACTTGCTGTTCCAACAGGACAATGCACGTCCGCATGTATCCCGTGCCACCCAACGTGCTCTAGAAGGTGTAAGTCAACTACCCTGACCAGCAAGATCTCCGGATCTGTCCCCCATTGAGCATGTTTGGGACTGGATGAAGCGTCGTCTCACGCGGCCTGCACGTCCAGCACGAACGCTGGTCCAACTGAGGCGCCAGGTGGAAATGGCATGGCAAGCCGTTCCACAGGACTACATCCAGCATCTCTACGATCGTCTCCATGGGAGAATAGCAGCCTGCATTGCTGCGAAAGGTGGATATACACTGTACTAGTGCCGACATTGTGCATGCTCTGTTGCCTGTGTCTATGTGCCTGTGGTTCTGTCAGTGTGATCATGTGATGTATCTGACCCCAGGAATGTGTCAATAAAGTTTCCCCTTCCTGGGACAATGAATTCACGGTGTTCTTATTTCAATTTCCAGGAGTGTATATCTGAATGCATGAAGTTGGTGCAGCAGTGGCGAAGTAGTGGCGCAAGCGACACGGCGGCTAACTGTACTCACGGTTCCTGATGTTTGAATTCTGTTTACAATTTCTTCTTGGCGACGGATTTTGGGCGTGTTAGAGCCATTTCTTATTGCCGAGAGTATCATGCAACAGCGAAATCCACAACCGAAGCAAAATTCCTTGCAAAACCGCTTCCAATTGCCTCCCTTGGCACCCTCGATATGTACCGTGCAACGACTAGTAGCCACTGACTGCGTACCGTTCCTACAAAGGAGCGGCCCAGTTCGACCGCCAAAACCACCTTTTACCTCGCGCCAAGCCACTTCCGTTGCGGAGGGACTTCCCTACATCTTTTATGTTATACAGTACAAGTGTCCTAAGCATGAACCAGCTTCCAATATAGAATGTTTTCTTTATAAACCTACATATATTATAAAATTTCATTATTTTAAACATTATTTAGTTTTTTTCCATATACACAAATGATTCAAATGGCTCTGAGCACTATGGGACTTAACATCTATGGTTATCAGTCCCCTAGAACTTAGAACTACTTAAACCTAACTAACCTAAGGACATCACACAACACCCAGTCATCACGATTCCATACACACATTAGAAACTTTAAATTTCCTGTCGCAAATCAATGACCTTAAGTAACAAATAACATACACTTCATAATCACTGATACAGAGCTACACAGTATAAACCTACTTCTAATCGATACAGGTGTTACAATATTACCTGCAGTTATCGCCACGGGCGTAATGAATGCCCAGGTGGCCATACCACGCAGCATAAGACGGCATCTATTCGAGACCAGTACCTGCGCCTAGGTGACGACGTATCCGGAGAAAACGACCAACCTGGAGCCACAAGAAACGTGATTCATCAGACGAGGCGACACGTTTCTATTCATCCATGGCCCAGTCTCAATGATCTGGTGCCTGCTGCAGTCGTAATTGACGATGCCGTTGAGTGGACATGATAAGACGTACTGATCATTTGCTACGAAGCGCCTTGTTCACTAGCGTGCCCTGTACTGAGTGTTCCGAAATAGCTCTGCGTCCACCAGTATTGGACTCTGATATATCTGTGACAGATCGCAGCCTATCCTGCTGTATAGAGAGGACATCCTGCGATGTCCGAGTTCTTGTCACCTACTCACTGTGCTCCAACCGGTTTCTGCATAAATTCTTTATAGTAGAACGAGAACAGCCGACCAGCAGCGCTTTTCCCAAGATTCTTGTTCCCAAGTACCCTGCTATTACAGTCTGGCACAGAATTTTTGCGCATTTAATACGCAGGAATAAATCACTAGTTCGTCTGAAACAGGATACTCGGTTTTTTGCAGAATTGTATACTGATTCCCCATTTGTCTCTGCTTGGAATATATAACTGACTCCCCCTTTGTCTCTGCTTTGAATATATACCCATCGCTTCCCCCCCCCCCCCCCCCTATGGTATTTAAGTAGGTGGAACGAGTAGGCCTGTCCATTCGCCGTGTATACGGCCTTCCTGAGAGGTTTTTCACCTGCGCTGTTCGATGCGGTCGTGTATTATCATCCATCAAAATGAAATCAAAATTGGAGTGAACTCCTGAAAAGTCGCATATGGGGATGGAATAGAAAGTCACGGAAACGTTGAGCAGTGAGTGTACCGTGTTCAAAGATTTGGAGGTTGGTACGCCCATGGAACATTATGCCTCTCCACACAGTAACATCGGGTCCTCCAAAACGAACATGATTGATTATATTTCTGGGTGCATTCTGTATTCCCATCTCTCGCGATATGAATATACTTATTGCACCTAAGAACTCTGTCGAAATGATCGTTTTGGCGCTCGATATACTGTAGTGCTGGGAGGCATAAATTTGTGTGGGCGTATTGGTTTCCAAATCTCTGAACACGGTACAGTCACTAATCAACGTTATTAAGACAATGTACTCCTTTCCCATTTGCGTCTCTTCAAGAGTTTCCTCGAATCCTTACTTCATTTTTATGGCTGAGGATGCGCACCCCCCAACAAACCCCCCCCCCCCTCCCCGGATGCAATCATCTTTCACCTACGGCTTATATGCCATCGAGTGCGTGCCGGATGCGTTGTGGAATTGTCCTGCAGCATTTCACATGCACCACAGGCCGACCGGCAGTTATCAACTGCGCTAGTGGAGGAATGGAATGCCGGACCAAGAACTCGTTACCACCTTTCGGTCGAGTATTTGCGCAAACGGCAAAGAATGCCTTGCCGCCGTGGTGATTACTCGTACCGTTACGAACTATGCCGCGCCTTTTAAAATGTTCATCCTGAATCGCGATGACTTAAACGTCATTATTGTCTCTGAATAAATTTATTTACGATCGTCATCTTGTGTATTTATTTCAGTTACGTTCTGTACTGTGCTGAAACAGTTCTTTTTGCGTATGGTGAAAGTATTTCGAGCTATATTACTTGCTAGCGGCATACCATGTGAAATTTACCTTAGTCCTTAAGTTCTGCCCGGCAGTGCGTTTTGGCTAATCAGTAATGAGAGCTGATTTTTCAGGATGGGGTAGGATAAGGTTACGATAGTGGACGGGGCCGTAATCAGTTCCTCTTGGTTGCCCAACAAATACATAAACTTTATTAAAGAAATTACAATTTCAAAACAATCTCTTAAAAAAAAAAAAAAACAGTTGACTGTATGACGGCTGAAGGCCTTATCACAGGAAAAAAAAAATCCACAATTTTGAGGGTGAGGGCCACCAACAATAATCTCAAACAACAAATGGCTGAAGGCTTGAATTAGAAGTTAGAAGAGCAGTTCCAAACAGCACATATTACGATAAATACTTTGTTTTAGAACAAACTGCAACACGTCTGAAGGCATTATTATAAATGAAGTGAAATTATTATTCGACTGAAGGCCACTCCAACAATAACTAAAAAATTACTAATATCCTTAAAACAAACATCACAATCTAAGGAATCAGAAAAAATTGTTCTCAGCAAGTGTTCCAAGGGTCGGCGTGGGAAGGTTACTCAAACATAAGGTATGGTGAGACAGGCAGCCAAAAGCTTTACTCACGTAACAGGATGGAAACTCAAACTAGGGGCAGCTTAAGTGGCGACTGACCGTACGCTAGTGGCTGCCTTTGACCTTCGAACTCCTGGAGGATGACGGCCGAAATTCCCGCATTAGATGCGTTGGTTTGTGCAATGAATTTTTTATTGAAATCCGGCACTCCGAGAACAGGAGGGTTGGCTATACTTTCCTTAATGTGCTCAAATGCGGCCTCCTGGACAGTTCCACATTCAAAACGCACCCCCTTCCGACGTAGTTCATTCAAAAGAGCCGCCAACTGCGTGAAATTAGGCACAATTAGCCTAAAATAATTTTCCATCCCTATAAACCTGGCTATCCCACGTTTATCAGTAGGCAGAGGGAGAGTTCTCAGTGCCTTAGTCCGCTCCTGGTCAATGAGAATGCTCTGGCCTGACACTAGGTGACCTACGAAGGGTACCTGCTGCCTGGCTAATGTCAACTTACTCGGTACAGTTAAACTGGCTCTCTGCAATCTAGCGGAAATTTGCCGGATGTGATCCAAACGCTCCTGGAACGAACGGCTATAAATCACTAAGCAGTCCAAATAATTATAAACACTGACCAATTTCAAGTCTCCAAGAATATTATCCAGCAAACGGGTCAGAACGGCTGCACCACTGGCCAAACCAAATGGAACCCTGTTAAACTCAAACAGATTCTAATCAGTACAAAATGCAGTAACGTGCTTACATTCCTCAGTAGAATCTGATAATAGGCTTGGTTCAAACAGAGCACAGTGAAACAATTTTCTCCGGCAAATCAAGTAAAAGAGTTATAAAGATCAGGTAGAGGTACTGATTTGAGGACGAACTTGGTGTTCAGACGCCGGGAGTCAACAACAGGTCTGAAATCTCGCCACTGATCCTTAGAAACAAGGAATATGGGGGAGGCATAAGCAGATGTAGAAGGCCTAATAACTCCTTGCTCAAGCATTTTAGATATTTTTGCTCTTAGTATCTTCATCTTAGGTGGTGAAAGGCGATACGGGGCACACCATCAATGATTAGAAGATTACAAATATCCTTAAAACAAACAACACAATCTAAGGAATCAGGACAAGCGGTCCTCAGCAAGTGTTCCTAGGGTCGACGTGGGAAGGTTACTGAAACATAAGGTATGGTGAGACAGGCAGCCAAGAGCTGTACTCACGTAACAGGATGGCAACTCAAACTAGGGGCAGGTTAAACGCCTACTGACCAAATAACCAATCCGCCTAATGTCCAATCACTGGTACCACAATTTTCAAGCAAGGGTGAAGAGACAGACAGCACTACGTCTTCAGAAAACACCCAAGGCAGAAGGAAACAGCAGAACCAAGGTAGACCACCAAAAAAAATTATCCACAGTACAATACAAGAGGCTGTCGAACTACAGGCCATGTCGAGCAGCATCAACACGACGAGGAAAGGTACACTGCCGGACAAGTACGCTAACCTCCTGGTAAGGTAACTGGGGCGTTAACGGCCACAAGGCAGAAAATACCGCTGGTTGCACTTCACTAATAAGAATAATACAAAATTCACTGATGAATAACAAATAGAGAACGACTGCTGCAATATTTCACCGCCTCGAAACACTTCACTCGTTGCCGCCAGGCTCAGCGGCCCCGGAAGCAACGACCCGCCGACAAGAGGCGAGATGTCAGAATAGTCGAGGTTGCATTAGCAGTTAACTCTTCACTCAACTCTTTAAACGTCCAGGATTCGGTGTGCAACGAAGTCGTCGCTCTCGCAGCCACCCCTCCTAAATCCGGCAGTGGCAGCACGCCGCCATCGGCCCCGGCTTGCCCGCGCACTGCACACACCTGCTCGATGCTGCGCGCCCAACCGACCTAATGTCCGTTTGCAACTCGCCACTCCACCCAACGTGACCCGGAAATATTAGCGGGCAGGCAAACCAGCAACTTAGTGACGCCAGTAAATCGAATTATAAACGAGATGCCATAGCCGCAATGACAAGATGCCAAGCAATAAATGGCATGAACATGAGCCGCGCATGGCACAAATATGAATCACACCAATCTGACGCTTGTGGCATTTCGGTTTCATCAAGTTATCAACTTTAATTGCCTGCAGTGAATGAAGTTGTACACTCGACGACGACTTTATGATCGTGCACAATTTGGTAAAATAGATTCTGCTGGTAGCAGCGAAAGGTATCCACGAAGAGCTTGGTCCCTAAGCGAGTGAGCCCTTGAGAGCCGGTGAGTAGCCGCATCAAAAGCGGTGCGCGAGTCGTAAAGCGGAGGCCATCGCCATCGCCAGCAGCAGCAGGTGGGCTCGCCGTGTGGAGCATCTGATAACGCCGCCTCTCCCAGGAGGGCCGGCCGACACGCCCTGGCGCTACTGCCTCACACTCAGCGCCTTTGGGGCGTTACGAGAGCCGTAAACCTCAGCCTGACAGCAACGAAGGGCGGGGAGGACCACCGTGTAAACGAAAATGCACTCTAAGAAACAAAAAATAGAAGATACATCACAAAGGAACTATCCAAATGGGACTGTTACCGGTAGCTGTTGTGTACATGTACAGTGCACGAGTGATTATAGCTTCAGAAAAATTGAATGATTTATTCAAGAGAAAGATCTTCCCAAACTGAGGAAGTAAATACACTACTGGCCATTAAAACTGCTAAACCACGAAGGTGACGTGCTACAGACGCGAAATTTAACCGACAGGAATAAGATGCTGTGATACGCAAATGATTATCTTTGCAGAGCATTCACACAAGGTTAGCACCGGTGGCGACACCTACAACGTGCTGATACGAGGAAAGTTTCCAATCGATTTCTCATACACAAACAGAAGTTGACCGGCGTTGCCTGGTGAAACGCTGTTGTGATGCCTCGTGTAAGGAGATCGGATTGTAAAAAATGGCTCGAATGGCTCTGAGCACAATGGGACTTAACATCTGAGGTCATCAGTCCCCTAGAACTTAGAACTACTTGAACCTAACTAACCTAAGGACACCACACAGATCCATACACGAGGTAGGATTCGAACCTGCGACCGCAGCGATCACGCGGTTCCAGACTGAAGCGCCTAGAACCGCTCGGCCACTCCGGACGTTGGTCGAATAGCAGCTTATCGCGTTTGCGTTTTATCGTATCGCGACACTGCTGCTCGCGTTGGTCGAGATCCAATGACTGTTAGCAGAATATGGAATTGGTGGGTTCAGGGGGGTAATACGGAATGCCGTGCGGCATCCCAACGGCCTCGTATCACTAGCAGTCGAGATGACAGGCATCTTATCCGCATGGCTGTAACGGATCGTGCAGCCACGTCTCGATCCCTAAGTCAACAGATGGGGCCGTTTGCAAGACAACAACCATCTCCACGAACAGTTCGACGACGTTTGCAGCAGCATGGACTATCAGCTCGGAGACCATGGCTGCGATTACCCTTGACGCTGCATCGCAGACAGGAGCGCCTGCGATGGTGCATTCAGCGAGGAACCTGGGTGCACGAATGGCAAAACGTAATTTTTTCGGATGAATCCAGGTTCTGTTTACAGCATTATCATGGTCGCAACCGTGTTTGGCGACATCACAGTGAACGCACATGGGAAGCGTGTATTCGCCATCGCCATACTGGACTATCACCCTGTGTGATGGTATGGGGTGCCATTGGTTACACGTCTAGGTCACCTCTTGTTCGCATTGACGGCACTTTGAACAGTGGACACTACATTTCAGATGTATTACGACCCGTGGCTCTACCCTTCATTCGATCCCTGCGAAACCCTACGTTTCAGCAAGATAATGCACGACTGCATGTTGCAGGTCCTGTACGGGCCTTTCTGGATATAGAAAATGTTCGACCGCTGCCCTGGCCAGCACATTCTCCATATCTCTCACCAACTGAAAACGTCTGGTCAATGGTTGCCGAGCAACTGGCTCGTAACAACACGCCAGTCACTACTCTTGAAGAACTGTGGTATCGTGTTGAAGGTGCATGGGCAGCTGTACCTGTACAAGCCATCCAAGCTCTCTTTGACTCAATGCCCAGGCGTATCAAGGCCACTATTACGGCCAGAGGTGGTTGTTCTGGGTACTGATTTCTCAGGATCTATGCAACCAAATTGCGTGAAAATGTAATCACATGTCAGTTCTAGTATAATATATTTGTCCAATGAACACCCGTTTATCATCTGCATTTCTTCTTGTTGTAGCAATTTTAAAGGCCAGTAATTTGTCGGTCCATCTCTGGCCGTTATGCAAGCATTTCTTTTGCTTGGCATCGACTAATACTGTTGTTCGCTGTTCTTCTCAGGGATATCGTAGAAATTCTTTGCAATTGGCAAATTAGATCTTGAAAATCTCGAGATGGGTAGAGGGGCCTGTTCGTAATGCTGCAAACGATCTCATTTGGGGTGAGATAAGGCGACCGTACTGACCAAAAAATGGCTCTGAACATAATGGGACGTAATTTACGAGGTCATGAGTCCCATAGAACTTAGAAATACTTAAACTTAACTAACCTAAGACATCGCACACATTCGTGCCCAAGGCAGGATTCGAACCTGTGACCATAGCGGTCGCGCGGCTCCAGTCTGTAGCTCCTAGGACCACTCGGCCACTCCGGCCGGCGTACTGACCAAGGTAGGGTTTGGCAAGCGCGGAGACAAGTAGTTGAAACACTTACCATGTGCGGATGGGCATTATCTTGTTGAAATATAGGCTCCAGGATGGTTTGCAATAATGCGCAAGAAATCTGTGCGCAGAATACCGTTGATTTACCGCTGAGCAGCAAGGATGCAGCGGATGTCAACCTAAGGGACACTGCTATGAAATGAAGTGACACTACACACAATAGATACTGGCTGCCGGACAATAAGGCGGCCACAGTTAGGTTGGTATCCCACCGCTATCTGCGTCGTCACCAGACGCGTCTTCTGTCTATAATCTCATTGACTGGGTAAAACTATCTTCGTTGGTCTGATTGGCTGAATTCGAAGTGTGACTCGTCACTGAAAATAAAGTCAATGAGATTTCAGGACGAAGACGTGTCTGGAGACTCTCCAGACTGCGGTGGGATACCTACTTGGATCCATCTGATTTTCAACATTTTTCTCTAGCAGAAATGCTTCGATGTTTTATTACCATACAACGCAGTGCTCCAAAAATACGTTCTCAGAAATTTCTTCCTCAAGTTAAGGCCTATGTTTGATAATAGTAGACGTCTCTTGGCCAGGAACGCCCTTTTAGCCTGTTATATAACCTGAGGTGCCAAAGAAACTGGTGTAGTGAAGTGGTTATTTATGTATTGGTATTTATATGTTATGAGAAGTTGGAGTTAGTGTTATTCTACCTGCTTCCGCCGAGTCGACAGCTGCCGCCTTTCTGGATTTTCAAAGCGCCTACGACAAATCTGGTCTTGACACAGACCCCTATACCGGATATTTATGCCATGATCGTGGATGGCTTCCCCCGCGGTAGGACCCTCCTAGTGGCTCAACGGGGAATGCGTTCTGGCATTCGCCAATTGTCGGCAGGCACTCCACAAGGATCGGTGTTATCTCCCATCCTTTTCAATATCTATGTAAATGATATGCCAGTTATCCCACCTTGCACAATATGCTGACGACACAGCACTATATACCACTGGCCGCATTTCTGACGCCTTCGTCGCCCACCTCCAGCGACAGGTGGATGCCACCATCACCTGGTGCCGGACAAACAAAATAGCTCTCAATGCCGCCAAAACTACAGCAGTCTGTTTCACGAAATGGCGCCCAGTCCTCCGCCGCAATATTTCGATTGCAGGCTTGTTGCTCTTCCACTGTCATGCTGAGTACGTCGCCAACAAGGGGCAAAAGCTGACCAGGGCTTTGTACCCACTCTTCCGCAGTAGGGAACTTAGCCTGCATACCAAGCTCCGCATCTACCGAACAGTTATCCTGCCATTCCTCACTTATGGATCTGCTGCATGGGCCGCGATTAGTGTCACCAGGATGCGGACGTTGCAGCGCCTGCAGAACGAGGTACTCAGGCGGAGCCTCCACGCCCCGCCACTCACGAGAATTGTCACTCTCCACGAGGAAGCGGATAGCGTTCCCCTAAAGACGACCAACGCAACAACGCGAGGCGGCTCTTTGAGAAAGTGGATACCTTGCGGGACACTGTACATGGGTTACGCCACGTTGGGACCACACTTCCACGCCGCTGGTATCGACATCCGGTTCCCCTAACCATCCTAGAGGAATCTCATTCCGACCATGGCTAACGTTAGGCCTGGCACGCCCACCACACATCCATATCAAGCTACAGTAGCCCATTACAAACAGTATTGTAAGGTGCTTAAAAATATTATTAGCAAGGCAAAAAGTATGTTGTATGCAAATAGAATAGCTAATACACAGGATAAAATTAAAGCCATATAGTCAGTTGTGGAGGAAGTGTCTGATCAGCAGCACAAGGTTGACGATATAAAGTCAGTTTGCAGTAATAATATTTCTGTTACTGATAAATCAGATATGTGTACAGTATTTAACAACCATTTTCTGAGCTTTGCTGGTGAATTAAATTAAAATTTAGTATCTACAGGAAATCATATAAATTTCTTTGCAAATGCCTTTCCGAGATTGACGTCTGAAATACTCCTCTGTGATACAGACAAGAGGGAGATTGAGACAATAATCAAATCACTGAAGACTACGAACTCTCATCATTATGATGGAGTGTCTAGTGGAATATTAAAGTACTGTGTTACACATGTTAGCACTGTATTTAGCCATATTTGTAATTTTTCCTTTAGGAATGGTCAGTTTCCTGAGCGATTAAATTACTCAGTAGTAAAGCCGCTTTATAAAAAGGGAGAAAGGGATAATGTAGATAATTTTAGACCTATTTCTATGCCATCAGTGTTTGCAAAAGTTATCGAAAAGGCTGTGTATGTAAGGTTAATTGATCATTTTATATCATACGATTTGCTATCAAATGTACAGTTCGGCTTTAGAAGTCGTTTGGCAACTGAAAATGCTACATTCTCTTTTCTCTGTGAGGTACTGGATGGGCTAAACAAAAAGTTTCGAACGCTTGGCGTATTTTTTGATTTAACAAAGGCATTTGGCTGTGTTGATCACACAATATTGCTCCAGAAGTTGGACCATTACGGAATAAGGCGAGTAGCTCACAATTGGTTCACCTCTTACTTTAGCAACAGGCAGCAAAAGGTCATTATTCACAATGTTGATAACGGCTGTGATGTGGGATCTGAGTGGGGTACTGTCAAGTAGGGGGTGCCCCAGGGATCAGTGTTGGGGCCACTCCTGTTCCTTATTTATATAAATGATGTGCCCTCTAGTATTATGGGTAACTCTAAAATATTTCTGTTTGCTGATGACACTAGCTTGGTAGTAAAGGATGTTGTGTGCAACATTGACTCGGTTTCAAGTAGAGCAGTACATGACCTCTGTTCATGGCTTGTGGAAAATAAACTAACGTTAAATGACAGTAAGACTCAGTTTTTACAGTTCCTAACACACAATTCTACAAAACCTGACGTTTTAATCTCACAGAACGAGTATATGATTAGTGAAACTGAACAGTTCAAATTCCTAGGTGTTCAGATAGATAGTAAGCTGTCGTGGAAAGCCCACGTTCAGGTTCTTGTTCAAAGACTTAATACTGCCATTTTCGCTATTCGAACGGTATCGAAAGTGAGTGATATTTCGACACGTAAATTAGTCTACTTTGCTTATTTTCATTCACTTATGTCCTATGGTGTTATGTTTTGGGGTAACCCTTCCCATTCTAGAAGGATATTTTTGGCTCAGAAATGGGCGGTTGGGGCAATAAGTGGTGTAAGTTCACGAACCTCTTGTCGACCTCTTTTCACGAGTCTGGGTGTATTGACATTGGCCTCTCAATATGTATATTCCTTATTGTCGTTTCTTGTTACCAATATTAGTTTATTTACAACAATTAGCAGCTTTCACTCGGTTAATACTCGGCAGAAATCAAACCACCGTTTGGATCGGACTTCCTTAACTCTTGTGCAAAAATGTGTGCAGTATACTGCTGCATCCATTTTCAATAAGCTGTCACTCGAATTAAAAAATCTTTGCAGTAATCCACGCGCTTTCAAATCGAAACTGAAGAGTTTCCTTAAGGGGCACTCCTATTCTGTCGAGGAGTTCCTTGAAAAATTAAGATGATTCTCATTGTATTGCTGATAGCGTTTGCTTAAACTTATGGACTGATTTTCTTTCAGGTTCATGAACATTTATTTTTATCTGTTATTACTTTTTATGTTGTAAGTTCATGTACTGACACGTTCCATGACCTTGGAGATTTGCTCCTCAATTTGGTCCTACGGAACTTGCCATTTAAATAAATAAAAATAAATCCTTTGGCGGAACTAGCGCCCATTCTACGTCCAATACTTTCCCACCCTACCTGCCCATGTTAGGCTAAATTTTTCTGCCTCTCTGATGCAGTACTGTCACCATTGGAGGGTTGTACGGGACTCCAAGTCCCACCGCCACATCCCGAATGTACACTTCAGTGACGCAGTGTCAGTGCCCTTTGGATGAATATACCGCCACACCAACTCAACTAGACGGCAAAAGACCGGTGATGCTGTATTGTAACATATCAATTAAGAAAAACATCAACACAAAATAATTCCGGATTTAAAGCTGTATTTTACTGAATTAAAACTGATTTCTGTAAATTATTTTTTACTCTCATGAAAATGCAACTTAAGGAGATTTTTGCAGTTTCGTTAAGCGGGGATCGAAAAAGTTCCTGAACTCATTTTACTCAAATATGATTCAATACTGGAAAAACTGATCACCTTTATTGTTTCGAAGGAAGAACCGCTTATAAAAACAGTTCTCCTACATTTACATTTATTTTTACGCGTCAAAATTAACGAATACTAAGATATTACAATTCTGGGCCGTTATCATTTAATACAATGGTGCTAACGTCTGCACCAATGTCCCCCCACAAAATCTGCATGAAGTATTAAAATCTGTCACTTCATGAATATAGGAGCTGCTACAGAAAAACATTTGCGACACTTTTTAGTAATATTTGATTATATTCAGGCTAAATATTACATGAAACCATGCTTCGTGCCTCGTCACTAAATGGCTTCTTATACTACCTAGGAACAAGAACAGAGATTGCAATTACATTCGCAGATCACATTAATTGATTACAGAGTCTTTGTTACTTTTCTGCGATAATATTTATTTCGATATGACGTCAGTTTTGGTATATTTGCGAATTTATTGAGTGTTAGTTTTACGCCTCGTCTGGGCCCGTCAACACAGACTGTAGACTACTGATGAGTAGAAACATGTTTCCTGGTCGGACGAATCTCGTTTCAAGTTGTATCGAACGGATGGACGTGTACATGTATCGAGACAACCTGTGAAACCACGGACACTGCGTGTCAGCAGGGGACTCTTCAAGGTGTTGGAGGCTCTGCAATGGTGTGGGGCGTATGGAATTGAGTGATGTGGGACCCCTGATATGTCTAGATTCTACTCTGACAGATGAAATGTGCGTAAGCATCCTGTTTGATCACCCTCTTCCATTCATGTCCATTGTGCGTTGGGACGGACTTCGGCAATTCCAGCAGGACAATGCAACACCCCACACGTCCATAATTGCTACAGAGTGGCTCCAGGACCACTTTCCTGAGTTTAAACACTTCCGCTGGCCACCAAACTTCCTAGACATGAACGTTATTTAGCATGTCTGGGATGCCTTGAACGAGCTGTTCAGATCTCAACTTCTTCGTAATCTTTCGGATTTATGGGCAACACTACAGATTCATGGTGTCAACTCCTTCCAGCACTACTTCAGACGTTAGTCGAGTCCATGCCACATCATGTTGCAGCATTTTTGCTCGCTCGCGGGGGCCCTACACGATATTAGGTAGGCGTACCAGTTTCTATGGCTGTTCACTACATATCCTCCTAGCTCCGTGCGTCGAGGGTTATTTTTCTATCTACAAAGCGGAAGTCCTTAACGCCAACTAATTTGTGATCACCAATCCTGAAGTTAAGTTTTCCAATATTCTCATATCTGCTACTTCCCATTACTTTCGTCTTTTTTTGGTTTGCTATCAGTCCATACTCTGTACTCATTAGACTGTTCAATCCACTCAACAGATCCTTCATTCTTTCAGTGAGGATAGTAATGTATCAGCGAATCTTATTATTGATATCCTTTGGTCCTGAATTTTAATCCCACACTTAAACCTGTGTTATATTATCGTCAATTCTCCTTCGTCGTAGAAACTTAACATTATCGGCGAAAGACAACGTACCTGTCTTACACCTTCTTAATCGGAGCCCTTCGTTCTTGATCTCCCACTCCTATTGTTCCCTCTTGGGTCTCGTACATATTCTATATTACTCCCGTTTCCCAAGGGCTAACTCCAATTTTTCTCAAAATATCAATCATCTTGCACGATTTCACAAAGTCGAACTTCTTTTTCTAGGTCAAAGAATGCTATAAGCATATTTTGATGTTTCTTAAACTTTCCTTCCATTATAAAGGGCAACGCGAGGGCTGCCTCTCGCATGTGCCCTTACGTTTCCTAACACCAAACTGATGGTCATTTAACAGATACTCAATTTTCTTTTCACTTCTATTGTATATTATTCTTGTCAGCAGCTTTGAAGCATGATTGTGCGATTGTTTTCGCTATTATCTCCATTTCTGTATTCGCAATCATGTGGATGATATTTTTTCCGAAAGTCTGATGTTAGTTTTCAAATCTGATAGATATCATATATCAACTTCAATATTCGTTTGGTTGCCATTTCCCCCAATGATTTTAGAAATTCTTATAGAATGACAGCTATCCCTTTTGTCTTATTTGATCTCAAGTCTTCCAGAGCTCATTACAATTCTGACCCTGATGCTGGATTCTTCAAGTCATCCCTATTGACTCCAATTTCTTCTTCTAAAACATCATCAGATATGTCCTCTCTGTCATCGATGAGGACTTTTCATTGCAATTTAAGTGCAACCAACCTTACTTTTAATTTCACAGAAGTTTGAACTGACTTTTTTAAGTGGTGAAAGAATCCTTCCAAAAACCCCTTCGTTTGAGATTTCTTCACGTCTTTCCGTGACCTCTTCGCCTTCGTCTCTTGAATTTACTATTCATTTCATTCCTAAGTGGTTTATACTGGTGTACTCCTGTCTTTCCCAGAACATTTTTGTGCTACCTTCTTCTTCAATCAATTGAACTAGTTTTGTTTTTGGTTACTCAAGGTTTCTTCCCAGTTACCTTCCTTGTACCTATGTTTGTCTGTCCAAGACATGTGATTGCCCTTTTCGGATATGTTCTCTCCTCTTCACCTGAGCGGCCTGCGCTGGTGTTAACAACATAAACATCCTCAGCGAACTACATACACGTCATTCTTCAGTATTCCACTTCCTTCCACATTAATTCTTTCGGAATGTCCTCTTAAACTTCAGTCTGCTCTTCATTATTACTTATTTGTGATCTGAGTGTACATCTCTACTTGGGTACACCTTACAGTGTATTCTAATACATGATTCCTCAGTCTCTGTCTGGCCATGATGTAATCTGGATGGGGTTGGGTTGATTTGGGGGAGGAGACCAAACTGCGAGGTCATCGGTTTCATCGGGTTAGGGCAGGATGTTGAAGGAAGTCGGCCGTGCCCTTTCAGAGGAACCATCTCGGCATTTGCTTGAAGCGGTTTAGGTAAATAACGGAAAATCAAAATCAGAATGGTCGAACGCGAGTTTGAACCGTCGTCCTCCGGAATGCGAGTACAGTGTGCTAACCATTGCGCCACCTCGCTCGGTCGTAGTCTGAATGGAACCTTCCTATGCCTTCCCGTATTTCCCAAGTATCTGTGATTCTTGAATAGAGTTACAATCCGAAATTTACTCCAGGATTCAATTACCCATTCACCACTCTCATTCTTACTGCTAATCCCATTCTCCTGTCGCCCTTTCTTTGTTCCTTCCCGTACAACAGCTTTCCAATTCCCCATGAATATTACATTTTCGTCTCCCTTTACGTATCGATTTTTTCTGTTTTTTTATCAGTCGTCTCACTGGTTTGATGCGGCCCGCCACGAATTCCTCTACTGTGCTAACCTCTTCATCTCAGAGTACGAAATTTCTTCCTCAAATTAAGGCCGATATTTGATATTAGTAGACTTCCCTTAGCCAGGAATGCCTTTCTTCGCCATAGCTAGTCTGCTTTTGCTGTCCTCCTTGCTCCGTCCGTCATTGGTTATTTTGCTGCCTAGTTAGCAGAATTCCTTAACTTCATCTACTTTCGGAACATCAATCCCGATGTTAAGTTTCTCGTTTTTCTCACTTCCACTACTTCTCATTACCTGCATCTTTCTTCGATTTACTCTCAGTCTATGCTGTGTACTCATTAGACTGTTCATTCCGTTCAGTAGATCATATAATTCTTATTCACTTTTACTAAGGATAGCAATGTCATCAGCTAATCGTATCATTGATATCCTTTCACAATTAATTTTAATTATACTCCTGAATCTTTCTTCTATTCTCATCATTGCTTCCTTCATGTACAGATTGAACTGTAGGGGTGAAAGGCTACATCCTTGTCTTATACCGTTTTAAATACGAGCACTTCGTTCTTGGTCGTCCACTGTTATTATTCCCTCAGGGCTGTTGTACATAATGTACATGACCCGTCTCTCTCTATATCTTAGGCCAACTTTTTCAGAATTTCGACCATCTTGCGCCATTTTACATTATCGAACGCTTTTTCCAGGTCAACAAATCCTATGAACGTGTCTTGACTTTTTTTTAGTCTTGCTTCATTATTAACCGCAACGACAGAATTGCCTCTCTCGTGCCTTTGCGTTTCCTAAAGCCAAACTGATCGCCAAAGTCCATCCCCTATTTTCTTTTCCATTCTTCTGTATATTATTTTTGTAAGCAACTTTGATGCATGCGCTGTTAAGCTGATTGTGTGATAATTCTCGCTCTTGCCATCTTCGGAATTGTGTGGATGATGCTTTTCCGAAAGTCTGATGGTCTGCCGCAAGACTCATACATTCTACACACCAACGTGAATAGTCGTTTTGTTGCCACTTCCCCCAATGGTCTTACAAATTCTGATGCAATGCTATCTGTCCCTTCTGCCTTATTTTATCTTAAGTCCTCCAAAGCTCTTTTAAATTTTGATTCTAATACTAGATCTCCTAACTCTTCTAAATCCACTCCTGTTTCTTCTTGTATCACATCAGACAAATCTTCCCCCTGCTAGAAGCTTTCATTGTATTCTTTCCACCTATCCGTTCTCTCCTCTGCATTTAACAGTGGAATTACCGTTGCACTCTTATTATTACCACACTTGCTTGTAATGTCACCGAAGGTTATTTTGACTGTCCTGTATGCTGAGTCTGTCCTTCCGACAATAATTTCTTTTTCGATGTCCTCACATTTTTCCTGCAGCCATTTCGTCTTACCTTCCCTGCATTTCCTAATTATTTCATTCCTCAGTGACTTAAATTTCTGTATTCTTGAGTTTCCCAGAACATTTTTGTACTTCCTCCTTTCTTCGATCAATTCAGGTATTTCTTCTGTTACGCATAGTTTCTTCGCAGTTACCTTCTTTGTACCTATGTTTTCCTTCCCGGCTTCTGTGATGGCCCATTTTACAGATGTCCATTCCTCTTCCACTGTACTGCCTACTGAACTAATCCTTATTGCTGTATCTATAGCCTTAGAGAACTTCAAACGTATCTCGTCATTCCTTAGCACTTCCGTGTCCCACTTCAATGCGTATTGATTCTAACATAAGTGCTATACATATACCAAATTTAACTTATACTTGCTCCATCAAAAATTCATTGGGCACCTCTACTCGCTGTCAGATCTTCTTTAACTGTTGAATAAACGAAAGCTTTGCGACATGTACCCCAAGTGGTAGGGGAAATAGATTGGCCCAGGAAATTATGGAAGTAAGATGCTGAAGGTGCCGCAGGTTCTTCAAAGCTAATCGATGAATATAGATGGTGATAATGACGACTTTGTCAACATAACCAACTTTAGATAGAAAATGGTTGAGAAATGCATGTTGAACGGACTTACTAAAAGCTCTCCTCAATGGCGTTAACGATGCAGTCTTGGATGTCAACTTAGCTGTGACAAAACGTACGAAGGACTTTGACTAGTTCTAGGAAGACGACTAGAAAATCAGCTGCAGCATGTTCGCTCAGTCTTGACGGAATAATCGGAAATAAGGGTGTAATTTGAGATACCATCGATGGCTTTGCCTTTTGACAGTGTTTCATGAAACCTTGAAGATATGACTCTACATGTTTAGAAAACAGTATATCTCATGAAGTTTGAGAAAACTTTTCTTTTCCCAAAACTGTGTATGACTCAATCAAGTATGCGAAATCAGTTTGTTGACTAATTCATAAGGAATACAAACAACCCAATGTGTATCAATTCCATCTCCACTTCTACACAGTATCTCATTTTTCAACAAGCCAAATTGTCTAATTGTATCACTGGTCTAATATCTCCACTTAACATTCACCTCTGTCTATGATGGATCCTTATTCTGCTTTTTCGAATATTCTCAGGTTAACACACAACAAAATACGGAATGCTACACTTTGCAGTAACGTGATGCTGAAATTATTTTCATCATGATTCAGCCACGGAGGAGATCTTCAAAGAGAATTGTCAGGTACATTATTTTTACTAGGAATCTAGACAGTCATGAAGAGATACTCTTGTCGATACAATGCCGCATCAGAAGATCACGAGTCGAATTTACACTCATCAAAAGTATAGACATTTCTCATTCTATAATACAAATAACATCTAAACTGCACGAAAGACAATACAAAAGCCAAAGCTTCGAGCTCAGTGACTCCACTGTTGTTTTCATACTTAGTGAGCATCTGGGTAACACACAAAAATGTATGATGCTTCATAACTTTATCTGCTTCAGATTGTTGGAAGGGCCCAGTACCAAGACCCAACTTAGAAATGTTCGAACTTATACATAAATCTCTATTCAAATCAGCAGAAGAGGAGATTCCAAAGGAGGGTGTTTCATCCCTCAGATTCTGACTCTGATTGGCCACCCCAACCGTGAGAAGTACTTTTATGCAATAGTGCACACAGTCATGGTCTAGCCAATACGTTAAAATTAAAAATATTTTTGTAAAAGTAAATTATTCCAAAGAATGCACCAATATGTTTTCTCATTTTGGAACAAGAAACTCACGAATCCCTTCAAAGTTATCAGAATTAGGTAGAATCCCCGATGCAGTCACAAGGAGTACAGTAAATCACAGTTGGCTTTTGCCAAACTGACTTCTCTAAATCCACAAATACACCATAATCCATGAAGAACTCAACAATCCGTTCCAGCTCTAATCAGAAAGTAACATGTCAACATCAGCAAACGATTCTTTCTCAAATATGCTGGAAGGATCCATTTAAAACCGGCGAGAAATGCAGCTGAACTACAATTCAGCCAACAACGCTACTTACGAAACTGATAACAAAAGCTATACAAAAACAATTTCTGAATTTTCGACCCACAGGATGCAACTCAGTTAGCGAATAACTCTCTCTTAAATCAGTGGCAGACAGAACCCTAATACCAAGAATGTTTTTAGATATCAACTAATATTAATGGTCTGTCAGCTTTTGGGACTGCCTAGAACCCAACACCAACCAAGTACCGTCTCCTAATACAGGGTTATGATATGAACTGACACCAAGCTCAGTCACATTTTCATATCAGATTTTCTCAATCTCAGCCTCAGCTCATACCCTATACGTTAATGCTATGTGATAATATGTTGTTACAAATTACCTTTCAAGCTCCTTGGCCCTGAACTGACATGAAAAAAGTCTTAATTGTACCTCGATTTTCTAAACTCCTGAAGAATATTGTCACCTCACACCACTTAGATTTCCTCTGTCAACCTTGTCTGCCTCCTCAACGCAGTCTGTCTGATTCCAGACATGCTGGAAAGTACAATCATGTCATTGTCCGTCTAGTATAGCACTGCATGAACACTAGCCTCACTATCATCAGGCTTCAGCTCAAAAGCCAACGCGATCTGGTGAGAAATTTAAAACAATGGTTTGAATTCTTCTCCCTAACCGAATATTTGTGAAAACTCGAATTCAGCGTTGCCTTACTACACTTCAGTCACTTCAGTGTACCTCAAGTCTGTCACTGCCTGATGCCTCGACAAAACATCAACCCCTAAAACCTCATCAATAGCAAACCTCTGCGCAATCACAACAATTGACCAGTAATCTGTTACCTTGAGAAAATATTCAGTCCTCACTTACCTCCTCACCCCTATAGTTTTTTCCAGTAACTGTACTTTTTAGCTTAGTCCTCTGTAAAGGATGAATGGGCTGACCCACCCAACTAACCATATCCAGGAAACAAAACAAATATCATTAACATTTATTCAAAGTGCTGGTGTCACCTAAGAATTAACATTTTCCTGTCTTTCGCTGCACAATAATTCCCTCCCGTCTTTAAAAGTGAATATGTTGAATTGTTCAGCCGTCTGTTGTATTTGCACCACACAGATCAGATGCTGCCAGCAACTATCAGTTACGTTGCCGTGGGTTCTCTGCACTGATATTGTTCTGTGAGGCAGTTGATAACACCTCGAAAATGCATGGACCTGAATCTCTATCATCCCAGCGAACATTTCTGGTATTTCCTGAACTAACTCGACACAAAAAAAATACCAAAACGTTATGACCGTAACTGAACTACAAATGAAGGAACAACTTTCAGCTGGAAACGCAAAAATTTCAAGCATACTAAATACGCTGCCGCAAAAAACATCTATAAGGGAAATGGACAGGTGTAGTACCAGATTAACTGTAAAACTACAAGAAGAGTCTGATATTTATCGAGATGTGTGGAACATCCTGACCAGAAGAGAGAAAAAATAAGCTATAGACTTTCTATAGCATCCAAGGATACACATTGCATCAAGAAAAACTGTACTCATATGAACAATTGTATAATTAAAACAAATTATTCAGGACATTATGTGTCAGTGATTTGAGTGTATGTAATCCACCTCCTCAGTAGTCATAAACATTACATTTCAGATATGAATTACTGTTAAAACACAATACTCTGTAAGTGCCATATTGTTAATTTAATAGTAATGGAAGAGGAGATACGATCGTATCAGTTATCCATGTTTAGTACTATAGAGCATAAGTAGCATTCCGAGGTATCGCATCGTCTAACATAGAGATCTTGTTCTTGTAAATGATGTAACCTAATTAATATGCGTATGTTATGCTGTAATCTAAAAGAAATACAATTTTAAATGGAAAATACTCACTCTTACCGTCTGGAAAACATGTCAGTGTAAACAAACTGAGACTTGCCAATAATTGGTTGTTATTAGTCAACAGCTAAACTTCATACGTTGTTTCTCACCACAATCATCGCCACCGCCATTTCATGAAGGAGAAATGTCTGGATCATGAAAGTTGAAAATTCTTCCCACAAAAATGGAGAAATGTAAGACAAGTGTAAGTGTAATAAATGCATAAAGGTACTATGCCATCGGAATAGGCGATAGATAGACATCTATTACTACACAATAAATAATAAATATAAGGTAAGTGTAAAGGCATATTAAAGTGACAGGGAATATACATAGAATATTTTACTGCAGCGAAATTCAACGTAATTGTTCTTCAAACTGTAATCAGAAAGCATCCAAATTAGTACAGTTCCTATAGGACGATCGCAATGTAACTATACCTGGAACAAAAATATCTCTTTATGTGGTGGCCTGTACATAACTTAAAAATGGCACTCATTTTAATGATAAACTATAGAGTCTTAAACACATATTTGTGACCATGAGTACTGATGATTCCCTGCTGTGAATGTCTCTCTTTCTGCACTTGTTAATATTAATCTGCACTTCGCTCTGCTGTTTGTTGTTAAGAAACAGAAGCTTCCTCTACCCTCCTACAAAGCTTGTAAATGTTGGAGTTCTATTTCAATGACTAACACTGCCTAATGTAACGGTAACTAGGAAATGCTCGTGAAGAGTCATCACTATCGAAGTAGAATATTGATCAGGCCCTGGAAGAAGTACTGTTGAAACGTAACTGATGTAACACAAGCGATTCTACGTCATAATTATTACAAAATCATTTCTTCAGGGACTTTACCAGGTCATTGGGTGGTCTAGTAGTAATCTCCAAGCTTTTGAATATTATATTTCAGTTGCAGACTGCAAGTGATGATCGAAGGGCTCGATAAAAGACGTTGATTTCCTCACAAAGTGACTAGAAATACCCTGAAGGCTTTTAAGTGAAGGAAAAATGTTGGAAGGCCAAAAGTAGGTGCTATAACCGTAAGCAATAAAGACAATAAGCAAGTGTGTGAACCTAATCTTGTAAGTGCACCTTCCCATTGTAATGAAAGTGAGGAAGAAAGTACTTCGGCAGAGGCAGCCTGGTTCAGTTAGTGAAAAGTATGAATGTTTCATGGGCGAATCGTATGTAAATGAAACATTCAACGGAATTTTTGCAAACAGTGTAAGATGTATTCAGTGTAATGAAGTCGTCTTGAACCCTCTATAGAAAAATCACGTAGGACTTGGAAGTGAAATGGAACTGAAGTTGGTAAGTGTTCATACAAGACCCACACATGATCATCTTTTGGAACAGCGCTGCAGTAACTCCCAATCAAGAAAATAGTCGCAAAATCTATGAAAACAAGATTAGATTTGTTAATCCCTTGCGTACAATTGGTAAGGGTGCTACTGCTGTTACAGTTTACTGTGGCATGAACCCAACCAAGTTTACGAACTATAATAGATTAGTAGTGACTAAAGTGGAAGATATGTGTAGAGAATCTACGAGGAAAGCTGTGGAAGAGGCAGTAATAGAAACAGTGATAACAGAGACTTGAATACAGCATTCGAGGTGTCTGGCATAAACGCGGATACACATGTCTTCATTGTGCAGTATCTCCCACCAGTATTTATACAGGGAAAGTTTTAGACGTAGCAGTAATATCTAAATATTGTAGGTGTCCACGAAAAAATAAAACACACGAAAATAATTGCAAAGCTAACTGTAGTGGCAGCAGTGAGGGAATGGAAGATGTTGGTGTTGTTAGTATATTTCAACAATCCGTTGTATGTGATAAAATGCGATAATTGAATGACCTTGGTGACAGTGATGCTAAAAGTTTCAAACATATTCAATAACTGAACTATATGATGATATGTTGTAGTGCAGAAATTTGAGTGAACTGGACACGTACAGAAACGATAGGGGTCAAGACTTCGGCGGCTGAAAGCTACGTACAAAATTGAAAACTCTGTGACGGTGAATGATGAGATGCAAAGGGAATCTTAACTGGAAGCGTAATTGACGAAATACAGAACCGTTATGGAATGCCTATTAGGCAAAACATACACCCAGAGTCGATGAATGAAGAAGGCTGTTTGGGCTCCTTTATTTTTAAAACTTTTTCAACCTGTGAAAGTCCCCATCATTACTTGTGTCCCAAAGGAGGAAACGGTTGGTGTAAGTTCAACAAGGGATTGCTAACTGATGAAGGGTACACTCGTAAACATAGTCTGCCTTACACGGTAATGGAGGTGTTAAACATATTTTCAGAGACTTAACAGCACCTGAGCTGTCGAAACAGTGTGTTCATGGAAATACTCGAAACCCCAATTGAAGTGTTAATAGTGTTATATGGTCTAGAATCTCTAAGACTATATTTATAGGAATAGAAACACTTCACTTTGGTATGTCTGCTGATATTGCTAGTTTTAACGATGGCAACTTTGTAAGTTGCAAAGTTTTTCGAAATATGGACATGAAGATAGGTTTCAACATGGGGCGAAGGATGCTTCCTTTAGACAAGGAACCTCTTCAGGCCGCTGACACGGCTGTAAATAGACGAGCAATACAAGCCAGAGAAAACAGGAGGAGGACAAAGAGGAAAACGGAGGAGGAGTTTGCAAAAGATGAAGCTAACCCACCCTAACGACCTGGAGTATACTAAAAAGTCAATCCAAACTTTGTCGCTCCATTCCCAAAAATTTTGTCTTTTCATACAAATTACATGTTTTCTCAGGCTCTACCAAACCCATTACCTTCAAATTTTCAGGAAATGTTACATAATCTTTTCCGCGTGATTTAACACAGATTTTTTTTTTTTTTACAAAAACCGGTATATTGTCGAATTTACAAACACAAAATGGTAAACGAGTAGTGATTTTCATTACAAGAGACAAAATTAATGTCTAACAACCGAAATCAACTTTTTAAAAATCCCTGTGTTAACTTGTAGCCAGTACGCCAATAAATAAACTATAAAAATTTCAACTTGCTAGCTGAAATACTTTCTGAGAAAACATGTAATTTATGAAGATAGGGCTTTCCGGAGCACCTTAGATCATTTGACCACTTTGAAAGAATGAGACCGGAAAGATTTAATGGGAACACCACGAACAAGATGGAGAGACCAGATGGAGGACGATGTGAACGGAAGAGGATTGCAGTGGGAAGAGACGCTAAATGATAGAATCCTGGAGGAAAAAAAGGAACAGAAGTTTGGATGATTCTCTGTCAACTACCAGCATAAGCAGAAACGTTTCAGGAAGACGAAGAAGAGGAGGAAGAAGAAGATGAAAAGGAAGAAGAAGGAGAAGAATAAGTACTACCCATGAAACAAGTTTCGCTATCTCATGCGGAAAAGCAATATCGTCTTCATACGTTTTATCACAACTAAGGATTAGAAATCTGTTTATTGATCTATGATTTTCACATTGAGTACAATTTCATATTCAGTGTTGTTTCTCCCATAATATTCTGTCACCCTTGTTTCCTTAGCAGATGACCGGAAGTTGTATGAGGCAAGCACTCTTTGTACTTACTATATTGCTCATTATAGATTGATCTCAATGTTAGTGAATAATGCTTTCCCTATTTCGATTACTTTATCATGAAAGGATATGTGTGACTTTTCAGGAGTTTCATATTTCTTCTACATTAAGGTAATGTAAGGTTCCGTTACTTTAGGACACGCCATCTTTTGCAGAGTACAGTTCCATTCTGTTGGCTCCTCCGTATATGATTAGTACGCGTCACATTACCTTTCCAGATCGATATTTAAATTTGAGGACCTTTACTCCGAATTTCTAAGAAGCGTATTCCGTAGCGTATAGCTCGAATAGCATTGTCGAAATCTTGTCTTGGACGGAACACCGTGATGTGTCTCCGTATTTATTACAAGAAGTGCTTAAATGTCTATTACCTACTCTCGTTATTTGTATTTCAGAATTTATAAGAATGACGATAATGTAAGAATTACAATCTACCGTTTACGACATGGCAGAAGGGTTATCCATCATTGATTACAGAGGCAATTCCACTCCGCTAGGCGCTACAGTCTGGAACCGCGCGACCGCTGTGGTCGCAGGTTCGAATCCTGCCTCGGGCATGGATGTGCGTGACGTCCTTAGGTTAGTTAGGTTTAAGTAGTTCTAAGTTCTAGAGGACTAATGACCACAGATGTCAAGTCTCATGGTGCTTAGAGCCATTTTTTGACCCACTCCGCTAATAAACGTCAAACGTACACTAAACTCTATTCAGGGAATACCTAGTTCGACCTAATTTAAATTTATATGTAATCGATATATGTTCAGAAACGTTCTGAGTCATGTATTCTGGCCGGACACCTTAAGAAAACATGACGTAATGAATATTTTATTAACATGGCCATGTTGCGTTGTTGGATCTGAATAGTTACTTTTGGTGAACTGGGTCACAGTCCGCTTCGTTCCTACATACCATAACATACTATGTTGTAAAGGATTAGAACCACCGGATGGCTAAAAATAAATACGTTTCATGCTAAAAAGTGTGCACTAATTGCAAAGCAGGATTTGAAACATCCGTTAACCCCTCTCTGGAATGTTCAAAGCTACACTACATCGGTTAATATTCATACTGATGCGATCACTGGCTGATTAGAGCCCATAATTATATTTATCACTATTCCTGTTTCTAACTTTATTTCTCAATTTTCTCTTAAAGTCACGACATCAATGTTAACGAACCTGCATTACAAGTAATATTTCATTTTAAGGAAAACTGTTATGAGAGTTTTATGATATGCAATGTCATACTGACGATTAAAAATTGAAAGCTTAAAAGGCAAAAAAATATACATGTAAATATTAAGAGCACTTTATGTTGTTTTTTTTGGGAGGGGGGGGGAGGACACATCATGCGAACAGTTTAACAAAACGATAATTTGAGCTTATATCTTCGAACTGGGGTCCTTGGCCAGTTCAAAATTGTTATGTGACGTCGAACATTCAATCTCGCGTAGTTGTTGGAAGCATTATACACTGCTGGCCACCGTAAATGCAACACCAAGAAAGACAAGAGGTAGCACAACAAGATTTATTTTGTAGATAACATGTTGACCAAGTATCAAATGCTTACGTTTACAGACGTCTGTGACATGTGGTTCCTGCCAGAATCAGTAGCCAGAGTAGCCGCCATTTTTGGAGATCACTGCTGCCACACGTCTCGGCATTGAGTGAAAGAGACGGTGGATGTGTTCCTGGGGTACAGCAGCCCAAGCAGCTTCCACACGTTGCCGAAGATCATCTGGTGTGGCAGCAGGGGATGTAATCTGGGTCACTCGTTGAGCAACCATGGACCACATGTTTTCTATCGGCGAAAGATCCAGAGAGCGAGCCGGCCAGGGAAGCAATTCAATCTGGTTATTGACGAAGAACCTTTGGACAATGCGTGCCACGTGTGGTCGCGCATTATCCTGTTGAAATATGGCTGTAGCCGAGCCCTGAAGGTAAGGAAGGACAACTGGCTCCAGCACCTCGGATATGTAGCGCCGGCTATTTAAAGTACCGGCAATGCGTACTAGAGGCGTGCGAGAGTAATATCTAATACCGCCCCATACCATAATACCCGGTGCAAGACCAGTGTGGCGGTGCACAATGCAGCTGTCCAGCATCCTCTCTCCACGGTGTCTCCACACTCGAATCCGACCACCGTGGTGCTGCAGACAGAAGCGTGCCTCGTCAGTAAAGACAACGTCATTCCATTCTGCCGTCCACATCCGTCTGTCATCACACCATTGGCGACGGAGACGTCTGTGGTTCTGCGTCAATGGTAGACGAAGCAATGGAAATCTTGCGGACAGACCACCCTGCTGTAAACGGCGTCGAATGGTACGCGCAGACACTGGATATGCGTTACAGACGCAATGTGCTGTGCTATGGTTCGGGATGTCACTGAGCGATCCGTCACTGCCATGCGCACAATTTGCCTATCAGCACGTGCAGTGGTGCACCGAGGTGAATGCGATCGACCACGTCGGTCCGTCGTACCCTCCTGCATCCAACGGTCACATATCCGCATTACAGTTGTTTGGTTTCGTCCAACACGACTAGCGATTACTCTGTATGATAATCCACAGTCTCGGTAAGCCACTATCCTTCCTCTGTCGAACTCGGATACTTGATCAAAAGATGTTCGCTGTTGTCTACGAGGCATAACTGATCGTCTTGTGAAACAACCACAAGGTAAACACACGTGCCGAACGTACACTCGTCGAAATCGCCAAGCCTTAAATGGCTATGAGGTGGCGCCACAGGCGCGCGTGATGTGCGTCTGCGCTGAAATTCTAATCAGTTGCATATCTCATCGCTGCAAACCCATGATGTAAATTTCACTTGATTCGGATGCTTCCTTCAGGGTGTTGCATTTACGGTGGCCAGCAGTGTATAACTCTCAGAAAGCTGTGTTAAGCATCTATGACTATATTCTAGTTATTCATAGAAGTAAACTTAATGTGCATTTTTTCAGTTACTTGTTCGTGTCTGTCACCTACATAAGTTTCTGGAAGCCCAAATAAAGTAATGTTTTGGAGGAATAGAATTGTGTCTAATAGTTACACTAGAAAGGGAAAATTGTCTCAGTTTATGGGAGCTGTATTTGTAAATTAGTAATATTTCAGTGATTTTGGAGCTACTGAAAGATAACTGACACTCGTTTATGTAGTTTTCCAGCGTAGCTCTTCTTTCTGTAAGACACGTTATGTGGCAGTTTCATATATGAGATACGTCTAATTGAAAAGACCTTCACTGTAGCGACGTTGTATGTGACCGCTTTGGGAGCACTTCTTTTACGTAAAGATGACATGCTGGTATCCCAAGTGACACAACTAACTAAAGTATATGAAGCTGAGAAACACTGTAGATAAAAACAGACACAACAGAAAAACATAGTGATGTGCCAGCTGATTACCATCTCTAACTTTCATACAAAGTCTACGCATATATGATAGTTCATGTAAACACGGAATTTAAAAGCAGTAGAAGCTCTTTCTACTCATGTGATAAGATTAGCAAATGTGTTTATCGATTAGCAAATGCATAGATTTTTTGTGTGCTCTCTACCAGCGTAAAGGGACACCGCAGGGGGAAATCATAATTTTATCTTCACAGAAATGAGTTATTACGTATCGAATGGAAATGTTGATCTGCAAAACGTTGTCAAAACGCACCAACACTCTGTTTCTCAGGGCTAGATAATCTTGAGAACTTCTAGTATACATCACGATTACTCCGTCAAAATACGATTTTTTATTTTGTTTATGAGATGACTCTTTTCCCACTATGTGGACCTTCCATACATGTAATGAAGACTTTTAGAAACTGCAGAATATTCCTGTGATTTGGAATATACGAGCAAATTGTAGATATTGGTACCTGCGACAGCAATCACAAGGGACACCAAACGTAGCTTAGGAATTGGTGGTCAAGATTTAATATTCGAAAAACCGTTAATTTTAATGGTCTTTTTGGCGTTGTTATTCGCAGATTAATTAGCCATCCTGCGTGTAGTGCATTAAGCCACAGTAATCGATAGTTAGAATGTGGAAAAGAGTCCTAAGACAAATCAAATTTCTTAATGCTTATTAATGTTAGAAGACAAGATTAAACCTCAAGTTTTCTTTTTCTTCGATGTGCATGGAACGTATTAAGTAGGATGCTACTTTAATTAAAAATATGAAAAAACCTTTGGGGACATGGGGTTTTGAGAGAGTCTTCTGGATCTAATTATCTCATACACTAAGTGGCATGTGCAGTGACATAACATCTCGTGTGTAGTAACTGGGGAAAGTCGGCGCACCTGCATTTCGATATGGTAATCGCATTAGTTCCCTAAGGCTACGTTATCACTACTTACTAGCTCGGTGTATAGTGTCTGAGAAGGCTGCTCGAAAGATCGGCTGTAATGGAGAACGCTACTAAGGTTTTATATATCTCCAAAAATTTCATCTGCATCGTCAGATGATACTGGCTGCCATTGTGGTTTATGGTGCTGACATATGAGTTCATAGACTGAGGTTGGTGACCGAGCAACTGTCTGTGGTGCACTTTGCAACATGCCGTTCTGCGCTGTTCTGATGGAATTGACAGAGCGTCAACTCATTCACTGCAAGCAGTGTTTGGAAACTTGACTCTTGATATTCATCTTAGAGAAAGACCAAACATCTACAAATAGACAACAAATTAAAGGCAATACCTTGGGAGGTGCCGGGGTGGGGAAGAGTCTCTACCTCTTCAATTCTGACGAATATTACTTGAGAACGAGACATGCACTCTAACCCCTCCTTACCTACCACCTAATAAATTATGCACACAACAGTAACGAAAGGAAATGATGGTGGACCCTGTTAGTTGGTAAAATACGGAGTGCACACCCACAATAATTTAATAAAAATCGTAATCTACCTAAAGTAAAGAAAGAGAACTTTATCATAATAAACAAGAGGAAATAGGATTCTGCATATATCTATATATATGCGGATTAAATATTACAATGAGATTTGTTATACATCATTACATAAAGGCACATGATTATCGACACAGACAGTAGGTTAAAGGATAGTGTATACTGAACTATTATGAGAATAAGATTGGTCTCGAGAACAAGGGGCTCCTAAACTCTTTAATGCAATAGACTAACGATAATGACCGGAGGTCCTAATGAATCAAATATTACTCTCCCAACTATATTTCAGTATCGCGGTTAGTTGTGAGAGCTCAATTGGGATCACATGGAGAAACAAGCAAAGTGGACTTGTAGCAAAGCGAGCTTGCGTGCTGCTTAGGGATTCAGTATAAAGATGATAGGTCCTACTACATCAAAACCGCAAAATACTGTACCAGACCTGAAATTTGTAGCAAATCGTCGGTAGGCAGCGTGCTGATGATGTAGGCGCTGACACGCTGTGCAGCAACTCTGTTTCAACCCGTGGCCTCTAAGGCTGTCCGAGAATTCTAAGTTCTGTCAAAAAAGTGCGACTAAATCGCAAGACTGTACGACTCCGACGAAGATCAGATCCTGAATCCTCCGCGCCCGCACAATGCAAGAGGGAAGCCAACATTGCTCATCTCCCTACTATCCTAGAAAACCGTGAATCAGTGTTCAGTGCTGATTCCAAAATTCCTCCACACTGTCTAAGAACATCATTTGCGCCAATAGCGACCGTTCCCTCCAATTTCGAGCAGGGCTTTATTACATCAACTAGCCTCAGTTTGACGAATCATGCCTCTGCTATTCAGCTGAGGGCACTGAACTTGCCGGTTGACTGGCTACGAAAACGACATGCCTAGACCACCAGCCATCCGGCATCAGACGGTCGTACCTAGCAGGGCATGGTCCACAAGTATTATCAGAATCATGAGGACAATGTAGTCAGTCGGTGCCAGCAGTCTTCGTTCCGGACGTGCTGGAACGGTAAACGTATAAACTGCGGTGACACTCAGATATCTCAGAGGTCGGTTTGCTCAGCATACAATAGGCGAAACTCGACCGATGTCATGCGCTTAATCCCATTGATGTACGACCCTCTCGAATTCGCAGAAGTGCAGCCCCCAACCAGAAACGCGGTGTGCCGCGTCCTCTGGTGCTCGCCTCGCACAGGCCACCCACGGAAGTAGCCCAACATGCGTAGGAATCAAGTGAGAAGTATTTTGAGCTCTCAGTAAAAATACTCTCATTACGATAACCTAATTCGGCCTGTTACTACCGTGCAATGACTTACAACATTAATAAAATCGAAGAAAAAGAGAGGTTACATGCAAAAGAGGGCATGGAACCTCTCAATCTGAGACTCGTAAAGGTAATCATATCAGAGAGCTTATTATGGGACTGTGATGTGAGGGATGAGTCTATTTTGCCACTGGAGTGAAAACATATTGCATCTTCCTAGATGTCAAGGAGACAATAAAAATCACATTGAACTGATTGCTGGTCTCGTGCACTATTCGAAACGGCTTGGCTCTGTATTGTGACTAAGCCATGTTTCCGCAATTTCGAAGAGTGAGAATCCAGGATGTTTTCCAGGAGAGCTTCTGTGAAGTTTGGAAGGTAGGAGATGAGTTACTGGCGGAAGTAACTTTATGAGGATGGGTCGTGATTCGTACTGGGGAAGTTCAGTCGTTGGATCACTTGCCAGCGAAAGGCAAGAGTACCGAGTTCGAGTTTCGGTCCGGCACACAGTTTTCATCTGCTAAAAATTTTCACATTAGCGCACAGTCCACTGCAGACTGGAATAGATTATATATTTTGCGTGTACATTAAGTGGTATATGGCTACTGTTTGCAAAATTTTTCGCAGGTACAGTTGGTAGTAAATAAGTAATAATTCTAACTTCTTGCATGATCAATAAAAATGCAGCAACTGATTAACTTTCTTCCTTTCAATATTTTGACAGGGGTGTCAGCGAGGAAAGTTTCGAAAAGCTTGGAAATTTGGCGTGAAGTTGTAACACCATAGCTCTAGCAATCTATTGATTTATTTTGCTTTTCTTTCATTTAATATTGCATCGCTAAAAAAGCTCCTCCAAATGTTTTTAATTGAATCGAAAACACAAAATTGTTTACTCCTTTCTTTGTTAAAACTTTGACGTCATGGTTTGGTTCTATGCAAAGTAGTGCATCTGTAATTTAAATTCTTTGTCCCATTTGGAGGGAACAAAACTTACTATATATAAGTGTAATTTCTGTGTGAATAATTTTTTGTAGAAATGTAAAGATGTGCAAATGTTCTGTTTTATTTAATGCATTTGGTTGCTGTTATGTAAACTGCTGATCCTCGCTTAGGGTTCTTAGTTATTCTGTATGTAAAAGTTGTTGTGGTTCCCCTCGGGAACGGAACTGTGTAGCGCGCGCAAATTGTGGTTGGCCTAGGTAGAAAAGGTGGAACAAGAGTCAGTCGGGGACGAGCTACGAGTCGGGGACGAGCTACCAAACTGTGCACTGCCATGTAAAAATTGCATATTGTGCTGGTTCCGAGAGAGGCTTTTCTGCTACTTTTCAATGCCTCGGATGGATGGATAAATAGCTGGAACGATTCTGCATTTGGTATTCATCATCGCCACCAAGAAGGGCCCAGAGTCCAGCAATTCTGCCTGCAAATCCACCTACCAACATGCCGTTGCCACCACGTTGCACAATCACTGTAACGTAATACTATAATGATGTACAGTGTAGGATCAGCTTAATGGATGGGTTAATGTGCTCAAATATAAGGTAATTTATATCTGAATTTATGTACCTACCTTGATTTTTCTCCTCATCATAACACCTCTCAGGTTCCTCTCCGTTTGAACTAAAATGATTTCCGAGTGTCCTTACTGAAAGAACATTAAAGCCCAGTGTTTTGCTAATTGATGCCTCTTGAACATAGTAAAAAGAAAGTTAAGGTTAATGATGCTTGATAAAAATAATATTCCTAGTAAAACTGCTTATTAATGTGTTGTTGCCAACTTCAAATTAAAAATTCTTAAGACTGAGGCTTATAAAGTTTTGCTTAGTAAATGATCACATTGCTGCTTGTTGTGAATGTTA
Source organism: Schistocerca piceifrons (assembly GCF_021461385.2). Lineage (NCBI taxonomy): Eukaryota > Metazoa > Arthropoda > Insecta > Orthoptera > Acrididae > Schistocerca > Schistocerca piceifrons. The sequence goes on from NC_060139.1 coordinate 170,398,824, forward strand.
ATTTTGTGTCTCACGGTAGTAAAAGTGGAAAACTGCAGTTGTGAAACATTATATACTCATGTTTGCTAAGTGTTTGTCTCTCTTGTGTATTAGAAGTGCATATTAATAGTATAACAGGATCCACAGTTTGTCTATTGTGTTAATGCTCGGTAACAAGTAACGGAAAGACCACTAATTAGGAAAACCATAATACCTTTATTCAAATGATAGTGAGAAACAACCTGTTAGTGGATTCCAATTAACTTTCATTTTAAATAGTAAAGTATTTAACTGAGGGAGACTTAACCTATGTCCAATTTATGGTCCTGCAGTGAATGTTAATAGTAATGTTATAAAGACCGTTCAGTTTGAACAAGCCCTGAAGGTAATAGTGTGTTTTGGTATCTGTTATATTTTAGCAAATAGTTTGTGCTGCTCCAGTTGTTAGCTTCAATCTTAACGTAAACATATGTATGTGTCAGAGTTCATTACACTCGCGTGTGGCCAAGTATAGGTTGTGTTTATCCATTAAAGTTACTAATAACTATTTTCTTGAACGAAAATGTTAATCATTCTGTTGCCTACTTAGGCTGGCGACCGTTTTCTTTATCACTTAAACAGTGCAGATAGGCAAAATTTTGTTTGTTACTGTTCAAATATTTACTTAATTCTGACTTTCATTTCCGATAAGCCACCTCCGTTAGGCACAACACGGTCAACATAACAAAATCCCTCTCAGAGGGTAACACTGCTCTGTTGCTTTATACCATAATTGCTTTAACAAGATAGTTTTATTTCACGACCTGCTTCCAACTTTAAGGTTATGGTATAGCAGTAGCGGACAAAAGTGTTATAAAGTCTGTTGTATTTCGCTAAATGGGCTCGTTCTCAAGTGCTTGATGAAGACATATATACAGTTTCTAACTTTACTATGAAACGTCCCCTTAGAAAAATTATAAATGACTGTGCTTAAACTGACACACAATATTTTTAGCGCAACGCAATCTGACTTTCAATAATCCCTACAAATGAATGGCCCTGACTAACATTAACCTATACCTTTCACAAATCACTTACCTCACAAAAATCTTCGTTACTCGAACTACTGCAATACAGCGAGCGCCACTACTGCCAGCTAAATAAATGATTCTAACTACTGAAGTCACTAACTACTGATAGGCATAGCTAGCAAATGAAAGATTTTGATAAAGAACAAACAATGTATTTACCTTAACAGTGTTCAAAAGTTTATATATATATATATATATATATATATATATATATATATATATATATATATATATATATATATATAACCTTTATCAGTTCATGATATCCAGTCTTACAAATTTACTGTCTCTGTTGGACCCGCGTCCAGATCATCCACTCTCAAAACTCCGCCATCTCTCTCCCCACATCCACCTCTGCTGGCGGCTCATCTCCAACTGCGTAACGCTACTCGCTGTTAACATCCAACTGCCCAACAATACAATGGCGAATATTGCAACAATGCTGACCAGCACCAGACTGCACACAGCACAGTCAGTGATTTTCATACAGAGCGCTATGTGGCGTTACCAACATAAAAACCTAAACAACCTACTTACAACTACCTGTCTTAATGTGTTAAACCTCTTACGTAGGATTATCCCTCCTAATGAGTAAACTGTAACAGTGTTTCTAATTTTCAAATTCGATTATTGGCAATCAAAGTTCCGTTGCCCCTGGAAGCCATTAGATAGGCAACCTGCAACTGGAATGCACAGTGTGAACCATTCACAATTTTACACGTTTAGTAATATATGTAAGTAAACACCCCTCTGCAAAACTTAAGGACGAGGTAGAATGGTAACATAACGTACTAACTACTCTGTGGAAGTGAATGAATGTGCTGCAGCATGTAGTTAGAGGTCTCCCAGTCGTGCCCAGAAATCTGGATGTCACGTGACTTGAGGTCAGCGACTCAGTACCTCCAAATAGGGCTGGCTCCACAACACAAGGGCGTTGAAGGAAGAGGATAAGACAGTGCGTGTTAATCAGAGAGTGGTTACAGCGTTCTGTGGTGATATTCGTCGTTACAGCATGGCTCGGTGGCAAAATATGGGTGACTTCACACGTGGAAGAATCATTAGGTAACCGACAGAATGGCTAAGTAAACCTTGGGGGTTAGGTACTGCTCACAGCATTGTTTCACGGACATGGCGAGCGTTCCGAGCCACAGGCGCTGCTTCCCCACAGCGAGGTGGTTGTCAGTCGAGGCAGAAGATAACCTCTACAGTGTATTACAGGCAAGAAAGGAAATGCGACTTTACTTAATAGGACGGCAAGGAAAGCAATCTCACGCTTCACAGTGGCTCGGAGACAGCGTGGAGGTGATTCCTTAACCCGACGACCATTACGTTTGTTCCGTTGACATCGGCGACACCGTTTGTGATGACGCCAAGAACATAGTGACTGAATCAACTAGAAATTGGGTCGCGTACCCTTCTCGGATGAAAGGAGACTCAGTAAATCTGGACGTACCCCCATATGCCGAGCGGTCGCCATATATAATGCTTCCAAGAACACAGTCGAACATGAACGTTCTGATGCAGCAGGTGTTATGGTATAGGGTGGCATAAAGTTGCATTGGCGTACTGACCTCCTAGTCAACGTTATTGTGACACGGAATTCCTTCCATATGTGCATCTTTTCAGGGCCGCACTCGAAAGTGACTTAATTTTTAAGGATGACAATGTGCCACCCTCTCGAGCAGTAGGCATTCGGCGGTGGGCTGACCTGCCCGTTCCTCCGAGTTAAGTCCCGTGCAGCACGTGTGGGATATTACAGTGAGACAGTTTGCAACACGTACACATGCTCTATCGAGCAGCCACGACTTGTCAATTATTCTGGTGCAGGAATGGAACGCCCTATCAAAAGAAATCCTTACCAACGTTGTGGCCATAATGGGAACAGTTTGCAAAGCATCCACCGACATCCATGGTGACCATATACCCTATTAACAACCATGTCCAGAATACCATCATAAATTGCAGTGGCGTCAGTGTACTTATTGCTGAGCCGTGGCAGCATTCAGTTAGTAGACTGTTCTGTCTGGCTCAGATGAAGTACCGACCATCACTCTTGCGGCCCCATTGCCAATATCTATGAGGAAAAGTTGCCGTTATGTACACGGGGTTCGCTGGCCGAGAAGAGGCGGGGGAGGGGGGGGGGGGGACGAAGTTTGGGGATTGGCGGTAGCGTTCGCGACATGAGGTGGTCACGAGGTCCAAGAGGCCGATGTCACGAGCTGCGTAAGGAGGGCCTGCGCAGAGCGAAGATACCGGAGTACTTCACCAGGGTCAGCGTCGACTACAAGCAGTAGGCCGACATCCCGTCGGTTGCTTGGCAACATTCGTGTCCTAAGACCGCTCGTGGTCTGGTTGCCCTCATATACCGGGATTTCATCGGCACCACTAAGTAACTGCTGTGATACACCGTGGATCCAGGGAACTGCTTGCTGATAAAGGGGAGTAACATTCTGTAATCCTCGTGGTGATTTGCTTCATTGTCTACCTGCGCTCCTTATTATTTTCTGGTTTGTACCTGACTCTCAGAGTTTTATTCGGTCGGCTCTTTGGTTGGAAATAAAGGCAGTACTAATCTAATAAGACACTAGTTGTAATTTGAAAATTTGTTTTGCTATCATATTGCCTTTCCCTTCTGGTTTGTATCCGATCATTAATTTTCTAAATAATCAGCTCTTGGTCTTAACTACGGCTGTAACAGTTGTACTAAGCCACCTTGTGGCTAGGTTTATCCGTTAACCGGTTCAGTTCTTTGATTGAAATTGAATTTCTCAGTCATTAGTTCTAATCTCAAGAACGTGTTGTACTAGGCTGTTTGTATCTGTGTTTGAGAGACCAAGTCATTATTGGTGTATTTAGCTGGATCTTGTGGTTCCGCCGAGTGAGTTCTCTTGTAATAAGCGTTCACAAGTAATGTTTGAAGACGTTCCTTCAGAGTGGTCTTAATAACTGACAATCAATTTAACTCTGAAAATATTAAATTAGTCAAAATAAAATTGTCAGAAGGGACGGGTTGAGATCCTGTCGCACGTTGGTTGCCGATTGAAATTAAAAAGCTGGTTGCTTTGAAGTAAGCCCTGTCATTGTCATATTATTTGTTAATCTGTTGAACCTTATGCACAGGTGCGCTTCTTAACCCCGAGCCTTTCGACATACAGCTTTCAAATTAAAAGTTATCTGTTTTGAGTAATTGAATCACTGTGTCATCAATGGCGCTTATATAATTTTCATGTGTTGCCGAAGGGCATTTAATAAGACAGGTTGTGTCCAGCGAGGTAGTAAACACCTCTGTTTCACCTGATAGCGAGCGGGCTGCAGGTCCGGCCGCCTTGTAATCATTGTCATATTGTTTGCTGTTTTGCAATACAACACTTCAGATTTCTTTTGCAAAGATTAAAAGCTTATTCCACAAAAGGTTTAAAGTCTAAAGAATTTTGCAAATTCGTTCATTTTGTTAGAGAAAAATTTATAGTTAAATGCTTCGATTATCTGTAAAATACATTGTTAAATAAACGGGTTGTATGAAAAGGAAGTTATATTGGTGGGTCCTTCCTTCCACGGTTTTCTTAATTCCAGTAAGTACCACGTATCAATTGCCTTTGAATAAAAGAGTCGCTTCTGTTCCTCTCATTACGTATTTGTTTCAGTTACCTTCTGTACTATGTTGTAAATACTGTCTCTGAAGACAGAGGTCGCTTCTTCCCATTGCGTGTCTGTTCCACTTACCTTCTGTGCTATACTGTAGCAGTTTTTTCAGTGTTTGATCCAAATTACATCGAGCTATGTTATTTGGAAATGACACATCATGAGAAAGTTACTTACGTCCTTAAGTTGTGCGCAGTAGTGTAGGCACAGAAAGGAAAAGTCCTCATAAAACACGACACTGTAGTGCCTATTTTTACAAAGGAGGACTATGTAATGTTCCTTCGGACATACGTGCATGCAGGTCCGAAGACAGGCACTGTGGTGACTACACTCTTACGAACATCCATCGCCTGTGTCATGGAATGGCGACAGTGAAAATTTGTGCCGGACCGGGACTCGAACCCACATATCCCTCTGTAACCGCTTTGGCTAACCGTGGAAGACTCACGGCCAGATCCAGACATCCATCCGTCGTCGCTCCTGCTTCACAATGTGTACTCATACACACATTATGTAACTCCCCCACACTGGACGACATTTGAACTGAAAGTCACTGCCTAGTATCGGTGGACATACGATATTGCCGTGCCTGTGTTGTTAAGAAAAACGATGCATTCAAAAACAGGGCTGATGGTTTTTCGTGTTTGTAGCTGCGAATACATTTCATAACGGCTGTACTCACAGGAGTGTCTGCTCCTTGGGATATGCATGCATATCCGGAGGAACATTGCATCGTTTCTCTTAACGTGATAGGCGCTGCAATATCGTAATTATCCGCCGATCCTAGGCAGCGATTGTGTTGGCAGTTGACGATTGGAGTGTTGACACCGAACTTTTAGATAGTTGGCCGCTGATGCTGTATACATAGGGATCGTGTCAACCACTTCACCATCAACTACAGCCTGAAGATGACGCATGGATGCGCCGAAACTGGTGGCTACAAAATAATTAAAATCATAAAGACGGCTGTAGGCGTTTCATTTCCTCACAGTAGCAAAAGCCGCGGTCCCCAAGACGTCCTATCAAAAGGCTGGACATACAAAAACTTTCGATTAAAGTGTCCTCCCCTCTACGGGAACGGTACAACGCGTTACGAGTACAGGTTGTGACGCAAGAATGACGACATGTGTTAGTTTGGGTCTGGCCATCATTCGCATACCAATGCGATTGAGGTTATAACACTTCAACTGCATTTACGTAGTTTGTGTAATCAGATACCAAATTTGGTTTAGTACGTTCTATGCCCCAACAGAACTAATAGTCCTGTCACGGAAAAGCCACGTATAACACTACCGTCTGCTATACCATAACCTTAAAGTTGGAGGCAGTTCGTGTAGTGAAATTATTTTTATTCAACCAATTATGGTATAAAGCAACAGAGCAGTGTTACCCTCTGAAAGGAATTTCGTTATGTTGACCGTGTTGTACCCAACGGAGATGGCTTATCGGAAGTGAGTCAGAATTACGTAAATATTTAAACAGTAACGCACACTATTTTACCTATCCACACTGTTCAAAGAATAAAGAAAGCCTAATTAGGTAAGAGAATGAATGACATTCTTGTTCAGGAAAACAGGTATGAGTAGCGAACAAACACAACCTATACTTTGCCACACGCGAGTGCAATGAACTCTGCCACCTGAATACAGTATGTTCACTTTAAGGTTGGAACTAACATAGCAGAACAAACTATTTGCGTAAATATTACAAGATAATAAAACACACTATTATCTTGAGGATTTAGTCAAACTGAATGGTCTCAATAACGTTACTCTTAACATTCATTGTAGAATCGTAACTCGGACATAGCTTTAGTATTACTTTTCAAACAAATTCCTATCTGGCATGAAATATGGATATGGTTCACAGCAAATTTAGTTACTGTGCATAGATTAAGTCTCTCACTACTAACATCTTTCTACTTAGAATGAAAATTAAATGGGGTTCACTAAAAAATTACATATCACTGTCTTTTGAATAAAGAAGTTGCCATTTTCATAGATAGTGGCCTTTCTATTAATTGTTATTTATCATGAGCACAACAGACAAAATGGCTCTGAGCACTATGGGACTTAACTTCTGAGGTCATCCATCAGTCCTCTAGAACTTTGAACTACTTAAACCTAACTAACCTAAGGACATCACACAGATCCATTCTTGAGGCTGGATTCGAACTTGCCGCGGTTCCAGATTATAGCGCCTAGATTCGCTCGGCCACAGTAGACAAACTGTTGACCCTGTTACACCACTAATATGCACTTTTAATACACAAGAGGAACCCGATATCGTACAGAAGTTCACTTGAATAACAAGAGTAACTGAAACTTTCTATAGTTAGGTAACTTTGTGCATTTTAACTACTTTCAATGGAGGGGGGGCCGTTAATTTTGACCACTGTAGCAGAGCAAACTAAACACACTTTCATTACCTCAGTGAAACACTTAGCAAACATGAACATCTAACTCTCAACAGTTCCAGTTCTGAAATACTGCAGTGAAACACAAAATTGAGATATTTGTTAGATCCTTTCTACAAACATTATTAATCTTAGCACACTCTATGGCCACATTAATTTTAATATGCTTTCAATAAATGACACTCGGTAATCGTAGTTCAAACGGAGAGGAACCTGAGAGGTGTTGTGATAAGGAAAAAAATCAAGGTAGGTACATAAATTCAGTTATAAATTACCTTATATTTGAGCACACTAACACGTCCAGTGAGCTGATCCGTCACTGTACATTGCTATAGTTCTTCCGTTCTATTACAGTGATTGCGCAGTGGTGGCGAGTGGATGTCGGTAGGTGGATTTGCAGGTAGAATTGCTGGACTCTGTCATTTCTTGGTGGCCATGATAGATACCAATTTCAGAATAGTTCCAGCTCGTTATCCATCCATCCGAGGCAGTGGAAAACGTCAGGAAAAACCTCTCTCGGAACCAGCACAATACACAACTTTTATATGAGTAGTTGATAGTTTGGTAGCTCGTCCCCGACTGACTCTTTGTTCCATCTTTCTCTCCATGCCAACCACAATTTGCGCGCGCTGCATGCTTTCGTTCCCGAGGGGAGCCAGTACACCTTTTACACGTGAAATAACTAAGAACCCTAAGTGAAGGTCAGCAGTTTACATAACAGCAGCCAAACACATTAAAAAAAAACAGAACATTCGCACATATTGACATTTCTACAAAAAATTATTTAAACAAAATTATTCAACCTCAAAGATAACCAAAGAGATTATATGAGAAAGACGAAACATAATTTGCTCATATTGTGCACATTACAGAGATTACACTTCATTACAGTATCAAATTAATCATACACTAATTACAGAATTTCAACGATGAGATGTTGAACAAAATAGAAAGCTAAATGAATCAACAAAAGGTATGTAGTGTTTAAGCTATGGTGTTACAAGGTAACTGCATGCGTAAAGCAGGAAATCCAGGTTCGAGTCCCGTTTCGGCACAAATTTCATTGTTATCATTCCCTGACACAGTTTATGGTTGTTCGTATTCCAAACTGCAAATAAATTTCATGTAGCTTCAGAAAACATCTCTTATCAACCTCCTAAAGTTTTCAGTGTTGGTCCAGTTAACCCTGTAGACACATCTATCTGCAACATCCTGTACAACGCTGTGGATTTCCCTCCTACAGTGCTAACCTTGACACACGTGTGGTGGTGGTGGGAAGGGGAGAAAGGGAGGAGAACTGCGCGCCGCGGATTGCTTCCCCGATAGTCTGAGAGCCAGTACATTGTAGATCGGCGAAGGTCGGAGCGGGGTGGGAAGTTTGTAATGGCGGCGGGCTGGCTGCGCGCAGCAGTTTCTATTAAGCGCATGCCACGGCCCCCCAGCTTCCTCCCCCTGCCACAATCAGCCTCGGCCCCCGGCGGCGATGCCGACGTGATTAACTCATTTGATAACGCATCGAGCGGCACCGGCGGGCGAGGAATGCGCGTGTTGGGGCACAGGAGCGTGTGGCGCTCTTCGCACCGCAGCGGCTGCCCAGACGGAACGAAATGTGCTGACCGAACCTCGCTCTAATAGAATACCACCCTTCTCATACCATCACAACACTGGGTTCTGCGAAGGCTAAGGCACAGTGGAATAGCAGCAGCACGAAATATCTTGTTAAAGCTTCGAAGTGTGAGTGGTACTCCAGTAACAGCCAAGTAAACTGCTAGTAACTGAAATTGTGATACCGTGAAGGAAGTATCTACATCTACGTATGTACAAATATACTCCGATAGCTACGAAGCGGTGTTTGGCGGAGGGCACAATTCGCGCCAAAAGTCATATTTCCCCCCACTGTTCCACTCGCGGATCGCACGAGGGAAAAACGACTGTCTGAACACCTCAGTACGACCTCTTATTTCCCTTATCTTTGAATGATGATCATTACGCGATTTGAAAGTTGGTGTTAATAATATACGCTCTACATCCTTGGTGAGGATTGGATTTCGGAATTTAGTGGGCAGTCCCTTCTGTTTAGCTAGCCGTCTATCTGCAAGTGCGTCCCACTTCAAACATTCTATGAGATTTGTAACGCTCTCGCGATGGCTAAATGTACCAGTCACGAATCTTGCCGCTCTTCTTTGGATCTTCTCGATTTCTTTAATCAGACCCAATTGGTAAGAGTCCCACACAGACGAACAATACTCTAAGACTTGACGAACTAACGTATTGCAAGCTATTTTCTGTGTTGAAGGACTGCATCGCTTCAGGATTCTGCCAATAAACCGCAATCTAGAGTTCGCCTTACCCGTTACTTGTGTAATCTGATCATTCCAAAAATGGTTCAAATGGCTCTGAGCACTACGGGACTTAACTTCTGAGGTCATCAGACCCTTAGAACTTAGAACTACTTCAACCTAACTAACCTTAGGACATCACACACATCCATGCCCGAGGCAGGATTCGAAACTGCGACCGTAGCGGTTGCGCGGTTCCAGACTGTAGCGCCTAGATCCGCTCGGCCACCCCGGCCGGCAATCTGATCATTCCATTTGAGATCATTCCCAATAGCCACACCCAGATACTGATGTTACCGCTTCCAAAGACTGATCATTTATTTTGTACTCATACATTAATGTGTTTCGCCTTGTTATACGCAGTAGGTTACACTTACTAATATTGAGAGATAACTGCCAGTCATTAGACCAAGCATTTATTTTCTGCAAATCCTCATTGATTTCGTTCACAACTTTCGTGTGATACTACTTTCCTGTAGACTACGGCATCATCGGCAAACAGTCTAAGGCCGCTGTCAATACCATCTACCAAATCGGTTATGTAAATCGTGAAAAGCAGAGGACCTATTGCGCTGCCCTGGAGCACACCTGAAGTTACTCCTGTTTCTGTTGAAGTTACCCCGTTCAGGACGACATACTGCTCCCTGTCTGTTAGAGAACTTTCTGTCCAACCGCATATGTCACTGGATAGACCGTAAGCGCGCACTTTTTGCAGCAAGCGACAGTGCGGAACTGAGTCTAACGCCTTTCGAAAGTCGAGAAATATGGCATCATCCTGGGGGCCGGTATCTAGAGCCTGTTGTATATCATGTACACAGAGGGCCAGTTGTGTCTCGCACGACTGCTGTTTCCTAAAAGCGTGCTGGTTTCTGCAGATGAGTTTCTCAGAGTCTAGAAAGGTCACTGTGTCTGAATACAAAATATATTCCATGATCCTTCAACAAATCGATGTCAGTGAAATTGGCTGGTAATTGTGCATCCGATTTTCTACCTTTTTATAGATTGCTATGATCTGGGCCTTCTTTCAGTCCCGTGGAACTTTCGGCCGTTCCAATGATCTCGATAGATGACGGATAAGAATGGTGCTATATTTGTAGCACAGTCAATATAAAATCTTACGGGGCATACCGTCTGGGCCAGATGCCTTTCTGGTGTCTAAGGATCTTAACTGTTTTACAATCACAGATACACTAAACACTATGTCAGCTATCCTTTCGTCTGTTCGATAAATGAAAGTGGGAATGGTGCTGCAGTCCTCTATCATGCAAGCATGCAAGAAATTGTGGTATTTATGTCACATTACTGCCAATGTTTATTAACTTTTTGTTTCTATTTATTTACTAGAGGCTAGAAAGTAGGTGGGATCACAAGGCAGACTCATAGAACGATGCGCTAGATGGTCTCACAGTGTGAGAACGGCCGGGTGAGCAAGAGCCCTATTCTGCTGAAATAGATACAGTGGGGATTCACCTTCAACGCTGACCGCCATGAAGCAAATCCTTTGCTATCTATATTTACTGTTTACATATTAATATAAAACTCCAACGTGGTTGATGATGTTAATTGCACTTGTCAGTAGTAATTTCAGTATAAATTAATCAGAAAATGATAATTACAAATTTTAGTTACTGTCGGTGCTTATTGATGGAAAGGGTGGACCAATCAAGTGCACCCTGAGAGGGCAGGCGCCAAACTGCTAAGGTAGCTCATTATTAGTCAACGATCGGCTTACGAGCAGGTACTACATGACTCTGCGTATAAAATCTGATCTCATGGAAACACCGAACACTTTGTTGACATATTGTCTCGGATGACGCACATATGGGATGTTGTGTTAATCCAAGGCAGTCTACGATCAATTTTCGAGCACAACATTTCGAGGGCAAAACGCGAACTAGTGTGTAAAGTGCAACTCCACGTAAGGAAGGAATTAATTTCTAAAGTTGGATCGGAAACATATTTGTGACATCTCATGTGGGTTCTAAGATCGTGTGAAGCATTTTATGACGTTTCTCTCGGAGATTATTGGTTAATGGCCGGGAATTTTGTTACGAAAATTAAAGATAGACTGTAGAAATCGTTTTACTAACTTTATGATTGGACGAATAAAACAAAATTTGTTGGCATCCTACTTTTACGATTCTCATTATGGTTAGCTTTTAAGCCTACCAACATCCCACGTTATTATACACTGTTTATTGCGCTAGCGTTGGAGCTCGTGACCGGTGGAGAAGAAACCAATTGGAGCAACGTCTACCAGATGCGTGGCAAGCAAGTGGACTAAAATTCAGCTACGAGATGACACACGATATTTCGAACATTCATTTCGTCCCCGTTTGCTGTGATAGTGTCGTAAAACGTCAAACTGACGCGAGGTGCGGCTGATACCGTCAGCGGTTCGAGTCCTCCCTCGGGCATGGGCGTGTGTGTTTGTCCTTACGATAATTTAGGTTAAGTAGTGTGTAAGATTAGGGACTGATGACCTTAGCAGTTAAGTCCCATAAGATTTCACACACATTTGCTTTGACGTGAGGTATACTACATAAGAAACATTATTTCCGCATGAACCATTACTTCATCCATAAAATTCCAAGAGGCTAGCAGTAACCCAACTTCATCTTAACTTAATATCTCTGCTCTAAACCTTTCTGTCATCCTTGTAGCGAGCCGTAAGGGCTGACAATACAACGTTCCCATCCACGTCAGATACCAGAATAGCGAGTCAATCGCACATTCATATACGTAAGATCGTAATAAAAGAAATATCATACTGGTTCCAAAAACGACGGACTTCGAGAACTACGTTACACATTATTATGACATGACTTCGAAAACTCTGTAACAAATTATTATTATAATTAACTTTTATGGAATGCTGCACTTAGTGACGCAAATAGAGGCATAATTTTTCAACACAGTCACTAAGTACTCTTTTCTGGCAAATAAAAGTTTGAATGTTGTGCCATTTGTGCACTTTCTCGACTATAAAAATCAGCTCCTTGGCCACCGAGCCATTAGAGAACTGACGTGTGAACATCCTCATCTTTGGAAAATCTGGAATTGCTGCGATTCAGTTTATCAACTGTGGTCGCTGTCAAAGGCCTTCCTTCTCGAGCACTACCACTCACATATGTGTGGACTTGCTCAAACCTTTGGAAACATTACACCATGGATTCACGCGTCGTTGCATTTGGTCCAAACATCCACAGAATTTCAAGGTGAATTTGTATGCAATTTAGTCTTATTTCCCAGAAGAATCGTACTGTCACGCCTACTTAAACTTTTGAGTCATTTTCCGTTGCCGAACCAGATCACTCCCACACTACAGTGCACGTGTTAACTGTACCACAGTAGGACTATGTCTACAGGAATCCCTGAGCATGTACGGTCTTCTGACAATGCGCGAATCTTGCTTCACGATGTTCTTACAGTGGGACGACATGTGTAACATACTTTCGAAGTCCCCTCGTATGTACTACCGTCCTGCCCTCTATGAATAATGTCGCAGGAAGTCCCTTGTCATCCATGATAACCAACTTTCATAAGAAAGATTTGTGGGAGATAGTTTTGGACTCTGCAGTGTGGCTACATGACGAGGACACTCTTCATCTACTCTTAGACCATCTGAGCTTTATTCACGATAGCTTCCACATCATCATGGAACTGGAAAAAAGACGAATATCTTGATTTACCGTAAAACAGACGGAACACTTGGAAATGGTGTCTTTCGCAAACCGACACATTCGAATAGTCATATGTACTAGTAAAGGGACAGCTGCCATAATTCTCTACAGAGCAATTCATATTCAAACCACTAGTATAAAGCACACACTTGACAGACTTAAGGTAGTTCTACACAAAGAAATCGAACATCTCAAAAACGATTCTTCAAAGATAATGGCCATCCATCATGGTAGATTCGCAAGGTTTTGTAATTCAAAGGGAAGGTGAGTATTCGACCTCAAGAAACTGAAGAAGAAAGATTCGAATCCGTGGCCTTTCCACCATTCGTAGATGATCTGTGCTCTACAATAGGTCGTATCCTCTACGAACATAAAATCTGCGAACGTCAGAAGTTAGCCATTCTCGTGATGTTCGTGAATTTATTTATTTATTTGCACGTTAGTTCGATCGGAATAAACTGAGGAGCAAATCTCCAAACTCATGGAACGTGTCAGCTCATGAAATTAAAATACAAAAGTAATAACAGATAATAAAATGTCTTTGAACCCAAATAAATCGAGCCATGGAGTTAAGTAAACGCAGTTAACAATACAACATAAAATTCGGCCTAATTTTTCAAGGAACTCCTCAACAGAATAGAAGGAGTGACCCAAGAGGAAACACTTCAGTTTCGATATGAAAGCGCGTGGATTATGGCTAAGATTGTTGAATTCCTGTGGTAGCTTATTGAAAATGGACCCAGCGATGCACTGCACACCTTTCTTCACAAGAATTAAGGAAGTGCGATCCAAATGCAGACTGGATTTCTGCCGAGTACTGACTGAGTGAAAGCTGTTATTCTTGAGAATAAGTTCGTGTTGTTAACAAGAATATATATACTGAGAGGGCAATACCAAAATACCGAACTTACCGAACAGGGGTCGACAAGAGGTTCACGAACTTACTGCCTGAACTACCTGTTATTGAGCCAGAAATATCCTTTTGGAAATGGCTCTGAGCACTATGGGACTCAACTTCTGAGGTCATCAGTGCCCTAGAACTTAGAACTACTTAAAGCTGACTAACCTAAGGACATCACACACATCAGTGCCCGAGGCAGAATTTGAATCTGCGACCGTAGCGGTCGCGCGGTTCCAGACTGTAGTGCCTAGAACCGCTCGGCTACATATGCCGGCTATCTTTAACACTAGAGGGCGTATCATTCATATAAATAACGAGTGACGCCAACACTGATCCCTGGGGCACCTCTATTTGACCGTACCCAACTCAGACCCCACATCACAGCCATTCTCAACACTGTGAATAATGACCTTTTGCTGTGAAGGACGACTTGATTCTACGAAAGACAGGTATCGACAAGATGTCCTGTCAGTGTGAACTGTCAGCATCGTACTCACTTCATGTACATTGCCTTCTGCCGCCTGATAAATATCCTGTTCCTAAAGACTGTTTTGAGGCAGGGCAAACTGTGGACTTTGGAAACGTCGATATTTTATTGTTTGTATCAAACTTCCTGGGTACTGGATAAAATCCCAACCACTGCTTGTATCCGGAACGAACCCATCATTAGCGGCCGAAGTTTTCGGTGGAAAGAGACCACAGATCAGCAAAGGATCTATCTAAGAGGGTGGGAATGGAGGAGCAGGAGGGCAAACAAAAGTTCAGGCCACGCTTTGATCTCTAATGTGAGAACTGTATCTAAAACGCGGCAGAATCAGCAGTTGAAATGGTGTCAAGATGCTCTCACCGTTGGAAAAAATTTCTGTATTAGTCCACCGTTAATATTTCCGGGAGGGGAGTGCGAAGAAGGAGATGACCCTGAGAAAAATATTTGAAACCAACAATGGTAACACTGCACGAGTCGGAGCATAGGGGGGGGGGGGGGGGAAGCTAGGAAAGCAGAAATTGCACATGCCAAAGGGGCGGGGGTGCTTTTGTGGGAGGAGACCAGACAGCAAGTTCATCGGTCTCATCGGATTAGGGAAGGACGGGGAAGGAAGTCGGCCTTGCTCTTTCAAAGGAACCATTCCGACATTTGCCTGAAGCGATTTAGGGAAATCGCGGAAAACGTAAATCATGGTGGCCGCACGTGCGATTAAACCGTGGTCCTCCCGAATGCGAGTCCAGTGAGTTAACCACTGCGCCACTTCGCTCGGTGGACATGCAACGGGTCAATCTAGATATGGTGAGGTCAGTGAAGTAAAATAGAAAGAAGGTACGGATTTGTGGTCAGAGGAATACAGGATAATATCAACACCAACGGAAAAGGTATAGCAGGGCAGATAAAGGGAGAAGTAGAGAGGGGGGGGGGGAGGGAGAGCTACTGTGAATAGTTCAGTGACAGGGTTGTTCTCTTTAAAACCGAAAGCAAATCAGTGAGAGGGTTGATCTCTTTACAACTGACACGAAACCAGTGGCAACCGGCAGTAGTTCAATCGTTGGGATTTCATACAGAACCCAGGACGTTCTGATACGAATAATAAAATTTTTACTTTTCCAAAGTCCGTAGTGTGCCCTGTCTGAAACCAGTGTTCAGGCACGGCAGATTTATCAGGCTGTAGAAGGCAAACATAACGTCGATATTCCCCGCGGTGTTAGTTAAATGTACATGAAATGTGTAGGATATTCACTAAGTACATACGTCTAAAACGTGACACAGTAGTTAAATAAAGCAATTAAAGAAAACAATAGCAGTGGGTTTTCCATAAAAAATTGTCAATTTATTAAAATATACTCACTGGATATCCAAGTCTCATCAGTTGACATGCAAATATGTGAAACGTGAGATAAAAGTAAAATAAAGTAGTTCGGAAAAAACAGTTGTGTTATTTACATTGCATACTCTCAGATGCAATTCTTATCTCTGACGGCCTTGAACTTCAACAATGGTGAAGTAATTAAGGAAAGCAAAAGGAAATTTGGGAAAGAGACTGAAATTCATGTAGAGGAATTAAAAATCTTAACATTTATCAGTGACATTGTAATTATGTGAGTGAATGGAAAGGTCTTAGAAGCGTAGTTGGACGGGCAGTGCCAGGAAGAACGGTTGTAAGATGCCAGTCATAAACAATTAAACGTGGGTAAGGAAGTGTAACGATATTAAATCAGACTATTCTGATGGAGTTAAATGAGAAAATGAAATACTGCAGGTAATATATGAAACTTGGTATTCTGAGAAGCAGAGAAAAGAACAACAAATGAAGTTAAGATGATATAAATGTACTTTGACAACAGATGCATGTCCTCATAAGAGAAATGTCTCATCATAGAATGTGAATTTAAGTGTTTAGAAACAGGTTTTTGAAGTACTTTTGTATCGTCTGATGTTACATGGACGTGCAACACTGCACAGAAACAGTAAAAGAAAATAAAAGAAACTACTAAAATGTCGTGTTACAGATTACCGCTGAGGAACATTAATCCAAACAAAAATTGTCTCTTGCTATGTACTGCTAAACAGCCTAACACCTGCCTCGATTGGGACCTCCCTGATTTCCATACTCCCTTTGGAAACATTGACTGTATATTCTATAGAGAAGAAAATTACTTAGGAGACATTGACCCGTGGGTAAAAATATTGATAAATACTAATTAGCTTTATGGTATTTCAATCTTTTAGGCACTTTGTATTTGAATGCTTGCTTTACCCCTCCGTACCAAAGTAATAGCAAAAGAATAAAAACAAATAAACCGTTGGTGGTGATTGAACTCCATGTAGTACCACATATATTCTTCTCAAACCTCAGAATTTTCGGCTTTTATCACCTAATTTTAAGGAATAATGATTTAACGAGAGTAGGCTTTGACTGCAAGGGAAACAGCAACTGCTGAAACTACGTCTTTTAGGACAGTCATAAATCGCAGTTAGTACATTTTCTTCACAGGTCTCGGTCTTTAATTTAATCATCAGTAGCTCTGAAATTTATTCTGTGGAATATACAGCAAAGTGTGGCAATATGAAAGCTAACATTGACATTAAAACACATACTCTATTTACAACAAGGTAACTGAAGTTTAAAGTACAGCAGTTGGCTGACTAAATTGTCGGCGCCAGAACTAAGTTGGCTACATAACCGTGCTTACTACGTGCATGTAATTGAAATGTGGAAGCAAAGATAATATAGCATTTTTAATGATCTTATTGAGTGAAATAATCTCTGTCTCCACAGCACGACCATAGCAGCCACGCAAATAAACTCTAATATCTCTATACACCTACGTTAAATGTTTTTGTAATGGCACTATAGCCTGATGATGAGTTATGACCTCGAAACGTGGCACTAAGTGAATAACTTAATAGTCAACTTTTATTTTAACGGGTAGTGCTATTTGAAAACCTTTTAATATTTTGAAGTATTTCTTTTAGAATGATACGGCAGGTAGTTGAGATTATGTCTTGACTGCTTCTCTAGAGTACTTCGTCGAATAACTGGAAGAATCCATCTAAATTAAATTCGTTTCGTTCATTTATTAAATTTTACAGGTTTTTATTATTTTCTACGAAACTTTTCATTCCTTCCTCGTTGTTAGCAAAGGGCCTTTATCTGCAGTGTACATAATTTCCATTTTATCTTGAATCTCAGCTAAGGTATGGTTGATCGTTTTCAAATGTTCAGCCAATGCTGTAACGATGGAATTTAAATAGGAATGTTCTTTAGAAAGTGTTTTAAAGGTTCTTCATATTTAGCCAAAGTACGTGACCTGACTATTTTTGTAATTTTTTATTACTCCTGGATTATTGTATTTGTCCTTATATCAAACTTTTTGTGTTTTAATGCATGTCCAGGGGTACTGCTTGCCTTAAATGTGAAGTTAACGTTTTGTAATAGGAAACAGCTCGCAGTACGTTGTGCTATGGGACCTTTATGTGTGTGTGTGTGTGTGTGTGTGTGTGTGTGTGTGTGTTTGTGTGTGTGTGTGTGAAGGAGTGAGTGAGTGAATGTGTAATATACTTAATATGTGAGTGTAATATACTTAAAATGAGGACACCATAGAAACAGACAAGCAGTGCTTGGTAAAGTACTCATAAACCAACAGTCTGGTGAAAATTGTGCAGATATTTAAATTTATAAAGGCTATGGCGCCCCGCAGGAAGAAGTCAACTTGCTAAATAACTCAATAACAACTATTAGAGTAGCCGGAACTGTCACTTGAACAAGCCGCAGCATACTTGAATTATTTCGTCTCTGTCCTCGTGAAAAGTAGACAGTGCATGGTTAAATTCTGCTCGAAACCACAACCCATGTTTTCGGGTAGCAAATATAGCTAAGATTTCACTTACACAGAACCACGGTAACCGGATATCATAGTAAAACCGTAGATGGATTCACGGGATGTATTTTGCTAGGCATATATAATTTCATATCATCATTATGTAATGCTGTAGCTTGTAAGGAATCATTCTACGTTCATCTAAATGACAATTCACATGTTACAATATTCCTACTGAAATATTTGTATTAAATTAAAGAAATGCCTCGACCTGCGACTATTCGCTGTATGCCTGTACAGAAATGCGAGCATCTCTCGCAGTGTCAGTTCCAGACTTAACGCCAAAAGAAAACTGATGTTTTATCAGATTCTGTTTCTTGTGGTTAAATCCGATCGCCAGCCATAAATATCTTTACTTTTAGTCATGTTTTTGCAGTATATAAAACACTATGTATACTGAACACCTCTTAAATTCGTCAGCATCGTTGTACATCTGATCGAATGCAGTTACTCAGTTCTTCTTCCTCTCTACACTCTCTCGATATGGCCTTCCTTCTACCGCAAACAGTCCACTTGTAGATAATGTGGTCGGTTTGTCACATTTGTTCATTATTTGTAGGAGGGGACAAGAGACGAGAATCGTGTGTCGGCCATATATCTGCGATGGCCATCACGCACTGGGAATCTCACAGATGCTGGAGGGGCTGGCGAGCACCTTGCATAAGGGTTTTATGTTTGGGAACACTGCCGCTGTGTCTCAGATTTATGATCACCTTTATGCGTTTCTCAGTCTTTTGATGGTGGCCTCGGAGAATATGTGCCTCCATATATCTCAGATAAGGCTGTTTTATAGGCTTCGCAGCCGTTAAATGCTTCAACAATACATAATTTCTAGCTGGAACAGATATCTGCATCGTCACTCTTCCACAAATCACTTATGTGGCCCTTTTATTTCTTGTTACGTCCTTTGTTGCACTCATCGTTTATAGCGGAGAGGTCTTCAGTCGCTTCAAAATTAGTTACTCCGCCAATCTGACCTTGAGAACGCCGACACAAAACACGTATTACGCCTACATAATTCAACTCAAACGTAATGTATGACACGTGGAGTACATATATCTCCTTAATCCTCTGCCTAAAGGAAAAAGTTTTTATTTCTCAGGTTTGGTGGTGTTACATTTTAGACCTAGTGTCCACGTGCATCTGTCAGGCAACAAGCACTTTTAACTACATGTCGTGTTATGATGTGATGGCATGGTGATGAACAAATGATTTCAGCATTGCATAATCTACTGAAACAAAATATGCTGAATAGACTCCTTTCACCAAAATAGAGGAGCTTACACGTAAGAAACAACGAGTGTTTTTCCATTCCTCACTGGAACATTTCTCTCTTTTTCTCTCTCTAAACGTATCTCTTTCTCTATTTTTGTACATACTGATACATCACTAGACTAACAACTGTACAACTGTAAAAATTTTTCACTTATATTCAGCAACGTTACTCATGCGCATTCCACATCCGTTAATTCTGAATTACGGTTTATGTCTTTGTTTATATATAAAATTATTTCGATATTTGTTACAAAATTCATTCTGTTCTACTCTTCTAGTACACACCCTACTTCTAATGATACGAGATTCTTTCTGTTTCATGCATCTTATCCATACCATTCTTCTACTCGTGGGAAGGTCTTTGGTGAAACATATTCAACGTCACAATGTGTATTAGAATTGAGAGCATCATATCTGTTATTATACGCTGCTTATTATATGGTATTATCATATACTGTTTTGTAATAATAATAGTGGATGATTGGAATGCGGTTGTAGGAGCAGTGTGTCATTATGAACCCGGTCGCAACAACGACGTATGGTAAGTACCAGTAAGTGTGTAGTAATTTTGAGCATTAAATTGTAAATGAATGCATTTCTTAAGTAGCTCAGATTTTATTGAAAATTGAAAAAAAAGGAAATTTGTTTGTTGTTTTCAGTTTCGTGATGAGCGCAAAAACTTGATGGCAGCCTGAAACATATCTTGTAAAAGAACATTTTTAATCTTATCATGAGATAATTACTCTGCAGGAGAACCATGGAATGGTAAACTAATGCAATTTAATCTATCAGAGAACTAACATTAGTTTGTAATTGACAGATTGTGTACACGAAAAATTTCAATTGTAGCTTATAAATCTCTTTCAAAATATTCTTGAACAAAACTTGAGAAGCGGGGCTTTCCTCGTCTTGAATTCGTTTCAGTTGTCTCTTGTGAAACGACAAAAAGTATGTGTATTTGCTATTTATGTATTTTCTCACTTACAGATTAACAATTATTCTACCAATCTTCTGTTAAATGTGTCTGTAATCGTTCTTAGAATACTTTTTGTGAAAACACATTAATTATGTTGTATGAGTTTCATGCTTCAGGAAGATATATCAAGATTGTACACTCACTTACAGAATAAGAATTATTCTACCAATTTTCTGTTAAATGTGTCTGTAGTCGTTCTTATAATACTTTTTGTGAGAACTCGTTAATTATGTTGTATGAGTTTCATGCTTCAGGAAGATATACCAAGATTGTACACTAATTGAGAGCAGAACGATCGAAAGCTTAACGTGTTGTGTCATTTGAGTATCAAGTATATCTTTGAGCCATCAGTATTCCGACTGGTTTCATGCGGCCAACCATGAATTCCTCTCCTGCGCCAAACTTCTAATTCATAGTAGCACTTGCACCCTGCATCAGATATTTGCTGGATGTATTCTCATCTCTGCCTTTTTCTACAGTTTTTATTCCCTGCAGCTCCCTATAGTACCATTGTTTGATGTCTTAACAGATACACTACCATTCTGTCGCTTCTTCTTACCAGTTTTTCCCATATATTATTTTCCTCGCCGATTCCCGGGAGGACCTGCACATTTCTTACCATATCAGTCTACCTAGTTTTTCAACATTCTCCTGTAGCACCACATCTCAAATATTCCGGTTTTCCCACAGTATATGTTTCAATACTGTACAGTTCTGTGTTCCAAATACACATTCTCAGAAATTTCTTCTTCAGTTTAGTACCTATGTATGATACTAGCAAACTTATCTTAGCCAGAAATTCCTCTTTCTACGGCTCTAGTCTGCTTTTTATGTCTTTCTTGCTTCAGCCGTCATCGGTTATTCTGCTTCCCAGGTAGCAGAATGCCTTAGCATCGTCTACTTTTTAATCCCCTTTGTGATTTCTTGGCCTTCTCATTTCTGCTTCTTCTCATTACTTTCGACTTTCTTCCATTTACTCTCATTCCATATCCTGTACTCATTAGACTGTTCATTCCATTTAACTCATCAAGTTGGTGACGTTAGCATGATTTGAGGATGAATCAGAGAATCCTGATATCACTGGACATAAACTCAGACCAAGACGGCAAAGCCTTTTCACAACATTTAATTATAATTCCCTACTCAAAGTAGGTAAATGGAAACGTCTGGCCCATACTATAACACAATACAATATAGTACTGGCAGCAGTACAGGAAACTAGATTCACGGATAATTGTGCCTGCGAATCCCAATAATACAGAATCCTCAAAGGATGAGTGGGTCAGTTGGTAATGAAGAACGTACCCCACTTAGGTACAAGATCTATAATCAGTCACAAAATATTAGATTCAGTGACTGACTTCACCTCCCAAAGCAGTCCTGTATCCATCCTCTCCCTCAAATGTGGTAACAAGGGCTACAATGTAGTCAACGTACATGGGGGACTATTTTACCTGTGGTATGTATTACTCAAGAGTATTCCTTATAGTAGAGCTGCACAGGTTCGGGAAAAATTACGGCCGCTTACACTTCCACCACAGCAAGGCCGTTTCGGTTGCTGTTACAAAGCTGAATCAGTCAATCATTCAGACTGTTGCCCTGCAGCTACTGAAAAGACTTGTGTCCCTGTTGAGAAACCACACGTTTGGAGTCTGAACGGATACGCCTCCATTGCGGTTGCACCTGTGGTAAAGCCGTCTGCATCGCTGAATCACTCAGTCTATCCTACCAAAGGCAAGGTCCGTGGTTCATGGAAGGTGGATATGGATATTACACTTCTCGTAATAAATTTCTGGCACTGATACTGTTGAAATTGCTGTAAAGCATACATCTTTTATGGCGAATGTTTTGGCCGGTTTTTAAGCAAGTTACAGCGAGTGGTGAGTCATGACTCCCACACTACACGTTGAAGATTCGTTGACCACAGAGAACAGAGATCCATTACAGAGAACCATGTATTCATATATCAGTTGTTTTCCTTGGATTATGGGTCTTTGGGTATGATAGTTTTTTTCAGTTCTTAGTTTCTGAGCCATGCTGTTGCTGCGTCTGAGAATTTTCAGTTAATGTTGTTGGGCTGTCCTTCCTATCCATAAGATGTTCAGCAATTGTAGAAAGACAGCTGTTACTTTTTCTGTGCTCTGTGTATATTGTATTGAAGTTTGTACTTGTCTGTCCTATATAAATTGATGTATAATCTTGGCATGTCAGTTAGTAAATACCACATGTGTTGTGGTTGTCTGCGCTTCTGTTGGTTGCTCCTACTTTTCTCTGTATTGAGTTGTCTGTCCAGTAGGCTATTTTAGACCTTGTTTTTTGAATACGTTGCCTATTCTATGGGCTGCTTTGTTGTTGTAATTGAAAGTGTACCACTTGTTTGTGGTTATGGGTGTTTGTGCGTGTGCACGTGTGTGTGTGTGTGTGTCTTTATGTTGTGTGTTTGTGTTTGTAAGTTGGTGACAGGTTTTCTGGGAAATATTAAGAATTAAGAATTTTGTTTTCCTCAGTATGGATCCTCTACAAAACCAAGTCTGTTTGCAAGCAAACACTAACAGAACAGCTCCAACCTCAAGATGAATATTTAATGCATTTTTTTACTGCTATAGTGATGTTCTATTTCATATCCTCTCCACATCGCCCATTCTGAAATTCTTACAACCCAGATAGCAAGAATTTTATAGTGGTTGAGTATCTGATTTCCGAACAAAATTTTCTCTTCATTTCTTCATTCGCAATCTTTTCTTTCATTACGGATAACGCCTTTGCTCTTGACTTCCAGTTTCATTCCATACATCTTATTTCATCCTACACTACCGGCCATTAAAATTGCTACACCAAGAAGAAGTGCAGATGATAAACGGGTATTCATTAGACAAACATACTGTACTAGAACTGACATGTGATTACATTTTCACGCAATTTGGGTGCATAAATCCTGAGAAATCAGTACCCAGAACAACCACCTCTGGCCGTAATAACGGCCTTGATACGCCTGGGCATTGTGTCGAACAGAGCTTGGATGGCGTGTACAGGTACAGTTGCCCACGCAGCTTCAACACGATACCATAGTTCATCAAGAGTAGTGACTGGCGTATTCTGACGAGCCAGTTGCTCGGCCACCATTAACCAGACGCTTTCAATTGGTGAGAGATCTGGAGAATGTGCTGGTCAGGGCAGCAGTCGAACATTTTCTGCATCCAGAGAGGCCCGTACAGGACCTGCAACATGCGGTCGTGCATTACCTTGCTGAAATATAGGGTTTCGCAGGGATCGAATGAAGGGTAGAGCCACGGGTCGTGACACATCTGAATTGTAACGTCCACTGTTCAAAGTGACGTCAATGCGATCAAGAGGTGACCGAGACGTGTAACCAATGGCACCCCATACCATCAAGCCGGGTGATACGCCAGTATGGCGATGACGAATATACACTTCCAATGTGCGTTCACCGCGATGTCGCCAAATACGGATGCGACCATCATGATGCTGTGAACAGAGCCTGGATTCATCCGAAAAAATTACGTTTTGCCGTTCGTGCACCCAGGTTCGTCGTTGAGTACACCATCGCAGGCGCTCCTGTGTGTGTTGCAGCGTCAAG
Organism: Schistocerca piceifrons; assembly: GCF_021461385.2. Lineage (NCBI taxonomy): Eukaryota > Metazoa > Arthropoda > Insecta > Orthoptera > Acrididae > Schistocerca > Schistocerca piceifrons. Next base: position 170,423,074 of record NC_060139.1, read on the forward strand.
GGTAACCGCAGCCATGGTCTCCCAGCTGATAGTCCATGCTGCTGCAAACGTCGTCGAACTGTTCGTGCAGATGGTTGTTTTCTTTCAAACGTCCCCATCTGTTGACTCAGGGATCTAGACGTGGCTCCACGATCCGTCACATTCATGCGGATAAGATGCCTGTCATCTCGACTGCTAGTGATACGAGGCCGTTGGGATCCAGCACGACATTCCGTATTACGTTCCTGAACCCACCGATTTCATATTATGCTAACAGTCCTTGGATCTCGACCAACGCGAGCAGCAATGTGGTGGTACGACAAACCGCAATCACGATAGGCTACAATCCGACCTTTACCAAAGGCGGAAACGTGATGGTACACATTTCTCCTCCTAACACGAGGCATGACAACAAGGTTTCACTAGGCAACGCCGGTCAACTGCTGTTCGTGTATGAGAAATCGGTTGGAAACTTTCCTCATTCAGCACGTTGTAGATGTCACCACCGGTGCGAACCTTGTGTGAATGCTCTGAAAAGCCAATCATTTGCATATCACAGCCTCTTCTTCCTGTTGGTTAAATTTCGCGTCTGTATCACGTCTTCTTCGTGGTGTAGCAATTTTAATGGCCAGTAGTGTAGTTTATACTAATGAACAAACAGTCCACGTGTCATTATACCGTGTTGGGAGACAGCGATTGGTCTTAATACTGCATAAATGTAGCGACACCATCGGACCTAGAGCCCGAGGTCCGTAGTAACTTTAGTCGAAGAAGGTATTTTTTTAACTAGTAAGCGCCATTCGCTGCTGAAATGCTGCTATTAAGAAATGAAGAAACAGATATAAAACGGCGTAAATAAAGAGACCGATTGCAAGATTCAAAGTCCAGACGCAGATCGCTCGTCGTCTCTCGATCGGTAAACACGGTATCCGTTACCGCGGTGGACAAATAAATCGTCACCCTCTCCTTTCATCTCTCCCCCGTTTCTGACGACTCCTCGGTCCTCCCACCCGGCAGGGAGTAACAAACGCGGGAGACCGACCTGTAGATCTGAGAACTGTAATTCGTCCGGAGATAAGCGTCTCTGCAAATATTGACAGTTTGCCAATCTATTCTTGCGAGGCCGACTGGCGGGAGCATAAGGCGAGGGGGCGAGATGAGGGCGGCGGTGGAGCCGCAGAGAGGGCTTGGGGGAGACAGAGGGTGCCGGCTGGCCGGGCCCGCAGCGAGCTGTCGCCGCGACAGCAGGAATCCAATATTAGAATAAAATTCGCAGCCGCCGCCAGTCCGTGTGGCGCCAGGAAATGACGCCAGCGTCGCGTCGCAAAGGAAGAACTGCCGCCTAGCTACTTCCTGTACGCTGAGCCCGTCACAGTTTGTTGCTAAATACCAGAATAAACCAAATCCCTTTATCTTCGAGAAACTTCATTGCATTCTTACACAGCTTTAACAATTTGTTTTAAACAAGCGGTTTTGGTCATGTAAACAACTCTGTATACGGGTTGGTTGAAATGGCTCTGAGCACTGTGGGACTTAAAATCGAAGGTCATCAGTTCCCTAGAACTTAGAACTACTTAAACCTAACTAACCTAAGGACATCACACACATCCATACCCGAGGCAGGATTCGAACCTGCGACCGTACCGGTCACACGGTTCCGGACTAAAGCGCCTAGAACCGCTCGGCCACACTGGCCGGCTGTATACGAGTAATAGTAAAAATTTTCTGCTCGTTTCTTTCTAGAAGGTGCACTGCAAGATAAAAAAAGCGACGCAGCACGATGTAAATGAAACTGAAATCGTTACATGTTACGTACAAACAAACAAATGATTACAAGTGCAGAAAAACTGGATGATTTATTCCAGAGAAAGAGCTTCAGAAGTTGAGCAAGTCAGAAACGCGTTAGTACATCGCTGGTCCTTACGCAAGCAATTATTCGGCTTGTCACTGATGGCAGAAGTTGCTGGATTTCATCCTGACGGATACCGTGCCATATTCTGTCCAACTGGTGTGTTAGATCATGAAGATCCCGAGCTGGGTGTGGGACCCTGCACATTAATATATCCGCCGTCCGCGGATAGGAAAATCTCAGAGTGTGAGTTATAGCGTTTTTATTTAAACTAAAGTCTTTCTTCAAAATTTACAAAACAATATTTGTGAGATAGGACTGATCCTCCAAGCCTACCGACAACTAAATCAGAGATTCTTCCAGACATAAACTGTCTGTAGTAACCATACAACTTCACCAAACCAAGCCCCGGGCGTCTCGTGAAGAGCGGCGTGGAGTCCACGTTGCCGTCACGAGAGTCCGAGGGCCAGTAGAGGCCCTGAGAGGATGGCTCCGGTACGCTGGCGGCGGTGGGCGATGACGCGGCGGCTACGATGACACCAGTGGGCTCGCTCGGCGTGAACTGCTTCTCCAGGCTCCTGCGGCAGCCTAAATACTGCTTGGCGCATGGATATGGCTGGCTCTATTTGCAGTCACGTGTCGAGCGGAAGGAAACAGGTCCGCGGCTGTAGCGACCACTTGCGGCGCCGTGGATGCCTCGTGGTAGTCTCTGGGAAGCTTCTGTGTTTCCGGGACGACCGGCCAGGCTGACCCCTACTCGGTCCGGGGCCCGCTGTACCGGTCTGCTTCGCGGGAAGCTAGATTTGCAGGCGCTTAGTCTGGACACTGTACACATAATGCACCAAACTTTCTCAGTGGGGAAGAGATCCGGTGACTTTGCTGACCAAGGTGACGTTAGCGCGCATGAGGACAAGCAGCAGAGGCCGGTATTATCTTGCTGATAAATAAGCCCACAAGGACTTCCCATGAAGGGCAACAAAACGGGGCGTACAATATTGTCGATGTATTGCTGCGCTGTAAGGGTGCTGCGGAGGACAGTTAAAGGGGTACTGCTATGAAAAGAAGTGTTACCCCATATCACCTCGTTGTTGGGCCATATGGCGGTCGACAGTCATGTTGGTATCCCACAGCTCCAGACAAGTCTTTGCTGGTCATTGGGCCCCAGTTATAGGTGAGGGTAATTGAGACGTGACGACGGGCGCTAGTTACGTTCCACTTGCGTCGCCGATATCAAGACTCGTCTGGTCTTGGATCTCTGACCGTTCCGCCTTTGGTTTTCCGGCTTGGCGTGTGGCCAGGGTCTCTCTCAGGCAGGCGTTCGAATAGGCAACATTATTTTGAAGGGAAGCCTTCGTCTCCATCCGGGGTGCCTGTGCCTCGCCGTCCTCGCCGTTTGGCCGCACACAGGGCGTACGGGGCCTTTGCGTGCCTAACGGTGGTGGGTTCGTCGTCTCTTGCTGAACATCTTCTCATCACTTAACTGGAAGCATTAAGATACGTATGATTCATATTCTAATGTTAACTGGTGAAGATGTGTGAGACTTACGGTGGCATGCGGTATCTGCCGGAGATTAGTTAAGGATAGTTCTGAATTTGGTTCCGCACTGTCTTATTCAGTGAGGCTAATGTACTGCTTATTGTGCTCCAGGGCATGTACAGTGTGTGTTATGTTAAGTGGTTTATATGGAAATTTTAGTTGGTTTTAGGACACACTGTCCAGTCTGAGCTTGGCCGGGACTGTGTACATGTCCAGCAGTCATAGAATTCAACACAATTGGCTCGGGGTTGGTTTAATCACTTGCTCCAACAGGATTTGGTATAATTATTTAATGCGGGTATTTCCTTAAGCTTACTTTAAGTGGTGTATTAAATTTTTGCTAACTTCTTAGAAGACTGTTAATTTTCCAGCATCGCTCCAGAAGAATTTACATTAACTCTTGGGAGCCTAATTATTATTAATTATAATCTTGGCTGTGACTGTAGCTTACACTTATTGGAATTTATGTGTGCTGCAGGGAATTTTGTTAAGACTACTTGTGATCCGCAGTCGGTGCTGTTTACAAATCCTTGTCAGGACTACTTATGTTGGGCCCAGTCTCCGCCAGTTTATGCGATCCTGTACACAAGTTTTGGGCAGCGAAATCTAGCGCTGTCTGTCTACCGCACTGTTATTTTTCCAAACGCTGCTATGGCCTTTAATGCTGTTGTTTAAAGTTAAATTGCAATTTTGGAATGATTTTGAGTCATTCAATTTGTTAATTAAGAGATGCTACCCTTTTATAAACTTATTGCTTCTAGATGTTATTTAAACACTATATTAGTGGTTGAGATAACAACCGTGATTCTTATTTAATGTAAATTTTACTTATTTGCATATTGTTGGGGAACGCTGTAACCCTTGCAATCATTCCTGTTTGATGATGTTTTAAACTCCGGGTTATCCTTCTTTGACCACCGTCTCATAGTATAAGAAATTTTGGACTGTGGACTATTATGCGGCCGGTTCAGTTGTATTAAATTTATATTCTCTCTTGTGCTCATGAAGTTTTGGTAATTTTATGGCTGTTTAAATTTGGCTGGAAGGTTGTATCTTATAATGTGGTCAGGCAAAGAATGACTGCGTGCGAGCTATAGGTGACATTTTCTGCCATCGCTGATTACGGTTCAGTATTTAAATTAATTGTTTAATTAAAATCTTAATTGTGTTTAATGTAATTCAGTCCGAGTAAAGTAAATTTATATGCTGTACTAGTAAAGCAAAGGGACAAAGGTCCGAATTAAATTTTTATACTGCCATATTTTTGGATTTTGTAATTGTGCAATAATGAAAGTTATCTCTAGTGAAAATTAAAATTTTGTACGAACCACAAGTTTGTCCATCAGCAAAGATCCCTAGCTTCCTATTTCCTTGAGAGCTGTGAAATTTGAGCAGTAGACAGTTCACTCATCACTGAAGGGCAAGTTATGTCCACAATTAATGCTTATATTTTTTTGTTTAAATTTTACTGAAAATTTTAAAACAGTTGTGGAATGTGGTAGAAGAATTAATTAAAACAATAATTATCTTTTTCAAAATTTTTAAACGTTAAGTGCAGGACTGGGTTACAACTTCTTCAGGAGACGAGCATTAAGTACCCCCGAGGGGTTAACAGAATTTCAATTTATGATATTTACTTTCTAGAGAGACATAATTTTTTTCATGAAATCTATTATTCAATATTATTCAATCATCGGGGAATAGGAAACTCGATCGCTAATCCCCACCTAGGACTAGCCCCATTCCTCGAATTTTTTTAATCAATTTTCTAAGAAATTCATTAATATAATATTTAAACAGAGTGGGATAATAAACAGGCTTTGCCTAAAGCCCTTGGTTGCTCTTATAGCTCGGGAGATTAATTTTCTTATTTTAAATCGTATCTGTAATGGTCCTACAATTTTTTAACTGCTGCAGCACATATTTTATATATTGTACTCCCGTTAAGACATCGATGCAAATTATTTCCTGAAACGGTGCCAAATTTCTTGATGTGTTCAGCGTTGTGGTGAATAGTGTGGGCAACAGCAACACACTTTCTCTGACAGCAGACTTCGCGGTCTGCTGCGAATTGCTAACCTTCGCTTGTTCTCCAAAAATTCATCGTAAGATATTTTGTTGATGATTATTCCCTTTGGTTTGTTACATTCCCAGTACAGGCTCATTTGCGTTACCATAACGTTGCATAAGGTTTCATTCCGATAGCATAGCCTTGAACATTTTTATCTTTGGTGATCCGTGGTTTTCCCAGTCCATACACGTTTTGTTCCCCAGAACGCTGTCTTCGTACCAGTCACGCACAAACTTTATGAAAACTGAGTTCACTGTGGTTTATATGACTGATGGAACAATGTCCAAAGAACACGCTAGCACGATAGTAATTCCCTATCCGCTACATCCATCTCTTGAATTTGCTGAAAGTTTTGGACCGTGGAGGACATTAATGGGTGACCTGCTCGTTCTGCGTATGTCACACTCGTTCTGCCAGTTTCAAACAGCATGCTACACAGGTAAACATTTTCACGATATGGCACACTCCCCATATTGTGTTGAGGCTCCACGGTGAATTTCTACCTATTTCACCCCTTCTGACCACTGGTTATTGTTCCTTCTTGGTGCAAGCTACTAGCAAAGGGTACACTGTTATGCTGTAGCTAACAGAAAGCAACTGAAATCATAAAAGGCGATTGGCACGTACACGATCACAGTGGTACCAATTGTAAGCATAGATACGTAGAAGGTATAGTGAGAATTTGGAGAGATTTTTGTGACTCTGCCAAATATTTTAGGAAAATAATGTTCACTTAAGTTTTCAGCATTCGGACAGGAGTACACAGGTGACAATTCAATTGAACCGCGTATCTATAGCAACGTATGTAATGCATTCTATACGTACAGCTATTTGCATTTAACGGTTGTTACAACATGGTGAAAGGCACCCAGTTTAAAAAATTTTCATTTTACATAAAACACAAATATGAACCTTAATCAGACTCCCTCTGATGAACTTCACTCACCCTTAGTAGACATGACTCCTTAATAGCCAGGAATATTTCAGTTATTCAGTTACTTCACCAAAAATTGTTTAAGACTATATCCAATGTTTAACTTATACACATTGCTGTGATCTCATAGATACCACCCCAGTGCCGTCACAATGCAAGCGTCCGTAAGATGCCGATAGAAGTCATCCAGCAGACCCAATGGAGCAAACGCGCTGAGCCACGCAAGGCTTTGGACCACGAGCGTCCTCTGCTGCCACGATATAGTATGGTTTGCGATAGCCACGCCCATTCGGAACGACGCGTGGCCTAGTCACAAAGGAGTCGGCACCGAGATGCAGCTCACACATGGCCCTCTCTATCCCTCGAGCTTTAGTTGAGAGATCCTCACTCTATAATATTCTTGTTGCTCCTGTACAAGTTGGACTTTATTGCTGCATGTTCATTTGTGTAGAGTCTTTGTACAGTTCGAGAAAGCTACAAGTTAACGAAAGCTGTTCCTTGTATTTACTTGTTCGCTAATCATTTCTTCTCATGTCCCGCTTTTCTACGACGACAGATGCTCCACCACTCTGTAGCCCACCTCTTCTTAACGCTCTGTACAAATTAGTATACAAGAAATACTTCTCTCTATTAGGAACGGCGTGGTATGTTCTGTTTGCTAGAAATTCTTCAGTCCAGTCACTCAGTTGATGTGATATACTGTAGGCTCGTATTTTGTTCATTGGGTGGCAGTGCAGAATTACCTTACGGAAGTCAAGGAACACAGAATTTTTCTAAGCTCCGGTGCTGTTTAAGGTACCCATACAATCAGCTTTAAGAGAATCTTCTGGCTAGTTATAAAGACCATATAACTAGTCGCCTCTCATATTTGACCGCAAGGTCTTGAAAGGAGTGTGGCTCCCTCTGGAAGGGCAGTGGCGAACCGGGGTTTCCGTTGTCTTTGTACGTGGCGCTATGAGCGGAAATGAAAACAAGTTTCCTGGCGGCGTCCGGTCTGTCGGTGTCATAGGGGAAAAAGGCTTTCTACATCGCGGCCTCTTCAACAAGAGTTGGTTACGGGGAGGGTACCGGGCTGTCAGAGGCGAGCTGACCATCATGTTTCCCTGCTGCGTTCGATTAGCGGCTGCTCTCGTCCCTATGTTGGTACCTCGCAGTGGATGTCCTATGGTTAAAAGAGCGATGTGACATTACGGCCTGTTAAATTTTGTTTCCGTGGGACTCCCAAGTAGTGTACTTGAACTTTTGCTCTTTTATGCCGTGTACATTAATTTTTGCTATCTTATTGCATTATCTTATTGAACTGTAATTGATGACAAGTGTTCTTGAAGGAGGCCAATATGCTAAGCAGCCCTGACTGTTATTGTGTTGTTATATGGGCCATCTTTTGCCTTCAAGACTCCGTGGTAACTAAGTTCGGTGTTTAAAGGAACTTCAAAATGTAATTCTTATGCCTGTCTGAGGCACGCGTGACGAATTAATGTCGTAAATTATAGCCCAGTTATATTACTTTTAAGGGGGATGATTTTTCCTATTTGGGTTGGCTTTGGTTCGCCATGCCGCAGCTAAATTATGTGACACGACTAATGTGGCCTTATTCGTTAAAGTTTAATGGGTGATTAATATCGGTACAATATTTCTCGTAAATATCAGCCTTATACTAAAATTATTCTACGTTGTGTTTTTGCTGCGTTGACTAAACAATATGTGCTTATTGTTATAGAGTGGCTCACGTAGTAATAAACCTGTCTTAGCATATACTGTATACCGGTACTCGAGGTATCTTCGCAGATTTGACCTGATCATTAGGTGTTGAGCCGATTGTAGAACCGTTTGAAAGCCTCCACCATACTCATTCTGAGATAAAAATTCACAATTTTAGTTGTAATCTTGGCTTAAGCTTTCAAGCTCATAAAAGTTCCATGGTGTTTGCGGGCCGTGCTGAGGTCGTTATATTGTTTTTTTTCTATTTAAAGGAGACAATTCTCGATTTCATTGAGTGCCTGGCGTTAAAATATACAGGGTGTAAACGGTATAAGGCACCAAAATTATACAGATGGCACATCTCGCAATGCTTGACAACAAAGTCTATTAACATGTTTGCGTATTTCCTACGGTTGTCCCAGAAAAAAACAGTTCGCCTCAGGATAATGGTTTTGGAAAAATAGATACTTGGCTGTGCACATACGTAAGCAATCGGTTCCTGTTATTGCCCGCTGCGCGTATTGACATCGCGAGCGTAAACACAAAGGCAACTGCGACCTGAGTGGCTGCGTCATTGTAAAACACCGAGCGACGACAGTAGGCGAGTAACCTGTGCTGATGTTATTCCAACTCTGTTAACTGTTAGGATGGAAAGGACATTTACTATAGGTGAACTATGCGATATGCATTTAATTTACGGCGAGGCAAAGGGTGTTGCGAGGACAGCTGTACGAATTTATCGAGAACGCTTCCGACAACGACGACTTCCTGCACGAAAGACATTTGCTGCTGTGCACCAAAGATTTGTGTCATTGTAATTCTCTACTTGTATGCGATTATTATGCATTTATATCTTAATAAAGTACAGTAGTTATCTGCACCTTTGTAAATTTTCGTCCGTATGCGAAACGTATCTTCTGTTCTGATATGCTTTCCGTTTTTGTTACATCATGACAGAATACAACCGACGAGTACGTATTTAATTTCCTTAGATTGAGATATAGTGGCTCTTTACTGCCTCGTGCAGAAGGCAGAGGCCCACAACGCGCCGATCGTACATTGGAAGCTCAGGAAAGAATTCTGGATCGCATCCAGGAGGATCCTGCTCAGAGTACTAGAAGCATCGCCCGCCACGTGGGTATATCGCACACTGTCGTTCATCGCACTTTCCAAGAGGAGCGTCTGCGGCCTTACCGCATTCAACGCGTACAAGCATTGGAAGAACAAGATTTTCCTCCACGACGTGAATTCTCAGAATGGTTTTTGTTATACAGAGCGCAGCATGATTTTGTCAACAAAATACTCGTCACAGAGGAAGCGTGTTTCACTCACGACGGAATAACTAATTTCCATAACATGCACACGTGGAGTGTACACAATCCTCGCCACGTAGTGGAAACACATTTTCAGCGACGATTTTCCGTAAATGTGTGGGCGGATATGCTGGTTTGACTGGTAACTATTACAGAACGTTTCTAGAGGAAACAATGTTACCAACGTTGTTAGAAGACATTCCGTTAGGCATACGTCATAACATGTGGTTCCTCCACGATGGTACTCCACCCCACATTGGTCACAGAGTACGCAGATTTTTGGATAGTCGATTTCCAGGACGATGGGTCCGGCGTTCGGGTCCACGTCGATGGCCAGCACGCAGCCCTGATTTAAATCAACTGGATTTCTACTTTTGGGGCCATATGAAGGAACTTGTTTATGCTGAGCCAGTAAATAATGTGGACGAATTGACGCAGAAGATCTTAGAAGATGCCAATACCATAAAGACCAATGTGCATGTGTGTGTACGACTGCGACGAAACTTGTTTCGCCGTAATGAAGCATGTGTAGAAGCGAATGGTGGTCATTTCGAACATTTATTGTAGTATTGGTGTAAGAGGACACGAAGTAATGGGTTTTCTTCTCGTTACGATGTTGTTATACAGAAGGAAAATAATGTGAATTTAGTATTCGTTATGGCATTGCCGTAAAATGATGAAACAGTTGATTGCAATTAATGCACAACTATCTACTTGGTGATTGATTCAATTTGTACTAATGGAAATACATCGTGTTTCATATTAGCTTTTCATTACTACTACGACCATCATTATCGACTTGTTGAGAAACAGACTGGTTGTATTCAATTCACGTAAAGCGAATTACACTTTCTTGACAACCCAAAAACCATTAAAATTCCTTTTCTCGGCACCACCTGATTATAACACCACGTCGTTGTACATGTCTAATTACTTTAATTCTCTGGTCGGCTCGTTGCCTTTCTCTGGCCGCCCCGTCATTGTAGAAAATAGTTTCGGTACGCCGTGTCCTGTCGGTTGACTACGTAAACGGAAATGCGTATACTATGTATCCTACGAACATTAGGTTTTAATAATACAAAAATAAAGTACATGATACAAGAAAATGTAATTAGACTTATTTGTCAAGCACACCGAGATGTACCATCTGTATAACTTTGGCGCCTTGTACCGTTTACACCCTGTATATTTGGGAGGAGATCACTTGGTAGTGCCTTATTAGTAGTCCATATCTGCAGGAATACGCCAATAGGATGAACAAAGTTAGAATAGGTGGACGGTTTCAGGTACTTAGGATGCATATTCTCACAGGATGGTAACATAGTGAAAGAACTGGAAGCGAGGTGCAGCAAAGCTAATGCAGTGAGCGCTCAGCTACGATCTACTCTCTTCTGCAAGAAGGAAGTCAGTACCAAGACTTAGTTATCTGTGCACCGTTCAATCTTTCGACCAACTTTGTTGTATGGGAGCGAAAGCTGGGTGCATTCAGGTTACCTTATCAACAAGGTTGAGGTTACGGATATGAAAGTAGCTAGGATGATTGCAGGTACTAGTAGATGGGAACAATGGCAGGAGGGTGTCCACAATGAGGAAATCAAAGAAAAACTGGGAATGAACTCTATAGATGTAGAAGTCAGGGCGAGCAGGCTTAGATGGTGGGGTCATGTTACACGCATGGGAGAAGCAAGGTTATCCAAGAGACTCATGGGTTCATCAGTAGAGGGTAGGAGGAGTAGGGGCAGACCAAGGAGAAGGTACCTGGATTCGGTTAAGAATGATTTTGAAGTAATAGGTTTAACATCAGAAGAGGCACCAATGTTAGCACTGATGGGGGATCATGGAGGAATTTTATAAGGGGGACTATGCTCCAGACTGAACGCTGAAAGGCATAATGTCTTAAATGTTGATGATGATGACTCATTCACAAGATCTCATAACTTTTGGCAAGACTGTACAGTTCACTGCACCAGTCCATTCGCAGTAACAAAGCGTTCTGTACACTTTACTTTTGAGATGAAACAAAATTGAAAATTCCAGAAGTGAGGGTGTACAGCAGACAAAAGTCTGCCCAGACTATTCGCGTTACACACTGAGGTGACGTAGGTCATAAGGTTAGCGATATGCACATACACAGATGGCGATAGTATCGTGTACTCAAGGTATAAAAGGGCCGTCATTTATATGCAGGTGATTCATGAAGAAACGTCCCGGCGTGATTATGGCCTCACGACAGGAATTAAAAATAGTTGAACGCGGAATGGTAGTTGGACCTAACCTGATGAGAGTTTCCGTTTTCGAAATCGTTGGGGCATTCAATATTTCGCGATCTACAATGTCAATAGTGTGCCGAGAATATCAAATTTCACACGTTACTTCTCACCACGGACAACGCAGTTACTGACGGCCTTTACTTAACGACCAAATGCATTTCGGTTTGCGTAGAGTTATCAGTGCTAACAAACAAGCACGACTAAGTGAAATAACCGCAGAAATCAATGTGGGACAAACGACGAATGTATCCGTTAGGATAGTGGGCGGAATTCGGCGTAAATGTTCTATGTTAGTAACGCCCGACACGAGTGCGTTAGGTAACATTACGACATCGCCAGCCGTGCACTATTGGACTCGTAACCTCATCGGTTGGACGCTACACGATTGTTAAACCACTACCTGGTCAAATGAGCCTCTAATTTCGGCTGGTAAGAGCTGATGGTAGAATTCGAATGTGGCACAAACCCCACGAAGCCATGGACCAAAGCTGTGAACAAGGCGCTAAGCGAGCTGCTGGTGACTGCATAATGGTTTGTCTGTGTTTACATGGAATGTACTGGGTCCTCTCGTCCGACTGAAGGCAACAGTGATTGGAAACGGTTATGTTCGGCCACTTGTAGCTATTCATGGACTTCATGTCACCAAACAACGATGTCATGTCACCGGGCCACCATTGTTCGCGACCAGTTTGGAGATCATTCTGGACAGTTCGAGCGAATGATTTGGCTAACCAGATGGCCCAAAATCTTTCAAATGGCTGTAAGCACTATGGGACGTAACATCTGAGGACATCAGTCCTCTAGACTTAGAACAGTCCTCTAGACTACTTAAACCAAACTAACCTAGAGACATCACACACATCCATACCCGAGGCAGGATTCGAACCTGCTACCGAAGCAGCAGCACGGTTCCGGACTGAAGCGCCTAGAACCGCTCGGTCACAGCGGCCATCTCAGATTGCCCAGCATGAATCCAATCGAACATAATCGAGAGGTCAGTTCGTGCACAAACTCCTACAACGGCAACACTTTCGCAATTATGGACGGCTACAGCTGCAGCACAGTTCATCTTTCCTGCAGGGAACATCCAACGACTTGTCGAGTCCGCGCGAAGGCGAGCTGCTGCACTACCCCGGGCAATAGAAAGTCCGACCCGATATCATGAGGTATACTTTAACTTTTGCCATCTCAGTGAATGTCGTCTTGTATCAATAGCAAAATGCAGATGCTTCATTATGTATTTACTACAGTCTTCAACCATATACCACGGGGGAAATTTGAAAACAATTACGGTATACGAAGCCATAGTCAAAAATCTTCCGTAGGACGGAAAGTTTATGTAGGGCAATACTTCATACTGACGTCTGTGTGGCCCGTAGTCATGTATTCGCAGTTACCTCTCAAATAACTCGTATGCCACGTTTCTTGAAATGTTTTGGATTGTGTTACCTTATACTTTCTATAGTGTCAGTTTTCGTTGTTAAGTATCACAGCCTACACTCTGTACAAGAAGTAATCATATTGTGATATATGTAAAATTTCTTTTAAAGAATTTGAACTATTACGACAGAATATAAAGAGAAAACCTATCAGAATGACGGTTACGCTAAGATCCGAGGATCTAACACTATCGATAATTCTTTATTTTTCAGTAATAGGTAATCTGTCAGTGGATGCAGTGGTTCGCATTGTGTAAAGGTAATGTCATATGTATGACGTTAAGCTATTGATATCTTGTATAACCTGACGATGGTCTTTCAATCGATGTAAATTGCTAGTCATGATTAAAAAAAGTACAGCTATGTAATTTTAGAGAGAATTTCTTAAGTGCATAAAGTCATCTACCACCTCCTAGAGTCAAATGGTTCAAATGTCTCTGAGCACTATGGGACTTAACTTCCCCTAGAACTTAGAACTACTTCAATCTAACTAACCTAAGGACATCACACACATCCATGCCCGAGGCAGGGTTCGAACATGCGACCGTAGCGGTTGCGCGGTTCCAGACTGTCGCGCCTAGAACCGCTCGGCCACCCAGGCCGGCGCTAGAGTCGAATTCAGTTTTCCTCTCATCAGTGTAAGGGGAAATCGTGTGCGTTAGCAAACATATTTCTTCTTGTCCCAAAAATGAAGGCATAGAGCTCACCTAAAGACAGATTTAGTTCTTTCTCTTGTCAGTGTAAGGCTAAACAGCGTACTCTCACAAGGTATATTAGTAGACATATTTCTTCTTGCCCAAAAAGGCCAGAGAATATAGACAGTATCCAATATTTACGTAATTCTGTAACCACCACTGGCTAATTTTGTCAGTCAAATAATTTTAATGTGGACTTGTGCAATTACATCGTCACATTACGACAAAATGTCTTCTCTGGTTTACATTAAAGCACCGAGAATCATAGGTCAGCTATTTTAAGACAGTAAAACGTCCCGCGACGAAATATTTGGATGAATCACTGCTGGTGCTATATATTACTATTAAGAAAGTAGTAGAGCCATAAACCAAAAAATTAAGAGGTACAAAATAAAACAATGTAAAATGAGGTTTCTTATCGGAGAAGAGTGATATTATGTCCGTGTTGGTCTAGTTTCAAAGTGATTTCTGCCCGGCTGGAAGTCCAATAATGAAATGGGATGGAGAATTAAAGATTGTAAAGCTCACTATATACTGGAACAGTTTAAAGAAAGGTCTAATGCAAAATTATTATCTGCAGGTGACGGGAACTGAAAAAACTGTCAATGAGAAGTTGAGCGGTGACATGTCAATGGTTCAGCTACATTTAATTACATTTTTTTAAAAAAGAAATATGGTAAACTTCAAACGATAAGGCTACAAAATTTCCGTGTTTAGGACGTTGCATTGGTTGAATTACACAGTGAATGTTTAGAAAGTATCCCGTGAAAGTCAAATATTTAACCACAAATCATAAATTTCATGTGACACGCAACATGGTCCGAGCAGGTGGAAAATCTGAGTATATGTTCACTTTTGAGGCTGAAAAAGTCACAATATTGCTTTACAATTATCTAAAAGAAATACCACATAACCTGCGACATAGGAACAGCTATATTTTGAAATACATCCATCTTATCGTGGATCTGAATCTGGAGAGTAACGAAGATTCCAGTTGTTTTCCATAGCTGGAATATTTAGCTACATGTTGTAAGCTCGTGATACATGAGCTCACCAAAGAAAGGTATGAGACGTTTCAAAGGTAAGATCGAAATCTAAAACAGTCGAACATAAAAACAGAGGTAGAAGGAAGATGCCCTTTCTACTTGTGCGGGCTTCGATGGCTTTAAATTGTGGCAACTGTACATCCACCATTTGTACTAAACACCATTATACCAGTTTAACATAGTAAATGAATGATATTCTAGGAAGAAACACGTGAAACATTAGTACACCACGTCACAATCTGCAGTTGGTTTTTCCAAATTGAATTCCTTCCCAAACGTTCTACATCCACCAGCAAAGAGTCCGTTGCTTGCGTATCCACAGAAAAATTAGTGTAATAAATCCGAGGTATTAATCAGAACGTATCGAAACTTGTTCCTCTGTGGAAGTAATCAACGAACAGGACATTTGTCAACAACAGGTTTTGCCCGTGGGCTCTAAATTAATGATCGAACGCCACAGAGGCCAACTTAATGCCGTCGCTCTTCGATATTCAATCAGTAATTAATTAACGAGGTAACGATTTTCATTAACTGCCGATGAGGTACGTGCTCTGCCACGCAGCGATCGTGATAACTATGACGAATCTGCAGTTTACAAACCGCAGCGTTGGGCTCAACCTGTAAGGCACACGACTTGGAGGCATGATGCGTATGTTTCACTGTAAGCTATCCGTGGACGTAATAAAGCTTATGTAACTACATGCTTAGTTACTGTAAATAAATAAAAAAACTAGTAAAACTTTGCCTGAAAAGGTAGCGAAACTTTCTTGGAACTACGAGAGATACTGGATTCAGCACCTCAAACCCTCATAAGTCTTACATATTTTAGGCAGCGGACTCTGTAGTCAGTGGATCCAGAGCTGGAATATATAATTTTTATGATCAGAGTGCGTCATCTGTATGTCCTTTGTTTATAAACACCATTAGTTTCACAGCTGCATCGTCAAGTGGAATAAAATCAACTCATTTTGATCTACATCTTCATCTACATGGCTACTACGCATATCACTTAAGTGCTTTGTAGAGGGTTCGTCTAACCACCTTCGCACTAACTTTGTAATAATCCACCCTTTAACAGCGCGCAGATAATAACGAACACCTTTATCTTTCACTTATTTTTTATTGTGATAATCTATTCTTCCTATGTAGGTCGGCGTCAAAAAAATATCTTCGCTTTGTGAGGAGAAAGTTAAAACTAAACCAAGCACCACTTGAACAGACCATGAAAGCTCAAAGGTACCGACCGGCCGTCGTGTCATCCTTAGCCCACAGGCGTCACTGGATGCGGATTGGTGATTGAAATTTTGTGAGAAGGTCCCGCCGCAACGAATAACGCCTTTGTTTTAACGATTTCTACGTCACATCCTGTATCATGAGGGTGAACCTGTCTCTCCAATCTCTCGATAGTGTAACCAAAAGAAGGCGGGCGGTGTAGGCTGTCTCTTTAGTAGACTTGTAGCATATACTAAGCATTCTGCCAATAAAACGCAGTCCTTGGGTCGCCTTCACCACAATATGTTCTATGTACTCATTACAATTTAAGTAATCCGTAATTGTAATTCCTAGGTGCTTAGTTGAATTTATGGCCTTTAAGTTTGACTCATTTATCGTGCAACCAAAGTTCAACGGATTTCTTTTAGTACCCATGTGGAGGACCTTGCACTTTTCATTATTTAGGGTCAATTGCCAATTTTCGCACTACCCAGGTATCTAAATCGTTTTGCAATTGGCTACGATCGAGGAAAGAAAATCGGGTGTCACAGCGTTGATAGTAATCTTTCACTATGTAGCGGACGTCAAATATAAAACAGTATAAAATTAATATAGAACAATTTTGTGATACGCTCACGTAATATCGTGATTAGCAGTATCTGGTGAGCTAACTGGTCCCCATATACCGGAAAATTGATCAGAAACTGACAATATACGATCATCTACGCACCGCGTAAAATTAAGCAACTCACGATCCGTCATTTACCTAAGCAACTCAATCAGCAGAAAGCAATGCATGGCAAAGCCAGACGGCAAGAGGCTGCACTTACCCTGGCAAGCATGCTCACAGTGTGTGTACTAATAGGAGGAGTGTGAAGACCGGGTGTCAGAGTGTACTAGCCTAGCTGCGATGGTTGACTGGTTTATATTGGTGAGATAGGACGCCCTATCTTAACGCGTATTGCAGGGTGCAAGCATACTAAATCGACGGTGGCAGATCGTTCGGTCACGTATGACAGATCCGCACAATTTTAACGTGCTTGCTAGGAAGCCACTTAGCATTAAGCGAAAAGACGGTGAGGTTGTCGAGACAGCGAATCATCCATCCACATGAAGCACGAGGAGATCCCCAGACTGTCGCCGTCTTAGTAGACAATCAGACAGGCTGTGCGAGCTTCCGGAGTTGCCCAGTGCGCGACGTAAACAAACAACTGCAGGGAACGAGAACCATTGTTACGTGTCAGCAGTTACTGGCTAACACATAAGCAGCATCACGTCACGATGGCAGCTTCTACCAGACTGGCCGATGAAAAGCAATAAAAATTTATATTAAATTTACCAGTAAATCAACTTTCCGTCTTCCTTGATCCTGTCAACCAATCAGATCTCCGTATGATAAAATATCCAGCCAATCTCTGAAAATAAAGCAGTAAATCTAGCCGCCAGTTCTCGTTCTGACGAAATAACTGTATATCAAGCTAACGAAACGGACCGCTGGCCAGGGTAGTGAAGATATTTTTCGGAAGTTTGACTGAATTACTCTCGGACATATCCGCTTGGAGTGATGGGATACTTTTACAGTTTAAATTTTTTCATTACTTACAGGAAGAACGTGAGCAAAACACACGACGAAACTGCATCTTTGTTTCATACGTGCGATCTTTTTCAGATTTAAGATACTGTGCTGTTGCTTCCTGCTTGATATTCTATAGTTGCAGAAAATGGTTTGGTTTTTGATTTCAGATAATTTAGATAAGATTTGCAGACAGCAGGACTTCATAATGGACACACCTCATTCCGTATATAGCAACCTTTACCCTACGAAAGGGTGGCTTAATGATGAAATCAGAAAGTGTTGACCAAGAATCAATAAATAATGTGCATCAGGATTTATGGAGATTCATTCATTAGTTTAAAAAAGAAGATCGTAAACTACGCTTATTTTATAGGTTGCAGAAGAGCATTCATATGACGTGGAATGTTAAGTTTTAAATTATGTAATGCAAAGAAGAAAGATGGCCCTACTGCAAATACCAGATATCAACAACATGCCAGCTTGGTATTAAAGAATCGGACTCAATTTCCATTTTCTCCACTCTTATATTTATTGTTACAAATATTTTATTCATACTGTAAAATCATCTTATTTCTCATCAGTTGTTAAATGTATCTCCAAACAAAAAGATTGTTTGCCTCATTCATAGCTAATGTCATTACTTCTATATTACAAAAAGTGTAATATTTTCCTGTGTAGTGACTTGCGTGACGTCTGTACAAATTAATAACTGTATAAATCAGACATCATGTTTATCTGTGCTTGCGACATTCAGCTGTCACCAGAAGATGACCTGAGAAGCCGTAAACCGGTTTTTTACCAAATAAATGTAATTTTTTTAGAACATTAGGAACTTTTTTTAAATATTCTTCTCAAGTTCTGACGGGCACCGACGGAAAATTCAATTTATGTTATACAATAATTAATGATTGTAAAATTTCACGCTCACCGACGTCTTCATACCTTTGAATTTTATTTTGTAAAAGGTGGTCAGCATTTCTTTTGCCCGAAAAGACAATTTCATGTAAAGCTTTTCATACTCCATCAGGCAGCACGTTACAGCAACCGTAAGAAGATTATTTTCAGGAGATTATTTCGAGGAGATTATGTTGACTTGATTATTTTGAGGATATTATTTTGAGTAGATTATTTTGAGGGGATTATTTTTTACTGGCTTTTAAATAAATTTGTTTTAACAATCTTTTTAATCTCCTTGCGAAATTTGTTGTACACTTTTTTCCCTGTTAAAAATACTGTTTTGTGATTTATGCTTATAAATCTTGGTCCTGGTCGTGCACAGAGCTGTTTTAGTAGCACGAGTGTGGTTAAATTCCTTTTGTTTTGGGCCGATATTTACAATGGGCTCAAGTACTATTTTAGGTAACTATTTTTATGGCATTTTTGTGTATTTTTATCGCTGTGTTCAGATTCTGTGCATTTCCTCAATCGAAAAAAGTTCCTTAGCTAATAATTGAGTGTACTTGTAATAGAAAGTAACGTAAAGACACTGGCTGCTACATAGCGGGGAAATGTCTCTAAGGACTTAACAGGCTGATGGAATTCTGTTTGCAAGTATCTTTGTATTGGAACCACTTTACCTGAGAATAATGGTACCATCTACATTTAATTCAAAGGTGTCACTTTCCATCTCCAGACTGAAATTCATAACATGTATTTTCATCATGTTCACCATGTTGCATGTTGACCAGTTTTAAAACTCTTTGAGAGCTGCATTTGATTCCTCTGCAACGAGTTCCCATGTTGTCTCAGTGACTGTAATACCGCTGTCATAAGCAAAGAGAACTATTGCCCCACGAGTATCACCGCTGCGAAGGTAATTAATATACACTGGCGAGAAAAAAACGCAACTCCAAGAGGAAGTGGCCCGGCATAAACGAAAGTTGGTAGGCGTGCTTCTATATTTGAAAGATGATGTCTATTAAGATTTCGAACCATTGGCATAAGAGTAGCGCTAGCAGAGCCAATACGAAGATGGAAATCAGATTTGATTCAAATACACGCTGGAATGATCGAGAGCGCTAGTTACCCTTCAGAAAGGACGTGGAGAGTTGGTGTTAGTCAAGACTGCCCCTAAGGCGACAAAGACGCCATTTTTTTTTTTTGTCATCAACCTTCTGACTAGTTTGATGCGGCTCGCCATGAATTCCTTTCCTGTACCAACCTCTTCATCTCAGAGTAGCACTTGCAGCATACGTCCTAAATTATTTGCTGGATGTATTCCAATCTCTGTCTTCCTCTACAGTTTTTGCCCTCCACAGTACCATGAAAGTTATTCCCCCAAGTCTTAACAGATATCCTATCATCCTGTCCCTTGTCCTTATCAGTGTTTTTCACATAAATCCTTTCCTCTCCGATTCTGCGCACTACCTCCTCATTTCTTACCTTATCAGTCCACCTAATTTTCAACATTCGTCAGCAGCACCTTTTCTCAAATGCTACGATACTCTTCTGTTTCGGTTCTCCCGTAGTCTATGTTTCATTACCATAAAATGCTGTACTCCAGACGTACATTCTCAGAAATTTCTTCCTCAAATTAAGGCCTACGCTAGATACTAGCAGACTTCTCTCACTCAGGAATGCCATTTTTGCCATTGCTAGTCTGCTTTTGATGTCTTCTATGCTCCGTATGTCATGGCTCATTTTACAGCCTAGGTAACTGAATTCCTTAACTTCGCCTACTTCGTGAACATCAAACCTAATCTTACTTCCGTCCCAGTTCCCATTTCTGCTAATTCGATTTACTCTCAATCTATATTCTGTATTCATAAGATTGTTCATTCCATTCAACAGATCACGTAATTTTTCTTCACAATCACTCATGATACCCAATGTCATCAGCGAATCGTATCATTCATATCGTTAAACTTGAATTTTAATTCTACTCCTGAACCTTTATTTTATTTCATTCATTGCTTCCTCGATGTACAGATCGAACAGTGGGGGTGAAAGACTACATCCCTGTCTTAAGCCCTTCTTAATCCGAGCACTTTGTTCTTACTCGTCCGCTCTTATTATTCCCTCTTCGCTCTTGTACGTATTATATATTACCCTCTCTCTCTACAGCTTACCCCCACTTTTATCAGGATTTCGAACATTTTGCACCATGTCTCATTGTCGAACGCTTTTTCTAAATCGACAAGTCCTATGAACGTGTCCTGATTTTTTTTAGCCTTGCTTCCATTATCAACCAAAACGTCAAATTCAATTTTATTTCTAATTCATCTATAAATTATTTTTGTCAGCAACTTGGATGCATTAGCACTTAAGTAGATTGTGCGATAATTCTCGCACTTGTCAGCTCTTGCAGTCTTCGGAGTTGAGTGGATGATGTTTTTCCGTATGTCAGATACTACGTCCCCGAAAGATTTTAGAAATTCTGATGGAATGTTGTCTATCCCTTCCGCCTTATTTGATCTTAAGTCCTCCAAAGCTCTTTTAAATTCTGATTCTGATACTGGATCCTCTACCTCTTCTAAATCGACTCCTGTTTCTTCTTCCATCATATCAGACAAATCTTCCCCCTGATAGAGGCTTTCAATGTATTCTTCCCACCTATCCGATCTTTCCTTTGCATCTAATAGTGGTATTCTCGTTGCATTCTTAATGTTATCACCCTTCCTTTTAATGTCACCGAAGGTTGTTCTTACTTTCCTGTATGCTGAGTCTGTCTTCCAAGACAATCGTTTCTTTTTCAATGTCTTCTTGTTTTTCCTGCAGCCATTTCGTTTTAGTTTTCCTGCACTTCCTATTTATTTCAATCCTCAGCGACTTGTATTTCTGTATTCTTGAGTTTCCCGGAATACTTTTGTACTTCCTCCTTTCAGGGATCAATTGAAGTATTTCTTCTGTTACCCATGGTTTCTTGGCTGTTACCTGCTTTGTACCTACTTTTTCCTCACAAACTTCTGTGATGGCCCTTTTTACAGATGTCCATTCCTCTTTAACTGTATTGCCTACTGAGCTGTTCCATATTGCTGTATCTATAGCGTTAGAGAACTTCAAACGTATCGCGTCATTCCTTACTACTTCCTCATCTCACTTCCTTACGTATTGATTTATCCTAACTACTGTCTTAATCTTCATCCCCCTCTTCGTCACTAGTGTATCGATCTGAATTTATATTTGCTCCTGAGTACGCCTTACAATCTAGTATCTGATTTCGGGATCTCTATCCGACCATTGTTTAATATAACTGAAATGTTCCCGTTCAGCCTGGTCTTTTCCAAGTATATCTCCTCCTCTTGTGATTCCTGAACAGAGTATTCGATATTACTTGCTGAAATTTATTGTAGAACTCAGATAGGTTTTCTCCTCTGTCATTCCTTGTGTCGAACACGAATCCTCCTGTAGCCTTTTCTTCTGCTCCCTCCCCTATAATTACACTCCAGTCCCTCATGAATAATAGATTTTCATCTCCCTTTATATACTGTATTACCCTTTCAATGACTTG
Organism: Schistocerca piceifrons; assembly: GCF_021461385.2. Taxonomy (NCBI): domain Eukaryota; kingdom Metazoa; phylum Arthropoda; class Insecta; order Orthoptera; family Acrididae; genus Schistocerca; species Schistocerca piceifrons. The sequence goes on from NC_060139.1 coordinate 170,445,146, forward strand.
TCTTACTTGAATTAATTCCTTTGGCCCCTATGGGGGCATAGGGCATTCAAGAGAACTCGCCATCCGTCTCTGTATTTGGCCATTTGCCTCAATTCTGCCCAGGTCTTGCCAACTCTTTTTGCTTCCCCTTCCACTGTCCTCTTCCATGTGCCCCTTGCTCTTCCTCTCTTCCTTGTTCCCTGGGGATTCCATTCCAATGCTTTTTTCTCGATGGCTCCATCTGGTTTTCTTAAGGTGTGCCCCAACCATCTCCACTTTCTCTCTCGTATCTGGTCTTCTATAGGTATCTGGTTTGTTATTCGCCAGAGCTCCTCATTACATATTTTTTCTGGCCACCAGATATTCATGATGCGTCTAAGACATCTATTTATGAAGCTTTGTAACTGGGATGTTATCTTTTTATCTATTTTCCAGCTTTCACTGGTGTACAGAAGGACGGACTTCACATTTGTAATAAGGGTACGGATTTTTGTTTTATACGTGATATTTCAATTTTTCCGTGTTGGATACAATTGTATGAAGGCAGCATTTGCCCTTTTAATGCGGATTTTCACATCATCTTCAGCTCCACCATCTTCCGCCACTATACTAACCAGATACAGGAATGAGTTGACAGTCTCCTGCCGGCCGAAGTGGCCGTGCGGTTAAAGGCGCTGCAGTCTGGAACCGCAAGACCGCTACGGTCGCAGGTTCGAATCCTGCCTCGGGCATGGATGTTTGTGATGTCCTTAGGTTAGTTAGGTTTAACTAGTTCTAAGTTCTAGGGGACTAATGACCTCAGCAGTTGAGTCCCATAGTGCTCAGAGCCATTTGAACCATTTTTGACAGTCTCCGCCCGCTGCTCATCTATTAACAATGGCACCTCCATATTCCCTGAATTTACCCTCATTTCCTTTGTTTACCTATATGTATCATGAGGCCAGCAGTCTCTGCTTCTTCTTTCAGCAAGTTTAATTTAGCTTGCATATCAGTCAGCCTTGGAGCTAGTAAAACTATGTCGTCTGCAAAATCCAAATCCTCCAGACGTTCGTGGATCCCCCACTGGATTCCTCGTCTCCTGCCTGCTGTGACTCTTCTCATAACAGAGTCTAGAACGAGTAGAAAAAGTGTTGGTGACAAAATGCAACCCTGACGGACTCCAGCTGTTACTTTCATGTGCTCTGTCATATTTCCCTTGTGGAGTACGCAGCATTTGTAGCCATCATATAGATCTTTTATGATGTTTAAGATCTTCTGTGGTATGCCATACTTCCGCAATACCTGCCAGAGCACTTTATGTTTCACGGAATCGAAGGCCTTTTGAAAATCAATGAATGCCAGATATATGGTTGCTTGGAATTCTTTGCTTTGCTCTAAGATGATCCTAAGAAAGCAAAAAAAGAGAACTTATCCGACAAATTACGAACAAGCTATCACTATATGTATACACAATTCTTACAAAATTTCTTAACATTTTATTAGTTTTTTAATTTTTTATTTATTTTGTAGTTTTTAGATAAATGTATTTTTTAGTTTTTATATAGAATCAAAAAGCAGAAGGCTGACGAGATCAGATTATATTCTAAAGCAATCTAAAGTCCAATCTGATTGCAACGATTGTATACGCTCATACGTATGTAATTACTTCGTCTACAAACATTTTACAATAGATCTTGGGGGGGGGGGGGGGGATACCGAGTCAAAATACTAAAAAACGAGCAGGTTATCTAGGAGAGAACAAGCCGAGGCAAATCAGATTTGAACCTAAATAACAAAGAAAACATCTATCATCAGAAAAATGAAATTAGCCAACACCTTGCCGACGGAAGTCAAGATTTAATATACTGGCGAAGAGGTCTCGACATCGAGGCATTCGCATACATAAAATTTTATGTTTGACTTCTGCTTAAGACAGTATTACTAGTCAGGGCACATATTGGTTGAAAGCACCGATGATGGCTGTTGATCAGATGAAATCGAATTGCAAAAGTCAATAAATAAAATATGACTTTGAGATTGGTTGCTGCATATTTGGTAATTTTAAGGTTCATGTAATGCAGTTCCAGTCACTAAGGCGGAAGCTTTCTGTGGAACTGCCAATGCAACAGGTGATACTTCGTCGCTAATTTTATTCTCCTCGGGAGATGCTGTAGGTGACAAATTTAGTAAAGCGTCGGTGGTTGAAGACAAAGACGAAGGGGGGTTGGGGTGGGGGCGGTCGACTCCGCTCCCTCTCCACACACAGGCAGCTCAGGGAAAAGAGGGGGGGGGGGGGGGAAGGAGCCACTTCGCGAGCAGGAGGAATGCTGGAGATAACTTCTTCGCCACTCAACGTATCACGGACGGCAGGTGTCGTAGCATCGAGAGGAGTAGGGGACACAGTCGATGCGGAGGAGAGTGTACTAGAAGGCACAGACAAATCTTCACACTCACTGTCTTGAGTACGACGTCGCTTGTTTGTCACTATCCTGCGGACAGTGGGATTCTGAACCTGTCGTGGAGGTAAATGCGGATATTTATTTACACGATTATCAGAATAGACTTTTCACTCATTATCATCCGAAGCAGTAGTAGATCCGACTAAGGGAGTGGAAGGAACAACATCAGCAACCGCCAATTTGCGACGCTGCACTAATGACGGCTTTAATACAAATCACTCCGCGAGCAATTAGATCGAACGTGTCCACATACACAGGACGCAGGTTCCCTCTTGACCAGTATACATGACACGAACGCGGTAACAACAAACTTGTAAATGTGATGGAATATTGCGTTTTAGATGCATTTACATGGAACGAATTCCAGTATAACACTGTAATCTGTGTTCAGTGAACCAAGGTTCACTATGGGATCCTGTCAACTCGTTTGTTATAGGGAACCTAGGAAGCTGTTTTCTCGGATAGTTATTATACAACATACAAGTCAATCATATTAATGGAGTTTATTACAATAACTGAATTTATGATACTTAACTTGCATCAGTGTCCTTCGAAATACACAATTTCAATTCAAGTAATTGGTATGGATCATCTTCTAGTGCGGCTCTTGTAGTGTGCCGAGTCTAGACGGCGCGTCGCTTTTATTCTCTTCCTGTGGTGACCGCTACTGTCATGGTGCCGTCCAAGTCAACGTGCTATTGGCTGACGTCGTCTGACAGCCCTCTCTTCTGTATGGTTCTTGATCTTCATTCCAGCGCTTGTCGTTACGCCGGAACATTCACGACGGACGTTTTTCACGTTACCGTGAAGAGTCAATATGTCCTTTAGAAAGTTGTCAGCAACTTCCTGCGGGAGGTTGAACACTCGAACATTGATATACTCAATTTCAGCATCTGCCAGTGACATCACACTAACGGAATTATCGCGACACATGAACAGGACTTGAGAACCATGACGCGACGGTAAACTTTCAACGTGAAGGGGACCCATTAATTTCCCGTAAAACACGTACTCGTCTGCGTCAAAATAAGAAGTGTGGACCTGATCAGGGTTCACATGAAGTGTATCGACAAGTCAATCATAGATTTCTAGAGACCCGGGCTGCACGTGTCGCGTTGTTTTATCGAAAGTAAAACTCACAGCACCTTTTCGTGGAATATAAATGGAAACCATGGTAGCCATAGCGGAGCGGCCGACGTCGCTGAAAGTAGACGAACAGACGGTAAGCAGGAGCGTAGGCGCTAAGACTCACTCGGCAGACACCACTAATGAGGAAAACTCCATAAAAGCGACGCTGCGGCAAGTGAAATAAGCAAGAACCTTCCCACTCGCCGCTCCAAGAGGAACTGGACCGTGGGTATATTACGGCTACGATAAGATGGACGTTCGGTCTGCAATATGGCAGCAAGACATGGCAGAAATGTAACTACTGTATGTGACTGCTGGCCGAATGTACAGACGCAAGATGAACGATGTCCGTACGGCCACGTGGCATTACACAGGCAGGAGACCACGGTGTTCATCGTATGTCTCCGGCGCATCGGAATTGCATCTACATCAGCAATCTGAGCAGTAGTCGACACTGTAACACAACGAACTGTTACAAATCGGTTTTTTCAAGGACAGATCCGATTCGGACGCCCTGTAGCGTGCATTCCACTGATGCCGAACCAACGCCATTTGCAACTTCGGTGGTATCAAGCGAGTGCTCTTTGGAGGGCGGGATGGAGTATGCTGTGTTTTCTAATGAAAGCTGTTTCTGCCTCAGTTTCAGTGGCAGCCTTACGTTGGTCGGAAGGAAGCTAGCTGAGGACCTGCAACAAACCTGTCAGCCATAGAACTGTGGCTATGGTCTAGGGTGCCATTTCGTATGATAGCAGGAGCACACCCGCGATTATCCCATGCACCCTGATTGCAAAAGAGTACGTCAATTTGGTGATTTGACCTGTTGTGCTGCCATTCATGAACAGCATTCCAGGGGCAATTTTCCAACAGGATAACTCTCACCCAATGGCTTATCTCTTGCTTACGTTATCCTGTGATCTTGCAATTTCAATCACTCTACATTAATTACTTTTTAATGTTGACATTTTTTCCCGTCATTATACACTCCTGGAAATGGAAAAAAGAACACATTGACACCGGTGTGTCAGACCCACCATACTTGCTCCGGACACTGCGAGAGGGCTGTACAAGCAATGATCACACGCACGGCACAGCGGACACACCAGGAACCGCGGTGTTGGCCGTCGAATGGCGCTAGCTGCGCAGCATTTGTGCACCGCCGCCGTCAGTGTCAGCCAGTTTGCCGTGGCATACGGAGCTCCATCGCAGTCTTTAACACTGGTAGCATGCCGCGACAGCGTGGACGTGAACCGTATGTGCAGTTGACGGACTTTGAGCGAGGGCGTATAGTGGGCATGCGGGAGGCCGGGTGGACGTACCGCCGAATTGCTCAACACGTGGGGCGTGAGGTCTCCACAGTACATCGATGTTGTCGCCAGTGGTTGGCGGAAGGTGCACGGGCCTGTCGACCTGGGACCGGACCGCAGCGACGCACGGATGCACGCCAAGACCGTAGGATCCTACGCAGTGCCGTAGGGGACCGCACCGCCACTTCCCAGCAAATTAGGGACACTGTTGCTCCTGGGGTATCGGCGAGGACCATTCGCAACCGTCTCCATGAAGCTGGGCTACGGTCCCGCACACCGTTAGGCCGTCTTCCGCTCACGCCCCAACATCGTGCAGCCCGCCTCCAGTGGTGTCGCGACAGGCGTGAATGGAGGGACGAATGGAGACGTGTCGTCTTCAGCGATGAGAGTCGCTTCTGCCTTGGTGCCAATGATGGTCGTAAGCGTGTTTGGCGCTGTGCAGGTGAGCGCCATAATCAGGACTGCATACGACTGAGGCACACAGGGCCAACACCCGGCATCATGGTGTGGGAGGGATCTCCTACACTGGCCGTACACCACTGGTGATCGTCGAGGGGACACTGAATAGTGCACGGTACATCCAAACCGTCATCGAACCCATCGTTCTACCATTCCTAGACCGGCAAGGGAACTTGCTGTTCCAACAGGACAATGCACGTCCGCATGTATCCCGTGCCACCCAACGTGCTCTAGAAGGTGTAAGTCAACTACCCTGGCCAGCAAGACCTCCGGATCTGTCCCCCATTGAGCATGTTTGGGACTGGATGAAGCGTCGTCTCACGCGGTCTGCACGTCCAGCACGAACGCTGGTCCAACTGAGGCGCCAGGTGGAAATGGCATGGCAAGCCGTTCCACAGGACTACATCCAGCATCTCTACGATCGTCTCCATGGGAGAATAGCAGCCTGCATTGCTGCGAAAGGTGGATATACACTGTACTAGTGCCGACATTGTGCATGCTCTGTTGCCTGTGTCTATGTGACTGTGGTTCTGTCAGTGTGATCATGTGATGTATATGACCCCAGGAATGTGTCAATAAAGTTTCCCCTTCCTGGGACAATGAATTCACGGTGTTCTTATTTCAATTTCCAGGAGTGTATATCAGGAACTCCTGCTAAAGAGCGTATGGGAAGCCCTTGAAGACAGAGAATAGTTCTATGTAGGATTCATAGATTTTACAAAAGCCAGAAACTTAATGACCAAAATACTAGAGGAAATCCTGGGAAAATACAACATCTGGACACGAATTATAAGCGCCATACTACAATGGAACGAAGTAAGAATATCAGAGAATCTCTCCCTATCGAAGCCGATACTTCAATCAAACTGAGTACTACAGGGAGACCCACTGAGTCCTCTGTTATTTATCCTTGCAGCGGAAGAAATTGTAAGAATACCCCAAAGGGAGGGTGTAGTTTCATATCCATATGCAGACGATATGGTAATAGGTGCAAAGAATGTAGCAAAATTGGAAGATGCGATAAACGATATCCAAGATTGGTGTGTCGAACACGGCTTCGAAATAAATGTGGCGAAAACAGAAATGATGGTACTCATAAATGGTGGAAGAATACTGGCATCAGCTGAGATTTTCATACGAGAGAGAAAGCTGAAGATTGTACCGGACTACAATTACCTAGGGATCACAATACAAACAACTGCAAAATGTTTCACAAAACATCTAACAGAGAAAGCAATGCAAGCAATAGTGGCTATACATGAAATACAATACACCAGATCCTTTAGCCTAGAGACAGCAATGGCACTATTCAGAGCAAAAATCTTCCCAATACTGACGTACGGCATAGGAATTATTGGACCACATCTTACAGTGAACAACCTAACAACACTAGAAGGAGTGAAGGCGACCTATATAAAGAAAGCAATAGGAGTGTCCAAAACAACGCGATCGAGATTTGTATACCTGCTGGCGAGGGAACCCTTCCTCATTGAAGACCTTCGGACAATACTGATGTTACCCAATAGCAGCGCCTTGGAAAGTGTACCTAAAACATTGAAGAAAAAAAGGGAAGACATACCTCCAGAATTTTACAGCACAGGTGCCATGATTGACCGAACATGGACAAAGGAAAACTTCGAAATGAGACACGTGGTCACCAGATTGGCAGTCTATGGTTTCCACCACCTTATTTGCAACAACACGTCATATCACGAACCAAATGAAATGTGTGAGTGTAAACTGTCACCAGATTTGCAAACGTTACCGTATAGAGCTCTGTACCAAAAGGACACGAACAATACGTGACTATGCAAATCACAATATGTGAAATTCGATTTATCTTATTATTATCACTGTACATTGAATTTGTATGGCTATTTGGCTGCAATAAACTTATTATTATTATACATCAGGAACACTATTTGTTCGTCAGTACGTCCCAGCTTCATGTACTCTAAGCCCTCATATGAATACTTCCCTCAATCATTCTACAAATTTTGGAGAAATGTTACTTATTTCTCCAGCCTTAATTGATCGAACGTCTTTCTAAATCATGTCGAACCCTGACTCTAATGCTGGACGCTTTATGTCTTCCAAATAGATCTCATTTCTTCTTCATGTCAGCTTTTAGGTTCTCACCTCGTTGAGGCTCTTAAAATATTTTCTTCACTTTTTCGCTTTTTCTTCTGCATCTATCAGTGTAATTCTTTTTGCAGTCCTAATATTGATACCCGTGCCATTAATTTCATCAAAATGTAATTTGCTTCCTCTATCTGCTGGATTCGTCCTTCCGACTATCATTTCATTTTTAATTTCTTCACGTTTACGTTGCAAACCATTTCGATTTAGCTCTCATCAGTTTCCCACGGCTTTCATAATTCTTCAGTAATCTCATTGCTGTATAAAGCATTCCGTATAACAAATTTTCTTCCGCTTGTCACACAACGGAAACCGCCACTGAGAGCGCTTCATTCGTCTGGAAGGGACGGCTCCAGGCGCTGGAACGCCGTCGCCGGCTGCAGTCTGGAGGTACTTACGGAGAGTCGCCGTTCTTGTGGCAGCCGAACTGCAGACTGCTGGCAGGCTCCCAGCTCGCGGTTCTGACGTCTCCATCCAGCGCCCGCACGCCCAGACCCTTCGCCATTTCTTTATTCGCTACTCCTCCCGCCCTGCCCGATAGTCGTGCACTCGCCTGCGGGAGACACGTTCGACAAATGCACTCCCACGTACTCTCGACGAATGTGTAGTGGATGGAAGTTGCCGCATATTACCAGAAAACCCTCGCCAAGTCTTACAGAGGCAAACGTGCAGCTCGGACTGGACGGAGGTGTGAATGTGTATCCCTCGCGGCTACACCATTTAAGCAAATATTCTTTGACCTACTGTCACGCAGTGGGTAGTGCCAACTTTGTAGCTATCACACAATAACATTTTTTGAAACGCAGTAACAGAAATACAGTAATGTTCATAAAACTGTGATACATGCAGACGTCATAGCGTATGAAGTTTTCATTCGCTGAATTAATTTCGGACACAACAAAGAAGTTGGAAGAGAAGTTAAACGGAATTAAAACTGGTTGGAAAAGGGCCTGTATGATTAACGTCAACGCAAATAAACCGATGGTAACGTAATGAAGCCGAATTACGTCAGATAAACTGACACTAAGAGTAGTAGGTGATTTTTCCTACTTGGAATAAACAACTGACGGTGGGAGACGTAGAGAGAACAGTAAATGCAGTCTCACATTAGCAAAAAATACGTTGTTGAAAAGGTAAATCTGCAAACACCGAATATAAAATCAAGTTTTAGGAAGTCTTTTCTGAAGAAATTTGTGTGAAGTGCAGCCTTTTGCGGAACTGAAAGGGAGACGATAAAGAATTTAAATTAGAAAAGAATAGAAGCTTTCGAGATGTGGTGATACAAAAGAATGCTGAAGCCTGTGTGAGTAACTCGAATAACTATGAAAAATCTATTCGGGGAAAACGAATTTAAGGCAAAAATTGGCTAAAAGGACGATTCCATAGGACACAGCCTTAGTAACAAAAGCATCATAAGTCTGGTAAGTGATGCTAGAGTGACGGGAATAATTGTAGTTTCTACTTATGAAGAGCTGAAGAGGCTTCCGCAGAATAGTGGAAAGCTGCTTAAAACCAAAGAATGAATGCTATAACAACAGCATTATTAATTACTGCACGCCCTCTTTACTTTAGAGATGATGCACTATGTGGTAGGCATGAGCTTCGTTATATTATCTGTCGTGGGGATGTAGTAATTTTTTGCGTAATATCCATAAACGTTAAGCAAGTACTGCCTCAGGAAATGAGAAAACAGAGATCATTGGGTCCATATTTCAACAATAAAATAAAGGTTTAAATAAAATACGGCTATCTCCACAATATGATGCTGGGAGGACTTTTATTAGATCATGTGAATTTTTCTAGAATAGTTACTAAGGGAATTATGAATATGACCACAATGAGGAACGGCGAATTTGATTGCGATCACTACCTTTCTAAAATTAAGGTTAATCTTCTACCTAATAAAATAAAATACATGTCACAAAGACTAACAAAAATTACACAGACACAGAATCAGTTCACTAATATCAAGTTATTATTAAACTATCTAAGATGGCAGCTAGCAAGAATAATGCAATGATATTAATAATGCCGTGCTGAAAACATTCTGGTCACCAAAAATAAAAATTAAATATTGTGTAACGAAGTATGTAAGCTTTAACAGATAGAGGTGAAAAATAGTCAATGTGGAAATGCTCATAGAAGATTGAACACACTGATCGCTTCAAACAACAGAAAGGAAACAGCGAGAATAATCAAAAGAGTTAAAAGATATCTGGAAAAGAGGAAAATTGCAGAAATTGTTTGAAAGCTTTTCAGAAAATAATACCCATGATTTCTATCGGATATTTGACGGGAGACTGAAGAGATATCTAATGGCAGCTGCCTGTTTCAGAAATGAAAATGGCGAATTTTGCTCAAAAAACACTAAAAGTTTTGAAATACTTGCAGAATATTTTGATCAATCTCTTGACTGTCCAGAACCAGTCGATAAGATGGAATTTTGAAACACCCATGAAAATCAAGAAGAAGATTTACCTCCGACTAAGAGTGAGATTGAAGATGAAATTAAAACTCTAAATGCGAATGAAGCTAGTGGAAAGTACTCTGTTACAGTGGAACTTTTGAAATTGATCCTATGAAAAATAAAAAAAGAGCTAAAATTAACCTTTGAGGAAATAAAATAAAATAAAATATCTCGAGAGATTAGCAAATAGACTTCAAACACCCACTATATAAAAAATGCAACTAACAAGACAACTTCAGAGATAAATCTTTGCTACCACTTGCACATAAAATAATTTTCAAGGTTTTAGTAAACAGTTTAGGTGAATACCCAGGTGGTTTTAGGCAGGGCAAATTATGTTCTGAACAAGTATATAATCTGAAGTCAATCATTTGCACAGATTGCAGAGTGAAGAATATGTTTTAGAAATATTTATTGATTTCAAAAGAGACCCTTATTTTCATTGGCAGGCAAATCACAGACAGAAATTTAGTTTAATGTTTACCTAAATCGTGAAACACAGACACAGGTAAAATTTATGGGAGAAATGTCACAATGCTTCGAGATCAACATAGCTGCACGGGAATGTGAGGGCTTATCACCAATTCTTTTTAATTGTGTTCCAGAAAAAAAAACTTAATCATAATGTTGGGAAGAGTAACAAAGATATTGGAATAACTTGCCTTGTTTTTCCAAAAGATTTAGTTTTGCTTTCTGAAAATGTGATATCTGCCATATCAGAAATTAACCTTCTAAAGAAATAACCTGTAGGAGTGGCTTCAGAATTTTTGCAGAGAAAACCAAATGCTTTTCAAACATTAATAACACAACGAAATTTGTGAAAGCGGATACTGTCCACACTCAAACGGTTAAAAATTATAAATGTCTTGGGGAGATAAACTAAGAAAAGGGTTTGGAAAAAGCCGCTGTAGGGGAAAGGATGATAAAACAGCAAATACAGGGAAGGTATTCGAAGCCGTTAACAAGAGAGTGTCCTACATCGTACTCGGAAACTAAGAATAAGACATCACACTTATCAATGTTCACGTCCAAACAGAAGGTAAAACATACTAGGAGAAACAAGAGTTATATAGCCATCTAGAACAAAAAGTTGAGAGCACACCAAGTATCAAGAAAGTTATGGGATATCGTAATGGAAACGTTGCAAAAGAAAAATACTGTGTTACAACTATAGGAAAACACATTTTGAATGACGGGACCAATGAGAATGGACAGAGCGTGATCAACTTAGCTACCTCCAAGAACATGAGAGTAAGTCCGATTTACTTCGAACACAAGAGAATACATAAGGGAACATGGTGCTCACCAGATGGAAGAACTACCAATCAGACAGATCACGTTTTGCTGTACCACAGCTATAGCCGTAGAGTAACGGACGTCGGTTCGTATAGAGCGGCCGACTGTGCACCAGACCACTTCATGTAAAACGATGTTCATCTACATGCATAAGACGAAGGAGACACTAGAGCCTTCTTTAAGTGTTGGGAAACTGCGAGAAAGGGCAATTAAAGAGCAATATACTGTAGAAATCAAACACTTGTTTGAGGCTCTAAAAACCCGGAAGCAAGCTGGAACATTGAAGAAAAATTGGAAAGAAGGGAATTCCACGATACTAAGTGTAGCAGAGGATGTGTTGAGGGGAAAGGAGAGAGTGAAGAAGACAAAGTATTTCAACGAGACATTCAAGGAGGTTACATAAATGAGAATAAAAATGAGTGGCTGGCTGACAGGGAGAATGATGAGATAAGAGAGATATCAGAAGGGACTAGAAGAGGAGACGCGAACCCTGCGAACACAGAAAAGAATATATATAACAGTTCATTAGAACAAGATGCGACAGAGATCTGCAAAAAGAATTCAGGACAATTTTTCCAGTGCCTCAAGAAACGGAATCGTGGATTTCAGGGCCCAGCATTTTTCATTACAGATAAGAAGAGAAGCTTGATAAATAACAAGAAAAGAACTGTAGAAAGATTGAGAGAATACTTCTAAGAACTCTTGAATCTCACAGACCCTGATGAGGTGCTACTTATAGATACCACGGAGGAAAGAAAAGACGAAGAATAATAGGAAGTTACTGAAGAAAACGTGAAGATTGCAATCAAAAGACTCAGGCCCCAGGGGAAGCAGAATCACAGGAGAATTAAAAAAAGAGGAAGGTGAGAACTTGCACTTAGAGATATACAAACTAATCCAGTTGACATGGAAGAGACTCTGCCAGAAAAATGGAAATTGGCGGTAATATGTCCGACACACAAAAGGAGAAGCAAAATGGAATGTGGTAACTACCTACGGGTTAATTTTCTGAATGTGTCGTACAAGGTACTGGGTACCATTATCCTCAGAAAAGTATAACCATTCATAGAGAACAACTTATAAAGCCATGCTGGCTTTCGACCATTCTGAACAATAGATCACATATTCACTCTCAGACAACTGTCTGGAAACTCTGGGAATATGGTAAACGTATCTAGAGTTTGTTTGTCGATTTTCAACGTGCATAAGGCAACATATACTTGAATATGCGCAGAGTGACTTCAGCGTCCATGAAAAGCTGATGAGAACGGTGCAGATTTGTATGGTTGGATCAAGGCCAGCAGTGCGTTCCACAGGGGGATCGTCAGAAACGCTAGAAACTGAGAAACGTCTGAGAGAAGGTGATTTTGTTCAATGCCATATTAAAGAAATTAATAAGGGAATGTAGGCAACAGGAGTGGGCTTGAGTACAAATGGATGGTAATTTCAGTTGTCTCGCTTATGCATATGATACAGTAGTGCTAAGGGAATCAAACCAGGGCTTGAAAGATGTGTATCAGAAAATAGGCAATCACTCACGGAAGATTGCCCTAAAGGTGAATCAAGACAAAAGGAGGTTCGTACAGTTAAGAATAAGACAAAAGCAGCAAAAAATTTTTGAGACAGATGGTGTGAGGTTCAAGGAGTTCACCAGTTCAAATGCTTGGGGTCTTGGTTTAGGAGCAATCGCCGCATAGATATGGACATCAAGGAAAGAACCGCAGTGGGAATGAAATGCATGTATAACCTCATCGAAACGCTCAGCTCAAAGACAATATCACTCACTTGATATCAAGTACAGTTCAGAAATCTGGAGAACTAATATTTCAAAGAAAACTAATGAGGTAAATATGGCGACCGATCTTAGATAAACGAGGATGGAGGAGGAGGAAGAATGAGGAGATATATCTTTCCATGCTACAACCAACAATACTATACAAATTGAAGTGCAAAATAATACAGTGGGTGGGCTATGTAGCACACATGCCAAAAGAAAAGTGAAAAAAGCGCTCCAGTGGAAACCAAACACCAGACGCCCCGTAGGAACACCAAGGAAGTACTGGATGGAAAATCTGGCAAAGGACCGGGCAGTGTTGCGGAATGAAGACACCTGGAGGAACCGAGCAAAAAACTGAAGGGAATGGAGGCTGTTTGTGTAATCAGTGCGTGCTGTGTAGGGCTGTGATCACTGTGTATGTACATAGAGGAAGGGATACTTAATACCTTAAGGGCATATGGTATAAACGAAAAAAGGACTGTAAGAATGCAAAAATATGGCATTACAATACAATAGTGGAACCAGAATGTCTATTTTCTAATGAATGTCAGGAATTGAACGATACTAAATACTAGAAAGGCAAATCATTACGAAAAATTGAGCCCCCGAAAAACTGTCGAAGGTTGGAAAGTACGCAGTAATGACGAAATTTATAGACACATGTAAAACATACCAGAAGTAATGAGAGGTGGAAGAGTGGTATTTTCAGAACGTTTATAAGAAACGCTCGACAGTATATTAACCAAAGTATCTCCAAATATATGTGGAGTAAGAGGGCAGCACCCATTGTGTATGGGGAATCGGAGCCGTGTTGCGAAGTGGGCATGGGCGGGTCTTTGAGTTGTGCTCAGCGAGCGGGCCTTTGTTTCCTCGCGTCAGTAGTGTTATAGTGCTATAAACAGGGGATCTCGACTGACGACGGCAATTTCGTACAGAAGGCGACGATAAAATTAACGTTTAATGCCCACTAAGCGAAGTTGTACCCGTGGTCTAGGGGAGCCGGCACGGAAGCTCAGCGTGTTCGGTCAGAGAGCCGGTTGGCCTCTGTAATAAAAAACTGAGTGGAACGATCAACCACCGAACTTGAACAGGCTGTCTTGCGACGTCCGCAACGACCACACACAACGATCAATAACGAACAAAAAAGAAAAACAAAAAAAAGGGGTAGCGTCTTTGATTCACAATCAAAACGTCTTCAGTCCCGGGTTCGATCACCGCCATTGCCTTAATTTTGATAAATAATCAGCCGAAGACTTCCGGCATAAGAAGTCAGCCTCATTCTGCCAACGGCCTTGTCAAAGAGGGAGGAGGAGCGGATAGAGGTTCAGGGCACTCTCTTGTCCTAGGGGTGTGAAATTGCCCCTACAGGCGGAAGAATCAGCAATGATCAACGACATGAGGATGCAGAAGGCAATGGAAACCACTGCATTAAAGACACGTAACGTGTATCCACAGGACATGTGGCCTGTAATTGAAGAAGTGTCATGATGATCTCTCCATTGGCAAAAGATTCCGGAATAGTCCCCCATTCGGATATCCGGGAGGGGACTGCCAAGGGGGAGGTTACCATGAGAAAAAAAAGGAATAATCTACGAAAGGATAACGTTCTGCGAGTCGGGGCGTGGAATGTCAGAAGCTTGAACGTGGTAGGGGAACTAGAAAATCTGAAAAGGGAAATGCAAAGGCTCAATCTAGATATAGTAGGGGTCAGTGAAGTGAAGTGGAAGGAAGACAAGGATTTCTGGTCAGATGAGTATCGGGTAATATCAACAGCAGCAGAAAATGGTATAACAGGTGTAGGATTCGTTATGAATAGGAAGGTAGGGCAGAGGGTGTGTTACTGTGAACAGTTCAGTGACCGGGTTGTTGTAATCAGAATCGACAGCAGACCAACACCAACAACGATAGTTCAGGTATACATGCCGACGTCGCAAGCTGAAGATGAACAGATAGAGAAAGTGTATAAGGATATTGAAAGGGTAATGCAGTATGTAAAGGAGGACTAAAATCTAATAGTCATGGGCGACTGGAATGCAGTTGTAGGGGAAGGAGTAGAAGAAAAGGTTACAGGAGGATATGGACTTGGGACAAGGAATGAAAGAGGAGAAAGACTGAGTTCTGTAACAAGTTTCAGGTAGTAGTAGCGAATTCCCTGTTCAAGAATCACAAGAGGAGGAGGCATACTTGTAAAAGGCCGGGAGATACGGGAAGATTTCAATTTAATTACATCATGGTCAGACAGAGATCGTCCGCAGCTCGTGGTCGTGCGGTAGCGTTCCCGCTTCCCGCGCCCGGGTTCCCGGGTTCGATTCCCGGCGGGGTCAGGGATTTTCTCTGCCTCGTGATGACTGGGTGTTGTGTGTTGTCCTTAGGTTAGTTAGGTTTAAGTAGTTCTAAGCTCTAGGGGACTGCTGACCATAGATGTTAAGTCCCATAGTGCTCAGAGCCATTTGAACCATTTTCAAACAGAGATTCCGAAATCAGATACTGGATTGTAAGGCGTATCCAGGAGCAGATATAGACTGAGATCACAATATAGTAGTGATGAAGAATAGGCTGAAGTTCAAGACATTAGTCAGGAAGAATCAATACGCAAAGAGGTGGGACACGGAAGTACTAAGGAATGACGAGATACGTTTCAAGTTCTCTAACGCTATAGATACAGCAATAAGGAATAGCGCAGTAGGCAGTACAGTTGAAGAGGAATGGACATCTCTATAAAGGGCCACCACAAAAATTGGAAAGGAAGACATAGGTACAAAGAAGGTAGCTGCGAAGAAACCTTGGGTAACAGAAGAAATACTTCAGTTGATTGATGAAAGGAGGAAGCACAACCATGTTCCGGGAAAATCAGCTATACAGAAATACAAGTCGCTGAGGAATGAAATAAATAGGAAGTGCAGGGAAGCTAAGACGAAATGGCTGCAGGAAAAATGTGAAGACATCGAAAAAGATATGATTGTCGGAAAGACAGACTCAGCATACAGGAAAGTCAAAACAACCTTTGGTGACATTAAAAGCAACGGTGGTAACATTAAGAGTGCAACGGGAATTCCACTGTTAAATGCAGAGGAGAGAGCAGATAGGTGGAAAGAATACATTGAAAGCCTCTATGATGGTGAAGATTTGTCTGATGTGATAGAAGAAGAAACAGGAGTCGATTTAGAAGAGGTAGGTGATCCAGTATTAGAATCGGAATTTAAAAGAGCTTTGGAGGACTTACAGTCAAATAAGGCAGAAGGGATAGATAACATTCCATCAGAATTTGTAAAATCATTGGGGGAAGTGGAAACAAAACGACTATTCACGTTGGTGTGTAGAATATATGAGTCTGGCGATATACCATCTGACTTTCGGAAAAGCATCATCCACACAATTCCGAAGACGGCAAGAGCTGTCAAGTGCGAGAATTATGGCACACTCAGCTTAACAACTCATGCATCGAAGCTGCTTACAAGAATAATATACAGAAGAATGGAAAAGAAAATTGAGAATGCGCTAGGTGACGATGAGTTTGGCTTTAGGAAAAGTAAAGGGACGAGAGAGTCAATTCTGACGTTACGGCTAATAACGGAAGCAAGGTTAAAGAAAATTCAAGACACTTTCATAGGATTTGTCGACCTGGAAAAAGCGTTCGACAATATAAAATGGTGCAAGCTGTTTGAAATTCTGAAAAAGGTGGGGGTAAGCTATAGGGAGAGACGGGTCATATACAATATGTACAACAATCAAGAGGGAATAATAAGAGTGGACGATCAAGAACGAAGTGCTCGTATTAAGAAGGGTGTAAGACAAGGCTGTAGCCTTTCGCCCCTACTCTTCAATCTGTACATCGAGGAAGCAATGATGGAAATAAAAGAAAGGTTCAGGAGTGGAATTAAAATACAAGGTGAAAGGATGTCAATGATACGATTCGCTGATGACATTGCTATCCTGAGTGAAAGTGAAGAAGAATTAAATGATCTGCTGAACGGAATGAACAGTCTAATGAGTACACAGTATGGTTTGAGAGTCAATCGGAAAAAGACGAAGGTAATGAGAAGTAGTAGAAATGAGAACAGCGAGAAACTTAACATCAGGATCGATGGTCACGAAGTCAATGAAGTTAAGGAATTCTGCTACCTAGGCAGTAAAATAACCAATGACGGACGGAGCAAGGAGGACATCAAAAGCAGACTCGCTATGGCAAGAAAGGCATTTCTGGCCAGGAGTAGTCTACTAATATCAAATACCGGCCTAAATTTGAGGAAGAAATTTCTGAGAATGTACGTCTGGAGTACAGCATTGTATAGTAGTGAAACATGGACTGTGGGAAAACCGGAACAGAAGACAATCGAAGCATTTGAGATGTGGTGCTATAGACGAATGTTGAAAATTGGTGGACTGATAAGGTAAGGAATGAGGAGGTTCTACGCAGAATCGGAGAGGAAAGGAATATGTGGAAAACACTGATAATGAGAAGGGACAGGATAATAGGACATCTGCTAAGACATGAGGGAATGACTTCCATGGTACTAGAGGGAGCTGTAGAGGGAAAAAACTGTAGAGGAAGACAGAGATTGGAATACGTCAAGCAAATAATTGAGGACGTAGGTTGCAAGTGCTACTCTGAGATGAAGAGGTTAGCACAGGAAAGGAATTCGTGGCGGGCCGCATCAAATCAGTCAGTAGACTGATGACCAAAAAAAAAAAAAAAAAAAAGCAAGGTTTACCGGATATTTTTCGATTATGATGATGAATTTTGGTTTGTGGGGCTTTCAAATGCGCAGTCATCAGCGCCCCTACGAAGTACCAATTTCTACAGAGTCAATTTTCTTTTCGCAATCCAATCTAGTCACTCTCACAAATTATGATGATGATGAAATGATGAAGACACACAAACACCCAGACCACGGGCAAGGAAAATCCCCAACCCGGGACCCCGCGATCCAGAAGCAGCAGTGCTAGCCCCTAGACCACGAGCTGTGGACGAAATTTTTCGATGAAGCAGTGTGCCAATAGATTAATCACCACTCTATTGACGAATGTTGTGTCTACCACTTGGACGGCAATGTGACAGTAGACCATGCAAAACGCGGATTTCGAACCATACGAATATTAGAGCTGCTGTTTGAACTTTCAGCAACGCTTGTAGTGGAAGCACTGTGTCTTACGAGGGGGAATGGTAAGTCACGTGAAAGAAGAGTGGCATACGATCGAAATGTATCGTGTTCTGAACGAAGTATGTAAGATGCGAACTGAACAGCGTAAACACATCTAGTCGTACGGGAACGTTAGCGGCTGTCTAGCAGTCGTCATTTATGATAGCTAACCGCAGACTTGTCCGGGGCGCAAGCAGGAGGGGTATGTTCTATCCTGTATACAGGGACGCCTCATCGAGATACCTCGTGCTGACACTACGCTTATATTGCAACCGACGATGCTGCCTACTTACTACGTTGAGCAGTGAGGAATATGTGGAACGCGGAGGTTGCACCGACCCCTGCGGATCCAGTTTCCGCGTCTACGATGCCATGGCCTGCGTCGGAACCATCGACGTTCTCAATAGCAGGGGCCTTGTTAGCGCTTATTTCGTATGAAGAAGAGAACACCTAAACTTCGATTCCAGGTCGGACGTGGAGATGCAGGAGGTGCTTATTGTTCGTCGTGACCCACAAGACGCTTCGAAAGACTGTGACCCGTTGCAGCAAGATAAGGATAATCTCTTTGCGGCTTGACCTGGGCTTCGCTCCAACAGTTCCTGATTCATTGCTGGCAACGACCGTCCAAGTCAAAGACTTTTTGACGATGCTCAACCCACTGACAGGCTCCGCAGCGGTGATGCGGCTAAGACACCAGATGAACTTAATCTGTCGAATAATGTACCGCACCTCCTCCTAGGTGATTGGGGGTCGGAAGTGAAGACGGAAAGACACTCGCTGCTGATGGATTGTCGGGCGGCCCTCTTATCTCACCCAATCGTTAATATTCGTATTGCCAGTGACAGGGACGGTCAATTGTGCAACGTGGCGCTTACTGGCCCAGACTAGTGCAGGCTACATCTT
Source organism: Schistocerca piceifrons (assembly GCF_021461385.2). NCBI lineage: Eukaryota > Metazoa > Arthropoda > Insecta > Orthoptera > Acrididae > Schistocerca > Schistocerca piceifrons. Next base: position 170,464,177 of record NC_060139.1, read on the forward strand.
AACACACAGTGATCTAGGTGTATCGGTCAACGACAACGGCATTAGTTTCACTATCAAAACCCTGCTGTTAAAGGACGTGATTCGGGAGGCAGACATTGATATAGCGCCCCTTCAGCTTGATATGCGTCTGAATGTTTAAGGATACACTTCTTACGGCAACCCAATTACAGGAACAGGTGGTGGTACGCTCATGCTAATACGCGATGGATTAGAAGCAACGGAATCTCAGTATTTTCCATCAGCGTGAGGCGCAACGCTTTCGGTGCGGTCCAGTTTGTGAATCTGTGCGGCCCATCTGAAATGGCGAAGTATAGAGAGCAAACAGTCTGTTACTCTACCAAGGTGTCTCCACTGTTTCAGGGTGCCACGGAGGACTTATGATTGACAGGGACTTTAACAGCGTCTTACGCGCTGAGAATCAGATCCCTCACCATGTCCCATGTCCGGCCCTTCACGCGATGATTAGGGACCTAGCTTTGCTCGCTACATGGACAATCATCCACAAAGAACGAAGCGGATATACGTACTTCACCAGCCACTCGTCCAGCTGGCTGGAGAGGATTTACGTTTCCCGAGGTCTCTGGGCAGTTACTGTCGGTGCCGAGCTGTGGTCCACAGAATTCACCGACCACCAGGCTTTCATCTGTGCCGTGGCCCTACCACGACAACAAACGAGCCGAAGTAGAGGATCATGACGTCATAACGTCAATATTCTGTGTGAAGAGGCTTGCTGTCTAGCAGTCACTGATACCTGGGACTGCTACACACCTACAATTCCGAGATACAGTGGTGGACACCATCTACTCGTCGCACGTTCATGGTGTACAGGCGAGATACGGCACCTTGACAACGATCGAACTCTGAACTTTACTACAAAGTTTCGAGGGAACCACCGCCGCGACCGCCTTTACCAGAGCGTCGAAAGGTCCGTCCACTGGACATAGATGCGGCCAGTTTAGAAGGAACGAGGTTTCGAGCGACGCTACAAGATTTCGTCCCAGACAAACTTGCTTCCCTCTGTCACGTCGCCAGAGACTGGATACGTCCTAAGAGGCGACTCATAGCGGCAGTTATCGCGGTGGACGGGCACCGTGCAGAGACACCAACTACCATCCCCCATGTCATCTCAGATTATTACCGCACTCTCTATCTGACCCGTCAATGGCTTGAAAAAGACGTTGGAGACGACCTGTACGATCTACTGCCTTCGGCGAGGAGACAAGGAGACGACAAAGTCTTAGAGGCCATAAAAAGGAAGTATTGTGCGTGGTCCTATCGTGAGGCCAAAGAGACAAATTCTCTGGGCCTGACTTTCTTCCTCTTGAATTTTAGAACACCTTTCCTAAACTGAAGGGGGAAGTTGGGAGACAGATATGCTGCACAACTCCTGCATACGGACGTTCGAGACCACCCACTTTCCCCGAAATTTTAGAGGTCATGGTAATCACTATCCCAAAACCAAAATGACGTTATAGACCGAAAGACTTCCACTAGCTAACGTTAGTATTCGTATTATAAGCCGTTTGCAAGCACATGTCGTACTCGCCTCCTAGCTACTGTCAAGGATATCATTAACGCTGTAAAAACACATCTTGGATGTGGCAGTAATATACACACTGCGTTAAGTTCATGTCAGCGTGTCATCTTAAAGGTGGTAGACCTAGACCATACAATCGACCGAGCTACTCACGGTTTCTAGCTGTCTGTCTTAAAGAAGGTGGGTCTTTGCCTGGTTTCGAATAGGGTGGTTCTCCGTTTCATCCACGGGGCCACTGCCACGATCCTAGACAATGGCTGTCAGCCAATATTTTCGCTGTCGCCTTCTACTCTACACTTCATGGTCTATGTCAGCGTTCGGAGCGCTTTCGCCTTCACAACGTGCATTTTAAGTGTTGTGCTTATTCTGGCGATGTAGTTTTCTTGACAAGATCGGCAGCAGATATATATACAGCGATCGCGTAGCTTCAGCGCTAAGGCGAGTTAGCCGGCAGCCTTATCACACCGCGGAAGTCGCACTACATGGATGAGGACAGAGAACTGTTTATCAGTGCACCGGTGCCCGTTGACAAGGTCCCAGCGATGAAAAGTATAGAAGTGATCATCCATGGGAACACGCAAAGTACAGCAGCGGCTACGTATCACAAATTATTTAGTATGATCCTGCGCAAGGTCACCTCCCCACATCTTTAACCTTTTACTTGATCGTGCGGTTACATTTTGTGAACGTCTGCTTCACCACGAACTTAATCATTACATATACGTTCTGCTGCTTCCCGCTATAGTGGCTGCCAAGTCCCAGACGGTCTATGGTTATTTCGTAAGCGATGTTCGGTTGTTCGAGACCCATTATGAGACACTAACGTTGCCATCAGAATCGGGCAGCATTGAAATGATAACCGCGCAAAATAGGTGCGTGCTCTATTTCTGTCTGCATCACCTACGTGCTTCGGGCAAGGATTCCTCACATCACACTGATTCAGGAGATGGCGCCTCATTCCCTCCGGCCGCCGATTCCTGTTGGCGTATCTTGCCACCACTACGTTACATTCGCACCTATCTGGACGCCATAAGTTTTCTGTTGGATGTTCTACCGGCCACGCGGTCGCCTGGAACCAAGACTTCTACTGCTTCTTTCAATAGAAAATGCCTTACAACGTGATTCAACGCCGATAGCCGGTGCTTGGCTAGAAGGCTTTCCTTTCCACCCCCGTGAAGGCGCTGTGGTAAGTGATAACGACTGCAAAATTCCCAACCCGACTATATTTACACATTATACATCTTGCCGAGGACCCTCTAAGCGTCCGGTGCGCCGCTATCGATACGGCTGTCGACTGTGGCTCTCACACGCCGCATGTTGGCATTCTTGTTGTGACGGACGTCTCAGCCCACCGAACTGATTCATCATGACGTCACTTACTATCCGCCGGTCGACATTATGCCACGATGTGAGTTAAAGGTACGGCGTATATACTTAGTGAGGGTCCTGCCGAGTTATTAGACTTTTGGCACTTCTTAACAAGCAACTACACTGTTCTGTGGCACAAGGTGTCGTTTGTTCGCTCTTTGCGAATTACTTGGGGTAGCGTTTACGCATCCTCCGGAGCATTGGGGCACACCGGCTGTGATACATTTAAGGTATAGCACAGGATGGACTGATGTGAGATAGGATATCAACGGTAATTATAGCGTCTTTAACCCTCGTCGAACGAGAAGACGCCCTGGACACGCTGCCGCCAGGCTGAAAAAATTGTAAGTAAACAAAAATAAAAGAAATATAAAAAAGAATCATCGTACCCTTTCTTCTCTCCCTCCTTTTTTTTATGCAGAACGATTGGAGACAATGTTTCGTTTTTCTTCTCGGACTGAACCAGAACGTGTCAAAAATCCGACCTACTTAGCATTCAGGGCGAAAGTGACGGTGGGCATTAGATCTTCTTCTTGTTTGTAAAATAAATTTGTGGTAAGGTCTTATGGGACCAAACTGCTTAGGTCATCAGTCCGTAACTGTACACACTACTTAATCCAGATTAAACAACCTTACGCTATGGACAACACACACATGCCCATGCCCGAGGGAGGACTCGAGCCTTCGACTGGGGGAGCCGCGCTGACCGTGACAAGACGCCCGAGACCGCGCGGCTATCCAGCGTGCTTTTTGTTTTTAAGTTAGATTAGTAATTAAAACGTCCTTGGCGCGTTTTCGAGTCCCGTCTTGGCCTACCTTTTGAACAAACATCATACTAATTAAGGCTGATGATTTAGAGGATGAGAGGTCCTCCTCATTCTGTCGACCGCCTTGTCAGAGGGGTGTAGGGGAGGAATGACGTTCAGGACACTTTATTGGGTGGGAAATTACCCCTAAAATGCGGAAGAATCAGCAACTATCAACGACATGGCGATGCTGAAGGCAATGGAAACTGTACTAATGACACGTAATGTGTACTAACAGAACATGTGGTTTGTAGTTGACAAACCGTCCTGATAAACTCTCCATTATCAACAATTCCGGATTAAGCCCCCATTCGAATTTCCGGCGAAACCAGTCCTTTTTTCCTTTTTCGTTTTTTGGCCATCAGTCTTCTGACTGGTTTGATGCACCCCCCCCCCCCCTCTCCCACGAATTCCTCCCCTATGCCAACCTCCTCAGCTCAGAGTAGCACTTGCAACCTAAGCCCTCACTTATTTGGTGGATGTATTCCAGTCTCTGTCTTCCTCTACAGTTTTTGCCATGAACAGCTCCCTCTATAACCATGTAAGATATTCACTGAGGTCTTATCAGATGTCCTATAATTCTGTCACTTCTCCTTGTCAGTGTTTTCCACATATTCCTTTCCTTTGCGATTCTGCGCATAACCTCATCATTCCTTATCTTATCAGTCCGCCTAATTCGTCTGCAGTATCACATCTCAAATGCTTCGATTCTATTCCGTTCCGGTTTTCTCACAGCCCATGCCTCACTACCGTACAATGGTTTGCTCCAAACGTACAATCTCAGAAAATTTTTCCTGAAATTAAGGTCTATGTTTGATACTAGGCCAGGATATCCCTTTTTACCAGTGCTTGTCTGCTTTTGATGCCCTTGCTCTGTCTGTTCTTGATAATTTTGCTGCCTAGATAGTAAAATTCCTTAACCTCATCTACTTCGTGAACATCAAACCTGATGTTCAGTTTCTTGCTGTCCTTTTTCTACTACTTCTCGTTACCTTCGTCTTTCTTCCATTTACTCTCAATCCATGTTCTGTAGTCATTAGACTGTTCATTCCATTCAGCAAATTATGTAATTCTTCTCCACGTTCAGTTATCAAATGTCATCAGCAAATGGTATTATTGCTATCTTTGACCTTCAATTTTAATTCAACGGCTGAACTATTAATTTCATCATTGCTTGTTCGATGTACAGCTGGAACAGTAGGGCCGAAAGACTACATGCCTGTCTTACACCCTTTTCAGTCCGAGCATTTCGTTCCCGGTCGTCCACTATTATTCCTTCTTGACTCTTGTACATGTTGTATATTACAGGTCTATCCTATAGTTTACCCCTATTTTCCTCACAATTTCGTACTTCTTGCACCATTTTCCACTGTCGAACGCATTTTCCTGGTCGATAAACCATATGAATGTGTCTTGATTTTTCTTTAGTCTTGCTTCTATTATCAACCGCAATGTCAGAACTGCGTCTGTAGTGCCTTTGCCTCTCTTAAAGCCAAACTGATCGTCATCTAACACATCCTCAAGCTTCTTTTCCATTCTTCTGTATATTATTGTTATCAGCAACTTGGGTGCATGAGCTGTTAAGCTGATTGTAGAATAAATCTCGCACTTTTCAGCTCTTACAGTCTTGGGAATTTCATGGATGATATTTTTACGAAAGTCAGGTAGTATGTCGCCAGACTCATACATTCAAAACACCAACGTGAATAATCGTTCTGTTGCCGATTCCCCAGTGATTGTGGAAATTCTGGTGGAATGTTATCTATCCCTGCTGCCTTATTTGCTCTTGAGCCCTTCAAAGCTCTCTTAAATTCTGATTCTAATATTGGATCCCACATCTCCTCTAAATCGACTAACGTCTCTGCTCCTATCACATCAGACAAATATTCCCCTTCATAGAGGCCTTCAATGTACTTTTTCCATCTGCACTTTATTCTTTCCACCTATCTGCTCTGTCCAATGCATTTCAGAGTGGAATTCCCGCTGTATTCTTAACGTCAACACCCTTGCTTTCAATTTCACTGGAGGTTATTTTGACTTTTCTACATGATGAGTCTGTCCTTCAGACAATGATTTCTTTTCCTATTTCTTCACATTTTCCCTGCAGCCATTTCGTCTTCCTTGCAGTTCCTATGGATTTCATTCGTTAGCGACTTGAATTTCTGTATCCCTGAATTTCCCTGAACGTTTTTGTACTTACTTCTTTCATCGATCAACTTAAGTATTTCACTTGTTACCCACGGTTCCTTTGAAGTTAGCTTCTTTGTAGCTATGTTTTTGTTTCCAGATTCTGTGATTGCCCTTTTAGAAATGTCCATTTCCTGTTCAGCTGCACTACCTACTGAGCTATTCCTTACTGCTGTATCTATAGCCTTAGAGTAATTCAAGCGATCTCGTCATTCGTTACTACTTACGTATCCCACTTCTTTGCGTAATGCTTCTTCTTGTCTAATTCATAAACTTCAGCCTCTGGGTGTGGAAGACAGCTAAATTCCTCGTCCTTCATAATCCACAGAAAGGTCCGTTTCTACCTAAGACCTATAAACCTAACTCCCTCCTTGACTTTGAAGGTAAAATTCTGAATTCATTATATCAAAATCGTACCAGAAGTCCCAATTCATCACAAAATACTCCTCACTGAACTGGGTCTGTCATGGTAACAGAATTTGAAGTAGACTCCACAGGTTGTCGAGGTCATACGCTCAAGATGATTCTTCTGTGATGCAGATGAGACGGTTCATTTGGAGTGGCAGTCAAAGCATCAGCGTAAAATCAGTTGTAATTGGGGTGCGATATGGCCCTTAATTGTTACTCTTATCTATGCTAATGACGTGGTCAAGCAGGCGCGAAAAATTCGCTGTGCACGTAAGTGAAAGTACGATGCTCAAGCACTGCCAAAAGCTAGAATTTATTGACACGCTCCTCCAAAGACATCTGGACAAAATCATTCATTAGTGCAATGACTGTATGGTGAAACCAATTCAACAAGAGAAAAGTAACTCTGTTCACTACCAATCTCAAGCTCCCCAACAGCCAAATGTAACTGGTGCCACCAACATGACTTAGCATGGCTTATTCAAATACCCTGGACTTGCCACAGACGGGAAGTGGAATTGGAGGTCGCTCGTAATCCAGTGTGACAAACAAGATTCGTGGTTTGTCGTATCACTGTTGTATTTGCCCTTTGAGGGTGTCGGACTATCAGATAACGCAGAACTGTCTGTTGGAACCCAATCACAATTCAGGCTATGTTATATGGTTCGTATATGTAGTCAGTGGCCACTGATAGATACTTGAAGCGACTGGAAACTCTTCGAAACAGTTTCCGGAAATCTCCGGGTTATACTCACAACACTCATATTGGACAGTACTTCCATGCATAAAATCCCGGGTAAATCCATCAGATATTATATGACAATAAATTTTTCACCTCACAATCTCATCAGTTCGTTGTCCCAAGAACCCCAAAATTCGTTTCTTAGAAGACAAAATATGACACTCAGTAGCCACTTTTAGGACTTACAAATATTTAGACACCATAAAAAACAGTGACAGTAAGGACTGGTAATGTATAACAACTGATAATGTAGGTTCATTTTGTTTTACTGAAATAAGCGACTTTGGCGAAGAGCAGACTACGTATTATGGCGCAGCGAATGCGACGCGACATCTCGGAAACGATGAAGATGCCCGACTTTTCGCGTGCTACGACCATGAGCATCTACGCACAGTTGTTGAAGGACTGTCAAATTATGAGTAGGCGACTAGGTGTTGGACGTCCAGATTTCATCAAAGAACGTGAAGGTCGCAGGCTTGCCTGCCTTGCGGATAAGGATAGGAGGCTATCTGTGACAGATCTGACTACAGGTTACACTTATGGAGCAGGAACAAGTATTTCGTAACACCAAGATCGGCGCATATTGTTGAACATGGATTGGGCAGAAGGTGACCACTAGGTGTCGCCATTTTGATCCAACGAGCTTGTCATTTACGACGGAAGTGGACACGGGCTTATAGAGGTTGGGCTTTGGATCTGTGAAAACTCATCACCTAGTAGGATGAATCGCGTGTCTTGTTACACCATGTTGATGGGCACCTGCAAATACGATGCCATCCAGACGAACAGATGCTCGAAGCACACACTGCAACAAGGGCTCAGGGCGTTTCACAAGGCTACAACCGTACTACATGATTTTGAGGGTCACGATAATGAACCCACGTTGGTATCTCGACCACGAATTTCGCCTTATATAAATGCGATGGAACACATTTAGGACGATATCAGTCGCCAGCTCAGCGCTCCACCAATCATCTGCCCATAATTCACGGGGCTAGCATGAACTGCTTGTAGACGTCTGTAGTTTCGTACCTACACAAAGCTACCAAGTACTACGAGAATCCATGCCACGCAGAATTGTACTGCATTGCCTTCCAAAAGTGGACCATGACGGTGTATAGGTCATAATGTATGGACTTATCAGTGTGTTTCTGCTGTAGTTCTCAGGTGTTTGTATATACAGTAACTGTAATACATACGTGTTATTACGAGTAACGTATTAAAAGGTTTGTATTTTGTGATATTGTCCTAACTTTGTGCTAAAATCATTCTTATTGTCGGTTTAATACTCTTAAATGCATAATATTACGTATTTTATTGGTTTGTTCCTACTCCAGCTGCTGCAATTGTACACTGCCCAACAGAATGAGAGGAATACTATTTCGAAACCCCGCGATCGTTTCCCCTCGCTATGCAAAAGTTTTATTTTGCCTGAAACGTACCCACAATGTTCCCCTGCAACGTTACAAAAGCGTGTCGCCCGATGACGTCACCTTCGGGCTCGACGACGCTTAGAACAGCAAGGTGTCGACATATGACGAAAAATGTCCAAAGTTCGGAAGTTCATGTGGCGTATAATGTGGGATAATGATGTCACATTGGCACCAAATTTCACAGAAAACTCTACTCAATGGCACAGTAGACGTGTGACTCGTTGGTCAGGTCGTCACAGTTCCGCTACCCCTTTTTTACTCCTTGTGGTGGGGATCAGAAACGCGATGCATGATCGACAGAAACATTGCAGATACACATAACACGAAAAGGCCTCAGGGGATGGGACAAAGGGCTTCAATGAAACCACTCCATTCCTTGGGATGTTGATTCCAGCATATTTCGCTGTCATGAACGACAGTTTGCAGTGCAATGGGCAGCGGAAACGTGTTCTTGATTACCTTCAGAACTGTTGGCAACTGCCATCGGAGGTGTGTCAAGTGGTTGCCTACCTGCAGGCTCTAGAGCTGCATTACAGGTTCTCGCTGTAGAGGCACGTTTTTAAAATCTCGATAAATGTGGGTTGGTGCCACCGAGGGTTTTGCGGAACTGAGGAATCTTACAGAGGCCCTTTACCATTTTATTCACTCATGTGTCAATGTTAGTGATCGCGCGTGAGGACGTGAAACAGGAGCAGTTGAAGATAGTAAGAACCATACATAGATTCGGATCACGATCAAATTTCGTCAAATGGTTTTGAATGGCCCCTTGCGGTTCCACCCTGAACACCACAGAAAAAATTGCAAAGTGCACTGCACCCCAGGGTGTTGGTTCACGGTCTAGGATTTGTAGCCCACGATATCCTCAGAAAGGTTTGAAGCGTCAGGGACGTGTCAGCAGTATCACTGATTGTCAAGAACGTCTTTCTGTTGTTCACTGCACCGCAAACTGTCGTTTCCGACTGCGAAATATGTGGGAATTAACGTCAGAAGGAAATGGTCTAAGTAGCGTAAGGTCTTCTCGTGTCAGTTGTAATCAATGGGGTGTCTGAAACGTTTTCCTCTGTAACACGTAGAAAAATTGCATGGTATCAGCGTTGGACATCGCATTTTTGACCTACATGGCAGAAACTTCTAAACAAAGTGTGACGAGCCTATCATCGTATAACGCGTCCACGGTCACAATGGGCAAGCTTTTGAAATGTGGTGCCAATTCGACATCATTATACATCACAGGAACTTCTGAGTATTACACTTTTATTTTTGCTGGGAGACAGGAGACATTACGCTGTTTCCAAAAGGTCATCCTTAAGTTGCACACAGGGGCTAGCATACATTAGAGGGTCGTGTACTCTGGCAGCACGTATTTCTTCACAATACGACAAACGTTTGTTGCTTGCAAAGAAAACAGCTGGTCAAAATTATAGTCTTAATGGACGGCAAGTCAAACATATCATATCTGCAGCCGTAAAACTAGATTAAGCAAGCAACGATACGGCTGGAAAGAGTATCAGAAGGTATTTTTATTCTCTTCTGAGAGAAGTTAGCTCTTCATTGTATCTAGTCCTCGATATCCTGGATATTGGCACAAGGACTGAGTTGACGTCCATCGATGAATATCTTAATGGCACGGGGGTATCGCCATATGACATAGACAGTGTTTCTCTTATAATAGTAGCATGAACTGCAGCTCCAGCCATTCCTGACATGTAGCAAAGGAAAAATCGACAGACTTTAACAACAGCATAGATAGTCCATTCCTTTTAGTACAGTCGTTTCTTATTTCAGTTGAATGGAACTAGTCTCTGAGTCCTTGTTAGATGAATCATTGTTTTCACTAATTCTCTGGGTCTGAGTGGTTCCACTTACTGACACAAGCCTCTGTCAGTTAAACGAATGGTAACACTGAGTCCACGGTTTTCAGTAATTTCATTTACATACTTTTTAAACATTTTCGGTTATACATGAACCATGATTAGGGATGCCGATTTTTCTAGAGACAATTAACGTATCTTATTTCAAGTTGAGATAAATAAAATATGTTAATGAACGTGAATTTTTTATATAATTTGATTACTTACTTAAATACGAATTAGCCGTAGTTCTGGAATTAAATATGTACCTTTGTTCATTGTAAAACGTTATAGCTGGAAGTACATCATAAATTAATATTTAAATAAATGAACAATAGCATTTTGATTTACACTATTTAAGCTTTGTCTCTGTCCCCCTGTGAATTTCACAGGTCAATTTTTTTCGATAAATGTTTAGCTGACGTGAGCAGGAAGCACATAAGATAATTTTTTATAATTTTTTGTGACTTAAATACTTGTATTTTAAGCAAATATTAACACGTTTGCTTTTTTTCAGGAAAATATTTGTCATCATTTGTTAATTTTCTTTCAATTTTTTTAAAATATAGATCCAGAATATGAATCATCACTGGAGATAGTGTACATTGCATTGATATTATCCGGATCAATTTTTATCCACTCATATGATTTCTTCCAATTTCGCACCACCAATCTTTTCGGCATTTCGCTACGTGCAAAGAGTTCACTATTAACTAAACGTCTGTTCATATATACTGACGAAAAACACAACTGAGAGTTATTTATTGGTCCGCAATAAAAAGCAGATATCCGAACGGCAGTAGAAGCGACGACAGGCGATGGCAGAGTGCAGCCAACGATAATGATTTAACAACGCCAAAACGATCAAATGTTTCCCTTTCAAACTGAATGCGACAGATTCCGTCGACGGGTTTCATTCGATTGTTTCCACAAACTGGTTTCTTTCGAAAGAAATGAATAAACAATAATCCTGTCAATTCGCAAAGCTACAACCGACTGATTCGAAATGTTTTCATTCGGAGGCTCCCATAGGCTGGTTTCACCCAGAAAAATGAATGAATAATTGAAGTGACAAGTATAACTATAACCGAATGTCGCGATTCTTTTCCAATGACGAAAAGACTCTATCGTTTCCGTTGGGCTGTTCCTTTCCCTACCGATATGCAATTGATTAAAAAAAATGCCACTAATTTAAGGAACTATCAATATTGTTCGATAATGCAAGTAAAGCTCAACATTTTCGGATAGTCAGGACCAACCAGCTACCCTTTCGTCCTCTGCTAATGGCGTAAACGGATGCGATATGCAGGAACGTGGGGTCAGCACACCACTCTATCAGTCGATGTGGTCGCTCTTGACATGGAACCGCTACTTCTCATATGAGTAGCAGCCGATATGGCCTCACGAACTGACAAGGGAACATTCCCAAGAGTCAGTAAACGATATTGATGAAACTTGTTGGGTTCGTAGAGGAGGACACATAAAGCAATATTAATTTTTCTGCTTAAGCCTAATTCCGCTTTTTAGTTGTAAAATACACCCGGAAGGGTAATTTGGCATACGGTTTGGACTGAATATATTCGAAACGATGACATATAATAAATGTTTCTCATATTAAAATAGATAAATTATTAACTTTCTTCAGAATGTGTAATCGGATTTTCAAATAATTTGATTTTTTAAATACCCCATCACCAATAATTAATTTAGAAAAAATGAAAGTTTTTATTACATAGAAGTTAAAGAAGGACCCAAGCTACATGCAGTCATGAGTAAAAAGCTGGTTTCTGAAGTACCATTCTTGAAAATAAGCTGTACACAATGTGCTATCAGAGTATTTTCAACATACAGAATTAAAATATGTAATAATTCAATATTAATCTATTTATTAGTTTCATTTATATTTATCTTATGCTTTAAATGGTTATTTTATTTATGTTTTATATCCATTTTCAGTTTCTTTATTTCTTGTTTTCAGTTTACTGTTCCAAATACGTTTATTCTGTTAAATGAAAATATGTAACTTAATATCATGATACAAAATCATTACAATAATGATAATCTGTAAATAAATGCTTAAGACGAACGTTTTCTTACACTGTGCACATAAAATTTCTTCACATAATATACACAGCCGAGAGCACAATATACAACAAGATTCAGTAGGATTTCAAATTGTTGACGGTGACCCTCCAAATATCGTGATTTCTGTGATGCATATCTCAGTACATTAGTAAGTCTTCGCGAAGAGAATTGATTATGTGCTAGTGACTGCAGCTTGATTTCATTGCTCCCCAGTTTAGATGACATCTCACTCGTTCAACAAAACTAAATTAAAAAATCTTTTCTTAAGTTCTTTCAACATCGAAGGCTGCGTACATCTCACATCTGCACCTGTGCCGTCGATGAAGTTCTTGTCCTCGGGCATGAGGTCAAGATGGTCAAAGCGGATTTTTTTTTTCCACAGACCACCTGCTTTTTCATAGTTTTAAAAGAAACTAAAAGTGAGTTTGGACGTAGACTTCGAGAACCTCTCTTTTGAGACCCAAATATCATTTGCATAGCATCTAAACCTGGTTAACAAGCATCTGACTATGTCAAAAGATATTTCAAACATGTTTTGTTTCCTAGTGAGGGAAAAATCTGTATTTCTGTTAGATTCTTGTGGCTGTCAATGTGACAAAACCATATACAGAATTGCACCTGAGCTCAAGGAATTTGTTCATCTGGCGTTCCCAAATGGGACGACAGCAAAGGTACAGACGTGAGACGTGTTCAGCTTTCGACGTTGGAAGAACTTTGTGAGAATATTTCGATATCTGTTGAATGATTATCCTGTCAATCTGAAGTGAATCAATATAACCAGGTTGCAGTCGCTACTACATAATCAGTCCTCCTCGCTAAGGCTTGCCGATTTACTGAAACATACCTGATGCAAATCAGGATATTTAGAGGCTCACGAACAATTATTTGAAATCCTGCTGAATTTTGTTGTATATTGTGCGCTCTGTCACGTACATAATGTGATGAAATTTCGTTCTTCTTTATGTGCAAAGTATAAGGAAACGTTATGTTTTAATGATTTATTCATAAATTATCATTATTGTAATGATTGTATATGATAATGATGAATTACCTATTATTTTCAATTAAGAGAATACACATATTTGAAATGGTTAACTGAACATCGAAGAAAAAGAAACATAAAATGACTATAAGACATAAAATAACCATCCAAAACATAAAAGAAACATAAGTAAAACAAATAACTAGACTAATAGTGAATGTCTCGACTCCTTGAATAGGTGAAAACACTCTGACAGCATGTTATGTACAGGTTATTTTCAAAAATTATATTTCAGAAAACAAATTTATTCCCCATGTGTTTATGTAGCTTGAAGGTTTCCTTGATGCAGGTAGTAACAAAAATTTTCATTTTTCAAAATTAATTAATGTAGATGAGACATTTCTCAAAAGTTCAAATTAGTTTTTTAAAAACGGCTATTCATTTTTCAAGAACGTTAGTTACATAGCAACATAGAAACACTTTTTATTTATCATCATCTCCAAAATATTTCGTGGGAACATAATATTTCGAATTACCTTTCAGGTTTTATTTTACCCCTCAGAAGTGAAACTGGGCACAAACCAAAAAAATCTTATTGCGTTAAAAATCATATTCCATTATTTTATGCCCTCTACACTCCCAGTAAGTTTCAACAAGATCTGCTTTTGACGCTTGGGAATGTTCTCTTGTTTGTGTACCCCGTTTCAGTATTGCCACAATGAGAAAATCCCTGGCAGTACCATGAATAGAACCCGGGTCCTCAACATTGCAGTCAGCCGTGCTCACCTCTGGGCTACGGGGGCAGACCACTCTTACAACCTAGTCACAGAGATATATGTGCGAACTCTCTTTCCAGTTATTTTGTATTCGCTCATTTGAAAACTACCGTTTTCTTGGCTACAGTTCATATTTTTGAAATGCATAAATACGTTCACGTACGCTACTATATCGTCATCACTCATAGTTCTTCCTGTCGCAAAAAGTTACAGAGATGAACCCTAGACGAAATAAGTTATTAGAAAGATGAGGTAGATTTGGAAAATCAACAACACCTGCTATCATCAGGGTTTTCTAGAAATCATCGGAGGTTATTTCGTAAACTTATTGATGAATGTTAAGAGAATCTCAGAATTAATTTTTGCCACCTCAATATACTGCATAGGGTACATTTTTTCTATGATTTTAATTTTAGGTGGCAATTATCGTTGTATTTAAAAATTATCGATTTCTTTCACAATTCAAGTTAGTAACCCTTGCTAGAGCAGTTACCATTCTTTCCTTTTATGTACGTTATAACGGTCTCAGATTCACTTAGATTTAATAAGGAAGAAATTTAGAATCCACGCATTCTGTCGAATTTCTGCATTGTTTAAGAGTGCTTCGTGGTTGTTTTGAAGTCATGTAGCGCTGTTGACTCTGCAGTTTCATTCTTATATTATATTACTTTTTTAAGTCCGCAGAAATGTCCTACAAGGGGTGTGACAGAGAGTGAATCCTGTAGTCATCACAATTCAAGTGCATCTGTCTAACCTCGAAATTAATTTATGTTTTGACTAAAGGTCACCACTCACAGTTTACACTTGATAGCCTTTTAAAATGTTTAGTTTTGAACCGCTGTGAGACATATAGTTCTCACATACCGGGAAGTTTGAAATAATTGTACACACGGTCTAGAGTTGCATTCATTCTGTATCTAGTGTATCTAGTGTATGTCTGTCACTTACCGATGTTACCTAAATCTGCAGCTTACTCTACCAGCACTCGCAGAAGGAAGAAAATTTGAAACTGTTGGTCCCTCGATGACGAGGTCAACACAGACGGAACACAAGGTGGGATTAGGGAAAAAAAAGGTAATGCCCTATCATAGGAAATATTCTGCCCTTACCCTAAGCGATTTAGGGAAGTAACGAATAACCCTAAATCGGACGAAAGAGGTTCCACCACCCCCGTACCCCACTTCCCCCTAAACCCAGTCACGGTCTGCTGCACACGTCGACAGAAACGACGGTTTTCAATGGGAGAGGTAACTAGTGGTCCTTCGAATATCAGTTACGTTCCCTCGAGTGGATCTAAACATGGTATATACTCTCAGACAGATAAAATAAAGACCAGGTGTTGGTTCACCAATGGAGCTCTAAGAAACAAAACTGAACGACAGAATTTTGAGGCACAAGAACAAGCCATCACTATTCACGCTACCAAATCCAGAAGTCAGCAAACGACCCGAGTGAAGCCGAAAACAAACATCCAGAAAACATTCGAACTTCCGATTTGAGTCAGATTTAATGCTGGAACACAATATAACAAACCTCACATCCTAGAGAAAATGAAGATATGGATCATTGACATCAGTATGTCAGCTGACGGTGGAATCGATGTGAAATAATGTGACAAACTTTCTAGATATGAGAGCATGAAATTTGGACTAGAGGGACTCCGACAAAGACAGCGACAATGGTCTCAGTAACTCTCGGCGCACTGGGAGAGCAATTCCGAGAGATTTTAGCGGGAACTTGAAAACCACTGGTATTGATAAAATATTCAAAGGATCTGCATGAATTACCAGCCGCTAACTCTGACTTCATTGTATTTCTGCTCAGTTTGGAGAAGGTTCTTGATTCACTTTATAGGAAGTACCAGAAATTAGTTACATGTGGTGACAGCAATATTAATTTTGTATATGACTGTATAAGAAACAGGATGTTGCTGGATGTCCTAAATTCATATGATCTGATGCAAACCGTGTTTCTTATAACGAGGGTGCAGGGGAATATTAGCACAACCATAGACAATACTTTTATTCATTCTACATTACGAGATGGGCATTCTGTTAGTGAAAGGATGAATGGCCTTTCAGACCATGATGTAAAAAATTTAACAGTTAAAGGGTTTTTGTACTCAAACAAATGTCACATACAATTGCAAACTATGTTGGAAAGCTAATTCAACGGTAATAGAGAGTTTATCAAACCTCGTCGAGAAACAAGAGTGTCAGGATGTTTATAGTGCCAGTAACATAGACGGCAAATATAATGCTTTCCTTAACACATTTCTCATGCTCTTTGAGAGTTGATTTCCATCGGAACGTTCTAAACGAGGTACTAACAGTAAAAGGTGGCCAGGGCGCTTGACTAGTGGGGTAAGGATGTCATGTAGAACAATGTGGGAACTATATGAAAATGTTACAAGTAGTCACAATCAAGCTACAGTAGTCCATTACTAACAGCACAGTACGGTGCTTAAAAATGTTATTAGGAAGGCAAACAGTATGTGGTACGCATATAGAACAACTAATTGACAGGTTAAATTTAAAACCATATGGTCAGTTGTGAAGGAAGTGAAGGAAGTGTCTGGTCAGCAGCACAAGGTAGATGATATGAAGTCAGTTCGTAGTAAAAATATTTCTGTTACTGATCAATCAGATACATGTACAGTATTTAACAATAATTTTCTGAGCATTTCTGGTGATTTAAATAAAAATTTAGTTTCTACAGGCAATCATATAACTTTCCTGTCAAATCCCTTTCCGAGATTGATGTCTGAAATACTCCTCTGTCTTACAGACAAGGAGGGTGGAGGGATAGTCAACAATTAAAGCACTGAAGTCTAAGGACTCTCACGGATACGATGGAATGCCTAGCAGAATATTAAAATATGGCTCTGAGC
The DNA here is from genome assembly GCF_021461385.2 of Schistocerca piceifrons. Lineage (NCBI taxonomy): Eukaryota > Metazoa > Arthropoda > Insecta > Orthoptera > Acrididae > Schistocerca > Schistocerca piceifrons. The sequence continues at coordinate 170,481,241 of NC_060139.1, forward strand.
ACGCCCAAGGATGTACATGTGCAGCGTACCGCTATCTTTAGGACTTTGAGAAAAGCAAAATAATGGTGGTGAAGGAAATGGGAGTGTACTACAGGCAGATCGCAAAGACGGTAGAATGCCTTGTAATGGTGCAGAACTCGTGCTGATAAGATGGACCCATTACAGCAGGCTGGCAAGTAGAGTAGGGCTCGCGTCCTACTGCACCACGCGCAGAACTTAGGAATTTCCGGTTGGCTCTTAAGGACAGATAGATAACAATAGCTGAAATCCGGCCCGAAGCCACAGGCGGTGTCGCCAGGTACCGCCGGCAACAGATTACTGGAGGCCGGGATGCGAATTCCAATTGTCATAATTTACATACCGCTGACACTGCACCACAGGACTTTTGTGTTTTAGATCCCGATTTAACCGGCATACTGAGTGGTATTCTCTGGATTTTATCGATGAGTATTGCTTTAGTTCGTCGTGATCAGATCGACGCCACAGGTAGTAACGACTCTCGAGGCACACACCGCTCCACTTCCTGGAGTTTTGGTGTGGCAAGGTACCGGGTGTGACGACAGGACAGATTTTGTAATAGTTGAAAGGTGACTGAATTCTCGGCAATACACGACTAGACTGGTAAACCCGGTTATTATGCTCTTCATGAGCAGCGTACAAAATTGCAGGATAATGCAGAACCCAAAGCAGCGGTTCACACCAACCATGCTGCGGGGAATATGCTCTTCCTTGACTGATAGGAAGACGTACATTGTCATACAAGACCCCAGCAAAAAATAATCACGAATCGAGAGAGCATGAGCTTCAGGAAAGGCAAAGAATTCCTCAAGATGACAATCGGGGACTTTGATTCTACAACACAACAAACACAGGAGTGTGTTCGTGAGCGTGGCAGTCCAAACTAATAATGTTGTTGCTGATGAAAACCAGTTCCGAAATTAGTGGAGGGTTAATCAACTGATTCCCGTTATGTAATGAAATCACGACAGTGTTTTATAATGTCGTGCTAGTCCCTCAGGTTGTAATAAAGTCCATTTTCGATAATGTATTACAAAAGGACAAGGAAATCTGGTTAAATAAATGTACGATATACTTATACCACTATATGAAGTCAGAATTAATGTTGTTACCAAACATCTGGAAAGTTCTTGACCGATTTACCTCAGATTTTTACATGCCACTTAACAAACGTTCGTACATACGTAGTACTCATAAATTTAAAGAAAGTGTGCCCTATGTTAAGAAAAAAAGTTTTGCAAAAATCTCTAAAAGTCTTTGATCGATTGACTTCAGATATTTACATGCTCGAAGAGATACAGGCTACATATTTTTTTAATATTTATGTTATATAAACATATAAATAAAATCTATAGTGCTAAAAAAGACGGTTGTTTGAGGCTTTTACGAAAAACCTCGAAAAGCTCTTGATAGAGATACGTCAAATTTTTACATGATACACTCCTAGATCTTTAGTTGTTAGCAAACATTTCTCGAAGCTGTTGACCGATTTACTTCAAATTCTTACACTATTCTCTACCAAAATTTCAGACGGGCGTAATGTCGTAGCGGCCCCTTATTGTTAGAAGGCCCGCAGAACCGAGACGCAAGATGGGTTGCCGACCCCCAATCAGGAGCGAGAAGAGAAACATCGTCAAAGGACAGAAACAATAACAGACTTAATTGAGTGGCGACTCCATGGAGTGCTGCGTGCACAATGACCATATATGTTAAATTATAAGGAAGGTCAGCGTTGGCCGTAATACTGATGGTTTATAGCAAAATCGATTTTCAGTCACATAGTGATCATCTTCAGTGCTGTGGTGTACAAATTAAACTCATAGGCACTGGTATCAAGTTATTATCAGTACCCAAAACTGATTGTGATCGTTTTTCAGTTTTCGTTACTGATAATAACATGATACCAGTGCCTATGAGTTTAATTTATACACCACAGCACTGAAGATGATCACTGTGTGATTGAAGATCGATTTTCCTATCAATAAACCATCAATATTACGGCCAACGCTGACCTTCCTTTTAATTTAATAACAGACGTTTCAAATAAACATGGAACTACTTCGCCAGACAACATGTGACAGTGTTCCACCAATCGGAACTCATATGACTCATGTAGCACTCCGCTGACCTGGCTTTCTAAGCACACCTAGACCATCTGACCGGCAGTGTTTACCAACCGCTAGGAACAACCCTACACCAGCCCTAGCATTGTATTCACTCGCCGTAGGATTGCAGTAGCCCACTGTAATTTGTAGAATAGATTTTGGTCAGTATTTTCTTCCATTGGCTTATTTTCCTTATCTAGTTTGCCACCACAAGATTTTTGGGGGTTTTTATGTTTCTTTTTATTTCTTATTTTTGATTTTACACTTAGTCTATGCCAAGGAGACAATTTTTCTTTAATTGTAATAGAGTGTGTTCAAATTGATTGTTGTCTCCTGCCGACCACAGGACATTATACGTAAGCTATATTTTTTTGAATATATGTGGTATACAAATATTTAAGCAGACTGTTCGTGGTACAAGTGCAGGTACAGTGACCATTGGTATCATAATTTGTGTCCGTTTCAGTGAGTTAGTTTCTTTGTTTCTGCATCCAACAGTCTGTTGCTTGATCGTAACAGCTCCACTAATTGGACTGCACCTGTCAGTATAGTCTGACCGCTCCGTGTCCAGGCATACACACTTCAACACTTGACCTTATGCCCAGAGGACAATAAGCTTGCTCCTACCACATGTACATCGAGGTACTACCCAGCCTAAAAATATGCTACTGGTAATAGCTGTACTTATTAGTCTTTAAATGACGTAAATACTGATGTAATGTTGTTCAATACGCTGTCTTCCGTCACCAATATAAATGTGTGCAGTTATATCACTTACAATTTGTGAAAAAGTCTTGAAAAGCTCTATAGCGATTTACTTCGGGTTTTTACATGATATGCTAATGAAAATTCAGACGGACTTAGACAACATGTTATTTTAAAAACAAAGTAGAGACCGACTGTAAGAAATAAAATGCAATGCTCTGCCGCATTTCAATATGCGTACTTCCGACTCCTTTTTCGCTGTCAATTTTAACTAATATCGCAGGGCATTTAAACCACTGGATAAATATTGTGTACCACATATATTCTTTCACCTTGTGTATAATTTTACACAATTATGTGCCATTTTGTTTTCTCATTGCAGTCGATTTGAGCTGAAAACGAGAAAGTTCTATTTATGGCTTTTTCTCTTACGACTGGAATACTACTGCGGAATCTCTCTAGTCCGAAACTTCGTAATCCTACCCATTCGTAAAGCACTGTAATATACTTTCATTGAAGCTACTATTCTTACAGATCTAGCAGCAGGAGAGGTCTCTCATACCTTGTATACCAATAATACCAATCGATTGACTCATTCATCTCTAATGACTTCAGCTCCAGTGAAAATTTTGCTAGCCAGCCTTGGTGGCCGAGTGGTTCTAGGCGCTTCAGTCCAGAACCGAGCGACTGCTATTGTCACAAGTTCGAATCCTGCCTCGGGCGTGGATATGTGTGACGTCCTTAGGTTAGTTAGGTTTAAGTAGTTCTAAGTTATAGGGGACTGTTGATTTCAGATGTTAAGTCCCATAGTGCTCAGAGCCATTTGAACTGTTTTTGAAGATTTTGTTGGCAATAGCAATGACTAAGGCTCAGTTTTAGAGAGTGGGGGAAGGGGACATATATACGGACAGGGTGGCAGTAGACGTAGAGAGGGGAGAAAGGAGATTGACAGAGAGAGGGTGGAGGAGGAGGTGGAGAGAAATTAGGAGGAAATAGACACAGAGAGGTGAAGGAGAGGAACAGGGACAATGAAGGGGGTGGAGCATGAGATGGAAGGAGAAAGGGGGGAAGGAGATTAGAACGTACAATTCTCACACACATTTAGCATTTGCGAAGCGTCGTCGGATATGCTAGTTGCATCGCTTCCCTGCTATGGTGCAGTTCTGAATGTGTTGAAATTCACTTTCGCTGACATCATTGCCGTTGAGCCTGCAATCGTTGTTTCATTAGTGTGCCACGACACACAGCGTTCACAGTCATTAATTACTGTCGTTCGGCTCCCACATGTTATCTCGCAGCTAGCGAACATTATATCTCTCGTGTTCGCCAGCCGTTGCTAATAATTACTCCTCTCAGCCCGCTTTCGCAGTCACCGTTGTAAATCTAAGTGGGTTCACTCAATCCTGTTTATAATACCACATACAAAACGCAGTATGGGGCAAGCTCTTTACGATGACTAGACGTGGAATAAAACTCTGTACACAGTGAAGTAACCTTCGTTAGCAAGGTATAAAACGACGCTCTTCACTATAAGTTAGTCATTTATCTGCTCGTAAATTGCAACCTTTCTGGTACGGGTAATGAAATAAAGCAACAGAAACGAGAAGGTGGTGTTTTCGAGCGTTTTAAAAGAAATTACTGCAATTAAAAATTTCATTTTGCTTCTACCTCTACATTTATTACGAGTGAATTATTTTATATAATCCAATTTCGTAATTTATGTATTGCTTTGCTTGTAATCGTGAATACAAGCAACACTGCCTGGATTGTTCCTGTACGTCTGGAGATTTGGCAGCTACTATAGGCAGGTTTTCGGGCACAGGACTTCTTCCTTATACACATCTGACATTCAGTTGTGCCATACTACTTTCTTTGCCCATCATAATCATGATAGTTTTTTATTTGAACGTAACGTTGGCACACATGTGCGTCATTAACGTTGAATAAAACTGGACAGTGTATGATGCATAAGATAAAATTAGAACATAGAGATACTTTTTAAACCATACCACATAATCGTTCTTCACAGCATTGCAAACTGAATCATCACACTGTACCTGCCTTTCATACCGTTTCGCTACCTATCTATTGTTCGGCGGCGAACTACATGAACTACACAAGAACCAAGGGAGACTAATAAGGACAGATGACCAAGAACACAGTGATACGCAACAATGATGTAGTCTTACGACACAACTGGCGCATATCTACACTATGTAACTAAAGTATCCGGACACACCCAAAAACATACGATTTTCATATTAGGTACATTGTGCTGCCACCTACTGCCAGGTAGCACATATCAGTGACCTCAGCAGTCATCAGTCATCGCGAGAAAGCAGAATGAGGTGCTCAGCGGAACTAACGGACTTCAAAAGTGATCAAGTGAATGGGTGTTACCGTTATCATACGTCTGTGCGCGAGATTTCTACACACCTAAACATTCCTAGGTCCACTGTTTCCGATGTGATAGTGAATTGGAAACATGGAGGGACACGTACAGGACAAAAGCGTACAGGTTGACCTCGTCTGTTGAAGATGGTCGTAATGTGTAATAGGCAGACATCTATCCAGACCATCACACAGGAATTCCAAGCGGTATCAGGGTCCACTGCAAGTACTACACCAGTTAAGCGGGAGGAGAGAAAACTTGGATATCATCTTCGATTGAACAGTGGAAAAATTTTGTGTGGAGAGACGAACGGCGGTAAAAAATGTGGCGATCCGATGCTCGGGTGTAGGTATGGAGAATTCCCGGTGAACGTCATCTGCCAGCGTGTATAGTGCCAGCAGTAAATTCGGACGCGATAGTGTTGCGGTGTGATTGTGGTTTTCATGGAGGGGTGCTTGCACCAATTTGTGATTTGCGTGGCACTATCACAGCACAGGCCTACATTGATGTTTTAAACACCTTCTTGCTTCCCACTGTTGAAGGGCAATTCGAGGATGGCGACAGCATCTTTCTACACGAACGAGCACCTGTTCATAATGCACGGCCTGGGGAGCAGTGGCTGCACGACAGTAACATCCCTGTAATGGACTGACCTGCACAGAGTCCTGACCTGAATCCTATATAACACCTTTGGAATGTTTTGGTACGCCGACTTCGAGCCAGGCCTCACCGATCGACATCGGTACCTCTCCTCTGTGGAGCACTCCGTGAACAATGGGATGCCATTCCCAAGAAACCTTCCAGCACCTGACTGAACGTATGCCTGCGACAGTGGAAACTGTCATCAAGGCTAAGGGTGGGCCAACACCATACTGAATTCCAGCATTACCGATAGAGGCCGCCTCGAAGTGTATATCGAAGAAGTTAAGAAAGAAATAAAAGAGTGTTTCAGGAATAGGATCAAAATTCAGGACTGAAAAGTATCAATGTTCAAAAGTGCAAATGTCTGTGAAATCTTATCGGACTTAACTAATAAGGTCATCAGTCCCTAAGCTTACACACTATTTGACCTAAATTACCCTAAGGACAAACACACACACCCATGCCCGAGGGAGGACTCGAACCTCCGCCGGGATCAGCCGCACAGGAAAGGTGTCAATGATAAGATTCGGTGATGACATTGTTATACTAAGTGAATATCCGGATGAATTGCAGAATCTGTTAAATTGACTGAACACTCTATTAGGATCACACTGTTAACAGAGTACACCAGAGGAAAACGTAGGTAAAGAGGAGAAGCAAAAATGAAATAAGCAATGATACAGCAGGCAATGGACGCTGCCTTAAAGAAAAATGAGTAATTATATCTCCGCTGGCAAAAGCGTATGGATCAGTTCCACATTCGGATCTCCGCGAGTAGAGCGCAAAGGGGGAGGTGACCCTGAGAAAGAGATGGCCGGCCGCGGTGGCCATGCGGTTCTAGGCGCTTCAGTCCGGAACCGCGCGACTGCTACGGTCGCAGGTTCGAATCCTGCCTCGGGCATGGATGTGTGTGCTGTCCTTAGGTTAGTTAGGTTTAAGTAGTTCTAAGTTCTAGGAGACTGATGACCTCAGATGTTGAGTCCCATAGTGCTCAGAGCCATTTGAACCATTTAGAAAGAGATGGAATATCCAACGAATGGGTAACACTCTAATAAGAGACGGAGCATGGAATGTTAGAAGTGTGAACGTGGTAGGGAAGCTAGAAAACTTAAATGGGAAACGGAAAAGTGCAGTCAAGACACACTGGGGGTCACTCAAGCGAAATGGAAAGCACCTGAATATTTCTCTTTAGATGAACATCTATAACATGGGTAATGGGGCAGTGAGAGTTGGATTGTTATGAAGTTCAATATAGGGCACGGAGTCAGTCATTATTAAAGCTTCACTGATGAGGTTGTTCTCATCAAAAAGTAGAAGAAAACAATGCTTACTATAAAAGTTCATCCACAACTTTCAGCTTCCTAAGACGAATAAGAAGAAGATAATGAGGATGCTGATGACAATAATGACGAAGATGAGATAGGAAACGTATATGAAGATATTGATCGTATAAGACAGCATGTGAAGGGGGATGAGTAATGATCGTGGGGGACTGGAATGTGGTAGCAGAGAAAGGAACAGAAAATCGAGTTAAGGGGTAATTTAAGCTTGGTAGCAGGAATGAGACAGCAGAAACACTAACTGAGCTTGAAACTACACTCCTGGAAATTGAAATAAGAACACCGTGAATTCATTGTCCCAGGAAGGGGAAACTTTATTGACACATTCCTGGGGTCAGATACATCACATGATCACACTGACAGAACCACAGGCACATAGACACAGGCAACAGAGCATGCACAATGTCGGCACTAGTACAGTGTATATCCACCTTTCGCAGCAATGCAGGCTGCTATTCTCCCATGGAGACGATCGTAGAGATGCTGGATGTAGTCCTGTGGAACGGCTTGCCATGCCATTTCCACCTGGCGCCTCAGTTGGACCAGCGTTCGTGCTGGACGTGCAGACCGCGTGAGACGACGCTTCATCCAGTCCCAAACATGCTCAATGGGGGACAGATCCGGAGATCTTATTGGCCAGGGTAGTTGACTTACACATTCTAGAGCACGTTGGGTGGCACGGGATACATGCGGACGTGCATTGTCCTGTTGGAACAGCAAGTTCCCTTGCCAGTCTAGGAATGGTAGAACGATGGGTTCGATGACGGTTTGGATGTACCGTGCACTATTCAGTGTCCCCTCGACGATCACCAGTGGTGTACGGCCAGTGTAGGAGATCGCTCCCCACACCATGATGCCGGGTGTTGGCCCTGTGTGCCTCGGTCGTATGCAGTCCTGATTGTGGCGCTCACCTGCACGGCGCCAAACACGCATACGACCATCATTGGCACCAAGGCAGAAGCGACTCTCATCGCTGAAGACGACACGTCTCCATTCGTCCCTCCATTCACGCCTGTCGCGACACCACTGGAGGCGGGCTGCACGATGTTGGGGCGTGAGCGGAAGACGGCCTAACGGTGTGCGGGACCGTAGCCCAGCTTCATGGAGACGGTTGCGAATGGTCCTCGCCGATACCCCAGGAGCAACAGTGTCCCTAATTTGCTGGGAAGTGGCGGTGCGGTCCCCTACGGCACTGCGTAGGATCCTACGGTCTTGGCGTGCATCCGTGCGTCGCTGCGGTCCGGTCCCAGGTCGACGGGCACGTGCACCTTCCACCGACCACTGGCGACAACATCGATGTACTGTGGAGACCTGACGCCCCACATGTTGAGCAATTCGGCGGTACGTCCACCCGGCCTCCCGCATGCCCACTATACGCCCTCGCTCAAAGTCCGTCAACTGCACATACGGTTCACGTCCACGCTGTCGCGGCATGCTACCAGTGTTAAAGACTGCGATGGAGCTCCGTATGCCACGGCAAACTGGCTGACACTGACGGCGGCGGTGCACAAATGCTGCGCAGCTAGCGCCATTCGACGGCCAACACCGCGGTTCCTGGTGTGTCCGCTGTGCCGTGCGTGTGATCATTGCTTGTACAGCCCTCTCGCAGTGTCCGGAGCAAGTATGGTGGGTCTGACACACCGGTGTCAATGTGTTCTTTTTTCCATTTCCAGGAGTGTATTATGCGTTAGTAACGGTTTCAGCTTTGAATTAAGAATGTACGACAACTAGCCACTCTTCACGACAGTACATACCGTACATTGTTATACTAGATTCTGTTAATAACTTGACCACTGCGGACAACGACTACGTCAACACATATTTGTTAAAAAATAAGAGTCGTCTAATCATGTGAGAAGTCGTAGGAACTAGGGCTCATTAACAGAAGTCGGTAAAAGAATTACAGAAGTGGCCAAAATCATCTTACGTGAACTACTTGTGGATCACAAAAACGTGTCTCTTATATCTCTACGTATCAAACTGTTGTTGATGAAAATATTCGCATAGGCTCTTCCCCAAAATACATTCTGTCTTGGGTGCCTTCTTCAGTTATGGAAAATTAAAATGTTGATTTTTTGTTGGTCCACAGATTCACAATTTGATGACAGAGCATGAATTTGAAAGTATAATGAATGCAGGAAAAAAAAAGAAATTCGTAGCCTGCCTTTACGCCTGTTACGGGAAACTTTCTAGGCAATGAAAGCATCCAATTTAAAGGACCTTTGCCAAAACAATTTCATAAATTTTCGAGGAATTGGGTTTTCAAAAATGGTGCAAATGGCTCTGAGCACTATGAGACTTAACATCTGAAGTCATCAATCCCCTAGAAGTTAGAACTACTTAAACCTAACTAACCGAAGGACAAAAAATGGTTCAAATGGCTCTGAGCATTATGGGACTCAACATCTGAGGTCATCAGTCTCCTAGAACGTAGAACTACTTAAACCTAACTAGCCTAAGGATATCACACACATCCATGCACGAGGCAGGATTCGAATCTGCGACCGAAGCGGTCACGCGGTTCCAGACTGAAGTGCCTAGAACCGCTCGGACACACCGGCCGGATATTGGGTTTTAACACGAGCTTAAAAGGCCCCTTCCTACATTCAGTTACTTACGTTTTTAAAATGTAATATCTCATTTTGTAGAATATCCTGACGTGATAAAATGAAACGGAATTGATTTTGGAATAACTTTCAGAAACTGACTGAGAGACCTTTATTTTTGAGAAATAATTTTTTGAACATTTTGAAAATACGGCTTATGTAATTCCATCATCAGCGAACACTACTAAACACGGACGAGGGTTATCCGCTTTCTCACGAGATCAGTAATGGCTCTTTAGTGAGAGTTTTGGGAACATCTTAAATTCTTCAGATTGAAACACATTTTTGTTGATACGGTATTGTGGAAGACAGAAGAATAACCATAATACACGTGGCGAGCACGGCGGTAATGTAGTCCTGCAGAAGTAATACGCTAAACGCTTCGTGGACTTCCCGGCGGTTCCCGTGTGTCAGTACAACGTGGCGTAGTGGGGAGGAGGCTACTTGGACCAGCCGGTCGTTGCGTCACGGTCGGGGCATCAGGGTCTGCTGGTCGCAGCGCTCTGCGGTGCCAACCAATTTCATAGTCGGCTAACCGCCGGCCGGTCGGCCTAGATTCCAGCAGGGCGGAGTTGGCAGTGTGTGCTATTCTGCCCGATTACTCTGCTCTCACTGACCGGCTGTGCAGCTACTGTGCACCGTATGGTCCCAGACGAGTGCTCCTGCGTGGACTGCCTCTTAAGTTTTCACAAACGGCTACTAAATGGCACTATTAAGATGCCGTTATAGTAACGACGGCTCAGAAATTGGCCGAGCACTTTGTTTGTATCTACATCTACATCCCAACTCCGCAAGCCACCTGACGGTGTGTGGCGGAGGGTAACTTGTGTACCTCTATCGGTTCTCCCTTCTATTCCAGTCTCGTATTGTTCGTGGAAAGAAAGATTGTCGGTATGCCACTGTGTGGGCTCTAATCTCTCTGATTTTATCCTCATGGTCTCTTCGCGAGATATTCGTAGGAGGGAGCAAAATAGTGCTTGACTCCTCGGTGAAGGTATGTTCTCGAAACTTCAGCAAAAGCCCGTACCGAGCTACTGAGCGTTTCTCTTGCCGAGTCTCCACTGGAGTTTATCTATTATCTCCGTAACGCTCTCGCGATTAGTATATTACTAAATGATCCTGTAACGAAGTGCGCTGCTCTCCGTTGCGTTTTCTCTATCTCTTCTATCAACCCTATCTGGTGAGCAGTACTCAAGCAGTGAGCGAATAAGTTAACTGTAACCTACTTCATTTGTTTTCGGAGTGCATTTCCATAGGTACTTCCAATGAATCTCAATCTGTCATCTAGCTTTACCGACGATTAATTTCATATGGTCATTCCATTTAAAATGTTTGTGAAATCTTATGGGACTTAACTGACAAGGTCATCAGTCCCTAAGCTTACACACTACTTAACATAAATTATCCTAAGGACGAACACACACACCCATGCCCGAGGGAGGACTCGAACCTCCGCCGGGACCAGCCGCACAGTCCAGACCGCTCAGCTAATCCCGCGCTCATTCCATTTAAATCACTCCTAATGCCTACTCCCAGATAATTTATGGAATTAACTGCTTCCAGTTGCTGACCTGCTATATTGTAGCTAAATGATAAAGGATCTTTCCTTCTATGTATTCGCAACACATTAAACTTGTCTACATTGAGATTCAATTGCCATTCCCCGCACCATGCGTCAATTCGTTGCAGACCCTCCTGCATTTGAGTACAATTTTCCGTTGTTACAACCTCACGGTATACTACTACAGCATCATCCGCAAAATGCCTCAGTGAACTTCCGATGTTATTCACAAGGTCAATTATATATATTGTGAATACCAACTGTTCTACGACACTCCCCTGCGGCACACCTGAAATCACTCTCGCTTCGGAAGGCTTCTCTCCATTGAGAATGACATGCTGCCTTCTGTTATCTCGGAACTCTTCAATCCAATCATACAATTGGTCTGATAGTTCATATGCTCTTACTTTGTTCATTAAAGGACTGTGGGGGAACGCCTTGCGGAAGTCAAGAAACACGGAATCTACATGGGAACCCGTGTCTATGGCCCTTTGAGTCTCGTGGACGAATAGCGCGAGCCGGGTTTCACACGATCGTCTTTTTTGAAACCCATACTGATTCCTACAGAGTAGATTTCTAGTCTCCAGAAAAGTCATTATACTCGAACATAATACGTGTTCCCAAAATTCTACAACTGATCGACGTTAGAGATATAGGTCTGTAGTTCTGCACACCTGTTAGATGTCCCTTCTTGAAAATGGGGATGACCTGTGCCCTTTTCCAATCATTTGGAACGGTACGCTCTTCTAGAGACCTACGGTACACCGCTGCAAGAAGGAGGGTAAGTTCCTTCACGTACTCTGTGTAAAATCGAACTTGTATCTCATCAGGTCCAGCGTCCTTTCCTCTTTTGAGCGATTTTAATTGTTTTTCTATCCCTCTGTCATCTATTTCGATATCTACCATTTTGTCATCTGCGCGACAATCTAGAGAAGGAATTACAGCGCAGTCTTCCTCTCTGAAAAAGATATTTAGTATTTCGGCCTTTAGTCTGTCATCCTCTGTTTCAGTATCATTTTGGTCACAGAGTGTCTGGACACTGACATAAGACCAAAATTTCTTACGATTTTCTGCCACGTCAGTACATACTTCACTTTCGAATTAATTGAACGCCTCTCTCATAGCCCTCCTCACATTACATTTCGCTTCGTGTAATTTTTATTTGTCTGCAAGGCTTTGGCTATGTTTACGTTTGCTGTAGAGCTCCCATTGCTTCCGTTTGCGTTTGCGTTTGTAGAAATAGTGCCACAAAAGAAAATATTTGTAATATCATTTGAGGTTTCTCGTTGGAAGACTGTATTAGAGCTTTCTCAGGGGTCTAGATCAATAACAATTGCTCGAAGAGCTTTGTTCAGCTTTTGATAATCAGTCACCTAAACGAAGGAGTAAGTGTAACCCATGGATTCCACACACGTTTTGACCGATGCTGAAAAAGAGGCTAGTGTTAATTGATACAAGATAATACTGAAACTTGGACATATTCGTATGAGCAGAAAACTAAACAATTATCACTAATAGATTGGGTGTTCAAAGACGAGCACAAGCCAACAAATTTGCTATGTTTACAAACTAGGTTATGTGATCAAACATATGCGGATATCCCTTGTAATGTGGACTAGAGCACTAAATGTCACTCGTGATGGACATGTCAGTACAAAAGGAGGTGCGGCGTATAATCCTGTTTCTACTCTTACAGAACATTTATCACACCCGAACTAGAACATGGAGTATTAGCGCTAGGATGTACAAGCAAAACGGTAGCACGGAAATTTTACGGCCCGGAAAGACGGTTGCTATGAACTCTGTCAGAATTTCCGTACACCAACAGCAGTGAGGAACTGTGAAGAACGATCAAAAAACTGTCCCTACGAACGAGACTAGCTAACCGCTAACACCTTTACGGGCGACACATTACGCAGAATACAACTGACACGGAAGCACTAATAACTATCAAACCATCAGTAACCAGGAAGTAGAAACAGAAGCACATCAACCCAGCTAAGATACGAGCCCGAAACACCACCATAATATTAGCACACACGGCTCTCATAATAATCCCTCTAACACGAAACAAGCAAATAGCCGACCACCTAGACGAACGACCCCACACTACCTTCCCCAACCTCCGTCACCGACATAACCATTCCCAAAATAGGAAAATACGTAGAATAAGAAAGAAAAACCAGCAACAAAAGAAACAACTGTAAATGAACTCAGACATGACAAAGTAAGAGGAAAGAAGGTCGGAAAGGAAATATACAACATAAGAAATAGATCTAAATGATACGGACACAACTGCAACAAAACACTATTGGAATACAGGACTAAACAAAAAAAAACCTCCACCCCCTCCCAAAAGAAATCAACAACACTATATCATATATAAATATCAATAAATGTAAGTTATACAGGATGAGTCTTTAACTACTGTCATCAAGAATAACCCTGAAAGTATGGTAGGGGCTGAAAAGTTTGTGGGACAAAAGTTACATGAGACAACGGGGACCATAATATGACATTGGTTTTTTGTTGCTAGGTTGGGTCACTTCAGAGATATGAAGGTCAACATTGTTTCATTTTTAACTGAATGCTATGGTTCGATACTAATTTTCTGGTAGCGGCTATCGAAGCGAATCCAATGAAGGGCAACAAAGGTCACAAATGTGACATGAACGTCCATTTACAGAAGGTGTTCGAAGTGATGACCATTGGTATCAGTGCAGTGCTACAATCTTCTTATTATGGATTGAGTTGTATTTCTTACCACATCGGCGCTTATCGAAACACATGCTCTGGCAATTCTCTATCGCATACATTTAGGTGTGGTTGGAGCGTCTCTATAAACAATGCCTTTAACGAATTCCCACAAGAAGAAATCCAGAGCCGTCAAGTCTGGCGAACTAGCCGGCCACGACGTATTCTCCGCGTCCAATCCAACGATTTGGAAATTGTCTCTGCAACTCATTTCTAGCTTCAGCGAAAAATGGGCCGGACACCCATCGTTTTGATACCATATTCTGTTCCTTGTTCCTAAACGTATTTCTTCCAATAACAGACCTACTGTTCCTTGAAAGAATGTGGTGTACTTCCTATGATTAAGATTTCCTACCATGAAATAGGGGCCTATAATACTCTCCTCCATAATACCACACCATATATTCACCGACCACGGTTTATGGTGTGCCGCTTGCTGCAGCCAACATGAATTTTCAGTTGCTCAGTAACACGTGTTATGCAAATTAATGTAGACCCGTCAGTAAATAAAATCAAATTAATAAATGTGTCATCCCCCTGAATCAGAAATTCACCCCATCTGTAGAATTAAATGCGACAATCCGTAACAGTTAATTCTTGGTGTAGACTGATATGGTAAGGATGATACTCATGGCGATGCAGAACACGAACAACACTACTCTGGTTCGTGCCAGTTTCCCTTACGATTTGACGCGAACTAACACAAGGATCCCGAATCACAGTGCGAAGTGTACCAATTCCCGTTTCCTCGATAGCAACTTTCCTTTGCTGGATATGTTTCCGATGCGTTAAAGATCCAGTTGTTCACAATTTGTCACACACATATTTAAATGTACGACGTTTAGGGTGAGTACGTTGAGGGTATCTTCCAGCGTATACATCTCTAGCTCTCACTGAATTTCGTTGGCAGTCTCCGTAAATAAGAAGCATATCGACTTCTTCTTTGAAGGAAGACGTGATTAAAATTCGCTTGATTCGACGACACTTGTCTTACCGTTCCTATTTGTATTGTATTGCAAAACTATCGAATGGTGTTTACATGTCAATGGCACCTTGGATGGATACGCCGAATTCGGCGAATATTTACTGTTTGCACAATATACTAAAGAGAATTGTCTGAACGTGTGCTTCGGTAAGTGCCGATGTGGGATGAGGAATAGAAACACAATCCATGAGAAGAAGATTGCAGCACTGCATTGATACCAATGGTCATTACTTCGAAAGCCTTCTGTTAATGGACGTTCGTGCCACCTTTGTGAATTTCGTTGACCTTCAAAGAACTTACTGTTACCCATGATTGGATTCGTCTCGATAGTCGCTATCAGAAAATAAGTAACAAAATATTGCATCCAATAATGAATTCATATCTGTGATGGGACCGCACCTAGCAACAGAAAACCAACGTCGTATTATGTCCCCCGTTGTCCCATGCAACATTTGTCCCACAAACTTTTCAGCTCCTATCATACGTACGGAATTATTGTAGGTGGCAATAGGTAGTGACTCACCCTGTATAATCGTATGCTACAAACTGCCAATTCTTTTAACTGAAACATCTAGAACTTCACTGAAGACTGATCTCATTGTAAAGCATAAAAATTTTATTTCAGTTGTATTTTTAGTTACGGTCTAAGGCGCTGCAGTCATGGAGTGTGCGGCTGGTCCCGGCGGAGGTTCGAGTCCTCCCTCGGGCATGGGTGTGTGTGTTTGTTCTTAGGATAGTTTAGGTTAAGTAGTGTGTAAGCTTAGGGACTGATGACCTTAGCAGTTAAGTCCCATAAGATTTCACACACATTAGAACATTTATTTTTAATTTTAGTTGCAGTTTAAATTTTAAATGTACAGCGAAGTTGGATGTAAAGTTTTATGCGAAGAAAACATTAAGAAGTATTAATAAATAACAAGAAATTATGTAACCCAAAGGATGAAAGGAGCAATTAAGAAGCTCTCGAACAGCCCGCCCTCCTCTTTCACAAGAAAGGAATAAAAGTAATTAAAAAATTAAAACAATATGCTTACAGCGCCAATCAATTCACCTTTCATATGATTTAGTAGTATCATAACTTCGTGTTGTAATCAAGTCAGCAGAGCATCAATTCACTCATATTTCACAGGCCAGGTAGGATTATCAGGCTGGGAACCGTAACTGTGTTTTATTCTCATTTTTATGTTGTATGGTATTCAGCACACCATGTGCTTGTAGCCGCCAGTCCTAAACGTCGATGTTCTCTGGACTGAATGAATATGAGTGTATTTGCAACTCATGTGACTGAGTGAATTCAGATG
Source organism: Schistocerca piceifrons (assembly GCF_021461385.2). NCBI lineage: Eukaryota > Metazoa > Arthropoda > Insecta > Orthoptera > Acrididae > Schistocerca > Schistocerca piceifrons. Next base: position 170,497,650 of record NC_060139.1, read on the forward strand.
GAAATTCTCGGTTTAACGTGCTGTTGAAGTCCGAGAGAGGCAATTGGATGTAATGTTCGAAGCCGGCCCATGGATCCTGTCACTGGCGACAGTGTTCTGTCAGCCCTGTTAAACGTTGGGCGGTGTGATTGATGCCTCCGGAGTCACACACTAGCGACGTCGTGAGCGACTTTATAACGTTGAAACAAGAGGAATTTCTTGAGTTGAAAGAAACCGGCATAGACTCTCCTGTCTTCTGATGGAGGAGACACCTATATTTAACTTGGTCGCTGCTCGGTTCGCCTCCTCTAAGGTTATCGCTCTCTATGCGTGTAGGCAAGGCAAAGTGGTTTCATCACTGCTCCATGTTCGCGTAAGTATGACGTACTGTTTCTGTGGCCATTTGAACAGTGATTTCAGGTGGGAGTTAGTCCAGTTTTCAATTAGGACTCTCTATAACTAATAATCTCTATCGTTGGGAGCACTGTGAGATTCTCGGAAGTGATATTCCGCTACCCTTTTACTTTCATTGGGATGCAGACTATCTTGTTCTATAATCAGCCACAATTCACTTAACGCATCGTCTGATCAGTTACCTTTCGTTATTCTTTTCGCTGCAAGTCACAAGTCAGTTCTGACGATTCATTCCTTACTGAGAAATGGTGGATTTTGCTCTCGATTATTCTGAGCCTAAATCTTTCTGAATGGACAATTTGGCATCCTTTCGTTAACGGAGTCCTTGTTGAATAATCATGATCGGTACGTCACTACAGTTCGCTTTTAAGGAAACATGCTATTAGCACTTGGTGTGTGTTATAAGTGAGTGCTCCATCAGCTAAATGAATGTTCTTCATGTTCTTAGTTCGTTAAACTTCGCCATATGTGATCTCTCACCTCACGTAACCCGTAAATCCTGATCAGCGAGTTGGAAGTTCAGTAATTAAATTTTTGATCATTCTTTTCCATATGGTTGAGAAGAAAGCTGTCTTAAATATCATGGGGTGACGCGAATTAGGATTGATAATGGCATCAGTCATGGATGGTTTCCTAAAAATATTAAAAAAGAGTTTTCCATTTCTATTAGAAATAGTTATATGTAAAAAGTTAATGGTTCCTTGTTTTTCATCTTCTATTCCGAATATGAAATTTGGGTGCAAATTATTCAGAGATCTTTTCCGAAAGGTACGATCAAACCAACCACAGGCTCCTACAAAACAGACATATTCTAAAATTATGTATATGGGAACAGTATATAATAGAATAAACAGACTTTTTAGAAATTCTCATTTATCCTTTGGTTTTTCAAGCACGAACATGCTTTTTGACAGACTCAAACACATTACTGCAAATTTGACAAACAATACCACAAATCAGGAGTGTATAATTTAACTTGTAACGATTGTGAGAAAATATATATTTCCCAGACTGATCGTAGTTTTATAGCTCGCTTCAACGAATACGTCCCAGGTACATCACGTGACTAATCGGTTTGTGGGCAACATCTTACTAACATCAAAATTCAGAAGGTAGCATCATCACTAATCTTCAGGTTCTACACACAAAGGTTTACTTTTAAATGTGTTGGAAGAATGGGAAATTTTTGTTCACTATAGGTAAAGCCAGCTAGTTCTCTTAAATGAACAATTACATTTTCTTGGAAATGCTTTCTTGGAATTATCTGAAGACATTTTTGAAATAAAGGATACTTGCTTCTACAACTATCAGTTGCTCTGTTTGATTCTTAAGCTTCTATGTTATGGGGTCCTGCACACTATTGTCTTCTGGGGTGCCTAGGAAGCTGTTTTCTCGGATAGCAGAAGAGTCAACACCGTGTTACTAGTGGAGGCCGAAATGCACGCGTTTTAGCTCACGCAGGCTGGCGTGAGGAGGGAAGAACTATACTGACGTGAGGTCAGGAATTGGGATTCAGAAAGAGGACGTAATTAGTTTGATACTTAACTTTAATCCATTAATGATGAACGTCGCTCTTGACGGTACATGAGTCACAATATTATCTGTTCAGAAGACATAGTAACTGAATATGGCGCCTTGCTAGGTCGTAGCAAATGACGTAGCTGAAAGCTATGTTAAACTGTCGTCTCTGCAAATGAGAGCGTATGCACACAGTGAACCATCGCTAGCAAAGTCGGCTGTACAACTGGGGAGAGTGCTAGGGAGTCTCTCTAGACTAGACCTGCCGTGGGGCGGCGGTCGGTCTGCAATCACTGATAGTGGCAACACGCCGGTCCGACTTATACTAACGGACCGCGGCCGATTTAAAGGCTACCACCTAGCAAGTGTGGTGTCTGGCGGTGACACCACATTATTATAGTAATAGACTTGACAAAACTTTGGGTCGCTAGCAACTGGCGACATACAAATAATCAATGTCCTTCACTATATACACTTCCATACAAGTAATCGATACAATTTCATATGGACCACAGGTAACGGCTCTTTTAGTGCTTCTCTTCTAGTGCCTGGTTCCTAGTCCGGGTCTGTTAACTATCCGTCTACTACTGTCCGCGTCTTCTACCGTCCGGCCCTGGCCGGCAGGAGCGTCGCTTATATTCTCTTCGGATAGAGGCCGCTCCTGTCGTGGTGTTGTCCTACTCAGCGTACTACTGGCTGACTTCGTCTCACAGTCGTCTCTGCGGTTACATTCTTGATCTTGAATCGGCGCTTCTCGTCACACCGGAACACGTGTTACAAAACGATTTTTAGCATCAAACAGACAACTAATCTCACAAATGCCCCTCATTAATCTAATAGCTGTGAATCTCTTCTGCTATATTAACGTGGAAGAGTTGCAGAAATATGAATTTACAATACCAGCAACGGCAACGATGTTACAAATGATGTGTATAATTATATTTCACATTTTTACTGCTCTTCTGAAGATATATTTTTATTCCAAGCACCAAATGTTTCTAAATTATTTGTAACAAATCGGTTTCTCTTGTGAACAGTGATGTACTGCAGATGCTCCACAATAACATAATGTTCCTAAACTGACGCCACGTCTGTAAACAACGCCACTTTTACCTTTGGTGAGTGATATCGACCTTCAGTGTTATATAGACGTCAAGTACATCAACCTGGATGTTTTCACGGAAACGGCGTCGTAATACGTTATTACAGGCACCAAGAGATGACACAAATGGGTGCATTTAGTTATTTCGAGTGGTTTTGAAGACTTTAGGTAACTGGCTGAAACGAACACGTCAGTTTGTATAATTTTCATATTAATATGTCATACATTTGGTTTCGTTATGTATAAACAGCAGCAGCTATAGAAGTAACGCTCTTGTCGTGCTAATTGTTACATACAGGCGGCGCTGTGAACCTCAGTTAACGAACTACACTAGACTGTCATGCACTTTATGAGGCTGGCTGTAACGTATATTATGAACCATAAATTAATGTAAACCCGGTTCTTGATTATTTAGATTTAAAAGATAAATATTTAAGAATAGAGACTCAAATGATATGTAAGTTCTTTCCTTTGTGCTGATTGCGATGCCTTAGCTCTGGAGCGCCCTTCTGTCTTCCCTTTATAACTCGTGGCATCTTAGCCATCTGCATCAGTTACAGTGATTGAGGCATCCACATCGGGTCAGGCGCCATCACTGTCATCCGGATGCGTGGTGATACATCGTTTTGAGTATATTTTTACAACACTGGGTTCTTCATGTAACATAGCTCTGCTACTTTTGTTATTACACTGCAAACTTTGATGACGGACAGTGATTAAAAGGCCGAAACCGATCAGGAGTTAACATTAGCTGCGATCAAGATTGCTTTTAATCAATTTTATCACAATAAGATCGCCATTCGCCGATGGTGTTGCATGAGTATTTTCATTTTTCCATACGAACCAATAAGAACGCTATAGAAGTCTTACCTCTTTATTCCTCAGCCTAAAAAATGCCCTTATTGCTATATTATTCTTTCAGGCTCACATGGCACACTCTCTTATCTCTTCACTTTTCTTCCACACTATAATATGTTTCTTCCTTGCAGCTTATTCATATACCATCAAGTTACAGGCAAAATAAATATATCTGTGTTCTTTGCATTGTGGCAACAGGCTTCCAGATTAAATGTACAAGGTGATAATTATTAAACTATAACCGGCCGCGGTGGCCGTGCGGTTCTAGGCGCTGCAGTCTGGAACCGCGGGACTGCTACAGTCGCAGGTTCGAATCCTGCCTCGGGTATGGATGTGTGTGATGTCCTTAGGTTAGTTAGGTTTAAGTAGTTCTAAGTTCTAGGGGACTGATGACCTAAGATGTTAAGTCCCATAGTGCTCAGAGCCATTTGAACCATTAAACTATATGAAATAAAATCGTTATAACTTCTGAACGGTTTTGCGTCAGGACGTTCAAACTGCACGGTTGCCCACGGGACATGGTGGTAATTAGTATGCGCGTGGTTTGGTCTAGCCCACTTTCATTTGACTGATTTCGTCCGTAAGCAAAATTGGCACATCTAGCGGCCTGAGAATCCGCATTTCGCTATTGAGTAATCTCTTCACCCTCAACGGGTGACTGGTGTGCAATGCCCTGTGACGGAATAATCGTTGAGATATTCCATGATGGTAGGGTGACTACCGAAATGTACTTGAAGGTTTTGGTGGATGATTTTATCCCCACAATCCAAAGTTACTGTGATTTCGACAAGATGTGGTTCATGCAAGATGGAGCTCGACCCCATTGAAGCAGTCCTGGAGGAGCACTTTTGGAATAGCGGTCTGGCTCTGGGGTATCCAGAGGCCGCGGGAATCGACATCGATTGGCCGCCATATTCTCCGGATCTGAACACCTGCGGGACTTTTTTGTGGGGCTATATTAAGGACAAGGCGTACAGAAATAATCCCAGTCCCACTGCTGAGACCGAGCGGGGTGGCGCAGTGGTTAGACACTGGACTCGCATTCGGGAGGACGACTGTTCAATCCCGCGTCCGGCCATCCTGATTTAGGTTTTCCGTGATTTCCCTAAATCACTCCAGGCAAATGTCGGGATGGTTCCTCTGAAAGGGCACGGCCGCCTTCCTTCCCCATCCTTCCCTAACCCGATGAGACCGATGACCACGCTGTCTGGTCTCCTTCCCCAAACCAACCAACCAACCAACCACTGCTGAGCTGAAAACAGCCATTCAGAAGGTAGGCGACAGCAACGATATTCCGACACTTCAGCGGGTAATGCAGAATTTCGGTATTCGTCTGCGCCAAATCATTGTCAGTGTTGGTAGGCATATCGAACATAACCTACATCCGAATATCTGTAGTGACGTTTATATGTTGAATAAAGTGTGTGCACGCCGTAGTGTGTAACTAATTTCCGCTTTTTCCCCGTATAGTTCAATATTTGTCAGCCTGTACATTCCTAAATACGTATCTTATACCACGTTAGTACAGTATATATAATGTATACACAGTTTTCTCTTCTGAAACAGTATTGAAATAGTGCAGCACAAAGGCCGAACACAAGTATCATCCATAACAGGTCAGAAAAATTTACATTATATACTGTCAAACAGAATTATCTTTAATACTCGACCTAGCAATTAAAGAAATTGCAAATACATGGCAAATAATCTGACGTGAAGAAATATTACAGCATGACTATACTACCACAGTGACAAAAGAAAACACAGAAAGCACTCAACAGTAAAAATAATACTCATGATCGTATTTAAGCCGTGTTGGCTCGTCCTATTTTTGTACATCCTTGCCTACTGGTGCGATCCGTCTCTACCTAGCCGCCAGGTGGCGATTCGATCGCCTATTAGTAGAGTCTTTGGTTGTTATTCCTTGCGCAGCTTGTTGATCACATTGGCGTACGGTAAACTGTGCACATAACTTACAGACGCACGATGGTCTAAGCTGCCGGTATTCGCTAGAGTCTTGTTGGTGGGCAATACTTGGGCCTAATGTCGACGCAGCCCGTTTACCCTTGATTATGGAGGCATAGTTGCTGATGTGTTAATAGGAGTGCTGTTCATTTTCTAATGCCGTCCTGCCCTTACGGGTAAGATACTCATTACTTGATTTGCCACATGCGCTCGCATGTTGAAGCTGTTCCCGCTGTCCTGGATTGCCATTGGTTCTCCATTACTCCATTTCAAGAACTACATTAACCCTTTAGTGCCTCTGTTAGATATTATTTGAGTGCTACATTGTTCTGTTTTAAAATTTCTTTTAATTACAACTTGTTCAGTGTCTGCTTATTTGTCAGCTGCGCCTGTAACTATCGTATATTCTAGGCCACCACGTGTATGAGGTCGAAATTGAGTCTGAGTTGTTTCGGAAATAGTTGCTTCCCTGACTGATGTAGCGACTATAAAATTGCCTAGAGCTGTGGTAAGCCAACGTCAGCGGTCTGATGAATCTTAGTCATTTTGCGTAACTCACTTCAAAAACTCTGGTGAGATTTTGTCCTTTCAAAAAAATCAGTATTGTTCCAAATATGATTACGATTGTAGTTGTTTGAGTCTTAGTCTCGAGATTTGCCTATTACGTTCTGAGCCACTTAAGTTAATGTGTCTCAGTGTTGTGTGTGACTATTATATTAAAATGTTGTATTATGTTGTAACATTAACCGGGTAATCCTTAGTAATTCTGATTGTAAAATTTTTGTTGTTACACGTAAGGTCTGGTTGGGGCTTGAGTCTACACTCACGCTGAGCTCGTTGTCTTGGAATGAGCATTTTCAGATGTTCCACGATTATTATTCATGATTTATATGCCTGCATGTTTCCTCTCTGCCTTCCGTGCTGTTCATAGCGTTTCGAGCCGCTGCTCCGGGTTCTCATTTCTTACCCGCCGGTTCACCGGGCGTAGCCTGTCTGCGTCGGCTGTTTAGGTTCGCGCGGGCGGCGCACCTCTTCACTCCTCACCGTAGCTTCTGAGTTGTTGTGGCCTTCTGCTTTGCTACGGATTCCTTTATAAGTTGAGTTTCTATCTCGTAGCAACCGGGCGTTAATTTACCCAGTAGTGCCCGTTATTCTTCAATCTTATTCCGACCTGGACTGCCGTCCCTGCCCATTCCGTGGTTTCCACGTCTGAGGTCTGATTTTTAACATAATAGTTTTAATATTGATGCAGTACCCAACTGTTGAGTGGTGTTTTTTTTATATTTCCACGCCAATATCTTGAATATGCCAAAAAGTCTTCCCTGGTTGAGCAAACATGTTTTGATAATTATGTGATTAACTTTGGCCAGTATTATAAATAAAATTTACTTTTTTGTTTATATGTGTTGAACCTATTGATATTCTGTTTCTCTGTAGATCTGAACTGAAGAGTTTTCCATTTTTTCTGTACACTACCTGCCATTAAAACTGCTACACCACGAAGATGACGTGGTAGAGACACGAAATTTAACCGACAAGAAGAAGATGCTGTGATATGCGAATGATTAGCTTTTCAGAGCATTCACACAAGGTTGGCGCCGGTGGCGACTCCTACAAGGTGCTGACATGAGGAAAGTTTCCAACTGATTTCTCATACACAAACAGAAGTCGACCGCCGTCGCCTTGTGAAACGTTGTTGTGATGCCTCGTGCAAGGAGGATAAATGCGTACCATCACGTTTCCGACTTTCATAAAGGTCAGATTGTAGCCTATCGCGATTGCGACATTGCTGCTCGCGTTGGTCGACATCCAATGACTGTTAACAGAATATGGAATCGGTGTGTTCAGGAGGGTAATACGGAACGCCGTGCTGGATCCCAACGGCCTCGTATAACCAGCAGTCAAGATGACAGGCATCTTATCCGCATGGCTGTAAAGGATCGTGCAGCCACGTCTCGATCCCTGAGTCAACAGATGGGGACGTTTGCAAGACAACAACCATCTGCACGAACAGTTCGACGACGTTTGCAGCAGTATGGACTATCAGCTCGGAGACCATGGCTGCGGTTACCCTCCACGCTGCATCACAGACAGGAGCGCCTGAGGTGGTGTACTCAACGACGAACCTGGGTGCACGAATGGCAAAACGTAATTACTTCGGATGAATCCTGGTTCTGTTTACAGCATCATGATGGTCGCATCCGTGTTTGGCGATATCGCAGTGACCGCACATTGGAAGCGTGTATTCGTCATCGCCATACTGGCGTATCACCCGGCATGTTGGTATGGGATGCCATTGGTTACACGTCTCGGTCACCTCTTGTTCGCATTGACGGCGCTTTGAACTGTGAACGTTACATTTGAGATTTGTTACGACCCGTGGCTCTACCCTTCATTCGATCTCTGCGAAACTCTACATTTCAGCAGGATAAAGCACGATCGCATGTTGCAGGGCCTTTCTGGATACAGAAAATGTTCGACTGCTGCCCTGGCCAGCACATTTCACCAACTGAAAACGTCTGGTCAATGGTGGCCGAGCAATTGGCTCATCACAATACGCCAGTCACTACCCTTGATGAACCGTGGTATGGTGTTGAAGCTGCGCGGGCAGCTGTACCTGTACACGAAATCCAAGCTGTGTTTGATTCAATGCCCAGGCGTATCAATTCCGTTATTACTGCTGGAGGTGGTTGTTCTGGGTACTGATTTCTCAGGATCTATGCACCCAAATTGCGTGAAAATGTAATCACATGTCAGTTCTAGTATAATATATTTATGCAATGAATACCCGATTATCATCTGCATTTCTTCTTGGTTTAGCAATTTTAAAGTCCAATAGTGTATGTCTGAACGATGCTATTTATGATGGTAAGATGGAATATGAGGATTCAGTGGAAATGTATTTTGACAGGCGGCTAAGTTATAAGATTCATCTGTGCAACAAAGTATCTTTGACCTCTTGTGACGTAACAAACGACTTGTAGTAAATGGCCTGCACCTTTCCATGCCGGTTTAATTGTTCCTTTATCCTGCGGCGTCCACTGACATTTCATCAGTACCTTCCTCTACTAAACATATTTTAGCCCTCTGATATTATTACTTAATAAGCTCTACCTAACATACATATTCCTACAGCCAATAATCTTCTTAAAGAAGTCCTTATCATTTATAATATTTCATGGTCACTTACTATTACTCTTGAAGTCACTGAATGAGTAGTCCTACAACATAACCACTAAAATTCCCATAATCTACGTAGAGAAAAGCATGGGAAGGCAGGAGTGGAACATACAGAAAAAAGTAAAATTCTACTCGGCTGGGAGCGTATCACACGCCACTATGATATACCAAGAAAAGAGCTGTTGATCTCTAAATCATAGTAGCTCTAATGTCTTCCAGATGTATTACATTTCGCCGGCCGGGTTTGCCGAGCGGTTCTAGGTGCTTCAGTCTGGAACCGCATGACCGCTGCTGTCGCAGGTTCGAATCCTGCCTCGGGCATGGATGTGTGTGATGTCCTTAGGTTAGTTAGGTTTAAGTAGTTCTAAGTTCTAGGGGACTGATCAGCTCCGATGTTAAGTCCCATAGTGCTCAGAGCCTTTTGCACCATTTTTGTACTACATTTCTGTATTCTGGATGAAATGTTTTCTGCGTCGGCAAGCGTGTCGTTTCAGGAGGAACTTCTTGTCTCTGTGCATTACGACGACCTGGTGATCTGATTTCAATAATTTCAGCATTCAGCTCCGACTTACCTTCTTTGCCCTCGCCAATTCCGACTACGTCTTTCTTCATAGTTGTTACAGTTAAAATGATTTTCATTTCTGTAGCGTCTTTGGTTCCAGGGGTTGCTGTCTTTGTTTCTGGCCTAGTAACCACCGCGATTGTGAAAATTTCCTGTGGAATACTAACTGCATGCCCGATATAGGCATTGTCTGACTGTACGTTTGTTACCTTCCCGATTACTATGAAATTGCCCTCTCGAATTCCATTCTGTGGCTGATCATGTTATAGGCGGTAATTTTGCCTGTAATTATCGTTATTGTTATTACGCAGTGGCCAGCCATCGTTATGAAATTCAAGCTCTTGTAACAGAACTTGTGATGCTTGTGTATCATCTTCGCAACGACCCGCCAAAATTACGTATCTTCTTCGAAATGGTAATTTCGCCAGACAAATTCGTATTAAATTAAAGGGGCTGAAGGGCTTCGTAAACTGATACTTGCGCAACATGTACTGGAAATAACGCACAGGATATGAAAAGTTAGACTGTTTAAAGTCATTAAGAAAGGTAATGTTGTGTTTCTTACGATCTTATTTTGACTCTCATCAGTGAGCAGATAAAACTGCATTGTAGAAATCACAAAAAGTTTAACATTCTTGGACTAATGAATACGTTATTGTGACTGTTTCCCTCCCAAGATAACGGTAAATAAGTTGTAATTTATGAACAATTGGTCATATAGGTGAAAGAGAATAACCAAATTGCTGTAGTCATTCCTCTGGGTGTATTTTTTACCACATTTCGCAAAATTTTAAACTTTCTAGCAGTGAGAAAATGTTTACAACCAAACCCATCATTCTTATGTGCACACGAATTTTCTCTCTCGCCAGAAGTTTCAACCCAGCTATCTTGTCTCCGAAAAGCAATACGTTCGCTAACAAACTCTAACACATGCTTGTTCAACAGAATTGCCAATGCGAAACATCTGTCGCTGATTATTATTGCCGTGATGGACGATTTTATTTTTTATAGGAGTAAGCTGTTCGTGAATTTTCATAACCTCTTGTTTATGTTGCTGATTAATGGCAATTGATCTTGTTCGAAACGCTGCAACAGATGAAATTCTGAGAATCGGTAAACGGGACTGGTTGAGTGTCATCGGAGTTTTATCAGAATTAATAGACATTTGTGCCATATTTTCAGTCAGTTCTTCTACTTGCTATATAAGTGTACTCTTATGCTGATTAGTCTTTAGTGACTCCGTTTCAGATAATAATTTAAACCATTCTGATTCTTGTATACGTACGGTTATGCTGACTCTCTTGTTCTTTCAGCTGTGAAATTTCAAGAGTATCTAAATATTAGGGTCTGGACACTATTTTATTACTCTCGGACTTGAAATCATCATACACTTTTTTGGTACGCTGCACTTACATTTCATTAAAATTAAGTTCATCTCTAAGCGTTTTGTTATTCTCTACTAGCCTTTTAGCACTACTTTCTTCTAACCTCTTAACAACATTCTCTTCCTGTGTTTCGCTACTTTCTTTAGTCTCCTCCCTAAGCCCTTCATTACTTTCCTTCGTTTCTTTCATCTCTACACTAAGCTCTTTATTACTTTCATTTCTCTTGCCGCTACCAGAATTATTTGCATAACATCCACGTTCCCGTAAATTACCATTTAAAGAGAAAGTGCTTACATTAGTCTGAATGATTCGTGATAGCTCCTTCCTGCCTAATTCTGAATTACTACTGGAAGAGGGAGAAGCGGTGTTGGCTTCCACTGATGTCACAGAAGCAAGACCTGGACCTTCAGACACTGAACGACAGTGCTGTGGCACGTCATATCGTACAGAATTAGTTTCAAATACCGAATACCCTAATGCATTCTCACATTCGCATCAATGTAATGAAAAGCGACCGGTCTGATCACGTCTGTCTACCATTGATACTCCTGCTTCTCTTCAATCGCTAATATAGAACGGGCTCTCTTCACTCATTTTTTTCTACGCTAGTAACTCATTAGAAGCAGCTTCCCCTAGCCCTCTAACATCTGTTCTGAGTTTAGTAATTCTTGACGTGTTTACAAAACTATAAGAAAAATAACGTATGAAAATTACAAATATCTTAACGCAATCCGTAAATGATTACTATATCCCATTAATTACTAAAATCACAGATAACTTCACAACAGATGTGAGAATCAATAAAAATGCATGCATTAGTCCTCACTCATTACATAATTTTCCAAAAACTGAATCTCACTAACTCAGGAATGAATATTTATTGTAACATCCGCCATGAATAATTGCCTAACTGTGTATCACAACAGACCAACAGTACACTTCAATGGAAACAAAAACTTACAAGGTAACACTTTCTCGAAATCATCAAATAAGTTCAAGAAGTTTAATACTGTTCAAATAACTTACGGGTTTGCTGCCGGGTGACGTCGTCGACCACCGCCGATATTTCGACAGGAGCACACCCCGCCATTCTCAACGCACAGCTGCAAGGAGGAAGCAATGAGCAAGGGAATTCAATACCTCGGTTCACAGAGGAGAAACAAGGAAGACACCACACACAGAACAAGTAACTGCAGAGTCAACACACAACCAAAGATATCGAACATCAGAAATATCGATAGTGACTATTAATCAACAGGTGAGGCAGTACTAATTCAGTCCCTTGTTTTTTGGTGAGAGACAGAGTCGGATTGCAAGCAGTATTTAAACATAATCCACCATCTCTGTTTATAAGGTTGCTTGATAGTTTCATTTCAACAGCTTCCTTAATAACACTATCCCAATAGCTGGACCTGCAAGCCAGGATCTCCCTGTAGTTGTATTCCATAGGATGACTGGTGTCAAGGCAATGTTCTGCAATAGCGGATTTGCTCGGCTGTTGTAAAGTGTGTGACGCTTATGTTCAATACACCGGTCTTCCACAGGCCTGATTGTCTGAGCAGTAAATAACATGCCACAGTTGCAAGGAATACCATAGACACCAGCCTTACGCAAACCCAGATTGTCTTTTACGGGCGCCAACCGGGCCTTTATCATAGAAGGTGGTCTAAAAACACATTTCACATCATATTTCCGTTGATGGAGTTGCAATGGGAAGCCAGTTATCACCTATAGGGGACAATTTGTTTATGGAGGACGTTGAGGTACGTGCATTGGAGTGAGCGACCTTAAAACCTGCGTGTTTTTTCAGATATGTAGACGATACTTTCGTGGTTTGGCCTCATGGTAGTGAGAATTTAAACCGGTTTTTGGAACACCTGAATTCAATCCACCCGAATATTCAGTTCACTATGGAGCTGAAAAAGAATGGTGACATTCCCTTCCTTGATGTGTTGGTTAGAAGGAAGACTGATGGTACATTGGGACATTCTGTTTATAGGAAGCCTACTCACACTGACTTCTATCCGTGAGCTGATAGTTGTCACCATCCAGCTCAGCGTGAAGGAGTACTTCGTACCTTGGTTCACAGGGCCCACGTTATCTCAGACCCTGAAAGATTGGCAGCTGAGCTATCACATCTCATAGTCACCTTTCGTCAGATTGGTTATAGTGAGAGGCAGATCAAATGAGCACTGCGCTATCAGCCTTCTGTGCAACGGGTGATGGACGATAGCAATGAAGTGGCTTTTTGCCTCACTCAGGAAGCATTTCCAACAGGATTGGCCGTATTTTGCCGAAATATGATGTGAAATGTGTTTTAGACCACCTTCTAAGATAAAGGACCGGTTGGCGTCTGTGAAAGATAATTTTGGTTTGCGTAAGTCTGGTGTCTATCGTATTCCTTGCAGTTGTGGCATGTCATATATTGGTCAGACAATCAGGACTGTGGAAGACCGGTGTATTGAACATAAGCGTCACACACGCTTACAACAGCCGAGCAAATCCGCTATTGCAGAACATTGCCTTGACACCGTCATCCTATGGAATACAACTACACGGAGCTTCTGGCTTGCACGTCCAGCTATTGGGATAGTATTATTAAGGCAGCTGTTGAAATCAAACTGTCAAGCAACCTTATAAACAGAGATGGTGGATTTTGTTTAAATGCTGCTTGTAATCCGGCTCTGTCTCTCATCAAAAGACAGAGGGACAGAATTAGTGCTACCTCACCTGTTGATTAATAGTCACTATCGATATTTCTGATGTTGGTTATCTTCGGTTGCGTGTTGACTCTGCAGTTACTTGTTCTGTGTGTGGTATCTTCCTTGTTTCTCCTCTGTGAACCGAGGTATTGAATTCCCTTCTACATTGCTTCCTACTAGCAGTTGTGCCTTGAGAATGGTGGGGTGTGCTCCTGTGGAAATATCGGCGGTGGTCAACGACGTCACCCGGCAGCAAACCCGTAGGTTATTTGAACATTCCATTCGCGGGAAAGGTCAAGGTGTCAACTTTAATACTGTGCTGTCACTTCAGATTATCTTTCTCTCTTACAATGCTTTAGACCGTGGAAACGCTTACTTTATTAATAAGAACTGAAATGCAAAGGCTAAAATATCAAGGCACTTAGTAGCCTCACGTTGCAGATTCAGTTACAGAACAGAGCTTTTCCTCTAAGTGCTGTACCTGAAGCTACCAATAAGGTCTTATCCTTGACAGAAAGGTAGACAGATGAAATTTATAGTGTTTGAAGAGATTTCGGGATTACAGCACGGTATTGCAACTGGACCTGACAGTCACCTTCAGGTCTTTAAATTTCGATTCCAGTATTATAATCCAGAATTGTCTTTGCTATCCTACTTTTGAACACGATCTTTGATTGTGTGTTACTTACGATGTGTATGGTACCACTTACATTAAAATAAATGACCATCTGTAAATGAAGCTGAATACAAATAATGGCTATCATTAATTCAAAGAACGGCATCGACATCACACAATCACAACATACTTGTTAACTGTCGTGCACTGAAACTGTGCGCTGTTAGAAAATGCGTGTACTGTGTTATACGATAATTTTACAGATAAATACATTTCATAACCTCCCCTCACAAAGTTCGTTTAAGCCCTACAATTGTTTCTTAGTTGCGCAACAGACAACGGAGCTGTGTACTGTCTGTTTAAGTACATAACGTGAAAGGCATACAGCTGAAACAGATCACAGCGAGGCTGATTTGTTTTAGGTGCCTTGTCAAATGAGAATTCTGCTGTACTTTCAGAAATGCAGCTAGCTATCCACGCAGTACTTCAAGGAGGGACAATGCTGTAATTTTTGGATTTGCATACAAAATGTGCGGATAAATATAGTGTAATGCTTGCAAATGAATGAAAAGATAACTTTAATTAGAAATTGTATTAAGATGCTTTTAATGACACAGTGGTCATGACTTTCCTTTACATTATCGAAAACAATGAACACTAATGCAGACCATCACAACTTAAAGTACAAAATTTTCTCTTAGCTTTTTCTGCAAAATGCTTTTAACTAAATGTGTAGGGTGAAGAATAACAGTTAAGATTCTGAAGACATGACTGGTAATTCACCCAGAATACCAAATGTAGATACTGTTGAACAATACGGAATCTTTACACTACAATAAGTACATGGCTAACGCTTGCAACAGGTTAGAACTCTGTTTACATTTTTGCATATGTGCCGCCTGTGTATGAAATCATCTCGAGTGTCATTCGCTATTCTCAGTCACACCAGGGAGCATCTCGAACAAAATTCGTTCTCTTTGCACTCGTCCTCCATCAAAGCTTCTCACTCTTTGACCATACAATAAACTCTCATAACACACTCTTCCTCTGACTTCCTCTACCGCTAATACAAACTCTTGTAGCAGAAGAGTAACATGATGATGATGATGATGATGATGAAGTCCCATACTCCGTAACAGAGCGTAGGGGAGGATGCGGGGGACCCGCACCGCTGTACTAGGCAAGGTCCTAGCGGAGGTGGTTTGCCATTGTCTTCCTCCGACCGTACTGTGGATGAATGATGATGATGAAGACGACACAACAACACCCAGTCATCTCGAGGTAGGTGAAAATCCCTGACCCCGCCGGGAATCGAACCCGGGACCCCGTGCTCCGGAAGCGAGAACCCTACCGCGAGACCACGAGTTGCGGACGTGTCACTCATAATGGCAAACATTCCTAACAAAATTGTCGTCTCTCATAATGTATAAAGCTTTCAATCATTTATCACAAAAATAAAAGGGTCATGGGGTATAGTCCCACCATATTGGACACAATGAAAAAATAATATTCTACTATAATCTGTCAGTGAACAATTGCTTATCAAAAGCGAAGAGCACAATGGCTAAGTTTTTCTAGCACTGCCCGATGCTCGAGGATGAGAGAGAAATATAGGAAATCCGGTTGGAGAGTATTCACTTACTCATTTACTGATAAACGCAAGATCCCGAATAGACAATGCGACCAATTAGTGGAAGTACCAGTAACATGTGGCAGGTTAACCGAGGCATATCTACGATCATCACGTGATGTGGGACAAATAAACTCTAAGGAAAAAGAGAAGCAAGAAAGAAAAGCACGTGCTGTGAGGTAGTCTTGCAAATTGGCCACTAATTGATTGATAAAGGAATCGACGGAAAAAAAATTTTAAACTTTGGCGGCCGATGGAAGAATCATGGACGGAAAAAAAAAACAAATTGTATAATAAACAGGGGACATGTCGTAAGGCCTTTGCGAATTTCATTCCGCGTACTCAGTTGGACAATAACTATGCCTCACCGAATAGGCTCGTGGAAAATATACACAGATGTCAGCAACTGAGAGGGCTCAGACAAGTCAATTGGCGAAAGAGGCGAATCGATCCACTTTAGAATAGGAGCGACCAAACTATTGGACAATGATGGCAGCAATGGGTGAATTACGGCCGAACACAATGTCAAGAAGGAAGTGGTCGACGTAGAGAGACCATAGAACGTGAGGACCGAGCAATCGTTACGGAGGTACTCAAAGTTTCGGACTTACAATTATTACCAATCCGATGTGCAACTCGTGTTTCAGTGACCACAACGACAAATAACAGGCCGCTCACAGAAGAGGGCTGAGCGGGAGGGCGCCCCTTGCGCCGACTACCATTGAACTCTGCTCACCAACAAGCCCGTTAGTAGTGCTGCCGAGTACATTTGTCCTGGAACCTCGTTGACAGGACTAGTCTTCATTGATGAGGTCCTCTTCAAACGGACCCCCGATGATAAGTGTGTACATATCTGGAGACACCTCTGACAGAGGTGGAGCCATGCGCCATACGGCCCGGCAACCAGAGGTTGTGGTCCGTGGTCCCATTCCATTTCACAGGAGGATCCCCATGGTTGTTATCTACAGCACCTTACAGCAAAGTGGTGCCGTCGACGATATGCTACGCCCCGTTTTGTTGCCCTTCATGGCAAGCCACCTTGGGTCTACATTTCAGCAAGGTAATACCCGCCAGCGTAAGGGGAGTGTTTGTACCGCTTGACTTCGTGCTTGCCAAACCCCCTCATGACTAGCAACGCCGTCGGATTTCTCCCCAGTTGAGAACTTTTAGAGGATTATGGTAAGGGCCCTCCCACCAGTTGCTTGACGTTCCAACGCGCCAGCTAGGGATAATTTGCTACACAATCCCTCAGGAGGATATGCAAGAACTCTATCAGTGCCAACCCGCGTAAGTGCTTGCATAGGTGCCAGAGGCGGACCAACGCGTTATTGACTTCCTCAATTTGTAAAGCTCCTTCTCTTGAATAAATCATCACATTTTGTTTGAAATTGTAATCATTTGTTAGTCTGTTGATGTACATCACATCTACTAATTTCTGTCCCATTCAGATATTTCCTCAGTGGTGCGTCATTTTATTTACTCCTTTTCCTGCTTTTGTCTTAGCGTGTATATAAAATTCGGCAACCAAATGAAATTTCCTACATATGTAGGTAGGCATCGTATTCAAAATTAATCTGTGTGAAACACTGTTTGCATTAGACATAGGTTGTGAACAAGCTTAGCCACGTACTCTATTGGGGGCCAATAAGTTCAAAATCCCTGATACGTATAGAAATTCGTTATGAACGTGATTATTCGATAAACTGAGAGCTTTGAGTTCAGTTGTTTAGGCAATGCCAGTTATTAGTAGCCAGTATGTAATGGTTACGTGATTGGAGGAAGAAGAGAATTTATACGAAGTCACGTAAATTTAAAATCACCAAAAGAATTAAAATTTCCGCACATATCTAACTTCTCTTTATTACCAGAACTGTGAGTTCTGTCGTTTAAGCAAAGCTATTGTTCACTAAACTTTAGTATGATCCACGTGTTCAACGAAAGTCCTGAAGTTACACAAAATCCAGTAAATTCAGAAACTGTAAAACAAATCTGAGTGAATTTAGGTGGTTCTGAACCACGACAGAAAACTTAAAATAAGGATCAGTTTATTACCTTCCTATTTTCAACTTAGATGTAATAATTTGTTTCGTTTCACACTAAGTCCTACGTTTAATCTCATTTGATAAGTAAAAAACACTATCATATTCAATTTCGTTTAACACTCTCCACAGAGTATTTAAGAAAATTGCCCCAATCATTATTTCTGCGACATTTTCCACAAACTAATACATTTACATACGTGTATTTTTATGACAGCAAATTGCAACTGTTACAGAGAGACAGAGACCTATTACTGTTAATGTAATTATTATGCTGTAGAATATTGTTAATTACTTTCTAAGGAAACAGTGCTAACTTTTCTTTGTTCATTTTAATTAAATGGTTTGTCGAAATTTGTGTTCCTCTTGAATGAAGATGGGGGCTCACTGAATCATAGACACGACTCGCCTGGTGATCCTGTACTGTGAAGTGAGCTCTTTGCCATCGTCACAATGCCGCTGATATTTGAAGACGTTGGGCCACATGAAAATTGAAGATTGAAAATTATTAACCAAAATTCTAATAATACTTCATTCATCTGTAATGGTGCGTAACTCTGTTGCCGAATGCAGTGTGCAAATCTTTTCCAACTACTTCCAAGTAGGTCGCTGTTTGCGAGTAGGTTGCGGGACGGTGTGTGTCGGGTTGTTACATATTCAATAATTATGTCAGCCTGACTATGTTTTAAATGGTAGATCGTCTTTTCATCAATCTTCAAGCAAAACTAATCGCCAGAATCTTGAGCCCTAACACTGTTTAGTCGAACGTTATCAGATAATCAAAAATTCAATGTACAGAACTATGTCAGTCGATCTCTATCTGTAATCAGTCCATAGACGATAACATTCATAGCCTCTGTTCTACCTAACGTGCCATGTAGAACCGTTCGGTTCTTTACTCGAATAAATCACACTGTAGTTCTCTTATCTTATGGTTTTCAACGTTTATGTTTCTTCGGCTTCTTCTTCTTCTCAGCGTCTTCTGTGACGGGCTTGAAATAAATATTCTCACCTGTAATTCTCCTTTTCCTGTTTATTCTTCCATACTTGTGTTTTCCGCTTCTGCATCACTCTTCAGACAAAAATCTTCTTTTCAAAATACTAGTAAAGTATTGCAACAATAGCAAAGCAACTGTTCTCCACAAAAGCCTTCTCATCCTTGCAGAATTACTAACACTGTTTTTCCTTTCATCAACTAATTTTCCACACGCTTTCTCGGCACTCGCTACCGTCCGTCCAAACACCTCTGGGTCTCACCACGAACTACTAGCTCGTCAACTGTCACTTCCACACTCACAATTCTTTTATGTAGTTAACATGTTTCCCGTCAGGCCAAAGGTCTCTAAGATACACAGAAGTTAAATATAATTATATTGAAAAATTCTGTTACAACTCAAACAACCTTTTTCCTCCTTTCCCACACACATAAAGTCATGGAATAAATATGGAAAAGATGAAAGTATGTAGAAATTTACAATAAATTACTAAGAAATATTAAATTGTAGGGGAAGTGTTGCGTAATACTTGATAAGCCTGAAATAGGCCTGTTACGGATGTTAACAGACTGCTCTGTTGCAGAAATTTTTTCTTGTAGTAATAACTGCACATATTATATCTTCTGAACTTAGACCATCACCAGTTACGTTGCTGCCCAAATTTTCGATTCTAATTCCCTGATCATTGTCTAATTTGGTCTGTTTACAGTCCATTACCGGTGATATATTTAGGTAAGTTTGCATCTTTGAACACCTTTTCAAAACACTATGGATCCATTCAGCTGCTATTTCAAATGCTATGCTGTCTCTAACAGAACTACAACGTCAATAGAATAAATCAACATTTTTATTTCTCCTCACAGATACTTTTTTAAAATTTGTTTCATTTTTTCGCAGTTTGTTCAGTGTTCAGATTGAATTATATCCGGGATGTGATACATACCTGTCCCTCCCTTTGCAGCTATTGATCCCTTATAAGTCCAGTCTGGTTGCTGTACACATTTTATTTCATACACACAACTTCCAGGATTTCAAAGAGTGTAGTTAAGTCAACATTGTTAAAAACTCTATGTAAATATATAGCTGCAATAAAAGTATCCATCTTCCAAGGTGTATCGTAGGGGTGGCATTGCTTCGCGTGATCCTGTATTTCACCAGAACATAGAACAAACAGAATGAAATTGATATCACATTTCCTGAAATTTCGGCTGCATTGACAGCCGTTTTGAAACTGATGTAAACATTATTTCGTTGCACTCAACACTACAAGTATTATGCGAAGTAGTTGGTAGGTACCTCTGACGAAAAGGGCGACTTTCCACATATGTTTTTTAATAGTTTTCTTGCCTATCCCATAAGGTAGTGCGAACTGTTCGAATAATGACTGAAGGGTATCTATACGTGAAGGATCTGACTGGGGTTCGGTGCTCGTGATGAAGGTGTCCATAAAAGTGTGGTATCTATTAACATGGAAGGTGGGAAGACGGTATCTGGAAATAGATGAAAGAAAAACCATTCATGTTTAAAATAACTGAGTTGCCGGGTCTGCACATTTAAGATAGTTGAATATTAAATACATAACTTGTCCATATTTATCTGTTGCACAACGTACACCCGTAGGACGTGAAATTGGAAGCTTGCAGGGAACACGAAAGCAAGTGCAGTGAGAAATAACTGAACAAACTAATAAACTAGACAACTAATAAATAGGTGATGGCTGCTGTTCTTCATAATGCTCCCGGCTGAGTTACAAAACTACATTAACAATTGCGTCTTGGAGACCCCAGCATTGTTGATCATTAATTATTAATTATGATAGGGTCAGAGGAATCTTTCAATGGCAACATTCACGCACATATATATATGTAACAGAGATTCAGGACAAAAATAAGAATAAAGAAAAACTTCACCACTATGCATGTGGTAGGCAATCGGTCGTTCACTTGGCTTGAGTGCACAAAGCAAGTGAACAAGAATTTATCGATTAGAATAAACTCTGTAACAAATTTGGAAGTTTATTTTAAAGAAAGAATTATTATTCAGATAGTGACGACAGATGAAAATTTAATAGTCATGGGGGATTTTAATTCGATTGTAGGTAAAGGAAGAGAAGGAAAAGAAGTTGGTGAATATGGAATGGGAGTAAGAAATGAAAGAGGAAGTCGCCTGATAGAATTTTGCACCGAGAATAACTTAATCACAGGTAACACTTGGTTTAAGAGTCATGAAATAAGGTTGTACGCGTGGAAGAGGCCTGGAGACACTGGAAGGTTTCAGATAGATTATATAATGGTAAGACAGAGATTTATTAATCAGGTTTTAAATTGTAAGACATTTCCAGCGGCAGATGTGGACTCTGACCACAATTTGTTGGTTATGAACTGTAGATTAAAACTGAAGAAACTGCAAAAAGGTGGAAATTTAAGGAGATGAGACCTGGATAAACTGAAAGAACCAAAGATAGTAAAGAGTTCCAGAGAGCATTAGCAAATGCTTGACAAGATCAGGGGAAAAACACAGTAGAAGATGAATGGGTTGCTTTAACAGATGAACTAGTGAAGGTTGCAGAGGATCAAGTAGATCAAAAGACGAAGGCTAGTAGAAATCCTTGGGTAACAGAAGAGATACTGAATGTAATTGATGAAAGGAGAAAATATAAAAATGCAGTAAATGAAGCACACAAAAAGGAATACAAACGTCTCAAGAAGAGAAGGAGATCAAGAGGAACTGCAAACTGGTTAAGCAGGGATGGATAGAGGACAAACGTCAGAATTTAGAGGCATATTTCACTAGGGGTATGATAGATACTGACTACACGAAAATTAAAGAGACCTTTGGAGATAAAAGAAACACTTGTATGAATATCAAAAAGTCAGACGGGAAACCAGTTCTAAGCAAGAAGAGAAAGCGAAAAAGTGGAAGGAGTATCTAGAGTGTCTATGCAAGGTCGACGTGCTTGAGGGCTATATTGTGGAATGGAAGAGGACTAGATGAAGAAGAAATGGGAGATATGATACTGCGTGAAAAGTTTGACGGAACACTAAAAGACCTAAGTCGAAACAAGGTCCCGGGAGTAGGCAACATTCCATCAGAACTACTGATAGCCATAGGAGAGGCAGCCCTCACAAAACTCTACCATCTGGTGAGCAAGATGTATGAGACAGGCGAAATTACCGAACTATCAGTTTAATAAGTCACGGCTGCAATATACTAACACAAATACTCTACAGGCTAATCGAAAAACTTGTAAAAAGCGACTTCAGGGGAAGATCAGTTTGGATTCCGTAGAAATGTTGGAACACGTGAGGCGATACTGACCTTACGAATTATCTTAGAAGATAGATTAAGAAAAGGCAAACCTACTTTTCCACCATTTGTAGACTTAGAGTAAGCTTTTGACAATGTTGACTGGAACACTCTGTTTCAAATTCTGAAGGTGCCAGGGGTGAAATACAGGGAGCGAAAGGCTATTTACAATTTGTGCAGAAACCAGATGGCAGTTATGAGAGTCGAGGGGCATGAAACGTATGCAGTGGTTGGAAAGGGAGTGACACAGGGTTGTAGCTTATCCCCGATGCTGTTCAATCTGTATACTGAGCAAGCAGTAAAGGAAACAAAACATAAGTTTTGCGTAGAAATTAAAATCCATGGGGAAGAAATAAAAACTTTGAGGTTTGGCGATGACATTGTAATTCTGTCGGAGACAGCAATGGACCGGGAAGAGCAGCTGAGCCGGCCGGGGGGGGGGGGGGGGGGCGAGCGTTTCTAGGCGCTACAGTATGGAACCGCGCGACCGGTACGGTCGCTGGTTCGAATCCTGGCTCGGGCATGGATGTGTGTGATGTCGTTAGGTTTAAGTAGTTGTAAGTTCTAAGGGACTGATGACCTCAGCAGTTAAGTCCCGTAGTGCTCAGAGGCATTTGAACCAAGAGGAGCTGAATGGATTGGACAATTTCTTGAAAGGAGCGTATAAGATGAACATACACAAAAGCAAAACGAGGATAATACAATGTAGTCAAATTAAATCAGGTTAGGCTGAGGAAATTAGATTAGGAAATAAAACACTTGAAGTAGTAAATGAGTTTTGCTGTTCGGGAAGCAAAATAACTGATGATGGATGAAGTAGAGAGGATATATAACGTAGAATGGCTATGGCAAGGAAAGCCTTTCTGAAGAAGAGACATTTGTTAACATCGAGTATAGATTTAAGTGTCAGGAAGTCTTTTCTGAAAGGATTTTTATGGAGTTTAGCCACGTATGGAAGTAAAACATGGACGATAAATAGTTAAGACAAGAAGAGAATAGAAGCTTTCGAAATGTGGAGCTACAGAAGAATGCTGAAGATTAGATGGGTAGATCACATAACTAATGAGGAGGTACTGAACAGAATTGGGGAGAAGAGGAACTTTTTGGTACAACTTGATGAGAAGAAGGGATTGGCTGGTAAGACATGTTCTGAGGCATCAAAGAATCACCAATTTACTATTGGAGGGCAGCGTGGAGGGTAAAAATCGTAGAGGGAGTAGAAGAGATGAAAACACTAAATCAGATTCAGAAGGATGTTGATTGCATTAGTTAATTGGAGATGAAGAAGCTTGTACAGGACAGAGGAAGTTGGATAGCTGTATCAAACCAGAGTCTGGACTGAACTCCCGACAGTTAGTAAATGTGAAACGTAACGATTCTGACAAACTAAAGTTCTGCATGAAACGAGTGGTAAAATTCAGAGTAGCTAAGCAAATTGGACAGGATACGTTACTGTGAGACACCAGCTGCGAACTTTAGCCTGAGAAAATAAAGACAAGTGGAAACTAAATTACTAACTGAAATCGAAATTAGAGACGTTTCAGTAATCTGTTCAGTTATACTACACTCGTGAGAAGAACAACGAACTAAATCAGACTGAACCGAGAAGATACATCACGTGTGCACATGTCTGAACAAGGATGGAGCAAAACAATAGCTTGCATGCGTGGCTAAATCGACAAAATCTACAAAAATAAGATAGTGAATAGGTGTCGCCCATCTCGCGTCTCCCATAACACAGCCGAGCGAACCCTTTTGGGACCCGTGCATTCCATTCCTCCTCAAGTGCTCAGAGAGCTCCCTCTTGTGTGGTGTCAGCCTATACAAGAGCTTCGTCCAAGGCGTACTGAAACCTCTTTGCTCCCTGGTACATGCTTTATGGGGTTGGCTACTCTGCCACGGTAGGAGGCTACTTTTACTCCCACAAATCTAGATACTGAAATTAATCTTGTACACTGTCAATCACAATTTTCATTCATCAGATGAGAGAAGGAAAGGATGTATGTACTGACATAGTGCACATTTACGTACTGAATACGTGAGTGGGCTCCGATAATTACCCAAAATCTTAGTAAAATGTGAAGTGAAATAAAGATAATATACCTTGTGGTCACTGTAGAGACACTCAGCTGTTCAGTATTTTTTTTTTAGATATACTTTACAGTTTGCGCTCGGAATTGAGTAGCCAGAGGTGGGTACGTTAAGTAAATGCTAAGCAAAATGTGGAGAGAATAATGTAGAGACCGTTCATGACCGTTTGAAGATCAAGTGACTTTCCAGTTAAAAATCAAGCGAGCTGGTAGTGAACCGGAGACAGTCAATTAGCAATATTTGGAAGAAGATTTACGGTTTTGGCATTTGTCTTGTACCCAAGGAAGACCTCACTAGAACCTTAGTCGGAACAGAGGCATGTAAACTATTTTTAATTTACACTACTGGCCATTAAAATTGCTACACCAAGAAGAAATGCAGATAATAAACGGGTATCCCTTGGACAAATATATTATACTAGAACTGACATGTGATTACAGGTTCACGCAATTTGGGTGTATAGATTCTGAGAAATCAGTACACAGAAGAACCACCTCTGGCCGTAATAACGGCCTTGATACTCCTGGACGTTGAGTCAAATAGAGCTTGGATGGCTTGTGCAGGTACAGCTGCCCATGCAGCTTCAACACGATACCACAGTTCATCAAGAGACGAGCCAGTTGCTCGGCCACCATTGACCAGACGTTTTCAATTGGTGAGATATCTGCAGAGTGTGCTGGCCAGGGCAGCAGTCGAACATTTTCTGTATCCAGAGAGGACCGTACAGGACCTGCAACATGCGGTCGTGCATTATCCTGTTGAAACGTAGGGTTTCGCAGGGATCGAAAGAAGGGTAGATCCACAGGTCGTAACACATCTCAAATGTAACGTCCACTGTTGAAACTGCCGTCAATGCGAACAAGAGGTGACCGAGACGAGTAACCAATGGCACCCCATACCATCACGCCGGGTGATCCGCCAGTATGGCGATCACGAATACACCCTTCCAATGTGCGTTCGCCGCGATGTCGCCAAACACCGATGCGACCATCATGATGCTGTAAACAGAACCTGGATTCATCCAAAAAAATGACGTTTTGCCATTCTTGCATCCAGGTTCATCGTTGAGTACACCATCGCAGGCACCCCTGTCTGTGATGCAGCGTCAAGGGTAACCGCAGCCATGGTCTCCGAGATGATAGTCCACGCTGCGGCAAACGTCGTCGAACTGATCGTGCAGATGGTTGTTGTCTTGCAAATGTCCCCATCTGTTGACTCAGGGATCGAGACGTGGCTGCACGATCTGTTAAAGCAATGCGGATAAGATGCTTGTCATCTCGACTGCTGGTGATACGAGGCCGTTGGGATCCAGCACGGCGTACCGTATTACCCTCCTGAACCCACCGATTCAACATTTTGCTGACAGTCATTGGATCTCGACCAACGCGAGCAGCAATGTCGCGATGCGATAAACCGCAATCGCGATAGGCTACAATCCGACCTTGATCAAAGTCGGAAACGTGATGGTACGCATTTCTCCTGCTTACAAGAGGCATCACAGCACCATTTCACCAGGCAACGCCGGTCAACTGCTGTTTGTGTATGAGAAATCTGTTGGAAACTTTCCTAATGTCAGCAAGTTGTAGGTGTCGCCATCGGCGCCAACCTTGTGTGAATGCTCTGAAAATCTAATCATTTACATATCACAGTATCTTCTTCCTGTCGGGTAAATTTTGCATGAGTAGGACGTCATCTTCGTGGTGTAGCAGTTTTAAGGGCCAGTAGTGTATTTCTGGGACGGTATGTCCCGAAGAATTGAAAAATTTGAATCTTACAGTTTGCGAATGAGTATTTGTTTATGTATATGCTGAGTAAAGTCCATGACATGATACCCAAAAATGTAGGAAGCCACTGTTGTTAACAGAGAGCTGCTCTCGATGCCTGACCACGTCACAGAGCAGGCGGCGATACTGCTCGGCAGGACGGCGGTTGGCGGGGACTGTTGTCCGAGCTCAGCCTAGTGAAAGCAGGCTTTCTGAGCCACTTGTTGTGGTATTCGGAGCGCCGCGAGCTGAGCAAACAGATTGCCGGCTGGCTGATCCAAGCGGCCAGCGGCGACGGCGGGGTCGGCAGCGCAGGCGATACTGTGTAGCGAACACCAGTCGATCGCACATACTACACACAGTTCACTCTCCACTGGAGACAAACGGTGAGGTAATGCATCTCCCACGTTACTCAGTTTTTGTACTCCATACTGCATTACCAATTATCGTACATCTGGCCATTTCCCCTCACACGGATCTCGTTTATACGTTGCCATTAAATTAAATAAAATATGTACTTATTTATTTTGAAAATGAAAACATGGTCCAAGTAGGTTGTATTCTTTTTATTATCTGTATGATAGGCCAATTTCCACCCTTGGTCATTTTCAAGCACGTGTCTAATACGGGTTGAAGCTGTGGACCCCAAAAAGTAAAATTTTAAAATTTGTTTATTTGGTTCAAATGGCTCTGAGCACTATGGGGCTTAACTTCTGAGGTCATCAGTCGCCTAGAACGTAGAACTAATTAAACCTAACTAGCCTAAGGACATCTCATACATCCATGCCCGAGGCAGGAATCGAACCTGTGACCGTAGCGGTGACGCGGTTCCAGACTGTTGCACCTAGAACCTCTCGGCTACCCCGGCCGGCTTTGTTTATTTTTAAGCATTTATTTCGCCTGACAGGATAAGGGAAAGATTATGCAGCATCTGAAAACAGATTGGAACAGACAACAAATCATTGGAAATAATAAAAGAAACACCAAAAATATAAAATTCGAAATAAAATATTTAGGTGAAGACTCCGAGGCTTTTGAGACAAAACTGGTGTAAGACAAGGAGACGGATTACCTCGAGTGCTATAAAGTTGTGTACTAGAAAAGGTAGTCAGGGGTTGAAGGAAATGAACAGAAGAACAAGGAATTTAAAAAAAAAACTCGTAATTGGTACAATAGGGAATAACCTGTGAATCCATGAAGTGCTTGCTACAAATCTGTCACAGTTGCAGTATATGCGTTTTGTAAACCAGTCTTGAACAGACTGATACATTCTCAAGCCCGAGCTACTGAGACTTCACTCAAAAGTGCTTGATCTTAATGACAATCATCTAATACCTGCAATACATGCAACACACATGACGGTAGATAAATGCCGCAATATACAAGTGCTCACAATGAGAGTCAGAATCGAACAGTTTAATTTTCACTTGTAATGAAAGCATGTGCATATTTTGACATTCATCTGCCGTCAGTGGGTGATACATGTATTGGCAGTTGCAGACGGTTGTCATTAAGATAGCACGCTTTCAGTGCACTCTGAGTAGTTCGGAAGAATGAACCTGTCGGCTCGAAACTAGGCGAATATATATGGAGAATGCAACAATACTAATAAATCTTCTACAAGAGAAAGCTTCAGAAAGAGGTCTATGTAGAGGTTTTGGAAAAAATACAACATGACAGATGCGAAGAAGTAGTAAAAATACATGGAAGCTGGTAGTGGAAGAATAAAAAAAGATACAAAATTTAACTATGTAAGTGAAATAATATAGCCAAATGCTGTGAATAAAGAAGCTAAATTAGCAAGAGCAAGGAAAATTGAAGTGGCTTTTAAATTAACAAAAGACACATGTAGCCTGAAATCTATTTCCTGAAAAGCAATACTTCGGCACTACAAGAGACCAAAATGCCTTTACTCTTCAGAATACCTTTCGTTAAATACAGCCAAATGAATAGGGGAAATAGAAAGGGAAGAAAGGAAAATAATTAGAAAAATCTTGGAAGCGAAATATGAAAATACCAAATGAAAATAAAGAAGTAATAAAAATGTTCTGAAACAATAGGATCTATGTTAGACGCAATGAGGGGGAGAAAAATTGTCTTCTAAGTTCCGAAAAAGACTACGTGAAAAGATAGCAAAAAGAATAAAAGAGACAGACCCAAAACAATAAATGATATAGATCAAAGAAAGTTATTGCAGACCTGCGGGATATAGAGGCAACGGAGGACGAGACATGAGAAAGGAAACAGCTCACAGAAAAAGTAAAAGAATTACAATAACTTCCTGGCGAAAACAAAGAAAAGACCAGGTGCAATACGGACAGAGGAAATAACAGAAAAACTCAGCGAAGCAATGAAAAGCTACTCAAAAGACAGCAAGTAAATAATAAAGTAAACAAGAGTTATTTCATGTGGTCCTTAGTAGTCCAAATCAATAAAGAAATCTGTAGTAATGAATATAAGGAATTATATGTCTTACTAACATCGCATTAAGCAACTTCATCATATTGCGAACGGAAAAATGATATCCAATAGAAACGTCTGGCAACGGTACAGAATGGAAGCAAACTAGACGACAAATAGTCAGACAAAGAGCCGTCAGTAACAGAGTGAGATTAGCCAGAGAGACGGAACGAAGAAAACAAAACTAGGAAGAGATGTGAAAAGCACACATAGTTTACAATGTGACAGAGATACTAGTTCACGATTGGCAAGAAAATAAGCATCTGGGTAATGCAAAGAAGGAAGTAAAGCCTATGATAAAGGATAAAGCATTAATCTACTCTTGAAGACAGAGTGGTTTTGGGTAAACCACAGGTTACTGGATGATTAGTCCCATGGTCGTGCGACTGAACTGGAGAGAGTGATGGAGAAATAGTTAGTGTTGTGTGAAAGTACAACAAAAGTTCTTGGCGTGTTCGATCTCGTAGTGCATTTAGGGATTGGTGATAGGTTTTTTTGTACTGAAGGCATGTGTTGAGGACTCCAGTGGCTAAGAAACCGTTGAAACGAAAAGAGTGTGTTAACATCGCGTTGTCTATCCAGTCGAATTCAACCTGAGAACAAGAAAGATAATCGTGCTAGAACATCCGAATGTTTCACATCCACTGTTTACGTCGTGTTGACCTGTATGGCAGCAGTAAATATTTGGCAGTACAAAAACTGGACAGATTTTTATTTAATTTGCTGTGGGCATAATTTCCCATAATTTCATTACATTTTTGTATTGCACATAGGCGACAGAGAGATTTCGTTCTTACTACAACTGTCGGTTCTTCCCATTTTAGATGTTCATCCAAGAAAATGGAGAGGTCTGCTGTTTTCTTTTTTTGAGTCATCATTCATCTGACTGTTTTGATTTGCTTCCCCACGAATTCCTCTCCTGTACCAAACTTTTCGCCTCAGTGAGAGTAACAATGGCCACCTACGACCTCAAGTATCTGCTCTATGTATTTCAGTGTCCGTCTTCGTATACAATTTTTACCCCGTACAGCTACAGTACGTTGGAAATTATTCCTTGATATCTTAAGGGATGTCGTACCAGCTCGCCCCTCCTTCTGGTCATTGTGCCCCGTATATTCATTTCCTCACTGATTCTGGGGAGAATCTTCCTTTTCATTACTTCATCAGTCCACCTAATTTCCAACATTGTTCTGTCTGGTGCCTTTACCTGCGTTAAAGCCAAACTGATCGTCATATAGCAGTGCCCTAATTTCCTTTCCGATTCATATGTATATGATTCTCGTCAGCAACTTGGGTGTCTGAGCCGCTATTCTGATGGTGCTATAATTCTCGTATATTTTGGCTGTTGTTATAGTCTGAATTTTGTGGATGACGTTTCTCCTAAAGTGTGTTGATATGTCGACAGTCTCATACATTCTACACACCAACGTGAGTAGCTGATTTTTTGGCACCTCCCCCAATGATTTTAGAAATTCCGATGCAATCTTATCGATCCTATCTGCCTTATTTGATCTTACGTCGTCCATTTTAATGTTGCTCGTAATTTCACAAAAGGTTGGTTTCAATTTTCTACATGCTGAGCCAGTTCTTCGGACAATCATTTCTGTTTTGACTTCGTCACATTTTTCAAGCAGCCTTTTCGCCTTAACTTCCCTGCACTTCCTATTTATTTCATTCCTAAGTGACATGTATTTCTGTATTCCTGAATTTGCATGAACATTTTTCTATTCCCATCTTTCGTCGATTACCAAAGGTTTTTTTGCAGCTTCATTCTTGGTAGCTATGTTTCTCTTTCCGACTAGCATGACTGCTCTGTCTACACTTCTCTTCAACTGAAAAGCCTACAGATTATCATAGCATCTTTTGCCTCATAGAAATTAAAGTTTATCGCTTTATTCCTTAGCGCTCCCGCAATCCACTAATTTGCGAGTTGATTCTTCCGGAGTAGTCTCATATTCAGCCTATTCTTCGCCAATGTGATCTGAGTCTGTACCTGCTCTTAGGTACGCCTTACAATCCAGTATCTGGTTTCGGAATCGTTGCCTGACCATGATGTAATGTAACTGAAATCTCCCCCCGTCTCCCGGCCTTTTCCAAGTATACTTTCTCCCCCTGTGTTTCTTGAACAGAGTTCTCGCTATTACTAGCTGAAATTTATTTCAGAGCTCAAAATGTCTTTCACGTCTCTCGTTCCTATTACGAAGCCCTTACGTAATCCTTCCTTTCGTCTCCCTTTACCTATTGTATTAACCGCTCAATATCCTCATAAAGTCCGCCTGCTTAACTGGGTGATAACGTGCTCGCCTCCCATGCAAGCGGGCCCGGGTTCGATTCCCGGCCGCGTTGGAGATTTTCTCTTCTTGGGGACTGGGTGTTGTGTTGTCATCATTTCATCCTAATTACCGGCGCGCAAGTCACCCCGAATAGGGGTTTCCCGGCCGACGATGCCAAACGCTCATTTCCATCTTCATAAACTTTCTGTATCTCTTTATTTCGAGCTTTCGACTACGGCATGTATACCTGACGTATCGTTGTCGGTGTTGGTTTGCTGTCGATTCTGATGACAACAACGGTATCACTGAACTCTTCACCGTAACTCAGTCTTTGCCCTTCCTATGTTTAAGGTCCTGACATTCCACGCCGCGATTCGTAGAACGTTACCAGTTCATTAGTTATTTAGTCCTTTTCGCAGGGTCACCTCCCACTTGCTAGACCCTTCCCGAACATCGGAATGGGGGAACAGTACGGAATCCTTTGAGAATGGAGAGATCATTATTATACGTTTTCAATTACATTTCACTTAGCCTGTCGATAAACGTTAATGTGTCATTAATGCAGTGGTTTCCATTGCCTTCTGCTTGCTCATGGTGTTGATCATTATTGATTCTTCCGACTTCTTGGGCCAGTTTTCTTCACCAAGGGCAAAAGAGTACCCTGAACCATTGCTCGCCCCTCCGCCAAATTTGACAAGGTCGTCGCAATGTGAGGGCGACTTCTTATGCCGTAAGTTGTCCACCGCCATTGCTGATGACTTTTATTCAACATTTAAGCAGTGGCATCGTTCGAATGTGGGGCGGGGAACTTCTTGATTATGACTCAAAAACGCTGCCCCCCCCACACCACAGGTTTAGAAACGGTAATTAGATAGCATGAAGAGGTATTGGAATAACTTTTTCACGGTAATGCCCGCCGATATACTTTCAGTGTGATACAGGATGGCCTGTGACTTTTTAGGGTTTAGTTTATGACCGAGGATTTGTGCCCATCGTGATGCTGAACAAGGCTTGTCATTCGTACCGTATACGATCGAGGCATTGTTCTTGTGTTTAGCAGTTAGACACGACTGGATGTGGTCAACACATAAGTAGTACTTAAAAGAGAGAATCACTAATTAAATATCGTACTTGCAGCGAGATAAGCAATGGACCAAGAACATGACTGGGGGAAACCAGAGAGCACATTTATCGGCAATGACTTTTCCGACTAACCGAGGACTCGACATCTGTTTTCGAGGTATTCGTCGGAATACAACACTGCACGTTTAAGAAATTCTGCTGTTTCATTTAATTAAATAATATGAGAAAATGAAAAGTATCAAAAGACTTGCTTAAAATAATCATTCCACGTCTATCCGACTTGTTTTTGCGGGAGAGGGGTTGCCCAACACGACATTCTGATCTGTACCAACATATTCAAATTTTAATAGCATTTGCACACCTACGTCTTAGATTATTTATTGGATGTATTCCAAACTTTCTGTATAGTTTAGTCCTCTATGACTTCATCGTGAACTATGGAAGTTAAACTCAGATGTTTTAACGCATATCCTATAATTATGTCAGTTTTCCTCGTACTCCACACCCTGTCAGTTCTGTAGAAGATCCCTGCCTTTCCTACTTTACCAGTCCACTTTATATCATGTATCCTTTCGTTCCATACAAGGCTGAATTCCAGACGATCTCCCACAGAATGCTGGGAGTCGAGCCATCGTAATAATCGAGTGCGAATATAAGGAGCTCTGAATTTATGTGTTAAGTTTGCGAAAAATTGATTAAAACTTAGCTTTGGAGTACCACAAGGTGAATGCAAACGTATGAGAAAAACCAATACGTGAAATTCCGATGTTAATATGTAACGAATGATTTTTGAATAACAAAAAAAGCGCAGAATGTTACACAAACCGTGCCGGCAAAGAGGTCAAAATGTGTAATATTTGGACGAGCATTCTGTCACAGATAATCTGTTTTGTAGCCCCTTCTGGTATCAGGTTTGGTTCGATACCATAAGCTGGCTGTTACAAAAAACTCTTATTGGGTGTGAGTGTAGAAACTTGAACCTAAGATTAGTATGGGCTTGGCAGTGTTTTTGTATCAAACAAGTGCCATTATGTCGACGTTTTAACTCACAAACTACCTTTCAATTAATCACTCAGTTACTCTGATACAGAAAAGTGTTTCTTGCACCCGATGGATTAATTCTACTACAACTTTTCCAGTAGAAGAGCATCATTCGTTATTAAGAAGGAAGTGTGTCTACAGGACTGCAGAAGAAGAAATTCACCATAAGGTGAGCGGACTCTTTCTGTAGACCAGCAAAATTAAGTGCGCCATTACAATTTGGCGATGTTTAGAAGATTAATTTTAGTGTGTTTGTTTTTCTCAGAATTTACTTTCATTAAATCAGACATCAAAAACAGCATAATGTAAGTGAGGATGATACTGTCTAAATAATTTTGTAAGTTACTGTATAGGCTATAATAAATGATATCTCAAAGTTATATAATTTAGGAAGCTCTTCCATTCTTGAAAGTTTTGGATCTGGTTTTCTTCTTAGCTGTGGAAACATGCCGTATAGATCTTGCATTGCACCACAGGCTTGTAAGATCACCTGATCTCACGGAATCTCATTTTGTTAGTGTGGTGATATGTGAAATATTCCTAATGGTCTCTCTTTCCAAAATCTTTCCTAAAAATTTTGGAGGAATCTGCATATCGTCTGACTGCTTCTTGTGCGTTCGGTGGACAACAGATTGAACATTAGTGTAAAAGAAAGGAAAATTTTAATACCAATTTAAGTGTTGTACGTTCGTGAATGAAAGACATGTATCCTTCTGAATTCGGATGGAAATAAAATCTTTGTACTCCTAGTCGTAAAGTAATATTCACATTAAATATCTGTCTTCATTTATGTAGAAGGTGGAGAATTATAAAGTCAAATGACTGTTGTAGAAACAGGATGTACTTTTTTTTTTAGAAATAAACGTGTTTAGCTTAAAGTTAAACGGATATAAGATGAATATTATAGCAGCATAAGATACGGCTGCCAGCTTTATCGAAAATCAGAAATTTCCCGAGACAGACGCCACATTTAAATGAAAATAGAAGCTTATTATTTTAATAAAAGTAATTCGATTTGGCAACTCATGGTCTTTTTTATTATTCAATACCGTGCAACCTCTTTACGTAGGGAGAAACTTATAGGTGAGAACAATTATTCTTTGCTTCCGTTGCTGCGTAGCAGGTATGACTGGAAACCTAGAATTCTTAGATAATTAGTTTACACACAGAAATAACGAAGGAGAAGTTTCTCTTACGTTTGCTTTTATTTGAGCGCGTGAATTATCGGAGCACGAGGTAAGCATTCATACACTTTACTGCTGTAAATTAAGTATCCCTTTGCAACTTTTTTTGGCTGCATTAATCAGATAATGATGCCTCCTATAATGGCGGCTTATTACATATGGAGGGGCTCAACAGAAAAACATGTAACTCAATGAGTCGGTGAACGAGAGCTGATCTCTCTGGCTTTTCTCCGTCTCCACAGACAGGAAGGGGTAAAAAAAAAACATCGTCGTCTTGCAACAGATCGCAGAGCATGACGCCTTTACGTTATATTGTAGTAAAACGAAGTTGTTACGCTGGAGGCGTAAAAATGAATCTGAGGTAGCCCACAGGGCTGAAGTTTCGGACGTTTCGGTGTTCCTAAAACTGGCAGTGATGCTGGGCACAAGTAATAATAAACTCTCATTTACAGATGAAATATGTCAGTGCTTGTAATCAGTGATAATTTGCTTCAGCAATTATTTTCATTTTTGGAAACTTTTAGCGAATGAATGTAAACGAGTAGGTAAACAGATCATGCAACTGAAGACCAACCATTGCGCAGAGCGTTCTGCACAGTCAACGAACAGACCACAGAACTTTTTTCGTTGAGCGCCCGTGAACTGCTGTGATGCAGCACAGATTTCGATAAAAGAGAGCTGTTTCGATGCCGATGGTGAGTGTGCATTATTATTATTATTATTATTATTATTATTATAAGAAGAAAAATACTCATCGAGTCCACAGTACCTTACAAGTGTGACAGGGGATTTTCCCCTACTGTAGCAATGAGATGAGGAACTGAATGAACTTGGAGTCTGACTACCAATGTGCACTGTCCGAGTTCAGGCTATCAGATATACGTAATAGCAACAGTCTCATTGGCTCTTTGCAAGTGGGTAAAATAAAATCTAGCTATAAATACAGGAGTTTCATTTGTCTGAATTGGAACTAAATATTACATACACTCCTGGAAATGGAAAAAAGAACACATTGACACCGGTGTGTCAGACCCACCATACTTGCTCCGGACACTGCGAGAGGGCTGTACAAGCAATGATCACACGCACGGCACAGCTGACACACCAGGAACCGCGGTGTTGGCCGTCGAATGGCGCTAGCTGCGCAGCATTTGTGCACCGCCGCCCTCAGTGTCAGCCAGTTTGCCGTGGCATACGGAGCTCCATCGCAGTCTTTAACACTGGTAGCATGCCGCGACAGCGTGGACGTGATCCGTATGTGCAGTTGACGGACTTTGAGCGAGGGCGTATAGTGGGCATGCGGGAGGCCGGGTGGACGTACCGTCGAATTGCTCAACACGTGGGGCGTGAGGTCTCCACAGTACATCGATGTTGTCGCCAGTGGTCGGCGGAAGGTGCACGTGCCCGTCGATCTGGGACCGGACCGCAGCGACGCACGGATGCACGCCAAGACCGTAGGATCCTACGCAGTGCCGTAGGGGACCGCACCGCCACTTCCCAGCAAATTAGGGACACTGTTGCTCCTGGGGTATCGGCGAGGACCATTCGCAACCGTCTCCATGAAGCTGGGCTACGGTCCCGCACACCGTTAGGCCGTCTTCCGCTCACGCCCCAACATCGTGCAGCCCGCCTCCAGTGGTGTCGCGACAGGCGTGAATGGAGGGACGAATGGAGACGTGTCGTCTTCAGCGATGAGAGTCGCTTCTGCCTTGGTGCCAATGATGGTCGTATGCGTGTTTGGCGCCGTGCAGGTGAGCGCCACAATCAGGACTGCATACGACCGAGGCACACAGGGCCAACACCCGGCATCATGGTGTGGGGAGCGATCTCCTACACTGGCCGTACACCACTGGTGATCGTCGAGGGGACACTGAATAGTGCACGGTACATCCAAACCGTCATCGAACCCATCGTTCTACCATTCCTAGACCGGCAAGGGAACTTGCTGCTCCAACAGGACAATGCACGTCCGCATGTATCCCGTGCCACCCAACGTGCTCTA
Source organism: Schistocerca piceifrons (assembly GCF_021461385.2). Classification (NCBI taxonomy): domain Eukaryota; kingdom Metazoa; phylum Arthropoda; class Insecta; order Orthoptera; family Acrididae; genus Schistocerca; species Schistocerca piceifrons. The sequence goes on from NC_060139.1 coordinate 170,533,798, forward strand.
GAAGGTGTAAGTCAACTACCCTGGCCAGCAAGATCTCCGGATCTGTCCCCCATTGAGCATGTTTGGGACTGGATGAAGCGTCGTCTCACGCGGTCTGCACGTCCAGCACGAACGCTGGTCCAACTGAGGCGCCAGGTGGAAATGGCATGGCAAGCCGTTCCACAGGACTACATCCAGCATCTCTACGATCGTCTCCATGGGAGAATAGCAGCCTGCATTGCTGCGAAAGGTGGATATACACTGTACTAGTGCCGACATTGTGCATGCTCTGTTGCCTGTGTCTATGTGCCTGTGGTTCTGTCAGTGTGATCATGTGATGTATCTGACCCCAGGAATGTGTCAATAAAGTTTCCCCTTCCTGGGACAATGAATTCACGGTGTTCTTATTTCAATTTCCAGGAGTGTATATTTTGCTATTTTAAAAGCAATGGAGATCAAAAATAATTTAGTAGCCTACTGGAGTTAACTGCTTAACCTTGACAGAATTATTAGACGATGATCTTTATATGGATAATGGCTTGAGAGAACAAACAGAAGTCCGCAGCTCGTGGTCGTGCGGTAGCGTTCTCGCTTCTCGCGCCCGGGTTCCCGGGTTCGATTCCCGGGGGATCAGGGATTTTCTCTGCCTCGTGATGACTGGGTGTTGTGTGATGTCCTTAGATTAGTTAGGTTTAAGTAGTTCTAAGTTCTAGGGGACTGATGACCATAGATGTTAAGTCCCATAGTGCTCAGAGCCATTTGAACCATTTGAACAAACGGAAGTGGCGAAGTAGTTTGCACTCTGAATTCTCTTTCGGGAAGACGACGGTTCATATTCCATCTGTCCATCCAGACTTAGGTTTTCCATGATTTCCCTGAACCGTTTAAAGCAAATGTCGGAATGGTTCCCCCCCAATCCCTAACAAATGCAACCTTGTGCTCCTTCTCTAACGACCTCACTGTCGACGGTAGGTTGAAAGATAAATCTTCCACTAATGTTACGGTTTGAAAGACTTTGGAAATCAATTTTCAAAATGAACTGGGGCAATTAGGTCGTTTTTATAGGCAAAATATTAAAGATAGCTACCGTAGCTATCAAGATATATTCCTTCCCCATTACAGTGAGAAATATATAAGTTAATGAATTTCATTAAAGTAATTTCATACAACGTTAACATACCTTGTAGGAAAATTCCTACTTGTACAGCTATCCAGATAAACGGTTTGAACATGGACAGCTTAGTTAACTGCGAAGTGCTAACGCCAAAAGTATATGTCAGTCGTGTATTCACTGATTTACCGGTAGAACAAAAAAGTATTACAAGTTTTTGGCACAGTAACTCTATTTCAGACTACATAAAACTGTGGATTCTGCTAATCACTAAGGCTACACGTACACAAAATGGAGGTCGTGCATGTTTTTACTGGTTTTGTTTAATTATAACGTATTTTACGATATGGTTTTTCTTATCACACTAAAATGAGTGCCACAATATCATGATAAACATTTTCTTATTCTTGCTGTATATCAAAACCAATAGTAGGTGGATAATGTTCTTTTAATGCAACCATTTCGTATCTGGTAGGAAACAGCTCTCTTATAGTTCCCTCTCACGCATTTTTACGAATCCAGTCACTCGTGCATACTAAGATTAACGAATAAAACTTCCTCTAGAGCATGAGATATTGTACATCAATAATAACTGTGTATATTTAAATGTATTCCGGTCTGTGACAATTCGACTTTCTCAGAGCAAAATAAAAGGCTGAAACGTACTATATGGTCTATTACTGCATGAATGTTTTGACACTGTGCTCTGATGGGAAATATGGCAAAGAATACATGGCTCAGCAGCGTCCACTTAAATGCTCGTCCGCCCTGCACCGTTGTTTCAGCAAGCCTCCACGCTAACGGAGCTATTTTCTCTCCCTCTACTTCTCTCTCCGTCCCTCCGTCTCTCCCTCTCTCACTCTCTCTCTCTCTCTCTCTCCCTCTCTCTCTCTCTCTCACTCACTATTCGGTCGATCGTATACCACAAAGTTAGTCGCTGTGAACCGTGCCAACGTTGGCGTCTAGGCTCCGTTCCCGCACGTGCTGCCACATCACAAAGGGAACGCAAATGCTTTCGCTGGGATGCCCACGTGGCCTCGGTTCGCTGTTGCTGGAATAATGACCGACCTCCGAGCAACGGAGCGTCACCCACCTTTACGGTCTCGCAAGCGATGCCAATTAAGCAGTTTGTCCGTTCCGTCTCAGGTAGATGCTGTAGCCCTGTGGGCTACTTCGGACGACTGGCGCCACTGTAGCATGCAAAGCAGTTCATTCAGTGGTGAACACGTGGCGCGGTGCATGCGCGGGATACGTCTCCTAGCCTTTTGGTCGGCGGACGCTTGGAGTTGGTCTGAAATTTGAATGCGGATACCGTTCGACAATAGGAGTGGAGCCCTGCAGCTGACATTTCCCAGCAACATAGAACTCACAAACTTCACTTTACCAAACACAATAGCAGTGGCGGCCCCCTGTAGCAGACGTAGCAGTAGCAGTTCTAGGGCATGTAAAATGAATATCTATGATATTTTGAACCTCCTATTTCTTTCTCTTTAAGCATACAACAAACGACATGTGACATCTGAAGACACCTATGGTGGAATACTACATGGCGTTTCAAAAGGCTCCTCCGAAATCACGGACTATATCTTTTACATCTTTGGGGGTAGAAACGTGGACCGAATTTTAACTTATGCATCGTAACTAGATGTTTAAAGGAGGTGAACAAAAATATGGAAACGTCGGAAACGGGGTCACATACCGTGTAGGAAACTCTTTGGCGAACGAAACATTCTTTAATCGTCTCAGAAGGGATAACTGTGATGCCTCTGGTGTGAGACAATCTGCCGGTATAGAGGCGTTGCCCAGGGGACGTCCGAATGTGTTATTAACGACACATCCTTCGCGGAGGCTTCTATCGTGCCCCCCCCCCCCCCCCCCTATTCAACAGCGGAGTACGCGTGCCCTGTGTGGCACAATTATAGTCACGTCAAGCAAGTGGACATACCGCTTAATGAATCCTGCCGCATCATCACAGGCTGTCTGAGACCAACCCCGACTGATAAATTGTACGGCCTGGCAGGCGTGGCCCCACCAGACATTAGAAGGAAAGTAGCAGTCAGGAAGGAAAAGACAAAGGCGTTGACCTCACCTGCCCACCCGCTGTAGAGGCACCAGCCAGCCCGCCGTCGACTAAAATCTAGAAAAGGCTTCCTGCACACAGCAGAAAACATCGTCGGGACACCGAAGCAAGTGAGGCTGGCAATGTGGCGAGAAGAAAACACGCGCCTTGGGGATTGGTTAGTCCCAAACGAAGAACTCCCTCCCGGCCATATGGAAGGATGGACGACATGGAAATCTCTTAATAGGCTGCGATCTGGTGTCACACGATCCAAAGAGAATATGCGCAAATGCGGTCTCTCAAATGAACCGACGCTGTGTGACTGTGGACACATTCAAACCATCATCCACTTCACGCAGTGTGTGCTGTGCCCAAGCCCCTGCAACATGAAGGATTTTATGAATGCCATCCCGGAAGCGCTGGACGTGGCCAGGTTCTGGTCCAAGACTTCATAAAATAAAAAACTACTTGACATTGCATATATATCTGTATACTTTTATACTTTTTTGTATTTGTTATATACTTGATATGTATGTATTAATCATTCTGATTTTATGTATGATGCTTCTGACACGATTAAATTAATAAGGAATGGATAAATAGAGGTTCTGTATCGTTTCCTATGGAATCTTATACCATTCTTCCTGTAAAGCATTGGCAAGTTTAGGTAACGATGATTGAGGTGATCAGCGACCTGGCACCCCTCTCTCCAAAGTGGACCACAAAGGCTAATAATATTTTTGAGATCTGGTGACTGTAGTCGTCAGGAGGGATAAAAATATTCATCCCCGTGCTCGTAAAACCAATCGTGGACGATGCGAGCTCTGCTAACAGGGACCTTGTCATCTTTGAACACAGCGTCGTCACTGGGGAACAAACATTCCACCATGAGATGGACTTGATCAGCCAAAATGGGATTTTAAACCTTGGCAGTAATGTTACGTTGGAGAATAACCATGGCGGGCTGAAGAGTTGTTTTGGAATTCCATCTCGTCATGCAACTTCGTGCTTATGGAGTTCTCTTCGTCCTGATTTGGCACTTTTAGGGTTCGCTAGGGCGACGTTCAGTTTCACAGTCACTTCTTCTATTGTCGTCAACTTATTTTTGGTCAAAATCCTTTTCAATGATCGTCTGCTACGATCACTCAACACACACTTTCGTCCGCATTGTAACTTAGTGAATGGTGTTTTTCCGCTTTCCCTTTATGCGGTACAAACCTTCGATATCATGCCTCTCGAATTATCAAACAGTTCTACTCCGTTGATTACGGAAGCACCCAAAATACGAACACCAATATTTTCTACGAATTTGCTTAACTTCGACATAATGCAATTACAACTACACAGAATACTGTAGTGACCTCGACTGACACTTGTAAAAATGCTGTTGGTGTTCAAATACAATAACGGGATATGCAGGCACGGGTAGCATCTGCATTTGTGTTCAAGCAAATATTTCTCGTGCCGTTTCTCGCGGCGTTTCCACATTTTTCTCCAACACCTATAGCTCACTCCCTCATCATCCATTTCTGAATCTCCAATAAGGTACTGAAAATTATAGTTTTCAAGAGGACGGAGAACCTGTACACTGGCACCTACGTTTGTGAATAATTCTTAACAATGAGCAGCGTCAAATATGGGTCGATCGTAATGGGCCTACGGATACAACATTGCACAACTGACCTCACAAGTCACCTAATCTCATGGTATGTGGTTCTTATTCTGTGTGGGCTTATGAAGAACTCTGTGTACACTCCTTCCCTTCCAAGAGCAATGGCAGAGAATTCAGTAATTCTAGACATGGTAGGTGTCATTGAAATGAAATGGAAACAAGACAAAGATATCTGGTCAGATGAGTATAAGGTAATATCAACAGCAGCAGAAAATGGTATAACGGGGTTAGGATTCGTTAAGAACTGGAGCGTACGGTAGAAAGTGAGTTACTGTGGACATTCCGTGACAGGGTTGTTCACACCAGAATCGACATCAACGTTGTCGCTACGACAACGATACTTCTGGTGTACATGCCGACGACGCAGGTCGTCGTTGAGGAGATAGTGAAAGTATTTGAGGATATTGAACGGGTAATTCAGTACATAAAGTGATACGAGAAATCTAATAATCAAAGTATTCTCAATGCAGTTGCGCAGGAATGCGATTGTAAGGGACGGATTAGAAGAAAGTGTTACGGGAGAATATGGGCTTGGTACTAGGAATAAGAGAGGAGAAACACTACCCGAGTTCTTTAATGAATTTCAGTTAGTAATAGTGAATACTCACTCTCTTGAAGAATCACAACAGCGAGAGGTATACTTGAAAAAGACTAGGAGATACGGGACGGTTTCAGTTAGATTACATTATGGTCAGGTAGAGATTCTGAAATCAGATACTATATTGTAAGTCGTACTCCTGAGCAGATATGGACTCAGATCTCAGTTTGGTGGTGATGAAGACTTGGGTGAAGATTAAGAGACTAGTCAGGAAGATACAATATGCAAAGAAGTTGGATGCGGAAGTATTAAGGTATGAAGAGATACGCTTGAACGTCTCTCAGGCTATAGATACAGTGATAAGGAGTTGATTAGTGGACAGTTCATTTGAAGAGGAATGTCAAAGTTAGCGTAAGGAGGGCTATGCGTGAAGCGTTCATTGAATTCGAAAGTAAAATTCTATGTACCGACTTGACAGAAAATCCTAGGAAGTTCTGGTCTTACGTTAAATCAGTAAGTGGCTCGAAACAGCATATCCAGACACTACAGGATGATGATGGCATTGAAACAGAGGATGACTCGCGTAAAGCTGAAATACTAAACACCTTTTTCCAAAGCTTTTTCACAGAGGAAGACCGCACTGCAGTTCCTTCTCTAAATCCTCGCACAAACGAAAAAACGGCTGACATCGAAATAAGTGTCCAAGGAATAGAAAAGCAACTGGAATCACTCAATAGAGGAAAGTCCACTGGACCTAACGGGATACCAATTCGATTCTACACAGAGTACGCGAAAGAAATTGCCCCCCTTCTAACAGCCGTGTACCGCAAGTCTCTAGAGGAACGGAGGGTTCCAAATGATTGGAAAAGAGCGCAAATAGTCCCAGTCTTCAAGAAGGGTCGTCGAGCAGATGCGCAAAACTATAGACCTATATCTCTTACGTCGATCTCTTGTAGAATTTTAGAACATGTTTTTTGCTCGCGTATCATGTCATTTCTGGAAACCCAGAATCTACTATGTAGGAATCAACATGGATTCCGGAAACAGCGATCGTGTGAGACCCAACTCGCCTTATTTCTTCATGAGACCCAGAAAATATTAGATACAGGCTCCCAGGTAGATGCTATTTTTCTTGACTTCGGGAAGGCGTTCGATACAGTTCCGCACTGTCGCCTGATAAACAAAGTAAGAGCCTACGGAATATCAGACCAGCTGTGTGGCTGGATTGAAGAGTTTTTAGCAAACAGAACACAGCATGTTGTTATCAATGGAGAGACGTCTACAGACGTTAAAGTAACCTCTGGCGTGCCACAGGGGAGTATTATGGGACCATTGCTTTTCACAATATATATAAATGACTCAGTAGATGGTGTCGGAAGTTCCATGCGGCTTTTCGCGGATGATGCTGTAGTATACAGAGAAGTTGCAGCATTAGAAAATTGTAGCGAAATGCAGGAAGATCTGCAGCGGATAGGCACTTGGTGCAGGGAGTGGCAACTGACCCTTAACATAGACAAATGTAATGTATTGCGAATACATAGAAAGAAGGATCCTTTATTGTATGATTATATGATAGCGGAACAAACACTGGTAGCAGTTACTTCTGTAAAATATCTGGGAGTATGCGTGCGGAACGATTTGAAGTGGAATGATCATATAAAATTAATTGTTGGTAAGGCGGGTACCAGGTTGAGATTCATTGGGAGAGTGCTTAGAAAATGTAGTCCATCAACAAAGGAGGTGGCTTACAAAACACTCGTTCGACCTATACTTGAGTATTGCTCATCAGTGTGGGATCCGTACCAGATCGGTCTGACGGAGGAGATAGAGAAGATCCAAAGAAGAGCGGCGCGTTTCGTCACAGGGTTATTTGGTAACCGTGATAGCGTTACGGAGATGTTTAATAAACTCAAGTGGCAGACTCTGCAAGAGAGGCGCTCTGCATCGCGGTGTAGCTTGCTCGCCAGGTTTCGAAAGGGTGCGTTTCTGGATGAGGTATCGAATATATTGCTTCGCCCTACTTATACCTCCCGAGGAGGTCACGAATGTAAAATTAGAGAGATTAGAGCGCGCACGGAGGCTTTCAGACAGTCGTTTTTCCCGCGAACCATACGCGACTGGAACAGGAAAGGGAGGTAATGACAGTGGCACGTAAAGTGCCCTCCGCCACACACCGTTGGGTGGCTTGCGGAGTATCAATGTAGATGTAGATGTAGATTTAGACATCTCCAAGATGGGCAATCACAGTAACTGGAAAGAAAAACATAGATACAAAGAAGATAACTGCAAAGAAACCATGAGTAACAGAAGAAATACTTCAGCTGATCGACGAAAGAAGGAAGTACGCAAACGTTCTGCGAAATTCAGGGATCCAGAGCTAAAAGTCACTTAGGACTGGACTAAACAGGAAATGCAGGAAAGGTAAGAGAAAATGGCTGCATAAAAAAATTTCAAAGGACTCGACAAAGATATGATTGTCGGATGACTGACTCAGGATAAATAAAACTCAAATAAAACTTCCGTGAAATTAAAAGTAAGGGCGGTAACATTAAGGTTCAATTCGAAATGCAGAGCAGAGAGCGAATAGTTGGAAAGAATACATCGAAGGCCTCTTTGAGGGGGAAAAATTGTCTGATGATGTTATAGAAGAAAGTGCAGAAGTGGATATACAAAAGAGAGGGGATGCTATACTAGAATCAGACTATAAAAGAGCTTTGGTCGACTTAAGATGAATTGAGACAGAAGGGATAGATAACATTGTATCGGAATTTGTAAAGCAACTCGGGTAAGTGACCACAGAATGATTATTCCCGCTATTGTGTAGAATGTGTTGTGGCGGTTCTTGTTATGTATTGTTTTTATATGCTATGAAAAGTTGGGTTTAGTGTCATTCTCGCTGCTTCTCAACTGGAAAATTATTTACGTCAGTGACTTAGTTGTGCTACTTCTCGCAGTTAGTTTGCCCGACACGATATTTTTATATCAATAGAAACTATTAAAGCGGTGGCATTGGCACACTTTCACGTCTTATCTGATTCCTACTCAGGCCTAGTGTTATGCGAAGCGCGCCTCGTCACATTTAGGCGTCTTATCTGATTTCTGCTCAGGCCTAGTGTTATGTGAAGCGCGCCTCGTCACATTTAGGGTCCTTACACTGTGAGGAAACAAAGGGGAATTGAGTGATCCTTTTCAAGACGAGCAAAAATTACAAATTGCTTTCGCACATTACATCAATTGATTACGTACGGAGGCATTGGCCACACTTTCACGTCTTATCTGATTTCTACTCATGCCTAGTGTTATGTGAAGCGCGCCTCGTCACATTTAGGCTTCTTACACTGTGAGGAAACAAAGGGAATTGAGTGATCCTTTCCAAGACGAGCAAAAATTACAAATTGCATTCGCACAATACATCAATTGATTACATAGTTGTGATTTTTCTGCGACAATATGTATTTCGTCAAGTCGTCAGTTCTGCTATATTTTCGAAGTTCTTCAATATTACTTTTTCATGTTATGTGGCGTAGCACCTCATGAGCTCCCTAGTGAGGGGCTACCCAAATATTTCCAATCTTAGGTCTCACTCACTACCACACCCGATCACTTCACATGATTCTGAATGTCTTCAGTCACACTTGTCACTGCAAGCGTAGTATCAGATTATTCAAATTATTAATCAAGTAGAGCTTTCACTTACACCTAAAGTATTTGTTTAAAAGGTATTTCCAGCTTGGTAGTTATTTGGCAGGCCTTGTGTTTAATTTGCTCTTTGCCCTGTGTCTGTACATGAAGCCTAACAGTTCGGAATAACCTATGCCCCCATAACAAAAGGCTTATACTCCCCCATTCGGGTTACAAGCGTATGGGAAAAAACGGGTCGAAAATAACCCCAGCCCGGAGTCTTCAAACTGTTTACTTTCCTGTGATATTTAACGATTTTTTCGAATGATGGACGTTTAAACATACATACATACATATATAAGGTATGTGATGCGTCTCAAACAGCCTCTCCATACTAATGCCAACCTCACCTTCACGAGTTGCAGCCAAGGATTGCTGCACGGTACACCCTGTTACCACTAACGAGGATATGGCGACCGAGTATCTCCCGGAATAAGGAGACACCCTCTACCAAGCGAAACGGCCTCCTAGGAGGGCGGATGAGCAGGTAGAGGCAGGGCACTCTCTTGTCCTTGGGATGGGAAACTGTCCCTAAAGGCGGAAGAGCCACATGATGGCCAACGGCATAGAATGAAGAAGGCAAGGAGAAACCACTTCATTAAAGATCTAATTAGATTTCTCAAGTATCAGCAGCCATAATATGAATATGAAACAAGCTCTAGTAAAAATGCAATCCGGAGTATTAGCCCCTCATTCGGATCTCCGGGAGGGGACTACCAGAGATCTCGTTTCAACAGTTCATAAGAAGAAAGGAAATAAAAAGAGCTATAGTAGAATTGGAATGTGGAACGTCCGCACCTTACTGCAGATGGGGAAGCTCGAAAACCTTAAGCAAGAAATGAAGAAAATGAAGTTGGATATACTAGGAGTGTCTGAAATGAGATGGCCTAACTGCGGAGATTTCTGGAGTGATGAGTACAGGATAATTCACACAGGAACGATAGAAGATAGACCTGGAGGAGGTGGGGTTGGAGTAGTTATGAGTCGAAAATTGGGGCAGAGAGTGAAGGGATATATACAATATGGAGGAAGGATAATACTTGTCAGTCTGGATACCAAACCTACAGAGACGGTTGTGATACAGGTCTATATGCCTACCACAAACCAGGAGGATGAGGAAGTTGAAGCTGTATATGAAGAGTTAAATGGAGCCTTGAGAGGAATCAAAGGAGAAACAAATTTAATAATCTTGGGAGACTGGAACGCAATAGTAGGAGATAAAGAGGTACAGCCAGCTGTTGGACGCTACGGCCTTGGTAAAAGGAATGATAGAGGAGACCGACTTATAGAATTTTGTAACAGGAATCAACTGATAATATCGAACACGTGGTTTCAACATCACCCCCGTAGAAGATACACCTGGAAGTCACCAGGGGATAGAGAGCGATACCAAATTGATTACATTCTAGTCAAAAATTGATTTAGAAATCAACTGAAAGACTCTAGAACATACGCAAGCCCAGATATTGTGAGTGATCACAACATGGTTGTTGCGGAATGCCGACTCAAGTTCAAATGCATAAGGAAGAAAATAGGAAATGGAAAACTGGATACAGGGAAGCTTGGAAACCGTGAGACGCAGAAGGAGTTCCAAGAAAGGGCTAAGGATCTAATTCAACAGCATCCTATAGAGAATGTAGAACAACATTGGGAAAATATGAGAGATGGCCTAATAAAAGCAGCTGAAGAGATAATTGGAAAACAAAAACCTGAAAAGAGGAAGGAGTGGATAACTGATGAAATAATACTTATGTTTGAGGAAAGAAGGAAGCTCAAAAATAATGAAACGGAAGAAGGGAAAACGGCATACCGAGTGCTTAGGAACAAAATCAACAGGAAATTGAAGCAAGTAAAAGAAAGATTCCTTGAAGACAGATGCAAAGAAGTTGAAGACCTTCTGAAGAAAGGGAACCTCGAATTAGCATACAAAACAGTGAAACGCTTCTTCTCGGGAGGACAAAGGATTAGATGTAATGCCCTAATAAGAGAGGATAATAAGATGGTGTATAATCATGAAGATATAGCACTTACATGGAAGGAATACCTAGAGAAATTATATGGAGGCAACGTACAAGATGACATGATTGAAAGTGAGGACGAAGTAGATAAAGATGAACTAGGAGACAGCATACTAAGGTCTGAATTTGATCAGGCACTACAGGCACTTAAGCACGGAAAAGCACCAGGAATTGACTCATTGCCTGCAGAAATCATCAAAGCAGCTGGAACAGAAATAAAAGATAAATTGTATAAATTAATCCGCCAAATATATGATACTGGAGAGCTGCCTGAGGACTTCAAAAAGTGTATTATTGTTCCATTGCCAAAGAAAATGCCAGCAAAATCGTGTGCACAATACAGAACCCTCAGCCTAACATCACATGCATCAAAAGTTTTGACGACCATCCTCCTCAGAAGAATTGAAGGGAACGTGGAATGCATGCTCACAGAAGACCAGTTTAGCTTTAGAAGAGGGAGAGGTACGCGAGAAGCCATTATGGCCCTAAGGCTCATAATAGAAAAAAGAATGGAAAAAGGAAAGGACACCTACATAGCATTTATTGACCCCGAAAAAGCCTTTGATAAGGTCGAATGGAAAAAACTATTCCACATATTGAGGGAAACTGGAGCTAAGTACAAGGACAAGAGAACGATATGGAACATATACAAAGAAGAGGTGGCAATAGTGAGATGTGGGGAACATCAACAACAAGCAAAAATTAAACAGGATGTGAGACAGGGATGTGCACTCTCCCCTGTCCTCTTTAATATGTACATACAGAAAGCAATGGACGAGGTCAGAGAAAAGTTAGGACAAGCTAATGGAATCAGGATCCAGGGAAAAATAGTTAATATGCTGCGTTTTGCGGATGACATTGCTGTCCTAGCGGAAAATGAGGAAGAATTACAAGTAGTGTTGGAGGAAATGGAAAACACTCTTGCCACACGGTACAACATGAAAATTAATAAGTCAAAAACAAAAATCTTAGTTGCAAGCAAACAAAATAATCAAGCAATTACGAATATAAGGCTGAATGGAGAGAAGCTGAAAGAAATACAAGACTTTGTCTACTTGGGAAGCAGAATAACATCAGATGGTCGTAGTAGGAAAGATGTAATAAGTAGAATAAATCAGGCAAACATTGCATTCTATAAAAGGAAAGGACTCCTCACATCAAATATGGTAAGTCTGTCGTTAAGGAAGCGGTTAATAAGGACCTTTGTTGGGAGTGTGCTTCTCTACGGCAACGAAACCTGGACACTTGGAGAGGACGAAAGAAGAAGGATTGAAGGATTCGAAATGTGGTGTCTGCGAAGGATGTTAAAAATTCCATGGACGGCCAGGATGACAAACGAAGAAGTCCTGCAGAGAGCGGAGGAAGTTCCAGTTCTTTGGAAGACGATCAAGAAGAGGAGAGATATATGGATGGGACACATTCTGAGACATGAAAGTCTTCTCCACACTATAACGGAACGCCTTGTGGAGGGCAAAAGGGCAAGAGGCAGACCTAGAAGAAAGTACATAAGCCAGATAATGCAGGACCTAGGATGCGGAAGTTTCACGGAATTGAAGTGGCTGGCCGACAATCGCACTGAATGGAGAGCTGCTGCAAATCAATCTTAGGATTGGCAACTTAAGAAGAAGATATACAACAATTATGATAAAAAAGTATTTACATCAACACAAAAGAAAAATTGTTCATGAACAAGCTGGTTAATTTGCAAATTATTTTAGAAAGGTTTTCATTTCCGCTGGTTAAAAATGTCCATGATATGTCTTGTCACTTAGGTTCAAGGCCGTAACAAACTATACTAGTTTCACATATAAGGCAAAAGTCTTTGTCAGTTTAGCAACATTACAGAAAGGTTTGAGGTTCATGATGTTTTAGCACATCAAGTTCATTTGACTTTGCAGTCATGAGCAAAATGTTCCAAGTTTTCTGAAGTGTTCATGTCAAATCATCGCGACGGCAGTTGACGAGGTGTCGGCGAGTATTCAGGGCAGGGCAGCAGCAGAAGCAGGAACAAGGCGCGCGAAAAGCAGGTTCGATGACAGGTGTATGACATCAGCGAACAAGTAAGCGTCGCCCGGCGCCGATCAGCTGAGCGGTGCAGAACTGCTACCCGCCGGCTGGCCACTCTCGCGACGTGATAAGTAACCCACCGCGCATTAGATTTCTCAGCAGTAGTGCTACAAAATACACTGGCTGTAAGGAAACGTTGTCAGGCCATACGCTCCACAGTCACACGTGTATTTGCAAGTGTCAGTAGTATGTTGTTCGAGAACAGACAATAACAGTACCTCACTTGGGATTTTGGCTTTTTCAGATCACTCTTTTACTTTAACGTAAGTGATTCGTAACACTCGTGTTCACTATGATTTTCCTGTACGTCAGTCGGGTGGGTAACCGTACAAGGTTTATCGTTGTGACACTTTCACACTGTTCCGCTAACACTGGTGCCGCTGAAAGCGTTCACTTGTAATTTTAGCTCGTTTCTTAACCACATCGTTTTAACTACGATGTATAGGTTCACTGTTTAGCAATAAACTCCATTGTGTCTTGCTATGTTCAGTTCAGCGAAACTATGACAACCATACAGCACTTTTCTTATTATAGTTCATCCATATGTGACTGGCATTTACGTTTACTTTATTACTGCTGCACTTTGGTACAGTTTATGAATGTTTTGCCTAGCCATAACAAAAATGGTTCAAATGGCTCTGAGCGCTATGGGACTCAACATCTTAGGTCATAAGTCCCCCAGAACTTAGAACTACTTAAACCTAACTAACTGTGGTGTCACCGCCAGACACCACACTTGCTAGGTGGTAGTTTAAATCGGCCGCGGTCCATGTAGTACATGTCGGACCCGCGTGTCGCCACTGTGATCGCAGACCTAGCGCCACCACCAAGGCAGGTCTCGTGATACGAGAGTGGACTCGACCCCAGTTGTACGAGAACCAAGCTACCGCCCAGTTGTACGCGAACCTAGCTATCGCCCAGTTGTACGAAGCCTTTCTCTCTCATTAGCCGAGAGACATAATAGCCATCAGCTAAGTAAATGGCTACGAACTAACAAGGAGCCATTTGTAGCAGTGCCTATAGCTTCGAGTATTCAAGAGAGATGTATTCCAAGGAATAAATAAAAGTTAAGTAAAAAGCATCTACATACTTTTCTTCGTATTCATTTATAAGTTCTCATGTTCCAGACTTCACGCCCGTCTGCTGTATGCCGTGCGCTATCGGCTACCGCGTAGTCAAGCTTTCTTTTTCAGCAATCCACATCACGGTGTCGGTCCAGCTACCGACACTACAATTATTGGCGACGAGCAAAAGAGTTTGTATTACTTCATTTGTAACATTGGCGACGATTTAAAGTGTTCTGATTGCTTACATTTAATTGTGTCATGGCTTCGCCACATTCTCCAGATGTACTGTCCGAATTTTATCGCTTGCAGAATCAGCAGACGCAGGCGTTACTGGATGCCCTTGGACAGCTCGTCCAGGGTCAACGTACCATTCAAACCGATGCGGCCGCCGCCGCTTCTTCGCTACCGCTGCCACTGAACGCTGTTGCACCTCCCTTTCGACCATACGTGGCAGCCGATGAGACGTGGCAAGAGTGGTCTCGCCAGTTCAACTTTCACCTCGCTGCCTACAGAATTCAAGGTAATGAGCGGCAGCCGTTTTTGCTTTCTTGTGTCGGTGTGTCCACATACCGTGTGATAGTGAAATTGTTTCCCCGACGAGACGTAGCAACTCTGTCCTACGAGGAAATTTTGTCTGCTTTAGATGCCTATTTCAAAGAAACAGTTAATGTGGTTGCAAAACGGTATACGTTTTTTCGTACAAAACGTACGGCCGGTCACACTAATAGGGAGTGGGTAGCAACATTGCAAGGACTTACTAGGGACTGTGCCTTTGAATGTGACTGTGGTCTTTCTTATTCAGATACAATGGTGCGTGATGCAATTGCACAGAACGTTTCTGATGTTCGCATACGGGAGCAAATTTTGAAACTAGTTAATCCCTCCCTTCAACAAGTGATAGACATATTGGATAGACAGGACACACTTGACTGTGCTCAGGAATCTTTTGAAACTTCGCCAGCCGTGTGTAACATTAACCGGCCCGCTGGACGCGCTGCGCGGCCCGGTAACCGGGCCTCGCGCACGGACACACAGCGACCGCCGCGTGCTAAGCCAGGTGTGCCGCGCCGGCCCACAAATGCAGTGAAATCATGCCCGCGGTGTGCTACTAGACATTCGCGTGAACATTGCCCGTCACGCCAAGCTATTTGCTTTTTCTGCAATAAGAAAGGACATGTTCAAAGTGTTTGCCAGAAAAAGCTCAGATCAGACAATCACAATCATTCCAGGCCCTTTGCTTCGCGCCGGAATCGAACCAAGGACACTCAGGCTCGTGGACCTTCGCCTATGGACATTCATGTCGTTAATTCCACTTCGTCCAGTGACACTTTCTCTAACTGTAACTGTGTTAGTCCCACAAAATCTGTGCGTCGACGTCGCCGGAAATCACGTCAATTAGCAAGTGATTCTGTACCAGTGTCTGTTCCAATTGCACAAAACAGTCGCTCTTGTCGTCAGCAGAACAATAAACTTTTTGTGGACTTAGACTTTGACGGCCAAGTGATACCATTCCAGCTCGATACCGGAGCTGCAGTTTCATTGCTCAATCACGACACGTACAAACAACTGGGCAAACCTCCGTTGCGTGCCGCAAATGTTAAGCTAACTACATATTCCGGACAGACAATTCCTGTGTTAGGACAGTGCAGCCTTCTTGCAACATTCAAGGGACAAACAAAACTTGTGTCATTTTACGTTCTTCGTTCTTCTTCTGCAGTGAACTTATTTGGTCTAGATTTATTTAAGTTGTTTAACATGTCTATTGTAAATCAGGTCCTATCAGTGAATCAGACTGTGCCTGCAGACAGTGTTTCTCGGCTGTGTGACGAATTTGCAGATATTTTTGCACCGGGCTTAGGTTGCGCTAAAAACTATGAAGCACATTTAGAACTGAAGGTAAACGCGCAACCGAAATTTTTCAGGGCGCGCAATGTTCCCCACGCATTGCGTGAGGGGGTCGCAAGAACATTGCACAATGTAGAATCACAAGGTGTGAGTGAATGTGCGCAATGCCTCTTCTCTTTCAGCTCCGCTTCATCGCGTACGCCGTACAGGTGTTCCGTTCGTCTGGACGACGGAATGCGAACGAGCCTTTCGCCAGTTGAAATCGGCGTCGCTTTCTAATACTTGCCTTACGCCATTCGATCCCCAGAAACCCCTTTTGTTGATGGTAGATGCATCGGATTTCGGGATCGGTGCTGTGCTTGCGCACAAAGTTGGCTCCCATGATCGCCCTATTGCCTTTGCGTCCAAATTGCTCTCGTCTGCGCAAAGAAATTATTCACAGATAGAGAAAGAAGCTTTGGCTCTCGTGTTTGGTGTTACTAAGTTCCATGATTTCTTGTATGGTCGTCACTTTACCATCATCACAGACCACAAACCTTTGACATCGCTTTTTCATCCGACCAAGCCTGTACCTCCACGTACAGCGCAGAAATTCATTCGCTGGTCTATTTTCCTCTCGCAGTACCGCTACGATATCTTGTATCGGTCCACTGCTAAGCACGGAAACGCCGATGCGTTGTCCCGTTTGCCTGTTGCTGAGGATAAAGCATTCGATTCTTCCGAACTTGCTTGCATGTTCATTGATTCGGAAACCGATGAAGTGGTCGAATCGTTTCCGATTGATTTTCGTCGGGTCGCTACAGCCACAGCTGCTGACCCTGTCCTTGCTACTGTTTTACGTTTTGTTGCTACGCAATGGCCTTTGTCAAAGTCTCGGATCGAGGATCCGTTGGTTCGCCGATTTTTTGCTCACAAGGAGAGACTTTTTGTTCGACGTGGTGTTTTGTTGTTGCGTTCTGATAATGATCAGTCCAGAGTCGTGGTCCCACGTTCGTTACAGTCCTCTGTTTTACGGCTTCTTCACCAAGGACATTGGGGTATAGTGCGAACGAAACAACTTGCTCGTCAGCACTGTACTTGGTTCGGAATCGATGCTGCGATTACGAATATGTGTTCTTCGTGCCCGGCGTGTGCCGAACAACAGTCCGCACCGCCGCGGAAAGTCTTTGCATGGCCGAAAGCCACTTCCCCTTGGCAACGCTTGCACATTGATTTTGCTGGTCCATTCTGGAATGCTCGATGGTTGGTTCTGGTCGACGCCTTCAGTAATTTTCCTTTTGTTGTCCGGATGTCTTCCACGACGTCCTCCGCCACCATCCAAGCGTTGTCTGCTATCTTTTGCATTGAAGGTCTTCCGCAGACTATTGTTTCCGACAATGGCCCACAATTCATGTCTGCAGAATTTCAGTCATTCTGCCAGGCCAATGGTATTCAACATCTGACATCCGCGCCGTTTTCGCCTCAGTCCAACGGTGCCGCTGAACGTTTGGTCCGGACTTTCAAGTCACAGATGTTGAAATTGAAAGAGTCGCATTCTCGGGAGGACGCATTGTTGCTCTTTTTGTCTTCGTATCGCTCTCAGCCCCGAGATGGTCGCTCGCCGGCTGAGTTGCTCCACGGTCGTCCTCATCGCACCTTGATGTCTTTGCTGCATCCGCCGCATCAGGTTCCTGTGCAGCGGCAGACTCCTGCTTTTGCTCCAGGCGACGTTGTATTTTATCGCAACTATCGAGGTTCACGGCGTTGGCTCGCAGGGCGCATTCTTCGCTGCCTCGGCCGCGCGATGTATTTGGTTTTGGGGGCCTCTGGTGAGGTGCGTCGGCATCTCAATCAGCTGCGCCTCTGTCGTCGCTCGGGTTCTGCCGCTCCCCGTCTGCTTTCAGCGACGGTGCCGTCCGGTCAGCGCCCTGGGGACCCATCTACTGGCTCGCCTCATCCCCAGGTGTTACCGACGATGCCTTCCATTTTGCCCCATGGCGACGCGCCGCCGCCGCCGCAGCAGCAGCAGCAGCAGCAGCCGCCGCCGCCGCCGACCGCATTCGACGCTTCGTTGCAGCCGCCAGGCGCCTCCCAGGGTCACGCGCCGCCGATCGCTTCCCGTGACCAGCTGTCCTCCGCCATGGAACTCCCGACCGCTCCGGACCACATGACGTCATCGCGCGTCGGCTACCCCGACGCAATGGAGGTCGACACTTCGGCCCCTCATGTTTCTTTACGGGCGCATACACCGCATGTTGACGTGCACCCTGGACTAGTTTTGCAGGCGTTTCCTAGCTCCCCTCGGACCGGATGGCCGGGTGCGGGTGGCACAGCCTCGCCTGTTGTTAGGCTCCCCACCTCATCGCATACGTCAACATGTGGTCCTCCCCACGGCGGGCGGAAGCCTTATTACACGACCGTTCGCCGATTTGCGGGGGAGGAATGTGGTGTCACCGCCAGACACCACACTTGCTAGGTGGTAGTTTAAATCGGCCGCGGTCCATGTAGTACATGTCGGACCCGCGTGTCGCCACTGTGATCGCAGACCTAGCGCCACCACCAAGGCAGGTCTCGTGATACGAGAGTGGACTCGACCCCAGTTGTACGAGAACCAAGCTACCGCCCAGTTGTACGCGAACCTAGCTATCGCCCAGTTGTACGAAGCCTTTCTCTCTCATTAGCCGAGAGACATAATAGCCATCAGCTAAGTAAATGGCTACGAACTAACAAGGAGCCATTTGTAGCAGTGTCTATAGCTTCGAGTATTCAAGAGAGATGTATTCCAAGGAATAAATAAAAGTTAAGTAAAAAGCATCTACATACTTTTCTTCGTATTCATTTATAAGTTCTCATGTTCCAGACTTCACGCCCGTCTGCTGTATGCCGTGCGCTATCGGCTACCGCGTAGTCAAGCTTTCTTTTTCAGCAATCCACATCACGGTGTCGGTCCAGCTACCGACACTACACTAACCTAAGGACATTACACACACCCATGCCCGAGGCAGGATTCGAACCTGCGACCGTAGCAGTCCCGCGGTTCCGGACTGCAGCGCCAGAACCGCACGGCCACCGCGGCCGGCCTAGCCATAACACACACAGTCTGTTTCACTCTTACTTTGTTTAAAGTTCGTAACGTGCGAGTAACTTTTTTCCTCATGTCACTAACTCAGTGTCCGGAAAAGTACTTCACAGTAAAGGCCCACTGAGCACATTTTGATCCTTTTCGTTAAAAGTATATACATAAATACATAGACAAACGATATTACATTTTTCGTCGGTTTTACCGACAGTAATTTAATCGGAAACATGCCTTGTCGCCGGCCGAAGTGGCCGTGCGGTTCTAGGCGTTGCAATGTGGAACCGCGAGACCGTTACGGTCGCAAGGTCGAATCCTGCCTCGGGCATGGATGTGTATGATGTCCTTATGTTAGTTAGGTTTAACTAGTTCTACGTTCTAGGGGACTAATGACCTCAGAAGTTGAGTCCCATAGTGCTCAGAGCCATTTGAACCATGCCTTGTCTATTACAATACGGTAATGTTATTTTCCAAATCGTCTTATTCATGAAGTGTCGGCCATTTGGCCACTCTGATATCGTGAATTCAGTAAATTTTGTACATAATATTTTCACTCAACACAGAATCATTCGCGTAACGTAGATTGCACCCTTGCAGCTGCCGTGCGTATGAGTGCAGCCACAAGTACGTCTAGCTCGTATTTGCGCTAAATCTGTCAAGCTTTGAATTGAGAAATACGAACGAATCAGTCGGACAAATTCTCGGGCGCACACACTGTGCTCAGTGTTAGTACGTCGTTTAGGAACACGTACGTCCGATTCATCTGCTAGTATGCTAACTCATGTACATACTTGATGCACACATTCAGTTCATCTCATTCAAAAATACTTACACACTAAACAAGACAGGAAAATTTACCCGCAATAATGAACAAAGCACACATAAATCACAAAAAGACATACTAAAACTAACTTAAATTTCTTCAAAGTATGCTTGCTTATTAAGTACGAATATATTTACAACTTTCCCTGACCAGAGGATGGAACAGATCGCGCGGCAGAATGTATTGTGTGCTCGGACTTGCATATTGTATTCATACCCTGTGATTATACCAGGTCTTTCGGCAAATACATAGGGAAATTGGTTAAGCAACTGTGTCAGTTCACCTTTTTGCTGCTTTTTTGCTTAATGTTCCGTGATTCCTGCAACCGAGGATCTTCCGTATCATTTTCACTCTCTACTGAGAGATTATTCACCTCCATTAGTGTGGGACCGTCAGGGAGCACGAAGCTGACATCCCGGCAGTAGTTAGTACACGCATCAGGCGTTCTGATTAACACCATTTCGATTCGCTTATCGTGGTATATTAAGGTGCAGATGCCACGTTCCAGGTCAATTTTCACCTTCATTTCACGGAGAGCATCTAAACCCACGATACAGGGTAAGGCGAGATTTCTAACTACCAGGAATGATCTTGTGAATGCTTCTTTTTCCAGTGTCAGTTCTACCTACACCTGGTTTTCTATTAACTACCCCTTCCCTCGTAAAGCTCCTACCACTCTAAAGTTTTCCACTGGTAAAATCGGCAGCTTCTTGATCTTGTCCACACAACGGAACAATTGTTCACCTATCACGGATGTGCTGGCACCGGTATCCAGAATCACTATTATCAAAATATCGTTAATTTTAGTGTGAAAGGCAGCCGGTATTAATTCCATATCATCCGTCTTCACTGTCACGGTTCAGTTATTAGTTCGTCCTTTAAAAGTTGGCCATTATTGTACATCAGCATATATATGTTTACATTCTGCGCGCTCCATACTCCTTCACTGTCGACCAAATGGAAGGGCCCTACAGCGGCCGGTCGGTATTTGGCGGCCTGTCTCCCGCTGCACATGTCTCATCTGTGAGGTCCACGATCCTAACGCTCTGGTTTTGAGCGCAAGACTGACTCTGTGGTACATATAATTGGGCATTAGGGTTAGGTGGACGTGGCGGTGGCATTGGTATAAAGTTTATGTGATGGATCGGAACACTATTATTTCACATTTGACTGTGCGCCTGCCTTTGCCAGCCCTGGGCGTTGCCAGTAGTCGTTGGCAGTGCGCATGTTTTCCTGGGAGAAATCGTGGTTACCCCCTCCTTCATCTCTCCTCTTACGGTTGTACTGTTCATTAACGTTTTTACTCGGTGAGTAAGTAGGTCGTGAATATTGGTTTCCTTCCGCATTGTTATTGTTGTTGTGGTCTTCAGTCCTGAGACTGGTTTGATGCAGCTCTCCATGCTACTCTATGCTGTGCAAGCTTCTTCATCTCCCAGTACTTACTGCAACCTACATCCTTCTGAATCTGCTTTGTGTATTCATCTCTTGGTCTCCCTCTACGATTTCTACTCACCACGCTGCTCTCCAACGCTAAATTTGTGATCCCCTGATGTCTCTGAACATGTCCTACCAACCGGTACCTTCTTCTTGTCAAGTTGTGCCACAAACTCCTCTTCTCCCCAGTTGTATTCAATACCTCCTCATTAGTTATGTGATATACCCATTTAATCTTCAGCATTCTTCTGTAGCACCACATTTCCAAAGCTTCTATTTTCTTCTTGTCCAAACTATTTATCGTCCATGTTTCACTTCCATACATGGCTACACTCCATACAAATACTTTCACAAACGACTTCCTGACATATAAATCTATACTCGCTGTTAACAAATTTCTCTTCTTCAGAAACGCTTTCCTTGCCATTGCAACTCTACATTTTATATCCTCACTACTTCGACCATTATCAGTTATTTTGCTCTCCAAATAGCAAAACTCTTTTACTACTTTAAGTGTCTCATTTCCTAATCTAATTCAATCAGCATCACCCGATTTCATTCGACTACATTCCATTATCCTCGTTTTGCTTTTGTTGATGTTCAACTTATATCCTCCTTTCAAGACACTCTCCATTCCATTCAACTGCTCTTCCAAGTCCATTGCTGTCTCTGAAAGAATTACAATGTCAACGGCGAACCTCAAAGTTTTTAATCTTCTCCATGGATTTTAATACCTACTCCGAATTTTTGTTTTGTTTCCTTTAATGCTTGCTCAATATACAGATTGAATAACATCGGTGATAGGCTACAACCCTGTCTCACTCCCCTCCCTACCACTGCTTCCCTTTCGTGCCCCTCGACTCTTATAACTGCCATCTGGTTTCTGTACAAATCGTAAATAGCCTTTAACTCCCTGTATTTTACCCCTACCACCTTTAGAATTTGAAAGAGAGTATTCCAGTCAACATTGTCAAAAGCTTTCTCTAAGTCTACAAATGCTAGAAACGTAGTTTTGCCTTTCCTTAATCTTTCTTCTAAGATAAGGCGTAAGGTCAGTATTACCTCAAATGTTCCAACATTTCTACGGAATCCAAACTGATCTTCCCCGAGGTCGGGTTCTACCACTTTTTCCATTCGTCTGTAAAGAATTGTTGTTAGTATTTTGCAGCTGTGACTTATGAAACTGATAGTTAGATAATTTTCACATCCGTCAACACCTTCTTTCTTTGGGATTGGAATTATTATATTCTTCATGAAGTCTGAGGGTGTTTCGCCTGTCTCATACATCATGCTCACCAGATGGTAGAGTTTTTACGGGACTGGCTCTCCCAAGGCCGTCAGTAGTTCTAATGGAATGTTGTCTACTCCCGGGATGTTGTTTCGACTCAGGTCTTTCACTGCTCTGTCAAACTCTTCACGCAGTATCGTATCTCCCATTTCATCTTCATCTACATCCTCTCCCATTTCCATAATATTGTCCTCAAGTACATCGCCCTTGTATAGACCCTCCATATACTTCTTCCACCTTGCTGCTTTCTCTTCTTTGCTTATAACTGGGTTTAAATCTGAGCTCTTGATATTCATACAAGTCGTTCTCTTTACTCCAAAGGTCTCTTCAATTCTCCTGTAGGCAGCATCTAGCTTGCCAATAGTGAGATAAGCCTCTACATCCTTACATTTGTCCTCTAGCCATCCCTCCTTACCCAATTTGCGCTTCCTGTCGATCTCATTTTTGAGACGTTTGTTTTCCTTTTTACCTGCTTCGTTTACTGAATTTTTATATTTTCTCCTTTCATCAATTAAATTCAATATTTCTTCTGTTACCCATCGATTTCTACTAGCCATCGCCTTTTTACCTACTTCATACTCTGACACCTCCACTATTTCATCTCTAAAAGCAACCAGTTCTTCTTCTACTGTATTTCTTTCCCCCATTCTTGTCAATCATTCCCTAATGCTCTCCCTGAAGCTCAACAGCCTCTGAATTTTTCAGTTTATCCAGGTCCCACATCCTCTAATTCCACCTTTTTGCAGTTTCATCAGTTTTAATCTGCAGTTCATAAGCAATAGACTGTGGTCAGATTCCACATCTTCCCCTGGAAATGTCTTACAATTTAAAACCTAGTTCTTAAATTTCTGTCTTACCATTATATAATATGACTCCTACTTGTATCTCCAGGATTCTTCCATGTATACAACTTTCTTTTATGATTCTTGAACCAAGTGTTAGCTATGATTAAGTTATGCTCTGTGCAAAATTATACCACACGGCTTCCTCTTTCATTTCTTACCCCCAATCCATATTCATCTATTATGTTTCCTTCTCTCCCTTTTCCCACTCTCGAATTCCAGTCACTCATGACTATTAATTTTTCGTCTCCCTTCACTACCTGCAAATTTCCTTTATCTCATCATACATTTAACCAATTTCTTCATCATCTGCAGAGCTAGTTGGCAAAAGAACTTGTACTACTGTAGTAGGCATGGGCTTCGTGTCTTTCGTGGCCACAATAATGCGTTCACTATGCTGTTTGTAGTAGCCTACCCGCACTCCTTTTTTTTATTCATTATTAAACCTACTCCTGCATTACCCGTATTTGATTTTGTATTTATAATCCTGTATTCACCTGACCAAAAGTCTTGTTCCTCCTGCCACCGAACTTCACTAATTCCCACTATATCTAACTTTAACCTATCCATTTCCGGTTCTAGGCGCGCAGTCCGGAACCGCGCGACTGCTACGGTCGCAGGTTCGAATCCTGCCTCGGGCATGGATGTGTGTGATGTCCTTAGGTTAGTTAGGTTTAAGTAGTTCTAAGTTCTAGGGGACTGATGACCACAGCTGTTAAGTCCCATAGTGCTCAGAGCCATTTGAACCATTTTTTTATCCATTTCCCTTTTTGAATTTTCTAACCTACCTACCCGATTATGGGATCTGACATTCCACGCTCCGATTCGTAGAACGCCAGTTTTCTTTCTCCTGATAACGACATCCTCTTGAGTAGTCCCCGCCCGGAGATCCGAATGGGGGACTATTTTACCTCCGGAATGTTTTCCCCAAGAGGACGCCATCATCATTTAACCATACAGTAAAGCTGCTTGACCTCGGGAAAAATTACGGCTGTAGTTTCCCCTTGTTTTCAGCCGTTCGCAGTACCAGCACAGCAAGGCCGTTTTGGTTAGTGTTACAAGGCCAGATCAGTTAATCATCCAGACTGTTGCCCCTGCAACTACCGGAAAGGCTGCTGCCCCTCTTCAGGAACCACACGTTTGTCTGGCCTCTCAACAGATACCCCTCCGTTGAGGTTGCATCTACTGTACAGCCATCTGTATCGCTGAGGCACGCAAGACTTCCCACCAACGGCAAGGTCCATGGTTCATAGGGGGGCCTGCATTGTCAAGATGCCAATTACTCTTAATCGGTTGCTGGTTACGCCCCGCATGCCTTTTATTGTATGCTTCACCATTTGAAGAGTCACTATATTTTCGCGAACCCGATCTTTCTGGGGCATCTACTATTCGACTGTCCTAATTTACTGTTGTTTTGATTGCTCCCCGCACTGCCATATACGTTTTGACGTGCATATTCTTGGATTACATCGAAAGAATCTAGTGCTGATATAAATTGCTCGAGGTCCGTGTCTAGGATATGCACGAGTTTTTCTTGAATGGCAATGGGTAGTTTTCCTTTAAGAATTCTCAATACATCTTTTGTCAACATCGGTTCATCCCAGTACCGCGTCTTATTAAGGTATTTTACAAAATACTTTCTAAAATTCCTCTGGCGGGAGTTGAACAGTTCGGGGATGACCAGTTGACGCTTGCAAAACCTGTACGTAATTATAAATATAACTTTCGAATTATGCAGAAAATTTATAAATGTAGACTAACTCTTCCTCACAAAGTTCGTCTTTTCAATACTGTTGATTCTTAAATGCGCAAAACAAAATACTGCTCTGCTTTAATGTAGGAATTAAAGCACTGGGCTGAATATTGCTGAAGGAAATGACTGCATGGATGACAGACTTGAGGGGGTAATCCTCTTTGTAAATTTCAGAAAACTATTTTTTTGTTGTTGCTTGGAACGTCTATTGTAGTGTTCATCTTAATTTCGTCAGATCCTCAGTTACGTGCTCGCGCTTGAGTTCGAACCAGATTATTCCAAAAGCGGGAGAAAAGACTGTCGTGCGAGCAGACCAGGAAATGGCGGAGGTCTTCAAACAGGCCCGATGATTGATTTCGGATATGGAAGGATTACTCTATGGTCCAGGGATCGCTAAACAGAGGTATTTTTAACTTAACTACAAAACATGTAACCTAATATTTTAAACACCTTTTAGACGAAACCACGTTTTTGAAATACAGGTGGGGAATGCAGTTTTGATCGAAGTCTGATGTCGGCATTCTAAATTGAGTTCTCCATCCTCGTACATAGCCGTTTTGCCGTATCTAAAAGTGAAACATCCCATTAGAAAAATTAATGAATTACTGTGCTGATAAACCTCTTACGTTATTTGATTTTCAAACAGCTGAGCAGAACTGAACGTACTCAGACATTTCTCTCTTTACTTATTCTGATCAACACTAAACTGACACACAATATTTTTAGCGCAATGCAATCTGACTCTCAATAATCCCTACAAAAGAATGGCCCTGACTAATAATAACCAATACCTTTCATGAATCACTTACCTCACAAAAATCTTCGTTACTCGAACTACTGTAATAAAGCGAGCACCAATACTGCCAGCTACATAAAAGATTCTAACTACTGAAGGCACTAACTACTGATAGGCACAGTTATCTAGTGAAAGATTTTGATAGAGAACAAACAATGTATTTACCTTCATAATGTCCAAAAGTCACCATATATATATCTATCAGTTCATGACATCCATCTTTACAAATTTCCTTTTTATGGCGGACACACGTTCAGATCGTCCGCTTATAGTAACCCTTCAAAACTCTGGCATCTCTCTCTCCACATCCACCACTGCTGGCGGCTCACCTGCAACTGCGCAACGCTACGCGCTGTTCGCATCCAACTGGCCAACACTACAATAGCAAATATTCCAACAATGCAAAACAGCCACAGACTGCACAGAACACAGTCAGTGATTTTCATACAGAGCGCTACGTGGCGTTACCAACATAAAAACCTAAACAGCCTACCTACAAAAGTGCTGTATATTTTCGGTGCACGCTTTTCTCTCGATTTTGTTGGCGATCAAAACAATTGTTCCATCATGTCACAATTTTGTTAGAACTTGGTATTTATGAATTGTCCTACGTATCCTAATAGAAAATGTATCGAAAATGACTTGTACAAAATTATTTTGTTACAGGTCTAATCGGAGTGCGTTGGGGTTTCCCGTCGATGGCCAATGTTCCTCAGCAAGGGGTTCTTCCACATGGTGCAATCATCGTTGCAGAGATCGGCCGATGTGGACACAAAACTGTTTTCTTAAAGACAAAAATTTAAGGAATAAAACTATATCACATTTAGATTCACATTTTAATTTACTTTGAAGTAAATCACTAAAATCAACTATTCTTCATGCACTCGAATAAGGCTACTCCCTTAAAATTTATTGTAGTTGTGTGCCAATAAGGACTTAGGCATGTTGCCGGCAATGCAGATAGCTGATCACGCCATAAAAATGGTTCAAATGGCTCTCAGCACTGTGGGACCTAGCATCTGAGGTCATCAGCCCCCTAGAACTTAGAACTACTTAAACCTAACTAACCTAAGGACATCACACACACCCATGCCCGAGGCAGGATTCGAACCTGCGACCTAGCAGACGCGCAGTTCCGGACTGAAGCGCCTAGACCGCTCGGCCACAGCGGACGGCGATCACGCCATAGTGCAAGACGTGTCAACAAAGTTAAAGTTTACTTTCAAACAATGAGAAGAAATCTTAACGAGCTGATGGCAAATAAACGAAGAGTTTGCTTCATACTGAACATATATTTCGAATCTTAAAACACACAAAATATTGATTACATTGTCGTGAGTACTACTGTCTTTTTCATACACTGTTACAAAAATAAAACTGACTCATTTAGAAACTAAAGAACAGTCAATATTTACATGAAATTTACCCTTATACTTTTCTTTTGAAATAAGTTCAACAGAAAGAAAAGGGTGATGAATGGTTATCAGAACTCTGAACACATGCTTCATTATTTTGAAACAGGCACCAAATTATAGATTGTTGAATAGAGTCTCATTACTACAATTTGCATAAGGTTAAATGTGACCCGACGCAGCTTACATGTGCTACAGTTAGCATGGCAGCAAATAAGAACTTTGTCCATATTACCTCATTCCAAATGAAGTCACTCCAACAAGCATCTATAAAAAATCAACCTATAACCACCATTATCGTCATCCGCGTTGTGCTCTCACCGACCTCCGACGAGGACTTTGTGAGACCGGGTATGGTAGTCATGACCACCAGATGTCACACTGTAGTGACTTTATTGAGAGTGGCAGCATTTTTTGCATCTGTTGTGTGAAGCTGCCCATATTTTTCTGTTACTAATACTGATGAGTAAAATTTAAAGCATTATCATCGTTCGGCTTAACTTCAGAGATTTTTGCTGTTCTGGTGATCGGGTTCTTCAGCCATGTAAGGTATAATTCAATATATTATTTGTGGTATTTCTAAATCGTTATGAAACACACAAAACTGGATACTAACTAAAGTTTTTAAAAAGGCGTTTCGGGTTTGCTTTCCACAAAACCAGTAGGGTAGGCTGTCATGCTGGAGAATCATTCCTTCGAAAGTACTTGCGTTCCATATTCTGATACCATCCTATCTTTTTGTGGTTTTCAGTATCAAGATGTCTAGAAATTTCGAAACGAAAACAGATAAAAGTCTAACACCCACCGACACTATGCTGAAATCGCCTCGAATGGTGAAATTGGAAAACAAATCCATATGCTGTGTTGCCAAAGATTACAATAAAAATTACCTGACATTGACTTATTACTATAATAAGTTTTCTGATGACGATGTGAAAAGTGATGTGACCTGCCCTTCGCTGCATTTAGGCTACTGTCATATCGATGTGGTGCAGTGGTTAGCACACTGGATTCGCATTCGGGAGGACGACGGTTAAAATCCGGGTCCGGCCATCCGTGATTTCCCTACACTGCTCCAGGCAAATACCGGGATGGTTCCTTTGAAACTGCACGGCCAATTTTCTTCCCCAACCTTCCCTAATCCGATGGGATCGATGACCTCGCTGTTTCGTCCCCTCCCCCAAATCATCGAACGAACGTGGTAGACTCATTCTGGCAGTTACTCTTGAAAATGAATTTGCAGACTATATCAAAGATGCTTCTGATATATACTTAGGTACCAGTCCAAAAGAAGAGCTAAAATTGTGTTATGAGTTAGTTATTTATAATGGACTAGAAGTAACTGCAAAATGGACTGAAACTCGACAAGCTGGGGCTGATTGGTTTTCTGGGTTCAGACAAAAGGATTTTGTCAGTTAGGGTTCCTGAATCTTCGAGCTTAGTCCGAGCATTTTGCTTCAATAAAACAAACTTTTCCGATAGCCTGGCTTTGAACAGAAAGATATTTGGAACATAGATTAAACTGGCATTACGAAAGTTCAAAAGCTAAATCAAATTGTGTCGGGAAGTGGTTTCAAGCAAGTGGTGCCGATCGCGTTTGGAGAATGAAATAGCTTAGTCACGTTAGCTGCTACTGTTACTGCTACTGGGAACTCTGTTCCACCATTGTTCATTTTTCCGCGGCTGCACTTCAAAGGAAATGTTATTCGTGATGGGATAGTGGGGGGCTGTGGAGCGAATTACACTTCTGGATGCAGGATGAAAGAACATTTCTGCGAATTTTTGAAATACTTTTTTGCTAACGCAAAGTGCTCAAATAAAGTTCATGTAGTCTTCTCCTTGATAATCATAGTTCTCATCTGTCGATTAATGAGCTCAACTATGCGGAAGACAACGGCATTGTTTCATTTCCTATTCACTCTTTCCATACATTGCAACCATTAAATCCGACAGCGAGCGGACCATTGAAGAAGTACGTGAATACTGAAAGTGAATCGTATATATTAAATCACCCATGTTACTCGGTGACAATGTATGTTTTTCCAGAAATAGTGACGTCTGCATAACTTCTTCGTTTACGCTATCAAATATCCAAGCAGGATTCAAGACTTCGGGTATTTAGTCCCTTCAATAAAGACGTTCTCGGCGACCATGAATTGACACCTGGTTTCGTAACATCGACCAAATCCTGAAAGGCCTCCTGTTTTATGAGCTGCCACGATAGAAGCAATAAAATGTCAACATAGGAGGTTTCCACGAAAAAAATTAATGGTGCAGGATAACTGTCTGAGCCTTAGTCTACACATACTACTGTTTCTCTTAAAGACATCAGGCCTGCCCCTAAAGCTGGCGAAAGAAAACTACAAAGGAACATCAACAACCGAAAGAGATGTTACGCTTCTACTCACGGACACTATCTGTGAAACAGGAACTCGGAAGGAAAATAAGTCAGATCCCACAGATATCAAGAAACTCCTTTTTGCTACTGAAAAAATAAAATTGGAAAGCAGAAATAACAAAAGAAAGCTGAAAGCAGTGATAGTGAAGGCGATGACTGCTTTTGTATTGTCTGTCTTGATTCATGTGGCAATAGCAGATCAAGACAATGTGGGTACAATCTACAGCCTGCAAGAAATGGGCACATGTGAACTGTAATCACGAGTTGCCGATTTTCTTTATCAAAATTTATAGACAGATTTTTCAAATTAATTTTGTAGTGCCGCAACAAATTCTATTGTCAATGGGCAGTTTTCATTAGCTATATGTTATCGCTGAGGCTTATCATATTAGCTTCTAACTCTTTTTAACTTGTGTGTGCTGAATTGTTAAATAGAATAGTTATATTTTGATCTTGAATACTCTTTTGGCTTGAAGTAATTTATATAAATATAGGAAGGATTTTGTTTCTTCAAATACCTGTACTTTTCACGTAATATTCACACCTGACAAGCAACCCCGATCTCTGTGACACCTATCACAGTCCTGGGGACGGTAGTCGAAAACATTGCATAATATAAATGGTAATGTTCATTTTATCTCAGTAATTATGAAGCCATAAATTATTTTTGTGAAAGCGTTCTTAAAAATATAGACGACAAATTAATTAAACAGAAGTGCGAATACTTACGTTGATGACGGCGTAAAAGAACTGAAATAAAAAATTCTGACTAACATACATACCTTCTCTCCCCTGCTTGCTGTAGAATGACAATGGCATCATCTACAAGAGATACAACGTCTGGTAACCAAGTAGTTTCATGTGATCCATGTTCAGGTATCCAAAGACCCTCTTTGTAGCAAATATTACAAAAAAAACTGCTGCTTCTCATAATGTAGATATAAAAGACTATGTGATGTAGTGGAACTTTCACTGTCTGCTTTATCTACTTATTACGTGGCTTGCATGGTGTTACAAAGAACAGGGTTGGAAAGAAACTTCCTGGCAGATTAAAACTGTGTGCCCGACCCAGACTCGAACTCGGGACCTTTACCATTCGCGGGCAAGTGCTCTACCATTTGAGCTACCGAAGCACGACTCACACCCGGTCCTCACAGCTTCACTTCTGCCAGTATCTCGTCTCCTAGCTTCCAAACTTTACAGAAGTTCTCCTGCGAACCCTGCAGAACTAGCACTCCTGAAAGAAAGGATACTGGAGACATGGCTTAGCTACAGCCTGGGGGATGTTTCCAGAATGAGATTTTCACTCTGCAGCGGAGAGTGCGCTGATATGAAACTTCCTGGCAGATTAAAACTCTGTGCCCGACCGAGACCGACCGAGACTCGAACTCGAGACCTTTGCCTTTCGCGTGGCTAAGCCATGTCTCCGCAGTATCCTTTCCTTCAGGCGTGCTAATTCTACAAGATTCGCAGGAGAACTTCTGTAAAGTTTGGAAGGTAGGAGACGAGATACTGGCAGAAGTGAAACTGTGAGGACCGGGCGTGAGTCGTGCTTCGGTAGCTCAGATGGTAGAGCCAGCGAAAGGCAAAGGTCCCGAGTTCGAGTCTCGGTCGGGCACACAGTTTTAATCTGCCAGGAAGTTTCATATCAGCGCAAACTCCGCTGCAGAGTGAAAATCTCATTCAGGGCTGGAAAGGTTTGTAAGCACGTGACGCACCATCTTGCTACACCACCATCTGATTGTAGGAGAGGCATAGAAATCGCCCCAGCAAATTCAGCATCATGTTGCAGCTCAACGTTGTTCATGTACAGAAAGTTTCCGAAGGCGCACATTTCAGTACAGTAGATGCAACAGGTATACTGCGGATGCTACTTCCACTACGTCAGACGGAGAACTCAGGGAGCTCCTTATTAAAATCCCACTGCTATGTTTTTGATCAAGTTAGCCTTTCTTTTATTTTCAGATTCCTCATAATATTCAGGAACCTATCATATGGTAATAGTTGTCCCTTCTTCGTTACTTGTTTAATTATTAGACCTCACATTCATAAAAAAAGCTCTTTGGCGCAAGAAGGTTGCACAGGTCACACCAATATCCACGAAAGGCAATAGGGGCGACCCACTAAATTACAGCCCCATACCATTAACGTCGATATGCAGCAGGATTTTTGGACATACACTATCTGATCAAAAATATCTGGACACCTGACTGAAAATTACCTACAACTTCGTGGCGCCCTCCATCGGTAATGCTGGAATTCAGTGTGGTGTTGGCCCATCATTACCCTTGATTACAGCTTCAACCTCGCAGGCATACGTTCAGTCAGGTGCTGGAAGGTTTCTAGGGGACTGGCAGCCCATTCTTCACAAAGTGCTGCACAGAGGAGAGGTATCGATGTTGGTCGTTGAGGCCTGGCACGAAGTCGGCATTCCAAAACATCCCAAAGCTGTTCTATAGGATTCATGTCAGGACTCTGTACAGGCCTGCCCATTACAGGGATGTTGTTATCTCGTTACCACTCCACCACAGGCCGTGCATTATGAACAGGTGCCCGGTGGTGCAGAAAGACGCAATCGTCATCCCCGAACTATTCTTCAACAGTGGGAAGCAACAAGGTGCTTAAAACATCAATGTAGGCCTGTGCTGTGGTAGTGCCAGGCAATACAACAGGGAGTGCAAGCCCCCACCACGAAAAACACGACCACACCATAACACTGCCTCCGAATTTTACTGTTGGCACTACACACGCTGGCAGATGACGTTCACCGGGAATTCGCTATACCCACACCCTGCCATCGGATCGCCATCTTGTGTACCGTGATTCGCCACTCCACATAATGTTTTCCGCTGTTCAATCGTGCAATGTTTACGCTCCTGACACCAAGCGAAGTGACATTCGTTATTTACCGGCGTGATGTGTGGCTTATGATCAGCCACTCGCCCATGAAATCCAGGTTTCCTCACCTCCCGCCTAGCTGTCATAGTACTTGCCGTGTATTCTGATGCAGTTTTTAATTTCTGACTAATGGCCTGGATAGATGTCTGCCTATTACATAGTAAGACCCTCTGCAACTGACGACGGTCTCTCACAGTCAACAGACGAGGTCGGCCTGTACGCTTTTGTGCTGTACGTATCCCTTCACGTTTCCACTTCACTATCACATCGGAAAAAATGGACGTAGGGATGTTTAGGAGTGTGTAAATCTCACGTACAGACTTATGATACAAATGACACCCGATCACCTGACCACGTTCGAAGTCCGTGAGTATCGCGGAGCGCCCCATTCTGCTATCTCACGATGTCTAATGACTACTGAGGTCGCTGATATGGAGTACCTAGCAGTAGGTGACAGCATAATGCACCTAATATGACAAACGTATCTCTTTGGGGATGTCCGGCTGCTTTTGATCACATACTGTACATTGGTTCGAAAGTTATGAATTACCTCGAAGACGATATGACACACAGTCAACGTGGGTTTACAAAACATCGTTCTTGTGAAATATAACTACCTCTTTATTCACAAGAAGTAATGAGTGGTACTGACAACGAATTTGAAATTGACTCTGTATTTCTAGATATCGAAAAGGCTTTTGTAAGTGTCCCTCATAAGCGGCTTGTAATGAAATATCTTGGTGTGGAATATCGTCTCAGTTATGCAACAGGATTCTCGATTTCCTGTTAGAGAGTTCACCGTAGTAACTGACGGAAAATCTTCGAGTAAAACAGAAATAATCTGGCGTTCCCCAATGTAGTTTTATTGGTGCTCTGCTGTTCGTTATCTACATAAACGATTTAGGAGACAATGTGAGCAGCTATTATACGTTGTTTTCAGACCATGCCGTCGTTTATCTTTTAGTAATGTCATCATAAGATGAAAACAAATTGTAAAAAGATTTGCAAAAGATATCTGTATGGTGCTAAAATTGGCATTTGACCCTAAATAGCGAAACGTGTGAGGTCATCCAGATGAGTGCTAAAGGGAATCTGTTAGACATCGATTACTCGATAAATCAATCAAATCTAGATGCCGTTAATTCAACTAAATTCGTAGGAATTACAGTTACGAACAACTTAAATTAGGAAGAACACATAGAAAATGCTGTCGGAAAGACGTACAAAAGACTGCGGTTTATTGACAATGTACGTAGAAGACGAAACAGGTCTACTAAAGAGACTGCCTACACTACGCTTTTCCGTCCTCCTTTGGAGTACTTCTGCGCGGTGTGGAATCCGTAGCAGATAAGATTAATGGAGTACATCGAGAAAAAACAAGAGCAGCACGTTTTGTATTCTCGCGAAATAGGGAGACAGTGTCACGGATATGATACAGGATTTGATGTGGACGTCATTAATATAAAACCGGTTTTCGTTGCATTGCAAATGCATTTCTATCACCAGCTTTCTCCTCCGAACGCGAAAATATTTTGCTGACGCCGATCTACATAGAGAAAACGATCATCACAATAAAGAAAGTTACATCAGAGCTCTCACGAAACATATAGACTTTCGTTTTCTCCGCGCTGTTCGAGAGCGGAATAAGAAAGTATTATCGTGATGTTGATTCGATGTACCCTTTTCCAGGCTGTTAAGTGTGATTTGCAGACTATGTAAATGTAAACGTAGAAATAATTTCACAGGAATCAAGGAAGTAAAATAACAAATGGAATTCCGTAAACAGCCAACGGAAACAGCTGGTTCCTTATATACGTGAAGAGCCCCGAAGTTTTAGTACGCTGTGACATCAGCAGGTGAGGGGTATAGTGGATCTTATGTACACTCCTGGAAATTGAAATAAGAACACCGTGAATTCATTGTCCCAGGAAGGGGAAACTGTATTGACACATTCCTGGGGTCAGATACATCACATGACCACACTGACAGAACCACAGGCACATAGACACAGGCAACAGAACATGCACAATGTCGGCACTAGTACAGTGTATATCCACCTTTCGCAGCAATGCAGGCTGCTATTCTCCCATGGAGACGATCGTAGAGATGCTGGATGTAGTCCTGTGGAACGGCTTGCCATTTCCACCTGGCGCCTCAGTTGGACCAGCGTTCGTGCAGGACGTGCAGACCGCGTGAGACGACGCTTCATCCAGTCCCAAACATGCTCAATGGGGGACAGATCCGGAGATCTTGCTGGCCAGGGTAGTTGACTTACACCTTCTGGAGCACGTTGGGTGGCACGGGATACATTCGGACGTGCATTGTCCTGTTGGAACAGCAAGTTCCCTTGCCGGTCTAGGAATGGTAGAACGATGGGTTCGATGACGGTTTGGATGTACCGTGCACTATTCAGTGTCCCCTCGACGATCACCAGTGGTGTACGGCCAGTGTAGGAGATCGCTCCCCACACCATGATGCCGGGTGTTGGCCCTGTGTGCCTCGGTCGTATGCAGTCCTGATTGTGGCGCTCACCTGCACGGCGCCAAACACGCATACGACCATCATTGGCACCAAGGCAGAAGCGACTCTCATCGCTGAAGACGACACGTCTCCATTCGTCCCTCCATTCACGCATGTCGCGACACCACTGGAGGCGGGCTGCACGATGTTGGGGCGTGAGCGGAAGACGGCCTAACGGTGTGCGGGACCGTAGCCCAGCTTCATGGAGACGGTTGCGAATGGTCCTCGCCGATACCCCAGGAGCAACAGTGTCCCTAATTTGCTGGGAAGTGGCGGTGCGGTCCCCTACGGCACTGCGTAGGATCCTACGGTCTTGGCGTGCATCCGTGCGTCGCTGCGGTCCGGTCCCAGGTCGACGGGCACGTGCACCTTCCGCCGACCACTGGCGACAACATCGATGTACAGTGGAGACCTCACGCCCCACGTGTTGAGCAATTCGGCGGTACGTCCACCCGGCCTCCCGCATGCCCACTATACGCCCTCGCTCAAAGTCCGTCAACTGCACATACGGTTCACGTCCACGCTGTCGCGGCATGCTACCAGTGTTAAAGACTGCGATGGAGCTCCGTATGCGACGGCAAACTGGCTGAAACTGACGGCGGCGGTGCACAAATGCTGCGCAGCTAGCGCCATTCGACGGCCAACACCGCGGTTCCTGGTGTGTCCGCTGTGCCGTGCGTGTGATCATTGCTTGTACAGCCCTCTCGCAGTGTCCGGAGCAAGTATGGTGGGTCTGACACACCGGTGTCAATGTGTTCTTTTTTCCATTTCCAGGAGTGTATTTCTAAAACTTAAAAAAAAAAACTATGTAAAATCATATGATGGCCTTTACAACTGAAAATTTGTCAGTGGAGTTAAGGTCGCCCTGTATAACGTAACAACTATATCGTAGGCGGAATGGTAAATTCTAAAGTTCCTCTCTTCCTAGTGATAAATTCAAACGAAGGTTACAGAATTCACCGTCACATTGTACATTCACTGTCTCCTCCAAAGCTGATAATCAATATGTGATTCGACCATTACGAAAGCACCTTGCAGTTGGACATCGTTGTCACAGGAATTTTATAAAATAGGAAATTTGTGGCAAGGACTATGGGACCAAACTGCTGAGGTCATCGGTCCCTAGGCTTACATACTACTTAATGTAACTTAAGCTAACTTACGCTAAGGACAACAAACATTTCCATGCCCAAGGGAGGGCTCGTAACTCCCACGGGTGGGGGACCTCAGACCGCCTGGCTACACCGCGCGGCACATTAATTATTTGAGTATATGAGTATAAGTTTTATTAGTGCTGGAGTCACAATGACTTCGTATCATTCCTTCATCTTGAAGAAATAGTGGCGTGGAAAAGAAAAATGTTTGCACACCCGCTCTGTTCTTAGTTACCACTATAAGAGACCATGTTTCAAAAATTGTAAGAGCCTATACTTCAAAACTGAGAGAAATTGGAGTAAATCGATGAGTAAGTGATTTATAGCATGTCTTGCAATGTTGTAAGAATACTGTAAGACAATTTGGAACTTGTTTTACCTCGTATATAAAATGAATATGTTAGAAACAAAGAAAAAAATTACGAAAGGAGAAAAGAAAAAAATAAATACTAATGTAATCTGGGAACATACCACTTCTGCCCGAAAATAAAGGCAAAGGCAAGTGAAGGCTCTTACGGGGAACGACGGCACAATTGAGCTCATAATTTGCTTATAGGACAAATACAAATTTTAGCAAAGTGTCAGAATTAATAATGAGCACTCAGTAAAATTCCGCAGTAGTCAGGGTAATAGTGTACAGTATGGCTTAAGAAATACAAACAGGCGAGATGTGACACAGGCACCTACGGAATTTAATACAGCGTTGGAGAGTGAAAAAGTTAGCCATATGAAATTGGAAAATATAAGCGTAGATTTTCGATGACACTGAGTGAAGAGACATACGGCGATGCAA
The DNA here is from genome assembly GCF_021461385.2 of Schistocerca piceifrons. Taxonomy (NCBI): domain Eukaryota; kingdom Metazoa; phylum Arthropoda; class Insecta; order Orthoptera; family Acrididae; genus Schistocerca; species Schistocerca piceifrons. Next base: position 170,571,001 of record NC_060139.1, read on the forward strand.
CGTTGAGCGCAGGATAGGACGAGGAAGAAAAATGGTTCAGATGGCTCTGAGCACTATGGGACTTAACTTCTGAGGTCATCAGTCCCCTAGAACTTAGAACTACTTAAACTTAACTAACCTAAGGACATCACACACATCCATGCCCGTGGCAGGATTCGAACCTGCGACCGTAGCAGTCGCGCGGTTCCGGACTGAGCGCCTAGAACCGCTCGGCCACCGCGGCCGCCGCGAGAGGAAGACAGCAGAATGTAAGTTATCGTACGTCTAACTAATCTTATTAACTATTGGTTTGTGAGATGAACTACACCTGTTTTTACTGTTGGTCTATGAAACAAAATTATGTTGTTGTTACGGTCTTCAGTCCTAACGAAGATTTGTTGCAATTCCAAAAGCTACTGTGTCCTTGTGCATGTCACTTCATATCTGTATAACTACAGTAGGGGAAATCAGCATAAAGGCAGGTTTGCTACGAAAAAACGCAAACAATCATGACGGAAATCTATAGTTACTTTCATATCACAAGTAACAAAAGAAGGCGTTGGCATTTCCTGGATGGAAACTGGATAAAGGTACTCACTGTCCTGTTGTTTTATTGTATTGTTAATACGTCGTCCAACCTTAGTTCTTCCTAAATACCGCAGAAATACTCTTCCATATTGATTTCGTTAGGGTTTGTAGTTCTTCCAGTGTAACAGTCGTGCACTCTTCCCGTATCGCTTTCATCAGCTCACTTGAGTCCTCAAATTATCTTCCATCGTGATAAAGATGCCATGCAAGTATCCCCGAAATGCTTTCCACCGGGTTCAGATTAGGGCTACGTGGAGGCCAAGGCAAGCCATGGATATCTTAAAACCACTTTTTGGTTCTAGCAGAAATACGCACACATGCCTTATCTTGTTGAAATATTACGACTTTTGTCCCCGCGGTCTTCATACACTCTAATCTGTTCTGTCTGGCACCTCAGTGTACATGTTAGAGTTCATTCTAGGGTTCAGCCACACAATGCGTGGTTTTCCTTTAGCGCAGAAGGCTTTCCAAATCAAAACACGTCGACCACCAAAATTTCTGATCACTCTTACCTGCTGTTCTGTTCACAGAGCATGCCAATAATGTTGATATCCGTCCAGCCCATCTGAATGGGTCTTCTCAACTCTTCTTTTCATTCTGAAGTTTATCACATGTTTTTATCAACAATCTCCAACAAGCCTGTTTATGTTTGGGTGTTACAGCAAGTTTCTGCAGTCGTTTTCTCACTGCAAGTTGCTTGTTATGAGATAAAATTTGTCGTACGCGTGTGGTAGTTACTGGTAACTGTAAATCAGCAACAAGCTGCGAAGAATAACGGCCTTTGGCCCTTACTTTAAGCAAATGGGAACATTTCAATACCTCAGGTAATTTTCTACTTCGCCCATATTTTCCGCTCTGTCCATATCGTGCGCCCAGTCTAACAAAATTATCAGTTACTGTACTTGTACTCACTGATGTTTTCATCTACTGGCAACTGTTTTCCACGTGGCATTATCACACTCGTGGTTTATGTACACGACACTTGGTGCCAGTCTCTTATCTGCAGTAAAGGCACGTACGCACAAAAAATAATACTGCACATAGCCTACTGCCTTTATACTGTGATCCATCATCTACGACCTGAATCGTTGATGTCCTGTTATATATCGTACTACTGACATTAAATACAATACCATTTGACTGCATTTGTCGGTATAGTGGATCTTATACTACTGGATATACATTGTGCAAAACTATTCTAAACGACTATGTTAATTTCCCTAGATACCGTCCATGCTTTTACACTGATTTCATGTTGAACCCTATCACTATATTCTAATTATGGTAATCTTGAACAGGATTACGCCCTCGCTCATTGCCGACCTACACTTCCCTTTGTTACAGCAGTGATGATTCCTTGATGCCTCAGGACCAATCCCATCCTTTACTCAGGTTTTTCGAAAAATTTCTTTTTTTTTTTTTCGCCGAGTCAGATTCAGAGCTTCCTCATTAGTTATGCTACCTGTCCATTAGTTCTTCAGCATTTTCCTGTGGCACCAAAGTTCAAAAGAGGTTTAACCACACTGCTCGTGGCGTCAGCGTATTTTCGTGCCGTGAACACCCGCTCAGGAGCAAATTCTGCTTGCGGCGGTGTGAGAGTCAAACGTATTTCTGCGCCGTTGGACGCAGATAGCGCATGCGGTCCTCTGTTAGGGCTTCTGCGCTTCCCGCTACAAGAGCCGGCGGGCAGACTGAGTTGCGATGTCGCAATAACACGTGCCCGGTTGTGGATTCCGTGGGCCCAGGTGTGTATGTGGCAGGGCGTGCGAGCCGCATACTGCGCTATTTACATTTATACATTCCCCTGGCTCTGTCTCTCTCTGTCTCCCAATCCCCCCCTCCCTCTGTTCTCCCTCTCTTTGTTTTTCTCTCTCTCTCTCTCTCTCTCTCTCTCTCCTTATTTGTCTCGCTGCACTGCATACAAACTCACGGCGAGGGTCCCTGCTTACTTGCAGGCCAAATCCATTTTAAACCTTCAAAGGCGCCTCTTGGTCCACATTGACGTTAATACGTATACAAACACATCAACAATGAAATCATTCCTTACATCAGTATTTCATTATTGCAGACATACATTTATTTCTATTACTCCATTTTAGGTAAGAGCTCAGCATACATACTAGTAGGGAATCAAAATCTCCCGCAATAAGTTAATTAAAACTGTTTCTATGTCTAGACCTTAATCTGCACCATAATCTTCGAAGTATTCCCCTTCAAGGTGAATACACCGATACCAATTTCTTGCCACTTTGAAATGCATCAACGAAGCCTTCCTTTGTTAGAGTTTGCAGCACTTGCTCGAGCTTTTACCGCAGTATTAAATTAAACCTTCACCTCTTCAGCTTGGTTTACATCTTGGGAAAGAGGGAAACGTCATGGGGAGTTAAGCGTGGTGAGGCTTTCAATTGAGGAACAGCCGGCCGCGGTTGGCGAGCGGTTGTAGGCGCTTCAGTCCGGAACCGTGCGACTGCTACGTCCGCAGGTTCGAATCCTGCCTCGGGCATGGACGTGTGTGATGTCCTTAGGTTACTTAGGTTTCAGTAGTCCTAAGTTCTAGGGGACTGATGACTTCTGATATTAAGTCCCATAGTGCATTTGAACCATTTGATTGGGGAACAATTGCCATCTGGTTTTTAGAACAAAATTCCTAATGAATATAGGCCGAGTGGGGCCACGCGTTGCTATAGTTCCGTATCCAGACTATGGTGTACCATTTCTGTGGTCCTTGCCAACTGAGCTATTTGCTTTTCCTTCAGAGTCGGTCCTCAACTTGCCTGTTACGTATAACAGAAGCCGAAATTCGATAACAGAGAAAGGAGACGCATTTATCCTAATACTGAGATTTAATAACTATGTAATACACTACACCGAAAGGTATTTTAGTTTAAATATAAAATACAATCCCCCTAACATTAATGTAACTGCTATCATGAATCTTTGGTAAAATGAAGTTTACAGTCTGGACGTCTCTGCGATTGTGACATTTCCTAGTGAAGACGAGTCATGAGTTCATAAATAGCAGAATGAATCAAATTCAAATGGCTCCAAGCACTATGGGACTTAACATCTGAGGTCATCACTCCCATAGACTTAGAACAACTTAAACCTAACTAACCTAAGGACATCACACACATCGATGCCCGAGGCAGGATTCGAAACTGTGACCGTAGCAGCAGCGTGGTTCCGGACTCAAGCGCCTAGAATCACTCGGTCACAGCGGCCGGCTGAATGAATCAGCAAGTAAAATCTAGAAGAGTGCAGGAGTAGAATAAAAGAGTATGACAGCGCTACGAAATTTATCAGAATATGAAGAAAGGTGTAATGGAGTAAACAGTACACTCAGACAAAGATGTTCAACGCTATGCAAATTTATCCGTCAATGGTGTGTTTAATCTACAAAGTGTACATGGAATAAATTTACTCACCCGCTTGCTGCAGCTATTTCAGCTGGTGTGCGTATCTTGTCTTCATCCTGTCGATTATGGTTTGCAAAATTAGATATTGTGATGCCTTAATACGGGTTCTGCCAGAACACTTATCGCACACCCTGAACGTATCAAAAATCAGCTGTCCCAGGAATGTAGACGCAGATGAAAACGCTTCAACAACCCTCATGGGTAGTGATGAGAAGGCCTTATGTTGTAGAGATATGTAACAGTGATATATGTAAAGAGCATGAAAAATTTTCTAAAGCTTTCTAATCCGAATAAATACATCTAAAGAAGTCACGCAGCATATTCCCCCCCCGCAAAAAAAAGCACGAAGTACGTAACTGAGAGCAACATGTTTTGCTAACACGTGTTAGCTTTTCACTGACAGTCATCTGCTATCTTATGGGGCATTTCCCCAATCATGTACTCATCAGTTCAAAGGAAATGCATTAGTTAACTACACTGCCGGAAAAAATAATACACACTTTCACAGGTTTCCAATTCACATAAAATTTATTGTTTCAACAGAGTGTATGAACTACACGAAATGATTACATTTACAGCATTTACAGAGCAGTTGCACAAGCGGTTTTGGGGTAACGGATATCGACCAATGCTGAAACACTCATACTACTACTTGGTGTAGCCTCAAAGGGCGGCAATGCTGGCGCTAACTCTGGCATCCAGTCCATCTTACAGGTGGCGCATACTGTCCTGGGATACGTCATGCCGGCCGGAGTAGCCGAGCGGTTCTTGGCGCTACAGTCTGGGACTGCGGGACCGCTACGGTCACAGATTATAATCCTGTCTCGGGCCTGGACGAGTGTGATGTCCTTTGTTTAGTTAGGTTTCAGTAGTTCTAAGTTCTAGGGGACTGATGACCTCAGATGTTAAGTCCCATAGCGCTCAGAGCCATTTGAACCATTTATTTGATACGTCACGCCTGCTCCATCTGTTCACGTAGTTCTGTAAGAAGTGTTGATTCATGAGTCGCACGAGTCACTTTTCGTCCCATCACATCCTAGACGGTTTCACTTAGCCCCGGAGATTGCGCAGTCCAGGGAAGTTGCTGCACATCTTGCAGAGCACTTTGAATTTTACAGGTAATGCGTGAGCGAGCATTCCCGTGTTGGAACAAAACAGCACTTTCTTTTGCAGGAACGGAAAGAGAACGGGTGTACCAACATTCTTCACCTACCGAGCACTGGTTAGTGTCCACTCCATAAACACCAAGGGTGAACGAGAGTTGTAGCTTATCGCACCCTGGACCATAAGGCCCGGGGTGAGGCCAGGGTGTCTTGGACGAATGCATTTACGACGAGACAGCACTACACTGAACGCGCAAAAGACCATTAGTTACGTACAGATAGAATCTGCTTTCATCGCTGAAGGTCACGGCTTAGTGATCCTCTGACGGCACCAGCGCCAGTCGAACCAATCATGTCGGTGCAGTGCCGTGAGTGGAAGATGAGCTAGAGGTGTGCATGCCTGTGGTCTCACTGTTAATAGCCGGTTCGCGACAGTTCGTACGCCACGCCTGGGCTCACAAGCCCTCTTATCTGTGCTGTGGTAGATACTATCTGTCACTGCTTCCCTTACAGTACGACGATTCGGTGGGCGTCTGTGCAGCGTAGACATCCAGGACCTCGTGTAGAGGTATGAGGAAGTTCGCGTGACCATTGATACCAGCAAAACTGACACAGCACGTTCAATTTGTGTGGACATTTTCCGAAAAGATCATCCTGCCTCTTTGAAGGCCACGGTTTGATCCCTTTCGAACTCCCTCAGTTAGTTGTAGGAAGCACGAATGTGTCTCCGTGGCATGGTTTTCTGCTAGCTTCACGCGTTTGCACCCCACTGAGACTTCTGGCTGCGAACAATGCCTGTATGGGTAGACACATATAGAGCTCCGGTTAGCTATGCCACTATACTATTGTTGACGCACGACGCTGAAAGCATTATCAGTACGTGTACTATCACCCAGGTGGCATATGTAGTCATCTGAAAAAAAATGGACGTCTGCTTTTCTACTGTACTAATATTTTTCCGGTAGCATATGTAAGAAAATCCTGTAATAGATATCCAATATCTATTGCATGTGAAATGCCAATAATTCAGTGACACAATGTTACAACACGTAACTCCTCAATGTCAACGACAGCAATATACGTCATCTTACCCTTTTCCGTTACTGAAAAACTAGCTAATATGCAAAGAGGTTATACTTGATTTTGTCGTTAGCCTCCAACCAAGCCTCTCTTGGCGTAAACTTAATCATCAGATTAATTTTCACTAAGCCATCATTGGTGTAAAATCACGACAACAAGATACCGGCGCTCTACTTGAGGTACATTTAAGTAAATCATCATCTCTTGGATAATAATTTATTAATTACTCATAAGCACAGACACTAATAACAGTCTTGTGATTACAGTCCTACCCATATTACTATACACAAAATCTAGCTTCTATCGTCGTGAAGGTAATCTACTATCATCCCCACAAAACATACTTTGCACTTCTTGTTTTTCTGACACGGAAAAATTGAAGGAGTAATAGAATGAAGTGAAATTCTAATGATGAAGCACCAAGTCTCCAAGTACTCAACTGTTCGCAGCCTCTTCAGTCCTACTCTGCTGCAAGTGAATGCGAAGAATTGCACATACAAATCGTCGACTGACTAACCTCTAACTCTGTAACGTAACTCAGAACTGAATGTGCGTTGGAATGACCTTATAGATCACCTAGCTTGTAGTACAGTCTGTTAAAACCTTGGCTCTCCGCCAGTCAAAAGCAATTCCATAGAAAAAATATGCCCCTCGAGCTTAGCTCTGGAACCGACACCTCTTAGCACTTCAAGGCGCTTTGAAACTAATGTAATGGCTGACTTCCTTCGAACAAGGAGGCAGAAGCAATTCTCAACTGCCAGAACATGGCTAACGGTCAACCACCTATCCAAAGACTAAATTGCAATACAGTGGTTGAGCTATGAGTTTGTGCAAGTATCTGAACCGATAAATACTGAAGTTGAGTAAGATAATGTCTCAGAGAAAGTTGTAAAATATATATCACAAATCTAGAAACAAGGGAAAGTAAGTGGAGAGGAAATGAATGAACCAACAAACAGGCACTTTTCATTGTGGCCAATGAATATCTTAGACAATTATAACAGTTTCTAAGATAACGGCTTCGCATTAAACACCAATCAAGCAGTACAACTATATTTCCTCAGGAAACTTCTACGGCATCGTTTGCTGCTCTTGGTGACCCGGACCGTTGCAATATTTAAATCACTTAGTCCAGACAGTAAAAAAAAAAAGAAAACATTGAACGGGATTGTCAACTGACAAAGAAACTGTGCATAATCATCTCTCTGTCGTGACTTACCTGGCGCACTGTACTCATGTGCCTGTTTTCTGACGGAAGAGTTGGAAATTTGTGGTAAGGTCTTATAGGGGCAAGCAGCGGAGGTCATCGGTCCGTAAGCTTACGCACTACTTAACCTAACTTACATTAAGGACAACACACAAACCCATGCCCGAGGGAGGACTCGAACCTACGACGGGGGGAGCCAAGCCACGCGGGCCGTGACAATGCGCCCTACACCATGCGGCTACCTCGTGCGGCACAGAAGTGTTCTCAGCTATCGCACCGGGGACGCATGGGACTTGTAAAATTTGAATACTGCTGTGATGATATCAGGACAGAGCAGCCGAAATTTCACCACACTAAACCCTGTGCACCGAGCTCCCAATTAACTGTCGCCTTTCTCTAACTCAACAGCTGTGCAAGCCCATATAGCACACAGAACTAATTGTGTCCATTGAGTTTGTGGTGGTTATTGTATTCGTAATAAGGTGCATTCTTCTTTCACAGTCCATCTTCGAATTAATTACTCTCAACCTGCCTCCGATCAGGGCTTCTGTACTTGAATATGTCGAGGATAGTTTAAAATTTCACTCGTTCTATTGTTGTCCAACACACGCAACGATTTAAAACAGCCGCATAAAGATCATCTATTATTACTCGACAGATTCTGTGTAAATTATTTATGCGTTGTGGTGACAATGCTTCTTCCTCTTCTTCTTCTTCTTCTTCTTCTTCAAGTGTCCCGACAGTATCGGATTTTGGTGTAGACTGTCGTTGTATTTTGATCATACTCAAAGCTTGATCCAAGGTCTTGCTTAGCTGGAAACCACTGTCTTTATTTATTAGTTAGTCATGCAGCCGGATCTCCTCTGCCTCTTTGAGGATACAGTCCCAGGAGGTTCTCGATTGCTGTAACACCTTTGTGCCATCCTAGTTCATGTCATGTTCATGTGAGATGCAGTCCTCTGCCACGGTAGACTTGGTCGGCTGTGCCTTGTCTGCGTGGCGTTTATGTTCACTACATCTCTCCTGTACCGTCCGGATGGTCTGGCCCACATGTTCCCTCACTGGCAAGGGATGCTGTAAACTGCCGGTTTCCGGAGTCCTAAGTCGTCCTTGACTGATCCTAATAATGTTTTCGTTTTTGTCTTCGTCCTCGGAAGGCAACGGTCTCTGCTTCTTCGGTATTAAGGCGCGTTTCATATGACGGTTGTTGTAACCGTTCATACGGAATACGGCCTGCAAGTTCTGCAATTCAGCTTCTAGGCTGTCACAGTCCGAGATTTCGTGTGCCCTGTGCACCAGTGTGCTCAGAAGACCGTCAACTAGGATTGCCTGACAAGGCGTCGTTACATTCTTCAATTGTGTGGCCATATTGTCCGTAGTTGCTTTACAATTCCTGAGGATATTTTTTGCCGTCGTTGCAATTACAAAAAAAAAAAAAGAATGTTAGCTTTTCTCGCCAGACGCATTTTTTTTATTGAGGAAAGGCATCATCAGTGGTGGTAGAGACCAGATGGGAATGACGACTTGTCAAGCTACCTTTACTTATGATGCTTTACCTGAATAAAGCGAAACTCATCTTGTGAGAAAAATACGCATTATCTTGTAGTGCTAACGACGGAAGAAAAACACCCTCAGGAATTGTAAAGCAACTACAGGCAATATGGCCACACAACTGAAGACTTTAACAACGCCTTGTCAGGCATTCCCGGTAGGCCTGGACCACCATTGATGATGTTTTACCTCAATAAAGCGAAACCTGTCTAGTGAGAAGAACACACATTTTCTTGCATTTGTAACGACGGAACAAAAATGCCCTTAGGAAATTACAGGAAATAGTTTTAATATCGACCACGACCTCTCAGAACGAAAGGTTTAACTGAAGAAAAATACCGGAAACTCACATATATCAGAACTCAATCTTATATTGCAGGTCCAAAAATGTCCAATTACATTCCAACGCTTTTTAGTTGGTATCGAATATGTTACGTGTAAACAAGGAAGCTGCACAAGACGACCCAATGATTTCAATGCACATTGACTCAGATAGAGCTCTTGTAGAACGGTTTGGTATCTAGGTCTTAAACTAAGACGTGATGGAGGTATAAACGCTGTAACGCCGGAAATGCATATCCTCCTATTTCCATCTATTGTACTATATATATATATATATATATATATATATATATATATATATATATATATATATATATGTCGATGTATAATCGGTTTGTTTTGTGAATATTATTTGTAATTTTACGCTGGGTCTGCCCTAGGGAAAACTATGCTATCGAACGATTACATCGATAGGTCGTGTGGAGAACCAAAGTGTTTAGGATCTTTGGTAGTGTTAACTCTGCCGCATGGAGCGCGGGCAGAGGGAGTCTGGCTGGAGTAGGGTGGTGGAGCTGGTGTGTTGTGTGACGCTCCCGCGAGTTGCCGCGCTTTCGGGGTTTGGCAGCATGTAATTGCGCTCGACTAGCTATGATAGTTTCTGACACGGTGTCGCGGACGGAAAGCATTAGCTGGCGCACATCAAGAGCCCGTTTCGCCTGTTGACCGTGTCGAGAAGGAGGCGCGGCAACATCCAGCTTCTGCAACAGCGACTGCCGACAATAAGTGACCGTCGCCACCTCCCCGATCGACGACTGCAAACATTCAATCAACCAACAAGGAAGACTAAAAGTACGTACAGTTTTAGAACTGTATGGCAGACCTCAGCTTTTCAAACTGTTGCATCACAAAAATAAAGCAACTTAGCATGAACCTTTGTTGGTCATTGTCCCAATTGCATCACCAAGCAGGGTCCCTTTCTTTCCTGGAATGTACCCGAATGTCGTTGAAATTCATACGCCAGCATTAAAGTAATATCATTCCATTTCACTGCTTTAATTGCAAAAAATATTTAGATTACACAAGCAGAAATTAAGAGTGTGAGTTTTGTTACCATTGTAAGAGGTCCGAGCAGATGTAATTTCGATGTACTGCTCACGCACTGCCTGCGATATGTAAGGTATAAGAGAATCTCAGACCAGAGAGCAGTTTGACTGCAGTAGGAACTGTGTAGCTGTAGCAGTAAGTTGTTGCTAGCGAGCAGTCTGGTCTGGTCTGGTGTATCGTGTTGGCTGGGCCGGTCGTTTATATTCACAGTCATTATTGAAAGGTTATAAGTGAGCGACAATTTTTTATTGAGAGATTGGTGACATTTTATTATTGATAGGTTACGCAATTTATTCTTCGGGAAGTTACACCAAATGTGAATATTATTCATAATATTTTTTATTTTGTGGTGAGGATACACTAAATGTGAAGGAATTTTGTGGGAATTTACACCATATTTTAGCTTACCTGTGGCTGCAGCTCAGCTTGGTACATACTAAATATTACTATTGTTAATTGTTCAGAATCATTTAATTCAAGTTCAAAGTTAAATCTCTTATTTCAAAATTCTGTAAATTCGAGTAGCTTTTGAAATGATTGTTGAGGTAGCCCAAGACTAACCTTATTTTATTGAATTTCGTAGTGCTTCAGAAACAAAGTTCACTATTAAATTCAGTAACTAAATTAACTTTAAATTTTCTGGTTTTATTAACCCTTTTGCTAAATTAAGTCAGAGTGTTGCGAAATTTATTACTTCTGAAAAACATTCAGTTTTCACAGAGCACGTGTCAACCTTCAGTTGCCAAGCTTCTAGTGCTAATTATATGTGCATTAATCTTTCATTTTCAGTTATTGTAGTAGTTGTTCATAGGACTGGCGACCGTAATTTTCCCCAAATCTCAAATATCTAATTAACGTCAATTAATTGTTAACGTAAAGACCTTACATTTACTTTCTTTATTAATTTTACCCTTTTCTCAAAACTAATTTTCACCAATTTCATTTGCATTTTTCCTTTCGTTGAGATGTAACCCTTTCCTCCCTCTTTACCGACAGATTAACTTCGGTGACGATGCATAAAATATAATCGACTTTAGACCTATGCTATCGATAGCACATTAAAGTACAATCAAATTTTGCTCGGGTTGATACCACGGTGACACAAGCAAAAGGTGATGTGATGAAAAAAGTGTATGAGGATATTGAAAGAGTGATACACTACGTAAAGTGAGGTGAAAATTTAATAGCATGCAGTTCTATGGGAGGAGGAAAATCCAGCGGAAGAGAATGGCCTTGCTGGTAGGAATGAGAGAGGAGAAAGACTAATTGAGTTCTGCAATAAATATCATCTAGTAATAGCGTTCCTTCTGTTAAAGAATCAGTAATAACGATCCTTCTGTTCACTAATAACAAGATGTGGACGTATACGTAGAAAAATGCTGAAGAGAGGTGCCGATTGCAGCTAGATTATATCATGGGCAGACCAAAATTTCGAAATTAGATACTGGATTCTAAGTCCTGTCTAGGAGCAGATATAGACCAAGATCAAAATTTAGTAATGACGAAGAGTAAACTGAAGATTAAGAGAACCTTACAGAAGAATCAGTATGGAAGCAAATGGAATGCTGAAACAGTGAAAAAGGATGAGGCGCATTTGAAATTTTCTAAAGATGTGGAATGTGGACGCTGTGATAAGGGGTAACACAGTCGGCAGTTCAACTGATGAAGAGCAGGCATCTCTAGAAGTAGGAACCACAGATTGGGACAAACATAGGTATCAGGAAGGTAACAGTGAAGAAACCGTGGGTAAAAGGTGAAACACCTCAACTGATCAACAAGAGAAGAACGCCACTGCCCAGTTTTTAGCAAAAAGTAATAAAAAGTAATATGAAAGCCACCGTGAAGTACTGCATTATCCGCTGCAGGCTGGTGGCGACATGTGAGTCCAAATAGTATACATGTAAGGGGATTGCAACCAGCGAAAAACTGCAGGGTACTGCGGTAATGGGTAGCAGGTAGGTCAATGTCATCGCAGCGTGGCAAATCTCGTTATAGACATCATGACTGTGGGCCAGGCTTTAGCAAAACTGATCAATCTCGGTGCTATATACCACGGAAACATGCCAAGACGAGGTTAGCTGCACAAAGCGAAAAACTGCACCAGTAATGGCCACAGTGGACGTGTTGATATCACCACTTCAGTCGAAGTTTCTTGTTCTGGACAAAATGGCTAGAGGCCAAGCTCTAGCAAATAAATGTTCCTGAGAGAAATATAAATATTGCGAAAATATCAGGCAGAAGCGTTTGCTCTTCGCCAGTGATCAGCAGCACCGCCATAGTGGAAAGGGAAACACCATGCATTGAAAAGACTGGACACTGCCTGCAGCAGGCATGGGTCCCAATCTGAACTGCGCCTGTTGCTGCCAGCACTACGTTCCTCATGGGATTTGGTACCACAGCCCCATCACCCTGCCGTCCGTGCCAGCTGCATCCATCACTGTGTCCCTAGGGGGACTTCGTGTCTCAGTGCCAGCAGCTGCCCGACTCCTGCCAAAGGGCAGTGCGTCAAAACCCGCGCCCCGTCGTCTCAATGAGCCACCGCAGAGACGCAGGGTCAGCCATCGTTAATAGAATATGTCATGTTAATGATTAAGGGGCGGCCGGATGCCCTTCCTGCCGCCACCCCGCACCCCCCCCCTCCCCCCCCCCCCCAGGACGAAATTAGTGTACCCCAACTACTTGCGGAGAGTGTAGTTCATAGAACAGTGTGAATGTGTTCAGATGTCTGCGAGCCGTGTAACTGAGGCGGAACATGGGGACCAGCCCGGTATCCACCTAGCAGGATGTGGAAAGCCGCCTAAAAACCACATCCACGCTGGCCGGCACATCGGCCCTCGTTAATCTGCCGGGCGGATTCGATCCGGGGCCGACGCACCTACCCGAGTCCAGGAGAGCGTTAGCGCTCTTGGCTACCCTGGCGGGTGATCACGTGATTTTAATAACGACATAAATATACTACCTACAACGGAAGACAGCTGCCAATCTTCGATTTGCTGGCAGTAATTGTTAAATTTCCAGTGGGATCCAGCTAGACCGTTAGTTGATTGTTACCATCTAGTGACTCCTCGTGTAATTCATCATTTTCAAACGTTTATATTATGTTGCACGACGTGCTTTGAACAAGGATTAACACGTTTATCGAATATATTGCAAACAGCTCAAGCGGCTGCCACTAGCTGACATTACGATATCCACAATCAGAGACGGTGGAGGCGGAAAATTTAAAAAAGTCGAAGACCCTAACTGGTAGAAAATTTAAAAAATACAACATGGCGATGTCATTATGTTCAAATATGGCAGTTCGTAGTGGCAGGAAATTTTTAAATTGTAAGATGGTTGTGGCAGGAAATTAAAATATCCCTAATATGTAGGTAGCACAATGCGGAAATTCAAAAGTGACAGAATTAACCAAGTTTCACTTGATAAGCACTTTGATGCCAAAATACAGAATGGCACAATGTTAAAATACATCATAACAATCTGAATTTAACACTTACTGGCGCCCTGTTCAAAACTATCCATATGATCTAAACTATTTATAAAAAATAAAGATTAAAAAATCGAAAAGACGTAAAGATTGTAATTTACAGTACTTCCGCATTTAAAATACGTAATCGCTACCGTAGCTCGACATGTGTGAGCAGCCTACAGTGCCTTGCCTTCTATACATTCTGTTTTAAAAATTTTATGCCTAAAGCGTTATCGATTGATATTTAGTTTTATAAGTGACGTGTTAGTCTGAGGTTTTACTTCTGGTGAAGACACTCATAGCAGTGCCGAAACCTAGGTGAAAGACTTCTTTTTTGCGACCGAGAGCTGCTATTGCTTTACTTTTACACACACACAAACACCCAAGTTGTGTAATGTCTGCACGTCATTGTGTAGATGCTGCCACCTCTCCGCCTTACAAAGTAATATTGGAATTTATTTGTTTCATTAAGACCTGCGATCTTAATAAAACCTTGTTTCCTTTCCTATGTAGGATTTTTTCAAATACATGTGAGGATGGGCGATTCCTTTTTTTAGTTCTGTGTTACAGAAACCTCCTACCACAGATTTAGACTTGTAATCTTCCAGCAGATATATTCTTGGGGTTATTACTCGAACTGCTCGAATTTTGAATGTCTCGATAGACCAGTAGAGGCTGAACCCTTTTCAAGAATTGTCTTATGTTGGCTTATTCTGTCAAAATTTCCGACTTAGAATTGAGCTTTCTACAGATCTGTCATATTGATCTTATTATTCACATTTGATAAATAGCTATGATGTATCACTTCATCAGATCTAACATTATTTGTTCCATGTTTTTGTGTGTGTACTGACTTACAAAACCTTGCACCACACCAGTTCATTTGATAGAAATTTGAACAATGAGACATGTAAATATCTTAGCTTCAAGCGTTCTATTGAATCACTCCACAACTGAAGATTTCAATGTAGAAAATGATGAGTAGTGATTAATCTTACGTTCTTGTTCTAAATTCTTGAAATTGAAGCTGTTCATTCCTTACCAAAGTCTGTTATCCGTAAATCTAAATTTTATTACTTCTTCGATGCATTCTTATAAATCCAGCACCAGTTTTAGTCTTTAGAGCATTTACTCATGCATATTAGTAATTACATATAGCCTTAATTCAATTTAGAATATGTATTTAGGTGCATGAACTTAGCCTGAAGAAAATTACCACTTTCTTTCGTGCATAAATTTCGTATGTTGAGCATTGCCATTGTTCATTTACTTCGGCTTGCCTGCTGACTACAAGGAAGTCACCAATAAATGTAGTATATCATCAGAATCAGGCATTAACAATGAAACATTTTTATTTATATAATACGAGAATATTCCAGAGGTGAAGGAAGAAACCTAAACAAACGAAATACTCTAGATATCAATTTCACGAGGGTTATTCAGAAAGTAGGGAACGTTTAGTATTAAAAAGAACTAAGTACATGAAATACATTTTATTATATACATCTGAAATAGCGACTGACGTACTATTTTTCCACAAAGTCATCAAATACATTGAGGCACTTATCAAAGCGATGGACGAGCTTTGAAAGACCTTCGTCGTAAAATCCTGCCACCTGACACTTCAGCCAGTGAGTCACGCCCACCTGGAGTTCCGCGTCTCCCATCAGAGGGCTGCGTTGCAAGCCAGTTCTTCATCTTGGGAAACAAGTGGAAGTCGCATGGTGCAAGATCGGGGCTGTAGGGCGGGTGAGTGAAAATTTCTCACTTGAATTAATGAGTTGTTTAGTGCGGTTTGCCGTGTGAGGTCGGAAACTGTCGTGCAAAAACAAAATTTTGGACGTCTCCTTTCCTCGGCGTTTGTTTTGAACTGCTCTTCTAAGGCTGTGAAAAGTCTGACAGTACTGGTCACAATTTATGGTTGCTCCACGTTCGAGAAAATCAATAATAAGCACACTTAGCCAATCCCAAAACACTGTCGCCATCGACTTAATTGCCGACAAGGTTATCGGACTTTTCTTGGTTTTTGGGGGGACTTTGTGTGTCCCCACTCTATGGACTGTAATTTTGTCTCGCAATTGACGTGTTTCACTCAACCCTCGTTACCAGTTACGATTCGATCCAGTAATGAATCACCATGTCTGTAGTAGGCCTCCCGAAATGTCAACGTTGCCCCCATTCGTTGTTCTTCGGGCACCTATCGTGCACAAAATTTGTGGTAGCCTAGCTTTTGAGTGACAATTTCAAACAAAAAAGTCCGTGAAACTTGTTGGAAAGTAAGCGGAAGCTCCGTTATTGTGAAGCAACGATTTTCAGGAATCGTTTCATCAACTTTAGCGCAAGATCGTCAGTCACAGTGCTCTGGCGTTCACTCTTCTCCTCATCATGGAGGTTGGTTTGGCCATTTTTAAACCGAATACAACATTTTTAGACTGAACATTCACTCATTACGTTGTTTCCTTACACTTCGATCAGTTCAAGATTGATTTCTATAGAATTTAGGTTTTTTGCCAATAAAAACAGTTTCGCAGACCGCACTTCACAACTGGCGAGATTTTCGATTGCAGCGCACATTTCAAATTCGAATATCGAAACAACCACACGCACAGAGGCGTTCCTGCTGTCACGGATGGATCCCGACTCAGCCGCCGAGCACGCACGTACCAAAATATACACGATCGGTGCGTGCCTAGCCTAGACGGAAACGTTCCCTACTTTGTGAATAGCCCTCGTATTACAGTAAACATTACATTCTTTTCATTGATCAACAGCAAGACCCATTTCACCTGTTGTAAAATGGAAAATTCTAGCAAGTGACAAATCGCATACCAAATGGAACTTCGCATAGTACTTAGCTGTCACTGGTTCATGTTTATGAAAATACATTTTCAATCGTAAAGTGGGAAATGAGGGACCGGCTTTGTTCTCAGTATTTTGCACGTCTGGCAACAAATCCTGAACCCATTTCACTTTAACCGGTCACTTCATTAACACAGTTGACTTCGCTGGTAGGACTGTGTGTGACAGTTCAATGCTGTCACGAATGAAACATCAGCTGCGCCAATAATGTAATGATGGTGACTGTCCTTTAACAATTTTGATGAAGATATATACAGCTCATAGTAGTCAATTGCGCACCGTAGAATGTATTCTACACAATTAATTACACTATTTGAAGCACCATCCAACCTCTGAAAAGCATGATCCTCCCAAACAAAATGATTTTCTTTGGTGCAGAAACCTTGCATATCAAAGAGGACAGGACACGTATTTCTGGAAAACAAAATATTCAATTGTGCAAGCTCATGCTACCAAGGCAATCAAAATCAAATCCTACATATGGAAGAAGTTTCTCTGTCTTTGAGTAAGATGTCAGCATCCTGCAATGTGCGCTCAACTGCGGGATGAGAGGATACGTGGGACGAGGATAAAGCTCCCTCATGGGCCCCCATTCGAGATATTGAGAGAAAGACTTTATCGGCGTACATGACTATCGCTGCACTCCTCTTTAGCGCCTGAGGAGGAAAGCCACGCCTTGGACGCTTACTACATAATCTCCTCTACTATAACAAGTTGGTTCCTTTACTTCCACTCGTTTAATTCACCAACTATGTGTGTTCAATGTTTCTTACATCATGAAATCTCCAATAAATGCATTCGCCTTGTAACCCACTCTTTGAAGGCGTCATTTCTGCAAAAGGATTGTGAGACCTAGAGAGCATGCTACTATATTTTTCGGAAATATTTTTTTTCAATTCCTGACAGACAATTTCAGCATCTTTTCATCTTGACACAAGTAATCAGTGAGATGCATGGGAACCTCAGGAATCCTGTATGAGTCATGATTGGATTTGTCCTTTAGTCCTCTCCCTCCATAATAAAGTTATAGGAAAGTGTAACACATTTCATACGCCTCTGCAATCATCATTACTTATGGTAAATTCGACTTAGAAATTCCCTTTCGGATATTTAGACGATGTAGATAAGTATTTTCTACTCCGTAAAATGTATCAAAAACGCTGTAATCATCGGAAATCGAAATCAAGGTTGACCGAAAAGCTTAAATTATGTATCTTATCGTTTCGAGTGCTGTGTTAATCTTTAGTGAAATGCATTCAATTTAATTCCAATGATGGAGCCCCTGACTCACACTAAGATGATGTTTTAGTTAGTTACTTAGTTAGTTAGCTACATGTTCCATTGATTAATCTCACAGCAACCGTTATGATGTGGAATGTGTCAAGTGCATAAAACAGGCACACAGAATGAAGATTTTTTTAAAGGCGGTGTGCTGACCACATGAGTGAAGGCTTTTTTTAAGAGTGGTGTGCTGACCACATGTCAATCGATAAAAAAGCTTAAAAATTGTTATTATCTATACCATTCCCTTGAATGGCACATATTGCATACATTACACCTATAGATTTATTTATTCCTAATCAAGAATTCAACTATGGTACAAAAGAAGTTATCAAGGAGACAAGATTTCAGTTTATTGTTAAAACTGTTACTGCTGTCTGTCAGGCATTTCATTTCACTTGGTAATTTATCAAACAGTTTTACAGCAGTATATTTTACACCTTTCCGAGCCAAAGATTGGTTAAGTAGAGGATAGTGTAAGTCTTTCCTTCTTCTGGTGCTGTAATCATGGATGTCACTGTTGTTTTTAATCTAGTCTATGCTGTTGAGAACAAATTTCTATACTGAGTAAATGTACTGTGAGGCGTTGTAAGAATTCCTAACCTTTTAAAGGGATGCCTACAAGATGTGCGACTATGAGCCCCACACATTATTCTAACCACTTTCTTTTGAGCAGTGAAACCTTATTGTCTAAGTGTTGAGTTACCCTAAAACATTATTCTGCATGACCTCAAAGAGTGAAAGAATGCGAAGTACGTTAGCTTGCTAATTTCTATACCCTCAAAATTAGCAAATATTCTGACAGCAAAAGTTGCTGAACTAGTCGCTTTAGGAGATCCAAAATATGAATTTTCCAATTAAGATTCTCGTCTATCTGTACACCCAAAAACTTAGTATGCTTTACCCTGGCTACTGACTTCTGTTGACGCATTATATTTATTGAAGGCACTGTACTCCTAGCAGTAGAATATTGGATGTACTGTGCTTTCAAAGTTCAGAGCAATCCCATTCGCAGAAAACTAATCAATAACTTTTCCAAAGTCATTATTTGTATCATTTTCTATTGGAATTTCTTTTACTGGATTAATAAATAAGCTGGTATCATCAGCAGATATTGTCAGTTTAACTTTATCCATAATTTTTACCTTCAAACGTGACTATAGTCAATACACTCGAGGTATGAATTAAAAGACGCCTTCAGTCACGCTTTTTCGTGTGTTATTTAGTACACGATGTATTTCGGACCCTGTGGGTCCATCTTCGGGTTTAATTCGTTTTAATACATGATTTGTTTGTTTTCTTGAATGAAATGAAATGCATATCACTGTCATGAAAAGATTTGATGTTATGTTACGAACTTCGTAAGTCAGATGCGGAAAATATGTGTGAAATAGTGGAAAATAAATAATAAAATAATCCAAGAAAAGCGTTTTAAACGTTTTAGTAACAGTATAAGTTTTTGCTCTTGAATCAAGTGATATGCTTGAAAACGATCGAGGAAAGAACTTATACTGTTACTAAAACGTTAAAAACACTTTTCTTGGATTATTTGATAAGTTTACACTATTCATCTTTTCCACTATTTCAAACGTATTTTCCGCGTCTGGCTTACGAAGTTTGTAACCTAACATCAAATCTTTCCGTGACAGGAATACACATTTCTTCTCATTCAAGAGAACAAATAAATCATGTATTATGACGAATTACACCTGAAGATGGACCCACAGCGTCCGAAAGCATGGTGTACTAAATCAAACACGAAAAATTGTGACTGAAGGTGTTTTTTAATTCATACATCGGGTGTCAGTTTAGCTTCTTGTTTCAGATAAGAAGGGAGGTCATTCACATATATCAGGAACATAAGGGGACCCACGATAGAACCCTGTAGAACACCTAATGTAATTTCACCCCTGTTAGATGAGGTTAGAAACTTCCTTAAATCACTTAAAATATACAAAGGAACTTTTGCTTCATGTTCTGTGGATATGACTTAAACCACGCATGTGCTGTTCTATTTGAACCGTAGAACTGTAATATCTGTAACATAATGCCATGGTTCACACAGTCAAAGGCTTTGGATAAGTCAGCACCTACTGGTGACATTTTACTATTTAAGGACTCTGTTATGTGGACAGTGAAATTTTATATTGCTGTCTCAGTGGAACAGCAGTTTTGAAATCCAAACTGTGACTTACTAAGTGTCCCATGCCGCTGAGATGGCTAACCACTCTTGAGTAGATTACTTTCTCGACAATTTATGAAAATACTGTGAGCAAGGATACTGGCCAGTAGTTATTGAAGTCTTTGGTGTGCCCTTTTGTAGAGAGTCTTGACAATGTCATATTTTAACCTGTCTGGGAAAATACCTTGAGTTAATGATGCATTACAGATGTGACTCAGAGCATCAACTGTAACTGCTCCACACTGTTTTAATATCCTGTTACTGATGACATCTACTCCAACAGAACATTTATTTTTCAAACATATAATGATTTTCCTTATTTCACAAGAGTTTTTAGATGACAAATATTCTTACTAGAACTTCTCAAAAGTGACTCTTCCATGTAATGCTTGGTTTTTTCTTTTGAATTATTCTCATCAATTTATTTACCTACACTTAAGAAATTGTTTCTAAATGCCTTGGCTACTTATGTACTGTTGATTAAGATGGTCTAATTCTCTTTAATGGTAATACTGTCTATCGGGGTGGTTACTTTTCCTGTCTCTCAATATTTCCTACTGATTTGATTTTACTGCCAGAGTTGTTAATTTCATCTCTAGCATACATATTTCCTCCCCTCATGAACCATGGACCTTGCCGTTGGTGGGGAGGCTTGCGTGCCTCAACGATACAGATAGCCGTACCGTAGGTGCAACCACAACAGAGGGGTATCTGTTGAGAGGCCAAACAAACGTGTGGTTCCTGAAGAGGGGCAGCAGCCTTTTCAGTAGTAGCAGGGGCAACAGTCTGGATGATTGACTGAATTGGCCTTGTAACACTAACAAGAACGGCCTTGGTGTTGTGGTACTGCGAACGGCTGAAAGCAAGGGGAAACTACAACCGCAATTTTTCCCTAGGGCATGCAGCTTTACTGTATGATTAAATGACAATGGCGTCCTCTTGGGTAAAATATTCCGGAGGTAAAATAGTCCCCCATTCGGATCTCTGGGATGGGACAACTCAAGAGGACGTCGTTATCAGGAGAAAGAAAACTGTCATTCTACGGATCGGAGCGTGGACAGCAGGGGCAACAGTCTGGATGATTGACTGAACTGGCCTTGTAACACTAACAAGAACGGCCTTGGTGTTGTGGTACTGCGAACGGCTGAAAGCAAGGGGAAACTACAACCGCAATTTTTCCCTAGGGCATGCAGCTTTACTGTATGATTAAATGACAATGGCGTCCTCTTGGGTAAAATATTCCGGAGGTAAAATAGTCCCCCATTCGGATCTCCGGGCAGGGACTACTCAAGAGGACGTCGTTATCAGGAGAAAGAAAACTGTCATTCTACGGATCGGAGCGTGGACTGTCAGATCCCTTAATCGGGCAAGTCGGTTAGAATATTTAAAAAGGGAAATGGATAGGTTAAAGTTAGATATAGTGGGAATTAGTGAAGTTCGGTGGCAGGAGGAACAAGACCTCTGGCCAGGTGAATACAGGATTATAAATAGAAAATCAAATAGGGGTAATGCAGGAGTAGGTTTAATAATGAATAAAAAAATAGGAGTGCGGGTAAGCTACTACAAACAGCATAGTGAACGTATTATAGTGGCCAAGATAGACACGAAGCCCATGCCTACTACAGTAGTACAAATTTATATGCCAACTAGATCTGCAGATGATGAAGAAGTTGAAGAAATGTATGATGAGATAATTAGAAATTATTCAGGTAGTGAAGGGAGACGAAAATTTAACACTCATGGGTGACTGGAATTCGACAGTAGGAAAAGGGAGAGAAGGAAACATAATAGGTGAATATGGATTGGGGCTAAGAAATGAAAGAGGAAGCCGTCTGGTAGAATTTTGCACAGAGCATAACTTAATCATAGCTAACACTTGGTTCAGGAATCATAAAAGGAGGTTGCATGCATGGAAGAATCCTGGAGATACTAAAAGGAATCAGATAGATTATATAATGGTAAGACAGAGATTTAGGAACCAGGTTTTAAATTGTAGGACATTTCCAGGGGCAAATGACGACTCTGACCACAGTCTATTGGTTATGACCTGTAGATTGAAACTGAATAAATTGCAAAAAGGTGGGAATTTAAGGAGATGGGACTTGGATAAACTGACTAAACCAGAGGTTGTACAGAGTTTCAGGGACAGCATAAGGGAACAATTGACAGGAATGGGGGAAGGAAATACAGTGCAAGAGGAATGGGTATTTCTGAGGGATCAAGTAGTGAAGGCAGCAGAGGATCAAGTAGGTAAAAAGACGAGGGCTAGTAGAAATCCTTGGGTAACAGAAGAAATATTGAATTTAGTTGATGAAAGGAGAAAATATAAAAATTCAGTAAATGAAGCAGGCAAAAAGGAATACAAACGTCTCAAAAATGAGATCGACGGGAAGTGCAAAATGGCTAAGCAGGCATGGCTAGAGGACAAATGTAAGGATGTAGAGGCTTATCTCACTGGGAGTAAGATAGATACAGCCTACAAGAAAATTGAAGAGACCTTTGGAGAAAAGAGAACCACTTGTATGAATATCAAGAGCTCAGATGGAAACGCAGTTCTAAGCAAAGAGGGGAAAGCAGAAAGGTGGAAGGAGTATATAGAGGGTCTATTCAAGGGCGATGTACTTGAGGACAATATTATGGAAATGGAAGAGGATGTAAATGAAGATGAAATGGGAGATACGATACTGCGTGAAGAGTTTGACAGAGCACTGAAATACTTGAGTCGAAACAAGGCCCCAGGAGTAGACAACATTCCATTAGAAGTACTGACGGCCTTTGGAGAGCCAGTCCTGACAAAACTCTACCATCTGGTGAGCAAGATGTACGAGACAGGTGAAATACGCTCAGACTCCAAAAATAACATAATAATTCCAATCCCAATGAATGGAGGTGTTGACAGATGTGAAAATTACCGAACTATCAGTTTAATAAGCCACAGCTGCAAAATACTAACGCGAACTATTTACAGACGAATGGAAAAACTGGCAGAAGCCGACCTCGGGGAAGATAAGTTTGGATTCCGCAGAAATGTTGGAAGACGTGAGGCAATACTGACCTTACGACTTATCTTAGAAGAAAGATTAAGGAAAGGCAAACCTACGTTTCTAGCATTTGTAGACTTAGAGAAAGCTTTTGACAATGTTGACTGGGATACTCTCTTTCTAATTCTAAAGGTGGCAGGGTAAAATACAGGGAGCGAAAGGCCATTTGCAATTTTTACAGAAACCCGATGGCAGTTATAAGAGTCGAGGGGCATGAATGGGAAGCAGTGGTTGGGAAGGGAGTGAGACAGGGTTGTAGCCTCTCCCCGATGTTATTCAATCTGTGTATTGAGCAAGCAGTAAAGGAAACAAAAGAAAAATTTGGAGTAGGTATTAAAATCCAGGGAGAAGAAATAAAAACTTTGAGGTTCGCCGATGACATTGTAATTCAGTCAGAGACAACAAAGGACTTGGAAGAGCAGTTGAACGGAATGGACAGTGTCTTGAAAGGAGGATATAAGATGAACATCAACAAAAGTAAAACGAGGATAATGGAATGTATTCGAATTAAGTCGGGTGATGCTGAGGGAATTAGGTTAGGAAATGAGACAATTAAAGTAGTAAAGGAGTTTTGCTATTTGGGGAGCGAAATAACATGATGGTCGAAGTAGAGAGGATATAAAATGTAGACTGGAAATGGCAAGGAAAGTGTTTCTGAAGAAGAGAAATTTGTTAACATCGAGTATAGATTTAAGTATCAGGAAGTCGTTTCTGAAAGTATTTGTATGGAGTGTAGCATTGTATGGAAGTGAAAACATGGGCAATAAATAGTTTGTACAAGAAGAGAATAGAAGCTTTCGAAATGTGGTGCTACAGAAGAATGTTGAAGATTAGGTGGGTAGATCACGTAACTAATGAGGAGGTACTGAATAGGATTGGGGAGAAGAGAAGTTGTGGCACAACTTGACTAGAAGAAGAGATCGGTTGGTAGGACATGTCCTGAGGCATCAAGGGATCACAAATTTAGCATTGGAGGGCAGCGTGGAGGGTAAAAATCGTAGATGGAGACCAAGAGATGAATACACTAAGCAGATTCAGAAGGATGTAGGTTGCAGTAGGTACTGGGGGATGAAGGAGCTTGCACAGGATAGATTAGCATGGAGAGCTGCATCAAACCAGTCTCAGGACTGAAGACCACAACAACAACAACAACATACATATTTTTGGTTTTCTGACTACTTTTCGCCGAATGTTTAATAAGGATATGAGCACTTTCTCGAACACTCGAATGTCTTGTATGTCGCAGCCCATAACTTCGAAAGCAGTTCTCGGATTGTTTATCTGAGATAATACAGTTCGTGTCGTTGAGAATCCGTATATGGGGGTTAGAATTTTAATAGTGGCAACTATTCATTCGAAGTTTTAACGACCTTCAAAGTAGTCACCAGCATTGTGTATAACCCGTTTCCAGCGATGTGGAAGTCATAGGATAATCTTAGCAGTGCCATTTGTGTTGGCAGTTCGAGTGGCGCGGCCTATTGCCCGACGAATTCCTAGCAGATCAGAAGCGAATGTTGTGAAGTGTTCCCTCTAGTTTAGAAATCGAGTTGAACCCATAAGGTCTTAAGTCAGGGGAGTGCAGTAGGTGGTATAGCACTTAGCAGCCGAATCAATAAAACAAATCAGTAACAGTTCGCAATGTACGTGCTTCAGCGTCGTCCTACAAAATGATGGTCAAGTCCTGCAGAAAGTATGCGAAAGAACAGATACCATCTTCATATACATAGTTAAGGCTAACCGGCCATTGACCTACTTCTTCTGTGCTGGAAGCACACGGATTGGCCGAGCTCTTATCGCACTCGGTAAGATTGCCTGCCGCAAGTAATGAGTGTAGTGGGCAGGGGAACTACGAATATAGTGTGTGGACATTAAGTTGGGATTGTGGGCCTCACGGGGAGCGTGCAAGGGATAAACCCCTGCAGTCGCACTATCCTCTGTGCCCTCGGTGGCTCAGATGGATAGATCATCTGCCATGTAAGCAGCTGATCCCGAGTTTGAGTCCCGGTCGGGGCACACGTTTTTAACTGTCCTCGTTGACGTATATTAACGCCTGTCGACAGCTTATGGTCTTGATTTAATTATCATTTCACAACATAATATGTGGAAAATCATGAATTGTAAGTTTCTTAACATTGAATATTGTTGCTAGAGACGGAGGGAATGAATGCAGAGGACACTTTTATGAGCAGCTATGTGTGAAGAAGTCCAGCATGCAGGACGCTGGGCTACATCCCATCATAGTTGCTATGGGGACAGTTTGTAAGGAAAATCATTCGCTAAGAGTGCTCCGTCTAGAAGTAGGCTAATAACACTTTTCTGCTGTTTTTAAACTGACATTCAACAGCTAATCAAGTAGTCTACTTTTAGGGTGGAATATATAAAACATACTTCCCATCAAAAATTAATTCTCTGCTACTACGCTCTCACTCTTAATACGGAAGAAAGGAAAAATTCTCTCTGAAGAGAAACACTAGTTCGTAATTAACTTTATTTCAAAATCTGAGAGCTGTCAGTTGCACTTAAGTGGAAATTGATCGCTCAGAGAAATTATAATAAATGAATCATTAATAAATTGGGAGTTTTCTGTGTTAAATACATTTTTTACCCTCTAGTAGACAGGATAATTAGAGCAAGGTCCAAAATAAGGTAGTAACAGCTATAAGTAACTACAGTTCATACATCGGGGCTGAGAGGTCTGTGCTTGATATATAACTCTGTTTACTAACGTTTCGCCCACATCTGTGAGAGACAGCTTCAGAGACAAATCGTCAATTGCATCAGTATCCGTAGTTTCAGCCCCTCTTCTTTCCTTTCCATTTACCGTGGTGTTTATGAATTTTTTTTGCTTCTGTATGTAAGAAGAGACCATAAAATAAAACCTAGTTAGACTAGTGCGTCATCAATGCGCATTAATAGAGAGTCAACAAAAATGTATCGGTGCTATGACGAAAATCAGAAAGGAGGACGAGTTTAATTAAATAAAATATGATATCTCTCTTTGCACCAAGAGCAATTACCACTGATTAGGATATCTGTAAATTGGAGTAAACACTCCGGTCAGGGATAGTTACGCATTTATCATAGAATGAAGATTGGTGGTACTCGTATATCAATATACTTCGTGAGCCACAGATGAAGACTTCCCCACTAGCGGCCACTGCACTCGATGAAAAATATGTAAGATGTCGGTGGTGAGAAATTAAAAAAAAAATGCAAGATGGCAGAGGTGGATAATTTTAAAATGCAATATGGTGGAACTAGGACAGTTTTACTTCGTATCCCCTCCGCAATATGGTGGAACTAGGATAGTTGTACTTCGTATCAGCTCCGCAATATGGTGGAACTAGGATAGTTGTACTTCGTATCCCCTTCGCTTTCATAAGCCCCATCCATCCGCATCCCATCCCCCTCTCCTCTCCTCCCCATTGTGCAACCAGAACCTAGTATTTTACCAGCCATTAAAGTGAAACAACCAATCACAGTATAGTATTTTAGCAGGCACTGAAACGAGGCTGATAATTAGGATACAGCTTGCTTACGAATGGCGTCAATTTCGAAGATACGTAATGTTTACAAAAATAATCTAAGCTTCAATACTGATCTGTTATCATTTCAACTATATTTGACTAAACTGGCGTTAGGTGAAGAGGTATCTACCTCTCAACTGAATAAATTGTTGCCATGAAACACACACACACACACACACACACACACACACACACACATTGTTGCCATCAAACACACACACACACACACACACACACACACGCACGCACTCTGTTGGGTGATGGCAATGATGATCAGTTGATTAGGTGATTGTCATTAGCCTTGAACAACTGGTGTTCTGTATGGTGCAACGTGCCACAAGGGTGCAGCAGCGACCAGACGCTCGCTGTAGGTTAGGATTTTTTCTGCCCATCCGTCCACATAATTCATGGCCGAACTGGCCGGGACAGGGGGAGACGGGGCGTGACCGCCAAGCAGCGCGCTCGCTTCTGTAACTGTTTCTCAATGTAGTTTACAAATACAGTCCACTTTTACCAGTCGTGTATGTACTTTAATTTCAACCGCTCTTCCTTTGCAACGAGTGATATGCATTCGTTTGGACTGTGGAAGGAGCGAGGCAGCACAGAACTTACCACGCGTTTTGCGACTGCCTACAACTGGGTTAGGGTAATAGTCGTCAGTTTACATAGCAGCTGGCCGTACATCTCAGATCATATTGTGTGGTGCTGTGATGCTCATCTCAAATGTGGTCCCTCCCTCTCCCTCTCTCTCTCTCTCTCTCTCTCTCTCTCGCTCGCACGCTCTTTCTCTCATAAATACACACACACACACACACACACACACACACACACACACACACACAACTCTGTTTCCACAAATCAAATACTGCACTTCTTACAGATGCACTCACTTTTTTAGGGGCCTGTAAGAACGAGGGAGATAGCAACTAACACCTCAGCGGTGATGGTGTCTAATATCGCTCACCTGCTTAGAGAGACAATCCATGTAAAAATTCATCTACCTATCCCGCGTAAAGCACGAACAATATACCACAGAGGGAATGGGAAGAAACGAAACTCAGAGAAACAACAATTTGCCTCAAACGTTTTAACTGTGCAGTGTTCTTACATTTTCAAATAACGTTTTTATTTTCAATATTTTTACAGTTTTTCATATAATATTATTTTACGTATCAGCATGAATCAAATAGGCGCTTGCTACAAGAATGGATTTTTCAGTACGTTGTACAGTATTAGGTGCGTGAGCAATTACGATGCACATTTTTTGTTCACAAACATGTGCAGTCAAATTAAATTATGTAAATTTGTCTCGAAATGTGTCCATCATATTTGAAATCACAGAATTCAAGATAATGAGAACATAATCCCCTAGCTACTGCGAATTTAATCTAATTAGTCAGAAAAGAATGTATGGATACGTAATACATATCAATTACAATTACACTCCACAATTTACACTTTTCAAACAAAAATTGTCATCATTATTCACGCAATAGTGGCCCAAAGTCAGTATATTTACCTTATCTTGAAGTATCAAAGATTTACCATCATGTGCAGAAAAAACCAGTTTGTGTTGTGTAACAAGGTAAAGTACATGTTACTCTGTCTGAATTAAATCCTGCACAGTTGTTTTACGTCCAGATCCAATACACACACTTCCTGTAATCATCGATACGTAGCAAATCTGTTAACAGAAGACAGTTTCTGCACCATTTCATCTGTTCGTTGCGTGTCAAAAATGTTCAAATATGTGTGAAATCTTATGGGACTTAACTGCTAAGGTCATCAGTCCCTAAGCTTACACACTACTTCAACTAAATTAGCCTAAGGACAAACACAGAAACCCTTGCCCGCGGGAGGACTCGAACCTCCGCCGGGACCAGCCACACAGTCCATGACTGCAGCGCCTCAGACCGCTCGGCTAATCCCGCGCGGCCGTTGTGTGTCCAGAGTCACTTTGAAGTGCATAAATTTATGATCATAGACTGAAAAATCCTGTAATTGATTCACCGTTCTATTCGTCTTCCATTAATCCAACCTTTTTTTATTTAACAGTGGAATATCGGATCTGTTATTTACAGCGGAAACCGTGAAAATTTGGTGGTGTGTCTTAAAGAGAAAGACGTATATCGGCATGTAATTAGCTGATTTAATGTGTGCGCAAATTAAATGAAAACGATGCAAAGTGTTCCTAGATTGGACGCATGACAGAAGTAACATGAATAGTAACGCAATTTAGAGACCTGTAAGAGGTGGAAATAAGGCTCAACAGCTTGTACACCAACTACTCCTACTGTAAGAGCTTTGTAGAGTTCGACACTAGTTAGCACCCCTGCATCTCTTACATCTTTAAAAACAGTGCTTCGCCGCTGTACACAACGGAAACTAGTCTCAATGAAGAAAATATCCTGAAAATCCAGCTGATTGTAGTTATTATCTAAGGGTCGCTTAACGATGAGGAACTTACAGAACATTAGGGATCTCAAAAATTAGACGTAGAATACAAACCTTTTATTTAGTCCAGTCAACTGAATAACTGTGATTGCAAAATATAGAGCAATATACTGAAAATTGTTACAGACTATAATAAAATTACTGTAAACTCTGTGAGACTTAGGTTTATTTGGAAGACTGCTGCAGACAAGAATGGAAAAGTCTTCCGTATCTGAACAGCCCATGAAAGGAAGATAAATGAAACAAATATTCAACACAGAGAGCTGAGCGTACAAGACGCATAACCAAATGAATAACATATCAAATGATGAGAAGATGTATTGCAGTGCCACCTGAGCGAATCTTCCAGTCTTGAAGTACACGGAGAGAACGCCAATCAAGAGCTAGGAACGAATCTGCTCTTAAAAGCACAATTCACAATCCTTCCAAACTACAAACTCCCTTCTGACAGGAAATTGACTGCTGCTGCCTATCTGACGAACGAATACGTTCCCTTTGCTACGTAAAAACAGCGGACTGCAACAGACTGTTCCCACTCAAACCTTGCAAAAGCCATCATCGTGATTGTTGAGGTAGCTTAGAACCGTTCAAAGCACGTCTATGACTATGGCCTACTCACTTTGACAGTCCGTAATGATGCAGGGAAGCAACGAACTTACGTCAGTAAGTAAGTGGTGTCCTCTTTGGTATTCAGACAGGGGTACGCTGTGGTGGCCTGGGCTTTGTACCTATCGAAAACGGAGTAGCGCCAGGAACTGTCCACAACAAACATTTCAGGAAACAGGACCATTTTCCAGAAAACTGGGTGCCACTCTAGAGGCACTCGCCGGTACTGCCGAACCCACCAATGCCACTCACTTCTGGCGAGAAACCGAGTACTTGCCACTCCCAGCAAAATGAACCAGGCTTACACAGTTAATCATCGCGTAATTGTGACAAAGCTGAAAAAAAAAATTGCAAAGCGTTATGTGACAGTAGCGTCACACCAAATATATTAAACCTTATCTGGACATAATTCCATATCTGAGGTCTACGCAAAATCTACATCTACATCTACATTGATACTCCGCAAGCCACCCAATGGTGTGTGGCGGAGGGCACTTTACGTGCCACTCTCATAACCTCCCTTTCCTGTTCCAGTCGCGTATGGTTCGCGGGAAGAACGACTGTCTGAAAGCCTCCGTGCGCGCTCTAATCTCTCTAATTTTACATTCGTGATCTCCTCGGGAGGTATAAGTAGGGGGAAGCAATATATTCGATACCTCATCCAGAAACGCACCCTCTCGAAACCTGGCGAGCAAGCTACACGGCGATGCAGAGCGCCTCTCTTGCAGAGTCTGCCACTTGAGTTTATTAAACATCTCCGTAACGCTATCACGGTTACCAAATAACCCTGTGACGAAACGCGCCGCTCTTCTTTGGATCTTCTCTATCTCCTCCGTCAGACCGTTCTGGTACGGATCCCACACTGATGAGCAATACTCAAGAATAGGTCGAACGAGTGTTTTGTAAGCCACCTCCTTTGTTGATGGACTACATTTTCTAAGCACTCTCCCAATGAATCTCAACCTGGTACCCGCCTTACCAACAATTAATTTTACATGATCATTCCACTTCAAATCGTTCCGCACGCATACTCCCAGATATTTTACAGAAGTAACTGCTACCAGTGTTTGTTCCGCTATCATATAATCATACAATAAAGGATCCTTCTTTCTATGTATTCGCAATACATTACATTTGTCTATGTTAAGGGTCAGTTGCCACTCCCTGCACCAATGGAGCGGCAACCACGTATTCACCTCTGGCACCAGTAAGTCTACGTAGTCGCTACACGCCACTGCACGCCACTCACGATCGGGCACCAGGCTGCGGTATCAGCACTGGCAGAAGCAACCACTTTCAAAGGACCTACTCACGTCCACACAATACATGTCCAGAGAATAGTATCACACCGACAGCTATACAGGCCGGTGCACCGTCTATACTAGTCAGTTCTTCCGGCTTCGTGAGCCTCTCGTGGTCTCCGGGAAGATGCTACTCACCTCATCGTCTCAGGGCACTCTCTAGGCCTATCGTAGGGTCCGACGCCGCTGTTTTGAGCTTTCATAGTTGCTTCCCCTGTGGATAAACTTTACTCTGCTTACGTTGGACTTAATGAGGACTTCTTTCTCGGGACTTGGATTACTTCCGCACTGGTGTATTTTTCTATGAAGACTGTAGTGGTGTTACTACATACTACAACTAGACGAGGACGATTTCAGATAGCCGCTTTGTCAACCTTCTTTATCAGTACCTAGTGAGATGCAATATTTTGAGCCTTTTATCCTTATCGTCGAAGCAGACGTATTTCGCAGTCAACTAACTTGTTAAATTTTGATCACTGTCTTCCCTGTGTCCCCCTAAGGGTAACTTCGCATCGCCCCTAAAACCTCACAATACTCGGAGCTGTAATTTGGTACATGAAGCTACTGGCGTCTGTGTAGCACTGTTTTACATGATTAACCGCATTCATAATTAATACTTATCCATGATATAAGTCGAGATTAGAATTTTCGAAAAATCGAAAATAGATTTATCAAAGGGTGCATTACGGTTATTCAGTTCAATACCAACTAAATTTCGTCATAACTAAATTTCCGTTGAAAATCTGATTTTGCAGTTAATTCAGCTGCTCTGTATCTACAGTCTATGGACGTTGCTAGTCTTACGTCTCACATCTGTCACACTTTTGCTTGCGGTAGCATACCGTATACATGCAGGGCAGCCGACGGTTGGGTAGTAAATCATGTGCAGGTGGCACATAAGGAAGGCAGAGAACCACGGACCCATGGCAATTAGGTACCATGAAGTGAGCAGGCGTAAGGCCTTCAGCTTGAAAGCACCACTTCAGCTCCTAGCAGCATCAGGACGAGGCGCAACCCATGCACCCGCAGTTACCGGAGGCTGCATCTGGTAGTATCTAGGCAGCATGACCCGCATCAGTGCGACGACAAGCGTAGAGTATTTCTCAATTCTGGCGATGGACTATGACGGATACTGAACAGCTGGAGCGGGTTCAATGTACGGCAGCTTGACCTGCTTTAGTGTGGTAGGACATCGCTTTTTACTGCGTAGACCACTAATTCGGTTCAGCATCCGTCTCAGGTGAGGCGTAATCCAGATCACCACTGCGATGGTCCAGCACTGGTTCTATGCTGCATGGACAGTGTTCCATTACGGGCAGCAAGCAGCGGGTCTGGAAGTGTAGCAGCCAGATTATTTTTAGTGCTAGATTGGTGACTTCCATTATTTCAGTTCCGCCACCTTTCGCTTGTGGTCGAGAAATATGGCGTCAGGTTATTGGTCACAGGTTATCGACACCAATTTGAAAGGCAGTAGCACAAAATGTCTATCATTTTTGGAAAATGTTCAGCACCATTTGTGTTCATGCTTCTCTCTCGCTATTCCAGTTCGAATTACAGTGCCTAATGGATGATGGTGCTAATTTAAGTATCTGCGCTTGCAAAATAGAAATGCGGTATACAGAAGTCCGAAAACAATCTATTGGACTTACCAAAACGAAACAACAAAACAGTTCCAAAAGAACAACAGATCCCATCCCAACTGCGGATCGTCGCCAATATACAAAAACAAATAATAATACAAAAGACCCGATTGTTCATGGGGAGAGATCACAATCAAGAGGTCGGCCAGCTAGAAGAGGCGTCTGGCAGTGGCTGCCGGGTGGCAGCTCTGAAGACTTCTAAGCGGTGCATCGAAGTGCCCTTTGCCGGCAGTGCGCCGTCCTATAAAGCCCGTTTGGCAGATGTATCTGCCGGAACTATTTGTGATCACGTACCTGGTGTAGCAAAGTAGTTCCCGGGCTAGCTGCGACTTCTGGTGAAGCTGTTCTGCAGGCTCCGCTAATGGGTATCTGTCCCTGGCGGCCTTTGGTACAGACCTGTTGTTGTGTTGAGGTCGCCGGTAAATATTTGTTGACAACACAGACGATGTAGGTTTTCCTAGTGAATATACGCCCTGTGACGCAGGCATCCCTTGTTGGTTGGACGTGAAGTGGGTTGCGAACGCAGTAGGCGCTACGATTTCTGCAGTGGGCGGCCACAACAGTAACGTCTGCTATACTGTTGCACATGCAGGAGCATTTTCTCCACGTCAACATGCCATAAGTGCCGCTGTCAATTTCTCAACAGAATTGAGGAAGTTAAGTTCTAGGGTAATATTATTTATGGTCAAGTTTTGCGCAGATAGTATATCCAAACGTTTGTCAGATCAGTACAGTAACGAATATACCATCCTTAGAATCGCATTCCCTACTATGGCTGCAGGGTGATGAAAAGTTGGCCCCATTACGCCACAAATCGTACTTTTAAGCACCAACAAGCTCGTAGTAATTCGTGATAACTACCGTTTAATCCAGTACAGAATATATCCAGCGTGTAATGGCTCTCTGAAAAGTTATTTGTGATAACTGCCGTTTAATCCAGTACAGAATATATCCAGTGTGTAATGACTCTCTGAAAGTAGGGTTGCAGTGCTAGAAAGTCCCATGGACGTCCTTGTGCTCCTCTTCTCCCCAGGAATAATTGTACCTAATTCTGAACCACTTTGGATCAATACATCGTGATCCGCTGTCGCTGACAACGACGAAGTATATCTGCAAATATTATTGTGTGGTTTTTCACCCCTGGCGAAACCAGCAGTGCCGCTTTTCTTACTTTCCACTTTCAGATAGTTTTAACGTTCACTGGTGGCTGTTTACAATGTTGCATTTCTGCCTGGAGAGACATACCACTGCCTCCAGTGGTCACTCCATGAAGGTGCCCACCCCTTTCCAGCTGTAGACGTGCAACACTGCCAGAACTGTGACGCACGCCATGGTCATCCTAGCTAATGATGTTACCTGGAGGCCGGCCGTTGTGGCGGAGCGGCTCTAGGCGCTTCAGTCCGGAACCGCGCTGCTGCTACGGTCGCAGGTTCGAATCCTGCCTTGGGCATGGATGTGTGTGATGTCCTTAGGTTAGTTAGGTTTAAGTCTTCTAAGTCTAGGGGACTGATGACCTCAGTTGTTAAGTCCCATAGTGCTCAGAGCCATTTGATTTGTTACCTGGGGGAAAGAAGCCGTTATCATTCCCTCTTTGTCAACTAGGCCCATTGTCTACGATTAACAGCCACATATATGCGTGCTCAAAAATTTAAAAAAAAGGTTCCAATCAACTGAGCTCGTCTGGAACATAATAACTCCAGAATTGCCACGCAGGATTAGCCGAGCGGTCTCAGGCGCTACAGTCATGGACTCTGCGGCTAGTCCCGTCGGAGGTTCGAGTCCTCCCTCGGGCATGGGTGTCTGTGTTTGCCTTAGGATAATTTAGGTTACATAGTGTGTAAGCTTAGGAACTGATGACCTTAGCAGTTAAGTCCCATAAGATTCCACACACATTTGAACATTACCACGACAATGTACCAATGTATTCTAATTACGGCATTCCGAAGAAAATAATAGCTGATCCTCTACCACCTGAGACATCCAACGGTTACTCTAACATTGGTTATTTTCTTAACACATTATCATCCAGAATACCACAAATTCATATACTATAGGCTTACTATTAGAACTGAAAAGACGACATCGATTTTGATCGGATGACAGTATCTGCTACCTGGGGATAGTAGATGAACTGCCGGCCGCAGTGGCCGAGCCGTTTTAGGCGCTTCAGTCTGGAACCGCGCGACCGCTACGGTCGCAGGTTCGAATCCTGCCTCGGGCATGGATGTGTTTGTTGTCCTTAGGTTAGTTAGGTTTAAGTAGTTCTAAGTTCTAGGGGACTGATGACCTCAGATGTTAAGTCCCATAGTGCTCATAGCCATTTGAATCATTTAGTAGATGCACTCATTAAACGGTTTCAGCGTCGTCCGAAAACAGATAGCGTAGTGACATAGCTACCAGTGAGCCATCTGTCTCTACCCATTCGTATGGAATTCTCGCAGCCAAACGGCTCAGTGTGACGCAAACGCTTGAAACAAGCGGAGAGCTGTGCCACGGAGGTGCCCTCGTTCTTCCTACAGCCAAATGAGTGAATTTCAAAGAGGTAAAATTGTGGCCTTCCGACTGGCAGGATGGTCCTTTCGGAGAAATGCCACGCAAGTTGGAGGTTGTAACGTACCTACAATAGATGAAGCCTATGTTCGTCTGTGAAAATGGACTCGATAAGCACCTTGCGCCAGCAGTGATCGGAATATAACCTTCATAACACTGTGTGCATGTTGTATGAGTGTCAGTTTCACTGTCATTCAAGCCTTCAACAGATCGTTACATGAAAAACTCAAAACTAACATTTGGATAAGCTATTTGACTGTGTATTTGACTTAGAATTTACACGAAAAAAGAAAATCTTAAAATTATACTACTGCTACTGATTGGTGCAACTTGTTTCTCAATTTCGTTTTCACCCCTTTCCCTCTTTTTTGGAGAGCCGCTGATACCCATGGCACTGAACCTGGTTTACCCTAAGGGGACGAGTACGTCCTTTAAGCACGAAACTTGTACAAAATGGCAATAACCTGATATGGACCTTGGATATAGTGTGCACGACATTCTGGTGGTTTAGGATTGCATTGCTCCTCTCTTTCATGACGCTCGAGATCCTACGTAGTAGCCCTTCTACCAATAACTATACTTCTCTCAAGGTTTTCATTGGTTTCATTATTTCAAATGGCGACAGCATTCCTTCGACCACATTTCACCTCGTACAGTGATATTTTTATGGGTGTTGGGATTATGTGCCATAACCCTGGCTGGAAACAAAGTATGTTTATTAGTGTGATGGCTACTCATATAGTGGCTAAGGGTTTTACCTTACATTCAATGTACACCTCTAGTACTTTCGTTAGTCTGTTGATGTAATGGGTTTGTTCTCAGTTTGCAATGCACAACAGATGGCATAACTGCTTCATCAGTTCTTACATAAAGCTGGTGCCCTCACCTATGGTTATCATTCCTTTAACACACAACTTTAGAAACCAATTTTTCACTACTATTTGTCCCACTGTGTCGATTCACCAGTTTGGTACCGTGACCATCCCCATGTAGTGTAATAAACGCTCTGTAATAGAACAATGTTGCTTCCCACTGGTATCTGCTTAAATTATCCTAAAATGTAGTTGACCATTTCGAAAGATTCACAGGCTTCTGACAACTTCTGTAGTGGCACACGTTGAACGCTTAATTCTGCCCACTGTGCCCATGATACACATGTTTTAATATAGTTAAACCTATGGTCCATGCTGTCTCCATCGGTAGCGTTCAGCTACACTTCAGTCTACTGATCTGCGCCCTCCATGATCAGATTTTATGTGCTGACGTATTTGTTCCAGTATTACTTCTAATAGTGTGACAGTGACCACTGTGCAATGAGCAATAATTGTTGTCTTACAGAACATACAGTCGCAGATGGGAAACTGTGATTGCGTTACAAATAGTTTGCACTCCGTGTCACCGACTTGTACCCTTGGCCATTCTGCAACGCTGTGAGCTACTGTCTGAAAAACACTAATATTCCTGCTACGACCATCTGCATTACTATGGTACTTACCGGGCTTATAAAATATTTCAAAATCAAACTAGCCCAGTTTTAACTACCAAGAGATAAGTCTGCTTGAGAAATTCTTTAATTTCAATAAACACATCAATGCTGCATGAGCTGTTAACACCTTAATTTATTTTTCACGTAAATAACAACATAATTATGACACTCCAATCAACATTCTCAAAATCTCTGTTTATGTTGTAGAACAACAGAGGTTTTCCAGAGACGTTTAGAGCAGTAGTAGAAGACTATAGCTGTCCAGCCAAGTCCTTATAAAAGGAGAGAAGGTAAAATAAAATTGAAATTGTTGTACCAGTCATATATTGCGGTTGCTTATATAATTACTGTTTCAATGGAACTAGGAGCAGATCACCTCACTCCTTTATTAAAAATACCCATTTCCTTCGCATACTTAGGCATTAAAAGCCCGAGAATGATGTTTGTGATGTCCTTAGGTTAGTTAGGTTTAGCAAGTTCTAAGTTCTAGGGGACTAATGACCTCAGCAGTTGAGTCCCATAGTGCTCAGAGCCATTTGAACCATTTTTTTTTGTTGTTGAGATTTTCATCTGCAGCGGAGTGTGCGCTGATATGAAACTTCCTGGCAGATTAAAACTGTGTGCCCGACCGAGACTCGAAATCGGGACCTTTGCCTTTCGTGGGCAAGTGCTCTACCATCTGAGCTACCGAAGCACGACTCACTCCCGGTACTCACAGCTGTACTTCTGCCAGTATCTCGTCTCCTACCTTCCAGACTTTACAGAAGCTCTCCTGCGAACCTTGCAGAACTAGCACTCCTGAAAGAAAGGATACTGTGGAGACATGGCTTAGCCACAGCCTGGGGGATGTTTCCAGAATGAGATTTTCACTCTGCAGCGGAGTATGCGCTGATATGAAACTTCCTGGCAGATTAAAACTGTGTGTCCGACCGAGACTCGAACTCCGGACCTTTGCCTTTCGCGGGCAAGTGCTCTACCATCTGAGCTACCGAAGCACGACTCACGCCCGGTACTCACAGCTTTACTTCTGCCAGTATCTCGTCTCCTACCTTCCAAACTTTACAGAAGCTCTCCTGCGAACCTTGCAGAACTAGCACTCCTGAAAGAAAGGATACTGTGGAGACATGGCTTAGCCACAGCCTGGGGGATGTTTCCAGAATGAGATTTTCATTCTGCAGCGGAGCGTGAGCTGATATGAAACTTCCTGGCAGATTAAAACTGTGTGCTCGACCGAGACTCGAACTCGGGACCTTTGCCTTTCGCGGGCAAGTGCTCTACCATCTGAGCTACCGAAGCACGACTCACGCCCGGTACTCACAGCTTTACTTCAGCCAGTATCTCATCTCTTACCTTCCAAACTTTACAGAAGCTCTTCTGCGAACCTTGCAGAACTAGCACTCCTGAAAGAAAGGATACTGTGGAGACATGGCTTAGCCAAAGCCTGGGGGATGTTTCCAGAATGAGATTTTCACTCTGCAGCGGAGTGTGCGATGATATGAAACTTCCTGGCAGATTAAAACTGTGTGTCTCGGTCGGGCTGCAGAGTGGAATTCTCATTCTGGAAATGTAGTGACTGGCGTATTGTGACGAGCCAGTAGCTCGGCCACCATTGACCAGAAGTTTTCAGTTGGTGAGAGATCTGGAGAATGTGTTGGTCAGGGCAGCAGTCGAACATTTACTGTATTCATAAAGGCCCGTGCAGGACCTGCAACATGCGGTTGTGCATTATCCTGCTGAAATGTAGGGTTTCACAGGGATCGAATGAAGGGTAGAGCCACGGGTTGTAACACATCTGAAATGTAACGTCCACTGTTCAAAGTGCCGTCAATGCGAACAAGAGGTGAAAGAGACGTGTAACCAATGGCACACCATACCATCACGCTGGACGATGACGAATACGCGCTTCCAATGTGCGTTCAGCGCTATGCCGCCGAACACGGATGCGACCATTATGGTGCTGAAAACAGAACCTGGATTAATCCGAAAAAATGACGTTTTGCCATTCGTGCACCCAGGTTCGTCGTTGAGTACACCGTCGCTGGCGCTCCTGCCAGTGATGCAGAGTCAATGGTAACCGCAGCCATGGTCTCCTAGCTGATAGTCCATGCTGCTGCAAACGTCGTCGAACTGTTCGTGCAGATGGTTGTTGTTTTGCAAACGCCCCCATCTCTTGACTCAGGGATCGAGACGTGGCTGCACGATCCGTTACAACCATCCGGATAAGATGCCTGTCATCTCGACTGCTAGTGATACGAGGCCGTTGGGATCCAGCATGACCCTCCGTATTACCCTTGTAACGGAACTGAAATGATGGTGGGCTGATAGTAATTTGGTGCCCGCGCGTCGGAAACGGGCGCGCTGGTGTGAGACTGCCAGGGAGTGCACCCTGATGCCATCTATTGGCGAAACTGGGAATTAGCGCTGCCTGTCAGACAATGCACTAAGCTCTCGGAGTCAAATGTATTCTTTTTCTTGGTAATTATAAGTTATTACTGTATGATTTAATGTTATAAGGCGCTAGTAGCAAATTATTGTGACTGGTATGAACTCCAGGGTAATAAATATAAATATTCTAAAATACTAAATGATTTCGGTGAAAAGGTGGTAGGGGAACGCCCCCACTCTTGGTGATACGAGCGTAGCTAGAGGTAGCTGGAGACACAGGGACTGAACAATGGAATGGCCTGGAGAGTGTTGACGTGACCGGACGTGCGTAACTGTGCTCACGCAAAAGTGATTGTGCAACAGCGAAGAGGTGAATATCGTCGCCGTTTGTGGAGTGGAACGCGACGAATGGTTGTCAAAGCCGTCTCTATGCCACTGGGGCTGATTGTGAGAGTTCCTGCGCCCAGATTTTATGGCGGACGTGCAGTAGCTTATACGAGTGCTACAGCTCGTAGTTCCAGCCGCCATTAAGGGCATGAGACGTGAAGAGCTGCGTTAGCCACATGCATCTCACCACCAGCACCGACACGTCTACCCAAGGCAAGACTGCTTGCAATTGTTAAGTCGAACTTTGTACACATGTAAAAGGAGAATACCAGTTTTCTTTTGTGCAAGTGCAGAGGACAGAATATAGTAATGAGTAAAATTACGACGCATGTTGTTCATTGTAAAGTGTAGTAACCTGAAACATAGTGTAGTGAAATCAGACTGAGGCCGCCACCGCCTCTTTCATTTACAATTCTTTTGGTTGTAGAATACTTTAGCGTATAAGAATGTTGAAAAGAGCAATGGTCACACCAGAATGGGTCGCCTATTTATAGTTACTTAAATTTTTCTGAGTAACCTTTCAAGTAAAGTCACTTAACTAATTCTATAGCAATTGTCCAAAGAGTAATATCCAAAATCATTAAATAAGTTGAAGGATAGAATTTTGTTAACCTAAGTTGCATAAGTTGTCTTGGTGGTAATTACCAAGCCAACTCACAGAAATTGAGAGAGTATTTGCTTTGTAGAATCACCTAGAATGATCAGAAATAGTAATATTGAGAATTAAGTTTAAATTCAACTCAAGCCGTTTCACTTTGAAACGAGCCAAAAAACTGATTTATTCTTTTGCTCCTTCAGAGCTGGCGACCGTAGTTATAAGTATTTTCAGGAGGATTCGACGGTAAGTCTGCTGCTCTCATCGTGCTGATAGGATTACCCGCTGCTGCTAGCAGTGGTGATTGGATACATAAGCTCACTACCAAGTTAAGTGGGTCAGGTAGGCAGTGTTACCGTGTGAACTGTAGGGCACTGTAGGCCGTGGATCGAACCCGTTCAATCATCACAGCTCTTTGGGAAATAGTCCGGTTAGGAGTGTACTAATCATTAGGTAAATACTGGCGAGTAACGGTCAAAAATGTATACGCAAGTGAATTTAGCAAGGTCCATGTAGCACGTAGTTAATGTGGTGCAAAGGCGAGGGTAGGAGTGGAGTAAAAGTGAGCTGAGCTTGTGGCAGCTGTGCTGTCCTCAAAGATTAATAACGTGAATTCACTACTACCTCTTACCATTAGGGCTGAGCTATTTACAGTTAAAATACGTAGCAGTAAGCGCAAAGCCGTGACAGCTACTAGTCCGTATTGGCTTTATACATACGGAAGTAGGAAGCAGGTCATTCTGTCATTGGAGGGGGTTAAAACAACCGAGTCAGTTGAGAACATACCCCATTTACTGATATAAAGATTCGGCGGTTCGGTCGCATGTGGCGACTGTGACAGGACTTACCAAGTTTTTAGAATAATGGCTACAATAAAAGTGTTTTATATAAACTTGTAGTTTGATGAAAATTTTAAATTTAAAATTCTGTTGTAGACAAATATACCACAATAGGTAAGTTCAAGACGACAACCTGCAAAGCAGCAGAAGAAAGTTCAATAGTAGGAGTTTAACAAGTAATACTTGGTTTAATAAACATTTCTATCAGGCACGAAATACAGCAGCTTAAGATGGAGTCGAATACTAACAAGCAAGACGAAAACATTACAAGGTCAGACCCAGAGTTAGGGACCATAGATACTGTTGTAGGGTTGGAAAATCCTACAGATGAATCCACACCCACAAGACAGGAGGAACGGGAAGTGAAACCAATGGTAGTGAAAAGTGAACCAAATGTATCTGTGGATGCAAGTCACAAAGGAGAGGATATGGAATTAACAAGTTTGTTAAATAGGATGATGGCGCAAATTCGAGAAGGGAATGCTAGTTTGAAAGCAGAAATGGCTAGTCATATATCCCAATTGGATGAAAACCTATCTGGTAAAATAAAAGCCAATTTAGATATTTTGAATACGCAAAGCCAGCGTATCACAGAGGTAAACAAATCAGTAAATAGCATTAGGGCTGAAATAACAAATGTTCAGAGAAAAGTCACAGAAATAGGGAAAAGATTTGATACCGAAATTCAGAGAATAGAGAAATCAGTGGAACCTTTGGTTAGTGAAAAATTAGAACCGATAATTGAAAGTAAATTACAGGTGATAGTACCAGTTGTAAAGAAAGAGATTGTTAAAGAAACGGCAGCTGATATTGAAACACTGCGCAATACCATGTTGAGTTTTGATGCATGTGTGCAGGAACAGGAAAATACACTGCGTAATGAGATAAAATTGTTAAGTCAGCAAGTTCAGAATCAGAGGTTTCTTAACTGTAGTGGTATCCCATTGGTAATGCAAAAATCGGAAATACTGAGTAGGGAGGAAAAATACGATCCTCAAAAGAAACAAGGTGGATGGCATCCAATGGATTTTATAAAAAATTGGGAACGTGTCTTACCAACAGACATGTCGGATAAAGAAAAAATTAATTTAGTAATAGACGCTTTAGCAGGTCATGCTAAACTTTGGGGATTGAATTTGGATATCGACAATTTGAAGTTTACAGACTTCAAAGAAAAGTTCCTTGAGGAATTCTGGAGCACACAACAGAGAGATAGGTTGTGGAGAGAATTCGTTGTCGCCAGAATGCCAGAACATGGGCGTGGGCTCATGAAAGAATACTGTGAAGGATGGTTCAAGCGTTTGGAGTATCTTAAAGATCGTAGATCAGAATCGGAGATAGTGTGGGAGTTGTGGAAAAAGCTACCTGACGATTCAAAGCGTCATGTAGGAGGCACTCATCGAACATTCGATGAATTTTTAGAAAAAATCGAGAATGAAGATAGGTGGCGTGAAACTAGAGAGTTTCGAGGTTTCAGAAATCAGAATGGAATAGTAAAAGGTGGTAGGAATGAACCGCAAATTAACATGATGAGAGGAAGAGGTCGAGGAGGTAACTCTCAGCGAGGGAGAGGACACTATCAGGGAAACGGGATGCATTATCAAAATCAGGAAAACTAAATACCGCGCAGGTCAAGGGCCTAACGCGCGCGGAAAGAAAGAAATGGCCCAAATATAGGGAAGATCGGAGTAGTCAGTACTATAGTAGGATAGTGCGTCGTTCGCCCGAAGAGCAGTTACATAAACGAAACTTTGCGAAGTATAATGCAGGAATACAAGCAGAGGAGAGAGAGCAGGGAGGAATTATTAAGGGAAATGAAGTAGGAAAAGAACATGCAGTACTGGATGCTTTGTCGAGATTACCGGAAGGATGTGAGACACTAGAAAGTGTAAAGAATAGGGAAGATGTTTTTGAGGTGAATTACTTCAAAAAAGTGGAAGGAAGAGAAAAAATTAGGGAAATATGTCGGAATATGCGAAGATATCAAAGTGATGACGATGCACTCAAGTCGGTAAAGGTCAAGTTTGGCAATCCGGACGCAACTAACATAAGGGCATCATATAAAATACACAAAGGTGTACTGTATCTTCAAAGATTAAATAATCCAGGGAAGTGGAGAGTATGTTGGCCGGAACAACACACTGAAGTGCTGATAGATTACGTTCACTTGGCATATGGCCATTGTGGTGCACGGAAGTGTATCGATAAGTTAGATGAATGCATTACCTTTAACAACATGGCACGAAGGGTAGCACAGAGGATAAGATCTTGTGATCTATGCCAAAAGGCGAAAGTAACAATTGCAACTAATCAAGGGCCCATGCAATCAATAAAACCTGATGAAGTATTAGAAATAGTAGCAGTAGATATCTTTGGACCATTACCGAAAACCATGGGGGGTTTTGTGTACATATTTGTAGCAGTTGAACTTTTCTCAAAGTATATAATGCTATATCCCTTGAGAAAAGCTACTGCCAGAGCTGTGTATGATAAAATGGTGTGTGATTATTTTGTGAAAGTAGGGAAGCCAAAGAGAATACTATCAGATAATGGTGTTCAGTTTTGCTCAAAAATGTGAAGGATGCGATAACTGAAAAACAGGTAGAAGTGGTACACATCTCAGCTTATCACCCATCAAGCAATCCGGCAGAAAGATATATGCGTGAGATAGGTCGGTTATTTAGGACGTACTGCCATAGTAACCACAAGAAGTGGGGCATGTATGTGAGTGAATTCGAAAAAATCATGAATTCATTAACAAACGAGAGCACTGGATTTACTCCAGAAGAAATCCTGAAAAAGACGAGAAGTAAAGGTCTAGTAGAAGACCTACTAGAATTTCCAGATAGAGTTGAATTAGATTATGATAGTAAAAAGAACTTAGTAAAAGACAAGATGAGAAAACAAGCAGATGCGAGAATTCGTCGTCATGACGAAAAAGTAAGGAATCCTAAATTCAAAATAGGTGATCTCGTTCTTGTAAAAACACATGAAAAGTCAAGTGAAATTAATAACGAGATCAGCAAATTTAAATATATATATATATATAATGGACCATTTAAAATAGTGTCCATACCCAATGTGAATGCTTATTATTTAGAGTACCCATTAACAGGCAAACGCCTGGGAGTAAGAAACATAGTGGATCTCAAAAGGTATGAACCACGAATTCTACCAGATTGAAAATAAATATATAAATAAATATTAAAGTAAACCAATATGTAAATAGTTTTGTTTCTTTTGTTCTATGTGAAAGGTATATGTTCACTAAAATATGTTGCAGTATTCTAATGAAACTTCTAGTTTAAGTAGAGACTAAACAGACTGGGAAAGACTGAGCTTCTAAGAAAGCCTTAATAGATGTGTAAATAAGTGTTGTGGAAGAGGTAGAAAAGTGAGGAGGTAAAGTGAAAAGGACGGGCTCTAAAGTAATAGGCGCATAACGCGTGTTTTACTTGCCTGAGTTAAAAGAAGTGTCTTTAAA
This sequence comes from Schistocerca piceifrons, assembly GCF_021461385.2. Classification (NCBI taxonomy): domain Eukaryota; kingdom Metazoa; phylum Arthropoda; class Insecta; order Orthoptera; family Acrididae; genus Schistocerca; species Schistocerca piceifrons. Next base: position 170,615,397 of record NC_060139.1, read on the forward strand.
ATTTTTGTAAAAAAGATGTTTAAAGTGTACTGTGTTTAGAAGTAAGAAAATTGGAAAGAATATATGTAAATCATTTATGTAATGTTTAGCAGGAAAGATAGAAAGAATTGGTGTTTAATTTTAAATAAGTAATACAAGTACCGAGGTGTATCAGTAAGAAAGAGAAACCCCTTGGTAAAAAGCTTAACGACAATTTCAGATTCATTATAGGAGAGACTTCTTATTGAATTATCACTGTTAGATACTTCAATAAGAAGTGGGGCATGTGTAACGGAACTGAAATGATGGTGGGCTGACAGTAATTTGGAGCCCGCGCGTCGGAAACGGGCGCGCTGGTGTGAGACTGCCAGGGAGTGCACCCTGATGCCATCTATTGGCGAAACTGGGAATTAGCGCTGCCTGTCAGACAATGCACTAAGCTCTCGGAGTCAAATGTATTCTTTTTCTTGGTAATTATAAGTTATTACTGTATGATTTAATGTTATAAGGCGCTAGTAGTAAATTATTGTGACTGGTATGAACTCCAGGGTAATAAATATAAATATTCTAAAATACTAAATGATTTCGGTGAAAAGGTGGTAGGGGAACGCCCCCACTCTTGGTGATACGAGCGTAGCTAGAGGTAGCTGGAGACACAGGGACTGAACAATGGAATGGCCTGGAGAGTGTTGACGTGACCGGACGTGCGTAACTGTGCTCACGCAAAAGTGATTGTGCAACAGCGAAGAGGTGAATATCGTCGCCGTTTGTGGAGTGGAACGCGACGAATGGTTGTCAAAGCCGTCTCTATGCCACTGGGGCTGATTGTAAGAGTTCCTGCGCCCAGATTTTATGGCGGACGTGTAGTAGCTTATACGAGTGCTACAGCTCGTAGTTCCAGCCGCCATTAAGGGCATGAGGCGTGAAGAGCTGCGTTAGCCACATGCATCTCACCACCAGCACCGACACGTCTACCCAAGGCAAGACTGCTTGCAATTGTTAAGTCGAACTTTGTACACATGTAAAAGGAGAATACCAGTTTTCTTTTGTGCAAGTGCAGAGGACAGAATATAGTAATGAGTAAAATTACGACGCATGTTGTTCATTGTAAAGTGTAGTAACCTGAAACATAGTGTAGTGAAATCAGACTGAGGCCACCACCGCCTCTTTCATTTACAATTCTTTTGGTTGTAGAATACTTTAGCGTATAAGAATGTTGAAAAGAGCAATGGTCACACCAGAATGGGTCGCCTATTTATAGTTACTTAAATTTTTCTGAGTAACCTTTCAAGTAAAGTCACTTAACTAATTCTACAGCAATTGTCCAAAGAGTAATATCCAAAATCATTAAATAAGTTGAAGGATAGAATTTTGTTAACCTAAGTTGCATAAGTTGTCTTGGTGGTAATTACCAAGCCAACTCACAGAAATTGAGAGAGTATTTGCTTTGTAGAATCACCTAGAATGATCAGAAATAGTAATATTGAGAATTAAGTTTAAATTCAACTCAAGCCGTTTCACTTTGAAACGAGCCAAAAAACTGATTTATTCTTTTGCTCCTTCAGAGCTGGCGACCGTAGTTATAAGTATTTTCAGGAGGATTCGACGGTAAGTCTGCTGCTCTCATCGTGCTGATAGGATTACCCACTGCTGCTAGCAGTGGTGATTGGATACATAAGCTCACTACCAAGTTAAGTGGGTCAGGTAGGCAGTGTTACCGTGTGAACTGTAGGGCACTGTAGGCCGTGGATCGAACCCGTTCAATCATCACAGCTCTTTGGGAAATAGTCCGGTTAGGAGTGTACTAATCATTAGGTAAATACTGGCGAGTAACGGTCAAAAATGTATACGCAAGTGAATTTAGCAAGGTCCATGTAGCACGTAGTTAATGTGGTGCAATGGCGAGGGTAGGAGTGGAGTAAAAGTGAGCTGAGCTTGTGGCAGCTGTGCTGTCCTCAAAGATTAATAACGTGAATTCACTACTACGTCTTACCATTAGGGCTGAGCTATTTACAGTTAAAATACGTAGCAGTAAGCGCAAAGGCGTGACAGCTACAAGTCCGTATTGGCTTTATACATACGGAAGTAGGAAGCGGGTCAATCTGTCAGTGGAGGGGGTTAAAACAACCGAGTCAGTTGAGAACATATCCCATTTACTGATGGAAAGATTCGGCGGTTCGGTCGCACCCTCCTGAACCCACCGATTCCATATTCTGCTAACAGTCATTGGATCTCGACCAATGCGAGCAGCGTTGTCGTGATACGACAAACCGCAATCACGTTAGGCTTCAACCGGACCTTTATCAAAGTCGTAAACATGATGGTACGCAATTCTCCTCCTTACAAGAGGCATCACCAGTCAACGCCGGTCAACTGCTGTTTGTGTCTGAGAAATCGGTTTGAAACTTTCCTCATGTCAGCACGTTGTAGGTGTCGCCACCGGCGCCAACAATTTGTGAACTCTCTGAAAAGCTAATCATTTGCATATCATAGAATCTTCTTCCTGTCGGTTAAATGTCGTGTCTGTAGCACGTCATCTTCGTGGTGTAGCAATTTTAATGGCCAGTAGTGTACATAAATTCCTCAAAATGATGCAGAATTGCAGAAGGTCCCGTGGCCGTTGCTTTAAAAAACGCACGCTGGAAACGAAACAGGCGTCTCCGATGGCCTGACGCCTGGCGCCAACCCAGTAACGCCAACCGCTGTGTGGATGGGTTGAACTTACCCTCAGCTGAATGTCTAAGAGAACGAAGGCCTTCCCGCTCCCGCTACTGTTGGCAACAGGAATCTTTTGCTCTGGAAGGAAACATACAATGTGGGAAGATACGAATTTGTGAAACTACTGAGAACTGCAATCTCGGCCTCAGTTCGTTGCAGTGCTTTTTAGGCTCAGTTGGTTGCCATGATTAGTACGCTCAGCTTCTTACGGTGCTTGGAAGGCCAAGTTCGTTGCAGTGCTTGGTAGGCTTTATTTTATGACCAGCCGTCGTGGAGTCGTATCCGCCATTTCGCACTTCATGTGTTCTTTTTTAGCACCACGGAAGCAACCAGTCCTTGTTACGCTCAGTTTCTATCAAATCATCTTCGGCAGAATGCTCGTAGCAAAGCCCACAGTGTTTAGAATGCAAATATTCGATTTGCACCTCGAGAGACGAGCGTCACGAGTTTACTACCGTTAATTCGGTCGTCTTTGTCATGCTGCCCCTGACTGTTTGATCGTAGAGTATTCCCACTGACGCCACTTTACCTTGTGATTTGAATCCTGGAGTTCATCTTTGTTAAGCTGCATCAGAACTCTGCAATAGCTGCCGTTACTTTTGTTCATATTTTGTGTCTTTCCAAGAAACCTCTGAATCACCCGTGTAGTCAGAAATTGTGGACTGTTTAGTTACCATCTTTTTGTATTGATAACACCTTTCAGCTCTATGTTTTTACGAGTATATAAGTGCTTTCCGTTTAGCTGTCTGTTACTCCTCTGTAGTCTCCCTGTCTTCTCTTTATTAATCAATTAATTTCAATCAGCAGTCGATATTCCATTAGTATATGAAGAAGCATCTGAAGCCATCGTAGTCCAGAGAACAGCAGATCATCAGGTGAGATTCTTCTAATCTAATATTAGCGAAAATGGTGACTGACAGAACTCATTTATTTGTTTCATTTCGATCCCTCCGAAGCCAAAACAAAAGTGCATGCGACTTTGAAAATAACTTTGTTTGTAACTGGCAACAAAACCATCGTTTGCCGACGACTCTAGGCACTGCATGAAATACGTGATAAGCACTATTTGTCTAACTTCATATACAGGATGCAAAAACAAAATTGCAAATACCTGTTGAAACACCAGAGAAAATTCACTGAAGATTCTTAGAAGGGGCACCCTGTCTGTATCAGTGTGGGCTGTGTAGAATTGCGTAGCAACAACAGGTCAAAGAGTAGGTGTAATTGAAATTAGTATACAGGGTGAGTCACCTAACGTTACCGCTGGATATATTTCGTAAACCACATCAAATACTGACGAACCGATTCCACAAACCGAACGTGAGGAGAGGCGCTAGTGTAATTGTTTAATACAAACCATGCAAAAATGCACGGAAGTTTGTTTTTTAACACAAACCTACGTTTTTTAAATGGAACCACGTTAGTTTTGTTAGCACATCTGAACATATAAACAAATACGTAATCAGTGCCGTTTGTTGCATTTTAAAATGTTAATTACATCCGGATATATTGTAACCTAAAGTTGACGCTTGAGTACCACTCCTCCGCTGTTCGATCGTGTGTATCGGAGAGCACCGAATTACGTAGGGATCCAAAGGGAACGGTGATGGTCCGTAGGTACAGAAGAGACTGGAACAGCACATTACGTCCACATGCTAACACCTTTTTATTGGTCTTTTTCACTGACGCACATGTACATTACCATGAGGGGTGAGGTACACGTACACACGTGGTTTCCGTTTTCAATTACGGAGTGGAATAGAGTGTGTCCCGACATGTCAGGCCAATAGATGTTCAATGTGGTGGCCATCATTTGCTGCACACAATTGCAATCTCTGGCGTAATGAATGTCGTACACGCCGCAGTACATCTGGTGTAATGTTGCCGCGGGCTGCCACAATACGTTGTTTCACATCCTCTGGGGTTGTAGGCACATCACGGTACACATTCTCCTTTAACGTACCCTACAGAATGAAGTCCAGAGGTGTAATATCAGGAGAACGGGCTGGCCAATTTATGAGTTCCCCACGTCCTATGAAACGCCCGTCGAACATACTGTCAAGGGTCAGCCTAGTGTTAATTGCGGAATGTGCAGGTGCACCATCATGCTGATACCACATACGTCGACGCGTTTCCAGTGGGACATTTTCGAGCAACGTTGGCAGATCATTCTGTAGAAACGCGATGTATGTTGCAGCTGTTTGGGCCCCTGCAATGAAGGGAGGACAATGTTTCAAGCGTCAACTTTAGGTTACAATATCTCCGGATGTAATTAACATTTTACAACGCAACGAATGGCACTGATTTCGTATTTGTTTATATGTTCAGATGTGCTAACAAAACTAACGTGGTTCCATTTAAAAAAACGTAGGTTTGTGTTAAAAAACATTCTTCCGTGCATTGTTGCATGGTTTGTATTAAACAATTACACTAGCCCCTCTCCTCACGTTCGGTCTGTGGAATCGGTTCGTCAGTATTTGATGTGGTTTACGAAATATATCCAGCGGTAACGTTAGGTGACTCACCCTGTATATATACACTCCTGGAAATTGAAATAAGAACACCGTGAATTCATTGTCCCAGGAAGGGGAAACTTTATTGACACATTCCTGGGGTCAGATACATCACATGATCACACTGACAGAACCACAGGCACATAGACACAGGCAACAGAGCATGCACAATGTCGGCACTAGTACAGTGTATATCCACCTTTCGCAGCAATGCAGGCTGCTATTCTCCCATGGAGACGATCGTAGAGATGCTGGATGTAGTCCTGTGGAACGGCTTGCCATGCCATTTCCACCTGGCGCCTCAGATGGACCAGCGTTCGTGCTGGACGTGCAGACCGCGTGAGACGACGCTTCATCCAGACCCAAACATGCTCAATGGGGGACAGATTCGGAGATCTTGCTGGCCAGGGTAGTTGACTTACACCTTCTAGAGCACGTTGGGTGGCACGGGATACATGCGGACGTGCATTGTCCTGTTGGAACAGCAAGTTCCCTTGCCGGTCTAGGAATGGTAGAACGATGGGTTCGATGACGGTTTGGATGTACCGTGCACTATTCAGTGTCCCCTCGACGATCACCAGTGGTGTACGGCCAGTGTAGCAGATCGCTCCCCACACCATGATGCCGGGTGTTGGCCCTGTGTGCCTCGGTCGTATGCAGTCCTGATTGTGGCGCTCACCTGCACGGCGCCAAACACGCATACGACCATCATTGGCACCAAGGCAGAAGCGACTCTCATCGCTGAAGACGACACGTCTCCATTCGTCCTTCCATTCACGCCTGTCGCGACACCACTGGAGGCGGGCTGCACGATGTTGGGGCGTGAGCGGAAGACGGCCTAACGGTGTGCGGGACCGTAGCCCAGCTTCATGGAGACGGTTGCGAATGGTCCTCGCCGATACCCCAGGAGCAACAGTGTCCCTAATTTGCTGGGAAGTGGCGGTGCGGTCCCCTACGGCACTGCGTAGGATCCTACGGTCTTGGCGTGCATCCGTGCGTCGCTGCGGTCCGGTCCCAGGTCGACGGGCACGTGCACCTTCCGCCGACCACTAGCGACAACATCGATGTACTGTGGAGACCACACGCCCCACGTGTTGAGCAATTCGGCGGTACGTCCACCCGGCCTCCCGCATGCCCACTATACGCCCTCGCTCAAAGTCCGTCAACTGCACATACGGTTCACGTCCACGCTGTCGCGGCATGCTACCAGTGTTAAAGACTGCGATGGAGCTCCGTATGCCACGGCAAACTGGCTGACACTGATGGCGGCGGTGCACAAATGCTGCGTAGCTAGCGCCATTCGACGGCCAACACCGCGGTTCCTGGTGTGTCCGCTGTGCCGTGCGTGTGATCATTGCTTGTACAGCCCTCTCGCAGTGTCCGGAGCAAGTATGGTGGGTCTGACACACCGGTGTCAATGTGTTCTTTTTTCCATTTCCAGGAGTATATATATATATATATATATATATATATATATATATATATATATATATATATATATATATAATAGGACATCGTATGTCACTTCGAGTACTGAATACGTATGACCTGTTCAGAGCTTCCAGGTAACTGGTTTGAAATTCGCTGCAATAAATTGAACTGCATTGAAAATAACTTCCAGTTGATTTATTCAGTTCTTAGATACAGTGTGGAGAACTACCGAAATTGTCCCAAATCATTAAGGTTCCAAGGATCTCAGTTACATTCAGAACTGGTTACATAACTGCAATCATGTGAATCTTGAGGTCCACTATGTGATCAAAAGTATCCGGACACCTGGCTGAAAATGACTCATAAGTTCGTGGCGCCCTCCATTAGTAAGACTGGCATTCAGTAATTCAGTATGGTGTTGGCCCACCCTTAACCTTGATGACAGCTTCCACTCTCGCAAGCATGCTGGAAGGTTTCTTCGGGAATGGCAAACCATTCTCCACGGGGTGCTCCACTGAGGTCGGTCGGTGAGGCCAGGCACCAAGTCCGCTTTCTAAAACATCCCAAAGGAGTTCTGTGAGATACAGGCCAGGACTCTGTGCAGGCCTGTGCATTACAGGAATTTTATTATGGTGTAAACACTCCGCCACAGGCCGTGCATTATAAACAGGTGCTCGATCTTGTTGAAAGACGCAATCGCCATCCCCGAATTGCTCTTCAACAGTGGGAAGCAAGAAGGTGCTTAAAACATCAATGTAGGCCTGTGCTGTGATAGTTCCATGCAAAACAGCAAAGGGGTGCAAGCCTCCTTCATGAAAAACACGACCACACCATAACACCACTGCCCGTGAAATTAACTGTTGGCACTAAACACGCTGGAAGATGACGTTCACAGGGCATTCGCCATACCCGCACCCTGCCATCGAACCAGCACATTGTGTACCGTGATTCGTCGCTCCACACAGCGCTTCTCCACTGTTCAATCGTCCAATGTTTACGCTCCTTACACTAAACCAGGCATCGTATGGCATTTACCGGTGTAATGTGTGGCTTATGAGCAGCCGCTCAACCATTAAATCCAAGTTTTCTCACCTCCCGCCTAACTGTCACAGTAATTGCAGTGGATCCTGATGTAGTTTGGAGTATCTGTGTGATGGTCTGCATATATGTCTGGTATTACACATTATGACCGTCTTCAAATGTCGGCGGTCTCTGTCAGTCACCAAACGAGGTCAGGCTGTACGCTTTTGTGCTGTACGTGTCCTTCACGTTCCTACTTCACTATTCCATCGGAAACAGTGGACATAGGGATGTGTACGAGTGTGGAAATAGTGCGTACAGACGTATGACATAAGTGACACCCAATCACCTGACCGCGTTAGAAGTCCGTGAGTTCCGTGGAGCGCTCCATTCTGCTCTCTCACGATGTCTAATGACTACTGAGATCGCTGATATGGAGTACCTGGCAGTGGGAAGCAGCACAATGAATATGAGAAATGTATGTTTTGGGGGGTATCCGGATACTTTTGATCACATAGTGTATCTTTAGACAGACTTGATAATTCTTCTTTACACCCGAACTTTACTTCGGTACTTTTATCACAGGTGCACTCCACAGGCTGGTCATAACCCCAGTGGTGCCATTATGTAATTGTCAGTTAATGAATTCTTCCATTATTGGTTTTAGGTGATGGGGCACCCTTGTGTAGGATCAAATGGGCCCACAAATTCTAACACTAACTTCTCCATTGCAATTTTCTCTGTTGCTTCTAAAACCTCCACTTTCGCACGCAGTGGGAGCTTCCTCGTGATTAGCGTCTCAATTTGTCGTAGCTAGATAATCTTCGACTATACATCTAAATTGGCGACCAAACTCGATTCGCAGCCTCTATTTACCACAACTACTTCATGACCAAAATGGTCAACAGTGATGGACACAACCCCCTCACTGTCAATTTTCGGTATGTATACAATACTCCTGCACAGAGAACACCGAGCTATATCTAGCTTATTTTCTTCCCCAATGGCCTCACCATACTTAAAACCTTTATCTGTAGTTCCGTTCCCACTTTCTCCAACTGTAATTTTCCTGCATCTTGGGGTACTTTGTAATGCGAATTGATCTTTAGTGATAATGCACGTAGTTTAATCTGCTTATCTTTCGTGAGAGACGAACCATGTGACAATATGTCACTGACAACAGTTTCTCCCTTGCATTGTCCAAGATCAGTGTTAGTATTATGTTTATATAGAGAGTACGACTCTAGGATTTCTCAGTACCCTTCACCTATACTGGGAAAAACTTCCACATTACCCCGGAAATGCTTTGCTCCCATGTGAAAAATTAGCACTATTCACTTTAACCACTGTACTTATACCGTCGAGACTTGCCACTGGCACATGGGCAAACAACCAGCTAAATTTAGTGTCTCCCATCGTTTACCACACCAATCAAGCAACATTCCACCCCTGCATACATTCCACATTATTAAGTTTTACCGAGAGTGCCACTTAGTAGACTTTGATCTCCCGTTGCCGTTTAATGGCTGGTTACTCACATTACATCTTTTCCTATTATGCCATTAATTCTCGCAGTCTCACTCTCGGTGCCCCACTGCCCCGCATTGTTGTTGGCCACAGCGTCTTCGTATGTGATCCAAACGTCCACAGTGGTAGCACCTCATGTAAGTAGAAAAGACATTTCTCCTTTCACAGCCTCTGGTTACCACATCTATTTCCTGCAATGCCAAAGCTACGCCTACGACGGTAGGCAAGCAATGTTATAAAGTTCTGCGCTCACCTTTCTTAACACATAGGCTGTCTGTCACTGTAAAAATGCGTCTAAGCCCTTCTTTTCACTATTTGCACAACTACCTTATATTATTCATCACTATCTGTCAGTTGATATTAACACTAGTTTTTCATATCCTATATACGAAACTATCAAATACATTAATCATACTTCTGTGACACTCCGTTTAACTGTTCTCAATAGTATCTACAGCTCTGTCTCTTATATGGCAGTACCATACCTCTCCATAGTTCATTGAATGATCGAGTACTCATTATGTCCTCAGGGCACATAGGTTTTCACGTCTGTCGTCAAAAGTAGCAACTGTTCGACTGTGAAAGATCCCAGTTACTAGCTGTCAAAAGGTTGTCTACAAACTCTAATACATCCTAGTATATAGCTAAGCTTGGGTCAATTAAAATGCATGAAGACCTGTCCATTTACACAGAATACAACTGCCTGCATAGGTCTGCAACATCTTCTCCATGATGAACTATCTAATTAGTTAAATACTGCAGTGCTTCCGAAGTGGTAACCACTTGTTCCTTTGCCTCAGACGTTTTGAAGATTTTATTGACACAAGAAAATACCAGAAGAAACAAAATGGCGTGACGAGAACGATTAAAAGTAATACTACGTAGTTCTGTCTAATCATTAGCAAGGTGCATTCGTCGCACAATTCCCGTATCGGCGATAAGTGAAGCATGTTACTGGATGCACTGTGAACTAATAAATTACATTATCTGCTGTCTCCACATCGGCTTCGTCTTTATTTACGTGACCCTTGAACTAATTCACATCAATGATCCCGTTACCTATAATGAACTTCACTTTTATATTCATCCGCTGTCTGGTTAGCAGGAGTTCAGCTATTGTAGAGACATGGAAGCAACGAGAGAATGATAACAAGTTTATTTATCATAATGAATATAATGAATACTCCAATCAAAAGTGTCATTTTCTGTGGTCAGCGCCCAGCGGCGTAAGCTGGCCAGAGCAGGAGGCACACGAGCGTGGTGGCGATCCAGGACCCCCGATGCCGGATGAGTGTCAGCTGCCCATACTTGCAAGCCCGCTGTTGAAGAATGCGTACGTGTTGGTCACATGGTGGGACGGCCAGAACTAGGTTGCGGGTGCCACCTGAGCAACGCAGTTTACCGCCTACCCCCCCCCCCCCCCGGCACTCCCCCCCCCCCCCATCCGGTATGCACCCTGAAATCAGTTGGAGCCAACTAGCAGACTGACTGTAATTGTAAGGCACCCGTTCAGTTCCCAGTACCGTCAGAGATAGAAAGCAACAGAAGAAACAAAATTGGATGATGGGAAGGAAAGTTAAATTTAATAGTATCGTAAGTTGTTTTTATTCAGGATTCCAGTACACCGTGTTATTCCACACTCTTTTGGATACAAATCATTATTTTGCAACACAATCTCCATTCAATGCGACAGCCTTACTCCACCGGTGTCGTACCACTCTAATGGTCGACGTCTTGCTGCACTGAGACACAAAATTCACTTAAGATTACAGTGTCCCCTAAGTGGTAATCACTTGTGATTTTGAATCAGACGTTATGCAGTCTTTATGCGACATACAAGAAACCACAGAATAAACAAAATTGGGTCACGAGGACACTTAAATTCAAGCGGAGTTGGAACGCTCTATCCCCACAACGTTAAATTTAGTGACATTGCTTCCTTTTATTTCAGGAAAACCGTAGCCAGTGACATGAAACATTTACATGACATCAAACTGTATGTTCTGAGTATACTGAACTAAAATCATTGCATTTCAACCACTGCTTTAAGAAATAATTTTTTTTAATTACACGGTTATAATTTTCTGTACTTTTTTGTACGTTATCCTAAATAATTTTAATTTTACGTTACATTATGTTCTCATTTTAGTTCAGTAGACTCAGGACATATATGTCATTACTCCTTGAAGTTTTGAATACTCTACTCGAAGTAGTTTCTGAGATTTAGACAAAAATGCAACAGAAAATGTACATTTTCAGGAACGGCTTCTAAAGTTTCAAAAGACTGCTACTCACTTAATATATGCTTAATTTATTAGTTTTAGTCACTCAGAAGCACCCCGCACCATACTGTATATCATCCTCTTTAGATTTTTCCAAGTTTTTTCTTCTTTTCTGCTTTCTGGACTCCTTAGGGGTCAACTGTGCTGCATCTCTGCTTTATCAATGCGAACCCTGTGCATCCGTTCAAGTTCTCTGGTGCAGTTTGGTCCAGGATTAATTCCCATATGCTGTAGCACTGTCACCCTACCGACGTTGCCATCATTAAAAGCAATAACAGCATCTCTCACCCCCCACTTTAGTGTCTTCATTCCAACAAAAATATTTTTTGATGGGCTAGTCTATACAAGATTATTGAACGACGCGTTTGGATTTTGAGTCTGACCATGCAGATACTTGTTCAATAATTCAAAATTTGCCAGGTCTCGGTGAATAGTTTTTATGATATCCATGAATGCTGCTGGGATGGAATGTTTATGGCTGTATGAACTGTTTGAGGACTGGGCATTGCGGTAATTGCACCATGAATCAGGTCCAGGATGGCAAACCTGGTGTACTGGTTTTTCATCAGTTGACAGCCTGTGGAAGTAGGTAGCTCATACTGTCTGCTTTATTTTCAACAAATCCTCAGTATTGTTTCTAATGGCCATCCAATAATGCTGCTTCAGTTCATCAATGATTTTGTCTGTTAGGCTGACTCTGTTAGCTGCTAGCACTTCGATATACAACGTGTGTTTATACTATGAAATGATACGATACTGTTTTTGAGAGTTCTACAAATACGAACACGTAATGTAACCTTTATAACACAGCAATCCGGAGCATTCTATACGAAAACGTACCGATTTTATTAGATCTTGAAGTAATGCATGTAAAAATTTTAACATTTTGAACCGGTATTTATTATATTTAAAAAAATAAAATAACATACTTCTCATGTGAGTTTATAAGTGATATGTATATGGTTTTATTCAGAAAATTGCAAATATTATAATGAGAAAAAATCCGGCAATGTGAAAAAAAAATTTCCGTTCTACCTCCCTTTAAAACAACAGCAGTTTAAATCGGAAACAGTGCTCCGTCATTTGCCAGGTGCATTCGTCGGACTGCATAATTCCTGTACCTGCGACATGTGAAGCATGTTACTGGATACACTGTGACTGCATCAGTAACCTCTTCATCATTCACGTACTGCTTCCCGCAGAGCGCATCCTTAATTGGGTCAAAGAGATAGATCCGAGCTGTACATCAGACGAGCAGTCCAGTGAAGGTTTGGGAGCTTCTCTCGGGTTATCAGACTTCTCTGAGGTCTTGCGTTGTCATTGAGAGTCGGTGGAATTTTTGTGGCGGGGAGCAAGCTGAAATTATTTCTTCAGTTTCCTGAAGGTAGCGCAGTACACTTTAGAGTACCACGAAGGAGGACTTCAAACAGACTAACCCCTTCAGATTCCGAGAAGGCCACCGCCACAACCTTACTGGCTGAGTGTGCAGCTTTGAACTTTCTCTTCGGAGGGTTCAAAGTGGTTCAAATGGCTCTGAGCACTATGGGACTTAACTGCTGAGGTCATCAGTCCCCTAGAACTTAGAACTACACACATCCATGCCCGAGGCAGGATTCGAACCTGCGACCGTGGCGGTCGCTCGGTTTCAGATTGTAGCGCCTAGAACCGCTCGGTCACACGGGCCGGCTCTGCGGAGGGGAGATGGTGCGGTGCCATTCCATGGATTCGCGTTTTCCTTGCGGTTCTCTGTGATGAACCCAAGTTTCATCGCCTGTGACAATGTTCCACAAAAAATCGTCACTATCAGCCTCGTAAGAGACAGTCCGTCGATGATCTTCTGTTAGGAGGCGAGGAACCCAGCGAGCGCCCATCTTTTAGTACCCCAACCGATGGATGAGTGAGTCAGCATTACCACCAGAGACTCCCAGATATGCAGCGAGGTGTTTACCACGAAAGACAAGGAAAAGCTCACTGGTCAGTGTTTCTCTGTGCTTGGAACGCTCCTCCGTTACAGACGTCTTTTTGAAGGCTACTTATAGTGCCACTAGCTATCGGAACTTCGTGGAACTATAGGGGCTGAAACTGGAACATTTCATCATTTCCCACAACGAATTCTGCATTATTTGAACCCAAACTCTCCGAGAAAAGAAATGTTTTCCACTACTCGTTGAATGCCCCTCGTAAAATTAAGGATATCTGTCTAGCATAATTATCGTATTTGAGACATATGAGGCATATTACTGGGCGCACTATAACCCAATAAATGACAGTGTGTATATCAGCACGGTCTTCCTCTATATTCCCCCTGAACATTCGCATATATGCCCTCGTTATTAATAATTAACTTCACTTTTAAATTCATATGAAAGAGCAGTCGCCCTGACATTACAGTTGGAGGGATCAAGAAACCCAGAGACCGAAAGTTTTGGACGGGATCGTCTAGAAGTAGTTAGGCAACATGGCCATGATCAGGTCTATGACTGGCGTAGTGTATTTCTCATGCTGGCTGCGGAAAACATCAGATACTGCACAGCTGGAACAAGGACATAATCTTCGATTGTGTAAACGATGGAAAGCCATTGCAGGAGGTTCAAACGAGGTATAGACCACGTCATCACTACGATTTTGTAGCCCTCGAACCGTGCTGCATCAATAATGATCCTGCCTCAGCAGCAGGCAGCAGGGCAGTCTGGTGGACTCAAGTTAGTGAAAGGGTGGAGACTTCCGTCACGTCACCACGGCCCATTTTCAGCTTTCGTCTGAAGTGCAGTGACGGTCTTTCCTCATTTGGGGCCGGCCGCGGTGGTCGTGCGGTTCTAGACGCTCCAGTCTGGAGCCGCGCTGCTGCTACGGTCGCAGGTTCGAATCCTGCCTCGGACATGGATGTGTGTGATGTCCTTAGGTTAGTTAGGTTTAATTAGTTCTAAGTTCTAGGGGACTGATGACCGCAGCAGTTGAGTCCCATAGTGCTCAGAGCCATTTGAACCATTTTGAACCTCATTTGGCCGTAGGTTTGAAACGCCAATTTGAAAGGCAGTGGAGCAACAATACGTTAAATACACACATATCTCTCTATTTTATTCGCGTCACAGAAATATAAGTCTATCAATTTAGGTTCGAAGAGGCAAGAGTAAAGCGAGTGTCTCTTAATGTGCCACTATGTCCGTAGTAAATGTGGAGTATTTGTGGACAGTTTCTTCTTCTGTAGTTATGGCGTTAGCGGTATATCTGACTATGCAACTTCTTGAAAGTTGGGTTGAGAGAAGGCTGTATTTAATATACATTATGTGATCAGAAGCATCCGATCACCTACTGTGATCAAAACAATCCGGACACCTGGCTGCAAATGAGGTACAAGTTCGTGACGCCCTCCATCGGTAATGCTGGAATTCAGTATGGCGTTGGCCCACCCTTAGCCTTGATGACAACTTTCACTCTCGCAGGCATACGTTCAGTCAGGTGCTGGAAAGTTTCTTGGTGAATGGCACCAAATTCTTCACGGAGTGCTGCATTGAGGAGAGATATCGATGTCGGTCGGTGAGGAGTGGCACGAAGTCGACGTTTCAAAAGATCCCATAGGTATTCTACAGGGTTCAGGTCGGAGTCTGTGCAGGCCTGTGCATTACAGAGATGTTATTGTCGCGTAACCACTCCGCCACAGGCCGTGCATTATGAACAGGCGCTCTATCGTGTTGAAAGGTGCAATCGCCATCTGTGAAATGCTCTTCAACAGTGGGAAGCAAGAAGGTGCTTTAAACATCAAAGTAGGCCTGTGCTGTGATTGTACCGCGCAAAACAGCAAAGGGTGCTAGCCCCCCATGCAAACCACGACCACACCATAACACCACTGCCACAGATTTTTACTGTCGGAACTACACACGCTGCCAGGTAACGTTCACCGGGCATTCGCCATACCCACACCCTGCGATCGCACAGCCAGATTGCGTACCGTGATTCGTCCCTCCACACGACGTTTTCCACTGTTCAGTCGTCCAATGTTTACGCTCCTTACACTAAGCGAGGAGTCATTTGGCATTTACCGGTCTGAAGTTGATTGTGAGCAGCTGCTCGACCATGAAATCCAAGTTTTCTCACCTCCCGCCTTCAGTGGATCCTGATGCAGTTTGGAATTCCTGAGTGATGGTCTGAATAGATGTCTGCCTATTACACATTACGACCCTCTAATCGTCGGCGCTCTCTGTGTCACCAGACAAGGTCGGCCTGTACGCCTTTGTGCTGTACGTGTACCTTCATATA
This sequence comes from Schistocerca piceifrons, assembly GCF_021461385.2. Lineage (NCBI taxonomy): Eukaryota > Metazoa > Arthropoda > Insecta > Orthoptera > Acrididae > Schistocerca > Schistocerca piceifrons. The sequence continues at coordinate 170,631,124 of NC_060139.1, forward strand.
TCCACTTCACTATCACATCGGAAACAGTTGACCTAGGGATGTTCAGGACTGTGGAAATCTCGCGTACAGACGTTTGATACAAGTGACACCCAATCACGTGACCACGTTCATAGTCCGTGAGTTCGCGGAGCGCCCCATCCTGCTCTGTCACTCTGTCTAGTGACTAAAGAGGCCGCTGATATGGAGTACCTGGCAGTAGGTGGCAGCACAATGCACCTAATATGAAAAACGTTTGTTTTTGAGGGTGTCCGGATACTTTTGATCATATAGTGTATTAGTAGACATTAATATGGCGCCTGTCCACTTTTCACCCTTAAGACGGCATAAACTCTTCTGCAGGCTCTTTCAATGAGGACTCTCAATGATTACAGTAGAGGCATGGCAACCTATTCCTGCTGAAGATCTGAAATCGGAGATGGTACTGACCTTAATCTTGAATGCTGCTTTACATGTGCATGTCAAGCGAATACAGTCATCGTCTCCCAACTGCTGTAAAACGCATTCATATTCTTTCCCTTTCTGCGTTTTCTTAGGCACAATATTGTAATCGCTACCTAATCACGTAAAACAGCCACAATTGTAACGCCATCGCCTCCATACTTCACTGTTTGCACAAAAAATGAGCAGGTTACTTTCTGCAGGCATTCACTAAATCCTAATCCTTCTAGCGGATTGCCACAGAGTAGAACGTGTTTCGTTACTGCAGGTAACTCGTTTCTTGTCATCCATTGTCCAGTGGCGTTAGCCTTCAGACCACTTCATTCACGCATCGCTTAGTATTAACTACAGAAATGTCTTGACTTATTAGGGATCCCAATAACAAACATTGTGCTTGTTAGACTACTGGCAGCACTCTGCAGTTCACGAGGGATTTTCTTCACTGAGTTCACGGGACTGTTTACAACCATGCTCCGCAATGCTTGTGGGTTCCTGTTCGTCCCTGCATGACGTCTGGTTGGTCTCGGTTTTGCTGCGGTTGTTCCTTGGTTCAGAGTCACATCTCCATCAGTCGGTGAGCAGCGTTAGATGGGTTGAAATGACCATGATGGATTTGTTAAACAGGTGACATTCAACAACCACGGTCAAAAACTCTGAGTTCCCTTAACCGACTCACTCTGTTGTTACTGCCTCTCTGCTGGTAAAACAATACTCTCCACCTCCCTTTTATAGGCAGTTCTGCCTCTCGTAACTTCTAGTCGCCATTTCAGCTTTACGTAGGGGTCCCGGATACTTTTGGCCAGACAGTGTACTTCATTCAGAATTGTATAGAAGAGCTTTATTGGATATTTATCATATTTTAACCTCAAAAATGCCAGATCTGTGTAGAGACAAAATATGTTTGACGAGTTAATTATTTCCATCACGATTTGAATATAAACAGTTATTTGTTCCAACGGTATCGCGCACATAGAACAGCTTGGAAAGATAAATAGACTACAAATGAATATTAAATGTTGTTATAGTAAATTCACATCAGTGTCAAAAAAGCAGGGCAATGAAAACAGTATACGACTTTGATGACCTGTCGAATTCTTTTACAAAACATTTTAGTGTTTATGAATATCAAGCAGATAATATTTTTTCACTGTAGTTTGATATAACGTTATATACATCTTAATTACAAGTCCGCTCATGAATATAGCACATAACAATTCTTCTGCTTTGCTCAATACTGAACAGCAGAAAACAAGCTTTCAAATAACTTACGGGAATTCAGCCAAGTAACACTTTCAGCGACCGCCGATATTTCGGCGGGAGAAAACCCCTCTATTTTCAAGGCAAACTGTAACGGACAGGCGACGTACATGCAAATTTAAAACCTCGGTCCTCTGACTGATGCAGGTAAGATAACACACACACTGAACACTAATACCACCAACGATGACCAAAGTCAGAGATATCGATAGTGAGACTACGAACTCGCAGGTGAGGTAGCATTAACTGTGTCCCCCTGTTTTTTGACAAGGGAGACAGCCGGATTCCAAGCAGAGTTCAAACAAAAACGTCTATCCCTGTTAACGAGGTTACTCGCTAATTTAATATCAACTGCCTTCTTAATAACACTGTCCCAATAGCTGGACGTGCATGCCAATATCTCGGTGTTATTATATAACATGGGATGGCTAATATCCAAGAAATGTTCGGCAATAGCAGATCTACTTGGCTGCTGTAATCGAATGTGCCGTTTATGCTCAGTATATCGGCCTTCCACCGTCCTGATAGTTTGACCAATATATGCCATGTCGCAGCTACAAGGAATGCGATATACACTCGCCTTACGCAGACCAACATCATCCTTAACAGAACTCAAAAGCACTCTAATTTTAGGTCGGAAAACACATTTCACATCGCATTTACGTAAAATACGACCGATCTTGTTGGAAGTGTTTCCTACGTAAGGCAGAAAGTCAGTAGACTTAGGTGTCGACTCAGAATTATCATCAATCACCGAACGTATAGTAGGTCGATAGCGCAACGCACGTTCACCTTTCTATCACTGTAACCATTTTGACGAAAAGTAATTTCAAGATGGGACACTTCAGCTGGCAAAGTCTCAGCATAGGAAACATGTGCCCTGTGTACCAAGTTAGAAGTACCCCTTCACGCTGAGCCGGATGGTGACAACTATTAGCCTGTAAGTACAAGTCGGCGTGAGTACGTTTCCTGTAGACTGCATGTCCCAATGATCCATCATCCTTCCTCCTAACAACACGTCAAGAAAGGGAGGGCAACCAACCTCTTCCACGTCCATCGTAATACGAATGTTCGGATGGATGGAGTTCAGATGTTCTGGAAAGGCATTCAAATTCTCCCTACAATGAGTCCAAACAACAAAGGTATCGTCAACATATCTAAAGAAACAGGCAGGTATCAAAGGCGCCGACTCCAATGCACGTTCCTCGAAGTCTTCCATAAACAAATTTGCGATCACAGGAGACAACGGACTACCCACCGGAACTCCATCTGTCTGCTCGAAATTCTGGTCATTGAATAAAAAGTAAGTGGATGTCAACACATGTCGAAAGGAATTAGTTAATTCAGCACCAAACCGATCCTCAATTAACCGCAACGACTCAGACAGAGGAACACGAGTGAAGAGAGAGACCACATCGAAACTCACTAGAATATCAGAGTCATTCAACTGCAGTCCCTCCAAGCGACGTAAAAAATCAGCTGAGTTACTGATACGATGTTCAGGACCTGTGGACTCAACAGAGTAACAAGATGCTTGGCTACATGATATGTCGGAGCGCCGATATTACTCACTATAGCACGGAAAGGAATGCCTTCCTTCTGACCCTTCGGAAGACCACATAATCTAGGGGAACAGCACTATAGGCGTTACGACTCTTGATAGTGTGCTGCGAGAAACCAATTTTCTTTAGGAGCTTGTTGGTCTTTCGCTCAACACATTTTTGGGATCAGCATCGATTCTACGGTATGCTGAATCAGCAAACGTTGCATCTTTATCTTTATTTAAAACAACGGTGGCATTGTCCTTGTCCGCAGGTAAAATAACAATATCAGGATCATTTTTGAGAGAGCGTGAAGCAGCCCTCTTTGCTGCTGTTATATTACTCTTGGGTGGACGAGCCCTATTCAACACACGGTATGCCTCCCTCCTAACCTCCTCTGCAGTGTCAGGAGGTAGTTTGCAAACTGCCTGTTCAATTGAACTAATAAAATCACACGATTACAGCAGCCAAGTATATCTGCTACTGCCGAACATTGCTTGGATACTGGTCACCCCATGTTATATAATAACACCGAAATATTGGCATGCACGTCCAGCTATTGAGACGATGTTATTAAGGAGGCAGTTGAGATTAAATTAGCGAGCAACCTCGTTGATACGAATAGAGGTTTTTGTTTAAACTCTGTTTGGAATCCGGCTCTCTCCCTTGTCCACAAACATAGGGACAGAGTCAATGCTACCTCACCTGCGAGTTCGTAGTCTCACTATCGATATCTCTGACTTTGGTCATCTTACGTGGCACTAGTGTTCAGTGTGTGTGTTATCTTTCTTGCTTCAGTCCGAGAACCGACGTTTTAAATTTGAATGTACGTCACCTGTCCGTTACAGTTTGTCTTGAAAATGGCGGAGTTTTCTCCCGCCGAGATATCGGCGGTCGCTGAAAGTGTTACCTGGCTGAATTCCTGGAAGTTATTTGAAAGTTGTATACGCCAGGAGAAACTCAGGTCTCAGAAAACAAGCTGTTTACATCTATCAGTTGGTAAGTCTTGAACTCGCCGTTAGTAAAGTAAAAAAAAAAGAAAATGCTTTTATTAGAGAATTGTCCTCTTCACATTCGTTTTCGATATTCCCGGACCTTGAAATATACTGCTGGCACTCTATTCATTCTATTGTTACGACTTAACGCGAAAGAACTAGACGTAATTTCTGTGGCTTCTTTTTACAGTAGACTGTAATTACATTCTCAAAATTTACGTTCTTCATCTACGAAGTTTGATTAAACTGCACCAAAAGCGTACAGGAGTGAATAAGCGTACATGATCATAATACCGCAAAGTTAGTAGGTCACGAAATAAAAGTGCTGTTTGTATACTAAAGGAAACTGGATACTTAATTTAGACGTTCGTTTTTAATTTTGCTCTCGAGCGGCTGTTTATTTGCGAATGCATAGACCGAAAACGTTCACATATATAAATGCAAAACGCCGCCACTCACCATAAAGGTATGAAAGCAGGGTTCCATAGCATCGCGCAATGTTACTGCCGATTCATGAATATCGACCGAGTTTAGTGTCGACATAAAGACCTTACGGCTCGTCAGGAAAGTCCAGACATATTTGTAACGCGCTGTCTGGCAGCCACAACAGCCCTACGGAATGAAACTAGAATGGGGGATTGCGCATACAACAGGCGTACTGTTGTGCTGTTTCAGTTTTTCTCGACGTGGTAACTGCTTCATTGGTTCATGGTCATCGCGTCGGATAAAGTTGTGGAAGTTGCACAATATTACGACGAGACAACTGTTGCTCATCTTCAGGTGCTTACCGACGTGTTGCTGCTTTTATCTTTTTTTTCCTTTATTGAATTTCGATTCGCCCCGGAGGGGGAGGGTCAGGGTGGCAGCAGCGTAATATGCCGCTCTGCAGCCTACAGAAGACTTAGAAACATAATCAGGAGATAACAAAACACTAAAAACAGGCGATAAAACAGTGACTGTGTAAAACTGTAACATGACGAAAAGTTGAGAAGTGAAAATATAAAAACAAAGGGTTGCTGATGCTGGTTAGAACACATAAGTAAAAAAAACAAAACAAAGCCACAGTATGGTGTCTGTTCGCAACACTTAAAAAGGGAACGCACAACACCGAACACTCACGTAAACACTGCATGATAGAGGAGACATGAAGGCAGATGGAGGGGGTGGGGACCTAAAGAGATGAGGGGGATAAGGGAGGGAGGAGAGAAAAAGGAAAAGGGGGAGCCGATGGAGGGAGAGGACACATAAAAGGGGGAGGGGGGCAGGGCAGATGCGAGAAGGAGTGGAGAAGACAGTGCAGGGGAAAGCAAAAGAACTCGAGGGAGAGAATGAGGAGAGGGCAGGCGGGGAAAGAATGGGATGGAAGGAGTGAGAGGGAGCCCGGGAAAAGGACAGTGGGAGGGGGGAGGTGAGGAACAGAGTTGATAGGAGGGAGAAATGGACGGCATCATCCAGGAGGGGGAGTTGAGGGAAGCACCCTTGGGAAAGGAAATGATAGGTGTAGAGGGGGAGGGTAGGGGGGACACTATGGTGAAGGCGGGGCAGCGGGCATAGGTTGGAGAGGCAACCAGGGGATCGGGGGACATGTTGCTGCAGTGGGTCGACAATATACACACTGACTCGCTAGAAATGCGCAGGCGCCAAGGGTTGAGGCTATAACGTCATCGCAGACGGATCATAGAGCTTGGCGACATCCAGTGCTCCCTGACGGAGAAACGGTCGCTAATAGCGGTCCAGCGTGCTCGCAGTCATTGTTTAAGTGTGCGGACTTTGATTCTCTGTCTGTGTTGACTCGGATTCGTCTGCCTGCGGCCGATGATGCCTTAGTGCCCCCTGTGCCTTGCTGAGTTGAAACTTCGTGTCTCTACTCATTAGGTCGTTACTTATACAAATTTCGAGTGCTTCTTTAATGATGGAATTCCAGTAAGTGGAAGCGGACGAAAGTATCTTTGTCTCTCTATAGTTCACGCTGTGTCCTGTGTCCAGACAGTAATCAGCTACAGCAGACTTATCTTGCTGACTGGTGTGACGTCTATGTTCAGCACATCTATCCCTAACAGACCAACACGCCTAGCCAAAGTATGATTTCCCACACTAGCAGCGGATTTTATACACTATGTGATCAAAAGCATCCGGACACAAAGCTGAAAATGACTTACAAGTTCGTGGCACCCTCCATCGGAATTCAATAGAGTCTTTGCCCACCTGTAGCCTTGATGATAGCTTGTTTGTTTTAGTGGGACAGGAGCAACGACCACACAACAATCAATGTAATCAGTTTTGCCAGCCGCACACTAAACAGCTGTGAGAGAGCATATTCTGCTTCCGAGCTAGAGGCTCTTGCAGTGGTTTGGGCGGTAAAGAAATTCAACTATTACATCCATGGCAAAGAAATCAAAGTATTCAGTGACCACCAGGCTCTGAGCTATTTAGTGTCTTGCAAATTAACCCATACCCACTTGCTAAGATGGAAGTTAGCATTGCAGGAATATAAAATTAAGATTATGTACATAAAAGGACAAGATAATGTTGTAGCTGATGACTTGTCGAGGCTCCCACTATGGCTATTCTCAGTGTCAAAGATTTTGGAACAATCGGAGGAATATCGAATACTCTTAGTACAAGATAAGGTACATAGGAGGGACTTTTTACATATGTGTAAGAATATGTCTACATTGCAGGAAACTGATCCGATTTGGCGAGATGTCATTAGCAAAATTAAAGAAGGTACCAATCTTAAAAGTGTGCAGAACTTCAAAATAGTAGATAATATTCTGCATTATAAAAGAGGTGTGTCTAATGACCATGGAGTTGTGTGTATACCGCACAGGCTATCCTAACTGTAGTGTGGCACACGCACTTAGCATGGGGTCACGTTGGGATAGGCAAAACAATAAGGATTTTATCCAGATACTGTTACTTTAAGGGAATAAGCCAGCAGACTCGCACCATTATCAGGACTTGTCCTCTGTGCCAAAAAGCTAAGTTTCAAAATAAATCCATAAGGTTTGAACTGCACCCTATAGTGCCTCAGTGTCCACTTCAGTTAGTATCTATAGACATAGCAGGACCCTACCTTTGAGTCAGGGGTGGATTAAAGTACATTTTACCGGTATATGACATTTTCTCTAAATATTTAAAAATATACTGCCTCAAGTCAGCCACCGCTCGTGGTATAGTTAAATGTTTAGGGAAAGAATATTTTACACGGGTTGGTAAGCCTGAAGCTATAATATCAGATAATGCCTCCTATTTTACAGGTCATACCTGGAAGAACTACACTCCTGGAAATTGAAATAAGAACACCGTGAATTCATTGTCCCAGGAAGGGGAAACTTTATTGACACATTCCTGGGGTCAGATACATCACATGATCACACTGACAGAACCACAGGCACATAGACACAGGCAACAGAGCATGCACAATGTCGGCACTAGTACAGTGTATATCCACCTTTCGCAGCAATGCAGGCTGCTATTCTCCCATGGAGACGATCGTAGAGATGCTGGATGTAGTCCTGTGGAATGGCTTGCCATGCCATTTCCACCTGGCGCCTCAGTTGGACCAGCATTCGTGCTGGACGTGCAGACTGCGTGAGACGACGCTTCATCCAGTCCCAAACATGCTCAATGGGGGACAGATCCGGAGATCTTGCTGGCCAGGGTAGTTGACTTACACCTTCTAGAGCACGTTGGGTGGCACGGGATACATGCGGACGTGCATTGTCCTGTTGGAACAGCAAGTTCCCTTGCCGGTCTAGGAATGGTAGAACGATGGGTTCGATGACGGTTTGGATGTACCGTGCACTATTCAGTGTCCCCTCGACGGTCACCAGTGGTGTACGGCCAGTGTAGGAGATCGCTCCCCACACCATGATGCCGGGTGTTGGCCCTGTGTGCCTCGGTCGTATGCAGTCCTGATTGTGGCGCTCACCTGCACGGCGCCAAACACGCATACGACCATCATTGGCACCAAGGCAGAAGCGACTCTCATCGCTGAAGACGACACGTCTCCATTCGTCCCTCCATTCACGCCTGTCGCGACACCACTGGAGGCGGGCTGCACGATGTTGGGGCGTGAGCGGAAGACGGCCTAACGGTGTGCGGGACCGTAGCCCAGCTTCATGGAGACGGTTGCGAATGGTCCTCGCCGATACCCCAGGAGCAACAGTGTCCCTAATTTGCTTGGAAGTGGCGGTGCGGTCCCCTACGGCACTGCGTAGGATCCTACGGTCTTGGCGTGCATCCGTGCATCGCTGCGGTCCGGTCCCAGGTCGACGGGCACGTGCACCTTCCGCCGACCACTGGCGACAACATCGATGTACTGTGGAGACCTCACGCCCCACGTGTTGAGCAATTCGGCGGTACGTCCACCCGGCCTCCCGCATGCCCACTATACGCCCTCGCTCAAAGTCCGTCAACTGCACATACGGTTCACGTCCACGCTGTCGCGGCATGCTACCAGTGTTAAAGACTGCGATGGAGCTCCGTATGCCACGGCAAACTGGCTGACACTGACGGCGGCAGTGCACAAATGCTGCGCAGCTAGCGCCATTTGACGGCCAACACCGCGGTTCCTGGTGTGTCCGCTGTGCCGTGCGTGTGATCATTGCTTGTACAGCCCTCTCGCAGTGTCCGGAGCAAGTATGGTGGGTCTGACACACCGGTGTCAATGTGTTCTTTTTTCCATTTCCAGGAGTGTATTTACATGAACAAGGCATAAAGCACATACTAATGCCCCGTTTTCATCCACAGGCAAGTTTAGTAGAAAGAACATTTGGAGAGTTAAATAAATTTTTCAGGTTGTATATCGCATATAAGCACACAAGATGGCCAGATCTGATATCTAAATTTTTGGAAATTCACAACGCAACCCCGCATGCCTCTACGGGGTATCTACCAACCGAGATTATAATGAATAATAATAGAGTACTGAATGAGTGGCTGGCACCTTTGCCTAGGGTCCCAGTCATTCCTGAGCCTAAGGAAGAGAGGATAAGGAAAGCAAGGTGCAACCTTACCAGGTGCGCTCAGAAAAGGAAAGAAAAATATAATCGACATGTGACGATTAATCAAAAACTTAGTGTAGGGGACTTGGTGCTCCTACGCAATCATCCTAAGTCCTCGGCACCCTTGAAACAGAATAGCAAGTGGTAATTGGTGTACAATGGACCTTTTAGAATAGTAAATGTGCCACATGAGTGTAGCTATCTCTTAGCAGATCCCCAATCAGTGAGAGTACAGGGACTGTATCCGCGTAAGGATGTTATATATATATATATATATATATATATATATATATATATATATATATATATATATATATATATATATATATATATGTGTGTGTGTGTGTGTGTGTGTGTAGCTGTCAGATTGACAGGTTCGAACCCAGAATAATATTAATAATATGAGACCCTGAGAACTTTATTTTCAAACCATTATTATCAAAGAGAGTAATGCACCCAGTAGTGACCCGAGGGCACCATGGGAGGCAAACTTATTGCAAATTTAAGTAACGCAAAGTTACCCACAAAGAAGCTTCAATTGAAGCATGTGCAGATCAAATCAGTAAAAAGAGCTAGCCTGATACAGTCCAAGTCAATTTTAGCCTACAGAGACTACACTATAGTTACGTAGGACCTTGCAAGTAAAGTGAGACATAATTTCAAAGGAGTTATTGAACAATATACCTGAATCCGGCTGGAATGCACAAATAAAATCTACTCGAACATAAATATAGATGATTTTTGGGCAAACTAATACGAAATTTTAATATTTGTTACCATGTACGCAATTATCACACACCTTGGTAAAGACCGAACAAAGAAGTTACGAATGTACTGTTACAAAAAATTGCACAACGGACATTGTAACTGAAAAAACTTAAACAAAAGTGCAGTATTGTGTGGCAGAGACAGACAGTGACTGTTAAAACTGCAGCAATACGTCACGAGGTTGTTTTGAACAAGCAATAAGAAACTGTATCATCGCCGTGTGTGCAAGTGACAAGGAACTAACACGACATGAACAGTGAGCCGACAATAGACGGTGGACCAAACTAGTGTCAAACTATAACTTGTACTGTGCGTGTGTACAAAAAAATATTCTTTGTGTGTCAAGGGACACCAGGAAAGCGCATTGACTACAGAGATACAATTTGTTCTAAGGTGAAAACTTGCGTGTGACTAATGACATATCATGACATGGTGAAAAAATATTGTGTGCCCATAAAACGCGTTACTGTGACAACAAAACATTGTGCAAACCACAATAACTGCCAATAACTGTGTGCGTTCTCTCCCACAGCAGGAAAAATGCCCATAAGGGTAGTACACTGTTTGTGAACTTGTTGCATGTTTGCTGGAGCACTGCAAGAAGATGTCACACGGGTGAGCTGATATACAACGCGCATCCGGCTACTTGAGCCTTGCAGCGGCCGCAGCAACCCGTAGCAGACTAGACAGCACACGCCTCTCCGCTCCGTAGCTGTCAACACCGGGGGCGGTGACCTACACGGAGCCGACGCGCCGCGCCGAGCGCCGCTCAACAATCGCTCCGCACCACTCACCAACTACAGCGTTATTGACATATACCAAAATTTTTACACAAACTGCATAACATATCAATGAACTCGATTTTTGACAAACATTGAACTCTTATTATGTATACCCGTAAATTAACGAGAGACAATGAACACTAACAAGTGTAGGAGGTGGATTTGTAACACGTAGGTAGTGAGACCATTATGAAAGTAACGTTGTACTAAATGATTTCAAAAAACCAAGTGATATATCCTAGGACAAGTGAGCTTGCAGTATATCGCAAAATGATAATTACGAGTTGTTAAACTCACACAACAAACTTTCGTTGAACTGTATGTCACTGTGATATTATGTAACCGTTGATGACAAACTGCTAAATCATTTCAAAACAATTACTGTTAAAGAGCCAAGATTAATCATGAACCAACTGGGATGGCTGGGCTGCGGCACAGTTTTGCCCAGGTTTCCTGTCTGCCTTCGCCCAAATGGGGGAGCCATGAACATATATAACCCTGGGACTAATTAAAAGAGGAATTCCATAAAAATAACAGAATTGTAAAGAACGTTGCTGGCACCATTGTGTCAAACTATAGAAACTCTTTGCCAAATGCTGCCAGGGGGCAATGTAACGTTCCCTGGCAGCACACACACTGTTAATAAACTGAAATGACGTTTAATTTTACTATGTACGCCGCTATGAAGCAATTCGTATGTAATGTAATTGTTTAACAAAATATATTATTTAATTTTGTATAATGGACGTTGGTTATTATTGTAATATTTTCTGTAATAATATTCTCGATGTATTTGTGATTGTAATATTTCTATACTCATAAAGTAATTACGAATTATGTTAATATCTGCGATGAAAAAAATGTAAAATACAGCCACAGAGGAAAATAATGTTGTAAGATTACAAAGAGATATTAATAATCAGCAATAGTACAAATAACACTACATAATGTGCATTCTTTGTCGTCTTCCTCGAGAGCTGAGAGAGACAGGAACTCGTGACGTAGCATTATATGCATGAGTAGATTTCTTTTGTCTGTATCTATCTTTAGCCGCCATTAGAGGAGAAATTATAAACGTGTGTAGTTTTAATTATTGTTGTGGTCTAAATACATTATAATTTATCAAAATTGTGTATTACTAATGTAAATTAGCTTGCCCATGTCATCTATAATATTTGTTTAAAGAATTTTCAGCACTTTTAGCGATTATCGTTGGTGTTGCTGGGCTGTGCCGCTACTGAACGATCTGCAGCGGCGGCATATTTAAAAAATTGTTCCGTTATAAAATCAACCAAACCCGTAAATCGGAAGCAGGTAAAATTAGCAGTGAATTACGAAATATTTTTCTTTTACAGCGATTCTGGGGCAGACTGAATTTAATACTGATTTTAAATTTGTGCATTCATAGGCGGATAATTAACGTTGAAGCTGTTAATCTGTTGGTTCCTTCAATTTCTAAAGCAAATAACTTAAACGTATAGTGAAGTGTGTTTTGTCAATGATGATTAAACGTTCAGGTCGGCTTGGCAATATTTAATCATTTTATGCTAACAGAGACAGTCTTGTGTTCCGTAGCTAACGCCGGGAAAGAATTCAGTAAATATTTAAAAACCCACTGCATTTAGAAAATGTGTGCCAAAGACGAAATACGTAAAAAATTTAATTTAAATAATTTTCAAAGTCATAAATGTTAATAATCAATTAGTTTGAATTTATCAGCATGAGAGGGTTGCTAAAGTTCACGTAATTTTAAATGTGCTTAATTCTGTCTAAATGAATTTTTATTACCACACGTAAAAAAAGGGTTCTACAACAAAGTTCGTACTGAAAGAGTAAATAACAGAAATATTTAAAGCCATTTCTTCCTCATTTTCATCCATTCATTTTACAATTAAACCTTACACATAGCTTGTCGTTGACAGAGCCCAGCAAAGTCGGCACTCGTGCTGGAGGGCAAAATACACATTTATTTGATGTTTTTTGAACAGCCTGCCAATCTTAAAGTACGGTAGAAAATCTATCCTCGCAGAGTTCTCTGTTTCTTCTGGCTGCTACTGAGCTTTAGTGCGTGCAGGTTTAAATGGATTATTGATCTATTTATCAGAGTACCCGTTTTGTACAAACACAGAGTGAAGATGCCTAAGCTCTGATGATAATCTCCCTGCATCAAACTCTAGACCTATGAACGAGAGGCTGTAACACGCCACAGCGTTGAGATCGGATGGGAGATCCTAGCTCGTAGATATACGTCAGTGTCAGTCGGTTTGTGAAACACAATGTAATCCAAGGAACCATCTTTTCTCCGACACCAAGAAACGGTATGTCTCCATTTTTGCCCAATTCCATGGTGAAACTGATGCTGGGATGGGGGAAGTTAAGATGGTCCAGAAATGCAGGAAGTGTTGCTGCTCCATGTGGTCAAACTACAAAAGTGTCGTCCAAATATCATCAGAAACATTTAAGTTTCAACACCGCTGACTGAAGTGCTTTATTATTAAGTGAAACAAAAGGCTCTCCGTGGCAACACCGTCAGTCTACTCAAAATATTGTTCGTTAAATAAAAAGTAAGTAAGTAAATGTAAGTCGGGGGCTGATAACCGAGCAGGTGAGCGCCCTTAGGACCAAACCACAAACGATGCGGTACTACCTAGTACGAAACGTCAAACTGTTCACTCTAGTCGAAGTAAGCTGCAGATTACCTTTACAAGTTTCAGAAAACGAGCAATTGTTCTTTGAATGCCAGTTAGCACACCAAGTCTTCTGTCTCTAAAGTGCAAACGCCAGACACTCTACGTAAAAGCTTTGGCTACCCACCTTGCCTCGGAGCAGCGCGCCGTTGCCTCCCACACAGTGAGTTGCGAGACAGACACGAGACACAACTCCCAATCAAAATAATTGATATTAATGTTTAACTCCGAGGAGTGCGTCCAGGACAGAGGAGCCAGTCAAGCTGGAATTCACCTAAGGCAGAATGTGTGTACGAAATCACCACTCGTGCTCGACAAGCTAGCGTCGAATCCCCTCCTACAAAAACTCAGCCGAAAACCAAACATTTAGCTTTAAGAGCTTCTCTGATTTCACAAGCCTGGAAAAAATGTCATCAGCTCTGAGAGCACTGCCCTCCACTTTCCTTATTCTTGTGCCTTTCTAGCAAACAGTGTTTTCTTGCATCACCTCTACCGGCTTCCCGTTGACGAAGGCACAGTTTTATGACCTGGTATCTCTCTCTGCACTGTCCGTATCCTGTTCCTAAACAGAAGGCAACTCAGCACTACAGAGCTGGAGAGGTCTCCCGCCCCCCTCCCACCCTCAGTTCGTAGACAACGTCGTGCAATCAGGTTTATGGCCTCATCGCGTACCTGTCTCCTCTCTATTGTCGCGTCCTGGCGATCGGCCGTACAGGAACTCACTTTTCAATTCCTCTCCCGCACGATTATCCAGTGAATAGAAATTTTGACAGGAACTGCTTCCCAGGATAACAGCAGCACCATAGTAATTCTAAATGTTAGGAAACTACGCAAAAAACTGAGGAAAGCATTACTTCTTAGCGTAGTCAGACGTAAAGACTCCTGTTCATTTTCTCTTCGTCTTTCTTTTGCCTTCTTTCACTGATGCCCCAACAGGCGGTACGAATTTAGCTTGCAGTCTTCGTAAGCGATCGCTAGAGAGTTTAAAGTAGGCCGGCAGTGGGTTGCGAGGTTAGAATGGGCAGGAGGGGCGCAGCAGAAGGGTGTCAAGGGCGGATTATCTTCCGCTGCGGTTCTTTCGGCCGTTAGTTCTGTTTATGTCGAAATCGAATTGTCATTCCTTTGCGTAGTGGCACTCATACTGCTGTACTGAAGATGTCCTCCTACGGGTGTCAACGCGTTTGTCTTTCCCTCTTTATCCATGTTGTGCAGACCTGGACTCATACAGTTTTGTACCCATTGTTTCCGTGTATGCAATCACTGGAAAACTTTGCCGTTCTGACATCTGTGCCCCTGCTGTTGATGCTTTATGGACCCTTGGAACATTTTAATTTATTGAGAATAACCTTGGGCGCAATCGTATTGTACCTATGCATTTCTTTCAGTTGTTTAGTAGTGAATCTTAAGTATCGCCTCACGCCTGTGGCAATTTGGTGTTTAAGCTTTAAATTTTAATGAAGTTCTTTACCCAGTTTTATAAAGTAGATCATGAGTCGTGTTACATAATTCCTGTTCACTGAGTTTTAGATGTTTTTACGTTCTGTAAGGTTTTTAATTTTACCATTTAATTCTTATAAGGGGAATTCCCTGTAGTAATACATGTGTTTTTGAAACTAGGATCTAGATGGCTGTCAAGTCTGACGACTGATTCGAGGAAACAATGTTTGTAGTGCCTACTCACTAATTATTCCCTCGGAGGAGTAAGCTTAATTATTTATTTGTTCTATCTCTTTGATTCACCTAAGCATTTCATCGTGGAGTTTTAAAGTTTACATAACGTGTTTGGGGAGACGTTAACGGCTATGTTTTTGTACTCCTTCGTCAATGATATAAGATATGTTTCCATTAGGCAGGCTTTTGGGTGTAATGTGTGCTATCTTATTTTAAAACAGATTTTTTCGACCTATGGTCCTGATCTCTTAAAAAGTTGGTGATTGTTGTTCATGTAATTTATATTTCTGTAACCTGTGTCTCATCTCTGTGGTGTTTTTTAGCAGCGCCTCTTCGCCCCGTGAAGCACGAGCCCTACATTTTGGCGGTTTCCGGTCGGGAGGGTCTGTTGCTGTTGTGCCCCTTCACTTTCCTCCAGGCTATGTTTGAGGCGTGTCCGCTATTGCTATAGTGGAATTGTTCACTTAACGGTTTGCGTCTTTAAGTTTCGCATTTCTTTTCTTAAGGCGCTATTCTTACTTTGATATACTGCGAAAAGCCTATATGTGAGCAATGTTGTAATTAAATTTTGAGGTAGTTTCTTTGCCTGTTCAAATATTTGTGTATATAATTCGAATGCTGCAATTAATTTTAATGTAATTTCCGTCCAGGTTACCATCTACTTAAATTTATGTTTTTAATTGTAACTCAATATTCATTGTTTGAATTTAATTTGTTATTCTATCTGTTGTATGAAGGTAAAATTTTTTTTTTAGATTTGCCATTCTTGGCTGTTTATTCTAAAGTGTCAGTTGTTAACTTAATAAGTGTGACTCTTTAAGAAGATTGTGCAAGAGTTATCTTCACTTACCTACTGTTTAAGAGAGGTTTTATGATTTGCTTTTATTTTTTGTTCCTGGAAGTGATTCACTGGATAATCAAGAATTGGAACCTTAGTCATGTCATTTTGCGGTTGAAATATGAAAAGGCTTGTTTTCGTTTAACAATTTCGAATGTTCAGAGACATACGGTGATTATTGTATTTTATCTTGTACTACCATGTGCATTGTAAATAAATGTGATGAATCAAAGACAAGTAATGCGAGAATTGTGGTCCCACACGTCCATGTAATTCTTTTCTTATCACAACATGTATCCCTAAGTTTCAATGATAACACAATGTGGTTATGATCTTGCTGGGTAAAAAGGGGGCTGGATAGAGTTGTCTACCCCTTCAGAACCATTTGTTCTTAGGAACCAGAAATTTCTATAACAAACTTTTTCAAATGTTTCAGAGAAATACGTACGGGCATGGAACACAGAGGATGTTTAGGTATATCGTATCTCAAACCGGAGCATCTTGAATATGAATTACGGGAGCAAAGCATCCCTGTTGAAGGGGACGTCATGGAGGTAGTAGCCAGGCTACGTCTAGCACTGGATAGATCTTTTCTCATTTCCTCTGAAACCAATGGCGAGGTAGGTGGCGCTATTTCTACTGCTTCCGTAGCTGTGGACGAAATGTCTCATAATATTCAGTTCTTGGAAGATAATCAGCACACTTGAAGACAACTGTGTAGGATTTAGGCGCATTTGTTTCATTGGAGTAATTATCTTGCTGATTTAAACCATCTTGATCTTCAGCTTAGTGATCAGCAGAAGGAGACTTTTCAGAAATTGATTGTTCGAGTGAAATAGTTACAATCTTCTACCGGTTCATTGGATTTGGATAGTGAGGTAGGTAGTGGAGAAGAGGGCATTCCAGCCATTAATAATCACAAAGTTTAAGACATGCTGATACCCAAGGCTCTGCTGGGTCGGTTCCTGATTTATTTACCAAATTGCTTAATTTTATTTCGTTTTGGTTTAGTGGTATTTCTGAGTTAGCTACTGAACAATTGAATCAAATTTGTGAAGTGGCTGGTTCTCCGATTCTCATTGCACGCTGACGCGTGGTAAGTATCACATTCCGTTATGCTATCTTTACTTTACCCTTTGCCGGAGAGCTTTGTAACACCAATATTGATTATAAGTAGGTTTATACTATGTGAATATCGATTCGTAGTAGGTTTATACTATGCAAATGTGTATCTATAAAAACGAAGTGTTTGTTCTTTCTTAGTTAAGGTCATTGATTTGTGACAGGAAATTTAAAGTTTGTAATGTATGTATGGCAAAAGCCAAATAATATTTAAATTAATGAAATTTTGTAATATATGTATGTTCATAAAGAAAAATTTGTATATTGGAAGCTGGTTCACGGTTAGGGAACTTGTATTGTGAAATATAAAAACTGTAGGGAAGTCCCTCCGCAACGGAAGTGACTTGGCGCGATATAATAGGGGGTTTTGGCGATTGATCTGGGTGGCTGCTTGGTGGGAACAGTACGCGGTAAGTGGCTAGCCGTTGCACGGTAAACATCGAGGGTGCCAAGGGAGGCATTTGGAAGCCGTTTTGTATGGAATTTTGCCTCGGATGTGAATTTGGCTATTGCACGGTGCTCTTGGCAAAAAGGTACGGCTCTAATACGATACAGATCCGTCACCAAGAAGAAATTATAAAGAGCATTCAACATCAAGACCAGTGAGTACAGTTAGTCACCACGTCGCTTGCCACCACTACTTCTCCACTGCTCCACCAACTTTAGGTACACAGATACGTAATATTGCATGGACCAGATAATTTGTGTGAGTGTTTTTCAATAATAATCAAAGTTCTATAAATCTGTGTTTGACACCTAACGTTATCCTAATCATGAACCGATGCCGGATCCCATCCTAAGTTTGAAGAAAACCGACTATCCTGTTTCTAACAAAATTGTGATTGGTTTCTGTGTATTAAATGTGCAAAAGTTCAATGCCAGGGTGTGTAAATGCCACTGTCCAAAATACCTGCTTCATAGGTGATGAAAAAGGCACATAAATTAAACTTATTTGAAACATAATTTAGCCTTGATTGCTATCTGAGGTTAATCGATCTCAGTGTTCAGTAAATTGCTTTAAATGATGAAAACATAAATTATTCCAAGTGCGGCTAAGCATTAATTCGTATGAACTTTTCTACTTTCATGAAACCCCAAAGTTAAAAGCTGTTTCGTTTTTCTAGTAATTGCAATACATACCAAATTACTGTTCGATAACTTTTTTTCCATTAGACAAACACACTGTCAAAACTAAAATTTCTCCCAGAGGGTAACATTAGATAGTTTTAGTGTTATAGCTTGTTAAGTATATTGTTGTCCAAGGTACTTCAGAATCAGGAAACTTTGAGGCGGCTCATGGCTTGTGTAGCAGAGGAAAATTTTTATCACCATGAAGCTTGATCGTGTACAGTATTAGCAGGTGCAAGAATCTATCGGAACCTTGTTTTAATATATCGAGCGTGTTCATATTGCTGTGTCTGCTTTGGAAATGAATGTTACCGAACAAGATAGCATTTCAAACATTTTGAACGGCATGAGAGCGGAAGATCGGTCGCTTCTTGCGTTTGCCCGGAAATCTACTATCTTTTCTGTGTTAAATAAATTTCCAACTACTTTGTAAGCATGTTGGTTCGCAGTTGAGCAACGCGATCAGGGTAAGGGCTTTCAATCAGTTCTTCGTAACGTAAGTGACACCTATTGTCGATGATCTACTAATTAATTAGCAGGTAAAAGTCGTTGTCATAGCCATTCAGTGCGTGAATCAGGTTAGGTGTGGACCCAGACCTAAGAACTGACGCCGCCCGTTGCAGTGTAACACTCCTGTGAGTAAGCCTACCGTTCACTGCCCAAATACGTTTGCTCTCGATTAACTTGCTCTTCCGTATGTTTGCTCCCGCCTCAACCAAGAACCTATTTGCGGCCACTTTCCGGCCGCTTGGATTCTTCAAGGCCGGTTTCATTGTTTCACTGCAGATGCTAACTCAAGGTTCGTAATTTGTGTAAGTTGTCCCCGATACACCCCTCCTTCCATAGATGTCGTGTCACCAATGGACAGAAGTTGCCTCTGTTGAGTGAGGTACGCGGTAGTTTATCCATTTGTAACTTTTCTTGACCTGTTAAACTCATTGAAGTTAAGAATCTGACAGTGACATTGTTGCTCGGTTGTGGTTTCATTCAACGGACACGGTTGGTCCTTGACTTTGTAACACTTTTTTCTTTAAATTTTCTTCATCAGAGAAAATAACTCGCTGTACTTGTCTCATTAATAATAATGAGAATTCTGTAAAAACAGGGACGTCGGAATTCGACCTTAGTCATCTCAATGAGTGTCAAGCTAGACAGTTAATGAGTACTTACTAATAAACTGTGTAACCCATAAAATTCAATATAACATCCGTTTGGCAGATGATATTCCGGTGCGTCATGCCCCTTATCGTCTCTCACGCCCTAAGATGAGAATACTAAGGCGAAAGATTGACTATATGCTGCGGAATTAGACCATAAATTTCTCCGTATGCGTCGCCCATATTTGTAGTCCCTTGGGCAAGGCGAGGATTATAGGCTTGTTGTTGATTATAGAGCCCTTAATGAGAAGGTTATCTAGGAAGCTATTCCCTTCCTTGATCTCCATAGCTGTTTCCTTCGTTTGCTGGTGCTTGGTATTTTACCACACTCGATTTGAATCAACCTTACTACCAGCTACCTTTTGGTGAAGAGTCGAGGTATGTTACTGCATTTTATACAGATTGAAATCTGTGTAAATTTAATCGGGTACCCTTTGGCTTGCCTACCGAGACCGCTGTCCTTTCACGACTTTTAGATCATGTATTTGGTGTCCTTAAATTTGGTTGTGTGTAAACGTTTCTTCATAATGTCCTTTGATTAACACCTTTATCATGTTGAGCAGGTTTTGTTGAGGTTTCGTTCTCTGGAGTTAACTGTTAGGCCATTAAATGTTACTCTCGCTAGGCAGTAGATTTCTTTCTTGGGTCACCTGGTCTTCAGGGACGGCATTAGAATTGATCAAGAACTTACTTCTGATTTGAAAAAATATCCCCTCCCTAAGAACAACAAAGGCGTGGCCAGATTCATAGGCATAGTCAATCATTTTAGGAAGTTCGTCGCTAATTTTGTCTCAGCTTGTTGCCCCGTTAATAACTGTCGTAATAAAGGGGACAATTATGTGTGGGGAGGGAGTTATCAATCATCCTTTCAAGCCACCAAAATTTCCCTTAGTAATCCTCTAGTAGTGGTTGTTCCGGGTTTTCGGGAGAGATTTATAGCGCAGACTGATGCTTGCTATGCCGAAGTTGCCTCTGTACTTTTACAGTAGGATTCGGGTGAAAGGCGCACTCTAGCTTTTGCCTTAAACGGGTTAGTAACTCCTTAGCTGAAATACTCAATTTGTCACTGTGAGGCATATGCTGTCTTATTTGCTCCTGAGAAATTTAAATTATATCTCGAGCACAGTGAATTTGTTATGGAGACCGACAACCAAGCCCTGAGATGGATTTTAACACGTCCTAGGAAAACCGGTAGGATTGCTAGATGGGCCATTCACATACCTGCCTTTCTCCGTCATATTAGAGGCTCCGATAATCAGGTTGCTGATGCGCTTAGTGGCATGTTTGATGAAGGCAGTCAAGAAAGTGAAGCGTCTTCAGTATTGCCCAGTCCTCCCGTTTGTAGTATCTGAACCGAGATACAATAAAACTAAACTTCTCCAGAACAAAGCACGGAGGCCCAATGGTACCGACAAGCCACCGTGTCATCATCAATCCACAGGCGTCACGGGATGTGGATATGGATGTGCATGTGAACAGCACACCGCTCTTCTGGACGTATATCAGTTTACGGAACCGCATCCACTACTTCTCACTGAAGAAGCTCCTCAGTTTGCCTCACAAGGGCTGAATGCACCCCGCTTGAAAACAGTGCTCGGCAGACCGGATGGTCACCCCCATACAACTGCTATCCCAGCCCGATGGTGCTTCAGTTTAGTGATATGGCGGTAACCGGTATTACCGCTGCGGCAAGGCTGGGTAAGATTTTACCATGCTGAAGTTTTTTCCAAGTTGACCGAGATACCCCAGCCCTTTACTGATGTTAAGGTTAAAAAAGATCACGATCTTTATTGGGAACCCTGTGTTGGATATGTAGGTGGCTCCAAGTTATTTCTTCAGAAATTGTGTTGTGAGGTTAACAAATTAGCTGAAGCTAAAATTCGTTTACCTACGAAACTCTTGTCTTCTCCCTTTCATTATTTCCATGATTCATTGTTGGGTGCCCACTTGGGTGTTTATAACACCATTGCTAATGTGCACTACCACCTCACATCGTGCTTTCATTATACGCTGGAGCGCCAAAGAAACTGGTGCAGGCACATGTATTCAGATAAAGAGTTATGTAAACAGCCAGAACATGGCGCTCCGGTTGGCAACGCGTATATAAGACAACAAACGTCGGGCGCAGCTGTTAGATCGGTTAGTGCTGCTACAATGGAAGGTTATCAAGATTTAAGTGGGTTTGAAAGTGGTGTTATAAGAGGCAACGAGTGATGGGTCACAACATCTCTCAGGTAGCGATGAAGTGGGGATTTTCTGGTATGACCATTTCACGAGCGTACCGTGAATATCAGGAATCTAGCAAAACATCAGTCTCCGAAATGGGGGTGGCTGGATAAAGATCCTGCAAGAACGGGACCAACGACGACTGAAGAGAATCGTTCAGCGTGATAGAAGTGCAGCCCTTCCGCAAATTGCTCAGGTTTCAATGCTGGGCCATCAACAAATGTCAGTGTGCGAACCATTCAACGAAACATTATCGATAGGGACTTTCGGAGCCAAAGGCCCAGTCTTGTACACTTCATGACTGCACGACACAGTGCTTTATGCCTCGCCTGGGTCCGTCAACACCTACAATGTACTGTTGATGATTGGAAACATGTTGCCTGGTCGGACGAGTCTCGTTTCAAATTGTATCCAGCGAATAGACATGCACGGGTATGGAGACAACCTCATGAATCCATGGATCTTTCAAGTAAGCGGGGCATTCTTGAGGCTGGAGGAGGCTTTATAATGGTGTGGGGTTTGTGCAGTTGGAGTGATATGGGACCTTTCATACTTCTTGACACGACTGTGACAGGTGACACGTAAGCATCCTGTCTGATTACATGAATCCATTCGTGACCATTGTGCATTCCGACGGACTAGGAAAATTCCAGCAGGACAATGCGACACGCGACGGGTCCAGAATTTTCCATAGAGTGGCTGCAGGAACACTCTTCTGAGATTAAACACTTCCGCTGGCGAACCGGACTCCCCAGACATGAACATTATTGACTCTATCTGGGATGCCTTGCAGTGTGCTGTTCAGAAGAAATCTCCATCCCCAAGTACTCTTACGGATTTAAGGAGAACCATGCGGGATTCACGGTATCAGTTCACTCCAGCACTACTTCAGACATTAGTCGAGTCCATGCCACGTCGTGTCGAGGCACTTCTGTGTGCTTGCGGAGGCCCTACACGATATTAGGCAGGGGTACCAACTTCATCATTGTATAAAGAAATTCGTCTTTTACTCAGCGAGTGTGAACTGTGTAAAATCGGTATACCTGAAACAAGGGGCTCTTACAGTCCGCACGTGAATAAAGCCCAATGGATAAATTATTGATTATGTGGGTCCCCTTCCCCGCACTAAATCAGGAAATCGTTCTATGTTGGCCGTTGTGGGTGATTTTTTCCAATTTGTTTGGTTGATTCCGGGCAGAGAGGTCACGGTTTCCTTAACCATTCACCACCTACTTAACATTTTTTCATGGTTTGGACTGACCGAGGCTCTTGTTAGAGGCAATGAAGTTGCCTTTCTCTCTACAGATTTTAAGCTATTTGGCTTTAGTAATGCTATTAAGCATATCAGAGCCACTCCCTAGCACACTCAACCTTTCTTCTCTGAGAGGTTTAATAGGAATTTAAAGGCGGATCTGATCATTTATCATGCAACAGCTCTAACCAAATGCGTTGTTTCTCTCACTTAGAAAAATTTCATATTTAATTCCGAGCAAAATGAGTCCTATAACGCGGTTCCGGCGGCTCTTATGTTTACTTAGCCCCTCGATTTCCCTCCGGCTTATCTCTGGACCATTTTGCCTTAGCATATTACTCCTGACTTTATTAAGGAGAACTGCGAGAGGGATAGGAATAATCGCCAGTCACCGTCAGGAGAGGCGCTACAATCAAGGGTGAAAACCCTTTCGAGGGGAGATATGGCTTTCGTCTGAAATTCTGATGTTAGTGGTGGACAGCATAATGGTATCACACAGGAACTTGGGCCTCGATTTGTAGGGCCTTGTTCTATTCTCAGTGTCTTGAGCCCTGTTTATTAGCTTGTGTGTAATCATGCCACGGGTGAAATGTGTAAGGTCCACGTCATTCAAGTGAAGCGGACTATTTAGGTCCCCCTTTGGTGTTCCGTTTAGAGAGGCAGGACTTTTGGGATTGAGTGGGACGCCAGAGCCGTGGCGGCTCCAGTTCACTTTATTTTTATCGTCCTGTTACCTTCTTTCACTGGCGCCCAGAGAGATGTTGCGAATTTAGCTTGCAGACAGATGTTGCGAATTTAGCTTGCAGCTTTCGTAGATGGTGATCAGGGAGTTTGAAATAGGCTGGCAGTGGACTTTGAGGTGAGAATGGGTAAGAGGAGCGTACCACAAGGGTATCAAACGTAGATTTTCTCGTGCAGCTCTTCTTTCGGCAGTTAGTTCTGTTTGAGCCGAGATCTAGTTGTCATTCCTGTGGGTAGAGGCAACACACTGTAACGGATTCGCACTTCCATGTTGATCCATTCCGTGCAGACCTGGACGCTTACATTTTTGCCCTCATCGCTTCTAAGCATTCAGGGACCATTATTGGAAAACGTATGTGGTCAGTATCTGCTATCAGCTCTGATATCTCTCCCTCTGCTGTTATTGCCTTATGGATCACTGGCACATTTTAATTTATTGTGATTAACCTTGGCCGCCAGGGTATTCTACCTTTGTATTTATTTCATTGGTCGAACTTCTGGGTATACATTAACGACATTCCCCAAGTTGGCGATAAAGTGTGCCAGTGAAATCTTTACTTACTGTGGATTACCAAGGCCACAAACCGCGAACCACTTTCAAATTCAGAGATTTACTATCGAGTCTTAAGTTTCGTCTCACGTGTATGGCAATTTGTAGTTCAAGCTTTAATGTTTAAGGAAGTGCTTCACCCAGTTTTATTGAGGGAGCCATGAGCCGTGTGGCGTAATTCCTGTTCACTGAGGTCGAGATCTTCTTACGTATTTTAAGGTTTGTAATTTTACCTTTTATTTAATGTAGGGGGCATTCCCTGCATTAAATAGCCACGTGGAGTGGCTGCGCGGTTTGAGGCGCCATGCACGGATTGCGCGGCCCCTCCCTCAGGAGATTCCAGTTCCCCCTCGGGCATGAGCGTGCGTGTTGTTCTTGGCATAAATTAGTTTAAGTGGTGCGTAAGTCTAGGGACCGATGACCTCAGCAGTTTGGTCCCTTAGGAATTCACACACATGTGAACAATTCATTACTTAATTATTAATACACGTGTTTTGAAACTAGATCTAGATGGTCGTCAAGCCTGAAGTCTGATTCGAGGAAACACTGTTTGTAGTACCTAGTCACTAAATATTTCGCCTACCAGTGTGGCCGAGCGGTTGTAGGCACTACTGTCTGGAACCGGGCGACCGCTACGGTTACAGGTTCGAATCCTGCCTCGGGCATGGATGTGTGTGATGTCCTTACGTTAGTTAGGTTTAAGTAGTTCTAAGTTCTAGGGGACTGATGACCTCAGAAGTTAAGTCCCACAGTGCTCAGAGACATTTTTGAACCACTAAATATTCCCTTGGAGGAGTAAGCTTAATCATTTATTGGTTCCATTTCGTTGATTCAACTAAACATCTGGCCGTGGAATCTTAGTGTAAAGTTTACATAACTTGTTTCGGGACATGTTAACTGTTATGTTTTTACACTCCTTTATCAGTGATTGAAGCTCTAAAGGCTTATGTGTAAGCGATGTTGTAATTAAATTTTGAGGTAGTTTCTGTGCCTGTTCAAATATTTGAGTATATTATTCCTTTGCTGAGGAAAATTTCCATTTGTTTCCCTTTCTGACTGCCATGTTCTTAGATTCAAATTTCAATTATAACTCACTGTTCTTTCCTTGAGCTTAATTTGTCTTTGTATCCGTTCTATGGATGTTAGAAAATTTGTTAGATGTGCCATCCTTGGGTGTTTACTCTAAATTACCACTTCTTAACTTAATAACTGCGACTATTTAAGATGATTGTGCAAGGGTCATCTTTACTTAATTATCATTTATGAGAGTTTTCATAATGATTTTATATTTTGCTTTTTGTTGCTGGCACGAATTTCTTGGTGTAGCAAAAGCTGAAAATTTACTTTTGTTATTCTGTGGTTAAAATTTAAAAGGCTTATTTTCATTTAACAACTTCTTATGTTCAGAGATATTTGATGACTATTGTATTTTAACTTGTGGTATCATGTGCAATGTAAATATTTGTGATCAATGAAAGGACAAATGATGGACGAACTGTGGACCCAACCTTCCATGTGACACTTTTCCTATCCCAACCTGTATCACGATTTTTCACCTAAAAATCACTCACTGACGTATAAAACTTGACACTGAAACTTGATATGAAAGATGAAATCTCGTATACTCCAATTTACTACACATCAACCTTGAACTAAAGTTGGAGGAAGAAGCCCAAACCAGTTCACACTGTGCACGCTCCTTTGCGCAAGGTGAGGGCAGTCGTTGTTAAGAATTTACGTGGAACAGTGTATGTAGTAGAGTAGCAACAGAAGATAGTAAAAGTTTTTACATGTTAATAAAACTTAAATTTCTTAGATTACCATCGAATAGTAGGGCAATAATGAGTTATCGTTCGCTTTATTCGTAGAAGGTATGCTTAATTACACACAAATTCAATTACTAATTCAGTATTGTCATTCTTAGTCAGTAGTATGCTTTGGTGGGCTATATTTTTCCTTGGAATATTGTTAAGGATACTATGAATTGTTGCCGCTTTCACTTAGAAAACCGATGCAACAATTACATACTTCAGTATATAATTGGAACTAAATTTAGCTGGGATTATGAGCGTTGATAGATCTAACCACTGTTAATGTGTTAGCCGGCCGCGGTGGCCGAGCGGTTCTAGGCGCTACAGTCTGGAACCGCGCGCCCGCTACGGTCCCAGGTTCGAATCCTGCCTCGGGCATGGATGTGTGTGATGTCTTAGGTTAGTTAGGTTTAAGTAGCTCTAAGTTCTAGGGGAAGTCCCATAGTGCCCAGAGCCATTTTAACCATTTAATGTCTTATTTACGAACACAACATAATTAGTAAATGGTATGAAAAGTTATAGTTAAAAAGCGACTTTTTCGCTTACAGTGAAATTACTGATGACTATACTATTCGTAAAGGAAGGAGACACATTTTTGTTTTAGGCAACATGGTCAGGTTTCGTAAGACATATTTGGTCTCTGTTTACTGTCCCTTAATCGTACCTGATCACCAGAAAGAAAACTATTTCATTCAAGTGGGAGAGGGATTACCACGGGCTTAGGATTTATGGAATGGGGAAACGCCTCTTGCTCTGACAGGCAGTGGTATGATTTTCAATACGCCAAACGTCATATGGCACGAGATCCACAGGTCCTTTATGCCAAATATTCAAATAACACCCCCGAAAATTTTCTCGGTATAGTTCAGGTTCTCCATGTATTAGGTGTAGGTAGTGACTCAAGCAAGAAAGTACTTGATAAGATAACATGTGATGATCGCAAAAGAAATACACTGAGGAGATAGGTCGAACATTTAAAACTCGCTTTATTGAAAAGGTGAAACTGCCCTAGGTACACATTTATCAACACATAGAGATGAAATCAGTAGTATGTCCAGGAACATGGAGATTTTGCATAGAGCAAGCAAAGAGCAGGTTGTTAACGTGCTTGACTAACTTGGAACATATACTACCAAAAGACAAGAATCTGTTGATACACTGAAGAGCCAAAGAAAATGGTACATCTTCCTAATATCGTGTAGGGCCCCCGCGAGCACTCATAAGTGCCGCAAAATGACGTGGCATGGACTCGACTAATATCTGAAGTTTTGGTGGAGACACCATGAATCCTGCAGGGCTGCCTGTAAATTTATAAGAGTACGACAGGGTCGAGATATCTTCTGAACATCTGGGGAGTTTGGTTCCCAGCGGAAGACTTTAAACTCAGAAGAGTGTTCCTGGAACCATACTGCAACAATTATGGACTTGTGGAGTGTCGCATTGTCCTGCTGAAATTGCCGAATTCCTTAGGAACGCACAATGGAAATGAATGGATGCAGGTGTCAGACAGAATGCTCACCTATCAGACTAGATGTATCTAGATGTATCAGGGGTCCCATATCAATCCAATTTCCAACGCCCCGCACCATTACAGAGGTTCCACTACCATGAACAGTCCCCTGCTGACACGCAGGTTTCCATGGAGTCATTAGGCTGTCTCCATACCCGCACACGTCCACCCGCTCGATAAAATTTGAAACAGACTCGTCCGACCAGGTGATATGTTTCCGGTCATCAATGTCGGTGTGGATGGGCCCAGGTGAGGAGTAAAGATTTGTGTCGTGCAGTCATCAAGGGTACAAGAGTGGGCCTTGGGCTCCGAAAGCGCATATGATGATGTTTCGTTTAATGGTGTCCCGTTCTTGCCGGATCTTTTTTCCGGACACAACGATGTAGGAGATTTGACATTTTACCGAATTCCTGATGTTCATGTCGGAGATGCTGTGTGCCATCGCTCGTGCGCCAACTGTAACACCCTGGTCAAACTCACTTAAATATTGATAACCTGTCACTGTAACAGCAGTAGCTGATCTAACAAATGCGCCAGACACTTGCTGTCTTATGTAGATGTTGCCGACCGCTGCACCGTATTCTGTCTGTTTACATATCTCTGTATTTGAATATGCATGCCTATACGAGTTTCTTTGGCGCTTCAGTATATGTACACACCTCACATGACTCTCAGTTTTTTTAACCCACACGCAACCTTTTTATTTTATGTCAGTTGACGAACTCCACTTCACAGCGTCAGGTCCGTGTGGGCCCCATAGTATTTTCTTGTTAATAGTCAATATCTGATGGTAGGGTTTGTACTGTAACACTTTCGTAACTTTTGTTGTTGTTGCCTCTTTTTCTTGTTTTAACTAGGCGTAAGGATGATCTGCAGCAAAGAAGTGATCCAGACGCTGTTTGATGAAATATACCTTGATAAATTACCTACTCCGATGAATTGAATATCATGAGGTACCGTAAAATTACTTATAGCATCCTGTGCAGTAGTGACGTCAGAGGAGTTATAACCAACAAGAAATCCTGAGTCACTATTCTTATTTTACTTCCTCATGCCGACCGGTGTGGCCGTGCGGTTCTAGGCGCTTCAGTTTGGAACCGCATGACCGCTACGGTCGCAGGTTCGAATCCTGCCTCGGGCATGGATGTGTGTGATGTCCTTAGGTTAGTTAGGTTTAATTAGTTCTAAGTTCTAGGCGACTGATGACCTCAGCAGTTAAGTCGCATAGTGCCCAGAGCCATTTGAACCATTTTGAACTTCCTCATGCCGCGTTAAGGACTATAAATTAAAGATTGATATAAGAGACATGTTAATTTTTGGCGACCGGTTGATAGAAACTGGTAATGAATGAAGGTTTATTCCATCAGCACCTCTTGGTGGTGCGTAAATAAGACTTTCGAGTTATTCATCAAAAAATGGTTCAAATGGCTCTGAGCACTATGGGACTTAACATCTATGGTCATCAGTCCACTAGAACTTAGAACTATTTAAACCTAACTAACCTAAGGACATCACACAACACCCAGCCATCACGAGGCAGAGAAAATCCCTGACCCCGCCGGGAATCGAACCCGGGAACCCGGGCGTGGGAAGCGAGAACGCTACCGCACGACCACGAGATGCGGGCTAGTTATTCATCAAAACGTAAGCGAGGGTCGCAGCGCTTACTGTGTGCGATCTCCGATAGCTGCATGAATAGCTTGTGCCGAGTACCAGAGACTCAGTTTTGCAAGCTGTTGGAAGTGACTCACCATTTCGCCGTTTGCTTGAGGTGCAATAACGACTAATGAGGAAATTAAGCCAGCCGCTCTATACAGTGGCGGGAGATTTCTCGGACAATGAAGATAAAGAATATAAAAAGAGAGGGAGCGGGAGAGAGGGGGACCGCGCTTCGGTGCTCACGAGTCCCTCAGCTGCTGTCGGAGAAATGCAGCCAGCCACTGGCTCGGAAAACAGGGCTTAATTAGTTCAGTTACTTAATTTATTCATTCAGGCCGCGCATTTATAATCCCTCCGCCGAACGAGAGAATTCTCTTCAGCCCCTTTGCACCGAGCTTTTTCGCTTCATTTTCTCTCGCCCGTGCTTCATCGGGAGGCGTGGCCCGCCTCGTTGCTGCGTTAACCTCCCTCAGGTCTGGACCGCTATCCCTTTTTGGAGACGAGGACGCCCTCCCGTAACCTCCGCCACCCATTGTTGGATTACTTATTTATCCCCGTACCTGCCGGCCGCAACTCTGGTTCTGTGCTTCTGCTGCAGCCGCTTCTGCCCCTGCTACAGCTCTGCTCCTTCTTCCCCCTCCCACCAACGCTGCCTTCTCCTCGTCCTCCTACTCCACCTCCTCCTCTCGCACTAGACCGTCCCTCCAGGCAACGTTAGTCTTCCGGCGGGACTTGTTCCTCATTCCGCGCTGGTCATTATTTAAATCCTCCTTTCCTGCGCCGCCGACGGCCTAGCGTCCGGTCTTTGGAGGTTACAGAGACGCGACGGAAGGAACCCGGCAGGCCCGCCCGGCGACCCACCCTCGGGCCTGGCCGCCTTGCTGTTGAATTACGGCCACCGGCCGCAGGAGCGCCAGCCAGCAGCGAGGGGGACCGTTCCTCGACCCCGCTGGCTCGCTCGTCATGCGGACGCTAAAGAGCACCCGTCAAGAATAAAATATGCCGCCGTTTCTTTCCGCAGGGACGCGTAATTGTTTCTCGAGTACCTTCCGTGGGAATGAGGAAAGGTAAATTTGAGAAAGAAATTGAAGGCGCCACGAGGCAGAAGGCGACGGAAGGTTTCGTCACGAGGTTAATTATGAATCTACTTGTTGTGGCTCACGTTAAGAAGATTTTATCGCTTGAGTTACACGGCCAATCCGTCGTACAACAACCGAATTAGGAAACTGCTGCGGAAGCAAACGGAACTTCACAGCAAACATATACATAGCCAAAGCCTTGCAGACAAACAAAAATTACTCGAAGTGAAATGTAGCGTGGGGAGGGCTATGTGAGAGGCGTTCAAGGAATTCGAAAGTAATGTTCTATGTACTGACTTGTCAGAAAATCCTAAGAAATTTTGGCCTTAAGTCAAAGCGGTAGGTGGATCAAAACAAAACGCCCAGACACTCTGTGACCAAAATGGTAATGAAACAGAGGATGACAGACTTAAGGCCGAAATGCAAAATGTCTTTTTCCAAAGCTGTTTCACAGAGGAAGACTGCACTGTAGTTCCTTCTCTAGATTGTCGCACAGATGACAAAATGGTAGATATCGAAATAGACGACAGAGGGATAGAGAAACAGTTAAAATCGCTCAAAAGAGGAAAGGCCGCTGGACCTGATGGGTTACCAGTTCGATTTTACACAAGTACCGTAGGTCTCTAGAAGGTCATCTCCGTTTTCAAGAAGGGACGTCCAACAGATGTGCAGAACTATAGACCTATATCTCTAACGCCGATCAGTTGTAGAAAATTGGAACACGTATTATGTTCGAGTATAATGACTTTTATGGAGACTACAAATCTACTCTGTAGGAATCTGCAGGGGTTTCGAAAAAGACGATCATGTGAAACCCAGCTCGTGCTATTCGTCCACGAGACTCAGAGGGCCATAGACACGGTTCACAGGTAGATACCGTGTCTCTTGACTTCCGCAAGGCGCTCGATACAGTTTCCCACAATCGTTTAATGAACAAAGTAAGAGCATATGGACTATCAGACCGATTGTGTGATTGAATTGAAGAGTTCCTAGATAACAGAACGCAGCATGTCATTCTCAATGGAGAGAAGTCTTCCGAAGTAAGAGTGATTTCAGGTGTGCCGCAGGGGAGTATCGTAGGACCGTTGCTATTCACAATATACATAAATGACATTGTTGATGACATCGGAAGTTCGCTGAGGGTTTTTTGCGGATGATGCTGTGGTATATCGAGAGGTTGTAACAATGGAAAATTGTACTGAAATGCAGGAGGATCTGCAGCGAATTGAGGCATGGTGCAGGGAATGGCAAATGAATCTCAATGTAGACAAGTCTAATGTGCAGCGAATACATAGAAAGAAAGATCCCTTATCATTTAGCTACAATATAGCAGGTTAGAAACTGGAAGCAGTTAATTCCATAAATTATCTGGGAGTACGCATTAGGAGTGATTTAAAATGGAATGATCATATAAAGTTGATCGTCGGTAAAGCAGATGCCAGACTGAGATTCATTGGAAGAATCCTAAGGAAATGCAATCCGAAAACAAACGAAGTAGGTTACAGTACACTTGTTAGCCCTCTGCTTGAATACTGCTCAGCAGTGTGGGATCCGTACCAGATAGGGTTGATAGAAGAGATAGAGAAGATCCAACGGAGAGCAGCGCGCTTCGTTACAGGATCATTTAGTAATCGCGAAAGCGTTACGGAGATGATAGATAAACTCCAGTGGAAGACTCTGCAGGAGAGACGCTCAGTAGCTCGGTACGAGCTTTTGTTGAAGTTTCGAGAACATACATTCACCGAGGAGTGAATATTGCTCGCCCTACGTATGTCTCGCGAAGAGACCATCAGGATAAAATCAGAGAGATTAGAGCCCACACAGAAGCATACCAACAATCCTTGTTTCCGTGAACAATACGAGACTGGAATAGAAGAGAGAACCGATAGAGGTACTCAAGGTACCCTCCGTCACACACCGTCTGGTGGCTTGCGGAGGATGGATGTAGATGTAGATGTAGATGTAGATGTGGATGTCCTGTGTTGGTTTGAGCCCGTCTTCTCCGCTTGTGGTAGGCTAGTCACAGCCGCACTTCATAAACATCGCTCGAACATTAGCAAAACTTTATGTACATCGACATCTACATATATACTCCGCTAGCCACCAAGCGGTGTGTGGCGGAGGGCACAATTCGCGCCAAAGTCCTATTTCCCCCCTCTGTTCCACTCGCGTATCGCGCTAGGGAGAAACGACTGTGTGAATGCCTCAGTACGAGCTCTAATTTCCCTTATCTTTATATGATGATCATTACGCGATTTGAAAGTTGGTGGTAACAATATAAGCTCTACATCCTCGGTGAAGATTGGATTTCGGAATTTAGTGAGCAGCCCCTTGTGTTCAGCACTTCGTCTATCTGCAAGTGTGTCACACTTCAAACTTTGTATGAGATTTGTAACGTTCTCACGATAGCTAAATGTATCAGTCACGAATCTTGCCGTTCTTCTTTGGACCTTCTCAATCTGTTCAATCAGACCTAACCGGTAAGGGTCCCATACAGACGAACAATACTCTAAGACTGGACGCACTAACGTGTTGTAAGCCATTTCCTTTGTTGAAGGACTGAATCGCTTCAGGATTCTGCCAATAAACCACAGTCTAGAGTTCGCCCTACCCGTTACTTGTGTAATCTGATGATTCCATTTGAGACCATTTCGAATAGTCACACCCAGATACTTGACTGATGTTACCGCTTCCAAAGACTGATCGTTTATTTTGTACTTATACATTTATGGGGATATTCGCCTTATTATTCGCAGTAGGTTACACTTACTAATATTGAGAGATAACTGCCACTTATTACACCACGCATTTATTTTCTGCAAATCCTCATTGATTTGTTCACAACTTTCGTGTGATACTACTTTCCTGTAGATTACAACATCATCGGTAAACAGTCCAAGGCCGCTCTCAATACCATCAACCAGACCGTTTATGTAAATCGTAAAAAGCAGAGGACCTATTACGCTGCCCTGGGGCACACCTGAAGTTACTCTTGTTTCTGTTTAAGTTACCCCGTTCAGGACGACATACTGCTCCGTGTCTGTTAGAAAACTTTCTATCCAACCGCATTTTATAGACAAGTGACCTATATTTGTTTTACGCGATACTGACGATACCGTTATATAACTGAACAGCTCTGGACACACTGATCATAACATTTTGGGTACAAGTTATCGCTATGTACAGGGTCTTCAAATTAAAAGTTCCAGAGTTTCAAAACGATGTATAAAGAGAACTGCTGCTCAGAATGACACCAAATTTGAAGAGCATATTATTGAGGAAATGGGAAAGGCCTTGACAGAAAAAAACCAAAATTTGATCAATAAGTGGCGCTGTAAGCGTCATAATACGCACACAAACAGAAGTGCGGTGCAAGTTTTTCCCTTTAGTTTGTGTCCGAGAAGCTCAACTTGATTGCCTCCATGAAGGATCGCTCGCTGCTAGCAAAGATCTTTTGCAAGAGCTGTGACAGTGCACAAGTAGGCCTGCAGAAGTGCCGGACACTCAAGCGTATCAAAAAAGGCATTGGTCCGATGTCTGCTAAAGGTCTGGAGGCAATTATAACAAAATTCGATAGTACAGGTTCTCTTGAAATGCAGTACGAGGGAGGAATCAGTTGATCCGACATGTATCAAAAACGTGGTCACAGCTTTGAAGACGGGTTGACCAGTGTGTTCAAACGTGCAATAGTGCACGGGGAACTGCCCGAACGTTGGACATACCTGAGAAACGTGCTGCATTGCTACCCATACAAAATCACCCATGTTAACGAGTTGCTCCCTGCTGATGTGCCAGCAAGATAAATGTCTGCTCTGGAATTACCTGCTTGCAATGAAGTGGACAATGAATGGTGATGGAACATTTTAGTTGAATTTTTGTGTTCCATGAAGTTCACCCTGTGTCAATAAAAAGTTGTTGAAATCCGACGTCGTTTTCAGCAATGGTTCTCTTTCTAGAGTGTTTTGAATCTGGAACGTTAATTACGGACACCCTGTATATTAACTAATCCTCTTCCACAAAAAGGAGTGTTTTACATCGACATGTCAGCATCTTACGAGAAGGTTGATGATGATGATGATTTTTGGTTTGTAGGGCGCTCAACTGCGCGGTCATCAGGGCTAATTTTTACACAGTCTAATTTGTTCACAATCCAGTCTAGCCACAGTCACGAATGATGACGACGATGAAATGATGAGACAACGCAAACACCCAGTCCCCGGGCAGAGAAAATCTCCAAACCGGCCGGGAATCAAACTCGGGACCCCGTGATCCCGAGGCAGCAACGCTAGCCGCTAGACCGCGAGCTGCGGACATAACGACACGTTGTGGCAGTCAGGTTTAATACTGAAATATCTGAGAACAGTAAATTTTAAAACTCTTGCTAACTTCTTAAGCAATAAACCTTCAGCTTGTGTTCCAGTTATTGTAATTCCGTTCCCTGGCTCATCAGAGGTGGCAACGGTGTGCTTCGCTCTATGCAGACGAAAACAGTGTAAAAAATCAGAAACTTTTAAATAAATTTCAATCGTAAGATACTTAAAAGTGGTTTAAAATTACTTTATAAACTTGGTTATAAATTATCATCCAGCTGTTCACCTTCTCATATACAAATGTAGATGATAATATATAAAATGAGTATGAACTAATTTACTTCAATGAAATAGAAGCTATGGGACATTATAAAAGCCTCAGTTGGAAGAAGGTGCTTTAGCTCGTAACACGAGGGTTGAGATAGCAATCAAGATGACGTGTTGTTATGAAGGTTTGAGTGATTCGAAAGGACACATATTTTGCAATGAGGTCAGTCCATGTTTATGAGGAGGGAAGAAAATTAGTGGTGAAAAGGGACCCTGATGTTAGAGATAATAGGGAGGAGTGATATGAAGGATAAACATCATGGCGAACTGTCGCGGAGGAGACATGGAGGGTATGTAGGGCTGTTGCCTCAGCCTGAAGTCCCGATTGACAGCAAGAAGGGAGAAGGATGGAGACTTTTGAACCGATATTTATATGAGTGTAGTGTGAAATAGATGAATGGGAGACTGGATAAATTCATAAAGGATCCTAAAGTGAGCTCTTTGGTGTGACGTCATAAGCGAGTGACTGCGTGTGAGATCGCTCTCCAAGTTTTTATATATTTTTAGGTTTCAGATACATATTTTAACGGTTTTTGTGATAATATGTTTCACATTCACCTCTGCCTTTCTTGTGTTGTGACCTGATATTTGTGAGTGTTTCGTATCGAGGAACGTAACCTCTTACCTGTGTTTACATTCCGCGCTGACCAGTTGCAGCTGTAGCGGCGCATCGAAAGCTAAGTACTAATTAATTACCGGCCGAAGTGGCCGTGCGGTTAAAGGCGGTGCAGTCCGGAACCGCAAGACCGCTACGGTCGCAGGTTCGAATCTTGCCTCGGGCATGGATGTTTGTGATGTCCTTAGGTTAGTTAGGTTTAACTAGTTGGGGATTAATGACCTTAGCAGTCTAGTCCCATAGTGCTCAGAGCCTTTTGAACCATTTTTGTAGCCAGCGTATGCGCTATGTCACAACTCTGAGGGATTAACAGTTATATACACCGACGTGACAAAATTCATGGGATACCCAACTCCTAATATCCTGTGGCACTCCGCAGCAGCAGTTCGACGTATAGTGGACTAAAGAAGGCGTTGGAAGTGCGCTGGAGTAATAATGAGCCATGCTGTAATTGTTCTAAGTTATAGGGGACTAATGACCTCAGCAGTTGAGTCCCATAGTGCTCAGAGCCATTTGAACCATATTTACTAATTAATTGTTTGTGTATAGTGGTTTATTTAGGAACTTTAGCAGTCTTCAACCTGAGTTTTTTGTGTTTTCTGGTGAAATAATTTCAGAAGAACCTTTTGGGAACTGTTTTCAGCTTCGTTACTGTGTCATTAGACGTTTGATTCTCTTTCTGTATTAGTCTTTTGTTATATTCACATTTGTTGTTTATTAATACTGTTATTAATAGTAGTTACTGCCCTTGTAGAGTAAGTTTGTGATTATTGTCGTCAGGTTTTTAACATCTTCTTACTGTAGTAGCGTAACCTAGAAAAAGTAAAATTTTACCATGAGTGAGAAGTGTGGGCTTTGCCGTAGGTTCGTGAGTAGTGGATTGCGGTGTGAGACTTGTTCGAAGTATTTTCACTGGGGGGAATGCAGAGGGGAAGCCAGTGGGCATTCTGGTGAGATCCTCTTCTGGAACTGCAGGTTATGTAGCAAGAGTAAGTTAATAGAGGAGCAGGAGCGTAAGATCTGTGCCCTTCAGGTGCAGTTGAAAAACACACAGGAGGAGCTAGATATGATGAGGAGGGAGAAGGTGGGTTGGGGAATGGGAGCTGGCTGTTGGCAAGAGATCTGCTAGGAGAAGAAATTTTCAGATAGTTTTACTATTGGTGTTTACAATAGATATGACCAACTGTCAGAGTCTAGTGGAGAGGAATCTCTAGTAGCTATAGATGTAGACAGTATGCAGCAGACCTCAGTAGTTACGGTGGCCTGAACATTTGCAAAGTCGAAGAGGAAGAAGAAGGTTCTGCTGTTAGGTAGGTCTCATGGCAGAGATGTAGGCCAGCAGCTGCAGGAAGTGCTGGGGAGTGAGTACCAGGTCACCAGCATTGTGAAGCCTAATGCAGGATTGGCTCAGGTGACTGTTAACATAGGAGGGTTATGTAGGGATTCTACTAAAGAGGATCAGGTAGTGATTGTGGGTGGGAATGGTAATAGTATTGATAGGGAGTATGACATAGATGGTGACCTGGAAAAGGTAGCCACTCATACTGGCAGCACGAATGTGCATTTCGTGGAACTGTTTCAACGTCACGATCGGCCTCATCTTAATACAGCCGTCAGGCGTAATAACATGAGACTTGGGGGTGCGCTGATGACAGAAAGCGTGGGTCACATTTCAGTGGTGTCGATGGAGTCTATCAGCAGGACGGGTTTCACCAGACATAGCCTGCACCTCAACAGGTATGGAAGGGAAGGTTGGCAAAGCTTATAGGTGACAGCATAGGTGGGGTTGGTGGGATCACTCATGGGAAAATTCCAGCAGTAGTGGGTGTTAGAGCTGCACCTTTTTTAGATTGAAGTCAGCTGACTGGTATTCCTGTTTAAGGGAAGTCTCTCTAACAAAGGAACCACTTTTGACAAAGCTTAGGTATCCGAGTAATGAGGGAATTAGAATATTTCATCGAAATATACAAGGTATTAGAGATAAAGTTAGTGAATTGCTTATGGATGTTGACTCTGAAATTATTGGTATATCTGAACACTTCTTAAATAAGGAGATAATTCAGAGGCTTCCTTTACCAGGATACAGGTTGGCTAGCAGCTTTTCGAGGAGCTCTTTGCGGTGTGGGGGAGAAGCCATGTATGTGAAAAACGGCATCCCATTTGAGTCAACTGCAGTTTCAAAGTACTGCACTGAAAAGGTGTTTGAATGTTGTGCAGGTGTGGTTAGATTAAACGGAGCTAAACTTCTAACTGTTGTTATTTATAGATCCCCAGACTCCGATTTCATAACATTTTTGCTAACGCTAGAGGAGGTTCTTGGTTCACTTTATAGGAAATACAAAAAGTTAGTTATATGTGGTGACTTCAATATTAATTGTATAAGTGCTTTTGCAACGGAGAGGATGCTGGTAGACCTCCTTAATTCATATAATCTTATGCAAACCGTATTCTTTCCAACGAGAGAGCAAGGAAACGGAGAACAGCCACAGACAACATTTTTGTTCATTCCTCATTACTAGAAGGGCATTCTGTTAGCAAAAAGGTGAATGCCCTTTCAGATCATGATGCACAAATTTTAACTCTAAAAGGCTTTTGTGCTGCAACACGTGTTAAATATAGTCATCAGCTGTTTGGGAAAGCTGATCCAGTTGCTGTAGAGACCTTTGTAAACCTTATCAAGGAACAAGAGTGGGAAGATGTTCATAGCGCTGATACAGTAGACGATAAATATAATGCTTTTCTCAAGACTTTTCTCGTGCTCTTTGAAAGTTGCTTTCCGTTAGAACGTTCAAAACACGGCACTAGCACAAACAGGCAGCCTGGGTGGCTGAGTAGAGGGATAAGCATATCTTGTAGAACAAAGTGGCAATTATATCAAAACGTTAGAAACAGTCAAAATCCAAATGCAGCAGCCCATTACAAACAATATTGTAAGGTGCTTAAAATGTTACTAGGAAGGCAAAAAGTATGTGGTATGCAGATAGAATATCCAAGTCTCAGGATAAAATTAAAACCATCTGGTCAGTCGTAAAGGAAGTGACTGGTCTGCAGAGACAGGTCGAGGATATAGAATCAATGCCTAATGAAAATGTCCGTGTTACTGATATGTCGCATATATGTACAGTATTTAATAATCACTTTCTGAATATAGCAGGTGAGCTAAATAGAAACCTAGTCCCAACAGGGAATCATATTGCGCTCTTAGAAAAAAGTGTTCCAAGACTGTTACCTGAAATGCTCCTCCATGATACTGACAACAGGGAGATTGAGTTAATAATTAAATCACTAAAGACCAAGAACTCTCATGGATATGACGGGGTATCTAGCAGAATACTGAAGTATTGTTCTATGTATGCTAGCCCAGTACTTAGCCATATCTGTAACTTTTCCTTTAGGAGTGGTCGATTTCCTGACCGATTAAAGTACTCGGTAGTGAAGCCACTTTATAAAAAGGGAGACATTGATAATTTTGACAATTTTAAACCTATTTCTATGCCATCGGTGTTTGCTAAATTTATCGAGAAGGTTGTATATACAAGGTTACTGGAGCATTTAAATTCACATAATTTGCTGTCAAATGTTCAGTTTGGTTTTAGAAATGGTTTAACAACTGAAAATGCTATATTCTCTTTTCTCTGTGAGGTTTTGGACAGATTAAATAAAAGGTTGCGAACGCTAGGTGTTTTCTTTGATTTAACGAAGGCTTTTGACTGTGTTGACCACAAAATATTACTGCAGAAGTTGGACCATTATGGAGTAAGGGGAGTAGCTTACAATTGGTTCGCCTCTTACTTTAAGAACAGAAAGCAGAAGGTAATTCTCCGCAATATTGAGAGTGGTAGTGATGTTAAGTCCTAATGGGGCACTGTTAAGTGGGGCATTCCCCAAGGGTCTGTGCTGGGGCCACTGCTGTTTCTTATTTATATAAATGATATGCCTTCTAGTATTAGAGGTGATTCAAAAATATTTCTGTTTGCTGATGACACCAGCTTGATAGTGAAGGATCTTGTGCGTAATATTGAAACAGTATCAAATAATGTAGTTCATGAAATAAGTTCGTGGCTTGTGGAAAATAATTTGATGCTAAATCACAGTAAGACTCAGTTTTTACAGTATCTAACTCACAATTCAACAAGAACCGATATTTTGATCAGACAGAATGGGCATATTATAAGCGAGACGGAACGGTTCAAGCTCCTAGGCGTTCGGATAGATAGTAAGCTGTTGTGGAAAGCCCATGTCCAGGATCTTGTTCAGAAACTAAATGCTGCTTTACTTACCATTAGAACAGTATCTGAAATAAGTGACACTTCAACGCGAAAAGTAGTCTACTTCACATATTTTCATATGCTTATATCGTATGGTATTATTTTTTGGGGTAATTCTTCAGATTCAAAAAGGGTATTTTTGGCTCAAAAACGGGCTGTTCGAGCTATATGTGGTGTAAGTTCGAGAACCTCTTGTCGACCCTTATTCAATAGTCTGGGAATTCTGACATTGCCCTCACAGTATATATTTTGCTTAATGTCGTTTGTTGTTAGCAATATTAGCCTATTCCCAAGAGTTAGCAGCTTTCACTCAGTTAATACTAGGCAGAAATCCAATCTGCATGTGGAATGCACTTCCTTGACTCTTGTACAGAAAGGAGTGCAGTATTCTGCTGCATCCATTTTCAATAAGCTACCACAAGAACTCAAAATTCTTAGCAGTAGCCGAAACTCTTATAAGTCTAAACTGAAGAGTTTCCTCATGGCTCACTCCTTCTATTCTGTCAAGGAGCTCCTGGAAGAGCTAAAAAATTAAGCAAATTCCAGTGTTACATTCTTGATTTTCTTTATTTAAACTTACGACTTGTCACCTGAATATGTTATTTTATACTTCATTTTATCTGTTTCTAATATCGTGTTATAATTTCATGTATTGACTCGTTCCATGACCATGGAGACCTCTCCTTAATTTGGTTCCACGGAACAATAAATAAATAAATAAGTAACTCTGACTTTAAACAGTGGTTTTGTATTCACTGTGTGAAAAGATTCGGCGACTTTACAGGTGTGTGTGCTACTACCTGACATTACAAAATCATTATGCACTGAGACAACTAATTATAGTGACATACAAATGTGACAGTTATCTTTACACACACACAAACACACACACGCACACACACACACACACACACACACACACAAATACGAACAGCACACACAACCACACATACACGCACAGCTGTATAAAATTCACGAGTCAATTTCAAATACCCTGATACCTTTGTGGAGTCGAATTATGCACCGTCTGCTTTCACGCCCAGCAGCGTAATTCACCGAAAAATTAATTTAACTCGTGATCCATAAGTGTAAATTTCTGGGCATCATCAAGTTATGTCAGTTGATCTGAAATATGAGTTGAAATAAACCAAGTTTTAATAAAAATTATAAAAAGTGTGGTATTCTTCCGAATAATTGATTGTAATCCACGCCAAAGGATTTAGATTAAATGAGCTGATTATTTATTCAGTCAGTAAACTACAGTACATAAAGAATTGAAATGGTGGTCCCACTAACATAGTACGTCCCACAAGGGGTTTTTTCACTGTTTGAATTTTATTAATTCGAATAAGATAACGGAAACTATTCAATTCTCAAGTCATGCAGGCAGGAATGGAATTACTGAAGATGTTTCACTGTTGAAGATGTTCAATATGACCTCTATCAGCAACAGTACAGAGTCTGCAACGCTGCGGAACTGATCGACACACATGTGTCATGGTTGGCACTGGAATGAATTTACAGGCAGTCACAATTCCCTTCCTCAGTGTACGTGCCATTGTGGTATATACGGCGACCTTCAGAGTTTCCTACGGAAATGAGTGTAACGGTGGTAGATCAGGAGATCAGGGTTTAAACACCTCCTCATCGACCTATTCACATCTCAAGAAATGTTTCATCGAAGAAATGTTGCTCTTCACTATGCCAATGTGCCTAGTTGAAAAAAAAAAGCATCTTCATTTCGGTACAGTTGGTACTACTCGTTCCTGCAACAGGATAAAGTACTTTACACCTGCCAGTGTTCCTTCAAAGGAGAATAGTTCTTCAAGTCCTCCGACAGACATACCACACCACACTGATAACCCAAGAATAGTAAGAGCTACTTTCTCCGCAACAGTGGTAATTATCTCTTGAACAGTAAACACATATATGGCGATTGATGGTTCCATTTAGTTTAAGAGTCACCTCGCCAGGCCAGTCAACCGTTCATTATAGCAAACTATTCACAAAATTTGAGGCGCCTTATTCATCGCGTGACTCAAACTGGAATGTAACGTTTCCACTTTGTTTGTTTTAAAATGCGATGCCACTTTCATTTGTTGTGAAACTTTGTACGAATGCATCCACTGCCTTTCGACCGCTATTGCTTTCTCCTGCCACATGGTCCCTTCTACACATCGTACACACTTCCTTCCCGCTCTAATTTGTCACGTAACTTCATTATCGTTACACCTGACAGTGGAGCAGTATCGAGCTCTATCCGTCATCGTCTCTGCACTTATTTTATGTTTTTACATTTCCAGTAACTAAAACCCACTTCCGTCACACCAAGAACAAGTTGCCAGCCCTCTACCTATTTACCGTGTAGTTCCTGGGGAATAAACTAAAGAAAAATATGTAAAAGACTACACACGTATCATGAGAGTGCCATATATCATAACTGGATCATGTTATCACTAACGCCCCCTCACTTATTAAAGTTCAAACAGTGTAAACCGCTTAATGGGAGGTCCCGCACACCTTTAAAGAAGCCGGCCTCTTTGGCAAGCGGTAATAGGCGCTTCCTTTCGGAACCGCGCCGCTGCTACATTCACAGGTTCGAATCCTGCTTCGGGCATGCATGTGTGTCATGTCCTGAGGTTAGTTAGCTTTAAGTGGTTCAATGTCTATGGGACTGATGACCTCAGATGTTAAGTCCCATAGTGCTTAGAGCTATTTTTTGAACCTTTAAAGGTAAAATAAAACTATTCTCAAATACTAATTAATCACAAATTATACACGAAAAACAGAGTCCCAGTCCACTAAATTAGTCACAATCAGCTCAAAACTAAAGTTTCAGTATCGAAATACACTTGATCATAAGCAGATTCCAACAAAGTAAGCAGTCATAATTTAAAAATGCAGCCGGAATAAATCAGAGTTCAAAGCTGCTCATTCCATAAGACAAGTTAATTCCACCTCGGACACAGCTTTAAGTTCACCTAACAAGCTATACATATGGTGCATAATTATATGAGGATAGGTAAAGTGAACGTCAAGCTGCATTCATTTTTTGCGTATATCTAGAGCATAAGATGCTCTGAAACATGAAGGTAACAAAGAAGATATGAAGCATGTATACTTCAATAAATGCATTGCGGTGACGAAGGTCATGGTATAGCGGCATGCACATACAGGGTGAAACGTATTTAAACCGACAAACTCTGGGAGGTTGTAGGGACATTAAAACAAATATTTTCCCCTAATGTCATTTTCTCCTATGAGGATTATTTAAACCGGTGGAGGCTGTATTACGCTCTTCAGTTGTTAGAGGTCTTTTGCGATTTTCAGTTGTTAGAGGGCGTATTACGCTCTTCAGTTGTAGGCAACTGCTGTCCAGCAGTGTAGTAGTGCATTGCCTCTGTTTACTAGTGGAGCGATACACCTGCAGTGAGTATGATATGGTTGGTGCGTACTACGTAGCGCACCACAACGGACGAGCTGCACAGCGGGTTTATCAACAACAATATCCTAATCGCCGTATCCCGCATCATACCACCTTTGCTGCTGTGTACCAACGTCTGCGCGAGACCGGGTCATTTAGCAGATTACCTGGACAGAGACGCCGCCGCACGGTAATAACGATGCAATCTGAGGAAGCTGCCTTGCGACATGTGGATCGAGAGCCTTCAATCAGCATTCGTAAAATTGCACGTAACATGGGGACGAATCAGACGAATGTAAGAACAGTCCTTCGAGAGCAATTGTTACGTCCATTGCACTTACAGCGAGCCCACAACCTGGAACCAGTTGATTATCCACTCGGAGCACATTTTTCGCAGAGGTACCTGGAACAGTGTGAAATGCATCCTACATTTCCATCCTCTATGTTGTTTACCGATGAAGCAACGTTCGAGCGCGATAGAGTCTTCAACATTCACAATTCGCATGTTTGGAGTGAGGATAACCCACATGCCACAGTTACTTGCGCTCATCGAGTGCATTTCTTCGTTAATGTGTGGGTTGGTGTTGCTGGGGACAGTTTAATTGGGCCGTATCTGCTACCTAGGCCATTAAATGGCAGGCACTATTACAATTTTGTCGCCAGAGCATCGCCAGAATTTCTGGAAGACGTCCCGCTGCCTACAACACAACGCATGTGGTTCCAACATGACAGGGCGCCGG
This sequence comes from Schistocerca piceifrons, assembly GCF_021461385.2. NCBI lineage: Eukaryota > Metazoa > Arthropoda > Insecta > Orthoptera > Acrididae > Schistocerca > Schistocerca piceifrons. Next base: position 170,675,030 of record NC_060139.1, read on the forward strand.
CACATTTCAGCCGTAGTGCGCGTCGATTCCTGGACTGACGGTTCCCAGAAGCGTCGATTGGCCGAGGTGGTCCTGTACCATAGCCTGCTCGATCCCTAGATATGTCCCCTCTGGACTTTTTTGTGTGGGGAAAATGCGCAACCTTGTTTACGCAACTCCTGTTGCATCAGAAGAGGATTTGGTTGCCCGGATTTAGCAGCAGCAGGAACAATTCAGGATACTCCTGGGGTTTTTGCCCCTGTCAGACAGAACATGATCCGACGGTGTAACATTTGTTTATGTGTCAATGGAGGCATTTTTGAAAATCTACTGTAATTGAAACTCGGTTGTATTAATCTGTTGTCTCTTGGTAATAAAAAAATGGAAAAGTGTTTGTTGGTTTAATTGATTTGCCGCCAGAGAAATCTTCCTCTACTGGTTTAAATACTCCTCATAGGAAAAAATGACATTAGGGAAAAATATTTGTTTTGATGGCCCCCACAATCTCCCAGAGTTTGTCGGTTTAAATACTTTTCACCCTGTATTCGGATGGCGGTAGTATCACGTATAGTGCATTGGTGGAGCTGTCATTTGTGCTCAACTGATTCACGTGAAGTGTTATCCGACTTGATTAGGGGTGCACGATGAGAATTCAAAAATGTTGAAATGTGTGTGGAATCTTATGAGACTTAACTGCTAAGGTCATAAGTCCCTAAGCTTACACACTACTTAACCTAAATTATCCTAAGAACAAACACACACACCAAAGCCCGAGGGAGGACTCGAACCTCCGCCGGGACCAGCCGCACAGTCCATGACTGCAGCGCCTCAGACCGCTCGGATAATCCCGCGAGGCGCGATGGGAATTAACAATCTTTCTAGTGCGGAATGGTAGTTGGAGCTAGAGACATGCGACATTCCAATTCGAAAATCAATACGGAATTCAAAATTCCGAGATCCTCAGTGTCAAGAATGTGCCGGGAATAACAAATTGCAGGCCTCACCTCTCTCCACGGACAACGCAGTAATGATGGCCTTCACTTAACGACCGAGAGCTGTTGCGTTTGATCAGAGTCATCAGTGTTATCAGACAAGCAACACTGCATTAAGTAAATCAATGTTTGGCGAAAAACTAACTTACCCATAAGGACAGGGTGGCGAAATTCGGCTTTAATGGTCTATGGCAGCAGACGACTGATGCGAGTGCCTTTACCAACAGCACGACATCAGCTGCAGCGCTTCTCCTTCGTTCGTGACCAAATCGGTTGGACCAAATACGACTTCAAAACCGTGGCCTAGTCACATAAGTCCCTATTTCTACATCACGACATCACCTGCAGCGCTTCTCCTGGCTTCGTGACCATATCGGTTGGACCCAATACGACTGGAAAACAGTGGCCTAATCACATGAATTCCTGTTTCAGTTGGTAGAGTTAGAGTGTGGCGGGAACCCGAAAAAGCCATGGATACAAGTTGTCAATAGGGCGCTTTTAAGCTGCTGGTGGCTCCACAATAGTTTGGGCTGTGGAAGAGACTGGGTCCACTGGTCCAACTGAATCGGTCATTGACTAGGAATATTTATGTTGGGCTACTTGGAGAACATTTTCAGCCATTCGAAAATTTCATGTTAGAAACAACGATGAAATTATCATCGGGCCTCAATTTTTCCCGACTGGTTTGAGAGACATTCTGGAGAATTCAATCGAATGGTGTGGTCAGCTAAAACGCCCGACACAAGTCCCATCGAACATGTAAGGCACATAATCGAGGTCAGTTGGTGCACAAAATCATGCAGTGGCAACACTTTCCTAGTTACGGTTTCCCATAGGGGAAACATGGCTCAATATTGCTGCAGAGATCTTCCAGAGACCTGTTCAGTCCATGCCAAGTCCAGATGCTGCTGCGTCGGGTGAAAGGACGCCGGACACGATAACACGAGATATTGCATGACTTCCGTCATCTCAGTTACTTTCAGTGATGACAGCTAGTTTTCTTCGCTATGTTTCAATGCCTTGTTTGTAAAGTTCGAGTGAAGCGTTTAAGAATTATTAACTTATAGGTTAATTATTATTCATTTACAGTTCCGATGTATGTTTCGTAGTTCTTATAGCATACGTGACAATGAAGCCTCAGTGTAAGTATCACAATGTAGTGATTACACTGATGTGATGGTTTTGCGATACGACAGATCTGTGAGTTACTACTTAATTTTAACCCTAACATTATCAACGGAGAGGGGGGAGGGATTCGTAAGCCACTTGCTCAATATTTATGTATTGTATCCACATCCTGCGATATACTAACTGTAAATCAAGGCCTATTGTTCATTACTGCATTTACAACTAAGTGGTTATGGAATTTGTTGATTAAAATTCACTTACTTCAATCAAAGAATTGAGGTGGCTGAGACTTTGGCTTTAAATATTTGAAACGAAATGACGTTTTGCACTGTCGTCTTCAAATCTTTTTAAGTAGTCAACCGTTTTTATTTTCATTGTGTTTGCTTTTGTTCAACAAGCAACATGAATAGACAACGCTTACGCGATAGTCCTATTGAAAGAGTGCTTGAAGAAGTCTTGAACGAATCAGATTAAGGTGAATGTGAAGCGGATGATGATATGGAAGAGATGGGAACTGATTCACCGTCTGTGAATGGGGATGAGGTGTAACCCAACTGAGCAGATGTTGTTGATACCAACTGTGATAAATTCATTGCCAAAAGTGGACGCGTGTTTGTTAAACATCCATATCGAGAATATCAGCGTTCTGTACGAAATGTAGTGCGAGAAAGAACGGGGCTAAGACAACAAGGAAAAACTGAGTCTCCTAAAGAGGCCATAGAGCTCTTTCTTACACTTCATGTTATGAATTTAATAAAACTACACTCAAATGAAGAGACTTCTCGACTAGGTATTCAGCACACAGATGAAGATGAGTTATTTTGTTATATAGGTCTGTTACTAATTATGGGTTAAGAACATGACAATGAGCTACCTCTTCAAGATTTATGGTCTGTGCTTCAGGGCCGACAAGTGTGTACTATGGATCAATGAGACATCTGATTTTTCCAATTCATTAAAACATGGAAATTTGATGACAAGAACGCAAGACAAATTCGTCACCAAACTGACAAATTTTCTGCAAAGATGGAAATTTGTTAAAAATTGAATTCTTAATTTACATTGCATTTCATTCCTGGTCTACACACCACAGTGGATGAGATGTAGTTTTTGTTCCGTGGTCGCTGCATATTCGAGGTGTTTGTAAAATAAAAACTTGGAAAATACGGCATTCTAATTAGAACGCTGTGTGTCCACAGTGTATGAGATGTAGGCTTTTTCTATGGTCGCTGCATATTCGATGTATCTGTAAAAGAAAAACCTGGAAATTACGGCATTCTAATTAGAATGCTGCTTGATTCTGAGACTAGGTACGTGGTCAGAGTGGACGTCTATACAGGAAAGCCTGAAATATGCACAGCTTCTAAATGGACCAATGAATATTGTAAAAAGACTAATACAATCCACTGAGCAATCAGGCCGCAATGTTGCCACGAATCGTTAATACACTTCAGTCAACATTACTGTGACCCTATGGAGTGATTTTCACCTCGTTTTTGTTGGATCCACACAGCTGAAGACTACAACTAGCCGCAGTGTGCGATCATCCATCTCTGAACATACTGACTTCAGACACATAGGCCATCAATTACTCTCGCATCAGTTCCAATCCGTGAGAAACCAAAGCGACTGCTGTAGATGCTTTCGGCTTATCACTCAGAAGGGGTTATTAGAGAAGACTCCAAAAAGAGAAACAAATATTTTCTGTAAATATAAAACAGGGAAAGGTGGACACCAAAGAAGATGGCCGATGTCCCTCTTCTGTACACTCATTAATATAGCAGCAATAAATGCACATTCCACCTTCCTTCCCAATTTTCTAAATTAGAAAAGAATTTGCTAAATTACAGAAAAGTTTATCTCACTGACTTAGATCTTGAACTAATTAGGCCTCATGTTGATAAATGGGCCCAAAATTTGTATGGGCTTCAGAAGCAAGTAATAATTCCAATGGAAAACATTACACAACGGCAACTTAGTTGAACTATGAAACCATCAGCATCAACAGCAGACCCAGGAATGCGTGGACCGTGCCACCTATGCTGCCAAGAAACTGCAACTAAAATCATCAAGTAGAACAGGTTTGGAAACTCAACTGTTATCTGCTCTCAGCGCCGCAAACACGTATGTGGAAAACACAACAAGAAGACACTGTTGTGTGAAAAATATATTTCTGAATGAGACAATAAATTCTGTTTGCTTCATGTAATTGACTGAAATTAAGCAGTTGGTTTTTACAAAAGAACGCAATTACGAGAGTAATTCCAAAAGGAAGGTCAGCTATTTTTTTCATAAGTGCATAGACCTGTTTATTTTTACAATTGTTTACATCAGTTTACAGCTTGAACATTTAACTATTTTTCGACATAATCACTATTTCTGTCGATGCATTTTTGTAGACGCTGTTGCAGTTTTTGTATGCCCATGTCATACCAGCTCGCCACCATGCTGCTCAGAAACCTCTTCTCTCACCGCGTCGTCGGAGCTGAATCGCTTTCCGGCCAAATGTTTTTGTAACCTAGGTGATAGTCACTGGGCGCCAAGTCAGGACTATTGGTGAATGGGTAATTATGTTCCATTGAAACTGTTGCAGGAGAGCAACTGTTTGCCGAGCGATGTGTGGGCGAGCGTTGTCATGGAGAACGCGTACGCCCTTGTTCAACATTCCTCTTCTCCGGTTCTGAATTGCCCGTTTCAGTTTTTTGAGAGTCCCACAGTACCTGTCAGCGTTAATTGTGGTCCCAGAAATTCAGCTAAGACGACGAGGTGAAAGAAGGGGTTCATGACTATCTGAACAGCATGGCGGCGAGCTGGTATGACATGGTCATACAAAAACTGTCACAGCGTGTACAAAAATGCATCGACAGAAATAGTGATAAGTAGAAAAATAACTTAATGTTCAAGCTGTAAATTGATGTAAACCATTGTAGAAATAAATAGGTCTATGTACTTATAAAAAAAATAGGAGACCTAACTTTTGGGACTACCCTCGTATGAAAGTCACTGTAAAAAATTTCATGATTTGTTGAATTTTCTCCAATTATTATTTAATTTCTTATTGTCCAGGATACGGAAATAGTGTCGACGCAGAAACAGTGTTCTCAGTGGTATCAGGAGAAAAAAAAATATGTCCGCCCTCCGTAGCTGAGTGGTCAGCGCGACAGACTGTCAATCCTAAGTTTTAATAAAAATTATAAAAAGTGTGGTATTCTTCCGAATAATTGATTGTAATCCACGCCAAAGGATTTAGATTAAATGAGCTGATTATTTATTCAGTCAGTAAACTACAGTACATAAAGAATGGAAATGGTGGTCCCACTAACATAGTACGTCCCACAAGGGGTTTTTTCACTGTTTGAATTTTATTAATTCGAATAAGATAACGGAAACCATTCAATTCTCAAGTCATGCAGGCAGGAACGGAATTACTGAAGATGTTTCACTGTTGAAGATGTTCAATATGACCTCTATCAGCAACAGTACAGAGTCTGCAACGCTGCGGAACTGATCGACACACATGTGTCATGGTTGGCACTGGAATGAATTTACAGGCAGTCACAATTCCCTTCCTCAGTGTACGTGCCATTGTGGTATATACGGCGACCTTCAGAGTTCCCTACGGAAATGAGTGTAACGGTGGTAGATCAGGAGATCAGGGTTTAAACACCTCCTCATCGACCTATTCACATCTCAAGAAATGTTTCATCGAAGAAATGTTGCTCTTCACTATGCCAATGTGCCTAGTTGAAAAAAAAAAGCATCTTCATTTCGGTACAGTTGGTACTACTCGTTCCTGCAACAGGATAAAGTACTTTACACCTGCCAGTGTTCCTTCAAAGGAGAATAGTTCTTCAAGTCCTCCGACAGACATACCACACCACACTGATAACCCAAGAATAGTAAGAGCTACTTTCTCCGCAACAGTGGTAATTATCTCTTGAACAGTAAACACATATATGGCGATTGATGGTTCCATTTAGTTTAAGAGTCATCTCGCCAGGCCAGTCAACCGTTCATTATAGCAAACTATTCACAAAATTTGAGGCGCCTCATTCATCGCGTGACTCAAACTGGAATGTAACGTTTCCACTTTGTTTGTTTTAAAATGCGATGCCACTTTGATTTGTTGTGAAACTTTGTACGAATGCATCCACTGCCTTTCGACCGCTATTGCTTTCTCCTGCCACATGGTCCCTTCTTCACATCGTACACACTTCCTTCCCGCTCTAATTTGTCACGTAACTTCATTATCCTAAGGGCCCGGGTTCGATTCCCGGCTGAGTCGGAGATTTTCTCCGCTCAGGGACTGGGCGTTGTGTTGTCCGCATCATCATCATTTCATACCAATCGACGCGCAAGTCGCCGAAGTGGCATCAAATCGAAAGACTTGCACCCGGCGAGCGGTCTACCCGACGGGAGGCCCTCGTCCCACGCCATTATTGTTATTAGGAGAAAATAAACTTGCATTATGACAAATTAAATCTCCACTTTTGTTCTGGGCTTCTGAGGACCCCTGTTGATATTACATGTAGCATAAGTTACCTTCGTAACGCTAGGGTTAAAGTTTCCTTTAGTAGCCATTGTCTACCATTTCACAATGACTAATATATGTAGAGCCACAGTCTCAGGCCATGCCGCCTAAGACTGGCTCGTTTTCCTGTGGTGGTGGCCACCAGGCCCTCCCTCGTCGTTGTGGTCGGCTCCATCCCACACCACCTCGCTCCAGACTCGCCACGGACCCATAGCCAGGGAAGTACTTACAGATACATGATTTCAGCTTCTTTACCAACCTGAAAAGTAGCCAGCGTACGCCGGCCGAAGTGGCCGTGTGGTTAAAGACGCTGCAGTCTGGAACCGCAAGACCGCTACGGTCGCAGGTTCGAATCCTGCCTCGGGCATGGATGTTTGTGATGTCCTTAGGTTAGTTAGGTTTAACTGGTTGGGGACTAATGACCTTAGCAGTTGAGTCCCATAGTGCTCAGAGCCATTTGAACCATTTTTGTAGCCAGCGTATGCGCTATCTCACAACTCTGAGGGATTAACAGTTATATACACCGACGTGACAAAAGTCATGGGATACCCAACTCCTAATATCCTGTGGCCCTCCGCAGCAGCAGTTCCACGTATAGTGGACTAAAGAAGGCGTTGGAAGTGCGCTGGAGTAATAATAAGCCATGCTGTATCTATAGACGTCCGTAATTGCGGAAATGTTGCTGGTGCAGGATTTTGTGCACAAACTGACGTCCCCATTATCCAGTCGTGAACCACTGTGGTCCGGTGACTTAGCGCACTGTCATCTATGAAAATTCCAAGGCTATTGGGTCTCCACGCAGCCGAACATAATCATTTCCAGTCAGTTATCAATTCAACAGGACCAGAGTATTATTTTATTCAAACATAGCCCACACTGCTATGAAGCCACCATCGACTTGAGCAGTGTCGTGTTGATAACTTGCGTCGATTGCTTCATGGGGTCTGCGAGACACTCGAACCCCACCATCAGATCATACTAACTGAAATCGGGACTCATCTCAGCAGGCCACAGTTCTCCATTCGTCTAGAGCCCAACCGATATGTTCAAGAGCCCAGGAGAGGTGCTGCAGGCGATGTCGAGCTGTTAGCAAAAGCACTCGCGTCTTTCGTCTGTTGCCACAGACCATTAACACCATATTTCACCGCACTGATCAATTTGATACGTTCGCCGTACGTCTCATTGATTTCTGTGGTTATTTCACTCAGTGTCTCTCGTCTGTTAGCACTGACAACTCTATGCAAACGCTGCGGCTCTCGGTGGTTAAGTGAACGCCTTCGGTTACTACGCTGTCCGTGATGAGAGGTAATCCCTGAAATCTGATATCCTCGGCACCCTTGACACTGTGGATCTCGGAACATTGAATTCTATAACCACTTCTGAAATGGAATGTCCCATGTGTCTAGTTCCAACTACCATTCCACATTCAGGGTCTGTTAATTTCCGCCGTACGGCCATTATCACTTCGGAAACGTTTCCTCATGAATCGCCTGAGTACAAATGACAGCTCCGCCAATGCACTACCCATTTGTACCTTGATGTACGCGATTCTACCGCCATCTATACACGTGCATATCACTACCCCATGATTTTTGTCACCTCATTGTGTGGTGATATGGTATAATGACGCATCATAGTGCAGCAAACAGGCTGTATTAGCAGTTTTTCACACTCGAGTACGTATATAAAGGCCAGCCTTTGTAGCCGAGCGGTTCTAGGCGCTTCAGTGTGGAACCGCGCTGCTGCTACGGTTTCAGGTTCGAATCCTGCCTCGGGCATGTATGTGTGTGGTGTCCTTAGGTTAGTTAGGTTTAAGTGGTTCTAAGTTCTGTGGGACTGATGACCTCAGATGTTAAATCCCATAGTGCTTAGAGCCATCCGAACCATTTTGAACGTGTATAAAAACAAATCGTCCGCTGTTCTGTGTTGGCAAGGATGGCAGCTTTTGAGATTTAAGCATACATTGCTGCCCATTGCACCACTACTGTATGAATGTGGTCTCACATGCGCTAATCGAACCCTACGTCTCGTGTTCTTTAAAACCACATTTAGCGTCGGACCATGTTTTGATTTGTACCTTCTTGCCTAATGTACTGGTTTGCAATGTCAAAATTTATATCTTTCACATGAAGAGTTTTGTGCTTCCCTTGAATGCCTCGGTTTTCATCGCTTTGCCTTGATGTGTCGAAGTAATAGCGGCCGAATGAAATCCTTTGAGGGGATAACGATTCTGATATATCACACAAGGCATTCAGAAAAAGGCTCATAAATCACTGATACGTTTGGTCATCACCAGGGAAGACAGTTAGAAACAGCGTTACACATGTTGTCAGAATCTCAGTCCTAAGCCTGTTCCAATACTGCTATCCACAATGGCTAATTCCGTGCAAACCTTTTCATCTCTGCATATCACTATAATCTAAGCTTGATGTCCCTCTTCAGATCTTAACCGCTCCACGCCACACTTGCCACCATAATCAAATTGAAGAGATCTTCACGCTATTTCCCTTCAACGGACCCCATCTTTTTGTCAATTTGTATCTCAGTACCTCTTTAATTACCTGACCGTCCGTTCAATCATACGCACTCTCTTCTTTTAAAAGCTTCTACTCTGCTCTTTTATTAACTGCTTATTATTCACGTTTCATTTACATACATGTAGTGTAGGATTCGCGCGCACTGTGATTCGGGCTGGGAGATGTGCAGTTGTCGGCTCAGTTTTACAAAGAATTTATCAAACGTAAGTTACTAACATAAGCTACTCTATGATCAGCTGAATGGAATGTCACGGCTAATGAAGTCTAATGAATAAAGAACATGAACTGCGAGTAAATCGAAGCAAGACAAAAGTAATGAGAAGTAGCAGAAATGAAAACAGCGAGAAACTTAAAATCAGGTTTTATGGTCGCGAAGTAGATGAAGTTAAGGAATTCTTCTACCTAGGCAGCAAAATAACCAAAGATGGACGGGGAAAGAAAGACATCAAAAGCAGACCAGCACTGGCAAAAATGGTGTTCTACTAGTCTCAAATATAAGATTTAATTTGAGGAATAAATTTCTGAGAATGTACCTCTGGAGCACAGTATTGTATGGTAGTGGAACATGAACTGCGACAAAACCGGAACATAAGAAAATCGAAGAATTTAAAATGTGGTGTTACGAAGAATGTTGAAAATTAGGTAGACTGATAAGACGAGGTATGAGGAGCTTCCGCACAGCATTAGAGAGGAAAGGAATATCTAGAAAACACTGGCAAGAAGTGACAGGATGATAAATCTGTTAAGACATCAGTGAAGATTTGCATGGTATTAGCAGGAGCTGCAGAGGCGAAAAACTGTCGAGGAAGACAGAGACTGAAATACACCCAGAAAACAATTGACGATTTAAAACTTCCTGGCTTATTAAGACTGTGTGCCGGACCGAGACTCGAACTCGGGACCTTTGCCTTTCGCGGGTAAATGCTCCACCATCTGAGCTACCCAAGCACGACTCACGACCTCTCCTCACAGCTTTATTCCTGCCAGTACCTCGTCCCGTACCTTCCAAACTTTACAGAAGCTCTCCTGCAAACCTTGCAGAACTAGCACTCTTGAAGGAAAGGATATTGCGGAGACATGGCTTAGCCACAGCCTGATGACAAAAAGAGGGTATTCCTCTTGACGATAGACAAATCACAACAACACATATATTAATTTACATCCCAATACCGTTATTGAAGGCGGCGCTCCGCTAGCGAATAACAACATAAAATACCGTCAACAGGACGAAAGCAAAACGACTTCCCCCCCCCTCCCCCCCTCCACGCAAATATAGTCGGTCCAATAAATAATAGCCCACAATTTAGCCCCTGACCCCAGGAAGAGAAATGACAATAAAATTAACCTCTCCAGTTAACTTCAAGAGAACAACTGAAGACTGATCCAATTAAGACCAGCCATCTACTTACACCAGAACTCAACAAAATATGGATCTATGATAACTTCCAATGCCAACTAGTCACTAAAGCAAAGCTACTATCAACCATTTACGGAATTACCTATGTACATTTCTAGAATATAATATTGTGTACAATACAGGATGAAATAAGAAGATAATGTTCGATAGCAAGGCGTAAAAGGTTAGTCGTGTTCACAGCGTAATAATAACAAGATCACCCTCAGTCGATTGGCACGTACAAGTCAGTCATGTTCACAGCGCACAATTAACGCAGTCAATACGGCTCTCATTCTTGGACAAACATCCGCAAGACCAGCAGCCCTCCACACAACAACCATACCAGGCCGCACAGTGAGCACGGATCTTACATGCGTAATATTACTCATCATCCTACACACACTACGCACAACTTGCACTCGTCAAATTACAGTATGATGCATCACTCGACCAATCAAACTGCTGCTGACAGCCACTAAAACACCCATTCAGTTTTTCTCTTGTAACTTCAAGCACCTGCGTGGTCCCCAGCTGGAATCACCTTCCTTTCCCGTTGACACCAATCGCCCCACTGGGTTCTCTGTGTGCATACAGCGACGACAACCCACTCTGACCATTAGTGAGGTCATGTAAACGTCTTCTTGACGTACCAGATTGGAGAAGCTTCTCGTTCTTGGCTCTCAACCAACTCACTGCATTCGTCCATAAACAGACCGCCTCCAGCCAGTCCACAGGCTAATACATGACGGCATAGACGAGCCTGCACACACTAGCCCCTAATATCAGCAATACAATCCGAGCGATAGGGGACACGCACTGCGAGTTACAAATTCATGGCACAAGGGAAAATACCTTCATGAAACATTTACAGCTGTACTGATTGTAAAATTAGTCCATTATTTCAGAAACGCTCTTCTTGCTACTTCCAGTCTCCATTTTATAACCACTACGTTTTGGCCATCGCCAGCTAATTACCTGTCAAAATATGAGAACTTCGCCAAAATAGAAACGTGGAGCGAGAAACTTACCTGCTGTCCCAACAATTTTCCTATAAAAAATCATTTAGAACAAGTTAAGTCCTGCTGCTGGATATGTCTCTACCTGTTCTATGATTAGTAGAAGCCTCAAATAACAAAACGCTGCTTATCTCAGTTAACAGAAAGATGAGTGAGGATGCAGTGCCATCATAGTATCGCAAGATTAATGTCTCACAGAGAAAGGCTGAAGGATCCAAAACTAATACGTCTTTGTCTGGGATCATATGGAGGACCTCAATTTCCGCATGGTGTAGTGTTTCTTCACAATCATTATAGCGTCTATAGGCTTGTTGTTTTATTTTTGTAATGTTCAGCTGGAAAATCACAGCTACGTCGAAATTACTTTCGTTTTTCGCTTTATTTCCGTGAACGAGAAATAACTTACTAATATACTACAGTTGCGTTAATATATCTGATGATTCCTACGAAAACCAAAACCTGCGATGACGTACAGCATCCGTAATTTACATGGTTGAATAACCTTTTCTAAAAGATTATATAAGACTTTTGTATTTCCCGATTGTTTTAATGTTCTCATTTATTTTGATTTACTAGCACTTCGCTGAGGATATGAACTAGAACTGACAAACGAGGTGCGTAAAATGGATGTTGTGACTTATTTTCAGCAAGGGGTGCCGATTCCTGGTGGCAGAATGAACTATTGGGTTACCTTGCAGCGCAAAACAAAACACCAAATGTCGAAACGTGCGGAGGTTCGTGTGGAAACGGTCAATTCGAGCAAGTATAGTTTTTGCTTCGAAGCTATAATTCCATGGAAACGACGTCGCTCCTATTGGGAACCACGACGAATATCGAGCTTTATTTTCGAATGAGTAATTTCTTCCATGTTAGGCATGTTTCATTCACCCATCCGGAACTCAAATGTTCTACTTCAGAATCACAGGAAAAAAAGATCCAGGTCTTTTCACTAGTTATTTATGTTCTAGTTATTGCGATAAGCTGCAAAATCGAGAGCTGACAGAAGATAACTCCCTTGGTTTCAGAAAACGGGGCACAAACCTTGCAAACGGACTCCAGTCCTACAAATCACCATGAAATGTTCAGAATGCGATTGGTCCATAGGTGTTCAGTGTTTCACTTCTCATCCATTGCGTCGTTTTTCGGTTCTGCAAAACCGATTTAGCGATATTCACGAATACGATTTGCTCTCGACGGACCACTTCCTTGATTACCGCCCAGCTTTCACTGAAACCTTAGCGAAAATCAAAAACTGTTGTTCGAGTCAGTGCTGATTCACTGTGCACTTTTTGACAGACGCACCTGATGACCTCATACATCGATATCAGTCGTAAAATACAGAAAATGTTTCACGCAATAAATCTGTTATCAATTCGACGAATATTGAACACTGAGTAACTGCATATTTCAAAGTTATTATGTAGCTCTGCATATTTTTCAAATGTTTCTGTGTCTTTGTCGGCCGGTGTGCCCGAGCAGTTGTAGGCGCTTCAGTCTGGAACCGTTACTGTCGCAGGTTCGAATCCTACCTCGGACATGGTTTTTTGTGATGTCCTTAAGTTAGTTAGGTTTAAGGATTTCTAATTTCTAGGGGACTGATGACCTCCGATGTTAAGTCCCATAGGGCTCAGAGCCATTTGAACCATCTGTTCTGAGTCTTTGTCGATAACAAATAAGGCTTGCGAAAACCTTTTCTGCGTGCCGTTCCATCTCCGTCTGTCGACAACTACACACACACACACACACACACACACACACACACACACACACACATACATACATACACACAAAGGATGGGTCGTTCATCTGAACTGTATTTCCTCTAAATCGACACACATCAAAAAACGTTTTGCTTTACCCCGCTTCCCAGTCCTCCTGGAGATAGTCGTTGACTGTTCAGAGATGTCATTAAACTCGCTCTTTATGTATGAGCAGCGCCTATTAGACGGAGAGTGTCCGACAGCCTATCAGTTCCAGGAAGGAGGTACACGGCTCGTGTTGTCTGCAGTTCAATCATGCCTAGACGGTCAATACTGCGGTTCGATCACGTGCGCATCGTTACTTTATTCCAGAAAGGGCTCTCAACAAGAAAAGTGTCCAGGTGTCTCGGAGTGAACCAAAGCGATGTTCTTCGGAAATGATGCTTTTCCTGCAGCCACAGGACGTCGTGTTACGACTCAAACTGTGCGCAATAGGCTGCATGATGTGCAACTTCACTCCCGACGTCCAGTCCATCGCGAGGACCATCTTTGAAACCACAACACCATGCAGCGCGGTACAGATGGGCTCAACGAGATGCTGAATGGTCTGCTCAGGATTGGTATCACGTTTTCACCAATGAGTGTTGCATATGCCTTCAACCAGACAATCGTCGGAGACGTGTCTGGAGGCAACACTGCCAGGCTGAACGCCTTAGACACACTTTCCAGCGAGTGCAGCAAGGTGGAGGTTCCCTGCTGTTTTGGGGTGGCATTATGTGGGGCCGATGTACGCCGCTGGTAGTCATCGAAGGAGCCGTAACGGCTGTACGGCACGTGAATGCCATCCTCTACATCTACATCTACATCTACATTGATACTCCGCAAGCCACCCAACGGTGTGTGGCGGAGGGCACTTTACGTGCCACTGTCATTACCTCCCTTTCCTGTTCCAGTCGCGTATGGTTCGCGGGAAGAACGACTGTCTGAAAGCCTCCGTGCGCGCTCTAATCTCTCTAATTTTACATTCGTGATCTCCTCGGGAAGTATAAGTAGGGGGAAGCAATATATTCGATACCTCATCCAGAAACGCACCCTCTCGAAACCTGGCGAGCAAGCTACACCGCGATGCAGAGCGCCTCTCTTGCAGAGTCTGCCACTTGAGTTTATTAAACATCTCCGTAACGCTATCACGGTTACCAAATAACCCAGTGACGAAAACGCGCCGCTCTTCTTTGGATCTTCTCTATCTCCTCCGTCAACCCGACCTGGTACGGATCCCACACTGATGAGCAATACTCAAGTATAGGTCGAACGAGTGTTTTGTAAGCCACCTCCTTTGTTGATGGACTACATTTTCTAAGCACTCTCCCAATGAATCTCAACCTGGTACCCGCCTTACCAACAATTAGTTTTATATGATCATTCCACTTCAAATCGTTCCGTACGCATACTCCCAGATATTTTACAGAAGTAACTGCTACCAGTGTTTGTTCCGCTATCATATAATCATACAATAAAGGATCCTTCTTTCTATGTATTCGCAATACATTACATTTGTCTATGTTAAGGGTCAGTTGCCACTCCCTGCACCAAGTGCCTATCCGCTGCAGGTCTTCCTGTATTTCGCTACAATTTTCTAATGCAGCAACTTCTCTGTATACTACAGCATCATCCGCGAAAAGCCGCATGGAACTTCCGACACTATCTTCTAAGTCATTTATATATATTGTGAAAAGCAATGGTCCCATAACACTCCCCTGTGGCACGCCAGAGGTTACTTTAACGTCTGTAGACGTCTCTCCATTGATAACAACATGCTGTGTTCTGTTTGCTAAAAACTCTTCAATCCAGCCACACAGCTGGTCTGATATTCCGTAGGCTCTTACTTTGTTTATCAGGCGACAGTGCGGAACTGTATCGAACGCCTTCCGGAAGTCAAGAAAAATAGCATCTACCTGGGAGCCTGTATCTAATATTTTCTGGGTCTCATGAACAAATAAGGCGAGTTGGGTCTCACACGATCGCTGTTTCCGGAATCCATGTTGATTCCTACATAGTAGATTCTGGGTTTCCAGAAATGACATGATACGCGAGCAAAAAACATGTTCTAAAATTCTACAAGAGATCGACGTAAGAGATATAGGTCTATAGTTTTGCGCATCTGCTCGACGACCCTTCTTGAAGACTGGGACTATCTGTGCTCTTTTCCAATCATTTGGAACCCTCCGTTCCTCTAGAGACTTGCGGTACACGGCTGTTAGAAGGGGGGCAAGTTCTTTCGCGTACTCTGTGTAGAATCGAATTGGTATCCCGTCAGGTCCAGTGGGCTTTCCTCTATTGAGTGATTCCAGTTGCTTTTCTATTCCTTGGACACTTATTTCGATGTCAGCCATTTTTTCGTTTGTGCGAGGATTTAGAGAAGGAACTGCAGTGCGGTCTTCCTCTGTGAAACAGCTTTGGAAAAAGGTGTTTAGTATTTCAGCTTTACGCGAGTCATCCTCTGTTTCAATGCCATCATCATCCCGTAGTGTCTGGATATGCTGTTTCGAGCCACTTACTGATTTAACGTAAGACCAGAACTTCCTAGGATTTTCTGTCAAGTCGGTACATAGAATTTTACTTTCGAATTCAATGAACGCTTCACGCATAGCCCTCCTTACGCTAACTTTGACATCGTTTAGCTTCTGTTTGTCTGAGAGGTTTTGGCTGCGTTTAAACTTGGAGTGGAGCTCTCTTTGCTTTCGCAGTAGTTTCCTAACTTTGTTGTTGTACCACGGTGGGTTTTTCCCGTCCCTCACAGTTTTACTCGGCACGTACCTGTCTAAAACGCATTTTACGATTGCCTTGAACTTTTTCCATAAACACTCAACATTGTCAGTGTCGGAACAGAAATTTTCGTTTTGATCTGTTAGGTAGTCTGAAATCTGCCTTCTATTACTCTTGCTAAACAGATAAACCTTCCTCCCTTTTTTTATATTCCTATTAGCTTCCATATTCAGGGATGCTGCAACGGCCTTATGATCATTGATTCCCTGCTCTGTACATACAGAGCAGGGAACGATAGGGCGCAACCATACCGGCAGCATATTGGCGAGGAAATTTGTCTTCATGGACGATTTTTCTTGTTCCCATCGTGCACATCATGTAAATGACTTCCTTCAAAGTAACGACATCGCTCGATTTGAGTGGTCAGCATGTTCTCCAGACATGAACCGTATCGAATATGCCTGGGATGGACTGAAAAGGCCTGTTTATGGACGACATGAGCCACCAACCACTCTGAGGGATCCACGCCGATCGCCCTTGAGGAGTGGGACAAGCTGGACAAACAGTGCCTTGATGAACTTTTGGATAGTATGCCACGACAAATAAAGACATGCGTCAATGCAAGAGGACGTGCTACTGCGTATTGGAGGTACCTGTGTGTACGGCAATCTGGACCACCACCTCTGAAGTACTCGCTGTATGGTTGTACAACATGCAATGTGTGGTTTTCATGAGCAATAAAAAGGGCGGAAATGATGTTTATGTCGATCTCTATTCCAATTTCCTGTACAGGTTCCGGAACTCTCGGAACCGAGGTGAAGCAAAACTTTATTTGATGTGTGTGTGTGTGTATTCCGCAAGACACCTTTTGATATGTCCGAGGCTTATTTTGTTAGCTACTGTCACTTCCCCTTTTCATGTTCCAGTTGCGTGTGTTTCGCGGGAAAAACGATTGCTGGTAACTCTCTGTGTGGGCTCAAATCTTTCCAATTATGTTTTCAGGGTCTTTCCGCAAGATATACGCAGGAGGAAGTAATATATTAGTTGTTTCTTCTAATAACTTCCGCTATGAGAACTTTGAGTAAACAACGGCGCGATGTAGAATATCTCTCTTGGAGCGTCTCCGTGACAACACTTTCGCGCTTACTAAATGAATCTGTAATAGAATGCGCTGCACTACTTTGGATCTTCTCTGTTTCCTTCGTCGATCCTGTCTTGTATGGATCCAGGTCGGATGCAAAACATTCAAGCGTTGGTTCTTCAAGCTGTAGAACCAGCTGGACTACATTGTCTAAGGATTCTTCCACTGAATCAGGCTGGCATCCCCCTTACCTGCGAGCCGTTTTACTCTGTCGTTCCACATCAAGTCGCTGCGTACACATACTCTTAAATACTTTATGGAAGTAACTGCTTACAGTCATTATTCTGCAATTGAAACATCGTACAAAGACGGGTCTTTCTGCCTGTTTGTGCCCAATACGTTACATTTCAGTTTAGGATCAATTGCGACTCCCTGCATTAAGCGCTCATCCTCTAGAGCAGAGTTTAAGAAACTGTTGTCCGTGGAACACTGGTGTTCCGCAGGAAGTGAATAAATCCCCGACCAAAACTAATAACAATATAGAGTTTTCTTTTCAGACATCTTGACAATAATTTGATTGTGAAACTTGTCTGTGCTATTCCCAGCGCTTGTGAGGCAAACTGAGGAGCTACTTGATTGAGAAATAGTGCCTCCGGTTTTGTAATCTGACATACGGCCGGAAGAACGGTGTGCTGACCACATGCCCCTCCATATCCACATCCAGTGCCACCTGTGGGCTGAGGACGACACGGTGACGGGTCGGTATCGTTGGGCCTTGATGGGTTGTTCGGGAGGAGTTTAGTTTAGTATCATCTGTGTTACTAGTTACGATTTAAAGCTCAAGTTATCACAGAAGAATACAAGTTTTTCTAATGTTTTAAATTTTTAGTAACATTAAAAATAAATAAGATGTTCCATCGGAGTACCAGGATTCTCAAAGTGGTCCGTCGAAGGAAAAGTAACCCTGCTTATATAGATTCCTGCATCTCATTATAGTTTTCTACAATTATGCTCCAACAGGATTGTGGATTTTCCGAAGTTATCAACTATCGCGATCTAGACAAATGAAGACTGTATTATCATCCACTAAGTTATTCATATATATTCTGATACGTAATGCTCCTGTAACACATCCAAAGTTACTTTTCTGCTTGATAGTTTTTCTCAGCTGAGAATGATAGGCTGTGTTCTGCCTCCCAGAAACTCTTCAAGCCAGTCACACTGCTGGTCTGATTTTCCGTACCCTTTTACTTCGTTCACCAGGCGGCAGTGTGGAACTCTGTCGAACACGACATCGTCTTGGGCGTCGGCATCTACAGTTTTCTGGGTTTCTTCAGGTAAAAATTTCTCATACGCCTGTATTGTTCCGATAATAAAGAAATTTTTGTCTACTTATAGTGGTGATACGTATAGCTTCATTTGTATTTAAGAATCACAACAGTGGCTATGGCACTCGAAAAGCGTTGGATTTTAGCTGTGGTTAATACTTTTCGTTTCTGTTCTTACTTTGCATTTACGGTAATGAATGCTGTAGTTTCTAGCACTCATTTGTTGAACATAAATTTCATAACAATGTAAACTATGCAAATTTTCGGTACTCGTTGCCAGACTTAAATATGAAATGGAAGAATCGAAAACCATTCATTCTCTGTTTACAGCACTGGCGCCCCATTAAATCAAACTCAAAATGCTAGTAAAATATAATAACTTTAAAGACAAGTCGATTTACAGCGAATATTCAGGCTATACATCAACTGAATGCCGATACACGGCCCCTTTCACGCAAGTTAGAAATACTGTCGTTTTTAAAACGGACGGTATTTGCTAGGGGCGCGCCGTCAGCACCAAAGCGCGCCGTCGAAACGCAGGCGAGCGATAAAAGGAAATACGGGGCGAGGGCAGAAATTGATTGACGCGCGAATTCTCCCCGACAGCCGCGGCAGCAGCAGAGCGGTGGAGGACCGACCTTCTCCCGACAGCCTACCCGCGGTCACGGTGGAGGGGGGGGGGGGGGGTGGTGGTGAGGGAGGGGGAAGGTGAGGCAGCCTTATTTGGCTGGAGTGTTCGGCGCTGCCCGCGCGAGTGTTCCAGGACACGAACAGGTGGCTGTCTGGCTGGCGGGCGCCTCCCCTGACGGGCCGCGGTGACAGCCGTCCCAAGAGCTTGCGGCTCCCGCTGACGTGACCCACTGCGCACGCGCACTGCGCTATTGAGCGCCGCCGGCCGCGGCTCTAGTGCGGCCGTGGAGCCCTCGTGACGTCACGACAGTAACTCACTGGCCGTCAAGCGAGAGCCAGACGCGGCGCCGGTTCGTACTCACAGCCCTGGAGCCGACCGTGACGCAGAGTGGATCCCGGGGGCGCTACTCGGCAGCGTAAAGTGCTCCAGTTCTCTCCAGGTCATACGGAAACTGGACGGAAACAACTTCGGAACATGGGAATGGTTCAGCCAGTCGTATCACACGTTTCGGGGAGACGGTGTCCGCAAACGCATCTTCAGTTCGTTTCCTAAAACCGAACAGGACAGCAATACGAAAATTGGGTATGGGGAGGTAGTAAGGATCGAACCCGAACCAATGGCTGGGAAGCCTCCAGCTCTATCTCCTATGCTAGGAGAACCTGGCGGCACGTCTGAATTAGTGCACCCAACGGCCTGACTGGCTAACTTCAATGATAATTAACTCGTAAACGGCACCACATGTCGACATTTTTTATTAACAATTATTTATTAGTACAGCCTCTCCTGCAGCTTCCTAACAATCTTTTTTTCTGTATATCCTGTCCACTTCGGCCGCCATTAGCTATTTTGCTGCCTAAATATCGTAACTGAAGATTTATACAACGAACTGAAAGTTTCACGATATTCAGCTCTAAATTTCAAACCAACGGAAAAAAAAATGGTTCAAATGGCTCTGAGCACCACGGGAATTAACTTCTGAGGCCATCGGTCCCCTAGAACTTAAAACTACTGAAACCTAACTAACCTAAGGACATCACACACATCCGTGCCCGAGGCAGGCTTCGAACCTACGACCGTAGCGCTCGCGCGGTTCCAGACTGTAGCGCCTAGAACCACTCGGCCACCGTGGCTGGCCAACGGAAAATAGTCAGTTGAGATATTAAAGGTAGTAACTGACATTCACCCTACCACTAACACAAATGCGATATTCTTTATTGGCTTTAAAACAACACACATATTACTGGGATGAAAAAAAATTGTCATTACAAGGAAAAGTTTCGCGATATTCAGCTCTAAATTTCAAACCAACGCAAAATAAAAAAATGGTCAAAATGGCTCTGAGCACTATGGGACTTAACTTCTGAGGTCATCAGTCCCCAAGAAACTTAGAACTACTTAAACCTAACTAACCTAAGGACATCACACACTTCCATGCCCGAGGCAGGATTCGAACCTGTGACCGCAGCGGTCGCGCGGTTCCAGACTGTAGCACCTAGAACCGCTTCGCCACCCCGGCCGGCCAACGGAAAATAGTCAGTTGAGATATTGAAGGCAGTAAATGACGTTCACCCTACCACTAACATAAATGCGATGTTCTTTATTGGCTTTAAAAAAAACACACACATATTACTGGGATGAAAAAAATATGGTCATTACAAGGAAAAGTAATAAAAATTGATCAACCTAACTGTCTCATCGCTTACGTTACCTATACAAAATCTTGTTACATTCTTCTAAGCAAAACGCTTTATGCCATTAAGAGACACTGCCCTGCACAATTTAAATCGAATATTGGGGAATTTAATTCAAAATGGTTCAAATGGCTCTGAGCACTATGGGACTCAACTGCCGAGGTCATTAGTCCCCTAGAACTTAGAACTAGTTAAACCCAACTAACCTAAGGACATCACAAACATCCATGCCCGAGGCAGGATTCGAACCTGCGACCGTAGCGGTCTTGCGGTTCCAGACTGCAGCGCCTTTAACCGCACGGCCACTTCGGCCGGCAATTTAATTCATGTTCTGCAAGAAATTTTCATGGGAATTTCCAGCTGTCGGTATGCAAATAGTGGTCAATAGTGTGTGTGAAGCACAGTATTGGCCCAAGATCATTTTTGTTTGCACTCGGTCGTCCCTTGAAGTACTTGAGGCTCAAGGCTGTGTTGCGAAGTTCAGCTGGCGTATCTTGAACTCGTTTAGAGGATCTCGCTTTACAGTATTCCATATTGTTATTGTGAGTTTGCTTAGACTGTATTTCATCGAACTTCTCTTTGCTTATTCTCATTCATCTTATGTTCATTCAAGTTCATCCAAGCTGCAGATAGCCCTTATAAATTTTTCCCACTGATTAAAACTGATTCGAACTGCGTAATTTGAAGAAATCGTAACATTATATCTCCATCACATCGAACCCTGTTCCTTGGCACTGCATGTATTGACTGTCTTTTTTGGGCTTCGTCTTACTACAGGGTGAAAATGATTTACTCATATAAAAAAACGTGAATTGGTTACAAACTACGGCATGCACACACTTTATTTATAATGTAAACGTCACTACAGATATTAGACTTTAGCTTATGACACGTTCGATATGCCTGCCATCATTGGCGATGATATGGCGCAGACGAATAGTGAAATTCTGTATGACCCGCTAAAGTACTGGAACATCGATGCAGTCGACGATCTCCTGAATGGCTGTTTTCAGTTCAGAAGTGCTTTTGGTATTATTGCTGTACACCTTGTCTTTAATATAGCCCCACAAAAAGGAGTCGCATGTGTTCAGATCCGGAGAATATGGGGTTCTATCGAGGCCCACTCCAGAATGCGGTCCCCACAGTGCTCCTACAGAACATCACTCTCCTGCTTCGATGGGGTCGAGCACCATTTTGTCGAAATCAGGCTCATTTTGGATATTGGCAATGAAACCATCCTCCAGGGAGTATTGCACAGATTATTCTGTGACTGGACATTGCACACCACAGTCACCCGTTGAGGGTGAAAAGACTTCTCGATCGCGGACTGCGGTTCCTCAATTCCGCAAATGCGCCAGTTTGCTTATTGACGAACACAGCCAAATAAAAGTGGACTTTGTGGCTAAACGAAACCATACGGTGCATACTAAAAACCATCATGTCCAGTGACCAACCGTGCAGTTTTAACGTCGTAATGCAAACCGTTCAGAAGTTATGACGATTTTATTTCATTTAGTTCGATAATTGTGATCCTGTAATTTCACTGGGGTCTTCAAAAGATAAAATTTATCTTGTTGTATACCTACATCATACGTTTTCTCCTCGTGTATTTTTACGAATCCAAAATAGCATGCTAAGTTTTCAATATTTGACAACATTCGTTCATTCAAAAACGACTATCTTTCGTACACCCCATGCTCTGAGATGAACCAATTACGTTCCTAGATTCTCTGTCGATGATAGTTCACAGTTTACTCCCTAGATGGCAACACAGTGCATTCACATGTAGTTAGTTGCTTTCGCGTATGACCATAGAATAACGGCGCCTCCAATAAGAAGATGGAACTTGAGATTTCCTAACGAGTTTTAAGAGCTCTTTTTGACGGAAACACATTTTCGCCTCACTCAGCTGTGGTGCAACATGATGGCCTGCAGGAAGGACAGAGCAAATGGCCGAAGGGGTGACACGGCCATGTATAATCAAGCAATCGATCACATACGTTCCTGTCACATTGCCACAATTTACAGCTCTCCAAGCAGCTACAGTTAACCTCTCCACCGGTTTTGGCAACATTATTGTACTTTTGATAGCGGCGTATCTTATCCATCAGAGGCCGTTCGTCGAAGATGAACTTCTGCTCCTATTTGTTCGACCCAAGAGAATTCTACTCCGCGGGGACCTCATCGCCATACCAGCCCACGAGGGAGCGAGGCGCAAAGCTTGGAGGAACAACTGGAAGACATCACATTCAAGCCGGACGTCCCAACGCACGTACCAAACAACCCAGCACGCATTTCGGTCGTGCTGGACATAGCTATCGTGAAAAATCTAAGACACGATCTGCACCTTTAAACCATCAACGATCTGACGTCCGACCACAATCCGGTGGTGAGTACAGCCAGAGGCGCTGGAACATCTGCGCCCTCCAGTACAACAGACCGCGACCGGTACCAGACGTTCGTTAGTAACAACTTTCGCTACACAACAAATGTATCGACAACAGACTTCATGGACAGGGTAGTCTCTGCAGTGACCGGAACGATCCGAAGTTCTCCGCTACGGTCGCAGGTTCGAATCCTGCCTCGGGCATGGATGTGTGTGATGTGCTTAGGTTAGTTAGGTTTAAGTAGTTCTAAGTTCTAGGGGACTGATGACCTGAGCAGTTAAGTCCCATAGTGCTCAGAGCCATTTGAACCATTTGATCCGAAGTACCTCCTGTCAGGCTGTGGTCACACTTGAGTGACGCGCATTCTGCAGTGAAGTGTTTTCACTACTGTTCCAGGACTTTAAGAACCTTAAAAACATGGAGTGATAAAGCTGGCAGTGGTACCGAACTGGCCGAGTGGTTCTAGGCGCTACAGTCTGGAACAGCACGACCGCTACGATTGCAGGTTCGAATCCTACCTCGGTCATGGATGTGTGTGATGTCCTTAGGTCAGTTAGGTTTAAGTAGTTCTAGGGGAGTGATGACCTTAGAAGTTAAGGCCCATAGTCCTCAGAGCCATTTGAACCATTTTTGGTACCGTAACCATGAGTACCGCAAAGAACTCAAGCTTCTCTCTCAGGAATTACATTACCGAGCCGTTGAATTCCGTCAAGAAATATGGGAAGATGACTGTTGTCACCTTACACACCAGCGAGGAATGGAGCCTGCTCCGAACCATCTGAAACCCAAGTCCTCCGATAGTGCTGCTTCTGGGACCAGCAAGGTAGAACTTTCAGCCACGACGTATGCGGCACAGAATTTCTTAGCGCATCAGAACGCCCCATAAGAGGATGACATAAGAATAAACCAGACAGAAGACATCTGACGGATGGCCCAACAGACGGAATCACTACTAGCGACTCCGGCAGTGGTCCACAAGATTGTTCGACAATTCGTCAACTCACTGAGTCTCCAGACCGGACTGTATAACGAACGGACAACTGAAGAAGTTACCACACAAACTACTGGTGTCGATAAACCCGAAATTTTAACATTTGCCTCCTACTGCAATACTTCCCCTCCCACGCGAGGATTCCTCGCGTAGTACCACTACCAGAGCCCACTGCAGAACCATCAGCCTCCTGCGACCACTCTCCAAACTACTGGAACGGATCATAGTCCAACGACTTCGCCCGGCAATCACCGAATTGATGTGGTACGCCCAGACCAGTTTACCTTCCAGCCACGCGTGTCGACCGAACTCCAGCTCCTCCTCGTTACGGAGTATATAGCGTATAATATGAACCACGGGGAATACTCAGCGGCGGTCTTTCTCGATATTGAAAAATAAGCTGCTGATCAAACTGCATAATGTCCCCACCATTCCGGACTACTAGACGGAGATTGTTGACACCTATCTAGAACATAGGTAGTGCTTTGCACGAATTGATGGTCAGCAGTCCCTCATTCAACAACTGCCGGAGGAAATCCCTCAAGACTGTGTTCGGTCCCTGATGCTATTTATGTTGTACATTAATGACCTTCTGCTACTCCCAAAAGCCGTCTTTGCAAAGTTTGCGGACGATACAGCGATCCTTGTCAGCAGCCACAGCGTCGATGCAGCGATACGGTGCTCTATTGTCAGCTTTTATTCAATTATGGACAGCAGGAAACGGCATTACCCTAAATGCGAGCGAGACGAAGGCCATAATGTTTACTCGCTGTCGATCGAACGCAGAGACTGACGCACACTGCAAAACATCGAACTACCTTGGACAAAACAGGTGAAATACCTGGGAGTGATATGGGACCGGAACTCCTAAGCAACGACCATGTTCAGGGAAAACTCACCTATGCAATGAGCATGTTCAGGGAAAACGCAACAGCACCTGCACCTGTTTCACCAATTAGACCCGTTGCTGTCTAGTCAATATCTGAATCTGAGGACCAAACTATGCCTCTACGAAGCTCCGATACTCTGTCAGTCTTATACGGGTGTTCCCCGTGGGTGACCACGTGCAGCAGCGATCTCAAACCACTACAAAGCCACAAAATCAATGCTTATGACTAATCCTGTGAGCACCTACAAGGGGAAGGATCAGAAACTTCTAATGGAGACAGTCAGGTAGGTAATCATATGATCCACAGAAAGCTGCTCGGTGCTATAGAAGCACCAAGGCTCGCTATGATACACCTTGATTGTGTGGGACCTGTCATCCCTGAGAGGCTGCATCGCATCAGTGTTCCCCGCGCCATCGGTGAGGCACTCCAGTGACATAACAAAGTAACTTATGTTTCTAAACAAAACAGGAGAAAACGTAGTGTAATGTTTTATGACAGAAATGTTAAGTCAACTGAAACAGTATGTAATATTAAATGATACATCTTAGAGGACCTAGTGCCCAATACCCATCTCAAGTGAGAATGAAGAATAAAGTACCCCTTCAGCCATAGCACCTATGAAGTTCAAAATTGTAGAATTGTACAGCAAAACAAAATATTTTTTAGTTCTTTTAACCTATTCTGTGCAGTTTTAAATATAAAACGTACTTTAACTTTTTGATTGACATGTGGTAAAAGAAGTTATTGATTACTGGAACCACACTCATCGTCTAGATCACTGCCATTTGACTCATATGAAGTTTCGTCTACAAGATGGTCCACCATCTTGTCACTAGATTTCGTTCACTTTCGTTCAAGAAAAATCTATGGATTTGAGATGCGTCGTAAGTGACAATATGAAAAATATCCCTCACTATCAAACCATAATATTGGTTCATTACGATCACGAATATTTATGATATACATCATTAACCAGAGCAGACACAAAGTGTCCAAATTTGTAGTTGGTTTATTCTGTCTAAGACCCTTCAACTCATCTACTACATTTGGAGTCTCATTTTCTGATCTAATTTTCTCACAGTCACGAGATTTAATTGACCATATACCACTACCTTTGTCTTACTTTTGTTGATGTTCGTCTTATGACATCGTTACAAGACACCGTGCATTACCTTGATCTTTTCTTGAAAGTTCTTTGTCATCTCTCATATAACTTTACTTCCCTTTCCAAATTTCACTTTGGTTTCCTTTACTGCTTGCCCAGTGCTCAGATTGAATAGCATCATTGGACTAGCCTCAAACCTGTCTCACTCCCTTCTCAACTGACGCTTCCCTTTCATGTTCTTTGAGCCTTATAACGGCGTTCTAGTTTCGTACACATTAGAAATAACCTTTCTCTCCCTGCATTTTATCCCGCTACCGTCAAAATATCAAAGAGTATAGCGAAGTCAATACGCTTTCCTTAAATCAGAAAACGTTTTCCCTTTCTTCAACATACCGGTACTACACGGCGCATTTCTCCGGAACCCAAAGTGATCTTCCCAAAGGTCGGCTTCTGTCAGTTTTCTGTAAATAATTTGTGTCAGTTTGTTGCAAGCATGACTTATCATACTATAATTATAGCATTCACATCCGTCAGAAACTGCTGTTTTTGGGATTATAATTATTACATTCTGGAGGTATTTCATCTGTCACATATACAGGAGTTGCGCGAAAATATCAGAACACCAAAAACACAACACTACCGTGCCTAATGGTGTAGGAAACAAGTTGGTGTTCAAAACAGCTTATAGTCGGCTTTGAGTGGATAAATACAGTTATTGTACGCTTTTCAAGGGAATCTGGTGCCATTTTTCTTAAAAAATAATGGCTGGTTCAGGTGACGTCGCTGGGGGTATAGAGCGATCATGCATCCAACTAATCCGCAAATACTCAATAATACTGTGACCTCGTGTCCATGAGAAATGGGGCATTTAACGCTCGTACTCGCAAAACTAATTCTGGTTGATGCGAGCTGCGTGAACTGAGGCCTTGTCGTCTTGGAAGACAGCATCGACACTGGCAAACAAAAATTGGAAAGGACCCAATCAGCCAAATAGGTCACACAGTTCTTGGCAGCAAAGCAACCTCGTTGAGTAACCATGGGACCCATGGAATACCCCTATATAGATGGCACAGTCATTACCGAATCCCACCAAGTTTCACTCTTGGGACGTAAACTTTAAACAATGTGAAACAAAACTCGTCTGAACAACTGACTTTCTTCCGTTGCTCCAAAGTCCAGATTTTATGGCTTCGACGCCATGTTTTCCTGTTACGGGAATTTGCATAATTGATGAATGATGAATGATCCAGCAATTCCCTGCTGAAGGAGTACCCTTCCTGACAGGGATCGTGAGTCCGACATTCAGTTCTACAGTGACTTTGGCAGCTGTATAGTCCTCTTAATTTTCTTCACAATTCTCCTCAATGACCGTCTATCACCATCAATGAACACACACTTTCGTTCTCGTTGTGACGTGGTGGACTACGTTTTTCCGCTTTCCCTGTGCGCGGTACAGACATTCGGTATAAATCCTTGGCTACATTGCTTATGGAAACATCCATCATACAAGCAGTAACAGTATGTCCACTTGCGAATTCACTTAGCCCCAACACAATGCACTCACAACCTCTTATTCAACCCTTGATGACCATTCACAGGTGCCGTTGAAATACAACAGCGGAATCCGCTATTTTGGCTTCCCTCTGCACTTACGTTCAAGCACGCATTTCTCGCGGTGTTTCGATATTTTTGTCGAACCCATGGATGTTGACCACGATTATAATATTTTTGTCGTGACAGGCTCTCCCAAGGACCTCAGTACGAGCCAGGTGGCGCAGTAGTTAGCACACTGGACTCACATTCGGGAGGACGACGGTTCAAACCCGCGTCCGCCAATCCCGATTTAGGTTCCTATGGTTCAAATGGCTCTGAGCACTATGGGACATCTGAGGTCATCAGTTCCCTAGGACTTAGAACTACTTAAACCTAACTAACCTAAGGACATCACACACATCCAGGCCCGAGCCAGGATTCAAACCTGCGACCGTAGTGGTCGCGCGGTTCCGGATTGAAACGCCTAGAACAGCTCGGCCGCCCTGGTGGCCCTGATTTAGGTTTCCCGTGATTTCCCTAAATCGCTTTAGGCAAATGCCGAGATGGCTCCTTCCCTAACCTAGCTGTTTGGTCCCCTCTCCCAAACCAGCCAACCAACCAAGGGTCTCTACTCCGTGGACATTGTTGCGATTTGGGTCTTTCAGTGCTCTCTCAAATTCTCCTCGCACTTCATACCTACCATCTCATGTTCACCTACTTCCTCTGCTAGTGAATTGTCGCGATATTTGTCCGCAGCTCGTGGTGGTGCGGTGGCGTTCTCGCTTCCCACGCTCGGGTTCCCGGGTTCGATTCTCGGTGGGGTCAGGGATTTTCTCTGCCTCGTGATGACTGGGTGTTGTGTGCTGTCCTTAGGTTAGTTAGGTTTAAGTAGTTCTAAGTTCTAGGGGACTGATGACCATAGGTGTTAAGTCCCATAGTGCCCAGAGCCATTTGAACCATTTTTTTGTTGTTGCCATATTTGTTTTTATTATACAGAGCCTGTATATTTTCTTTCTACCTTGCTTAGTTCTTGTACACATTGAAATTACTGCTACTTTTTACCGTAGAACGACACTTGAGAAGTGAAAATGAAATGGCACAGCGCAGATTGGCGACGTTTTCCGAGATTGAGCTTCACCTGAATAGCTGAAAAGCCTCGGACACGTCATCCAGCGTTGAGAAAAAATGTGAAATATTGAAGTTGGCATATGTCTAGGAAGATTAACACCACCACCCTCGTGTCCTGAGTTTGAATTTTTGAAAGTTATAATTAAAACCTTATGACTACTCTTCGTATGCTGAACTCACATCACCTTACCAGTCCTCAGGTGAAAGAATTCTCTCTTACTGCACTAAGATAAGTACGGATGTACCGGGCAAGGAACAGGACACTTATTTGTCTAAACTTGAGGAATGATTATAGAAGCATTATTAATAAGGAGAATTAGTAAAAAAAAATCCCGTTTTCTGTACCTCTCCTATAACTGAATATTTGGAGTTAAATCTGAACTATTTTTCGCCATACTTCGTATCCAGTATTGAATATCCAATTTAAGGCAACCATCTTAAAAATCTTTTGGCAAGATACAGTGCGCAACAGGTGTATTGTAGAGTAGGTGTGGACGAATGTTTCTGTGCTGGAGGTTGAAGAAGGAGAGGGCGATGAATACAGCCCATCTGTTGTTAGAATACTTTATTGATATATACGAACAGATAGCTCAGAACGTCTGGAACAGACGGCAGACGACTAGAGGTAATCCCTGGTCTGCGGCCCGCCAGTACTGACACGTTGACGCAGGCGTTCGCCGAGGATGGAAACGGCTGTCCGACTTCCACACCACAACGGAGAAGGGCGGCGGATGACAACTGTGTGGCGGCACAACAGTGAGGCGAGGTCCTTAGGCCTGCATTCGACACTCACGCAGCGGAAATCGGTTCACGACTGCTGGAGACTGTCAAAGCTGCTGCGACGACTGACACAGGATGTGTCATAGATGAGTGACACGACTCACTCAGGCTGTGCCACAGATGACTGACAGAACTGGTATTGACTGTGTCATACATGACTGACACGACTGACTCAGGCTGTGCCACAGATAACTGACGGAACTGACATAGGTTGTTTCATAGATGATTGACACAGCTGACACGGGATGTGTCATATATGACTGACACGACAGTCTCAGACTAAATCGTAGACAACTGACACGACTGAGACAGGCTGTCGTCAATGGACGGCCCAGCTGTGATGACACCACGACGTACTTGTCCTGGTGGCTTTAATCCCTATTCCATGTGTTGACAGTTGCTTAAGACCGTTGTATCGAGGCCATGACGAACCTTTTGGAGCCAGACATGGGCAGGTGCGGTGTAATCAGATATGTCAGTTGTATAAAACATTCTCGGTATTCTTGCCGCGTTAGTTCTAGATAAAATCTGGAGCTTTCGACGATTACCTCCATCGTCATCTTCAGGAGCTGACTGTCTCCACCGCTGCTATGGTAGCCTCTATATAGCCCGAAGACGGCTTCTGACTGGTCGGCATATGATTGGTCGGCGATTACGTGCTGCTGTCTCAGACGGAATCACTATGTGCGCCGGTGGCGCCACCGCTTCCGTTTGAACGTAAACCTTGGAAGGAACGTCTCTGCTGCTTCTCTGCATCAAGTGCTCGTTCCCATGCACAGTTCAGATGGTATCCGCTATCGCGGTTAAAGTTCTTTTTGGCTCATTCTTATTTCAACAGCCTCCTTAATAACAGAATCCCAGTACGTGGAGGCATGGGACAGAATTTTAGTTTCATCGAACAATATTTTATGTTTGTTCGTGAGGCTGTACTCCTCAATTGCCGATTTCTGCAGTTCTCTATTTTTAATATGGCGTTGGTGTTCTGCACAGTGGTCGAAAACGGTACGAATCGTCGGACCTATATAATTGCTTCCACACTCACAGGGTATATTGTAAACTCCAGGGACCCTGAGGCCGAGATTGTCGTTAACAGGGCGCATCATCTCCTTAATTTTCTTAGGAGGACGAAAAATTGGTCTTATACCACGTCTACGCAGGACTCTTCCTATTTTGCTGGGAATCGCGCCACAAAAAGGAAGCACCACAATCGGTGTTTCATCCTGTGAGGTTGCAGCATTTTCACGTTTCCTTCTTTTGGAGAGCGCTGCCTTTATATCGCGTGCACCATAGCCATTCTTTCGGAACAAGTTCTTCAGGTGGTTATCTCGGAGCTTAATTGGTCCTCGTCAGAAACAGTTTTGGCTCTATATACCAACGTGTTCAAAACGGCTCTCTTCTGAGCATGATGATGGAAACTCTGTGCATTCAGGTATAAATCGGTATGTGTAGGCTTACGGTATACAGAGTGGCCGATCTACCGTATCTTCCTTCGCTGTCGGCGTTGTCGTGGTTACCGTGAGACACCGTTATACCAAGAGGAAAGGCGCGTCGATCTTAGAGCACGAGATATGATGACCTTAAGCCATAGACAACACACAACGGTCACGGTAGCACCTGATTCCAGAATAGCTGCAGTAGTTAAGATCTACGAAGTATACCCTGTTGACCAGGTCCCCAAAACTTAACTCGTAACGAGATCTCTTCAAAGCAAATTGTCATAACGATCGTCTATAAAGGCTTCGTACAACGAGAGTACATGTTACGGTTTATGGAATAATAACAGATACGACCAAACTGTCTTGTCTCTTCTGCTCTATTTAACATAACTTCGTTCACAGTTTCATTTCGCATTCACCACTCATTCACCGAAACCCTTTGATGAACAGTTTTGGTTGCATAACACCAACAGTCAATGATAATGACACAGCTTTTCTCCTTTTTATAAATTGAAGCCCGCTCTTCGTGATATAATAAAAAAAAACCGGTCTCAATACCGCGTGCCTCGTGAGACGCGAATAGACTTATCCTGGAATTGACCGCCCTGTAGGTGTACTCAATTTAATGACCACACTTCACTGTCCGCTATTTCGCGTAACTGAATGTCCATTTGTTAGTCTGATTATACACTGTAGCTATTTAAAATTCGCCCCTATATTTTTCACAACGCACAATTAGCACTTCGTTACTGGTTTTCTTTTTTTTTTCTTCTAAGAGTAAACGGAAAAAAAAGACGCCGTATCATCGGCTTAGTCGATATAAAGCCAAACACCTTAATATGCCCAATTTTACCTCTTCTTATAGGATCGGCTACCTTAATCATTAATTTATTACATATTATTTCCAATAACGCTAAACAGGTATCGCCGTTATATTTTAATTGTATTCAAAAGCATGTTACTACTATTATGACCGACCAAATCATAACAAATCGCGCGGCGTGCGTTTTTAACGATAACTTTACGCTATTCAAGTTCCGTTACAGCTGTCTTGACTCGTAATGTTACACCGAGACGCCCGCCCGCCTGTCGTTGTACTAAAACGTCTAAGAAAGACAGTCTCCCTTCCTTCTCTGTCTCGATGTCTGGATGTCGAGTGGATGCTGTTCATGTGTTCGATGAATTGTTCGAGAGCTTCTGCGCCGTGTGGCCAGATCATAAATATATCGTCAACGTAACGATAAAATAAGGATGGACGGAGGGGAGCCGAATTTAATGCAAGTTCTTCAAAATTCTCCACAAAAGTATTAGCCAGTAATGGAGACAACGGAGAACCCACCGCCATATCGTCTGTCATTTCATAAAATTTATTAACATACAGGAAGTAGGTGGTCGTCATCACGTGCCGGAACAACTTTATAGTTTCAGGAGGAAAAAGATCCGCCAGCATTTTCAAAGTGTCCTCCACAGGAACTTTTGTGAACAACGATACCACATCCAGGCTGACTAAAATGTTATTTGGACCAACTCTAATCTCTTTGATTTTCTCAATGAACATCTGGGAGTTTTTGATGTGATGTTCACACCGGCCGACTATAGGAGTCATCAACTTTGTTAGGTATTTGGCCAGTTTATAAGTAGGAGAACCAATTACACTGACAATAGGTGTCATGGGAACATTATCCTTATGGCGTTTCGGTAGTCCGTACAACCTGGGCGGTCTAGGAGCTCGGACTCTGATATTTTTTGTAATATCGTCTGGCAGCCCGGAATTCTTCAGTAACTTCATGGTTTTTCTGCTGTACGTCAAAGTTGGGTCCCGTTTAAGACACTTATACGTACTGTCCTCCAACAGTGATGTCATTTTTCTATCATATTCGGTATTTCCTTTGTGAGAGGCTACCATAGCAGCAGTGGAGACAGTCAGCTCCTGACGATGACGATGGGGGTAATCGTCGAAAGCTCGAGATTTTATCTAGAATTGACGCGGCAAGAATACCGAGAATGTTTTATACATAAGTGCCGCCCCGAAAAGCTTCATTCCCAGATATGTCAGTTGGTTAGGAAGCCGGGGACCGGGTGATATCCCTCTGGTTGACTTGTGGAAACGCCGACTGCGGAATCAGTGACTGCTGGCGCTGCTGAGCTGGCAAGGCATTGGTTGGTGGAACAGTCAAGTTTCTAGAGTGAGGTTTTCACTCTGCAGCGGAGTGTGAACTGATATGGAAGTTCTTGGCAGATTAAAACTGTGTCCCGGGCCGAGACTCGAACTCGGGACCTTTGCCTTTCGCGGGCAAGTGCTCTACCAACTGAGCTGCCCATGCACGACTCCCGATCCGCCCTCACAGTTTCAATTCTGCCAGTACCTCGTCTCCTACCTTCAAAACTTCACAGAAGCTCTTCTGCATAACTTGCAGAACTAGCATATCTGGGATATATTGAAAAGGGCTCTTCAAGGACGACGTGGCCCACCAGCCACTGTGAGGAATGTACGCTGAATCGCCGTTGAGGAGTGGGATGAAATGAAATGATCGTATGTCGTTTACTGGCCGGGATATCCCCTTCGGGGTTCGGCCGCCGTATTCCCATTCTTCTAACATTTTGGAGATGTACAGCTGTGTTACTCCAGTCGTCGTAATATAGGAAGCTACTGGCTCTGACTTCAGACCTGAAGTGAGTAAAGGAACTGTGACGGACGTAGTATGCATCGACGATTACAGGCATACATCAATGCAAGAGGGCGTGCTACTGGGGATCAGCGGTGCAGGTGTGTACACAAATGTGAACCACCACATCTGAAGGTATCGGTGTATGGTGGTTTTCATGAGAAATAAAAGGGCGGAAACGATGTTTATGTGGACCTCTATTCCAAAGTCCGGCACAGGTTCCGGA
This sequence comes from Schistocerca piceifrons, assembly GCF_021461385.2. Taxonomy (NCBI): domain Eukaryota; kingdom Metazoa; phylum Arthropoda; class Insecta; order Orthoptera; family Acrididae; genus Schistocerca; species Schistocerca piceifrons. Next base: position 170,708,948 of record NC_060139.1, read on the forward strand.
ACTCTCGGAACCGAGGTGATGCAAAACTTTTTTTAATGTGTGTAAATCAACTGATCGTCGAAAGTAGGAAGTACAAAAATGTCCAGGGAAAGACAGGAATACAATTATATAATCGAAATGAAATAAATGAATGGAATAAGTAGGAAATTTAGGGAAGCGAAAGCGAAATGGCTAAAGAAGAAACATGAAGAAATCGATATAGAAATTATCGTCGGAACGACGGACTCGGCTTATAAAAATGTCAAAACACCCTTCGTTGAGCTTAAAAGCAAGAGCGGCTACGTTATGAGTGGAGTGGGAATTCCACTGTTGATCGCAAAAGAGAGAGCAGATAGGTACAAAGAGTGCAATGAAAGCCCCAGTGTTGCTGGGGAATTGCTTGATGACGTGACACAAAAAAAATTGAAGCCGTTATGGGAGAGGTTGAGGATCCACCAGCATTGGGAGACATGTCAGATAAGGCAGAAGGGATAGATAACACTAAGATGGAATTCCTAAAATCATAGTGGTAAGTGTCAACCAATGGACTATTCAAGCTGATGTATATAATGTATGAGACCGGTTACGTTCTACAACACTTAAGGAAAAATATCATCAACACAATACCGAAGACAGTAAGAGTAAATAAACCGAGAACTACAGCACAATCAGCTTTAAAGCTCATATATTCTTGCTGATGACAAGAATAATACAAGAGACATGTCTTGTTGGACCTTATCCTTCAGAGAAGTTAAAAGAAATTGTTGAAGTTCACTGTAGTGGTGAACCCACCGTATCATTACAGGGATGCTGGCATCCATCACCTGGTGCCTCTTGAAAGTACTCCGCTAAAGGCTTTACGTCCATCCAATTCAGTAAATGAGTTGCCCTATGGCTATTCATTGCAGAATTATCCTGTGTTTGGGTAACAAACAGCCAGCAATATGGCTGAGTATTCTGAGGACTGTATCTTAAGTACACCGCACAGCTATAAGTAGTGACGTAATTAGGGTAGAGGAATACTCAAAAATAAAGTTTATGTACACTCCATATGTGTACAAAGTGACGAAATTAGAGGAGAGGAACACTCACTGCGACTGACTAACAATTTTGTTTCACTCTCACGCTTACTCCGTGCTCAGACCGTTTACCTGATGGCGAGCGTCAGTATGTGAAAACATGAAACAAAAAATCGGAACAAATTAAGTAAATTACTTTTCTTGGTATTTCTGTCATCCTTATAATTATTAATAGATTAGTTTTATTATTTATATTACTGTTTGCTCTGGGATTGTGTTAATCCGTCTCTTTGACTAGCCTGACAAAAAATGTGAAATACACAGAAGAGTATGAAGGTATGAAGTGATTCATGAAGAGTTGGAAGAGGAAGTGTTATTTCAACTAAGATTAATGAGTCACATTTACAAAGAAACTAGACAGTACGTGCTCATTTTTCAGTACAACACTGCACCCCATCTTGGCTTTGTGCATGAACAGATTCGGTTGAGAAGAGCGTTGCTAGGCCACCTCACAAGTGTTACAACCGGTCTTTAATATTCTTGATACTAGCACTGGGATGGAGTTAACTTCGAACAGGACCCATTCATATTCAATGTGGAACAATTAGGAATCTTACTGGCTGCGGGAATACCTCAACTTCATGCAGGCACTTCATGGCTATTCGTATCCTGCGTGGACGAGCGTTATCATGTTGAACAACTGCTCCACGATACTGATTCATGAGATGTAACACGTGAGTACGTAGGACGTCCATCACAGTTCCTTTACTCACTACCAACCATGACCTGAAGTCAGAGCCAATAGCTTCCTATATTACGACGGCGGGAGTAACACAGCTGTACATCTCCAAAACGTTAGAAGAATGAGACCTCCCTCCATGTCGCCGCCATACTGCCTGATGAAGATCACCATGGGTTGCGCGCGATCGTGAGTCATTGTTGAATACAATGCAACGACGTTCATCAACTGCCCATGCTTCCAGGTCACGACACCATTACAAATGCAGCCGTTTACGTTGCGGTGTTAACGGTAACCTACGCTAGGGACGGTAATTCTGAAGTCTAGCGGCTGCTAGTCTCCGACAATGTGAAGGATGAGACAGGAATTTTCAGTATGGATTACTCGTTCCCAGATGGCACGCACAGCTGTGAAGTAGTTACAACGATGTTGATGCACAATACGGCGATGCTCCCTTGCCTTGGACAGACATGGTCGACCAGAACTTTGATGATTAATTTGTCTGCCCCATGAAGGTCAGCATTGGGATTCTACGAGGTCCCAGTGCCCACAAATGGGTATTGCACGATTCGGGCAGCTGTCCAAATGGAGATCCTCAGTGAGGCTCCTTTAAACTCTGTCAGCGGCTGATAACGCTGTGTCGCGAGATTACGAGGCAACACCGCATCGTTTACAGTGATCACTAAACATTTGACGGTGTTCACGTCCACCATATTCTATAACAGGACCGCTAACAGCCCTAATACACGCTGGTGGCCGTTCTGCCGTCACAGAGGATTGCTGCTCTAATCATTTACATCCTGGCCGATGATGTGTAATTGCACAAAGTTACATTGCCCTTGTTTTTAGGTGCTTCACTTTTTATTCTCAGGCAGTGTATTTGAAACATTATCCTCTTGAAATCTCTCCTGGATTTTCAGTGCTAAAATTGCACTACCCTAGCGCGTACGCCATTAGGTAATTAACCTGTACCAAGATGTCGATGAAAAAAGAAGACTGTGAACCATCATTCGCACCTCAGGAATTTTTTAACGATAAATTTCGGGTCCACAGGCTTCAAAATGGTGGTGGTTCAGTGTAAGTGTAATTTAATTTTGTGACCAGGTTAGTTACGCATGTAACGAAAGTCAAAGTCACCGTAAGTTCTATTGTTTATTATACATTGAAGAGCCAAAGTAAGTGGTAAACCAATCTAATAACGTGCAGCTTGCCCGCGAGTACGCGGAAATCCCGCAACACGACATAGCATGGACTTGACTAATGTCTGAAGTAGTGCTGGAGGGAACTGACACCATGAATCCTGCAGAACTGTCCATGAATCCGTAACAGTACGAGGGGGTGGAGATCTCTTCTGAACAGCAGGTTGCAAGGCATCTCAGATATGCTCAATAATGTTCATGTCTGGGGAGTTTGGTAGCCGGTGAAAGTATTTAAGCCGAACGATGTGGCCGAGTGGTTCTAGGCGCTACAGTCTGGAACCACGCGACCGCTACGGTCGCAGGTTCGAATCCTGCCTCGGACATTGATGTGTGTGATGTCCTTAGGTTAGTTAGGTTTAAGTAGTTCTAAGTTCTAGTGGACTAGTGACCTCAGCAGTTAAGTCCCATAGTGCTCAGAGTCATTTGAACCATTTGAAGTATTTAAACTCAGAAGAGTGTTCCTGGAGCCGCTCTGTAACGGTGGGCTGTCGTACTGTCCTTCTGGAATTGCCCAAGTCTGCCGGAATGCACAATAGACTTGAATGGATGCAGGTGATGAGACAGGATGCTTACTTACGTGTCACCTGTCAGAGTCGTATCTTGACATATTGGGGGATCCACATGACTCGAAGTGCACACGCCCCACACCATTACAGAGCCTCCACCAGCTTGAACACTCCCTTGCTGACATGCAGGGTCCATGGATTCACGAAGATGTTTCCATACCCGTACACGTCCATCCGCACGATAGAGCTTGAAACAAGACTCGTCCGACACGGAAACATGTTTCCAGTTGTCAACAGTCGCATGACGGGCGTAAAGCTGTGTGTCGTACAGTCATCAAGGGTACACAAATGGGCCTCCGACTCCGAAAACGCCTATCGATGATGTTTCGTTGAATGGTTTGCAGGCTGACACTTGTTGATGGATCAGCACTGAAATCTGCAGAAATTTGTGGAAGCTTTGCACTTCTGTCATGTCGAATGATTCTCTTCAGTCGTTCTTGGACCCGTCCTTGCGGGCCGCAGAGATGTCGGAGATTTGATGTTTTACCGGATTCCTGATATTCATGAGACACTCGTGAAATGGTCGTTGGAAAGTCCCCACTTCATCGCTACCTCGGAGATGCTATTGCCGATCGCTCGTGTCTCGATTGTAACACCACGTTCATACACAGATCTTGAGAACCTACCATTGTAGGCGCCAGACACTTGTTGTCTTATATAGGCGTTGCCGACCACAGCGCCGTCTTCTGCCTATTTGCATATTTCTGTATACCTAAACCAGCTTTTTTGGCGCTTCCGTGTAAATCATCAAACAGAATGAGTGCAGTGGTTGCATTGAAGTAGAACACGAACATGTTTAATAAGATCTTCTTAACAGACAAATTATCATAAGAACATGAAACAGTTACAAGACACTCAGGTTGGAGGTGATTCAAGGCAAGTAACCAATAGGTAGGTTACTATACTTTTAGTACACTGATCGGTTTCCCGATCGGGCCACAGTGATTGCCAAAATTTGAGTTCGTAAAATTATGCATTCCAGAAAACCTTCTTCCTCCTGTTCATTAACGCACTAACTTTTACTGTTTACTGTGTGCATTGCGACATATACACGCCGAAGTCGTTCGCAGGTCTTACCGTTTTTTCTTTTTCCAAATAATAAAAGCATCGTCGTTGTGTTTTCTTCCAACGCCGCTGTTCATGGCCACTGTGACGGATGATGCCTGTGCATCCCACATAATTACCTAAAGCAAATTTACATCATACCCCAGTTGGAGCTACAAATTGAAATGATTACATCTCACACCGAAATGAGCGTGCAGAATTCGAAGTGATTCTCTCACTGTGACGGATGATGCCTGTGTATCCCATAAAATTACCTAAAGCAAACTTACATCACACCCAGTTGGAGCTGCAAATTGAAATGATTACTTCTCACACCGAAATGAGCGTGCAGAATTCGAAGTGTTTCTCTCACTGTTAGAGGACAAAGACAGCTTAGCTCCTTCTGTCTTCCATGGTAATATTTATTGCTTCTTCCAGACCCAGTCCTAGTCGTTCAGGGGCAGCTATCCAATGACAGGTGTCAGTTCTGTTGAAGCGTCCTCCCACTTCTCAGCAGACATTTTCGCAAGCAGAAGCCTTGAGCTAAGGAAAGGAATTTGTTTGTCCACTGTCGGTGCCTCAAAGGAGCACGCTATTGTCTTACAGCATGTGGCTTCCTATGACGCTCCTAAGACTCCTGTCTGCTTTACAAATACAGGGTGTTACAAAAAAGTACGGCCAAACTTTCAGGAAACATTCCTCACACACAAATAATGAAAAGATGTTATGCGGACATGTGTCCGGAAACGCTTAATTTCCATCTTAGAGCTCATTTTAGTTTCGCTCAATGGAGCACGTTATCATGATTTCATACGGGATACTCTACATGTGCTGCTACAACATGTGCTTTTACAAGTACGACACAACATGTGGTTCATGCACGATGGAGTTCCTGCACATTTCAGTCGAAGTGTTCGTACGCTTCTCAACAACAGATTCGGTGACCGATGGATTGGTAGAGGCGGACCAATTCCATGGCCTCCACGCTCTCCTGACCCCAACCCTCTTGACTTTCATATATGGGGGCATTTGAAAGCTCTTATCTACGCAACCCCGGTACCAAATGTAGAGACTCTTCGTGCTCGTATTGTGATACAATACACCATTCTGCAGGGCTGCATCAGCGCATCAGGGATTCCATGCGACGGAGGGTGGATGCATGTATCCTCACTAACGGAGGACATTTCCTGTAACAAAGTGTTGGAGGTCACGCTGGTACATTCTGTTGCTGTGTGTTTCCATTCCATGATTAATGTGATTTGAAGATAAGTAATAAAATGAGCTCTAACATGGAAAGTAAGCGTTTCCGGACACATGTCCACATAACATATTTTCTTTCTTTGTGTGTGAGGAATGTTTCCTGAAAGTTTGGCCGTACCTTTTTGTAACACCCTGTATAAGAGGGGGTCAGGTAAAGGTATTTTTGGGACAAGAAAGTTGCAGTCTCACATTTATAGAATCCTCACGCCTCGCCTGCCGTGTTCCGCTGAGACCATAGGCACATAAGTACCTGTAGCTTTCACAGAGCCTGCGTAGTGTCTCGGCAGACTGGCTGCTCGTACAGAATTCCGCGGCTAGGGCGTTACCTGCTGTCCGCATTTTGTCGGCTCTCGACGGGCGTCCCTTCACCCTCCCTTTCGGTCGGTTTGATCTGCTGTCTGTCTGCGAAAATGCCTTCCCAGCCAAATGAAATTCTCAAGAAATAAAACGCCTAAAAGTACTTCGTGTATTGGCAGTCACCTCTGGATAATTTTCAATAAAAATGAGAGATGATATTTTGAATTCTAATTAATTATCGCTCTATATAATTTTCATGTCAAATATCGATAATGTGGAAGTCGACGCAACCATCGTTTTCGCCATCTTTCACTACATCCCGTTTACGATTGAAATTTGGCGATGTCTGTGACAGACTTCAGTGTGTTACAGACAGCAGGAAATTTTGAGTATCCCCTTCAGTTGGGTACGCTGAAGCAAAATTGACTACTGCATTGCCAACCTACAAGTGAAAGCATAGTATTTACAATCGCGCTCATACGTATGGAAACCACCAAAATTCAAACTTACTTTCTGTTCGATGCTCAGAAGGCACCTGTGTACAGGATGACAGGTACTGAATTACATTAAATAAAATGGTCATGGTGTCTGAACGGCTTACGTTAGGACGTTCACACTGCACGGTTGGCCGCTGGGCATCGGACATGATGGGAACTAGTATACGCATTGTTGTTTGCTTTAGCTCACTTTCATTTGGGTGGGTTTCTTCGATAAGAAAAGTTGGCGCTTTTGGGGGACAGAGAAGCCGCAATTCGCGATCGAGAAATCTCTTCATCCTTGACGGTTGACTGTGTGGTGCGCAGTGTCCAGTCACGGAATAATCGATACGATGTTCCTTGACGGCTCGGTGACTATCGAACGGTACGTGAAGGTCTTGGAGGATGATTTCATACCCATTATCCAAAGTCACCATGATTTCGATAAGATGTGGTTCATGCAAGACGGAGACCGGCCTCATCGAAGCAGGAGATTGATGTCCTGCGGGAGCACTTTGGGGACCGCGTTCTGGCACTGGAGTGTCCAGAGGCCAGTGGCATGGGCCTCGATTGGTCGCCTTATTCCACAATCTGAGTACAATCTACTCCTGTTTGTGGGGCTATATTAAAGGCTAGGTGTACAGCAATAATCCCAAAACCATTGCTGAGCTGAAAAAAGCCATTACTGAGGTTATTGGACAACATTGATGATCCGACACTTCAGCGCGTCGTGCAGAATTTCGCTATTCATCTGCGGCACAACATCGCCAATGATGGCAGGCGTATCGAAAATGTCATAACCTAATTCCTAATATTTGTAGTGACGTTTACATGTTGAATATAGAGTGTGCACGCCGTAGCCTACTTTGTAACTGGTCTACGTTTTTTTCCATTTCTTTCCTTTTTTTTTTTTTTTTTTTTTTTTTTTGATTCAGTAATTGTCACCCATCATGCTGCAAGAGAGTGTATTTAGTTGCAATATCATATGTTCAGTCTTCTCTAGCAATATGGTGGTGTCCTCTTAACGTTTGTTTACAAAGTAACCAAAATTTGACGTAATGTCCACCCACATACATTTGTCGTTTCCATTCTAAGACGTTTACTTGAAATTAAATTTGAACAAATGAGAGAAGTAATCAATTACAAAAAAAGAGCACATTTTAAATCACAACCTCAAAACAACCCTTTTTTTTGTAAAAGTAAACACGAGAAGTGTATCATAAATACTTTAGTAGTGTATAAAGAGGTCGAAAAGTAGTAATTTGAGATTCCCGCTTTTACAACAATTCTTACATACATAAAATGTCACACAAAGATACATTTGCAAGTAAATAATATTGCGTAACGTTGAGAAACAATTGAATTACATAGCGTTAAAACAGGTAAATGATATAGACGTAAAATACATAGCGTTAAAAGGAATAAATGATATAGACATAAAGATTAACTTTACCAAGTGTTTCAGAACAATCTTGCTGAAGGAGAAAGAACCTTAACGAAAATAAAATAAATTTAATTCACAAAATTGTTTTTCCCACACTAAATTAGAGATGGCACACGTCACACAGGACGATGCCTTTTTCCGTACTTTTGGAGACACAAGGTTAATACACTTATTTTGGGTTCACTGGTTCATTCCATCTCTTGTGTGGGGCGCGAAAGCCAAGTTGCTTCGCGAGAAGGCGTGACATTGCCCTTGTTTCATGACGAGGAGAAATCCTTCATTGTTGCTGTCGCTCTCCGTTGCAATTCATCCGTTAGTGACGGCTGGCATGTACACAATCTAGGCTCATTACTGAGGAGTCAGGCACTTAGTATGACGCTGCATTAGTGTCTAGACACACCTTCCGTCTGGTATGTATGACTCCACTCTGGAATTCTTGGCCTGGCTGGCGTTGCTTTTAGCCCATTTATCCAGAAGCTCTATGGGTTCCTGCATCCTGCATGTACTTTTAAAGAGCGTAGTTATACGAGGAAGAATTCATAAGCGTATGGCACAGGAAAATAACTATTGCATGTGGTATTGGAATTGGTTAACTGCTTGACCCCGAAGTTCACGGTATGGCACAAAATTTAGGGTTAACATTGATTAAGATAAAGAAAGAAACAAATATTGAAGGACATTGGCCAAAGTATACATATGACAATGTCATAGGTAACTTCCTAAGGAATGCTCTAATTTATTTTAGCTCCATTTTCGTGTCTTTATTTGACTTCTTCTGCCGTTTGTAGAGTCACTTTTGTTAACTTCCAAACTGCGGCGTCTGCTAATTTCGTACCTCCTACCATTCCTTCAGCCTCTGCCTTGGTGACTGAGACGCAGTCCCCTTTGTTGGCTGGCCGTGAGGAAGCCGGTCTAGAGACGACACGTTCCTCTACACCAGACAAAGAGGCGTCCCTGACTCCTTGCGATGCACACTTCCTGCCTCTGTTGTGTCGTCCTGCAGGAAGTGAGTCAGCCAGACTCTACTTGTGGCTTTGTAGTTACTGGCCATCTTACTATGATTTTCTTCCTGTTTCGCGAGCGTAAGTGAGACCCGCTCACCAGTCCTGTGTCTTCTGATGGGCCATCCACATATTACTTTTATTTAAACATTAAATAGTTACAAACACTTTGTGCATACATAGTACATCAGCAGCTAATCTGATTAACCTTAACCGAAACTATTCACCAGGAAATTATTTATGAAACTTCCTTGTGTATATAGCAGCTTAATATCCTTCACTGCTTTTTTTAAGAAAAAAAAGAAAAAGCTGAATTCCTTGGCTAAGTGGCGTAAAATCGCGCAAAAGATTCATGAATTTCTTATTTATTTACTACTTGTATTAATATGAATAGGTAACGAAGAGGACCTTTAGTTGTGTCTAATAACTTACGTATAAGCTCTAGTACATTATGTTAACGTTTTCAGTAATTTAACATGCGTTAAACCGTCATCACAGTCATGCTGGTATAATCGTATATGCTAGCATTCCCCAACGTAATTTTAACCCAATATGGTTTCTCTCACCTTTAGAGAAGACGCTGGATCAAATGACTTCCTCCCAATCATGCTTTTCTATATACATCAATTTATCTACTCCATCTAAATACCCGTCGATTGAATTTTTGTAACGTACGTTCCCCTTATTACTCTTCACATAGTCCTTCTCTCGGAAGGATGTCGATTTTGCCATAAGCAAACTCGAAACAGAGAAAACAGAAAGACAAACAAACAAACCCTCATCTCCGAATTATTCAAATGTGGCATGGGAGAAACGTTAGACAGAATTACTGTAAATATCAAAGGTATCACAAAAGATAGCCAACTACCCCCTCTTCATTGCCATCTGCTTTCTTTTCTGATCTTCACATCCATCGTGGAAGCACCATTTCTGTTCCTTAAATAAAAACATGTTACTGGCCTCATGCAGTAATGGTTTACTTCTTTTATAACGCCTCGGCACCTTCTACAACTCTACCATATTTTTAGCGGTAGTGGCTACAGTAATTACTGCATAAATAACAACCATGACAGAAGACAATATCACAAAAGTCTGACTTAACAATCACTAGACCTATTAACTACTAATCTGTCCTTTGGCTCCGAAATAATTTATCCAACCAAGTATTTTCCTCGTGAGCTAAATGATACTTATAAAAGAAAATGTAACATAAACTTTTACTCCGTTTTTCAAGGCTGTTTACCTCCTGCTTGCATCTGAATTCTGTATTTGGTTTTTCCGCACACCAACTCCTTGTTATTCTGTGAATGGATAATCATTGCTGATATGGTAGGCACCAACTGATTTTTCTGTTTTCGTCGATTCCAGAGCGTTCTCGTGCGCAATTCTGCGATTTAGGCATGGGTCCTTCATAGACCGAAAGAATTTGTGACACATCACTTTTTGTTTGTTCGAGAAATGATGAGAATGTATCAACCCCTTCTGTCCTTAGTGGAATTGTCTGATTCTTGCTTTGTTGTGTGCTCTTTCCTTACTTTTCATAGATGCTGCCCTAAGTTGGATTGCTGGATTACTGCTTGTTTGACAAATTTTTGACCAATTTTAGGTGTCGTTCATCTCGGTGGGTAGTCCACAAAAACTCTCGTCCGATCTCGCGGTTGTCGGTTTTCCAGTGCCGTGATATGCCGAAGCTCGGTGAAGCCGTGTGGCAACTCATCCATGATAATCTAGAGGCTGGCAAGAAAACGTCTCAATTGTGTGCTGGTTGGTTCTATAAATGCCACGTAGACTTCCTAAATCACAAATATATATTATGGATGGTTGGATGTAGGTCTGCGGGATGACATCAAAATAGCACTAACTCTACACCTTTTTAATGTTTCCACCCATCCTTGAGATTGAAACTGTGGACTGTAATCCTAAATAACGCTTTTCACATGACCCACCTATATTAAGAAATGCCTGTCGAATGCTTTGTGTAATGGCATGATTGTCACGTACTTTGAAGTTAGTTCTGTAACAACAAAAACATAACAACAACCCTTTTTGGCCATAGGCAGCGCCCTCAGAAAGTCACAGGCTGCAAGCTGATTTAATTTTTTCGGAATTATCAGAAACATAAGTGCCTGCATACCTCGTGTCAAGGGTTTATACTTTGGCAGTCCTTACAGTTAGCCAATACCTTTCTAATCCTCCATTCCATATTCTTAAAAATGTCTTGATGTCTATAATTTCAAAAATGTATTCTTGGTCCATGTGAGCATTGCCGAAATTAATGTATCTTATCATGCGATAGATAAAACCTTCTTGAAGCCAGAGCAGCCACTAGTTTGTGTTCCTTCTATAGAATGATATCCCTTTTTCCTAATATGTAGTACTGCCTGATATTCGCTTGGTTCTTATCCCTCCATCTATTGTTGTTGTCTAATAGTATTAGGCCTCTATACTGACTTTTTGCAATGTCCTTTATTGACGTGATTATGAACTTTTCCTCGGCTACCTTACTAAAATGAAATAAATTGAAGTGATATTCTTCAGTATTCTCTTTCCTGCGTTCTGCAACCCTATTAGAGAGCGTGGTAATACGTCTGCTAGAACATTCGTCGAACCAGGTATGTAAATTATTGAAAACATTCAACTCTTGAAGATATAAGATCCATCTGGTAAGACGATCATGTCTGAGTTTTGTCATATGCAGAAACTGTAATGCTTTATGGTCGGTACAGGCGCTTATTTTTCTTCCGAACAGAAAATAACAAAATTTCTGGAAGGCCCACACTCGTGCCAATGCCTCTAGCCCCGTCACGTTTTTGCACTGTTCAATCGTCCATTGTTTACGCCCCTTTCACCAAGCGAGGCGTCATTTGGCATTTACCCCCCGCCTAGCTGTCATAGTACTTGCAGTGCATCATGATGCATTTTGAAATTCCTGTATGCCGGTCTGAGTAGATGTCTGCCTATTACACATTACGACCCCCCTCAACCGTCGGCGGTCTCTGTCAGTCAACAGACGAGGTCGGCGTGTTCGCTTTTGTGCTGTACGTGTCCTTCACGTTTCCACTACGCTATCACATCGGAAACAGTGGCCCTAGGGATATTTAGGAGTGTGCAAATTTTGCGTGCAGACGTATGACACAAGTGACACCCAATCACCTGACGACGTTCGAAGTCCGTGAGTTCCGTGGAGCGTCCTATTCGGCTCTCTCACGATGTCTAATGACTACTGAGGTCGCTTATATGGAGTACGTGGCAGTAGGTCTCAGCACAGTGCACCTATTATGAAAAACGTATGTGTTTGGGTGTTTCCGGATACTTTTGATCACATAGTGTAGTCTTCAGAACCTCTGTTTCTTGAGAACATCTGTAACTGCTCAACCATGTCTAGTGGTCGTTTCCTGTTGTTTCTTCTGTTATTATGCCATCGAGGCGGTTCGCGAATATTATTAGAATTATTTCTATTTTTATCCGTTTCCCTCCTTTTTTCCTTTGCTCGATTGTCATTGAAAGCCAACTCTATATCCTGTAACATGCTTTTGAATGCTTCTGTGTCTCCGTCACAGCTGCCACCCAATAGTTTTTGATACCTGGATAGGTAATTTTATACGGCAAACTCGTAAGACTTCGCTTATGCTATGTGACATGTCCTAGTACTGTTTCCTGCTTAAAAGATAGTCAAAGAACTTGAACGGACTCCTCTGTTCTGATGATTCTGAGTCTTTGTTCATCACAATTTCTTGTTGATGCGCTCTTGAGCTCCCTCAGACCAATTCATCCCAAGGAAAGTATCTTTAAATTCCCGATAAGAGCTACACGTTTGTGTGATTTCAGTCTTTTGGACTGGCGGAGATCCTTCTGAACTTTTACACAAGAAGTCTAGCTTGTGTTGCAACGACCATGATGGTGCTAATGATAAACTAAATTGCAATATCCTCACGTTGGGGTGAATAGATTGCAGTTGTCCATAAACGTTTTGAATTTCTTTACGGAAAGGTACTGCTTAAAACCAAATGGTTCCTCCTCCCGAGCATACGTTCTGCCAGCTGTATATCCTGCTACAGGTCTCCCGTATGATGGTGACTCTCTTCTTCTACTTTCCCTTCCGGCAAACTCTTTCATCTCCACTGCATGCGTCCTCATGAGTGGAGCATTGTTATTTCGTGGGTTGTCATCTGGCTCCACACGTAAACGCTGTGCGATCGGCTGATGAAAAACATTCCCGTTACTAACACTTATTTCCTGTGCTTTACTCGACTAGACCCATAACTGAGTTCCCTCATTTTCCCTAGCTGAAGTTACCTTTGAATTCCCAGGATCCTCGCGTCCCTTCTGTATTTCACGTGAGACTGATTTCTCCTTGCGTGTTTCTAACAGTATTGCTGCTTCGTCTATTTCCACGACATTATCAGAATAAGTACTGTCCAGTCTTCTTCAGATTTCTACCATGCATCTTTCTTGTTCTTTCCCCCTCTTCCTTACTTTGTCAATTCCTTTTTCTGGTCTGGAAGTTGTTGTGATTGCGTATTTCTTCCTTCCTGTGTTTTTTCTACGTCTTTGCCATTTATTTAGCTGATTGCACTACCTTCTTGGTTTCCATTACCTCACCCTTTGCTTCCGTCACTAATCTTTTTACATCTTTCAAATTTTAGCTCAAGATATTCATTTTCTGCTTCATTCTTCTGCTCCAGTTTTTGCAAACATTGCAGTAAAGTATGTTCTTAGATACTTCGCTTATCTTTTCTACTGGGAGTTGGCGCTCTGGAACTCAACTGAGAATGCGTCTCAGTGGTGGAACTGCCAGCTGCTCAGTTCTACCCGCTAATCTCCGATACTTTTAACAGCACCCTCGTGCTGTGAAGTGACTGTGGCCACATGTTTCTCGTTCTCCCTGTCATATCGATCGCACCCTCTCACGAGAAATTCTCTTCAGTTTGAAGCACGGATGGACTCTGAACTGTTCATTCCGTGGGAAACATCTGCTTGTCTCAGATACCTGATAATTCGCTATCTTGATCTCGCCCCATATACGAAACTTCCGTTAGCTTAAATAACTCCCTAGCTGCCCTCGTCTGACTCCTAGTCCTCATGTAAAAACGTATTCAAAACACCTCTCACACATGTGTGTAGAATATTATTAAAATCATGCAAAATAGTTATGGCCCTGCATCTACACTGAAAGCGTGATAGAATGTGGATCAAAATGAACACAAATCAGAGAAAGGTGAAATATCACTTACATGGATTCTTTAACTCGTACGAGCAGAGGTTCTATGACTGACACGCATTTATGGCTCTAGAAATTGTAATATCCAATACTCTAACTTCTCTTTGCACTAAGAGCATTATGTTAGGACAAAATTACTAAAATTATTCCTGTAAATTTAAAAGTGCAAGTTTTTATTCCTGAGTACATCACTAAGTGATAGTGACGTCATGATCCTGGCAAGAGTTGCCCTAAAAGTTTAATACTTCTTTAGGTAATTTACCTGTATCAGTATACAAGTGCCTAATGATATCTGTGAACTCGTTACTCAAGAATTTTTTTAAAGCTAAATAATGGGCTTACAGACTTCAAAACAGTGGTGAAATACAGACACTTTAATTCAATTCTGTGACTATGTGAGATACATATATCATGAAGTCAGAATATCTGTAAGTCCTACAGTTTAAGTTCTCACACTAAACAAATGCTGTGGTTGCAGTGACATATATCATGAATGTGTTTAATAACATTTTTTTCATTGAGAAATTATCATAATAATATGAAACACTTACAAGTAACTAAAGTTGGCAGAGATTCAGAACAAGGAACCGATAAATAGGCTACCACATTATTAGCACACTGTTATTTTTCCAAGTTCTGACAAGAGTAAATGTCAATGTCTGAGTTCCAGAAAATAACTCAAGATTTAGGTTGCAAGTGCTACTCCGAGATAAAGAGGATGTCACAGGACTAAATTAGTGGTGGGTTGCATCAACCCAGTCAGAAGACAGATGATACAAAAAGGAAGTATGGATGCCAGAAGGTCATTGGTTGGTTGATTTGGTGGAGGGGACCAAGAGCAAGGTCGACCTTCCCATCAGATTAGGAAAGTGTGGGGAAGCAAGTCGGCTATACTCTATCAAAGGAAACATCGAATGAAGGTATTTAGGAAAATCACAGAAAAACTAAGTAGGATAATTTTGTATGTTCTGGCTCTCTAACTCAATGTTAAAATAAAATCTGTATTTTGTATATAAAACAACTGGTTTTTTTAAATTAAATTAAAAAATTGTGTACATTTAATTAAAACAAACGATTTTATTAATGTTAACTAAATACCTATTTTTTACAATAATTCAACTAATGTAATAGACAATTGATTTCTTTCTTCATTATTTAATTTAGTACATGATTTTATCATAGTACATGTTTTAGTTAATACACATAAGTTAATTTTAAAAACAATCACATTGTGAATGTAAGTAAACTAATTAAAATGTATTACTTAAGAAAAGTAAATTATTCAAAAAAATCATATTGTGAACATAAGTGAATAATAAAAATGTAATAGTTAACAAAAGTAAACCAATTAAAATGTATTACTTAACTAAGTATATCATTCATTATTTCTATTTTTAAGTTTTTCATTCCTTTATATTTTAATATCATTTTTCTTTTTAATGATTTTAAAATAAAAATCATCAATTAAATTAGTAAAATCTGTTTGGTAAAATAACTTTAAAATCATTATTGAGTTCTAGACAAAGTTGCTCTCCAAATCCAGTATTTAAATATTCACAGTTTGTAATATTATATAAAATATTAATCTGTAGCTCATTTACTTCTTTTATATCTTTAGAAATATTTACAATGTTGAGCTTCGTGATTAAAGTAGTTTCCACTTATATAGAAAAATTTTTATTAGTTTTACGAAATTGTAAATTTGAACTTATAACTAAATGATTCATTGAATTTTTTTTATTTATTTTATAAATCTAATAAAAATTATTTGCCATAAATGGAGAATCTAAACGAATTGGAAAAAAAACTAAAGGAAATATATGTACTAATTGAGTTATGTGAAGAAGTAATTGATTGTCCTATTTGTTTAAGTAATGAAAATAAGAACCAATTTGTTAAAACAAGTTGCAATCATATCCTTCATAATGGATGTATTGATAAATGATTAAAGGAAAAAGAGAATTGCCCACTTTGTAGAATTATTGATAAAAATAAGGAACTAACATCAGTTGAAATACTGACGAAGACTTGATTCTTTACCAGTAAGTGAAATTAGATTTTTTAATCAATTTTTTGATTCTTAACCAGTAACTACAAGAACTTTTAATCCATTGTTTGATAGAATTCAACTATTTAGAAATCACCATTATGAATCAGATGATGATTCAGATCATGATTTTTTAAAATTAATTTATATCACTAAAAAAGTACAATTAAAAAAATATATAAAAAATTATAAAAAATGTAAAAATTTATTTTTTCACTAATCTAATAAATTTTTCATATATAAATAGAGTAAGTTCAACAAGAGTCTTCTGTGAAATCTAATTTTTCTAAATATTGTAATACAGAGAATCAATTGATTATTTTACTTTACAGAAATAAACAAAAGGTGGGAATAGAACTATATGTGGACAATGTAAGAATAAGTATCATGTAAAAAATGACAATAAATATTGAATTTCTTGTGTATGTGGAAAAAGTGTTGCTAAATATTATTCAAAGAACATTTATGACGAAGTCCAAGTGAAGAACTTACAAAAATGTTAACATTGGATAATGAAGAAATATCTACATCTACAATGAAACATAAAAGTTGTCAACAAATTAAAGACTTATATTCTTTTAACTTAAATACTTCACATAAAGATTAACATAATAATAAATGTAAGATATGTACATTAGAATAAATTAAGAATAAGTAACCTTTCACTATATGATTTATTATTTATTAAATATTAATCCTCTACAATTAATTAAAATAATTAATTGATTGTTAAACTAAATAGTAATCTAATTGATTGTTAAATTAAATACTAAACTAATCCTCTTAAAAACCACTTCTTTTTATATGTAACTATAATTAACCAATGATTAAAACTAACATTTAAACTAAATAATAAACTAATTCTCTTTTAGATTAATAACTAAATAATAATAATCCTTATCCATCTATTAAATAATTATCATTTGCATAAAAAAATTGTTTCCAAATTAATTGAATTTTTTCTAATAATTAAAGAGCAAAATGGAAAGTTAAATTGGTGCTCAAAGACTAGAGCAATTTACTGTTGACAAATTTCATGAATTTTGTAAATAAATACTTTACAAGGATACTGTAATTTACATAAATCTGAATTAATTACATTTATTTTTAGTAATTGTTCAATAATTCTTAGAAATCATCCATTAATTTTGAAAATAATACGTCTGAAGTAAGTTAAAATAATAGGTACATGGTGAAAAATAAACTGTCTGAAGTAAGTGAAAATAAAACTATTATTGTTAAAAATAATAATAAATCTGAAGTAGTTCAAAATTATAAAAGTTTTAAACAACTGAAGTAAGTAAAATTTATACAAATATTGGTAAGACTTATATACATGAAGAAGTAAGTGAAAATCAAACAAATTTTGTTAAAAACGGTCACCCGAAGGGAGTGATAATTTTCGGAAAATGTTACTGTACCATAATATTTATGATGTTATTCTAACAAAAGAAGATAAACCATTAAAAAGGATATCTCCATTTTGTACAAATATATATTTGAAAAACAAATACCGAAAGATAGAATTATAATTAAAGATTACTTAGTTGATAATAGATTATGAATAATAAATTTTGAAAATAGTATACCCACACTTCATGCTAATTGTTTTTTAACTGCAGTAGAAATAAAAAACCTTAAAAATGTCGAAGACTATTTGAAAGTACGTAATGGTTTAAAAATAAATTTCTATTTATATTGTGAATATAAGCTACAAACAAATGAAATTAATGATTAATTTCAAGAATTTTGACAACAAACACGCAACTATACTATTTTATTAGACATAGATTTTAGTAAAATATTTAAACAAGGTACGAGATATTATAGAAAATAAATCTAATTTTCAACCACATGGATCAGGATGGTCATTAATTAGAATTATTGGTTTACAGCTTCCAATTAATAAATATATTCCACAAAAAGGATCATCTAATGCTGATTTACATGAAGTAAAAAAAAACCAAAAAGCTTGTGTTAATGTAAAAAATAATGATGAAAATTGTTTTTATATTCTATAAAATAAGCATTGTTTCCTATAGATAATAATGCTGAAAGAATAGCAAAATATAAGGATTTTTGTGTTTATGTTAATAAAAAATTTGAAAATACTGAATTTTCTGTATTAATTGGTAATATTCCAAAAATTAAATAATTAATTAATGTATCTATTAATGATAAGGATGACAACTATCAAGAGAAATCAATAAAATTAAAAAGGAAAAACATGTAAATTTACTTTATTTTAAGAAATATAATAATTCACACTATAGGTATTTAAAACGTTTACCTGCATATTTATCAAGTCAAATACCTAAACATACTGAAGTAAAATTTAGTTTTGATTTGTCTTTACAGGGTCAATCCATTTCAAATCACCCAGGCAATGTTGCTCAACATTTTATATTTTCTTGATTTCTTTTATGAGTTCCCTATAGGCAGGCGTTCACAAAACACTGTTCTAAAAATTTTTGTAATTCATAGTTTTTTTCTGGCAGCAATTTTTACAATGGCAGTTGGGCAAATTTTAGTGGAAATCGACGTTTGCAGAAAGTTTAATGGCCAAGTTATTTTAAAACATATCAGAATAATTCAGAAACCAGTGTGCTCAGCATGAAATGAACTTCAGGCATAATTTTTTTTAATTTTTCTGACTTGCAAGACAGTCACTCAAACTCTTCCTGTAAAGACTCTGAAAAAATTGATCACTCTTCACTTTTTAATGCCTTCCATTTTCATGAAGGAAGAGAGACTCACTAATAATATGTTAGCTGTGTGTTGTGTACTTACATAACTATCTGCAGTGAAAATTGCAGTCCTGAGAATGCACCCCTGTTTTTCCTAGAGCTTTTCATAAATGGCCAAGACCCTTCTAACGTCAGTTTTTGCGGATCAATATCTAAAAAGGGACTGAATGAAAACAAGTGAAAATTTTACAGAAGGTTCTTTATGCTAATGGGAATATCTGACAGAAAAATTATGACTGAGACTCAACTACGTTGAAGTAACAGAGCAGCAAATTTCATTAAAATGCTACCCCTCTACATGCCTGTGCAGTGCCAAGTTAGCAAACAAGAGCTTGAAATTATTACAGTTGACATTGGTCAAATGATGTTTAAATCATTACATACAATAAATGATCAAGTATTTCTACTTTTAAATAACAATGGGCAGAGATAACAATTGGTAAGTGTTCTAATTCTTAAAATTAACAGTACATTTGTTGTACTACTCTTGCATACAGTATACACTAATAATGTTTCTCCATGTATACAGATTTAAAACTTCAGTTGTAACTACTTGCCAGCTGCAATTTTCATTAGGGAGTTAAACTAACACGATATTTCATTGCATTGTTTATCAGTTATGTTGTGTGTTCTACCAGACACTTTGTGAATTCCATTGGAGTTACTTTTCATATTACTTTCTTTGCAGGACCCAAGACAATAAACAAGTGAATAAGAGTTATGTAAGTGTAGATCTGAAGTCTCCCATCCTCAACTGTTTTTAAGAATAGTAGATTTTTCAATAATTGTAATTAGTTGTTTTGTGGGTGAACTAATAAGTGAACAGTGCCATAAACAACACGACAAGAAGAAAGTGCCTCAAGAATTAATAAGAGTGAGTGACTTGCCAGCTGAAGAACAATGTTTGTTAACATTAAGAATTTCGAAAGAAATTTCTAATATTTGTTATTACCACGAAGATAAATATTTAGATGAATACAACCACATTTTTGGTAAGAAGTGTTGTGACCCATTTGTTACTCACAAAAAGCCCATTAAAAATGGTTTGCGTAAAATACTAGTAGAACACCTAAACAAAAAAAATGTGGATATTAACCTAATTCCTGGAGAAGCTCTATGCCCAACTTGCATATCAAGAATATTTGTAAATAAACCATCTGAAAAAGTGGCAATTAGTGTTGAGAATGATCCTGAATTTCTTCCTGGGCCTTTCGAATTGGTTGAGGATGATCGTTTGCATCAAGTAGAATCAATCTGTGAAACTTTGGAATTCTCTCCTTTATGTAAAATTACAAAGCTCAACAAAGACCAGCGGCTATCAGCTTTACAAAGAAAAACTGATAAAATTACAAGTGCTGTCAAGCGAAAATTGGAAGAATCTTTCCATAATGACTTAGATGCTCAGAATGGAAACAGTACAGATAATGTACAATTTGAGTATGATGTACTTATTACCAAAATGAAAGAAAAATTCAAAGTTTCCAGTAAAGATGACAAAATTAAGATAATTAGCCACTTGCCAAGATCATGGTCAAAGAAAAAAATAATCGAGGAATTTGGTGCATCTGAATACATGGTGAAGTTAACTAGGCAGCTAGTTATGGATCAAGGTATCTTACCACTTCTTTCGAAAAAGACAAGGTGCCAACAAAGTAAGTGAAGTTGTTATTAATAATGTTAAAGAATTTTATGAGGATGGTGAGGATGTGTCCTGGTAAAAAGGAATGTGTTTCAACTGTGATTGACAATGTTAAGGTGCAGAAGCAGAAAAGGTTAATTCTTCTCTCGCTGAATGAGCTCTACAGCCTCTATAAACAAAAATACCCAGATAACAAAATTGGCTGCTCTATTGTTTTGTGTTCTACGATGAAAGTGGTGTGTTCTTCCAGGTTCATCAGGAACTCATACTGTATGCGTTTGCAAGCATCATCAAAACACAAAGCTTATGATGGAAGGAGCAAAGCTTAATGCAAATTATAAAGACCTGATAGCTTTCATAGTATGTGATATTGATAATGAAAAATGTATAATTGACATATGTGCAGGATGTCCTGAAGCAGATACCCTACTTGTTATCTTAAAAAATGAAATTGACATCCTGCCTGATGAAGTAGTTTTCAAACAATGGGTACAAACTGATAGAGTTGAGCTTATTACACAGGTAATGCGCAGTGAGGAATTTTTACAGTCTCTTGTCGATAAGCTGGTGCTTTTAAAATCCAATCACTTCATCTCAAAAGCTCAAGCTCAATATTTTAAGGAAACAAAAGAGAACCTGAAAGGAACCCACTGTTTAGTGATTGGTGATTTTGCAGAAAACTATACATTTACAGTATAGGATGAAATCCAAAGTTTTCACTGGACTAATGCACAAGTGACACTGCATCCGTTTGTCATCAACTTTAGAAAAGAAGACAACGTGTGTTGCAAATCTATTTGTGTAATTAGTGACCACCTAGAACATAATACCACGACTGTGTATGCATTTCAACATCACCTCATTAGAGAAATTAAGAATATCATACGTAATGTTGAAAAGATCATCTGCTTTATTGATGGTCCAAGCAGCCTGAACAACAATAAGAAAAACTTCATTAATATCTGCCAACACAAAAATTGTGTTGGTTTACCAGCAGAGTGGAATTTCTTTGCCTCATCACCCAGAAAGAATTCTTGTGATAGGATAGGCGGAACAACAAAAAGAGAAGTTACACGAGCTTCCCTTCAAAGACCTTACACAGAACAGATCCTGACTCCACACGATTTGTTCAAATACTGTCAACAGAATATTACTGGAATTAGATGTATATTTATTTCTTCAACTGAAATTGAACAAATCAAAACAAAACTGACTGAGAGATTTGATTGTTGTTTACCATTGAAAGGAATAAGAAGCTATCACAGATATGTTCCCATAAGTGACAATCAAATAAGATGTTTTGTTACTTCCCACTCTGATGATCATCAAACTTCAATACTTTTTACAAATGTATCATCTTTTACAAGTAATGATATTGTTGTTTATATGTATGATGAGAAGTGGTGGCTTGGAAAAATTGAAGAGAAAAGTGAAGATAACGATGATGTTTTAGTGCATTTCTTTCACCCTTCTGGTCCAGGAACTGCCTTTCAACTTTCCAAAAATGACACTGCTTGGGTGACTGCAAATAAGATAGTATGAAAGCTGACTCCACTGGAACTCACAACAGTGTCTGGTAGAACACAAAACATAACTGATAAACTATGCAATAAAATATCGTGTTTGTTCAACTCCCTAATGAAAATTGCAGCTGGCAAGTAGTTACAACTGAAGTTTTAAACTGTATACATGGAGAAACATTATTACGTGTATACTGTACACAAGTGTAGTACAACAAATGTACCATTAATCTTAAGAATTAGAACTCTTACCAATTGTTATCTCTGCCCATTGTTATTTAAAAGTAGTACTACTTGATCATTTATTGTATGTAATGATTTAAACATCATTTGACCAATGTCAACTGTAATAATTTCATGCTCTTGTTTGCTAACTTGTGACTGCACAAGCATGTAGAGGGGTAGCGTTTTTACTGAAATTTTCTGCTCTATTACTCTCATTGTAATTGAGTCTCAGACATAATTTTTTGTCAGATTTTCACATGAGAATAAAGAACCTTCTGTAAAATTTTCACTTGTTTTCATTCAGTCCCTTTTTAGATATTGACCTGCGAAAATTGACGTTAGAAGAGTTTTGGCCATTTTTGAAAAGCTCTAGAAAAAACAGGGGTGCATTCTCAGGACTGCAACTTTTACTGCAGGTAGTTATGTAAGTACACAACACAGAGATAAGATATTATTAGTGAGTCTCTCTTCCTTCAAGAAAATTGAAGGCCATAAAAAGTGAAGATTGGTAAATTTTTTCAGAGTCTTTACAGAAAGAGTTTGAGTGACTCTCTTGCATGATAGAAAAATTAAAAAGAATTATGCCTGAAGTACATTTCATGCTGGGCACACTGGTTTTTGAATTATTCTGATATCTTTTAAAATAACTTGGCAATTAAAGTTTCCGCAAACGTCGATTTCCACTAAAATTTGCCCAACCACCATTGTAAAAATTGCTGCCAGAAAAAAACTATGACTTACAAAATTTTTTAGAACAGTGTTTTGTGAATGCCTGCCTATAGGGAACTCATGATTAAAAAATCAAGAAAATCAAAAATGTTTATACTTATTTAAAAACTAATTTATGGTTAAAATAACTAGTGAACCAATTATTTTAAAAAGTAATTGTTTAAAACTACTTGATTTTTAAATTATTTAGTAAATTAGTTTCTCGTAAAATTACTTTATCTTTATTTAGCCAACTGTTGTGTGAATTATCAAAACATAACCATTTAACTTAAACTCTGTTACCTTCCTTCCTTAAAACTATTTCAACTAAGTATACATGCAGATATTTTGTTCTCTGTAGTTCTTGTCTAAAAAATCTCCTTTTATATCTTTTAATTTATATCCAATTGGTTTAGAATAAATAACATCTGCAATTTCAAATAATTTTATTGACCAATGAGCTGTATAACATTTTTCAAAAACATTTTTAAATTTACTGATTCTAACTTTATCAGCTTTTTTAAATTTATGTTTTTCATTAGATACAATATTAATTATTTTTAATTTTTTCCTTAACTTCTATTGGTTTCATTTTTATTGTAGAATGTTATGTATTATTGTACTCAACAACTTGTTTTTTAACTGCATTTTACCATTTATGATTCCCAGTAAAGCAAATTTTTTCCATATTTTTTCGTTTAAGTTATCTGTTAAAACATTCAACAATAGATGGGCTTCAATCTGAAAAAGCTTAATATTGATTAATGTAATATTTCTTCATTAATTCTTGAAAACCTTTGTTGTAAAATTCTGAACCATTATCTGTTTGTGAATTATCTGGCTTTCCAACTATAAAATTTTTTGAAGAGCAACAACTATATTTTTGGCTGTTTTATCTTTGATAGTAATAGCAAATGCAAGTTAGAAAAATACATCAATCATTGTTTACAAATATTTACAACATTTTTTTAAAAATTGCTTTTAAATTAATAGAATCCATATCAACTAGATCAGCTGGACGTAAATCATCTATACCAAATGAAACATTTCCTATTTCAAATATTTTTCTAAATGGCTTACGTAGATCAATAATTATATTTTCATGAATATTATTTAAACCTTCACCACTTACAAAATTCTTTTAATGAATCTGGTTTTCTTAGGTTTGCAAGTGCTACAAATAACTTCAATTCTTTGACATTTATTTTTGTTTGTTATTCTGTGTAGATTTTTCGTTTCTTTAAATTTTTTACACTTTAAACAATAAAAACGACCGTCTTGAGAACTAAATGTGAACTATAATTTTCCATTTACAAACATAAATAAATTTACAAGTGTTTAAATTTCTTCCAGTCTAACCATCCTGGAGCTAAAATATATTTATCAATCATTAATGTTGTTTTTCTACAACCACTTCTTCCAGTTATTGCACATCTTATGGGATTTGGTAAATATTTACCATGTTCGTTTTTAAATTATTTGCTTTAATTTTTACTTCAGGTGCCCAAGAATAATTTTTGCATTTATTAACAAATTTTCAGTAGTAAACCAGTTAATTTTTTCAACTTAGTGATAAATCTGCTATACTTAGAAAACGATTAAATGTTCTAATATATGATAATTATACTAATGTTACATTAGTTTGTTTTTATTCAACTCGTTTAACACCAAACATTACAACAAAAATTATATACCTTGTCGTGATGGAGAAACAATAGAAGCTCCTGTAGGTGAAAAGAGTTTAAAAAACTTACATATTTGGAAAAATCTAATATACACATTAAAGCACATGAAGTTTTAAACAGAATTGTTCCTGAAAGTAGTGTAAAATTATACATGGACATAGCAGATAGTTTTGCAAATTTACTTGTTTTTAATAATCAAATTGTTCAAGCTAATGAAAAAACAGTGGCTAAAAATTTTCGTAAAATAAATCCATTTGAATTATTCAATATAAGTTTTAGTCTTGCTAATAGAATGTATGTAGAACATAATGATCATTTTCTGAAGGAAACTAATATTATTGTTTCAATTAAACATTGTGTAGAATTTGGTGGACCAATAACTTATTAACCAAATTATTCTGTAAATGTTCTTATTTTTAATACACTTCAAGATTAGAAAGTTACTATAGCTGATGAAAATTATGATTTAATTGACTTTAATGGCGCTACTGTAACAGTTATTCTAAAAATATCTTAATAAATTATTTTCTTAACAAAACATAATTGCCAAAACAATCATGAATAAAATACAAAATTATCAGTTTTGTCATTTCCTGTTAATGAAAAAATTACAAATAATTTAAAATTTCCTATCAAAGATACAGATATATTGAAATAAATATTGGTGAAGCCTGGCTACATGCATATCATGTACAATCATACATGAATTTTAGTATTATTGGAAATGATGGTACAGATTATCCAACTTTTGATGGAAAATCTATCAAGATATTTTTTGTTAATTATGTAACTATTTTCTTTAAATTTATAACAATAATAAAGGAAATAATATATCATCTAGAATTAAACATCCTTTTATTTCATCAACAGTTTTTACTACATTTATCTTTATCAGTTACTGATACAATAAGTTTAGAAGTATATTTCTTAATACAGCAAAATTAAATATTAAAAGATATGAAGTACTTTATCCATAATAATTACTTTTTTTTTCAAAGATTATAAAGAAATTATGTTTCAAGGAAACATAAGGGCTATTTTTATTGGTAATTTATCTTCTGGAGATGCAATTTTACGTTGGTTTGATAAAAATCATGCTGGTGTTGAAATCAAAGATACTCATCCAAAAGAAAATAAAATTATTAGACTAACTATAGAGATTCGTGTACCTGTTTTTAAATATGAACCAAATTATGAACTTGAACAATGTGAAAATATATTAAAAATCCTTAAATTGCTAGTTCTCTTATGAACTTAAAACAGAAGAAACTGCTTGTCTGTCTAGTAGAAATAGTTTTGAACTAGATATAACAAATTTCTATAACTCTACAGAATTTGATATACCATATGTTGTCCATGTTGTAGTTCAGACAAATCCTACAAATAATCTATTTGTTGATTCATCATTATCTGACCACATTAAACTACAGAATATGTATTTAAAAATTGTAAGAATCAAGTGGTTGCTCAAGAAATATAGAATATTAATCCACCAAATAATTTTCTAAAAATATATGATGCATTTCTACATTTTAAAAGAATTACTTTACTAAAATCAGATATTGATATTAATTCATTTAGTTTTATAACTAATTATCCAATTTATGTAATAAATGTTACACATAGAAAAAATGTTATACCCACACAAAAAAGAAATATGATACTGTTTGCCACTTTTAATGATAAAATTCCAAATGATACACATGCTTGTCTAATTATGTATAAAAAAAGAATCTTACCTATGATGCACAACACAGATTACAAAATGAAAATTTTTAATTATTATTATTTGCTTTGCTATAAATGAATGAAAAACTTAAAAAAATTATAAAAGTGTTAGCTTCATCCTCATATACATTCCTGAATCATTTTATGAAAGATAGGAAAAATAAAACTCAAAATTTGAAAATAATTTACCATTGATAATTTATTTTATTTATTTACTTATTTCATTTATTTACTTACATTCACAATGTATAATTTTAAAATAATGTACTTTGTTAACTAACACATTTTCACTAATTTACTTATTTTCGCAATTTTAAATTAAAAAAAATTATTATTCTCATCAATTTTATTTTCTTTAGATGGACAACACTAAGCCACAGTTAAGACAGTGTGCTGAATGAAAAAAATATTGAAGGATTTTATAATGATAAATATCAAACAGGTGGACATAAGTATATACGTACAGAATGCTGCAAAAAACGTCAGAATGTTAAAGTTACATGTTAATGTGGTAGAACTATAACCAAGAATAATCTCAAAAAAATTTACAAACGACAATTCACAATAATCATACGGATGCTAAAGCAGAAAGTAAATAATTTTACACATTCACCTTATTTTAAAATCAATTTCTTACATTCACAATGTGATTTTTAAAATAATTTACTTTTGTCTTAACTAATACATTTTAATTATTTTACTTACATTCACAATTAGATTTTTTAAAAATAGCAAATTAAATAATGAAGTTAGAAATCAGTTTTTTATTGTATTTAGTTATATTATTGTAAGAAATAGGCATTTAGCTAATGTTAATAAAATCGTTCGATTTAATAAAATATACTGAATTTTGTATTTAATTTTTAAAAATCGGTGGCTTTATGTATAATATACAGAATTTATTTTAAGATTGAGTTATTGAACCGGAACATACAAAATTATCCTACTAACCTAAATCAGGATGGTCAGATGCAAGTTTGAACCATTGTCCTCCCAAATGAGAGTCCATTGTGCTAACAACTGCACCACCTTGCTCTGTGAGAAGGGCATCTTCTTCCTCCTCATTAATGCTCTGACATTTACTAAGTAGATTGTGATATATACAAGCTGAAGCCGATGCTGTCAGTGGCCACTGTGTCGGACGATGCATATGAATCCTGAAAAACTCTGTAAAGCAAAGTTTTTATTAATCTCCAGCAGGAGCTGTGAAGTAAAATGACCACTTCTCACACCAAATTCTGTGAACAGAGTTTTAAGCGATTCTCTCATTAGCGGCGAAGCAGTCACCTTAGTTCCTCCTGTTGTCTTTTGTAACATTTTCCCCTTCTTCGAAGTCAGTCTTAGCCTCTCACAAGCAGTCATCCAATTAGAAGTGTTAGTACACCTGAAGCAACCTCCCACTTCTCAATATTTTTCCAGAAAGGCTGACCAATGAAATTCTTGCAGTTTTGCTCCCACAGACCTAGAGCCAAAGAAAGGAATTTTTTTTGTCTCTGTCCTATTGGTGCCTCAAAGCAGCACATTATTGTGTTACAGCATGTTGTTATCTACCAAGCTCCTAAGACTACTATCTGCTTTATATACACGAGGGGCCACCGACAAGTATTTCTAGGACAGGAAAGTTGGTCTAACATTTATAGTATCCTCACATCTCACTTGCTGTATTCTGACAAGTACATACAGCCATGAATGTCCGTAATTTTCTCGGAGCCTGCACTGTATCCAAGAGTATGCTGCTCTCCTATTGGCTGCTGACTGGCGCCATCTTCTCTGCATTCTCCGTCAAAGGCTATTTTTTCCCGCCTCCTGGGACCTTTACTATATCCTCCTACAACGCGCCCATCACAGTAAAACGTTTTAGGGATGCAGCAGCAGCGGTCGTGACTCCTCTGCGGCCTTCTGGTCAGTCACGGCGTTACCCGTTGTCTGTATTGTGTCAGCGTCCGTCATTCATCCCCTAGTTCTGCCCAGTAAACAGGACAGCCTTCGGCGAACGCTGCACTACTTGGCTTTGGTGTCACCTTTTACAACTAGAGTTAACTTAAGGGTGTCCCTTAGCCCTCTCCGATCTGCTGTTTGTCTGTGCCAGCCTGGCCAAAGGTAATCTTAAGAAATAAAGCATCCACGTGGACTTCACATATTGGCAATCACCAACAGATAACCTTTAGTAAAACCAAGGAATAACCTTTCTTCATATCTAATTAATTCGATCTATATATCGCTCTATGTAATTTGGATGTCAAATATTAATAATGTGAAAGTCAACGGAAAAATCAGTTCCACCGTCTTTCAAAACATGAAATCGTTCACAGCAACAGTAATCATAATCCAGTAATATGTTATTACCATATTTTGAGGCTTTTGGCTATTTAAACTTACATGCCAGACCAGAATTCGATCCTCGGCCATTTCCTTTCACTACTTGCTTTTCACAAACTCAACTCGCTTATGGGAGATGAAGCGTGCTGCTAAGGACCTCATATAGAATTGGCCATTCACCCTAAATAACGAAAAGCACGAGATCATTCACATGGGTGCTAAAAGGAATCTGTTAAACGTATGTTACACGAAAAATCAGTTAAATCTAAGTACCGTACATCCAACTAAATAACTAGGAATTACAATCACGAACAACTGAAACTGAGTGAAACAGAGAGAAAATGTTGTGGGGAAGGGTGACTAAAGACTCAGTTTTATTGGCAAGACCCTAATAAAATGTAATAGATCTGTTAAAGAGACTGCCTACACTACTCTTTTAGAATAATGCTGCATGGTGTGGGATCCTTAATAGATGGGATTGACGAAATACAGCGAGAAGGTTCAGAAAAAGGCACCACGTTTTGTATCATCGAGCGACAGGGGACAGAATGTCACTGAAATGATACAGGATTTGGGGTGGACATCATTATAAGAAAAGCTTTTCCCCTGCGGCGGAATCTTCTCACGAAAACTGAGTCACAATATTTCTCCTCCGAATGCGAAAATACAAACATCAGAAAAGGTTTTGCATCACCTCGGTCCTGAGAGTTCCAGAACTTGTACAGAAAACTGGAATAGAGATGAACATGAACATCAATTCAGTCATTTTTATTGCTCATGGAAACCACATATTGCATGTTTACCACCACACAGGGAGAGACCGTCAGAGGTGGTGGTCCAGATAGCTGTACATGCCGGTACCTCTAATACCCAGTAGCATGTCCTCTTGCATTGATGCATGCCTGTATTCGTCGTGGCACACTATCGACAAGTTCATCAGGTCACTGTTGGTCCAGATTGTCCCACTCTTCAGCGGCGATTCGGCGTAGATCCCTCAGAGTGGTTGGCGGGTAACGTCATCCATGAACAGCCCTTTTCAATCTATCTCAGGCATGATCGGTAGGGTTCATGTCTGGAGAACATGCTGGCCACTCCAGTCGAGCGGTGTCGTTTCTTGAAGAAAGTCATTTCAAGATGTGCATGATGGGGATGCGAACAGTCGTCCATGAAGACGAATGCCTCACGAATATGCTGCCGATATGGTTGCACTATCGCTCGGAGGATGGCATTTAGGTATCGTGATGCCGTTACGGCGCCTTCCATGACCACCAGCGGCGTACGTCGGCCCCCATAATGCCACCCCAAAACAGCAGGGAACCTCTACCTCGCTGCACTCGCTGGACAGTGTGTCTAAGGCGTTCAGCCTGACCGGGTTGCCTCCAAACACGTCACCGACGATTATCTGGTTGAAGGAATATGCGATACTCATTGGTGAAGAGAACGTGATGCCAATTCTCAGCGGACCATTCGGCATGTAGTTGGGCACATCTGTACCGCACTGCATGGTGTTGTGGTTTCAAAGATGGTCCTCGCTATGGACGTGGGGAGCATCATGCTGCCAATTGCGCACAGTTTTAGTCGTAACACGACGTTCTGTGGCTGCACGAAAAGCATTCTTCAACATCGTGGCGTTGCTGTCAGGGTTCATCCGAGCAATAATCCATAGGTAGTTGTCATGCACTACTGTAGCCCTTGAACGCCCTGAGCGAGGCATGTCATCGATAGTTCCTGTCTCTCTGTATGTCCTCCATGTCCGAACAACATCGCTTTGGTTCAAATGGTTCAAATGGCTGTGAGCACTATGGGACTTTACATCTGAGGTCATCAGTCCACTAGAAATTAGAACTACTTAAACCTAACTAACCTAAGGACATCACGCACATCCATGCCCGAGGTAGGATTCGAACCTGCTACCTTAGCGGTCCCGCGGTTCCAAACTGAAACGCCTAAAACATCGCTTTGTTTCACTCCGAGACGCCTGGACACCTCCCTTTTTGAGAACCTTTCCTGGCATAAATTAGCAATGCGGACGCGAACGAACCGCGGTATTGACCGTCTAAGCGTGGTTGAACTAAAGACAACATGAGCTGTGTACCTACCTCCTTCCTGGTGCAATGACTGGAACTGATTGGCTTGCAGATCCCCTCCGTCTAATAGGCATTGCTCATGCATGGTTGTTTACATCTTTGGCCGGTTTTAGTGAGATCTCTGAACAGTCAAAGGGACTCTGTCTTTGATACAGTATCCACGGTCAACGCCTGTTCAAAAATGGCTCTGAGCACTATGCGTCTTAACTTCTGAGGTCATCAGTCGCCTATAACGTAGAACTAATTAAACCTAACTAACCTAAGGACATCACATACATCCATGCCCGAGGCAGGATTCGAACCTGCGACCGTAGCAGTCGCGAGGTTCCGGACTGAAGCGCATAGAACCGCGCGTCCACCGCTGCCGGCTGACAATATGACTTAGAAGTAGATAGCCTAGATGTAATGAAGCATCTCGAATAAATATAGGTAAGCCTTGCAGTCCAGATTATATATCAATTAAAGTCCTTTCAAATAGCGCCTCCAAATGAGAAAGTATTTTGTTGAGACGCATATACACAGGGAGAAATAATCATTGCAAAAATTTAGAGAAATCAGAGCTCGCACGAAACATTTCAGAGCACATACTTCCAGCGCTCTGCTCGAGAGTGGAGTGCACGAGAAACAGAGTGAAAGTGGTTAGATTAACCCTCTTCCCTGCGTTAGTGTATGAACTGCAGAATGTTCATGTAGATTTAGATGCAGTGCTGAGTAATGTTCTTGAGTCTGATAATCTTGAGTGCTGACACACTTATACGAGTAATCTTTAGTAGTTTCGTGTCACATCATTGTGTTGTTCTCACTACAGTCTTCGGTACTAATGTTGATAAGTATATAGATGTACTAAATTTAAGGGAAGCTCTGAGTACAACTGCTTGAAAAGATGATGCAGACGTGAGAATTCATTATTTTTACGCAATTATAAACATTTTTCTGCTATACAGGAAAAAGTCTCCGAAGAGGACTAATACGACAACTTGGCATGTGGTTCCACTTCATAATGAACACGTTTTGTAACAGTAAACTTTTGAAGAGCAGAAGTTGACACCATCACTTTGAAGCCCAAATTCTGACGCAATGAAATATTACTGAATCACTTTATTAATGGAGACAAATCAGGGAAAATCTCAGTCAGCGCAAGATGTCACTAACAATCGCAGCCTAAGCTACAGTTCGTTAACAATTAATGATAGCGAGACTAAACCTAAAAAATTCGCTAGATAAACAGAAACAACAAAAATGTGAAGAAGTATTACTGCTTAGGCCGTGGCGGCTTTAATTTTGGTGGGAATGGTGATCCGCTGGAACCGCTAACTACTTGGGGTGTCGATATAGATCCTGATCAAATGTCGGAGCTAGGGCCTTTGGTCGAGGGGTGTTTTGCTTATCTTTGGCTGGTCGTCGACTGACAGTTAGATGAAGGGCACGTGGCAGGCAGGCAGGCTGTTGGCTTTGGAGGACTGCTGCCGTCCGGTACGGGCCTCGAGAAGCCGCGAGTGCCTAAATCGGTCGAAGGCAAGCTTTGCCGGCTGGATTAAGGACCGATAGTGGCGAGTTGCGAGGAGGGCAGCGGACGCCGCGTGTAGGCTAGTCAGCATGTTCCCGGCCAACTCCACAAACTTAAATTTTACGTCACCTCGAAGACCGCCTGCATGGATTAGAGGCAGTAACACCCCTGCTTGGAATCTGGAAGTCACGACTCCTTCACACCTGTCTGGTACTAAGAGTTGTTTTTTATTGGTGCTTGTTATCGTAAGGCCACGGTTGTGTTACTGTGTTATAGGACCTGTCATATTATCGAGCCTCCGAATGAGTGTGTGCGTGGTCATCGGGCAGTGTAACTGACGATAATTTGTTGCTCCAGGCCATATTCCGTGCAAGTTCAAAAATGTTTAAATGTGTGAAATCTTATGGGACTTGACTGCTAAGGTCATCAGTCCCTGAGCTTACACACTACTTAACCTAAATTATCATAAAGACAAACACACTCGCCCATGCCCGACTGCAGCGCTGCCCATGCCCATGACTGCAGCGCTAGGATCCCTCGGCTAATGCCGCGCGGCTCCGTGCAAATGTACGAGCATTCCCTGTTAAAAGCTGAGTTGATGAAGTTGAAATTTAACGTAGTCAGTGTCGAAGGCAAGACCCCCTTTGATAGATGAGTCTGCTCTAGTAGTTGGTTTTGCAGGAATTGACATTTAATGTTGATAATTTTCAAGTAATTTTAATGAGTGTGTAAGGTGTATGCTTCGCCGGCGATGGGCGAGGCATGACAGAATCTCTCACCAGAGAGTAGTTTATCGTTAGCTGTTGCTTGTCGCGAGTCTGCACTTGTCTGCGCGAGTCGACAGTAGAAGTCAGTCTGCGCTAGACTGCGCGAGTCTGCAGTAGTAATCAGTCGGATACGGTAGTAGGGAGTCGGCATGCGTCGGCTGTATGCTCTGGTCGCGACTCTGGTCAGGACTCTGGAGGATGAGTATTGTTGTAGAAGGTAAAGAAGCAGCCTTGCGCATATTTAATAATGTATGTTAATTGTAATTTAATTTGTTTCGAAAAAATGCCCCAATAATAATTTTTTTTTAAAGTAAATCCTTTAAAGAAAAGTAATCATTTCAATTTGAAGAATTTTTCCACTCTTTTGAAGAAAAAGCATTCATTTCAATTTAAAGAATATTTCCTATGCATTCCTTCCAAGAATAAAATATATATATATATATACGCCAGCATTGCACGAAGCTGTGTTGATAAATAAGAGCAGATATAGTTGTAGTTTATTGAGGTAAGAATTTTGCTTTTGTTATTCAGAATACAGGGCCGAAGGTCGGCGTTGCTGTCCTTATAAAATTTACCACATATTATTATTTCTGCTGAGAGGTTCCATTTGGTTCATGGATCATTTCATTATTTTTGTGTGGAGTTTATTTATGGTTCATGGTATTTGGTTTCTCTTATAAAATATTTTCTGTGGAGAGGTTACACTTGGCGACATCCAGCCAGGATCGTATTTCTTTGTGAATTTTCTGAGAAGTAGTCATATATCTCCTCTTATTTACTTAAATGTAATTAGCATTTGGCGCAACGCATTTACTAATTTGTCACTCTTTCTTCCACAGATCATCGGCAATTTGTTGCTCTTTTTTATAATTGTGTTTGTTGCATTTGTGAATATTTTGATTTGTGTAAAAATGCCGCGAAAAACTGTTAATATTACATCGCTATGTATAATGAGTGAAATAGCCGATTCTAATAACTTGACCGATAGTAGTTGCGAGACGCAGTGTAATGATGACAATCCTCCATTTACAGACTATCAGTGCGTACCGACCACTAATAATGATTTTGATCCTAGTGATGAGCAAATAAATTCAATTGTGTCGTCTGTTAATTTAACGACAATGGATGACGCGGGACGTTCTGTTACAATGAACGCTGCCCAGATTGACACACCCAGTTTGCAAAATTTACGTAATGAACACACAAATTTTTCTAACGAAAGTGAACAGTGTAATCAGAGTACGACACATTTATTTAATTCCGGTGTAGTGACTAACAGTGCACATCTGATTAGCAAACATTTTCAAGAATAACAGAATAACCAAATGGTTACAGAAAACGTGACAACTGCAGATACGCCATCAAACAGCACAGACAAGAGATTAGGTAGTATTGGCTTGGATCAAATTATGGCAATATTGGTACAATATAGTGAAAATTTCAAACAGCTTAATGAAATTAGTGAACAGAACAAACAACTTAATGAAAAACAAGACAACCTTAATGAAAATTTCAAACAACTTAGCTAACAGAAGAAACAACTTAATGAAAAACAAGACAACCTTAATGAAAAACTTGGTAACAATTCCAAACAGTGGAATGAAAAATTAGACAACAATTCCAGACAGCTTAGTGAACGGATTACAGCCATTGCCGCGCAATGTCATGATACTAAAGAACAGTTATGTGAGGAAATTGAGGCTTGTGCTAGGAAAAGTAGTGAAGAAATTAGATCTGTTGCTCAAGAATTAAGGGATATGCAAACAGCTGCAACAGAATCACTTAGGGACGAAATTAGTGCAGTTG
This sequence comes from Schistocerca piceifrons, assembly GCF_021461385.2. Taxonomy (NCBI): domain Eukaryota; kingdom Metazoa; phylum Arthropoda; class Insecta; order Orthoptera; family Acrididae; genus Schistocerca; species Schistocerca piceifrons. The sequence goes on from NC_060139.1 coordinate 170,743,978, forward strand.
GTAAACAATGCTCTGAAAAAGCAACACAGTTACGCGACGAGTTTAAATTAATGACAGCAGAACTTTCGCTCACGCTGGATGCAAAAGTAGACGCGAAATTCGACCAACAGAACAGTCAAATTGACGAACGTTTTAATCACCACCTACAAAACAGTGAAACGCGTTTCCGTAAATTCATACAGGAACGAAATAAAGTAAAACGACAAGTTATGGAAACAATTACCGCACAAAGACAGGAAGATAAACGTAAATTGTTTACGAAAGCAAAAACATACGTAGACAACAATATTGCTACTGTATCAGACGAAATTAATACCATCAAACAGTTGAACACCGAATTGCGTGACGAAATTTCCGATCTTAAATCAAAAACAGATACACACAAGTAGACTTTCAAACAGTGACCGACAGACTCGAACAGTTAGGACTAACACAGGATTCCGATGTCATCAAAGCTGACGTTAAAAAATTGAATGAAACCACACATAAAATACAAAAACCAATTAATGCTTTTGACACTAAAATCGATGATCAGGTAAAAATACTGATTGAAAAATATGATGAATTGGCCAGTCGTATTGATGTTATTGAAAGTAATAATGACAACAAATCAGACGATACTTCACCGATTTCGTTTAACCAAACACCTGAATTCCAAAATCTACAGCAGACAATCAGTGAGATAGATTCGTCTAATAATACATTGCATAGAAAATTGTCAACTTTACAACAAGAAGTGACAGAGATAAAAAATATTTCAGTTAATAACACGTCACAGCATACGGCACATTCCGAACATTTCCCACAATCACACAGCCAGTATAATTTAGGTAATTTACAGAGAGTACGTGACTTAGATTCCGAACAGTCACAGGCAAATGGATTCTCATACAATCCTGAACCTGTTCAGACGTACAGAGACGATAATTTTGATTACAAACATTTTCTATCAGTGAGAAAATTTAAAGTATTTAAAAATGACAGAGCACAGATTCTCCCCCTAGATTGGATGCAACAATTTAGCTTTGTTTTTCCACCGACTTGGCCTGTAACGCACAAACTTGAATTTATTTGCAGTGTTTTTGGGAGGCGAACCGGCAACTCGTATGAGACCGATCGCGAGACAATGCTACTCGGTAGAAGAATTTCAGAATGCCTTTTTGTCAGCATACTGGTCGAAGACGACACAGTGCGGAATTAAGGGTCAACTAATTAGTTTACCAAACTATGAGAATACAAATTTTTCCAGTGTCACGCAATTTTTTGAACACATGGTCCAACAAAACCAGTACTTAAGTGAACCATACAGTGAATCTGCACTTATTCAATTATGTATTTCTAAATTACCACGGTCATTAAGAGTGTCACTTTTAACGAGTCAGCAGAAGGAAAATATTTCGGCATTCAGAGATCTGTTACAGCTTTTGGAAGTGCAGCAATCGGATTCTTCCTTTATAAACAAAAATTTTTCATATAATAACCAAGGTCAACAAACATACAGCAATTACGATCAGCCACGCAATTTCAATAGCAAAGGTAACAGACGCTTCAATAACGACAACCACCAGAACTTTAATAACAGGCAAAATTTTAATTATCAGTATCATCAACATTATCAGCAACAGGAACCACATTTTAGTAACAATAGAGGTTTTTCACAACAACAGTAACAAAACCAACCGGTTAGCATACCTAACCAACAATGTAGTGCACAAGGTCAACCAAGCTTTAATGTTTCGCTGCGTACGCGTACAGCGTCGGCCCCAACAAATAGTAATGCACAGCAACGAGGGAATCAGTACGTACAGAAAACACACTATTTTAATTCCTATCGCAATGCGCCGTATAGGAATGACTATCACGACAGACGTAAAAGTAATGAGCACAATTTTCAGCGTACATTTAATAACAGTTGGTCTTATCAGCAGCAAGAACATCCGCCACAACATATATTCATGAATGAACCAGACAGTAGATATCACCCAGTACGTAATACGTCTGGAAGAAATAACAGAACAGTTCAAATAATCGAAATGCGACAGCATCCTCCCGAAAATAATAACATGTCAGACAGGATTTGACCAAATACAGTACAGGTTGCATATTCCAGTAACGCAAACAATACTTTTGAAACGCAGAATTTTGTTCACGAGAATGTTATTTGAAACATGCTTTGTTGAATGCACCACTTTTATCGCACCCAGATCTTACCAGAAATTTTTCCATTGCCACCGACAGTTCTAACACCGCTTTAGGCGTACATATTTTTCAGGAAATTGAAGAAGATGGTTCTACAGTAATTAAAAACATTGCATTTGCGAGTCGCATTCTGTCAGCTGCTGAGCGCAATTATTCTGTTTCTGAACTTGAAACATTATGTGTTGTACGGGCTTTTACGAGATTTCGGCATTTTCTTTATGGAAGACATACGACCGTTTATACAGATCACAGAGCGATACAATTTTTTACTTTCCGCTAAATTTACAGACGATAGGTTAAGCAGATGGAAACTTTATCTACAGGAATTTAATTTTATAATTATTCACATTCCCGGCACACAAAATATTGTAGCAGACGCACTATCCCGTTCTCTTAACAACAATCAGCAAGACATCGCAACCAACTTCTGCAAATCAAATTTCAGCGTCATGTACATTCAACAAGTTGCATTTGAAAATTTCATTTCGTCGTCATTACAAGACATAGCACAAGAGCAGAATAAAGACAATGTATGGAAAGAGATTAAACACCTTTGGCTAGATAGGAATAATGTTACCATTAGATACCATTACACTGTATGCAGTGACATTCTGTTTCGCCGCTCTCATCCTAACAGCAACAATTGGCTATAATGCATTCCTGACGAACTTGTTAACAAATTAATCTGGTATACTCATTTATGTTACGCACATTACGGAGCCAGAAAATGTTTTCTTATACTGAGACAGAACTGTTATTTTACCAACATGGAGAAGCGTATTCGACGAGTTTTAGCGTCATGTAAAATCTGCCAGAAAGCTAAATCAGATACGACTTCACATATTCCTCCATTACATCCCATTTTACCTGTTAAATTGAGACATATGGCCGCTGTAGACATTTTTGATCCGATTCCCAGAACTAATAGAGGTTTTTGCTACATCTTTGTCGCTGTTGAACTCACTTCAAAATTTGTTACTTTCACTCCGTTACGCAAAGCTACTGCTAAAACTGTTTCGAAAGCATTTGTAAAACATTTCCTATTTCATGTAGGGCATGTGTTGAAAGTAATTTCCGACAATGGATCACAGTTTCGATCTGCCATATGGACACGTATGTCACGAGCTAGAAACATTTCTCCGATATGTATATCCAGGTACCATGCTTCTTCGAACCCTTGTGAACGAATGATGAAAGAAATTGGTAAACTGTGTAGAATATACTGTCATAAAAAACATATTGATTGGGACACCCACATACTCTCATCCCAAGATGTAATTAATTCCATACTGAATGAATTTACTATTCTATCTCCGTCTGTAATACTGAAAAATGTTGAACCACCTAACAAAATTAAAGAATTAGTAACATTTCCTACATCTCGTCGACTTCGACACCATGAAATAATCGACATTGCGCTGAACAACATCAAACGTGCCGCAGAGCGCTGGAGAAGACAGCCAAAACACGTTTGTACACGCCGTGACTTTCACATTGGACAGAAGATATTAGTACGTACACACTATTTATCGAATAGAGGAAAAGGTAAGTGCAGTAAATTTGAACTTCTATACGCAGGTCCATATCGGATTCGCAGCATTCCTCACCCCAATGTAATACACGTCGAAACTTTGATAACCAGAAAAACCAAAGGCAACCACCACATATCCAACGTCAAACGTTTTATTGAATGAAAATACTTTATGATTTATCACACTGTAATGCCATTTCCTAATTTTTTATGACCGCTTATGCAATTATATTCACATGAACACCTACTGATGATTATCGCATTTTTTCTTGGCAAGTGCTCGGCAAGGTAGGGTTAGCAGGTCGCTTTTTTTTGTCGTTACACATCAGACCGTGCATATTTTTCCAGATGAACTTACACATTTTATGACCACTTATGCAATTATATTTATGTGACTACTTACTGATGATTGTCGTATTTTTTCTTGGCAAGTGCCCGGCAAGGTAAGGTTAGCAGGTCGCTTTTCTTGTCGTTACGCATTAGACAGTGCACATTTTCCAGATAAAATTACGTATCTTACGAATAATTATGCAATTCTATCTAGTGATATATTAATTTTATCAAATTTTCTCTCTATTAAAGTCTTCAATTCTCACCTCTATTAACTACACAACATGCAAGCTGTACACAAACAAGATCACATTTATTGTCGTTATACACCCTAGACCGTGCATATTTTCCATTTTTATGTATGTATGATTGTTTTCCTGTTTTGTTGGTATGTACTATGAAATATTTAAGATATAACAAACACCAGTTGACTTGAACATTTTGCCTTATGATAGCTAAACATCGTGACTACTTTACTTTTTTTTGCTGCTACATTGTGATACACTGTGTACACTTTTGCTTCTGAACACTGTCAATGTTTTTGACATATTACGTTTTCTGTCATGCTATGCTGTATGCTCAATTATGTTACTATAAACCAGTTTTTATCTAATGGGTAAATGAATTAAATGCAAGACATTAATCTTTGTTAATCATTTTCAGAAAGAAATAACGTGTAAACGAAATAAATTAAACAGATATGGGAATTTCACCTTCGGAATGAACGAAATAGGATGCAATACCTCGTGATGAAGAGTAAATGGATCAGAATTAACAAGCATTAACAAAAATATACTATACACATCGTAGAATAGCAGTCTTAACTATTTTTTTCTTTCAGAATACGAGGCGATTGATGCAGGCTGTCAGACAGAACTACACATCTTAGTTTTAGTGATGAAATATGATAGAAATAAGGAATAGTTGTATAATGAATAATGAAGTAACTCTTTTGCAGATGATAATGAATGGTGATGAATAAAGATGAAGATTATGCTACTATGGATAATGCAGTTTTTCTTTACAGGTGATGATAATAATGGAGTTATGGTGATATGGATAATGAAGTTATTCTTTGCAGATGAAAATAATGATGAAGTTTATATATTTGCTGTTAGTTAGGAGATGCTATGTAGTTATTTAAGTATTTGTTGCAGTTCGTTTTGACAGGATGTCTTATATCGTATGGTATGATGACTGAAGGTTATGGAAAAGACAGCTAGAGAACATATATATTTTTATACACATTTCACTACCTGTTAATTCGAAGTTCACTACTTTTCAGCATAATATGCATTTCTTCTTTTAGTTTCATAATCCATTTTGTATATTTTGCAGGAGAAATTATTCATGAAATTAATGTGGTATAAATTGTTGTTTATTAAACCTATGTCGTTTATGAATGTGATCACATATACTCTACTTGTTTAATGACCTTGCTACAGCTGGATCATGACGAATGACGTTACACATCTTCATTTGCAGCAATAACTCAAAAGCAAACAAAATAATTACCAGTCCCAAATAATGCAACTAGCTTAAGAGAGTTCTGAATAATACTGATCAGCTCTGAATAGTATGTCACTTCAATAATGACTTCTGAATAACAAAAAAAATATGCTTTTTAACTGGCCTGTGAATGCCACTGTTTATTGTAATTAGATTACCTATGATGCCAATGATTACTATAATTAGACTAATTATGTATAAATGCTATGCCAATAATTAACTCATTTTGAGTAATGACTTCGAAATAATACAAAAAAATGCTTTGTGACTGGCCAATAAATGCCACTGTTTATTGTAGTAAGATTACCTATGATGCCAATGATTACTATAATTAAGTGAATTATGTTAATATTATGCTATTCCTTAGCTTCTGTTTTGAATGATGACTTCTGATGGTTTGTAACTGGGCAATGAGTACCAATAATTACTATATTCAGTTAATTTTATGAACATTATTCTGTAATACTACATACACGGTACAGAAATGTTCAGTAACTGGGCGATGAGTGCCACCAATTACTCAAATCAGTTGTTAGACTAGTGTAATTCTCAATGAAGACTAGTATGTGACTTAATGTCCTTCACCTTCTGACCTAATTACCAGAAATTACTGCAATATCCATTTGTCCTGTCTATCCTCATGATCATGGAGCAGTATATTTGGTTTTGCACTAATTCTACATTGGTCTACTTTACAAGAACATGGTGCTGACACGACATGCTGTCCACCACCTTGAGCGATGGAGATGTTATTATGGTCCCACTGTTTGGTGTACCTAGTGTACTACCAAAATGATAGCATGGAATATTATTACAACATTTCAGTGTCTTGGCTACACTGATTAATACTTCAAGGAAAAGAGCTTCAGATTGTCTCACTTGGTGTTGTGCTTCTGTAGAAAGATATGGACTTTCAGTGCAGCTGCGTGCAAATTAAAGTGCTACAACCGTGACGCAATCCTTCCCATTCCTTTCCTAATTCTTGTAAAATGATAGACATATACAGTGTGTGTGCAATTCATTTCATTTGTTAATAAGATCAGTTGTCCTGAAAATACTAAAGACCTCTATAGTGCATGTGCACTTTATTTCACTCCCTGATATGTTTATTTGTTGTAAAAATATTAGAGAGTTTTACAGTGCGTGTGCACTCTTTGCCATTTGTTGATATGTTTTGTACTCATTGTGTATACATTTTGTGATTCCCAGATATGTTCTGAGCTACAGTGCATGTGCACTTTTGTCATTTGTCAATATGATTTGTACTCATTAGGTTTATTTGTTGTAAAAATATTACAGAGTTTTACAGTGCGTGTGCACTTTATGCCATTTGTACTCATTACGTATACATTTTGTGATTCCCAGGTTTGTTTTGTACTACAGTGCGTGTGCTCTTTCGTCATTTTGTTAACATGATTTGTATTCATTGCATATACATTTTGTGATTTGCTGATATATTCTGAACTACAGTGCGTGTGCACTTATGTCATTTGATAATATCATTTGTACTCATTACGTATACATTTTGTGATTCCCAAATATGTTCTGAACCTCAGTGTGTGTGCACTTTTGTCATTTATCAATATGATTTGTACTCATTGCATATACATTTTGTGATTTGCTGATACTTTCTGTACTACAGTGCGTGTGCACTTTTGCCTTTTGTTAATATGTTTTGTACTCATTGTGTATACATTTTGCCATTGCTTGATATGTCTATACTCAGTGTGTGTGCACTATATTTTATTTCATGTTCTGCACCTATATATATGTACATATTCTGTGATTGTAAACTTAGTTAATTATGAAAAATTTGTTGCTCATGGCAAGTCCAATTGACTTACCATCGCTGCCAAATTTTTGCCACCCCCCCCCCCCCCCCCAGTGGAGGGTTATGTAAGGTGTATGCTTCGCCGGCGATGGGCGAGGCATGACAGAATCTCTGACCGGAGAGTAGTTTATCGTTAGTTGTTGCTTGTCGCGAGTCTGCGCTTGTCTGCGCGAGTCGACAGTAGAAGTCAGTCTGCGCTAGTCTGCGCGAGTCTGCAGTAGTAGTCAGTCGGATACGGTAGTAGGGAGTCGGCATGCGTCGGCTGTGTGCTCTGGTCGCGACTCTGGTCAGGACTCTGGAGGATGAGTATTGTTGTACAGGGTAAAGAAGCAGCCTTGCGCATATACTCAATAATGTATGTTAATTGTAATTTAATTTGTTCAGCAAAATTGCCCCAATAATAATTTTTTTATAAAGAAAATCTTTTAAAGAAAAGTAATCATTTCAATTTAAAGAATTTTTCCACTCTTTTGAAGAAAAAGCATTCATTTCAATTTAAAGAATATTTCCTATGCATTCCTTCCAAGAATAAGATATATATATATATATATATATATATATATATATATATATATATATATATATATATATACGCCAGCATTGCACGAAGCTGTGTCGATAAATAAGAGCAGATATAGTTGCAGTTTATTGAGGTAAGAATTTTGCTTTTGTTATTCAGAATACAGGGCCGAAGGTCAGCGTTGCTGTCCTTATAAAATTTACCAGATATTATTATTTCTGCTGAGAGGTTCCATTTGGTTCATGGATCATTTCATTATTTTTGTGGGGAGTTTATTTATAGTTCATGGTTTTTGGTTTCTCTTACTAAATATTTTCTGTGGGGAGGTTACAAGTGTTAAGCTTGTAACTTGTGTATGTAGTCAATTCCGAAATAAGTAAATATTGCCTACATCTTAGTATCGTGTGTAGTCTTATTTCGGCAGATGTGGGAAGATTACTGTCCTTCTGATATGCGTTGGCAGGGTAGTTCTGGCAGTGAACGATGCGTTTCTGTTTCCTGCGTCCAGAGGAGAGACGTGATTTCTTTCTGCTGAAGCGACTCTCGCGTCCGTCGGCCGTCGTGATTTAATATATTATTATTGTTATTATTATAATTTGATTGTTGCCGACTTACGTAGTGGGCCTTAATAAAAATGATATTCCATTTAATTTTGATTTTACGATTAAATGCTTTCCTGAAGTTCTCCTTTTTAACAATGTTAATCTCAAATTATTTGTTACGTTAATGAATGTTAGACTCGCTGCCTCTTAAAACATGAGCATACAAGCTGAACAATGTAATAAACTTTTCATATTAATTTCCTCGGCTAGTCAATTCACTTTAAAGCAAAAGATCTTTAGTTATTAATCACAATTGCGGCCCACACAAGCGCGAGAGTATTTTTTCTTACCTCCGTTAACCATTGTATTGTAGTTGGAGTCCTGGCTCTGGGTCTCGGCTATGGTACTGAAAATAAGAATCTTAAAGCTAAGTATTTTCTGCAACGTCAGGCGGCTGTGGAGAAAAATTAATATTATGTTAATAGCGGGCGAGTTTTCCGCTTCCGCTAATTTTTCATAAGTTAATATCGCCACGTAATGGCGTCTTTGGCTGCATCGGCCGCTGCGATTGTTGAGCTGTAAATTACTTGAATGCAGGTTAATTCAAGGAAGGCGGACATGAAATCGGGATCACCTATTACAAATTAAAAGTGCACAATAATATTAAATCATTATATTATATGCTTAACTCATACAAATATGCTTACATCTGCCAGCACTCGAAAGATGTCCGTCGTTACACAATAAAGACAAGAGAAGAAGTGAAGACGACTAAAAAATTAACAAAAAAAGCGTATCTTGTCGTCTGTTTAGATCACTTCGTTATATTTCTTCGCATTTCTCGACAGAGAAATTATTGTTTTACGGCTACATGAAAAAAATATATTATTCAATTTATGAATGTCTTTTCTTTATAAATATTGTTTTTAAGTCTTTTCGTAGTATGGCACTGGGGACGCTATACGACACTTCCGTTGTCGCTTGACTTCTAGGTTGGCCCGCAATCTGGCTCTACCAGCTGCCTCGTGTTGGCTCAAGCTAAGTAAATCTGATCGTTTCATACGTGCCATGGCGGAGTGTCGCCAACTAATCCTGAACTCTTGATCGATTCACTATTGTGAATTCAGCAAGCACATAAGCTTTGAAGCGTGTTCTGCTATCCGGAAGTTCCTTGTCACTAAAAAAGTGTGCGTGAATTCCTGAGGGACCAAACTGCCAAGGTCTTCGGTCCCTAGACTTACACACTACTTATACTAACTTATGCTAAGAACAAAACACACATACCCATGCCCAAGGGAGAACACGGACGTCTGCCTGGAGGGGCCGCGTAGTCCTTGATATGGCACCCCTAACCGCGCGGCTACTCCGCACTGCCCTGGTCATTATATCTGCTCGTTTAAACTTTACACCCGTATTGCTAGTTCTGGAGTGTGTTAAGTTTTAAGCCCTTTACTTATGAGTATGAACTGTTGAGGTTTACCTTTTTATCCGCCGTCATTAGCCAACTCCACTTATTATAAAACTTGCCTGCTTCTTACCTGTAGGCTGTGATAGGCGACTGCAGTATTAGCCATTAACTTGTATTCTGGGACATTGTGTGCTTATTTAAGGGTCATTGTCAATTTTTCTGCTGGTGTGTTCCAGCTGGGAGGCACATTAAATTTTATGCCTTCTCAGCTTATCTTGCATTTTAATGCTTACGGTATTTTATTAAAATTTAAATATTATTAAGGGTTTTCCGACAGCCACAATCTGTGGCTTCACTTGTTGTCCTTACTGCGTTTTGGATGGGCACTGTCTATTTGTTTAAGGTGTTATCCATGCTTGGATATTGTTAGGACATTTAATGGCATCATCATCATCATCATCATCATCATCATTTAAGACTGATTATGCCTTTCAGCGTTCAGTCTGGAGCTTATAAAATTCCTCCATGATCCCCTATTCAGTGCTAACATTGGTGCCTCTTCTGATGTTAAACCTATTACTTCAAAATCATTCTTAGCCGAATCCAGGTACCTTTTCCTTGGTCTGCCCCGACTCCTCCTACCCTCTACTGCTGAACCCATGAGTCTCTTGGGTAACCTTGCTTCTCCCATGCGTGTAACATGACCCACCATCTAAGCCTGTTCGCCCTGACTGCTACATCTATAGAGTTCATTCCCAGTTTTTCTTTGGTTTCCTCATTGTGGACACCCTCCTGCCATTTCTCCCATCTACTAGTACCTGCAATCATCCTAGCTACTTTCATATCCGTAACCTCAACCTTGTTGATAAGGTAACCTGAATCCACCCAGCTTTCGCTCCCATACAACAAAGTTGGTCGAAAGATTTAACGGTGCACAGATAGCTTTGTCTTGGTACTGACTTCCTTCTTGCAGAAGAGAGTAGATCGTAGCTGAGCGCTCACTGCATTAACTTTGCTACACCTCGCTTCCAGTTCTTTCACTATGTTGCCATCCAGTGAGAATATGCATCCTAAGTACTTGAAACCGTCCACCTGTGCTAACTTTGTTCCTCCTATTTGGCACTCAATCCGTTTATATTTCTTTCCCGCTGACATTACTTTCGTTTTGGAGATGCTAACCTTCATACCATAGTTATTACATTTCTGATCTAGCTCTGAAATATTACTTTGCAAACTTTCAATCGAATCTGCCATCACAACTAAGTCATCCGCATACGCAAGACGGCTTATTTTATGTTCACATATCTTAATCTCACCCAGCCAGTCGGTTGTTTTCAACATATGATCAATAAATAATATGAACAACAGTGGAGACAGGTTGCAGCCTTGTCTTACCCCTGAAACTACTCTGAACCATGAACTCAATTTACTGTCAGCTCTAACTGCTGCCTGACTATCCATGTAAAGGCATTTAATTGCTGGCAAAAGTTTGCCCCCTATTCCATAATCTCGTAGAACAGACAATAACTTCCTCCTAGGAACCCGGTCATATTCCTTTTCTAGATCTATAAAGCATAGATACAATTCCCTGTTCCACTCATAACACTTCTCCATTATTTGCCGCAAGCTAAAGATCTGGTCCTGACAACCTCTAAGAGGCCTAAACCCACACTGATTTTCATCCAATTGGTCCTCAACTATTACTCGCACTTTCCTTTCAACAATACCTGAGAAGATTTTACCCACAACGCTGATTAAAGAGATACCTCTGTAGTTGTTACAATCTTTTCTGTTTCCATGTTTAAAGATTGGTGTGATTACTGCTTTTGTCCAGTCTGATGGAACCTGTCCCGACTCCCAGGCCATTTCAATTATCCTTTGTAGCCATTTAAGACCTGACATTCCACTGTATTCGATGAGTTCCGACTTAATTTCATCCACCCCAACTGCTTTATTTAACTGCTATCTATTGACCATTTTCTTCATTTCCTCAAATGTGATCCTATTTCCATCATCATTCCTATCCCATTCTACCTCGAAATCTGAAACATTACTGATCGTATTTTCACCTACATTGAGAAACTCTTCAAAATATTCCCTCAATCTGCCCAAGGCATCCACAGGATTCACCAGCAGTTTTCCTGACCTGTCAAAAATACTTGTCATTTCCTTCTTACCTCCCTTTCGAAGACTGCTAATTACACTCCAGAATGGTTTTCCAGTAGCTTGACCCATGGTCTCCAACCTGTTTCCAAAGTCTTCCCAAGATTTCTTCTTGGATGCTGCAATTGTCTGTTTGGATTTGTTTCTTTCTTCAACATAACTTTCTCTGTCTACCTGAGTTCTAGTATGTAGCCATTTTTGATACGCCTTCTTTTTCCTTTTACAGGCTGCCTTGACTGTGTCATTCCACCAAGCTGTTTGCTTCATCCTACTTTTACACACTACTGTTCCAAGACATTCTTTAGCCACTTCTAGTACTGTGTCCCCATACCTTGTCCATTCCTTTTCCAATGACTGTAATTGACTACATTCAACTAACTGGTACCTTTCTGAGGTCGCTGTTATGTACGTGTGCCTGATTTCCTTATCCTGAAGTTTCTCCACTCTTATCCTCCTACATATGGACCTGATCTCCTGCACTTTCGGCCTCACAACCCCAATTTCACTGCAGATTAAAGAATGATCAGTGTCATCAAAGAATCCCCTGAATACACGTGTGTCCCTCACAGCCTTCCTGAATTCCTGATCTGTTATTATAGAGTCAATGACGGATCTGGTTCCCCTGCCTTCCCAAGTATACCGGCGTTTAATGGCAGTCAATTTTAATTCATTATACTGGTCAAACTCAGTTTGTTGAACCAGCTTGTAGGCACACCTAGTTGTTATAATTTCTTAGTTGTATTTGGGGACTATGTATTCCTGGTTTCAAGCTCTGTTCTTAATGGCATAAATTGCTAAAGTTTGCTATTAATGAATTGATCCTGTTCAAGTTACTTAAATTATTGTATTGTTTCTTTTACAATGTTTTTAATTTGTAATCATATTAATCGTTTTTAAGGAATGAATTATATTCCATGGAACAACAAATTACATGCGATTTTGCTTAAAATTGTCCCTACCCTTCTTATGAGGTATCACAGTTAATAAATGCTTTGAACTGTTTAAAAGACGATAACGACCACTTGGGCTTGGCCTACTCAGATACCTTTCATCATACGACTGACTGCACTGCCGTAGTAAATGTTTGGTGACATACGGCATTTTCGACTGGCTAGCACGTTACACACACACACACACACACACACACACACACACACACACACATACCACAGTTATTGGAAGTCGTCCCATAGGGCAAGACAGTGAATAAAACGTAGCACTTCACACAAAGATTGTCATAAATACATATTATTGACTACAGCGAAGTCTTTCATTACCCTCAACAAGCTATCATATTAGCACTTCAAGGACATAGAGATTATGTATTAAGGCCAGTAAAATGTTTATTAAATGTCACTCAACCGTTGTTCTTTTCTATTGGCATATTCTATTCTTCATACACTCCGTTTATTGATTAATTTTTATGTTGCTCGTGAAAGAAACAGTCACTGGAAGCTGAACGAAAATATCTGTCCCAACATAGCTCAAAGTTCAGAGCATACACACACGAAACTAATCTACGTCCAGAAATACTTTTAAGTGTTGAGCCTAAGACCACCAGAAATTTAGTCCCACTAAAGCTGTCTCAGGCCACGTAGCACTCAGACAACAGTCAAAGACTTAATACACGAATACCTCGCCATATACATCGCTGTAACAGGTTGAGATTCAAACTAAGAACCATGAACACATTTTCGAACATCGAATTATTTTTGGTACAGAAAAGGATTTGTTGGACAATGGAGTGTAATACTCATGCTGACCACATATTAATTTTTTATATGAAGAAACTGTAATTATGGTACAATTGTTATGTAGCATAGTAAATTATGTGTAATTAACCATATTTTTGTTTGATTATAAAACAAACTTAATTTCATAATTGCTGACGTCATCAGTTTTCTTACGACGTACGGGAAGTGCGTATTACTAATTTGATTCATTTGTTACGATTTTTATAGACTATATGAATAAACAACAATAATCTTAACAATCAAGTTTAAATTTATAATGAGCTCCTCTCATTGTCACGATTCATATGTTGTATCTACCAGGTGACCAAAGCCTTTGTAACGCAGCAAGTTATTACGAGATGACATTCATTTCATTAAGGCATGCAGCCGTCTAGTACCGTGGCCGCAGGAGGGCTATGTTTCTTTTTTTTTTTTTTTCGCTTTGCTCGCAGCACAGCTGACGCTGTCACGCTGTCAGCCGTGAGATCTGCATAGCGTAACACTCAGCCCATACGAAGATTCATACCCTCTACGAATCTAAATAATTCATATTAGTTATTATCCGATTTTGTTCAAATTTGCTACACAGCCTTTTGCTATCAATGGAATGATGCTGTCAAAACCAACACTTGTTTTTTAAAACCAAGTTAGGAACAATAATAGATTGACTTTCATTATCATTTGAAGCCATTCCAAAGTTATCAGTGCATAAAAATCAGTTAATTAGAATTTACTTTTTAAAACTTTAGTCACTGTGCACTATATAATACAAAATCGGTCAAAATTATTAATTTATGATATTTTTCCATGTGAGTGCGAGAGAATGATTGAGAGAGTGTATGTAAGACATACGTTAAAATTTAATATTTCATTTTACATCTACATCTGCATCTACATCTACATGGATACTCTGCAAGTCACATTTAAGTGCCTGGCAGAGGGTTCATCGAACCACCTTCACAATTCTCAATTATTCCAATTTCATATAGGGCGCGCAAAGAATAAACACCTATATCTTTCCGTACGAGCTCTGACTTCCCTTATTTTATTTTGGTGATCGTTCCTTCCTATGTAGGTCGGTAACAACAAAATATTTTCGCATTCGGAGGAGAAAGTTGGTGATTGGAATTTCGTGAGAAGACTCCATCGTAACGAAAAACGCCTTTCTTTTAATGATTTCCAGCCCAAATCCTGTATCATTTCTGTGACACTCTCTCCCATATTTCGCGATAATACAAAACGTTCTGCCGTTCTTTGAACTTTTCCGATGTACTCCGTCAATCCTATCTGGTAAGGATCCCACACTGCGCAGCAGTATTCTAAAAGAGGACGGACAAGCGTAGTGTAGGCAGTCTCCTTAGTAGGTCTGTTTCATCTTCTAAGTGTCCTGCCAATAAAACGCAGCCTTTGGTTAGCCTTCCCCACAACATTTTCTGTGTGTTCTTCCTGTCCAAGTCATCTTGTATCCTTCTACAGTTACTCACCGACGACACCTTCCCGTACACCACAGCATCATCAGCAAACAGCCGCACATTGCTATCCACCCTATACAAAAGATCATTTATGTAGATAGAAAACAACAGCGGAACTACCACACTTCCCTGGGGCACTCCAGATGATACCCTCATCTCCGATAAACACTCACCATCGAGGATAACGTACTGGGTTCAAGTAGATTGAAAATCCCGAACGCCCGGTTTCTTAATCATGAACTTTCAGGAACTGACTTTCAACTGGAGTTACACGGCCTCTGTGTGGTAGGTATCAGGTGGTGGTTTCATCAAACCTGCTTTACACTGCCTAGTATGTATCTGCTACCAGAGAGTGAAGGGACATCCGCTAGAATCTGTTCGAGGTAGGTGGACTGAACTATAGCGCTACCAACGCGCAGACGACCGACCCGGCCCCGGTGCAACTTGATAACATTTGAAAAGTCAATACTTCCAGAGTAACATAGATAGAGGAGTAAAAATTGACACAGATTCTTGAAATGACATTTCCCTCTCTATCTCTTTTAAAGAAGAAAAGCGCACACATTGACCAACAAATGGCGTTTCTTACGATAAAGAAGCCGTAATTAGCATATCAATATTTTAAGCAAAGGCGATGTTCTTTTTAATAAATGCTCAGCATGCCAATCGTCATTCCTCAAAATTACCAATAGTCGAGGGACAATATTGTGAGGGACGCAGTACAGCATATCTATAGGTTTTTGTGAGAAAATGCCGTCATATGTCGTCTTCTAGAATTCCTAATGAAGGCAGACGATCGCAGTAGAATTGCGACCTCATGACGTAAGTGGCGGCTCAGCACGCGATCCTCACCAAACTCTGTGCCCGCTAGATCTTTCGTATGTGTAGCAACATGGGAGAACAGTGAGTGGTGGGTGCGGGGACAAAAGTCATTCACTATGCATACCTTACGTGTTTTTTTCGTTTTAAAAGTCTTTTAACATTTTATAACTGCAGTGAGATGCCTATGGCTAGACAATTTCCCATAGTATTATTACGCTGGTGAGTGAGAGAGGATGTGCGCAGGATATTTTTTGTTTTTGTGAACCCAATTTAGCAGTTTTGCTGGAGTGGCCAAGATGGCTTCCCTTTTTCCTCATTAATCGTTGCTGTAAGGGAGGATGTGGAATCAGTTTGAATGCTATGTAGTGGCCAAAGTTGTCCCCCTTCTCAGTCTCACAAGTTGTGGTACCAATACTGAGGATTAACTTCTCACTCCCTTTCAACACTGCAAAGTAGCCTCCCTGACGAAACTCTGACCGTCTTCAGGAGAACCAGAGTCATTTTCCGGTGTTCGAGCGGCCAGCGATAACGGCATCGTGTTTCACGTCAATCCCATGGCCTGTTACTGGCCGGTTTAGGAGGGCGCCAGCTCTCGTGACCCAATGCTCCCAACTATCCTTTAGAGATGTGAAATCTCGGTCGGTCTTTTCCTGTTCCTGCTGGCTGATGAAGGCCTGAGGTCGCGTTACTGATATTGGTAAGCGTGTGTGCGCTCCGTGAATGTCAACTTGGTTGGTTATAATGCACTTAGAGCACTAGGGATTCGTTAGTGAGAGAGCACTTATTTCTTTTTCCTTTGTCATAAATTTTCTTTCGTAAATTCCATAATTCGTCAGTAATGTTGGGGTAGGCGTCTGACCTATGTCCGTTACGAGCGCGATTCCAAGTGTGGGCCATATCAGGGTAGAGATTCTGGTCCTCGAAGCTGCCGTATCGCCTTCAGCATATCTTCTTTCTTTTCTTGTGTTACGTGTGTGGATTTAAGTTTATAAATTGTAACTTCGAGGAATGGACCCATGGTCCTTTGTGCGGCCACGTGGCGAGCAGTTGTCTTGCGTACTGATAATTCCATACCAACTACTTAGCCTTGCGGTGATTTTATTTTCTTCACTTAAAAGAGCGTTGCTATGATGGATATTCAGGTGAGTTACCTGGTTTTCGGTGGGGAAGGGAGGTCACTTTGAATTTTTCTTGCCCTGGTACTCCCTTACGCTGTTCACTGTACGGTAATGGCGAGTACATGATGGCGATTCCACTCTATTGTAAAAATGGTTGCGTATTCTTTGACTCAGAACGATCTGAACCCCTATTCCTCTTCCCACCACACTTCTTTCTTCGCCATTGTGGAGACGGTAGACTGTTGAATCAATCTTCCTTGCTCCCACAAAATTATGTTCCATAGTATCTCTATGAGAGCAAGTAACGACATTATTTTTTTTTTTGTATTTATGCAAGTTCTCATTTACGCCCTTTTTTCTGTAATACTGATGTCTTACTAATGCCTATCAATTCAGTGAAACTCGCCTCCTACATAAGAGCAGCTTGCAGTCCCCAATTAACCCGTTTGATCAGAAAAGTAACTAATCAGTAAATGCTTTGCTTAGTCGGTCTCCGTAAAGGCTTGCGGATCTCTCGCTTTACTTTGTTGGTGACGAGATTGTTCTCGCAGCCCAGTTGCGATCATTGCAATTACGGAACCGCTGATGACTAAGTCATATTCTTCTCTTCCGAATAAGGAAGAAGTCATGGCTCACTGCGACTCATGAACAAAATTCCACTTGATGTCGTGAAAGTTGGTTGCCTTATCTTGATTCGGTGAGGGAGAGTTTGAATGAAATAACAATCGACTATTCACTAAATTAATTTTTTGAGGAATCTTTCCACAGTTCCCATGAAAAGTATTTAAAACAAACAAGGCACCGCTATTCCTGGCTAAGGATGATACTGTTCTGTTGCATATCGGTGTATTTTGCACCCGTAACACTGGCATTTTTTAAAGCGGCAGCCCGAATTTCCCCGAAGAAACAATGTCCGATCACGAGTCGTGAGATAAATCCACACCACATCGTGACTCTCACGTCGTCTAGTGGGATTTCCACGACAGTCCCAAGATTTTTTAGTATCCGGAATTCCGCAGTTGTGGGTATTGACAGACCCCCAAGTCTTTTCATGCACGTGTGTCAAGTTTTATCTCTATGTCTACAGAATTAAATGGCCTATCGCATTTTAAAATGTTAACAGACTTTTGAGTCACCCTGTAGTTGTCTCATAACACGTCTTTAAAGGCTGTTATGTGCTTTTCTTATAATATTACATTTTGTCTCCATATTCCACCACACAGTAATCTCCATATTTCAGCTCGTTTGAGGCCTGAGCCGTTCTGTCCCCACGCTACCGGACCACTTGGGAAATCCATCCCGCTCACATGCCGCATCCCGTCGGCCACCGCTTCCCGCGGCCCCACCAAGTCGGTTGCCGCCAGCCGCCACGTCACATATACTCAGCATTACCAGAATTTTTATGCACTAGCCGCTTGTCATGTTACATTCACACAGTACAAACATGACAAATGTTACACTCATGCCATAAGATAGTTCCAGACTCTCTTCAAATATCAGTACGAGAAAGGTCAACGGCAGTCTTAAAACTTTTGGTCTCCTATGAGGAAAGATAAAAAACGTTCTTCATGGTTACACCGAAGACTAGGACGCAAAGATACTTCGTGTAACACACTTATTTTCTGTGTAGCTCCAAATGAAATTCATTGTTCAATACTATCTGTCAAGAATCACTTTAATGCCAGTGTGAGTGCTGGAGCACTCGATATCACAATGATGACGATAAGCGGATAAACTATACCTTAATTACATCTTTGCTTAAAACTCATACTGTATGGTAGACCTTTGTGAGCTCTTGTTTCCTCATGGCAGGACCGGGGTGTGTGGTGCTGTTATGTTGTTACTAGTTGGCCAAGTTGGGCAACTGAAGTGCTGCCCCAAGGTTTCCTCTAGCGCCACAAATACGGTATGAGTGGGGTTCAGTAAGTTATGCAACACATTTTTGTTCGATTTCAGTTAAAAAATGCAGAATTTGTTGTGGGACTGCGTGTAATATTCCTTCTTCACTCCTACAATTTCATGAAGTTTCGTAGGTAGCGGTATTATACGTAGTCTCCATAATGGCGTCTGTAACGGAGGAGCATTCCAAGCAGACAACTGTCCTCTACTTTTTCTGGCTCAAAACCAGAGCGTTGCAGATGTTCATGGGCACTTGCCTGGCAGTGAACAAAACCACGGCGAGTCGTTGGGTGAGACGTCTGTCATCATTGCAACAAGGTCGCATAGACCTGCCCTGTCTTCTGCGTGCCAGCCGGCCGCGCACAGCTGACTCCTGCAATACTGGAACGTGTGAACACTCTCATTCGAGATGATCGATGGATCACAATCAAACACCCCACTGCAGCACTGTACGGCTCTGTTCGTAGTACTGACACACTCGTCCACCAGTTGGGTTACGCAAAAGTGAGTATCGTCTGGGTTCGTCTTCTCCTAAAGCCGGACCATAAAGAACAACGAAGGACCATCTGTACGGAACAGCTTGCACATTACGAGGCTGATCGTGACAATTTTTTGTCGAACTTCATTACAGGCCATGAAAAATGGGTTCATAAATTCGAACGGGAAACGAACGGCAATCCATGGAGTGGCGCCACATCACCTCTCCTCTGGAGAAAATGTTCAGAGGTGTCCATCAGCTGGTGAAGTCATGGTTACTGTCCTCTGGGACTCTGAAGTGATTATGCCGTCTAGTGTCCTCCCCCAGGGAGCAACGACCACCTCGGAATTGTATTTTGCTACACTCAGGAAGCTGACATGTCTTCAGCGTATCATCGGCACGAAAATGGGAAGGAGCTCCTCGTCCTCCATGACAACGAAAGGCCTTATACAAGTCTGTACAGCCAAGAGAAGATCACAAAACTTTGCTGTAGTGTTCTCCGTCATCTACCCTATAGCCCGGATCTCATACCTTCCATCTTCCACCTGTCCGGGTCAGTGAAGGACGTACTCCGCGGGATGCAGTACGGGGATGATGGTGAGGATATTGATGTACTGATGCAGCAAGACGTTGACTGAGACGTCGACCAGTAGCATTCAAGCACATTGGACGCCCCGTTAAGGTGGCATAAGGCAGTCGCACTGAGCGGAGATTCTTTTGACAAATAGGGTTTCCAGCCTAAAGAGTAATGTACCGAAATCTTGAACACAGCCAACCCTCTTTCAGAAAAAGTGTTGCATTACTCACTGAAAGCCACTCGTAATTCTACTGGAAAAAAATTAAAAACATCAGTCGTGAGTCTGTAGTAGTTGTTGTTGTTGCGGTCTTCAGTCCCGAGACTGGTTTGATGCAGCTCTCCATGCTACTCTATCCTGATCAAGCTTCTTCATCTCCCAGTACCTACTGCAGCGTACATCCTTCTGAATGTGCTTAGTGTATTCACCTCTTGGTCTCCCTCTACGACTTTGACCCTCCATGCTGCCCGCCAATACTAAATTAGTGATCTCTTGATGCCTGAGAACATGTCCTGCCAACCGATCCCTTCTTCTGGTTACGTTGTGCCTCAAATTTCTCTTCTCCCCAGTTCTATTCAATACCTCCTCATTAGTTATGTCATCTACCCATCTAATCTTCAGCATCCTTCTGTAGCACATTTCTAAAGCTTCTATTCTCTTCTTGTCTAAACTATTTATCGTCCACATTTGACGTCCATACATGGCTACACTCCATGCAAATACTTTCAGAAACGAGTTCCTGACACTTAAATCTATACTCAATGTTAACAAATTTCTCTTCTTCATAAACGCTTTCGTTTTCATTGCCAGTCTACATTTTATATCCTCTCTATTTCCACCATCATCAGTTATTTTGCTCTGTAGTTACATACGTTAAAATTTTCTGCTACAGCTTAATGGAAACCGCACCTCCGTATATTTACTCATGGATATATTTGAGGTAGCCTATTTTAGCTAACCCAGTGTGTGATCTGATTTGATACTTCTATATCAGTCATAAGTTTTACAAATAATCATGGAAAACTTTCTCGGTGTTGCGCTGGGAAGACCTTGAAATGTGTATGTATTTGAAAAAGGTTAACCACTATCATAGGTAGTGATGAGCGAGTTCTGATGACCTGGAGATATGCAAAATGAAATACGTAATGGTCATGAGAAAGTTTTTAAAGCCAACTGATTCGAATGAACATCTCTAACGTAGTTATGCAGTACAATCGTTTATAGAAATAATCGAAACGGATAAAAAAAGCCTGCGTATCTCAAAATAATACATAATAGTAAACAAATAGTTTCGTGAAAGCAATAAGTGGTGTTAGCATGTGACAGATACTCGTTTAGAACGATTTTGTGTGCCATTGGGTAGTTTTCCCAACCGTGTACTCACCAGATCAGAGTGAGTGCAGTAGCTAACTGTATGATAAATCATTTAACTGTGGTCCAATACCTGTCGTACTTGATAATTATTCAGTGACATAGTTTTACCACAAATCAAACCCCACCGATCAGCTACACAGCAGTGTATATCATCTTATCTTATTCATTTTGATAAGAAAAATTATATTACTCAGAGGCATGAACACTAATTACAAGCTCGTGTTTACAATCGTGCCCATATCGTTCTTTAGGAAACGATGCTTGTATCGTCGCAAACGTAATCAATTGTCATCTAGACATATCACACCCTGCACTTCTTTCATCTTTAACATGGAAAAGAAGAAGATGTAATAGAGGGAAATAAAGTTAAAATGATGCAGTAACCAGTCCCCAAATATTTAACTGTTTGTAAACTCTCCAACGTTACTGCATGGGAATATGTGCAAGCTTATCAGCGTGCTGACTCATAGAAATTAACGACCTGCCTAACTTAAAATTGTAGATCTTATTTCAGTACTGAATATAAACTGGAATGACCTTACTGCACAAACTGTTTAAAACCATGGCTCTCGGTGAAACCAAGGTAATTTCTTCAGAAGAGTACGTTCCCTCAAATAAATATCAGGAACCAGACCTTTCTTAACACTCCAAGGAACTGTCGATGAATGTAATACCTCACTGTCTTCGTACAAGGAAGCACATGGCATTCATTGGTGCCAAAGCACGCTGTTGGCTGACGGCCGACCGGCTAACCGGAGACGAAAATCCTATGCCGTGGTTGAAGAAAGTGTCTGCGAAATTATCTGAATCGCTGGATGTGTGGAAACTGATTAATATCTCAGCAATAATAATAAAATGAATGTTACAGACCTTGAGAAGCTTACTGCAACTGGTAAGGAAATGAAAGAGCCAACAAACAGACACCTCTCAATGTGTACATTTCGTTAAATGTATATAGCAGCGAACGTATGCGTTGTGTCTGCATACACTCACAGTACTCGCTGTTTACACCACAGTAAATGCACACTAATCACTTTACCTTATGTCTGAATTATATCAAATTCAGGACACTTTCATGTGTACTGGAGAAAATACCCTGTTGCGGATCCCACCTCGCATCATGGAATTCAACAAACCTTCCCATTATAGACAAAGCGTTCGTCGTTGGTACAGTCGACTGTTATCTAAAACTACCTAGTTTTGCAGAGTGGCCACAGAACTCGCCCATCGCAAATACAAGATCACTCATTTATCTCTAAGACAGAACTGAGATCATTATATATCCTCCAGACGTAACTGAGAGCAAGTTAAGAAGAGAATCAAAGCATTGCGAAGTGTATAACTACCTTTCATTTTTTCGGAGGCTTTGAATCACATATGAAAAATATTTATTTACAAATTAAGCGCGTGCCGCTATTGAAACAGTTGGCAGTCGACAGCACCTGCACATGGAAAATATTCCAAAGAATGATCGACCAGAATCGCATACGTTCCATACATTGGTGCTAAGTCCCGGAAAATCGCGCCAATACTTTGAGTTTCGAATGTATAAGAATTCTCCCAAATAAATTAATATGTTTAATATATTGCGTGAAAGGTAACCGGTAGTATCACAGACTATGATAATGTGCCATGTCATTTACAGAACAAATTTTAGGAGTTTTTATAGCAGTAGACAATACAAGCGCTAAATATTACTGGAGCCGTTAGATAAATTAGCTCTTGCCGAGCACATTCTTGCCTGTGAGCATAAAATAAAATAAAAAGATACCGGCAGTGTGGTGCAGGAGACAAACTTATGGGAAATTGAAAGTAAAGTGTGGGAAGCTGAAATGATATTATTTGCACAAGAGTTTGTACGCAGGACATCCGCGACTGAGAGGCATTATAATTAATTTAAAGAGATCGGCTTCATTTGCATCGTGTAAGACGTCACCTAATTATCCGCTCTTTCTGACCGTAGATAAATGTCTTTTTAACGAAGGGCTTTGTCCAAGGGTATTTTCCACCCTTAAATTTCTGTACAGTTTGCGCAGACTTTCTGTTGGATTTGAACATCTCTGTCCAGTTAAAGGTGCCGGACACAACAGATGGTGAGACACGCAGCGTGGGCCATTCACTGTCAGACAGGAGGAACGAAATCAGCGTTCGAAATCTGACGAAGGCAGAAGGTGTCGAAATGTCCTGTAAGAAGAAAATGAGAGCGTGGTTAAAAATTCAAAACCCTGTAAAAAATATTAATTGCTATAACAGCCTCAGATATTCTACATCTCGTACTGCAGTTTGTTTTTATTCGAAAAATATGATTGAACGAATATATAAGAGAAACGATTTCGACAAATATTGTTTACTGTAAACACTACGGGCTAAACAGTCTGAGAACAAAACTCAAGGATCTTCTGAATTATGGGGCTCCGAACTGAAACAATAACGCGAAATGTTTAACAAAATTTTCTGAGTTTATATGAAATGTGGTGTCTTTGAAAGCAAAACAATATTTACTCAAGGACAGAATGAAGCATAATTTCTTTATGAAAATCTATAAACGTAGATTTCAGATGTAACAACGTTGTCCCTCCAGTAACAGAACTACACAGTAGAGGCAAAGCGCTATTATAAGTAAAATAATCCTTCATAACTTATAATACTTGAGATTGTAGATCTGATTCATGTCGAGTAGCCGATATTTAAGACTTTCTCCGATAATATTTTACCGTTTAAAGATTTATTTCCAACAATATTTTAGTACTTCCGTAAGAAGTTTCATTTCACGAACCCATTTAAGTGAAACGTTTCGCTCCTGAAGCTGTAAGGTATCCCTGTACTACAAACTTCTATACGCTGCAACGTTTTGCTTTGTCGTGTTTGAATAAGTCTGCTGGACTGGTTCCCCGGCTCGGGAAGAATAAGTTGCCGATACCACCCACTTAACCCAGTTCTCTAAGGACAGGCAGCCCCTCAAGAGCAGCATATCTGAAAAAGATTGCAAACTCGATCTATCCTAGCGAGAGATCGCTTGCGTTGCATTTCACCATGCAGCTTCCGCAGCTGCAATGAAACGACTCTCTAGAAGCGTTTCTTTTGAGCTGAACAGCGAGGTAGAACTATTGGTGAAGTGAGAATGAACCACAGGTATGCGTGAGACAGAAAATTCAAATCCGTAGCACAAACGAGAACTCGATTGCAAAAGTCTTTATACGAGTAGGATCTAAAGAGGAGTTAAGAAATCTAAAGCACAGTAGCACCTCCAGCCTGTAGACGTCAGTAAGCCACAAACTTTTTTTTATCCCAAAATAGTGTAAAATACAAGTTACGTACAAGCACTCAAAAGACCTCTGTGACAATATATGAAATGCAAAGGGTCAGATATAACATATAAAGTTGGCTCAGTTTCTAGTGTGGGAATATCTCGGTATTTCATTTGTGGGCCGAGTCACCTCTACGTTTCACAAACCATTTGTTTTTGTCTTTAAAATAATTCTCATTTTTTCTTATTTTATGAAAAATATTTCTGACAGTAGCAGACGTACTCAAAAAAAGGTCAGTTGCTAGCACTTCCTAACATAAGTTTTCGTATTTCTCTCATACTAACAGCAGAATAACTGAAGAGTGTAACCCAGAAACCTGCTAAGTGCCAAAAAGTTGTCTAGTAGTTACATTAAAAAAATGTTTCGCAAGAGTTTACACTTTAAATTTTAATATAAAATATAGTCTGCACTAAAAAGAAGGACAATGTAAGTAGACTGTTATATATAATTAATGATATTGCATGTCACACAAGTGGTATGAATTGTCAAAGTCAGAAATACTTAACGTAGCTAAGCGTCTATTTTTGGGTTACAGTCTTCAAATTCTTTATAAAGCTTATCTCCCTTGTTCTTTTTCGCTGCATCTCATGATAACACACTTTTTAATAACATTGTAATCATTCCTGAAGATGGACTCTGTAAAATGTTGAACACTTGACTCTTACATCGTTAACTGATCGAATAAATGCTTTAACAGTGGACATGCACAGGGAAAAGCAAAGAACGTAGCGTTGATATTTCAAAAATAACCCTCACCAAGCCAGTTAGCGCACCATTCACGATACTGAAATCACTTTCACTTGGATTTTAGAAACAGACAACGACAAATGCCACAATAATTCCTTTGGAAAGCACATGATCTATTTCGTTCTCCAACCTTCTTCAGTCCAATACGGAAATCAGTCTGACCTCATTACGTTTAAGTGTAATTTTCTTCCACAAAATAATTTTCGATCTTAACTCTTGCGTCATTAATAATTTATTGGACACTTATGTATGCACGATTTCACGATTTAAGCACATTTCTTCTGATCACTAAGAATACACATTAAATATTTATCATGATATATATATATATATATATATATATATATATATATGACTCATGTATTTGTAAAAAGCGTTATAGTTCCTAAGTATACCTCTTCTGTATTCTGACGCATTATGTCTTTGGTGTAAAGGATCAAAAGAAATTTCTTTTATGAAATCGTTGTATGTATTCCTTATTTTTTAAAAGAGACACGAATATATGCATTTTATGAAGGGAGAGGACTGTATTTATGAAACGCTGGCCAAAGATATAGTGTGAGAGCAGTGAGGGTTTCGTGGCAGATAAATCTATTTTTTTAATTTTAAAAACGTTTAATACACTTTAAATTTTAACCATTTCAAAATACCGATAAGAAACAGATCAATTCCATACCTCTGGCAAATACATCATTTATTTGATTATTTATTTACACGTCAAGTTCCGTAGGACCAAACTGAGGAGCAAATCTCCAAGGTCATGGAACGTCTCAGCACATGAAATTACAACATAAAAGTAACAACAAATAAAAATAAAATGTTTGTGAACCCCAATATTTCAAGCCATCGGTTTAAGTGCACTCAATCAACAACAAAACAAAATCAGCTTAATTTTTCAAAGAACTCCTCGATAGGGTAGCAGGAGTGACCCATGAGGAAACTCTTCAGTTTCGATTTGAAAGTGCATGGATTACTGCTACGATTTTTTAATTCCTGTTGGTAACTTTTTGAAAATGGATGCAGCAGTATATGGCACACTTTTCTGCACTAGAGTTCAGGAAGTCTGATCCAAATGCAAGTTTGATTTCTGCCGATTACTAAGTGAGTAAAAGCTGCTTATTCTTGGGAATAAGCTAATATTGTTAACAAGAAATGATGGTAAGGAATATATATATTGAGAAGCCAATGTAAAAGTACACAGCCTCATGAACAGGGGTCGACAAGAGGTTCGTGAACTTACACCACTTATTGCCCGAACTACTCGTTTCTGAGCCAAAAATATCCTTTTACAATGGGAAGAGTTACCCCAAAATATAACACCGTGGGTCATAAGCGAGCGAAAATGAGGAAAGTAGACTAATTTTCGTGTCCAACGCTCACTCACTTCGGATACCGTTCGATTAGTAAAATTGGCAGCATTAAGTCCCTAACATTGATCCCTAGGGCCCCCACCGCCCCTCCCACTTGACTGTACCCTTCTCAGACCCCACATCACAGCCATTCTTAACACTGTTAATGATGACCTTCTGCTGTCTGTTGCTAAAGTAGGAGGTGAACCAGTTGTGAGCTACTCCCCATATTCTGTAATGGCCCAACTTCTGGAGCAATATTTTGTGATCCCTCTTTATAAAGCAGGTTTACTGCTGAGTGTTTTAATCGTTCAAGAAACTGACTATTCGTAAACGAATAATTACAAATATGGCTAAATACAGGAGTAACATGTGCTGCATAGTATTTAAATAGTCTGCTAGGCACTGCATCATATCCATAAGAGTCCTTACCCTTACGTGATATAATTATTGACTCAATATCCCCCTTGTCTGTATCACAGAGGAGTATTTCAGACATAAGTTTCGGAAAGGGATTTGCCAAGAGAGTTATATGATCGCCTGTAGAAACTAAATTTTTATTTAATTCAGCAGAAATGCTCAGAAAATTATTGTTAAATACTGTACATGTGTCTTATTTATCAGTAACAAAAATATTTTTAATATGAATTGACTTTATATGGTCGTCCTTGTGCTGCTGACCAGACACTTTCTTCACAACTGACCATATGGTTTTATTTTTATCGTTTGAATTAGCTATTTTATTTGAATACCATATACTCTTTGTCTTCCTAATAAAAGTTTTAAGCACCTTACAGTATTGTTTATAATGGTCCCCGTTTAGAACGCTCAGATGGAAAGCAACTCTCAAAGAGCATGAGAAATGTGTTAAGGGAAGCATTATACTCGTATATATCATCTATGTTGTTGGCACTATAAACTTCCTGTCACTCTTGTAACTTGACAGGGTTTAAAAAACTCTCTATTGTCATTGGATTAACTTTCCTACATAGTTTGTAATTATATGTGATATTTCTTTGATCACAAAAGCCTTTTAGTGTTAAAATTTGTGCATCATGGTCTGAAAGGTCATTCACCCTTTTACTAACAGAATGCCCATCTAGTAACAAAGAATGAATAAAAATATTGTCTATGGCTGTGCCTCTGTTCCCCTACCGATAGTTGGAAAAAAACACAGTCTGCATCAGATAATATGAATTTAGGAGATATACCAACATTCTTTTTCTTGCACCCTCATATACACAGTTTATATTGAAGTCACCACATATAACTAATTTCTGTTACTTCCTATAAAGTGAACCAAGAACCTTTTCTAGCTTGAGCAGAAATGCTCTGATGTCAGTGTTAGGGGACTTATAAACGACAACAATTAGTGGTTAGTTACACTAAATTCAACTACCCCTGCACAATATTCAAATACCTGTTCAAAGCAGTGCCGTGATATGTCTATGGACTCATATGGAATACTGTTTTTTACGTAGATAGACACTCCCCCACCCCACAAGGAACTCCTTGAAAAACAGCCAGCTAATCTGTATCCTGGTAAAGGAAGCCTGTGAATTGTCAAATTATTTAAGTGGTGTTCCGATATACCAACAATATCAGAGTCAACATATATAAGCAGTTCACTAACTTGGCCTCTAATGCCTCTTATATTTTGACGAAATGTGTTAATTCCTTCTCTACTTTGAAACATGACGTCCTCTGAAGACGTCCTCTCCTTCCCATACCTATTGGGGTACAGGAAATGCCTGGTGAAACCCGATCTGCTGATAGATCCAACTGGCACCATTGAAATGTGACCTGCGCCTTCTGCCAACAGCGGCTTCTCTAGGCCCATATTTACGTGCCTAACAGCCGCATTAAGATGAGGCCGATCATGATGTGGAAACAGTTGCACGAAATGCACTTAAGTGCTACCATTTCGAGTACCTATCTTTGCTGGGTCACCAACTACATCATATTCCTCGCCCCTGTCAAGACAGTTCCCTGTTCCACCCACTATCACAATCTGAATTTAATTTTCTTATGCTCATTGATTTACTCAGCCAGTGACAGCATTTTAAACAACATTTAATGAACGGTGTATTTTGTCTTTTCCACTAGCACTAAGCTCTGGTAGATCTGAATGCGACGTTGGACAAAGTATGAAGAAAATTCATTTGAGAAACTGGGATAGTATTTTGTACCACTAAATTCCTAATGTGGTTCACAAATAAACTTTTACCAAAGACATAAACGTGAGAAAATATTTCCATTGGTGAATGAGATATTTTCTTCTGGGATAAAACTTAAATATAATTTTTTTTAATCTACATCACTAAGATAATTATTCTGATATACTCGAATATTTTTAAGGTATTATTAGGAACTTAATTACTCAATTGTAAAAGGAAGTAGAATTAAAATGTGGTACGGGAATTAAAGGAACTGTCAATGTGTAAATGATAATGCATTCCAGTATAAATATTTCGAATATAATTATGTGAAAAAGTAAGTATTATGCAAATTTTATAGTCGCAGATACATATTTAAGTTCCCAGTTGCTCGTGAAGTGGTATTTATTTCTCTATATGAAATAAAATCGCCGGCCGGTGTGGCCGAGCAGTTCTAGGCGCTTCAGTCTGGAACTGGGCGACCACTACAGTCACAGGTTCGAATCCTGCCACGGGCATAGATGTGTGTGATGTCCTTAGGTTA
Source organism: Schistocerca piceifrons (assembly GCF_021461385.2). Taxonomy (NCBI): domain Eukaryota; kingdom Metazoa; phylum Arthropoda; class Insecta; order Orthoptera; family Acrididae; genus Schistocerca; species Schistocerca piceifrons. The sequence continues at coordinate 170,773,586 of NC_060139.1, forward strand.
GTTATGCTTAAGTAGTTCTAAATTCTAGGGGACTGATGACCTCAAATATTAAATCCCGTACTACTCAGAGCCAATTAAACCATTTTGAAATATAATCCACTGTACAACATTAGCTTTTTCTAAGGAGGATGGCAGTACAATGTGCAGCGGTCTGTTCGTAAAATATGTAGGAAATCAAACATAAAACCACGATATTAATGTACCAAAACATTGTTGAATGTCCTACGCGTATGTGGCTCAAATTTGAAAATTTATATCCGCTAAAAGGCAGTCCTCACCATGAACCATGGTCCTTGTCGTCGGTGGGGAGGCTTGCGTGCCTCAGCGATACAGATATCCGTACCGTAGGTACAACCACAACGAGGGGTATCTGTTGAGAGGCCAGACAAACGTGTTGTTCCTGAAGAGAGGTAGCAGCCTTTTCAGTAGTTGCAAGGGCAACAGTCTGGATGATTGACTGATCTGGCCTTGTAACAATAACCAAGACGGCCTTGCTGTGCTGATACTGCGAACGGCTGAAAGCAAGGGGAAACTACGGCCGTAATTTTTCCGGAGGGCATGCAGCTTTACTGTATGATTAAATGATGATGGCGTCCTCTTGGGTAAAATATTCCGGAGGTAAAATAGTCCCCCATTCGGATCTCCGGGCGGGGACTACTCAAGAGGATGTTATCAGGAGAAAGTCAACTGGCGTTCTACGGATCGGAGCGTGGAATGTCAGATCCCTTAATCGGGCAGGTAGGTTAGAAAATTTAAAAAGGGAAATGGATAGGTTAAAGTTAGATATAGTGGGAATTAGTGAAGTTCGGTGGCAGGCAGAGCAAGACTTCTGGTCAGGTGACTACAGGGTTATAAACACAAATTCAAATAGGGGTAATGCAGGAGTGGGTTTAATAATGAATAGGAAAATAGGAATGCGGGTAAGCTACTACAAACAGCATAGTGAACGCATTATTGTGGCCAAGATAGATACGAAGCCCACACCTACTACAGTAGTACAAGTTTATATGCCAACTATCTCTACAGATGACGAAGAAATTGAAGAAATGTATGATGAAATAAAAGAAATTATTCAGATAGTGAAGGGAGATGAAAATTTAATAGTCATGGGTGACTGGAATTCGAGTGTAGGAAAAGGGAGAGAAGGAAACGTAGTAGGTGGATATGGATTGGGGCTAAGAAATGAAAGAGGAAGCCGCCTGGTAGAATTTTGCACAGAGCACATCTTAATCATAGCTAACACTTGGTTTAAGAATCATAAAAGAAGGTTGTATACATGGAAGAATCCTGGAGATACTAAAAGGTATCAGATAGATTATATAATAGTAAGACAGAGATTTAGGAACCAGGTTTTAAATTGTAAGCATTTCCAGGGGCAGATGTGGACTCTGACCACAATCTATTGGTTATGACCTGTAGATTAAAACTGAAGAAACTGCAAAAAGGTGGGTATTTAAGGAGATGGGACCTGGATAAACTGAAAGAACCAGAGGTTGTACAGAGTTTCAGGGAGAGCATAAGGGAACAATTGACAGGAATGGGCGAAAGAAATACAGTAGAAGAAGAATGGGTAGCTTTGAGGGATGAAGTAGTGAAGCCAGCAGAGGATCAAGTAGGTAAAAAGACGAGGGCTAGTAGAAGGCCTTGGGTAGCACAAGAAATATTGAATTTAATTGATGAAAGGGGAAAATATAAAAATGCAATAAATGAAGCAGGCAAAAAGGAATACAAACGTCTAAAAAATGAGATCGACAGGAAGTGCAAAATGGCTAAGCAGGGATGGCTAGAGGACAAATGTAAGGATGTAGAGGCTTATCTCACTAGGGGTAAGATAGATACTGCCTACAGGAAAATTAAAGAGACCTTTTGAGATAAGAGAACCACTTGTATGAACATCAAGAGCTCAGATGGAAACCCAGTTCTAAGAAAAGAAGGGAAAGCAGAAACGTGGAAGGAGTATATAGAGGATCTATACAAGGGCGATGTACTTGACAATATTATGAAAATGGAAGAGGATGTAGATGAAGATGAAATGGGAGATACGATAATGCGTGAAGAGTTTGACAGAGCACTGAAAGACCTGAGTCGAAACAAGGCCCCCGGAGTAGACAACATTCCATTGGAACTACTGACAGCCTTGGGAGAGCCAGTCCTAACAAAACTCTAACACGAATTCTTTACAGACGAATGGAAAAACTAGTAGAAGCCGATCTCGAGGATGATCAGTTTGGATTTCGTAGAAATACTGGAACACGTGAGGCAATACTGACCTTACGACTTATCTTAGAAGAAAGATTAAGGAAAGGCAAACCTACGTTTCTAGCATTTGTAGACCTAGAGAAAGCTTTTGACAATGTTGACTGGAATACTCTCTTTCAAATTCTAAAGGTGGCAGGGGTAAAATACAGGGAGCCAAAGGCTATTTACAATTTGTACAGAAACCAGATAGCAGTTATAAGAGTCGAGGGGCATTAAAGGAAAGCAGTGGTTGGGAAGGGAGTAAGACAGGGTTGTAGCCTCTCCCCGATGTTATTCAATCTGTATATTGAGCAAGCAGTAAAGAAAACAAAAGAAAAATTCGGAGTAGGTATTGAAATCCATGGAGAAGAAATAAAAACTTTGAGGTTCGCCGATGACGTTGTAATTCTGTCAGAGACAGCAAAGGACGTGGAAGAGCAATTGAATGGAATGGACAGTGTCTTGAGAGGAGTATATAAGATAAACATCAACAAAAGCAAAACAAGGATAATGGAATGTAGTAGAATTAAGTCGGGTGATGCTGAGCGAATTAGATTAGGAACTGAGACACTTAAAAAAGTAAAGGAATTTTGCTACTTGGGGGGCAAAATAACTGATGATGGTCGAAGTAGAGAGGATATAAAATGTAGACTGGCAATGGCAAGGAAAGCGTTTCTGAAGAAGAGAAATTTGTTAACATCGAGTATAGATTTAAGTGTCAGGAAGTCTTTTCTGAAAGCATTTGTATGGAGTGTAGCCATAAATGAAAGTGAAACATGGACGATAAATAGTTTGGACAAGAAGAGAATAGAAGCTTTCGAAATGTGGTGCTACAGAAGAATGCTGAAGATTAGATGGGTAGATCACAGAACTAATGAGGAAGTATTGAATAGGATTGGGGAGAAGAGAAGTTTGTGGCACAACTTGACCAGAAGAAAGGATCGGTTGGTAGGGCATGTTCTGAGGCATCAAGGGATCACCAATTTAGTATTGGAGGGCAGCGTGGAGGGTAAAAATGTAGAGGGAGGTCAAGAGATGAAACACTAAGCAGATTCTGAAGGATGTAGGTTGCAGAAGGTACTGGGAGATGAAGAACCTTGCACAGGATAGAGTAGCATGGAGAGCTGCATCAAACCAGTCTCAGGACTGAAGACCACAACAGCAACAACAAAAGGCAGTTACGTGCAGCAGATGTTTTTGGTCAGTAAGTGTCATAGAATACTGAATGTGTTTCGTAGTATTTCTCATATTTGTTAAGAGATTTATGCTTATGTCACGTAAATATCAAAAAAGTAAGTGGCATACGACGCTACATGAATCCTGTTTAGTGAAAATATTCTGTTAAATATTTCCTGTCATTCATACCTTTCTTCGTCATGTCTTAAGAATGGACTTCTTGAATATAATGTCAGTTGATGGCAGTGATTGCCATGACTATATTCGTTATACTCAGTGTTTTCCGTTACACGTATCTCGTGGGAAAAGTGGTGAACTGTGGATAATTTCTGGAACTGTCTCGAAGAATATCGATTATATTTATTTTCTATTCGAAAGTTCTATAATCAGCTTCGAATCATTTCAGGTCAAATGGCTCTGAGCACTATGGGACTTAACATCTGAGGTCATCAGTCCCCTAGAACTTAGAACTACTGAAATATAACTAACCTAAGGACAACACACACACATCCATGCCCGAGGCAGGATTAGAACCTGCGACTGTAGCATTCGCGCGGTTCCAGACCGAAGCGCCTAGAAACGCTCGGCCACACCGGCCGGCCATATGTGATCATTTTTAGGATTCCATACCTTAATCGGAAAAAGCGGAATGATCATGGAATCACTATGTTGCCTGATTGGTTGTCAGTCTAACCGTCCGTCTGGTAAGAGTTATTCTTCGCAGGAACGCATAGACGTATGAAGCTGATATTATGTCACATACTGCGGTGTATGATCCCTAGTGGCAAAATAAATCTTTTCACTGCATTGACGTAGAAGATAATGTTTATGTCACAAATTCTGACACTCGCAAATTAGCTCTTCAAATTCCATATGGTGTTTCCTCTTGAAGTAGAATCATGATGTTTGACAAGAAGGATATCGCAGTAAAAATAAAGGGAAAACTCATGAAATTGTTAGTTTGTAATTATATCACAACCTTCCGTTTTTCATTTACTCTCCGAAATCGAACTTGAAATTAGAACTTTCTCGGCATATATCTTGACATTATCAGTGTCGATAATTGTCAAAAATTGTCGAAATCCTCGATCCCAGGACTAGAGCAACTGTCTACATACATAATTAACTTTGTATGGAACCTTCAGTGCTGAAGTACTGTTCACAACTCGCCGTTTTTTGTAATAAAGCCGTAATGATTTTGTCGAGATTGTGGTCTGATAACTAACAAGCGCGCTTTTAGTTATTCTGAACATATAATCAAGAACAGCAAAAATACGCAGTCTCTTCATAACAATTTATCATTCCCCATAACAAATCTAAATACGCGGTTTTGAACGACGCATCAGGGTTGAAAATATTCCATTGCCTAACATGTCCCTCTTAACTATATTTCCAGACACATAAGCCATTTAGGAACTAAAAAGTATTTTGCTACAAAATAAGTTAGACAATTCACTCAAAGATATGCAAGAGACACCAATGGGTGTAAATTAATGCAAACCGAGAGGCCGTAAAGGGCAAATCGGCTGCTCGGACAGCGAGCAAGCAGAAAGGTCGCTCCGGCGGCGGCGGCGGCCACACGGCGCAAAGGCTCGTCAAAGGCCGGTCAAACTAATTTACAAATTACCCCGGAGCAGGTCACGTTTGCGCGCTTCCACCATGAAAGGAGGCTAATTTGTGGTCGCTCCGGACAGTCGGTGGCCTGGCTCGTGGGTCGGCCCTGCAGGGCCGCGTCGCCGCTCTGACCATTACAGAGGGCCGAAGAGAGGTCTGAGGCTCCGCTCCGAAGTACTCTGGGCGGCACTTCAGGCACGAAGATATGCCAACCACAACACGTGCCGTCATGGTTGTTTTCGGTTACCGGCAAGAATACGTGTTCTGGATAGATGTTCTGTCGTATGCACAAGATTTATGTATCTGTACTCGTAGCGATAGCTATATTGATTGTCAGCAGCAGATAGATAACAATAGCATACTGTTCAGTGAATGGTGTTATGAGAACTGCCTCGACATATCTCCTCATAATATTTTTGTAACCAGATAGTTGCGTACCATGTTACAAATATTGTCTCCAATTTTCAGAGCTTAATTCGTGCCACAAAGGGTGTCAAAGCATAGTTTCAGCCAATGCGCAGTGGCACACCCCCTTTCCTACATCACTGTTTCCTTATTAGCGGTGTTTTATTATTTCCTACTATCAGCCAAGACATCTGTCGAATATATGAGGCTGTGAGCCCATTTACCACGAAATTAATTACGAATTATTAAAGAAATGCTCTGCTGGTGGAACACAAAACCCAAACGAAAGCTTTAAGTGCCTTATCTAGAAGAGACGCCCAAAGACAACATTTTTCTCAAATACTATTGTTAAAATTTTCTTACATAAAGCTTTTTTGGTGTTCAATGATGATAATATCTAAGGATCAAGGCTTATGAGAACATGATTTGATGCGGATTGCTTCAACGAAAACCTATTGAAAAAGATTGATGACGTGGGTATTAATTATTCCGAAGTGTCAGTGAAGGATACCGCCGAAAGCGCACAGCAGAACGATCAGACTAGAAGGAAAGAGCTACTTGATGACCAAAGAGATCAGCTGTATGGTTATAGCCAACGTGCATTTCCCCCAACTTTCATATTTCTATGTATAACGAACTTTTTCTGCCGAACCAATGAAGACGAAAAGGTGATATTTGCTACAGAATTTGTAAATAATAGTACACAACTTCCTGTGGTATAAAATTTCTCAAACTGCCTTACTGTTACATTATTCACATTTACGTGAAATAAAAACTTCTGTGTTACATAAACATAAATTTAAAAAGTTGGTGCAACAGTTCTAAGACTGATATTAAAAGACTAGTATGCAAATTTGTTTATCAAATTTCCAAGAAAAATTTACCATATTTTAAAAATGATAAGTTAATTAACCCATGAGATAATGTTCCCCAGCTGTTAATATGAGTTCTAAAAGTATCCATCAAAAATTCTGATCAAAATATTTGACCAAAACAAAACAAAATCATAGTATGGACAAAAACGTAATGTTTACACGTACAAACGTCAGGTAAAATACGTCTCGGACAGTTAAAGTTACATTAACTCACACATACCTGTGTATTTTTTCGTGTGTTTCCCTTTAACAAAATAAGAAACAAAATATTAAGACCGTTTATATTCTCCTGATAAAGAGCGCTCAAGTGATTCGATATTTACGTCAATCACATTAATCATGTAATTGAAAAATGTGAAGGTGCCATAAACATCCTGCAAGCTTTGAAAATCGTTTGTTGGGGAGCAGCACCAAGAATCTTCATTAACATATGTCACGCGCCAATAAGACCTTACATGGGCTGCTGATACATATGTTATGGCCAAGCAACGCGAAATAGACTAGAGAAACTAGGTAAGTCACAGTAGAAAGCTATCAGAGTCTGTATTGGGACTTTCCAATCGACTCCAACCAACTCTTTGCTGGTGGAAGTAAATGAAACGTCGTTAGAGCTACACATTGTCTAATTCCTCTTGAAACGTTTTCACTTCTTAAACGAAAATTCATTAGCTAAGATTAGATATCTTACGAAAAAAAGCTATGCAGCCAGGTGTTGGACTGAGACCAAACTTCAAACCTTAGTAGAATTTTGCTTCGATGCTTCGTCTTTCCGTGAATACATTGCCACTTCCCGTAATATGAGCTGCTTCAGCATGCCATGGCTAACACCTTAGTGAAGCTGCATATCAAGTCGCATCTTCCATTCAGCCGAGGTTCACTGAATGAGAACATCTTAGCTGCAAAGTAGTAACAGGGACATCGTCACGACAGATCTTCACAGACTGGTCTAAACTAAAAGACGGAGAACAAAGTGCATTCACAGATGGCAAGACTAATCGAGGAGACAAATTCAAGGCCCCTGAAGTTGCATCCATACTCATTGTAGAATACATAGCTACTTTAGAGTTATTTAAATAGGCAAAAGAAGCTCAAGAAAAGACAATCTTAATACAGTAGCCGGCCGGGGGCCGAGTGGTTCTAGGCGCTTCAGTGTGGAACCGCGCGACCGCTACGGTCGCAGGTTCGAATCCTGCCTCGGGCATGGTTGTGTGTGATGTCCTTCGGTTAGTTAGGTTCAGGTAGTTGTAAGATATAGTGGACTGATGACCTCAGATGTTAAATCCCACAGTGCTCAGAGCCATTTGAACCACTTTTAATACAGTATTATCAGATTCACGCTCATCACTGATGTTGCTGAAATGCTACGACGTCAAAAATACTAGAAATTAACTAGTGTATCGCATTATAGATGCGGTGCACGAGCCTACTGCGTAATTAAGATGAGTGTCACGTTACGGGTGAAAGCGCACAGTAGAATGGAGGGAAATGAAAAAGTAAATACTTTGGCTCAGGATGCTGTGTACACTGATTAACTGAAATATGATTAAGAGCCACCCGGCGATCTTCTCCTTATGATACTACAAGAAGGCCCTGGCGGAATGGAAATCTCCAACGGTCTTACGAAATTAAAGGAAGACACTGTGCTGCTGAAGTAACGTATCTCCGACCTCGTCCTTATTGCCAGTATTACCGTTACAGAAGAAACTATGTAGTGACAATGGCACGACTTCGCTTCAGTCACGGGGGATTCCGACAACAACTCGCCCGTCTGAATAAGATCACACGTTCTTCATGTGAATGTGACAGTGAGGAAGATGACAATCACATTTTCTTTGGCTGCCACAGAAAGTATCAAGAAACTACAAAACTATTACAGCATCTGATGGCCTCTGGAAATGCCTTGCCTACAAACATTAAAATCCTTTTAGCAACAGAAAATACAAAAGTGTACAAACTACTACACGATTTCATGACATAGAGTCAAATAAGAACAAACGAAAAGAGATTTTTTTACGTTATAATACATTAAGCACGTTAATTTATTTATATCATTAACTTAAGTTCAGTTTAAATGGATGTAACAGATAATTGTGGTTTTTTATGGTATGAGGCTGGCTGTGTGGATGATGCGGAAAACCTATAAATATAAAACACAAAGGGACAGCAATAAATAGAAATGAATTCCTTGTTGTTGAGGTGTAGGCTGTAGGAGCTGTACTGCGAACGAAGGAGAAATTGAGAAATATTTATTAAACAGATTTAAAGAATATACTTTCAGATTAATGGTTCTGACCAGTTTCTGTCATCAACAGACGCGATGGTAAGGCGTCACCACAGAACGCTCGATGATAAATCAAAATAACAATTGTCATATTCAGTATTTCAAAAATATTGGGTTTTTATATCTACACATCAACTGATGTCATTAATATCTGGACTACTAACATGAAAGTATCCTTTGACCTAGACTACGTAAGTATTTTTAGATACCTTTTTCTTTTGTTTTATTAACTATTTGTTGACTGTGTTCGAAATGTGTCAAGACGCCCACCCCCAAGTTTTAGGTTAGAACACAGATGTTAAGTTGCCATCCTACTTCTCGACCGTCTTTTTTCTGTGTCGTCAGTCAATCGATACGGCACCGTACAAATCCCTCTCATCTGCTAATGTCTTTATCTCAGTGGAACTTACATCCAACGCCTGCAGTTATTTGTTTTATATATTTCAAAATCTGTTCCCCCTACAGCTTTACTTTTGCTGCTCCCTCTATTATCATGGAAGCTATTCCTCGATGATTTACAACATTTTATATCATCCTCTGTCTTCTTATTCTCATTGTTTTCTGCACATTTCTGTCCTTGTTGATTCTGGGAAGAATCTGCTGCCTCCTAACCTTAACAGTTCATCTAATTTTTGGTATCCTTCTATAGCGCTACATCTCAAACGTTTCGATCTCTTTTTTCCCAATATCCTCAGAAGGATCACTTCCATACAATAGTGTGCTCAGAATTTTATTAGTGGCATTAAGTCTAATGTTTGATACTAGTAGACTTTTTGGTCAGAAATACAGTCTTATCCTGTGCTAGCTCCTTTTCATCTCCTTCCTGAATCGTTCGTCGTACGTTACTTTTCTTCCAAGGTAGCCGACCTCCTTTACTTTGCCTATGTCGTGGTCCCTAACCCTGATGTGATCACCAATGTAGTCTCCCTAACTCCTCGTCTCTCTCCTCTTTCCCCATTTTACTCTTAGACGATATTATGTGCTCAATAGACTGTTCACTTCATTCAGTAGGTTCTGTAGATAGTGCTCACTTTCACCAAGGATAGCAATGTCGTTACCGAAACTTATCTTTGATTTTCTTTCTTTCTGAATTTTTGTCCGGTTTTTGAACCCATCTTCTGTCTCTGTCCCTACTTTTTCGGTGCACAAATTAAGCAGTACGGGAGAAGGGTTGCATACCTTACACCCTTTTTAGTCCCAGCACTTTGTTGTTGTCTTACATTCTTATTATTCCTTCTCAGCTCTTACGAGTATACGTAGTGTATAGCACCCGAATTTCCCTACACCTGTTTCTCTGAGATTTTCAGACACCTTGCACCAATTTTACATCAGCGAGCGATTTTCGACTACTGCGAAAGCGTCCTGATTTATCGTAAGTCTCGCTTCCACTGTGAAGCGCAACGCCAGAATTGCCATCTGGTGCCATTACCAGGCCTTAATTCTCAGTTTTTTTTTTCGTTTTTCTGTATATTATTACCGTCAGCAACTTAGATGCATAACCTTCTAAGGCGATTGATCAGTAATCCTCGAACATATCTACCGTTGCTACTTTTGGAATTATGTGGTTGACATTTTCACGAATGCCTGGTGGCATGTCTACGCTGTCATAGATACTACACATGAAACTGAATCGTGTTTAGTTGTAACTTCCCTATGATTTTAGAAATTAAAAGGAGTATCGTCTATGCCTCCCGCCTTATTTGACCGCAAGTCTTCCCATGCATTGTTAAATTCTGACTCTGACACTTGATATCGTATTGACAACCATTTTTTCTTCCTTCACGTTATCAGACACTTTTTCCCCATCATACAAGGGAATGATCCAATCCGACACGCCTAAAAGTACCCTGTAACTTTTTACGCAGAAAGAATACGCCGAAAGAAATGTACTGTCAGAATTTTAATTGCTACGGTACACTGAAAGTGTTTAAAAGATGATGAAATTATTCACTTTTGACGTATGAAGAACCGATTATAATAGCGGATTGTACGCCGTGTCCTGCCCGGCGCGCGACTGGCATACAAGCAGACGCAAACGTGCCAAAGGGAGTAACGCCGCATAGCACGAAGTTCCAAGTGTACAAGCGTAGATTTTAAGCTCTTAAACCATACCATTTTCTTAATGACTTGCAGTTCATATAGACAATTAAAGTATCTCTCATTGATCTCATTGATAATTGCGCACTGACAGTCCACGTCCAGTTCCACAATGGCATGTAAGACCCCATTGTTACAATGAGTAACAGACGATAAATTCCTGTTTATCAGTGACCTTCTCATTGGCGAGAAAAATATGAAGTGTCCAAAAGCCAGACTAATGCATCGTGTTTACTCCCAGGGAAAAATTTCCAATCTATTCTCAATAATTGGTCGACGTTTACCGTATTAATGGTCGTTGTCTTGATAGTAGATTTATTTCACCTAATTCCACATGGCTTTCGTTTCATTGCATTAGAAAACGGTGCGATATTTTCTTGTTTCTTCCTCTTAAGTGGCAAGGTTTATTTTTGCTTTCACTTTTTTTATTGAAACATATCAATTCTTTTGAAAAGCTGAAGAAATTAATGACGTAAGGATTTCTTTTGATGAAGCTACTTCTTTCTTTTACCAATTGTTCAAATGGTTCAAATGGCTCTGAGCACTTAACAGCTGAGGTCATCAGTCCCCTAGAACTTAGAACTACTTAAACCTAACTAACCTAAGGACATCACACACATCCATGTCCGAGGCAGGATTCGAACCTGCGACCGTAGCGGTTGCGCGGTTCCAGACTGAAGCGCCTAGAACCGCTCGGCCACACCGGCCGGGTACCAACTGCTATTTCCTTAAAATTATTTGTATTAAAGTTCTTCTTAGTAAAAAATTAAATAATAAATAAGAGTTACCGTTTCGTGTAACATAGGAAATAGCAGTAAAACAGTAATTTCCCTATCGATGACGGTATGTTACTTGACTCTTATTTTGAAGTCCTTTGGCTCTGTCTCTCTTTGTTATAGAACTGAAATTTGCAAAGAATTCTGATACTGGGTCTAAATTCGATCTATGGAAAGAGAAAAACTTTCTTCTTGTTTGAAAAGTAAGAAAAAATTTTAACCTTTGTTTTAACAGTTATTTCTCACTGTATCGGCTTATATTAAACTGCCTAAGGTGCATATTTTATGTACAAATATTACCATTTTTATAAGTAATTACTGTCTTTTCCGGTTGTAAATTACTTCATTTCAGTTCCAATATCCATATATGCTAACCCTGATCTTATAATTGGTTTGGATTTTGGTCTGACATTATGATTCACGTCTCTTTCCTTTTATTTCCGCTGGGTGCTCCTTGACCCTCTAATACATAACTTCTGCCCGGTGTTGCCTCCTTCAAGATTGTGAGGAGACAATTCGTGCTCGGCATGAAGAATGATTCCCATTCATGCACAGCTATACCTTCAGTCACGCTTTCCTTTTGATCACTATTAAAAGTTATTGAGGGGTTTTCGCTTAATAATTTTTCCCCTTGTTGTAACTAGACGCAGAAATTTTCCTCTTCGCTATTTTGAGCAAACTTTGGGTTTTATTTGCTATCTGTGACAGTGCTGCTGTTTAAGTTGGTGCATACGCCGCTGCTTCCGCTGATGAACCATCGATGGCGTTTCAAGCTCTTTTTCATTAGTACCACCCTTTCCTTCATTCTGAACAGCGTCAATCGCGCACATTTCTCTGTTAATTATTTTAAATTGCCCGACGGCGGTTGCAATGGAACTTAAATGTTCGTGGCCTTTGCAGTTTGTTGCCTCCGGCATTATTTGTAACAGGTGTGCTCTCATCTTCAACTCTACTACTAGCCTCGGCTTGTCTGTTACGTCGTCTATCAGTTTACCTAATTCCTAAATTTTCAGGAGTATCGTCACTTATGCCGAGATACGTAAATGTACGTTCTTTTATATTATTTCGAATATCACTGATGTGTTCAAGCGTATTGTTCACAGTCTCTCGGACATTAATAGTACCTAAAGCGGTGCCTGTGCTATCTGTTTCAGACTTAGTACTTATTGCTGCCACGATGAACTGCCGAAGGACAGATGATCACGTTTATAGACCCTGTGGGGCGGCGGATGTCTGTTATAATAATTAATCTATTGCTGTATAAACGCTTGCATGTTGAATCAGTTTCTAGCTTTTAGAATGTTGTTATTGCTGTCTTTTGCCGTTCTCAACACTGGCTCTCTATTTACTCCGTGACCCCCAGAAAGTGATTTAATAAAACTTGGAGCCAGTAAATAGATATCCTAGTGCCCACTTTACCTGAGAATGTTCTTATAGCTGCAGCTTATAGCTCTGAGGAATTAGGAGATTGTCTGGGATTTCTAATCAAAAACGGTTTTCCAAAATAGTTGAGTATATTCTGAAATTCACTAATAAAAACCACAAGTATCCCTACAACCTAACTAACAGAACAGTTCAGAGTCTAATGCGCTGATGCAACTATAAATGTCCGAATCAAATGTTAAAAAGAATGCTCGCCAAAATTTGATGAAAATATTTCATCAAACGCCACGCTAAATATTTGGTAGAATGACTGTCCCGCGACGGCACGTGAAAATACGACAAAACGCAAACTGAAGCTAGATAATGAAAATCATTCCAGAATTAACACTTCACATAAAATGTTTTCATGGTTCCGCATATCTCTAGTAACTTAATACGGCACCCGAGGCTGTTTGTAGCAGATACACTGATGCGACGCGACTACCGACACAGATGGCGTGTCATACAGCGTCTGGAGAGAACTGGGGCCTTGCTTCCTCGCGCAGTGTTCTTATATATAAAGCCGCGGTGCGGACGGCTGAGGGAACGCCTGATTAAATCCGCTCTCCCGACTAGCCGCTGGGCTAGTAACGCACCACTTCAAGTTACATAATAATTTATAGCTTCTTTGGCTGATGGCCGAAGAATCTCTTAATTTAAACGTGCATTCAGCACGCAGGTAAGTATTGATAATAAAATTTTGACGTGGCTAAGTTAAATACTTTAGGCGAGAGAATTAATTTAATTGCCCTGCACGCACTAGATGAGCTCTGAACTGGCCCTGTTGAGATCCGCTATCGCTATAATTTTATAGGTATTAAAAAGAAACTTTACACATCTTCATAATCATAGCGGACCTCCAACCTATTTAAATCTAAACATCCTAGCCTTATTTACTAGCCTACTTAATCTATCTTGCTTCCTTCAGTTTTGAGACGAAAACCACAAAATCATGAATTTCCACTAAAGTCTTAATTTGTGAAATCCAAAGTACTGTTTTTATTAAATCATTATGAAAGATGAATCTAAATATAAATTTTGAAGTCTCTAGCTCTTTTCTGTTGCGCCAATGATTTTTCCAGAAAAATGTCCAAATCTCGGAAATGGCTGAAGTTATCGAACTGATATTTAACACACATTAATTTAGTAATATTCCTGACATGCTTGAAAAGTTTTAGTTCATTTGCTTGATTTTTAAGGTATTGCGCAACATTTATGACGTCAGAGCTAGTTACAGCAGACTGGCTGGCACATAATGGAAACTGATGTGAATTTACTACAGTGTGAGTAGGCTGCTTCCCTACAACCCATATCTTTGATCTCAGTCTGTTACAGAACTACAGGACATGTCACGTACTGAAGAATTATGGCGTTTTTGGAGAACTAAAATCTCTATAAGAATCAAAACGGATTCCTTCAACAGAGTATTTGTGAAATACAGCTTATTCTGTTCCTCCATGGGATCTGTAGCGCTGTGTACAACGGCGTTCTCGTTTTGTGTCGTGTTCGTTGCTTCAGGAAGGCATTTGACACAGTCTCGCGCTGGTCTTCAGAGGATAAGAAAGAGATTATCGAGTATCGCATCAGACCTTTCATGACATCCTTGCAGACTGAATTCATCTCGTCTTTCTTAGCGCAGAAAAATCAATAGATGTATAGGTAATAACCGGGGTTATCCAAGAAAGCGTGGTAGGAGCATTATTATTTACAGTCTATATAAATTACGTAGCAGAAGGCGTCGGTGGTTCTTTTGAGACTGTTCACACACGATGCGGTTGCCTAGAAACGCCAGAATAAAGTATCGACTTGCATAATGAACTGCAGAGGACTGACGATTGGTGCAGGCTCTGGCAGTTGACCCATAACGTAAATAAATGTAACATATTGCGTATACGTAGGAAAAGAAATCCACTACTGTAATGCGACACTGCTAGTGAGAAATTGCTGGAAACAGTACCTACCGTAAAACACCTAGGTGTAACTATGGAGAGGCACCTTAAGTGGAACGGCCACACAAAACAAACAGTAGAAAAAGCAGGTACCAGACTGAGATTCATAGGAAGGAGCTTAACGTCACGTAACTCATCCACGAAGAAAGTATCTTGCAGGGCGACCGATTCCTAAGTATTGTTTATAAGTCTGGCTTGCCTACCGGGAAGGACTGGTAGAAGAGATTGAGAAGATCCGACAAAGAGCTACACGTTTCGTTGCGGGATCGTTTATTCGGATCGAGGGCATTACCGAGATTTTTAACAAACTTCCTTAGCAGACGTTAGAAGAGAGGCGATGTACGTTGCGGAGGGGTTTCCTATTGTAGTGTCGAGAATTACTTCCTCCAACACAATCTCGCGTAATCACCACGAGGAGAAAATTCGAAAAATTAGAGCCAACACAGGGGCTTATCGACAATCGTTCTCCCTACGCGCTGTTCGCGATTGTAACAGAGAAAAAGGGGGGGGGGGGGGAGCATGATTTACTGGTTCCAAAAGTAGCCTCCGCCATACTCTATTAGGTGGCTTGCAGACTGCGATGTAGATAGATGGCGGAAAATATAGATTACTTTATAGATGAGTTCATGACGAAATTTTTGTCTAGGACAATCCTATGTAATATGATCTGTTACATGATAAACAAAACAAACCGGTAATTACAACATGCATATATTGTATGCTCGATAGCTCCTGTGCTCATTACACGGGATAATCTTTTTTTTTTACTTTTATTTTTTTTTATGACTGTTCACCAATGGAGCTTAGCCATTTACTTCGCCGGCCGCGGTGTCCGTGCGGCTCTAGGCGATAAGTCCGGAACCGCGGGACTGCTACGGTCGCAGATTCGAATCCTGCTTCGGGCATGGATGTGTGTGATGTCCTCAGGTTAGTTAGGTTTAACTAGTTCTAAGTTCTAGGGGACTGATGACCTAAGATGTTAAGTCCCATAGTGCTCAGAGCCATTTGAATCATTCAATTCATGATATAAAACTTGTGTCTGTGTGTGTATGTGTAATTATATGTGTGTGCTGTGTTCTTGATCTATTTTAGATGTGGAAAATCTGTTAGATTCAACTTCATGTAATTTTTAATAAATACTTCTGAACATGATGGAAAAAATTAATTTCATTTGGATACTTTTCAGGTGAGGGTGATTACTGTGGGTTTCCATTTTGACTGGCCGTAGGATTTTAATGTACTGTAAGGTACTGGTAAGTGATTGGAGGAGAGGAGAGGGAAGAGCTGCGGAGGTGGGAGAGGGGGCATTACGTACCACAAGTGGGATTCTCCGCCAAGTTTTAATATTTATTTAATTTTCGCAAGCGCCATCTAGCATTTTTGATTTTCTGAAACCCGCCATCTTTTTTCTTTCCTGTCACAATAAGAGATTGTAGGATCGCGACTTTGGGGCTGACTAGTGGCGAAAACTTGAACTGTGTCCCAAATATCTTGTATTTGTGCTACTATCATGACTTGCTTCGCAACGCAACACACGTTTCGTTGATGAATAAAGTGCTAACAAAATTGCAATATTTTGTACCATTGTACATTGAACAGCCAGAGACCCTGGTACACCTGCCTAATATCGTATAGGGCCCTCGCGAGCACGCAGAAGTGCCACAACACGATGTGGCATGGACTCGACTAATGTCTGAAGTAGTCCTGGAGGGAACTGACAGTATGAATCCTGCAGGGCTGTCCTTAAATCCGCAAGAGTGGGTGGGGGTAGAGATCCCTTCTGAACAGCACGTTGCAAGACATTCCAGATACGCTCAATCATGTATATGTCTGCGGAGTTTGGTGGCCAGCGGAAGCATTTAAACTCAGAGCAGTCTTGCTGGAGCAACTCTGTAGCAATTCTGGACGTACGAGGTGTCGTATTGTCCTGCTGGAGTTCCCTAAGTCCGTCTGAATACACAATGGACATGAATGGATGCAGGTGATCAGAAAAGATGATTACGTACGTGTCACCTGTCAAAGTATTACCTAGACGTAACAGGGGTCCCATATTACTCCAATTGCACACGTCCCAAACCATTACAGAGCCTCCACCAGGTTGAACAGTCCCCTGACGACATGCAGCGTCCATGGGTTTATGAGGTTGTCTCCATACCCGTACACGTCCATCCACTCGATACAATTTGAAACGAGACTCGTCCGACTAGGCAACATGTTTCCAGTAATCAACAGTCCAATGTCGGTGTTCACGGACTCAGGCGAGGCGGAAAGCTTTGTGTCGTGTAGTCATCAAAGGTACACGAGTGGGCCTTCGTCTTCGAAAGCTCATATCGATGACGTTTCGATGAATAGTTCACTCGCTGACACATGTTGAAGGTCTAGTATTGAAATCTGCAACAATCTGCGATTTGCGGAAAGGTTGCACTTCTGTCACATTGAACGATTCTCTTCAGTCATCGTTGGTCCCGTTCTTTCAGGATCCTTTCCCAGCAGCAGTGATGTCGGAGATTTGATGTTTAACCGGATTCCTGATATTCACGGCACACTCGTGAAATGGTCGTACGGGAGACGCTGTCTCCCGTCGCTCGTGAACCGATTATAACAGCACGTTCAAACTCACACTATGTTATCAAATGTATCCGGACACCTGGCTGAAAATTACATACAAGTTCGAAGAGTCGTTCATCGGTAATGCTGGAATTCGATATGGTGTTGGACCGCCCTTATCCTTGATCGGAGCTTCCACTCTCGCAGGCTTACATTCAGTCAGGTGCTGGAATGTTCATTCTTCACGGTGTGCTGCACTGGGGAGAGGTATCGATGTCGGTCGGTGAGGCTTGGCACGAAGTCGGGGTTCCAAAACATCCCAAAGGTTTTCTATAGGATTCAGGTCAGGAGTCTGTGAAGGCCAGTCCGTTACAGGGATGTTATTGTCGTGTAACCACTCCGCCACAGGCCGTGGATTATGAACAGGTGCTGGATCATGTTGAAAGACGCAGTCGCCATCCCCGAATTGATCTTCAGCAATGGGAACCATGACGGTGCTTAAAACATCACTGTAGGCCTTTGCTGTGATAGTGCCACGCAACACAAAAAGGGTGCAAATCCCCTCCATGAAAAAGACGACCACACCATAACACCAGCGCCTCCGAATTTTACTTTTGGCACTAAACACGCTGGCAGATGACGTTCACCGCCACACCCATACGCTGCCATCGGATCGCCGCATTGTGTACCCTGATTCATCACTCCACACAACGTTTTTTCACTGTTCATTGGTTCAATGTTTACGCCCGTTACATCAAATGAGGCGTCGTCTGGCATTTACAGGGGTGATTTGTGAATTATGAGCAGTCGCTCGACCATTAAATCCAACTGTCGGGGGTATCCGTCAGTCAACAGACGAGGTAGGCCTTTGTGCTGTACGTGTCCCTTCACGTTTCCAGTTCACAATCACATCGGAAACAGTGGTCCTAGGGATGTTTAGGAGTGTGGAAATATATAGAGTACCTGGCAGTAGGTGACAACACAATGCACCTAATATGAAAAACGTATGTTTTTGGGGGTGTCTGGATAGTTTAGATCACTTCGTATACATTTTGATTAGCTGCCATTGGGGCAGCAGTAACCGATCTAACGACTGCGCCATGCACTTACTGCTGCCTGTTTATGTATCTCTGCATTTGAATAAGCATGCATATAACAGTTTCTTTGACTCTTCAGTGTATATTGAATCCAGTGTACCTTTTTAGTCTCGGTCAAGCGATTTAGTCTCGTGTTTCCATTACGAATCCTCTAAATAAAGATTATGTTGATTTTTTTACTTGTTTCTTCTCCTTTTCTACATGTTCAGGAAATTGAGAACTAGTTTTAACATAACCCTTAAATGAACATTCCACTTCTGGAATACTCGCTGGAGCACATCCGACTATGTATAGCTTATTGCATGCACCCCAAAGACTTGAACATTTCTAGGTGCCTATCTAAAACAAATATAAATGTGATTTAAATTAGTTTCTACAGAGGTGGGTTAAATACGAAAGTTACGTGATAGAAAAAAATAATGTTCCACTTAACAAAATTACAAGTCATTATTGCAGCTCCCTGGAAAATGCGTAGCTAAATGAACTATGTTCACAAACGTCACAGAAATAATAACTTTTCTTTGATTTAAGTATTGAAATATATATTCCTTTAACCTTTTATTTTGTAGTTTAAGGGCTTAAACACCATTCCATGCGTGTTTAAGTGTATTTTTATATGTTTGTTTTTTATTAATGTGTGTGTGCTTGTTTAATGTCTTATGCCTAATTTTATGTTAAGTTGTAAATCATTGACATTATTGTTCTTGTGTCGGTCCTTGTTTGATCATTGACCAAAGCGTTGCTTGCAGTACTGCAAGCGTCTGATGTTAACATGTGAAGGTGTACTTCGCAGAGAGCTGAAAAACTCGAATTCAATATTGTTGAGGATTGACTTGTCCCATAATACCTGAAGCGATGAATTTAGAATACGCAATACAGAGACACGATTTTCGTAAAATGCTTCACTTACGCTAAGTGATTACAACTTACACATTATAATATTAGTACATGTGCACAGTGTTATCAGTGTACCGGAAACAGTGTTAAGGAATTTACGATTTTTAGCAGTCCGTTACGCAAGCGTCTAATTAATTCCAGAGTGCTCGGGTAGTAAATGAAATAACATATGCACATCTCATTGAGCTAAAATCTGGCATCGACAGTTTATTACCGACCGTTAATTAAAATACAGGAAAAAACCAGTAATAACATTTTCAGCCCGCAGGTTATTTGTGATGACGCCGAATGTCCTTTACATGCGGCAGCTCACCAGTTGCCGCCTACACACATCGGTAGTTTCATGATACATTGCTGCAAAGGATATGCGTGTCTCTCGTTGGACCACAAGGAAACCCGTTCAGATATCACTGGAGATTTCAGAATACTGCTACCGTTTGTATCACTCAGCATTTTGTCTAGTACTCATAAGCATTTCCGTCCAGCCCAACAACTTCGATGAAACAAATGTCGTACGGTACGTATATGTACCCCATAAATTTCATTTTGAAATTAGTTGGTTTGTTGTGCCTGTAGCAGAAGGTTACAGTTACTCTTCATTTGTTCGAAGAACATACGTAGCACAGTGTTTCGAGAGAGTAGATTGGTGGGAATAAAGCTGAATATAGTACAATGTATTTTTGGATTGTGTGTAACTTTATTCCGATATTGTTAGTGTTGTTTTGCGCGCTCTGAACTGCGTTATGTTCCAGAAGACATCGTTGACTGGAGAAGATGACATTAGTTTTGCATTAATATGGCGGAGAGACACTCGTACGTTACTTGAGTATGGGAGAAGGCAGCTAGACGTATCAGATCTTGTGTGAATATTACGTGCGAATGTATGTGTGTGGTCAATCGGAGCAATTTTATTACTCGGGTTTTATGTCGACTCACCCTAAAACAAAATATCCCTGTGATTGTTGACCTCTTACATATGCATTCAGTGATGATATAATTGACACATGTAGGGCTTGAAGGCGACTGAAAGTATATACTGTGTACCTTCTGACGGATGGCAGTCGTGATAAAAGTGGACAGAGTTTCGGGATGGAAGTACAGGGTGATATCAGATGGTAAATAGTTTAAAAACGTTTTATTGAGAAAGCTGACGTAGAGCAAACATTTCCTTTAAGGTGCGACGTACGGCAAACGTATTCCTTAGGACATTGCAGTGAAATTTGGCGTTAATGGGCTATGGCAGCCTACGACCGACGCCGGTGACAATAGTAACGGCACGACATCGCCTGCAGCTCCTTTCCTAGACTCGTCATCATTTCGGTTAGATCCTAGACAAATGGGAAACCTTCACCTCGCCAGATAAGTGCCGATATCAGCCGGTAGGAGCTGAAGTTAGTGTTAGAATGTGGCGCAGGCCTCACAGAGCCATGGTCTCAAGTTCTCAACAAGACACTGAGGAAGCTGATGGAGGTGCCATAACAGTGTGGGGTGTTTCCAGAATGAGATCTTCACTCTGCAGCGGAGTGTGCTCTGATATGAAACTTCCTGGCGGATTAAAACTGTGTGCCGCACCGAGACTCGAACGTGGGACCTTTGCCTTTCGCGGGCAAGTGTTCTACAAACTGAGCTCCCCACGCACGACTCGCGCCCCGTCCTCACAGCTTTAATTCCGCCAGTATCTAGTCTCCTACGTTCCAAACCCTGCAGAAGCTCTCCTGTGAACCTTGCATCCTCCCACTTCTAGCTTTATTCCAGCATCCACGATAATGCGTCATCTCTGTCAAACATCACTGCAAATATCGTGAAACTTGGTCTTACCAACAGATCGTCTGTTCCAGTTTGTTAAAAACCTATCATTCATGTTGTGGCGCGAGAAGTCGTGCATCCGTTACTTTTTTTTTCATTGATTCCCCTCCTGTGCCATCCGTATTAGTTCAGAGTAGCACTTGCTTCTTACGATCTCAATCATTTGCTGGCCATGTTCCAGTCTCTGTCTTCCTCTACCAGTTTTACCCTCTGCAGCTCCCCCTAATACCTTGGTGGTTACTCCTTGATGTCTTAACACATGGCCTCTCATCCTGTCCTCTCTTCTTGTCAGTGTTTTCCACAAATTCTTTTCCTAGCTGATACTATCGAGAATCTCCATATTCCTTACATTATCATTCACCAGGAATGCCCTTTCTGACTCTGTTACTATGCTTTTTATGTCCTCGTTGTTCCAAGCATCGAGGGTTCTCTTTCTGCCTAGCTAGCAAACTTCCTTAGCTTCATCTACTTCAAGATCACCTATTGCCCACAAGTTCATATAGCTTTCTCGTCAGATCAACATTCAACTCGCGACTCATTAATCTCATATTTACTTGGTCCAAGTAATTTTTTCACGGTGATACTACTCATATGTAAGATTCTTTATCAGCATTATGTACAAGTCAGAGAACACAATAGTAGAGGAATGATATGGGTACTGGTGTGGAGTGCATTGTTGCTAGATATATCCAAGATAGTTGCAATGACGCCATCCATTATGGCGGCCTGTTGACTTGGCTACAGTGCGTGTCATCCAAGATGGCGGCCGTGACATCACCTGATGACGCGAATACCATTATCCAAGATGGCGGATTTTAGCAGCAAAGTGCCACGGCCCTGCTGTGCCCTCCTGGTGGGAAGTTTGAATTTTGGAGGGAAATTGAATTCTGTGCTTCGACGGGTCATTTGGCAGACCCCTGCCCCCGCCCCCGCCCCCGCTATCCGACTTTTTGCATGATGGCGGGTTATCCTCTTGGAAAATGGGTGGGAAAATTAGAATTTATGAGGGAATTTATCTCTAGAGCTTATCCCTACAGCTGAGGGGAGATAGTATGGAGTTGTCCCCACTAGAGACTGCTCATGATGACGTTCAATTCGAATATAATTCGTTTAAATTTGTATAAATTTCTTGAATTCGTTGAAACTTGTTGAAATTGGTTCAAATTTATTATCTACCTGCAGCAATAGCGGCTTAGTGTGGTGTTACCACCATAAGAGGCTGAGATACTAGTACTTGTTAAGCCGTTGGTGTGGAAAGAGCATGTGTTCAGTTAGTGACATGTTGGTTCCAGACAGAGGGAGTTTTAATAACTGTATTACATGCACTCATTCAGCTGAGGAGTGCATCCACAGCTCGCTGCATGAAGAATGGGAGCGAGCATTAATGCTTCAAGATATGAAGAGGAAGAATATGGTCCTGCAAATAAATGATTTGCATCGAGATGCATTTAAGATGTATTACACAATGCATGGAAACATCTGTCTCTGCTGGAACTGTCTGTCAGATATAAAATCTTCATATAAGCTCCCACCCCACAGCAGACAACTGCCTCCGATCCAGCAGACCAAAGAACTGAACTAGTGCATGAGTTCACAGCTAGATGGTGCCATGGTAGGTCATGTTATCATGCCGTTGAGCCAGTGTGCTTTGTTTATTTTTGGAACAATTTATTTAGGGATGGATATCACGAAGTTTATTTATTATGATTTTACAAACTACTCATCCTGACTTGCCAGAGGTCGCAGTAAATAGTGTACAGACCTGCAAACTACTCATAAACAATGGAGTACACTGATGTGAAGGGACGCGTACAACTCGAAAATTACCGAAATAATGCAGTACACACCATACAGATGTGCAAATTACTCATAGATCACCGAAATAATGCATGTGTAATGCTATGCAAACACTCTCACAAAGCTTAAACACCCAAAAGTAATGCAGTGCACAAACACTCAGAGCATGTAAGAAATGCAACATACCAACGACTCAAACCATAGTCCTCCTGGGCAGAAAGCCCAAGTGCACCTCCTAACTCAATTAAACCACCAGAGGCACTTAGAACTGATGCGAAATTAAAAATAGTGGTGCCCTTTCTGGGTCTCGAACCCTGCTGTGCCTGGATGGAAAGGCCAAGTGCACCCCCTAACACGTGACCCTGTCCAGATGAGGGAGAGGAGGGTTAGCTTAGTGTATTTATTTTGGTCAGGAAAATGTCTCAAAGACTGATCCTAATGATGTAAATAATCACAAAGACAGGCCTAATTAACACAACTATATGCATAGCGCTACACAAAGATGGTATAAAATCGCAATACAGCGCAAAAACTGACGATACCATACAACTGATGCTATCCTGCTGGGAAAAAATTTTGCAATACCACTCGAAACCAGCGACAGAAACACTTAAACTCTATCATACACCTACAAGCCAGTGGGGAAAAGGCTGGGGTGTAAGGTACTACCTTTAATCTTTGTGGTGGGAATTACGTTCAACTGATTAGATGCTGGTGTTGGACAGAGAGGAGTTTAAAAAGTGTATTGACCGCAAGCATACAGTATCTACTGCTGTTTACACCAGAGTTCGCTACAGACGCCAACTAAAAATCACCCTACAGCCCAGGTGAACGAAGCCAGTACATGTTATCACAGCTTATGGAAAAAATGTGTCATAGCTCTAATTACACTTCGAAATTGTCGTGAAAAACCAGCACTCGTACTGAACGGCTCATAATGTAGCACATATTAAGGGGAAATCGTCTTCCTAAAAGACTGCAGAAGAGGGGGTAGTTGAACTTGCGATCTCCTCGATCTACAATCACAAACTGCCGAAAATCGAGGACCCCTCCCCTAAAACTACACGGTGGATGTACCAAGGGAGGGAGCTAGTCCACCAGCAGCCTCATGACACATGCTGCTCACTGTCTGTCATGACACAATGGTCCTTCGTGAAATAAAAGCAGGTATAGATAACTAAACAATAGGAGATAAGAGGACGACTGTCCCAAATGCATCTTGGTCATCTAAAGAATAGTGACACAGCCGCCCTTTATGGTTAGGGGGAACACCTGAGGCAACGAGCTGTCAAGGACTAGAAAGGTCCTCAAAATCTCCAATAGGCTTCTCATTCTGTGATGGAAAACACTTTTGTTTAACGTCAACTACTCGATCTCTTTGGAACAACAACAAAATTCCGGAAAACGGTCCATCTGGGACTGAGGTGGGAGCTGTGATCTTGTATGTAAGTCACCCGCCGCTCTGCACTGGACTATTTAACATCAACTCGACTCCTATAGTAAAGCAACTATTAAAAAAAACGAAGGAAAACATTCGCGGCGATAATAAATGCCATCTTTCCATGAAACATGAAAATAGACAAAGTCCATTTTCATTTAGTTTTAGGAGCAAAATGGATTTTGTTTTTACGTTCGACTGCACTCACATCCCATTATTTTGTGACATCCAGCAAAGTGTACTGCTACCGATCACAAAATATCAGCGCAGACATACCCTCCCTAAAAAAAAATCAGGAAAAAAGACTTCGACTATTTTGATGCGAAAACTACCAAACACGGCAGAATATCCTCGTTATTTCGAAATTAAAGTGATCATAAGCGTCACTTTGCGTGCTGAGTGACTTTTTTTCTGTAGTCGAATTGCTCTCAACAGGTAGGTCAAATGGTGATCTGTGGAGGGAACACAATCTTGTTTTCGAGGAACGCTATTGAGAAATGACATCTGAAGCTGAACACAGAGGGATTCTACAGCCCACAACATACATTTCGCGTAAGGACCATGCTATTAAAAACACGATAGTCGCAACAACGTTACCGTTACCCTGCACAAAAAGCGGTCTTGAGTCTACAGCTACACACACGAGCCGCAGATAGTGTTACGTTTTCTGGTAGAAATGGTGTCTGCCATTTAGAATCCATTCAGCCACTTACTTGCATTCGATCCTATAGAGACATCTTTTAATGATTACAACCACAGGTGAATCATATTCGTGTGACTCTCATATCTCGAAATGGGTAACATTTTTCGAACCTATCTGCTAAAGATCCCATACGACAGGAACTCCAGCGCTGTATTTTACACAGTCCCCCTGCATTTTGTAACTGTACCTAAGTCTGTGCCCGACCAACCATGCAGCTTAGTCTATGTGATCGCTCCAATTTAAGTCTGACTGGTATGGAAGTCGGAAGCGCTTTATCTAAGACCTTCTGCATCCTGTGAGAGACAGGGCGAACTGAGTTAATGCGACAGGAGTGCGAGTTGACCATTCGGTGGAAATGGGAACATGGTGTCATAGCTACCCCAATCATTTAGTGTGTTTAAGTCCAGAGCCAAAGGAAGCCTTCCCCTGTAACGCGAGGTAGTAAAAGAGATAGTACAAGCAGTTACGGTGGTGTTACGTGTTGGGAAAATTAGGAAAACTGCACATCATACATGGCATGGAGGATGGAAGAAGATTTTGCGACACATCTCCTTTCTACATACAAGTACTCCAAAGGAGATCCCTGTCGCTCAGGGTGCATTCATGTCAATCACCCAAACATATTTGATGATCCTCCTAAAAGAATGTTGAAGATTAGATGGGTAGATCACATAACTAATGATGAGGTATTGAACAGAATTGGGGTGAAGAGGAGTTTGTGGCACAACTTGACCAAAAGAAGGGATCGGTTGGTAGGACATGTTCTGAGGCATCAAGGTAACACCAATGTAGTACTGGAGGGCAGCGTGGAGGGTAAAATTCGTAGAGGGAGACCAAGAGATGAATACACTAAGCAAATTCAGAAGGATGTAGGCTGCAGTAGGTACTGGGAGATGAAGAAGTTTGCACAGGATAGAGTAACATGGAGAGCTGCAACAAACCAGTCTCAGGACTGAAGACCACAACAGCAACAACTAAATACAGGTATTGTTTTTTAGAGCAGGTTACTGGTGATCGAAGTTGCTTCCACAGACCAGTGTAAAGTTTCATCACCTGTAATGTAGGATGACCATATCCATCAGACTACCAATCACATGAGAGGATTCCTGTATTGCTCCTTCATAAGCAGTTTAATACATTGTTTTATTTCGGTTGTAACACACCCAGTCAGTGTACACTGCCATACATTTTTTTCTGTCATGACTTAGAGATCCGTGTCAGCTGCAGCTAAACCAACATTAACACCTTTCGATCCTCTGGCTCTCACTGCAAACTGAACATCGCATGGCATAAACTATACAACACCACCGGCGATGCTTCTCATTGAAAAAAATTTGGAAGACATGGCAGAATATGGAAACTGGAAGAGTTTGCTTTATTGTGGAGCACTTCCAACATCTATTCGAAGGTGATTACCTGTACAGTTAATCTCATCTTCCCATTGAAAGGGTAGCGGATGACTCGGTGCTCCATTTCGGAAAGTGTTGTTTCTTCATGTTGCAGTCATGTGCACGATTACTGTTCCAGTGATGACCATCGCCAGAAGGTGTTGTTCACAACACGAGCGAGGTAGTACAAATAAAAAGTTTGTACTGTTGTCTTATTGGTGAAAATAAAATAAGATAAAGTCATTTGTAGGGCATCGCAGCATATGGAAAGCTGAGGAACGCTTCAAAACAACTATATTAAGGTGATGACCTCTACATTTATTCCCATATTCCACAGTGACAAGTAGCAGATATCCAGTATTCCGTCAAGGTTCCCACCATCTTAACAGAGTGGTGTCAGACAATCATTATGCGGTACTCATCTGTGTACCGAGTGCATTGTCGGGATTGGAAAGATGCCGTTGATATGGAGCGATGTACTGGAATACACACTGCAGTTCATAGAGAGATCAATTTTATCAATTTTACCCAGAAGTCAGACAGAGCAATATCTACCTCATTCTGCAGCCTGTAAGGTCAGCGTGAAATCAAGCGTGCTGCTGCAACATGGCGACAGTACGAACAGTTACGGTGGTGTTTCTTCCTGAGAAAATTAGGAAGACATCGAATCACATCTGAGTCCCTCAGGATCCATACACGGCTATCACCCAAACATTCGATCATCGTTATTCTGTACCATTCAGCATAGAAAAATTACGAACTATAAAAGCTCTGTTAATTTCATCAGATAGATTTTTACCACATCTCTCTCTTCCGATATATCGAAAACGAATACCGTCTATGTGCCGGCATCGAGCATATGCGGCGTTCCTATTAAATATACAGGGATTTATCCATTGGAGCAGGTGGCCAGTGATCGACGTCGCTTGCACAGACCGGTGCAAAGTTTAATCGCCCGTACTGTACGAAAAACTTCTCACAGTGTTATCAGTCGCAAGAGAGTGACCCTGTCCTTTTGTTTGACACAACACTTTTCTGCTGTAACACGCGTTATACACTGCCCTAATGCTTTCCTGGAAAAAACGGAATCATGTGCCTCTAAACCTACTTGCATATACTTTAAAGGATGGCAGAGAGTGGATGGAGTTATAGGATGAGATGGAGTTGTAACGAGGTAGGATTAAATGGTAGACAGATGATGCATTCTAGAGAGATAGAGACTTATCGCTGTTAGTCATTTGACCATTGTTTTCGTTGTTTTGTGGAGATGCATCAGTTTTGTGACATAACCTGCGTTCGACTCGCATACAGCTGCTGTGTATGACTTAGAGCACTGTCTACTTGCTATTGTTAAGAGCAAACCTCTCGGCCAACAGAGGGCTTCCACCCTGTTACAGGACATTCCTCTAGACGAACAAAGATTTAATCTAGGCACTCCATCCCCCTGCCGCATCTTGGGCATAAAATTGATTCTTCAGTTTCATGACTATGGTGATCCTAACTTATTGATAGGTGTTTGTGAGCTACTACACTCCCCACATATACATCTCATTGACAAATGGCCTGTTTCCAGAGTTAGTGGCGGAATGACGTGTAATTTCAAACACCGCTGCTATTTGTCACTTTCTCTGTAAGAGACATTCCCCATTACTGAAGATTAATTTAGATAGGGCTGATGCGAACATAGTATAATTTTTGAACTGTGATCGGATGTGAATAGTGGGGGCTATACACATCTGGAAAGCTACATCGTACGTGTACCACAAGGAATCGATGTTTAAGGAAGTAGTTTTTCATTTTACAGTTTATCACCACAGGTTACCACAGAGAAACCTACAAGGAGAATGTATGTCATGCGCTGGAAATGAATTCCTTACATTGGGACAGTAACACTGTTGCATTCCACACAACTTATTAGTTGTATGAAATGCAACACTGTTGCTATCCCAATGTAAGAAATTTATTTCCAGCGTATGAAACGGCAAGGGTCTAACATTATATCGTGTTTTAAGTGCAGAACATTGTAGCCTTAGGAGAGCATGTGCTCATGTTCTCTCTTACCAATACATTCTTGGTAATGACCCCAGACACAAGAGGAATACTTTAGAATTGCTAGAGCAGTTGATTTACGTAAAACACAACAAACTCCGTCTGCCTAGAGCTCCATCGTGCATAAAAACCACGCGTTTCGTGTTCTTAACCATTATATAATCAAAACAGTTTCGTTTCTAATGTACGCCGATAAGGGGTGATAACGACATTCGAGCATCTAGAGAAATCTTGAGCCTTTGGATGGTTGCAGGACAGTAGTTACAGCCTCGGTTCGCACTATTCCTCCACGAAACGTGGGATGTAGCGGTCTACTTCTGATCAGCTGCAGGGATCGTTAGTCAAAGACAATGCAAGGAGATCTTTCGGTCTCTAACTTTATCCGAAGAATCCATCCACATAGAGGAAGATCGTAAGTTACGCACTATGATCGAAGTGTTGGAGATATGTAGCTGCTCTCTGGTACACTTTGGTGTATATGTTCGAGAATTAACAATGAATGAACATCTTGCACAGTCATTTACTTACATCCGCTATGGTACGCGAACTGTAGTGGAGGGGGGCGGGGGGTGTTAGCGATGATACAGAAATTGGTGAGCATACTGCTGCGTCATTGGGCAGTTTTGAAATTATGATAAAATTGCTAAAATTGTTCGCACTATCAACTATGATGCTTATTATTGCAGTGCATCGAATGTGTCTTTTCCATCCCAACAGTCCAGGTACGCTGTTTACTACCAGATAATGATTTTTACACATTGCGATGTCTATTTACCTGGGGGAGCCAATGGACCAAACGTGTTAATGTCAGTTTAGAATCTGACACAGGTATCAAAGTCGTGGCGGAAAAAAACTGCATGCAGTTCACAAAGAATGTTACAGCAGAAAATGCGGTCTATCAAACAATGAAACAGGGTCACCCTCCTGCGACTGATAACATAAGTGAAAAGTTTTTTGTACAGTACAGGCTATGAAACTTTACACTGGTCTGTGCTAGCGATGTCAATTACTGGCCACCTGCTCCAATGGCTAAATCACTGTATATTTAATAGGATCGCCGCATATGCTCGATGCCGGCACGTAGACGGTATTCGTTCTCGATATATCGGATGAGAGAGACGCGGTAAAAAGCTATCAGATGAAATTAACGAACCTTTTATAATTTGTAATTTCTCTCTGCACGATTGTACAGAATAACGATGATAGAATGTTTGGGTGATAGACGTGAATGGATCCTGAGGGACGCAGATCTTATTCGATACAGAGTCTTCCTAATTTTCCTAGCAGGAAACAGAAACGTAACTGTTAACACTGTGGTCGTATTGCTGGAGCAGGCTTCATTTGACCCTGTCCCTACAGGTTGCATAATGTGATGTATATTGCTCTGTCCGACTTCCGGATAAAATTGCTATGATTGATCTCGCTATCAGCTGGAGTGTGTATCCAGTACATCACTGTGGTGTCACCGCCAGACACCACACTTGTTAGGTGGTAACTTAAATCGGCCGCGGTCCATGTAGTACATGTCGGACCCGCGTGTCGCCACTGTGATCGCAGACCTAGCGCCACCACCAAGGCAGGTCTCGTGATACGAGAGTGGACTCGACCCCAGTTGTACGAGAGCCTAGCTACCGACCAGTTGTATGAAGCCTTTCTCTCTCATTAGCCGAGAGACAGAATAGCCATCAGAAGTTAATGGCTACGAACTAGCAAGGAGCCATTTGTATCAGTGCCTATAGCTTACGAGTATTCAAGAGAAATAAAAGATAAGTACAAAGCATCTACATACTTTTCTTCTTATTCATTAATAAGTTCTCATGTTCCAGACTTCACGCCCGTATGCTTAATGCGTGCACTATCGGCTACAGCGTTAGTCAAGCTTTCTTTTGCAGCAATCCACTTCACAGTGTCGGTCCAGCTACCGATACAACATATGGCGACGAGTAAAAACTTCTTTCTGCTTGCTTACATTTAATTGTGTCATGGCTTCGCCACATTCTCCAGATGTACTGTCCGAATTTTATCGCTTGCAGAATCAGCAGACGCAGGCGTTACTGGATGCCCTTGGACAGCTCGTCCAGGGTCAACGTGCGCTGCACACCGATGCGGCCGCAGCTGCTTCACCGCTACCGCCGCCACAACCAGCTGTTGCACCTCCCTTTCGACCATACGTGGCAGCCGATGAGACCTGGCAAGAGTGGTCTCGTCAGTTCGCATTTCACATGGCTGCCTACAGAATTCAAGGTAATGAGCGGCAGCCGTTTTTGCTTTCTTGTGTCGGTGTGTCCACATACCGTGTGATAGTGAAATTGTTTCCTCGACGCGACGTAGCAACTCTGTCATACGAGGAAATTTTGTCTGCATTAGATGCCTATTTCAAAGAAACAGTTAATGTGGTTGCAAAACGGTATACGTTTTTTCGTACAAAACGTACGGCCGGTCAAACTAATAGGGAGTGGGTAGCAACATTGCAAGGACTTACTAGGGACTGTGCCTTTGAATGTGACTGTGGTCTTTCTTATTCAGATACAATGGTGCGTGATGCAATTGCACAGAACGTTTCTGATGTTCGCATACGGGAGCAAATTTTGAAACTAGTTAATCCCTCCCTTCAACAAGTGATAGACATATTGGATAGACAAGACACACTTGACTGTGCTCAGGAATCTTTTGAAACTTCGCCAGCCGTGTGTACCATTAACCGGCCCGCTGGACGCGCTCCGCGGCTCGGTAACCGGGCCGTGCGCACGGACGCACAGCGACCGCCGCGTGCTAAGCCAGGTGTGCCGCGCCAGCACACAGATACAGTGAAATCATGCCCGCGGTGTGCTACTAGACATTCGCGTGAACATTGCCCGTCACGCCAAGCTATTTGCTTTTTCTGCAATAAGAAAGGACATGTTCAAAGTGTTTGCCAGAAAAAGCTCAGATCAGACAATCACGATCATTCCAGGCCCTTTGCTTCGCGCCGGAATCGAACCAAGGACACTCAGGCTCGTGGACCTTCGCCTATGGACATTCATGTCGTTAATTCCGCTTCGTACAGTGACACTTTCTCTAACAGTGACTGTGATCGTCCCACAAAAACTGTGCGTCGACGTCGCCGGCAATCACGTCAATTAGCAAGTGATTCTGTACCAGTGTCTGTTCCAATTGCACAAAACAGTCGCTCTTGTCGTCAGCAGGACAATAAACTTTTTGTGGACTTAGACTTTGAAGGCAAAGTGATACCATTCCAGCTCGATACCGGAGCTGCAGTTTCATTGCTCAATCACGACACATACAAACAACTGGGCGCACCTCCGTTGCGTGCCGCAAATGTTAAGCTAACTACATATTCCGGACAGAAAATTCCTGTGTTAGGACAGTGCAGCCTTCTTGCAACATTCAAGGGACAAACAAAACTTGTGTCATTTTACGTTCTTCGTTCTTCTTCTGCAGTGAACTTATTTGGTCTAGATTTATTTAAGTTGTTTAACATGTCTATTGTAAATCAGGTCCTCTCAGTGAATCAGACTGTGCCTACAGACAGTGTTTCTCGGCTGTGTGACGAATTTGCAGACATTTTTGCACCGGGCTTAGGTTGCGCTAAAAACTATGAAGCACATTTAGAACTGAAGGTAAACGCGCAGCCGAAATTTTTCAGGGCGCGCAATGTTCCCCACGCATTGCGTCAGGAGGTCGCAAGAACATTGAACACTGTAGAATCACAAGGTGTGAGTGAATGTGTGCACTGCCTCTTCCATTTCAGCTCCGCTTCATCGCTTACGCCGTAAAGGTGTTCCGTTCGTCTGAACGACGGAATGCGAACGCGCCTTTCGCCAGTTGCAATCGGCGTTGCTTGCTAATACTTGCCTTACGCCATTCGATCCCCAGAAACCCCTTTTGTTGATGGTAGATGCATCGGATTTCGGGATCGGTGCTGTGCTTGCGCACAAAGTTGGCTCACATGATCGCCCTATTGCCTTTGCGTCCAAATTGCTCTCGTCTGCGCAAAGAAATTATTCACAGATAGAGAAAGAAGCTTTGGCTCTCGTGTTTGGTGTTACTAAGTTCCATGATTTCTTGTATGGTCGTCACTTTACCATCGTCACAGACCACAAACCTTTGACGTCGCTTTTTCATCCGACCAAGCCTGTACCTCCACGTACAGCGCAGAAATTCATTCGCTGGTCTAATTTCCTCTCGCAGTACCGCTACGATATCTTGTATAGGTCCACTGCTAAGCACGGAAACGCCGATGCGTTGTCCCGTTTGCCTGTTGCTGAGGATAAAGCATTCGATTCTTCCGAACTTGCTTGCATGTTCATTGATTCGGAAACTGATGAAGTGGTCGAATCGTTTCCGATTGATTTTCGTCGTGTCGCTACAGCCACAGCTGCTGACCCTGTCCTTGCTACTGTTTTACGTTTTGTTGCTACGCAATGGCCTTTGTCAAAGTCTCGGATCGAGGATCCGTTGGTTCGCCGATTTTTTGCTCACAAGGAGAGACTTTTTGTTCGTCGTGGTGTTTTGTTGTTGCGTTCTGATAATGATCAGTCCAGAGTCGTGGTCCCACGTTCGTTACAGTCCTCTGTTTTACGGCTTCTTCACCAAGGACATTGGGGTATAGTGCGAACGAAACAACTTGCTCGTCAGCACTGTACTTGGTTCGGAATCGATGCTGCGATTACGAATATGTGTTCTTCGTGCCCGGCGTGTGCCGAACAACAGTCCGCACCGCCGCGGAAAGTTTTTGCGTGGCCAAAGGCCACTTCCCCTTGGCAACGCTTGCACATTGATTTTGCTGGTCCATTCTGGAATGCTCGATGGTTGGTTCTGGTCGATGCCTTCAGTAATTTTCCTTTTGTTGTTCGGATGTCTTCCACGACGTCCTCCGCCACCATCCAAGCGTTGTCTGCTATCTTTTGCATTGAAGGTCTTCCGCAGACTATTGTTTCCGACAATGGCCCACAATTCATGTCCGCAGAATTTCAGTCATTCTGCCAGGCCAATGGTATTCAACATCTGACATCCGCGCCGTTTTCGCCTCAGTCTAACGGTGCCGCTGAACGATTGGTCCGGACTTTCAAGTCACAGATGTTGAAATTGAAAGAGTCGCATTCTCGGGAGGACGCATTGTTGCTCTTTTTGTCTTCGTATCGCTCTCAGCCCCGAGATGGTCGCTCGCCGGCTGAGTTGCTCCACGGTCGTCCTCATCGCACCTTGATGTCTTTGCTGCATCCGCCGCATCAGGTTCCTGTGCAGCGGCAGACTCCTGCTTTTGCTCCAGGCGACGTTGTGTTTTATCGCAACTATCGAGGTTCACGGCGTTGGCTTGCAGGGCGCATTCTTCGCTGCCTAGGCCGCGCGATGTATTTGGTTTTGGGGGCCTCTGGTGAGGTGCGTCGGCATCTCAATCAGCTGCGCCTCTGTCGTCGCTCGGGTTCTGCCGCTCCCCGTCTGCTTTCAGCGACGGTGCCGTCCGGTCAGCGCCCTGGGGACCCATCTACTGGCTCGCCTCATCCCCAGGTGTTACCGACGATGCCTTCCATTTTGCCCGATGGCGACGCGCCGTCGCCGCCGCCGCAGCAGCAGCAGCCGCCGGCGCCGGCCGCATTCGACGCTTCGTTGCAGCCGCCAGGCGCCTCCCAGGGTCACGCGCCGCCGATCGCTTCCCGTGACCAGCTGTCCTCCGCCATGGAACTCCCGCCCGCTCCGGACCACATGACGTCATCGCGCGTCGGCTACCCCGACGCAATGGAGGTCGACAATTCGGCCCCTCATGTTTCTTTACGGGCGCATACACCGCATGTTGACGTGCACCCTGGACTAGTTTTGCAGGCGTTTCCTAGCTCCCCTCGGACCGGATGGCCGGGTGCGGGTGGCACAGCCTCGCCTGTTGTTAGGCTCCCCACCTCCTCGCATACGTCAACATGTGGTCCTCCCCACGGCGGGCGGAAGCCTTATCTCACGACCGTTCGCCGATTTGCGGGGGAGGAATGTGGTGTCACCGCCAGACACCACACTTGTTAGGTGGTAACTTAAATCGGCCGCGGTCCATGTAGTACATGTCGGACCCGCGTGTCGCCACTGTGATCGCAGACCTAGCGCCACCACCAAGGCAGGTCTCGTGATACGAGAGTGGACTCGACCCCAGTTGTACGAGAGCCTAGCTACCGACCAGTTGTACGCGAACCTAGCTATCGCCCAGTTGTATGAAGCCTTTCTCTCTCATTAGCCGAGAGACAGAATAGCCATCAGAAGTTAATGGCTACGAACTAGCAAGGAGCCATTTGTATCAGTGCCTATAGCTTACGAGTATTCAAGAGAAATAAAAGATAAGTACAAAGCATCTACATACTTTTCTTCTTATTCATTAATAAGTTCTCATGTTCCAGACTTCACGCCCGTATGCTTAATGCGTGCACTATCGGCTACAGCGTTAGTCAAGCTTTCTTTTGCAGCAATCCACTTCACAGTGTCGGTCCAGCTACCGATACAACAATCACTTCATATCAATAGCGTCTTTCCAATCCCGACTGTCCACTCGGTATGTTGTTGTTTACCACATCTGCTACTTTTCACTGTGGAACATGGGATTAAACGTAGAGGTCATCATCTTAATACACTTGTTTGGAAGTGTTACTCATTGCTACAGACTCATCCCATTTCCATATACTGTCATACCCCACAAATGTCTTAATTTTTTTGTTTTTTTTTTTCACCAATCAGACAACAACACCTCTTTTTAATTGTGCTACATCTCGCGTGTTGTGAACACCACCTTCCGCTAGTGGTCAACATCGGAACAGTAATCATCTACATGACTGCAAAATGAAGACACAACACTTTTCTAAATGGAGCACCGAGTCATCCGCTACCTTTTCGATGGGAAGATGAGATTAACTGTACAGGTAATCACCTTTCGAAAATAGATGTTCGAAGCGCTCTACAGTACTGTAAATTCTTCCAGTTTCCATATGCAGCGATGTCTTCCACATATTTTTCAATGAGAAACCTCACGTCTGTGTTTAATTTCTATCAGCCTGTGGTGTGGAAGCTGTATAGTTTACGCCATGCGATGTTCAGTTTTCAGTGAGAGCCAGAGGATGAAACATGAAACGCGTGAATGTTAGTTTAGCAGAAGCTGACACGGATCTCTAAGTCATGGTAGAAAAAAAAATGTATGTCGGTGTGCAACGAGTGAGAATGTTACTACAACAAAAAAAAAAGAAACAAAAAAAACAATGTATTAAACTGCTTATGAAGGAGCAATACAGGAAACCTCTCGTGTGATTAATAGTCTGATGGATATTGTCATACTACAGTACAGGTGATGAAACTTTACACCAGTCTTTGGAAGCGACTTCGATCATGAACCACCAGCTCCAGTAAACCAATACCTGTATATATAACAGGATCGTCACATGTGTTTGGATGATAGACGTGAATGTTCTCTGAGCGACAGAGATTTCCTTCAGAGTACCTCCATGTAGATAGGAGATGTGTCGCAAAGTCTTCATCCTCCTCCATACCATGTATGATGCCGGCCGAAGTGGCCGTGTGGTTAAAGGCGCTGCAGTCTGGAACCGCAAGACCGCTACGGTCGCAGGTTCGAATCCTGCCTCGGGCATGGATGTTTGTGATGTCCTTAGGTTAGTTAGGTTTAACTAGTTCTAAGTTCTAGGGGACTAATGACCTCAGCAGTTGAGTCCCATAGTGCTCAGAGCCATTTGAACCATTTGAACCATGTATGATGTGCAATCTTCCTAATTTTCCCAACACGAAACACCACCATAAGCCCTTGTACTATCTCTTCTACTACCTCGTGTTGCAGGGGAAGGCTTCGTTTGGCTCTGACCTTACACACACTATATGGTTGGCGT
Organism: Schistocerca piceifrons; assembly: GCF_021461385.2. Lineage (NCBI taxonomy): Eukaryota > Metazoa > Arthropoda > Insecta > Orthoptera > Acrididae > Schistocerca > Schistocerca piceifrons. The sequence goes on from NC_060139.1 coordinate 170,810,009, forward strand.
AGATAAGACACCATGTTCACTTTTCTACTGAATGGTCAACACGCACTCCTGTCGCATTAACTCAGCTTACCCTGTTTCTCCACAAGATGCAGGAGCTCTTAGATATAGTGCTCTCCGACTTACATATATGTCAGACTTAGATTTGGGCGACCACATAGATTAAGCTGGCTGGATTGCGGGTGCACGGACTTAGGTGCAGTTACAAGATGCAGAGGGACTGTCCCAAAAACGGTGCAGGAGTTTCTGTCGTTTGGGACCCTTAACAGTTAGGTTCGAAAAATGTGACTCATTTCGAGGTATGAGAGTGGCACGAATATGATTCACCTGTGGCTGTAGTCATTAAAATATGTCTACCCAGGATCCAACACAAGTAAGTGGTTGAATGGATAGACTTGATTCCAAATCGTGGACAGCATTTCTACCAGAAAGCGTAACACTAACAGCGGCTCGTGTGTGCACCTGTAAGTAGTGGGAAAAGCTCATACGAGTCCATTTCGTTAGTGCAGGTTGCCTACATCAGGAACAGATATGCACTCAGGTACAAACCTATTGTTCTCCTTTGACTTATAGGTACTTAACCTATTGTTCTCCTTTCACTGGAATGCACTTAACCTATTGTTCTGCTAAAAGGATCCTTTCATTTGATTGACAGACACTTAACCTATTGTCCCCCCACACTCTCCCCCTCCCCATCCTCTTCAGGAAACCTCCCCCTCGCTGCTACAGGTACACTTTCAGGTCGAAGTTGTTGGAATAGCTCCTCTCACTCTTATTAATTTGTTTGACAACTTAATTATATTGATCAATTAATTTACCTCTCCCCCGCTGGTAAACCCACTCTACCCTCCCGTCCTCCCTCCGCGAAACTGGCGGGAAAAAAACTTAGTTGACTGGTTATTTGGATGGCAATCGATAGCTATGTATGGAATATTGTTTGAACAATTTAGACAATGTGTGGTATATTGTTTATTTACACAATTTAGAGGATTCAAGGCAGTGTTTGGAATATATGGGAAGCTTATATTATTTATTTATAAAAAATTCAGTTGGGGGGTGGGGGTCGAGGTCGGATTTCTCTTGTTCATCATTCTCTGCTGTTTGGAAACAGATAGGTCTTACAAGAAGCAGTTACATGGGGCAAACACGTTGCATAACCTAACGTTTGCACTGTTCTCTAGGTGCCTTAACCTAATGTTTGGGCCTTTTGTCTGCACTTAACTTAGTGTTCTGTTAAGTGGTTTTCCATGTCATCCCCATTTCCTTGCCAGAATAGCACAGGGTGCATATCTCCTAGCGATCCTAACGGGACAGCCCGTTTGTCACTGAATTTCCCATCAAACTGCTGCTGATGCTGCCTGTGTGGGAGCACCGTCCACCATTGTTTTCTGCAGATGAGACTTTCAGCAGCAGAACAATTTTGCACAGATCGCTACATTGCACTGACAGTTAAACCTTGCAAAAGTTGTTTACAGATCATCAAATATATACAAGACTCACAATAATATTGGAAGATAGGAACATATGTACCAGTCTAACCACAATTAAGTATTACGATTCCTGCTGCAGTCTGACACCGATCGATGTACAGGTAATGTTTCCTCTTGATAGCTGTGGTTCTGGAACGAATCTCAGTATCTATAGCACACATAATTTTCCACATAAAAAATCTCCCTCATACCCTCACAATTATCGATGTCCTTAATCTTTACGTCCCTCACGACAGGACACACATTCATCTTCTCTGGTGATGCCACCCCATAAGCCACAGTAACTTTACACTGCATTATATACAAATTTTACAGAGACAATGCAGTTATCATTTATACCTGTATAGCGCCCAAAAAAAGTATGGTATATCTACACTCACACATGCTAAATGTCTCGATTTCCTCAGTCCTTGGAAATTATGGGAGTCGTTGAGTCAGCGCTTCTGGAAGGTGCTGCATCCTGCCAAGATTCTCTCAAACAAGTGTTATGAAGGTAAGGCGTCAGGCACTACGTTGATACCACACCAGCGGATGTAATGCTTCGAAAGACGTCACCGACGCGGGATGGTGTACTGTAATCAATATCACTATCGATAGAACAACAAGGAAAATGGGAGAATACGCTTAGGGGTGCCAATGAGGGTATGTATTGTTACAGCCGTATTGCCCGTCCTCTTTGTACACTATAGCAGTTCCAATTGAACACTCACATTGTTATATTGTGCAGCTGTTTTTACATCATTCGTATAGCTATCGGCAGCCAGACACTCATACATATGCCGTGAAGACAGACAGCACCGTATAAACTCCTCGCAGCACTACGTATTTCCATGCAGGGTCGGTGGTCATCCACTCCCGATGGGTGACCAGAGCTCCCTCAATGACCGAAATCGCTCTCAGAACTGTTCTACAAATTCGTGCTCGTTCTCCCTCGGCACAAGCGCATTACTGCTTCTGGTCCAGACCTGCTTGCTTGCTTGTTTTTCTACACCCATCTCCAGACCCTGGGATTACAAGAACACATGTATTTTCGCATGGTTTGCAATAATATTATACCATTTTCGCTGTACTTCTCGATGTCAAGCACACAGCAATATCCTACCGATCGCTCAGCAACATTATTCCGAAGATACACTGGAAATTATTTCTCTACAAACCCGAAACTTTAGCGAGGTGGATCATGCTGTAGACCACTGAGTAACTATACACTTATCCCGTTTGCGAAGACCTTTATGTGAGAACTCGAAACAAATAGATGAATTTGGTATTTCCACTCTTGAATACCGATGTCGGTGATGTAACAGATTCCTAGTCTTCCTTATAATTTACACACTCAACTAATGCGTTTCTCATTTGTAGAGAACCAGCAAACGTGTCTTCCACCTGCTAGATGCACACACCACAATCGATGTTTCCACAACTAAATAAAGGCGTGAAATACACAGAAGCAGTCAACCGAATAATTTACATGGGAGGGAATAACGGTCCAGCGCAAACACACCTCCATATTAAATTTTTCAAATTTACACGCTATCACGAAGGCTATCCAACACATAGTAAGTATTAGTTCGTTATTCGGCCGTCTAGAGGACAACACGGTTAAGTCATCTACATACGTACAATCCAACAGGCCTCTCCATTCGGACGGCTCCTACCGTTAAAAAAAGACCTCACACATATTCTATCCCTGTTCTGACAGCTAAATGTTACTATTGCGGTCGCAGTTGAACGACATTCTACAATGAGCGAATTATCGGAAATACACCGGGCTGACGGCTCTGTCTCCGGAAATACAAATAATGCTACTATTCTTATGACTTGACATACTGTTCCCTTCGGTATCGCAGTACTCCACGTCAAACCGATAACTCCCTTACGACTGGACATAGTCAGTTCCTTTGCACATGTCGGAACACAAACACTTACTTTATAAGCCTGATACTCAAGGTGAACCTATCACGCACCCCCTATTGCTAAGTATAATACTTCACCAATAAATGATTGCCGGCGATACGAAATAATACTGACCTGGAATGACTGATGGGTGGATATATCTAATAAGCTTTCTTGCGAGTGGTACCACTGTGTCCTAGAAAGAGAGGCGTAATCGTCTTAGAAACAGCGAGATATTAAGAAACACAACCATGTTACCATCACAAGCGGTCTTGGCTCTACAGGTGCATACAAGTATCCATGTTAAAAGCTATACTGGCTTTATAAATCGAGGTATAGCATTACATCCAGATGAATTGGTTTCTCCAGACAAATACCGAGACGGTTATCGTAGGAGTATATTATTAGACCAGCAGTCTGGTTACATCTAGCCGAATATGCAAGCTCGTAATAAAATCGCTCAATTTTCAAAGCGATTCAATCATTATGCGGTAACCAACAGTGTACCAGTGGACCGATGGGGTGGGAAAGACACTATTGATGTACTCTAATAATAAACATCACAGTTCATAGTGCGAATGGTTTTAGCAATTTTACAGTCATTTCAACACCGAGAAATTATGTAACAGCATGTTTGCTCCCTCTCTAATTTGCGAGTATCATTGCGCATTTAGATTGGTAACTGAGAAGTTCACCCATTAATTATTAACTGTCGAAAACACACATCTCGAAAGTATACCAGACAGCACTCTACATATTTATAACCTCTGGAGCATAGTACATAATTTACGATATATCTCTACGCAGATGGGTGTCACAGAGCAGTCTCGTAGTCTTCGGATAAAATTAGATACTGAAAGGCCCCCTCACACTGTCTTTGACCAGCCCACACTGGGGCACTGTTACCGATTTAATCTGCAGCTTACCGTATGAAGACCACTACATTCTGCGTCTCGTGAATGAATGGAGCTAGCCGAGTCCTCACCCATCCAAGTACACAAGATTTCTCCAGAGCACTCACGTCAAGGAGGTTAGCACCCATTATCGGTGTATAGTAACAGATTTGAAAGTGTTGTGATGTAATTACAGACTGTTAAGAAGAACAAGAAACGGGTGACTTTTATGCATGATGTAGCTCCAGACAAGTGGAATTCGAGGCATTTTACATAAATGAACTACGCTATCTACTCTAAAGGACTGTTCTAGGGTCTGTATCAGTACCTGGAAGATTTCGTAAGGGAGAACATAAACACTCGCACTCCGAAGCTACAATGTTCCGCACTTAAAACAGGCTATAATCTTAGATCGCTTGAGTTTCCGACATATCAGTCGTGTGGAATGCAGCACTGTTAATATTCCAAAGTAAGAAATATATTTCCAACGTATGACATACATCCTTCTTGCACGTTTCTCTACAATAAACTATGGTATGGAACCGTAAAACGAAAAAACTACTTCCTTAAAACAGTGGCTCTTTGTGATACATGCACAATATAGATTTCCAGAGATGTATAGCGCCCACTGTCCACATCAAATCACGGTTCCGAAATTGTACTGTGCCCACATCAGTACTATATAAAATGGTCGTTAGTAACGGAGAATACTTCTTACAAGGAAAGAGATAAACGCATAGCAGCGGCGTCCGACATGTGAAATTACAAGTCATAGCGCCACTAACTCTGTAAACAGCACTTCTGTCAATCAGATGTATACACAGAGGATTGGAGTGTCTCACAAACACCTATCGCTAACTTAGTTATGAAACCGAAGTATCGATTTTACACTTAAGGTGCTACAGGGGAATGGAGTACATCGCATAAATCTTCGCGCATTTAGAGGAATGTGCCAAGTTTAAACACATATGAGATGGAAGTCCTCCGATGACTGAGAGGCAGCATTCTATTGCATGTCTATTGGGATGAGTTGACTACTGTATTTGTGGCTTTTCAGGAAGACAGAGAACCATTGGCCTCTAAACTTACTTGCATCTGCATTAAAGGATGACATACGGTGTTGGTCGGTTGAGATGAATTTTTAGCGAGGTACAATTTAGTGGTAGACTGATGATGCGCTCTAGAGAGAACAAGGGAGAAATTGCTGAAGGCTATGTGACCATTTTTATTTTCCTGATGTTCTCTCAGGATGCATCGGTTGTGTGACATAGCCTGCGTTCCACTCATATACAACCGAGTTTTCTATGTGGGTCTTAGAGCATGTCTACTTGCGATCGTTAACAGTAAACCTTTCAACCAACAGAGGACTTCCATCTTACATATGATGAAACGTGGCATATTCCTCTAAAAAAACGTAGATTTAGACGATGTACTCGATTCTCCTGTCGCATCTTAAGTATAAATTCGATACTTCAGTTTCATAACTAAGTTAGCGATAAGTGTTTATGAGACACTCCAATCCCCTGTGTATACATCTGATTGACAGAAGTGCTGTTTACAGAGTTAGTGGCCCTATGACTTGTAATTTCACACGTCGGACGCCGCTGCTATGCGTTTATCTCTTTCCTTGTAAGAAGTATTCTCCGTTACTAACGACCATTTTATATAGTACTGATGTGGGCACAGTACAATTTCGGAACCGTGATTTGATGTGGACAGTGGACGCTATACATCTCTGGAAATCTATATTGTGCATGTATCACAAAGAGCCACTGTTTTAAGGAAGTAGTTTTTTCGTTTTACGGTTCCATACCATAGTTTATTGTAGAGAAACTTGCAAGAAGGATGTATGTCATACGTTGGAAATATATTTCTTACTTTGGAATATTAACAGTGCTGCATTCCACACGACTGATATGTCGGAAACTCAAGCGATCTAAGATTATAGCCTGTTTTAAGTGCGGAACATTGTAGCCTTCGGAGTGCGAGTGTTTATGTTCTCCCTTACGAAATCTTCCAGGTACTGATACAGACCCTAGAACAGTCCTTTAGAGTAGATAGCGTAGTTCATTTATGTAAAATGCCTCGAATTCCACTTGTCTGGAGCTCCATCATGCATAAAAGTCTCCCGTTTCTTGTTCTTCTTAACACTCTGTAATTATATCACAACACTTTCAAATCTGTTACTATACACCGATAATGGGTGTTAACCTCCTTGACGTGGGTGCTCTGGAGAAATCTTGCATGCTTGTTTGGGTGAGGACTCAGCTAGCACTATTCATTCATGAGACATGGAATGTAGTGTTCTACATCTGGTCAGCTGCAGATTAAATCAGTAACGGTGCTGCAGGGTGGTTGGTCAGTGACAGTGTGAGGGGGTCTTCCAGTCTCTAATTTTCCCCTAACACTGCGGTAATGCTCTGTGACCCCCGTCAGAATAGAGATAGATCGTAAATTAAGCACTATGTTTGAGGTGTTACCTGTCTGGTATACTTTGATGATGTATGTGTTCAACAATCAACAATGAATGGATGTACTGCACAGTCATCTATCTACATTCGCAGTGATACTCGCAGCGTAGAGAGCGGGTGGTTTAGCTATTATACTGAAACTGGGAAACATGCTGTCACAAGATTGTTTGGTGTTGAAATTACTATAAAATTGCTACAACCGTTCGCACTGTCAACTGATGTTTATTATTAGAGTACATCAATAGTGTCTGTCCAACCCCATCTGTCCACTGGTACACTGTTGGTTACCACGTAATGATTGACTGACATCGCTTGTATGAGTTGGAGAAAGAGTACTGTTGGAGGGACATAGCGTGGGGATGGATAGCACCTAAACAGTGATTATGTACGTGACTGTTATATGAGGAATTAGTCTAAATGGAATTCATAGCCATCAGCTATTCTATCACTGTGACAGATGAGTTTAAATGTAGAGGTCGTCAATCACTTTTGGACAGCAGTTTGGAAACCCTCCACAACTCCGCCAAACGGTTCATGTTTACTTTTGTTGTAACTGTCTTTTATTTAAAATCAGCCAGTGTGTGTGGCCCGTAACTGCTGTAACAACATGATTTACACCATGTGACATCTAGCTTTCTGTGAGAGGCAATGGATGAGAACATGTTAATGTCAGTTTAGAACCTGACACAAACCTCTAAATCATTGCGGAAAAACAAAATATATGGCAGCGTACAAACCATGTTACAGCAGAAAAAAATAATGTTTCAAACAACGACATAGGGTAACAGGGAGTGTCTCTTGCAACTTACTGTATAGTTTGTGGGATACGGCCATCCTCATATAGTACAGGTGATGAAACATTAAACTGGTCTGTGCAGTGGTTTAATACCTGTATGTTTAATAGGATCGTCAGCTGTGCTCGATGCTGGCATTAATGCAGTATTTGCTTTCGATGTATGGGAGAAGAGAGATGCGGTAAAAATCTTATTGAGTTCTCTATTGGATGAAGTTGTGTAGTTGTTGTCGTGGTCTTCAGTCCTGAGATTGGTTTGATGCAGCTCTCCATGCTACTCTATCCTGTGCAAGGTTCTTCATCTCCCAGTACTTACTGCAACCTACATCCTTCTGAATTTGCTTAGTGTATTCATCTCTTGGTCTCCCTCTACGATTTTTACCCTCCACGCTGCCCTCCAATGCTAAATTTGTGATCCCTTGATGCCTCAGAACATGTCCTACCAACCGGTCCCTTCTTGCAGTCAAGTTGTGCCACAAGCTCCTCTTCTCCCCAGTTGTATCCAATACCCCCTCATTAGTTATGTGATCTACCCATCTAATCTCCAGCATTCTTCTGTAGCACCATATTTCGAAAGCTGCTATTCTCTTCTTGTCTAAACTATTTATCGTCCACATTTCACTTTTATACATGGCTACACTCCATACAAATACTTTCAGAAACGACTTCCTGACATTTAAATCTATACCCGATGTTAACAAATTTTTCTTCTTCAGAAACGCTTTCCTTGCCATTGCCAGTCTACATTTTATATCCTCTCTACTTCGACCATCATCAATTATTTTGCTCCCCAAATAGCAAAACTCCATTACTACTAATCAAATTCCCTCAGCAACAATCGAGTTAATTCGACTACATTCCATTATCCTCGTTTTGCTTTTGTTGATGTTCATCTTATACTCTCCTTTCAAGACACTGTCCATTACATTCAGCTACTCTTCTAAGTCCTTTGCTGTCTCTGACAGAATTACAATGTCATGGGCGAATCTCAAAGTTTTTATTTCTTCTCCATGGATTTTAATAACTACTCCTAACTTTTCTTTTGTTTCCTTTATTGCTTGCTCAATATACAGATTGAATAACATTTGGGATGGGCTACAACCCTGTCTCACTCCCTTCCAATCCGCTGCTTCCATTTCATACCCCTCGACTCTTATAACTGCCATCTGCTTTCTGTACAAATTGTAAATAGCCTTACGATCCCTGTATTTTACCCCTGGCACTTTCAGAATTTGAAAGAGAGTATTCCAATCAACATTGTCAAAAGCTTTCTCTAAGTCTGCTGTAAGACAGTAAGAACTATGCCCCTTACATGAAGTCATTAAAGCTCACCTAACTCAGGTTGAGCGAACAGTAGGGCTGAACAAAAATGACTGACAAGGTACAATGCATCTTGTAGAGGGTATAGTATGGACGTACTGATATAATTAATTCACACGACGTGAAAACTTTGTGGAAACGCCTCGATTTACTGGAAGCTAGTTTATTCCAGGGAAGTACTCAGAATTGACCATGGCCGATGGGGGAACAGCTAAGGGAAGCGACAATAGGCAGCTTAGGGCGGCTCAAGTTCTGAGAAAGCGGTAACGGGGCACGGCCTCAATCCGCCTTAAGATGAGTGACAGTGAGTGGGTGGTTGACCCCAACCCCATGCTGGTGTGCCGGGAAGCAGACGGAGAACTTGTATGCCTGTTGATAAATATCTGTCGTCCCGTTTTCAGTGAAACATGCGAGAAAGCTGCGCAAAGCTATGGTGGAGCAGTCAACAGAGGTCAAAATATGCGTGATCATGACTGTAGCAACTTCACGCTGAATTCACGGTCCACAGAGTCTGAAGTAAATCAGGTGAAGAGTGACAGAATGAAATACGCCGGCCTCTGATGGGAATGTAGGACCAAGGAATTTGAAGTACTCTCCTGGGAGTCAGAATTCCGGAAAAATTGGTGTTTGTGCAGACGCTAACCTTGATGGGTGGCCTGGGAGGAGCTAAATAGCAGAAGTTGAGAGGAACGGAAGTTTTGTGGGAATTTGTTCACTTCCCAGAGCAGGCATTGGTCGGCGCTGGGAAGTGACACATAATTAATGCGACTTGCGCTGCAATTGGCATAAGTAATTTTGCTGGAGGGGAAACCAAGGCAAGGAGCGGACTATGGGATTCTCTGTAGTGGTCTTCCATTTCCAGCTTGCCTAGAGTGCAGACGTGGCGTTCTTTACTCAGCTTGCCTTAGAATGAGTGAGCATCTCTGCAGTTTAGGACCTAGCAAATGGAACGATTGAGCTTGGAGATAGGAAGTTTTGGTTCAGCTATGTACTGAGCAAGATAGCTAGGAGTGAATAGATGGGCGCAGCCTTGGAGCACCATGAGGTCGATAATGTCTGCACAACGACGCCGCTCCGCCACGCTGTATTCGGTGATATTGTGCCCTCTCCGGCCACTGATTAATTTGTTGGATTACGTTGGCAAAGTTTCCATGGGGGTTTCTTGGGCCGTGTAGTGTAGAATTCTTCTCGCACTTCGCGTTACGCCTGGGTCAGTCGATAGGAATTACTTTTGAGTTATCGCGCTTTATTCCACACAAACGCAATTTATTACCACTGCCTGATAGGACAGTCTTGTAATGTGATGATTGAAGGTCGGGAGTTAATATAAACTTGTGCTAATCGACTGCATCAGTTTTCAATCAAGTAGTTGAAATCCCAAGTCACTTTCTTAATTAATTTTGTGTTCAACATTTGCATCTGGTGTTCAATAGCTGAATGTAAATCAATGTGCACCCCTTTTTAAGTAAAAGTGATCAATTCTGAATAAATTAATGTCAACACTGCCACTGCACTTCAATCAGGAGTCACAGGGCCATATTCCTTTTTTGCTTTATCCGATATTGCGGCAGTTTTGCTCTCTCTGTTGATCTGTTAGTCAATTACTTGGGGTGAACACATGCCAAAACCAGATATGTGATGGGTAGGGTGTTACACTACAAACGATAGAAACGTAGGTTTGCCTTTTCTTAATCTATTTTCTAAGATAAGTCGAAGGGTCAGCAATGCCTCATGTGTTCCAACATTTCTATGGAATCCAAACTGATCCTCCCTGAGGTCAGCTTCTATCAGTTTTTACATTGGTCTGTAAAGAATTCTCGTTAGTATTTTGCAGCTGTGACTTATTAAACTGATAGTTCGGTAATTTTCACATCTGTCAACACCTCTTTCTTTGGGATTGGAATTATTATACTCTTCTTGAAGTCTGATGGTATTTCGCCTGCTCACCAGATGGTAGAGTTTTGTCAGGACTGGCACTCCCAAGGCTGTCAGTAGTTCTAATGGAATCTTCTCTACTCTGGGGGCCTTGTTTCGATTCAGGTCTTTCAGTGCTCTGTCAAACTGTTCACGCAGTATCATATCTCCCATTTCATCTTCATCTACATCCTCTTCCATTTCCGTAACATTGTCCTCAAGTACATCGATCTTGTATAGACCCGCTATATACTCCTTCCACCTTTCTGCTTCCCCTTCTTTGCTTAGAACTGTGTTTTCATCAAAGCTCTTGATATTCATGCAAGTGGTTCTCCTTTCTCCAAAGGTCTCTTTAATTTTCCTGAAGCCAGTATCTATCTTACCCCTAGTGAGATAAGCCTCTGCATCCTTACATTTGTCCTCTAGCCATCCCTGCTTAGTCATTTTGCACTTCCTGTCGATCTCATTTTTGAGATATTTGTATTCCTTTTTGCCTGCTTCATTTACTGCATTTTTATATTTTCTCCTTTCATCAATTAAATTCAATTCTGTTACCCAAGAATTTCTACTAGCCCTCGTCTTTTTACCTGTTTCATCCACTGCTGCCTTCACTATTTCATCCCTCAAAGCTACCCACTCTTCTTCTACTGTATTTCTATTCCCCATTCCTGTCAATTGTTCCCCTATGCTCTCCCTGAAACTCTCTACAACCTCTGGTTTAGTCAGTTTATCCAGGTCCAACCTTTTTGCGGTTTCTTCAGTTTTAATCTACAGTTCATAACCAATAGATTGTGATCAGAGTCCACATCTGCCCCTGGAAATTTCTTACAATTTAAAACCTGGTTCCTAAATCTCTGTCTTACCATTATATAATCTATCTGATACCTTTTAGTATCTCCAGGGTTCTTCCATGTACTCAACCTTCTTTCATGATTCTTGATCCAAGTGTTAGCTATGATTAAGTTATGCTCTGCACAAAATTCTACCAGGCGGCTTCCTCTTACATTTCTTAGCCACAATCCATCATAACCTACTATGTTTCCTTCTCTCCCTTTTCCTACTCTGGAATTCCAGTCACCCATGACTATTAAATGTTCGTCTCCCTTCACTACCTGAATAATTTCTTTTATCTCATCATTCATTTCATCAATTTCTTCATCATCTGCAGAGGTAGTTGGCAAATAAGCTAGTACTACTGTAGTAGGTGTGACCTTCGTGTCTATCTTGGCCACAATAATGCGTTCACTATGCTGTTTGTAGTAGCTTACCCGTACTCCTATTTTTTATACATTATTAAACCTACTCCTGCATTACCCCTATTTCATTTTGTATTTATAACCCTGTATTCACCTGATCAAAAGTCTTGTTCCTCCTGCCACCGAACTTCACTAATTCCCCTTATTTCTAACTTTATCCTATCCATTTCCCTTTTTAAATTTTCTAACCTACCTGCCCGATTAATGGATCTGACATTCCATGCTCCGACCCCTAGAACACCAGTTTTCTTTCTCCTGATAACAACGTGCTCTTGAGTAGTCCCCGCCTGGAGATCCGAACGGGGGACTATTTTACCTCCGGAATATTTTACCCAAGAGGACGCCATTGTCATTTAATCTTACAGTAAAGATGCATGCACTTGGGAAAAAATTACAGCTGTAGTTACCCCTTGCTTTCAGCTGTTCGCAGTACCAGAACAGCAAGGCCATTTTGGCTAGTGTTAAAAGGCCAGATCAGTCAATCATCCAGACTGTTGCCCCTGCAACTACTGAAAAGGCTGCTGCCCCTCTTCAGAAACCACACGTTTGTCTGGCCTTTCAAAAGATACCCCTCCATTGTGGTTGCACCTACGGTACAGCAATCTGTATCGTTGAAGCATGCCAGCCTCCCCACCAACGGCAAGGTCCATGGTTCATGGAGGGAGTGGATGAAGTTAGTGGAGGTTCGTAATTTTTCTCTGGTGGATGAAACAGAATAGTAATTATAATATGCAGGGGTGATTGACGTGAATGAGCCGTAAGGGATGCAGATCTGTATTACCTGCTTGTAGTTTGGAGAAGCACCACAATGCAGTAGCAAAAGCCACGTCCAACCCCAGTTCCAGTACTGTTTTTGATACTACCTTGTGTTGCGGGAGCATGCTTCGTTTCTGTCGAATGGTCAAAACACTGCTCTGTCGCTGTAATTCAGCTTTCCTCTTTCCACATGGGTTGCAGAAGATGGTAGATATAGCTTCCCCCGACCTCTAATCGGTTCTGACTTACATTGGAACCATCACTCTGGCAAAACTGCAATGGCAGTAGTGCAGAGTCTGAGTGTAGTTGTAAGATGCATAGGGGCTACCTAAAACCATGTTGGAATTTTAATGTAGCAGTTAGATTCGAGAGAGGTGGCTCGTTTCGATATATGAGGTTGCCAGAAAAATTATTCACTAGTGACTGTAATCATTAAAGGACTCCTCCATAGGATTCAATGCAGGTATGTGGTTGAATCGAAAGACTTGATTCCAAATCATAGACATCATTTCTACCAAAAGCATAGCACTAGAGATCTGAAAATCTACTGTACATTTCGTACCACCTCAATCATCACACTGTCTTCTACTTCTTGTGATCCTTCTCAAGCAATCATCGCCTATAACTCAGTGGATATATCGCATAACGTCTGACATGGCATCGAGACAGCATGCATTACAAATACTGGAGAAATATCTAGTGGCAGCGGCGTGAGAGTTGCAAATACCGGTCTCATACTACAATACTTAGTCGAATTACCTTCAAAATACGCTGATTTTACTAAGATAGTGCAGCATCAGCGATGTGTAACCACACTGCTGGTGTGATAATATACGCTCTGGCGGTCACCATCTATAATCAGTGCCATGGTATTTGCCTGGAAAAACCATGTCATTCATAGCTAATGCATGCATGGATTTATAAAGCTGACATAACTTTTAACACGGATACCTGTGTGCACCTGTAGAACCAATACCGATTGTGATAGTAATATGGTTGCTTTTTTTTAACATAAAGCGGTTTGTAAGACGATTACACCTGTGTTTCAAAGACATGGTGGTAGAACTCGCTAGAATAACGTATGAGACATGTCTTCCCATCATTGATTTTAGGACAGTATTATATTTTTATCCTCAGCAGTCGTTTATTGACTATGTATTATACTTAGTAGTAGTGGCTGTGTGATAGGTTCGCCTTGACTGTCAGTCTTATAAAGTATGTATTTGTGTTCCAACATGTGCAAAGGAAATGACTATGACCAGGTAAGTATGGCTTTGACGTGAAGTACTGTGATACCAAAGGGAGGAGTATGTCAAGTCAAAAGTATGTTACCAATATTTCTGTTTCCAGAGCTACAGCCGCCAGCAGGGTGTATTTCCAATACTACACTCATTGTCAAATGTCGTTCAACTGAGACTGCAATTGTAACCTTTAATTTTAAGTACAGCGTTAAAATAATTATGAGGCCAGTTTTTTTCCTAGGAAAATTCTGTCTATGTGTGTTTGGCGTGTATTCCCAGTGACCTGGGGCTATATGATTCATGTTTCCCATTAACTGTAGGAGCTGTCCAAGTGCAGAGGCCTGTTGGAGTGTAGGAATGTAGATGACTTAAACATGTTGTCCTCTAGACGGCAGAATAGAGAACCAATACTAGTATGTGTTGGATAGCTTTCGTGATGACGTGAAAATTTGAGAAGATCCAATATAGATGTGTGTTTGCACTGGACCGTTATTCCCTCCCATGTAAATGGTCTGGTTGACTGCTTCTGCACATTTCGCGCCTTTATTTTGTTGAGGGAACATAGATTGCGAGGTGTGCTTCTAGCAGGTGAAAGATGGGTGGAAGACATGTTTGAAGGTCTCTAGACTTGAGAAACACTTTAGTTGACTTTGTAAATCATAGGGATGATTTGGACTATGTTACATCACCAACATCGTTATTCGTGAGTGGAAATAACAGTTTCATCTACTTTTCTCGAGCTCTAACGTAAAGACCTTCACAGACGGGATAAGTGTCTAGTTACTCCATGGTTTACAGCATGCTCCACCTCGCTAAAGATTAGTGTTTGTAGAGATTTCCAGGCTATATCTTCTATATTAGGTTGCGCAAGCGATTGTTAGGGTACTGCTGTGTGCTTGATATTGAGAATTACATCAATAATGATATTATGACAAACCATGCGAAAATAAATGTGTTCTTGTAACCCCAGAGTCTGGAGATGGGTGTAGGAAAGAAGGCAAGCAAGCAGGTCTGGGCCAGAAACAGTAATGCGTTTTTTTCTGAGGGGAAATGAGTCCAAATTTGTAGAACATTTCTGAGAGTGACTTCGGTCCACTGACGGTATTCTGGTCATGTGTTGGGAGTTGATGGCATGTGACCATAGGCTGGGGAAAGATATCTAGTGCTGTGAGGAGTATATATGATGTTGTCTGTCTTTGCAGTATATGTATGAGTGTGTGATGGTCGATAGTTATATAAATGATGTAAAAGGGGGGATTTTTGTATGGTGCATGATATGAATAGTATGTTTACTACATCGACACGGTATGCTGTGATATATTGCTAGGTTGGAGATCGGTTTCATGCTCTAATATTCAAGCTTCTGTCCCCATTGGGAGAACAGTGTAATTGAGTTAGAGTCTTTCTGTATTGGACGATATGTATGGTCACTCTGCAGGGTTTAGTTGTTGGAGCAATATGGCAGTCTGTGTAAAATAGTTTTTTGACACTGAAAGTCTCGTCTGCAGAAAGACAGTGTATCCACACCGGCGTCATCAGTAATTCCATGGGTAAATTATGATAAGTGCCAATCTGCTCGATTCATTCACATGACTTCCTTTGTGCTGTGATATAGGAGTCTCTACAAAGTGGTGAGAATGTTTGCTGTATTGAAAGCAGGTGGGGTAACACATGATGGATGCTGTGGCGTGTTAGGACCTCAAAGAAGACTGCATTCGAAGTTATTCTGCGTTATTTTCGTAAACAGGTTCTGTTAGGGCGAGAATTTCTATGCATACTAGCCGAGATATAACGAAAGCTCCTACAAAAGCAAGCGTTAACTACACTCCTGGAAATTGAAATAAGAACACCGTGAATTCATTGTCCCAGGAAGGGGAAACTTTATTGACACATTCCTGGGGTCAGATACATCACATGATCACACTGACAGAACCACAGGCGCATAGGCGCATAGACACAGGCAACAGAGCATGCACAATGTCGGCACTAGTACAGTGTATATCCACCTTTCGCAGCAATGCAGGCTGCTATTTTCCCATGGAGACGATCGTAGAGATGCTGGATGTAGTCCTGTGGAACGGCTTGCCATGCCATTTCCACCTGGCGCCTCAGTTGGACCAGCGTTCGTGCAGGACGTGCAGACCGCTTGAGACGACGCTTCATCCAGTCCCAAACAAGCTCAATGAGGGACAGATCCGGAGATCTTGCTGGCCAGGGTAGTTGACTTACACCTTCTAGAGCACATTGGGTGGCACGGGATACATGCTGACGTGCATTGTCCTGTTGGAACAGCAAGTTCCCTTGCCGGTCTAGGAATGGTAGAACGATGGGTTCGATGACGGTTTGGATGTACCGTGCACTATCCAGTGTCCCCTCGACGATCACCAGTGGTGTACGGCCAGTGTAGGAGATCGCTCCCCACACCATGATGCCGGGTGTTGGCCCTGTGTGCCTCGGTTGTATGCAGTCCTGATTGTGGCGCTCACCTGCACGGCGCCAAACACGCATACGACCATCATTGGCACCAAGGCAGAAGCGACCCTCATCGCTGAAGACGACACGTCTCCATTCGTCCCTCCATTCACACCTGTCGCGACACCACTGGAGGCGGGCTGCACGATGTTGGGGCGTGAGCGGAAGACGGCCTAACGGTGTGCGGGACCGTAGCCCAGCTTCATGGAGACGGTTGCGAATGGTCCTCGCCGATACCCCAGGAGCAACAGTGTCCCTAATTTGCTGGGAAGTGGCGGTGCGGTCCCGTACGGCACTGCGTAGGATCCTACGGTCTTGGCGTGCATCCGTGCGTCGC
This sequence comes from Schistocerca piceifrons, assembly GCF_021461385.2. Lineage (NCBI taxonomy): Eukaryota > Metazoa > Arthropoda > Insecta > Orthoptera > Acrididae > Schistocerca > Schistocerca piceifrons. The sequence continues at coordinate 170,826,842 of NC_060139.1, forward strand.
TGCGGTCCGGTCCCAGGTCGACGGGCACGTGCACCTTCCGCCGACCACTGGCGACAACATCGATGTACTGTGGAGACCTCACGCCCCACGTGTTGAGCAATTCGGCGGTACGTCCACCCGGCCTCCCACATGCCCACTATACGCCCTCGCTCAAAGTCCGTCAACTGCACATACGGTTCACGTCCACGCTGTCGCGGCATGCTACCAGTGTTAAAGACTGCGATGGAGCTCCGTATGCCACGGCAAACTGGCTGACACTGACGGCGGCGGTGCACAAATGCTGCGCAGCTAGCGCCATTCGACGGCCAACACCGCGGTTCCTGGTGTGTCCGCTGTGCCGTGCGTGTGATCATTGCTTGTACAGCCTGCTCGCAGTGTCGGGAGCAAGTATGGTGGGTCTGACACACCAGTGTCAATGTGTTCTTTTTTCCATTTCCAGGAGTGTATTTCTGGGACACCATACAATTTTACATAGGCATGTGGCATCAGTGTAAGGCCAAAGTGCAGATGTGCTGACAGTTTGCTTTACATCACAGTCTGGCCTCGAACTATCGATGTCCTCTTCATCCATTAACTCTACTGTGGCTATAATTAATCCCTTCAGCAGATCGACACCATCCCACCTGAAGTTATCTAAAATCACCAGACCCATAAACTGCCCATTTATGTCCATTACCCATGATACACTCCTACGAATGAAGCAATGCTTTTCGTCTAAAACCCCATTACTCGGTAGTGGCTCTACCAAGAATAACTCCAGCTGTGGCACATCGACATCCACCGGTACCCAGATCAACTTCCCTGTACCTGTTTGTACTTTGTCACATGAAATCTCCTTTAATGCACTTGTACGCAGTTTAGTTGCTTTCACCTTAGCTATCGGTGCACCTTGCGACTCTGAAACATTTGCAACGGCTATACCCATCGAGTTCCGGGATATGTTGCAAAAGGTCAATTTTGGCATGATGCTTAATCAGAAAGTCCAACCCAAGTATCGCTGAAAATCCCTGTCCCAAAGTTGACAAAACCACCTTTTGCTCCCAGAACCACACATTCCCTGTCTTAAACTTGAGCTGTGCTGTCCCTAGAGCATCTAATTTTTTATTACCTACTGCTCGCAATCTGTTTCTCAGAGCTTCCAGTCCTTTCTTCCCACAGGGTCCAAACTGACAACTGATACATGCGCTCCAGTATCCACTAAAACTCTTCGCCACTTATCTTTTATCCACCTCTTCGTGCACTCTCTGAGTACCTCTTTTTACTGGGAATACCTACCGACGGCAGGAACACTCTCTTTCTTGTTTAACAGTTTTTCACCTGCTGTATCATTAATCTGTTTCTAGGCTTTACACTGCCGTGCCTTATGCCCTATTTTCTGTCAATTGAAACACTGCGGTTCCCGACATTGTCCCTTAAAATGACCTTGCTTCCCACAACGGTAACAGTCTTTGGACGACGAAAAAATTTTCTTGTCATTGCTACTTCTAGTAGCGCTATCTACTTCCTGCAAATGTGTAGCTACGTGCAGTGCTCCTGCTAAGACACTTGGCTTTTACATCTGTATCTGGCGTGAAAAATCCGGCGAGACCCCTCGCAAAAATGCATGTAAAGCTGTATTCTCTGCTTCTTTCAATAGAACTTCATTTGCACTCACATTTTGCGTTAACTCATACGTGTGCGCATTCGTTCTTCTAATTCTGTCTTAAAATTCTTCTAACGTTTCACCTGATTTTTGCATCATCCTCCCCAGTTTTTCTCTAAAAGATCTGGCACTGTTTTGTTTCCTAAGCATTTGCAATAATCCCTCAGCCAACTCTGTGAACATACTAGCATCCTTTAACACTTCGTGGTATGCCACATAAATCTTTGCGTCACCTACTAACCGTAACGTCGCCATATGCAGACACATTTCATCCGACCAGCCACACAGTCTAGCAGTACTACGTACTCCACCAATGAAAACATTCACACCCTCTGATGTTTTATCCGAGAAGGAATGTATCAAATTAGCCGCTGAACAATCTGGAACACCAGAAAAGACACAATCCTTGCATTCTACACTATATCTTCCCGAGCCTGATTGAGTATATTGCAACAATTGTTGCTCCATCCTCTGCATGTGCTGCTTTTGCAACTTATTTTCTTCAATCAGTTTCTTAACTTGCTTTGTCGATGCGACTACGGCGTCACTAGTCCTGGTTGCATATGTGTCTGGCATTTTCCATGTGGTATGCCTCACCTCACAAAAATAAAATTGTATTACTCAGAAGCAAGTTAATTACTAACACGTCTAATGGAAAACCATCTAGACTTACCACATTGCCCCGTTACATGACCATAGAAGCCACACACATTACAAGTTCTTGGTACAAATTTATCGCAGGGAGCGACGTGACCTGTTAATCCACACACTACAAATTTAGATGGTACTAAGTTAACGTGACTATCATTCCCACGAAACTGCGATAAGTCTACAGAGCTGCTAGGCCTTACAAATGACACTCTCACATCCGTTAACGTTTCCTTGACATGTCTAGCTACACAGAAAACATGGAGAGGAGGCAGTTGCTGGACTCACCCTATTCGGTGTTTCTCGGTTGCTCCGCACGGTGCTAGTCAAAGTCATGGCATGGATGCGACTGACACCACTTGTTACTCCTTCAGCACCACTTGTTAGCAGCAGACACAGTGGCTGCACCGAAGACTGAGACGGCGTGGAGTTTTACAATTATTTACTGAACTTTCCTTACCACTTCTCCCTTGTCGTCACTGCCCAGCCCTGTGGATCTCTCCGCCTGGCTGCTGCTGTGTAGATTCTCTGACCAACGCGTGCAACGTGCACCACTGGTCGCAGTCAGGAGCCTCAGGCCACCAGTGCTCCGCTGAAGCCAGGAGGCTCTGTGGTTGAGATGAACTCGTCGCTGCTCAGCCCCCAGTATGGCACGCCCACGGAGCCGTGTCGCCATGAGGTTAGCTGCCGACACCTACTGTACTGGCAGCTGGGAAGCCGTCAGTCGCGATATCTACGAGGTTCCGTCATGTACGGACCACGCGCCGTGAGGCCGGGTTGCTGTGAAGTCAGGGCGTCAGTCCCCGGCGGAGCCTGTTACCAAGACCGCGCTGCAGCCGGTCCTGCTGGAAGTTCTCGCTGTAGTTAGTCAGCCATGGTGCCGACCGAGCTTGGGCCGACCTCCAGAGCTAAAGTGGACATCTGTAGGTGAATGGATGACTCCTGCGAGCTGGAGCAGCCTTCCGGAATCGTCACCTATGAAGACTGAACATACGGACACGGACCACGTCCGTCCTCAGATCCGAACTGCTTCGGAATGGCTCTGTCTGTTGCTGCCTGCGCTCCACTATTTATATCTGGCAGGAGGACGTTTTTTACCCTTGGTGGTAGCTTTTTGTTATTACTCCTGCAGTATATTGCAGCGTAACTTAGCGTGCTGGCCTCACTTCTCCTTACTCAGCACTCTCCAGGCTTGCTCGGCGCTCAGTCTATGTGTGTTCTTGCGTCAGCCGGGTGGTAGACTGCTGCTGTCAGTAAGGCTATCTGTGCCTGCCTACTTCACAACGCCTCGGTCGCCGGAGTGCCTCTGTTTTGCCATTCTCCACTGCGTGAAGCAACACTTACTACATGTGGCTGCAACATATTCGTGTTTCTTGCTGGTAACTATGCCTACCCTGCAGGGAAAAGTGCCATTGAAGATTCGAAGTTTATGTAGCTGCTACATGATGGTGCTCCAGCCCACCGCGCCGTTAACGTCAGAACCCATCTCAATTGTGTCTCACATGGTCGATGGATCGGACAAGGGGCTCAAGTGGCACAGTCTCCTCATTCACCGGATCTCAACCCCTCGATTTCTGGTTATGGGGCCATTTCAGAAGTATCGTGTATGCAGAGCCCATTCCAGACGTTGAGACAATGGAGCAGCATGCTCACGCTGCCTTTGACACTATTCGGATGTAGCGTAGCTGGTGTAAACGCGTGAAACAGAACTTGCTACAGCGCGACCATGCATACGCAGAGGCGCATGGCAACCATTTTCAACACATGCTGTAACTGTGACTACATGGTACAGTGCGTACAAGCCAAAGGTCTCTGTAAAAACGTAAGATTGAATAAATAGTCTCTAGCATGGAAACCATGCATTGCCGGATGTAACTTCATTAGACATTTTTTGTTCCGTATTCTCTCATTGATCAGTTCCTGGAGTTTTTACATGGCGGAAAAAGCATATATATATATATATATATATATATATATATATATATATGTGTGTGTGTGTGTGTGTGTGTGTGTGTGTGTGTGTGTGTGTGTGTGTGAGTGTGTGTAGAACGTCACAAGTAATGGCACGTTGAACACAAACGAAAGTTGCATAACCCCAGTCAGCTCAAAACCCCAACAATCTAAAACACACAATCAAATCACAACAATATGACATTTACCAAACTGAAGCTATCATGTTTTCATACGGCTGAAACGAATCCCATGTCTCCTGGCCAGACGCAAGAACAGGGAAGAACAACAACAGGAAGCTTAACTCTGTCCGATAGAGAAGCAGCAAGAGAAACATGCACGAGAACCAAACCAGTCACAGTTATCCAAATCTGATCAGCCAAAGGATTAATGTGTCCACTCCCCTGTCAGAAGCACGTCCCTCGAGTCCGGAAGATGCTCAGCCAGAAAAACTTGTTAGTCACATGAGTAGTGGAACAAAGAACCAGCCCATTGCAACGCAGACCTTCGCTGTCCATGCTGCTTCACTCACTCCTTCTCCCTGGAAACGGACCCAGCGCCACTCGCTGAAAACGTGCCACGCCCCCTTCACGGCAAATATCGTGTTCTAGGAGATGTGGCACGAGCTATAACATATACAACGCTATAACAGAAAAGAAGAGCCAGGCGTGCCTCTTGAGCAATCATGACATCACTGTTCCAGTCTTCCGGTGTGTCAACAATTTCACAGTTTTGATTCTGTTGTGTCGGTGTAGTAATTCCTCCTTTCAGGAGCCCCGAGTGGTACTTGTCCAATATCATCCCAACATGAATACGGCTTCTTTCACAAGAACATGTACTGTATTGTCTCCTTCATCTTGTGGTTTCTTGTATAACCATGTTAAGTCAGTCACAGGAGCCTGATGCTACACCAATCAAGACCAATGCGCAAACACCCCTTCACTCTTCTGGACGTCCAGTCCACCAGATCACAGACTATCTACCTTCCTGTAAAAAGTATTGACAACACTTCTCACATTTCGACATGTGTGTATGTTCAGCACGTTTTGGTATCTCTTGTGCTAATGCAGTGTGAAACACTACTTTCAATTGGTTACATACTGATCTTTATTTTCTTTGACCCTGGGGTTCAGTAGGTGGGTAGTTTTCCGAATAAAATAGATACAGCCTGTACGAAGAAAAGCTAGAACCGCAGTGATACCTGAAACTGAGGCACTCATCTGCGACATCTATCATCACAGTATTGCTGCACATGGTTGATAATATGCTTAGCAGTAATGCATATTCTTTGAGTTGGTATTACCCCACTGAACGTCCCTCAATGTTTTACAGATATCCATTACTACATTAAACTAATACGTAGGGAAACTAAAAAAATTAATACCGCAAAGCTTTTTGTATAATAATGTATTACGTTACAATCGCTTCGCTGTGTTAAAAACATTCACATTATCGGTTGCGGCAAGTAATTGCCGTCTTCAGATTTGCTTGCTCCACCAAAAAGCTTAGCACAAATACACAAACAGTATAAATAAGTCACATGCAAAACTATTTCCTCTTAATAAATTATTTAACAGATCGCCTTTTGACAGAAAATGTTCCCACTCCATTGATCTCTCAGACTCGGCATTTTCTTTCTTCTCGTGGTTCCTTAATTCGCTGTTTTGGTGCGTCATTCAGTACTTTGTCTTTTCAACAAAAGATTTCTATACGTATCACAAGGATTCGTCCCTAAACTTTTTCTGAATGTGGTACTATCAGTACCCTTTACAGTAGATAGGCTCATTTACTTTCCGTATTTTAATGATATTTACAGGAAGGCTCCTATTTGCACTGCTGCCTTTCCGAATTGTTAGCAGTACTACATGGAGCGAATCGAGTGTTTATGAGTCTGTTCTCTAGGAATGAACCTTGCAGCTTTACGTCATTGGCCACGGCTTCCTCCAATCGGAACAACATCCCATCGAGTTCTACAGTGTGCTGCCAAAATACACTACTGGCCATTAAAATTGCTACACCACGGAGATGACGTGCTACAGAGGCGAAATTTAACCGACAGGAAGACGATGCTGTGATATGCAAATGATAAGCTTTTCAGAGCATTCACACAAGGGTGGCGCCGGTGGCGACACCTACAACGTGCTGACATGAGGTAAGTTTCCAACCGATTTCTCATACACAACCAGCGGTTGACCGGCATTTCCTGGTGAAACGTTGTTGTGCTGTCTCGTGTAAGGAGTAGAAAAGCGTACCATCACGTTTCCGACTTTTATGAAGGTCGGATTGTAGCCTATCGCCATTGCGGTTTATAGTATCGCGACATTGCTGCTCGCGTTGGTCGAGATCCAATGACTGTTAGCAGAATATGGAAACGGTTGGTTCAGGACTGCAATACGGAAAGCCGTGCTGGATCCCAACGGCCTCGTATCACTAGCAGTCAAGATGATAGGCATCTTATCCGCATGGCTGTAACGGATCGTGCAAACACGTCTCGATCCCTGAGTCAACAGATGGAGACGTTTGCAAGGCAACAACCATAGCCGCGGTTACCCTTGATGCTGCATCACAGACTGGAGCGCCTGCGATGGTGTACTCAACGACGAACCTGGGTGCACGAATAGCAAAACGTCATTTTTTCGGATGAATCCAGGTTCTGTTTACAGCATCATGATGGACGCATCCGTGTTTGGCGAAATCGCGGTGAACACACAATGGAAGCGTGTATTCGTCATCGCAATACTGGCGTATCGCCCGGCGTGATGGTATGGGGTGCCATTGGTTACACACCTCGGTCACCTTTTGTTCGCATTGACGGCACTTTGAACAGTGGACGTTACATTTCAGATACGACCTGTAACTGCTGGCGACGAATATGGTACACTGCCCACGAATAAGTGCATACCAGCTATTTATCCACTACATTTACAAAATAATTTACAACTTCAATAGTTTCCTGTGTATCCTTCGCAGTACGCACAAAACATTATGGTCTGCAGCTATACGCTGTACAGCATAAAAGTCATTGGCCCACGTAATGCCCTGTCCATGTACATCCAGAGTTCGACCACACTCAGTCTCCACAGCTTCTATATAACACGTAAAGCAATATCACCTGGGGCGACTAACATTTGATAACGGTTTTAAGGGAGATGACCAACATCTGACAAAGATTTTCAGCGAGTTTTAAGAGAGATTTAGTAGCAATGAATTTCAGCTGCACAACTACATCGCGTTTTCTTGGAATTAGTGACAATGGAGATGTAAATATAAAAAAAGGCCTAATTGGCTCACTTTCAGTCTATTATCTCATGCAGTATCATACACTGGTGTCCAAAAGTAGCCATTAACTACTCTAGTGAAATGCTCATACACTAATATTCTAATGTGGTCTCGGAATGTCCCAATAAGTTAAACGAAATTGTAATTTAAAGAAATTTTCTTTTCAGTTGCATTTTTGTCACTGAATATTACAAACATTTTTAAGCATTTGAGATATGATTGCAAACGATTTGGGTACACTGAAAATCTGTGATCGGGGCAAACATGTTCTGAGCGTTTTTCACACACTATTTTGGTTTTCTTGTCCACATTTCTTGCACACATATAGCATCTTGCTTTTCTCATGGGTTCTGGCTCTGAAAATGTTGAGGCAGGAGGAGTACCAACAAGTTTAACAACAACGTCTCTCAGTTCACGAGAAAGGTGTAGGACATATCGACCTTTTGTATGGTGTTTTACTAAATCCATTCCAAGCCTCTGTAGCAATTCCCTTCTTTTTACATCATCAGTTTGATCAAGTTGTATGGTACACTGAAGTAAAACAGCAGGATTCACTCCTACTATGTTTAAAATGGCATAAAATACATTGGCCATCTGCATGTTCGCCGTGGTACCGAATAATCGGCTCACATTTGACCCAGTGCGTCCACTCCTCCATTTGTGGCGTTGTAATTAATGATCATTTCAGTTTTTCTCTTTCGAATAATACGATGCTGATGCATAGCTGAAAGCATCAAAACAGCTCGACCTTTATGAGGAACATAAGAAGAAATTGTCTTTCCTTCGTTATGCCCAAAGAATGCAGATTCTACTGGGCGTTTTCTGTTTTGTTTGAATTCTTCTTGGATCTGCCGTTTATTTAGCTTGAGTGACTAAGACAGTCAACTGTTTTGCTTCCAGTTGATCAGAGAGTTTAAGCAACATGAACCAACTATCTACTGTCACATTTCTGCTGCTTTCCTGAATTGGTGTTATTAATTTCAAAACATTCTGTGTTGGAATTAATAATATACTTCTATTTGTCCCTTTGCCTGTGTAGACAAATGCATTGCATAAATAGAATGTTCGTGAATCACAAAGGAACATAACTTTGAGGCAGTAATTGCCTGGCTTCTTAGGCATATTCATGAGAAATTTGCGCCTACCACGAAACGGTATTAACATTTCATTGATTGTCACGTTCGCTCCTCGAGTATAATACTTTTGACATTTCTCTATAAAGAGTTCCCAAACACCTCTAATAGCTGCAAGTCTGTCATCAGCCTTCCTAGCATCTCTTATAGTAGCACAATCGAAACGCAAACAAGACAAAATTAATAAAAATCTATGAACGCTCATAGTGGCTCGAAACACATCACTACCAGCTCCATCATTTGCATAAAGTCAGACAATATTTTCGAGATTAGATTTCATTATTCCAGATAAATAAAGCAAACCTAGAAATGTTCTCAATTCTATTATATCTAGCGGCTTTATGAATGCTGGTTGGGGAGCTCTGTATTTGTTTGATATGTCATGTATCTTGACGTATGTGTTGGTGAGTATTAGTTGTAATAAATCTTCAGTAATGAACAATTACCAAGCAGATAAAACGTCTGTTGAATCAAGCGTTTTTGCATCATGTCTAGCGCCTGGAAGGCGACTAACTGTATTTTGAGCACGGGTACAAATTGCATGAGGAGCTTCTTTTGACCACTTGCAGCATTTTTTTTTTTTAAGAAAATATTGGTCAGAGGAGGGCCTAATACACGCCTCTTTACCAGATTCTTCACATCTACTTCCTGATGTAACTTCAGAGGTGGAATCATGATCACTTAATATAAATTCATCCTCATCTGCAGCGCTCTTCTCATCATATTGCAAATACGTTGGATCATTCACTATTCTTTCCAACTCGTCATTTGTTAATGACTTCGATGATGCCATTCTGAAAAATAATGCATACATACATAACCTTACATTTTGACGCTATCATTGAAATTTTACCTTATTCGAAGTACTCTAAGACATCAGTCGCGCAAAACACTAATTCAGATAATGAAATACAACTTACTTTGATAGTCTGGTGGGCTATTCTGACCCTTTATCTCACAAAATATTACCGGAAACACCGCATCCGACAGTCTGCGTAAACGACATCACTTCACTGAGGATTATAAAGAACACATGCGCCACTGTTGTACTGTTCACATCTACTATGTATTGTATTCATATCGCCTGTGGTTCTCCAGGAGCCCACTAGAGCAGTTATGTATCTAATTCGCGACATAATCATTCGAACTGTCGACAGATGTTCTGCACGGCAGATGACATTCCGGTCAACGGACAACTACACCAACGATGACGTCAGATCACCTATAAAACTGAGTAGAGTTTGCCTGATAGTCCACACCCAAAGTCGCTCTGTACAGTCAGAGACGGTGGAGCACTGCATAGAGCAGCCATCTACCAGATTGGAGCGGAGGTCCGTAGGAAGAATGGAAGCAGCACAGTCGCAAACTGATAAGGCGTGATGACTTAATGTGAATCGTTCTGTCGTTTCTCGGATGTGGCAACAGTTTATAGAGACCTAAACTGTAATCCGAAGACCAGGACAAGGCCCAGCCATGTGTGACATCTGAAGTGGAGGACCGTTATTTGGCTGTAAGGATACGACGGTATCGCCTTAATACTGCACAGCAACTGGTATCTAACCTCCCACCATCTACAGGATGTATGAGTTGGCACACGGTGTACAAAGAGCTTCGGCAGAGTGACCATCATTGTCAGAGACCTGCTGTGTGTGTACTTCTGACACAGAGGAGAACGTCAAGAGCGTATCGTCAACAAGCTTACTGGACCATCGAACAGTAGGCCCACGTTCTTTTCACAGATGAGTTCAGATTTTCTCTGGAGAGTGATTCTCGACGGATTCGTATCTGAAGAGAACGTTGAACACGATTTCAGGATACAAACATTGTGGAAAGAGATTGTAGCGACGATGCCGCGCGCTAATTCAAGCTCGCCGGTGTGTGTGTGTGTGTGTGTGTGTGTGTGTGTGTGTGTGTATTGTGTGTGGTGTGCGCGTGTGTCAGTGCAGTGCTGTGCGGTCTTAATTACTGTACACGACGTCTGTGTAGTTCCGCGCCCAGCCTCTAGAGGTGCTCTGGTTTCTAGCTTTTATATACGTTCTGTTTATTATTATTATTCCTTGTTGTTTGAGTTAATTAGTAGTTCGTGCCTTCTGGCTTGTGTGGACGAGTACTGTTTTCTCTCCAATAACTACGGAAGTTTTCCCAGGATTAAGGATCCTTCTGTAGAGGCCGGAAGCAAATTTGTTAACTCTGATCAGTCCGTGCGTGCCGTGCGTCGTCAGATACGCGCTCGCAATAAAGTTATTGTTGCTGAACTGAAGGTCTTTATTCTTCTGAATCACGTTAAGCAAAGGTCGGACAGCTACCAGTTTAGCTGAACCCAACAAGTGGTGACCCCGACGTGATTTAAGCAGAAACCGACGTGATCCAAGCAGTAACCGACGTGATTAAGAAGAAGCAGGCGTGAGCTACGTAAGTAACGAGCACAGAATGACCGAACAGCAGGCCGTCTCCAAGATTGCAGTCCATTTGCCGCCGTTCTGGCCCAACAACCTGGTACTCTGGTTCGCGCAGGCAGAGGCAAGTTCTGGTTGCACTGGAATAACGGCCGAAGCAACTAAATTTGCGCTGATTGTGAGCCAGCCGAGGTGCAAGACATAATCACAGCACCGCCCGAGGCTGGAGCTTATGCCAGGCTAGAATCAGAGTTGATTAGACGGGTGGCCGTGTCACAAGAGGACCGGATACGTCAGTTTCTGACACAGGAAGGAATTGGCGACAGGAAGCCTTCTCAATACCTGAGACATCTACGCAGCAAAGTTGACACCGTTACTGTGTCAGACAGTCTGCTCAGAACGCTGTGGAGCAGTAGGTTGCCGCCGCAAATAAAAGCCATAATCGCCTCACAAACAGACATGCCGATGGATGACGTGGCGCAGCTAGCAGACCGGATTCAGAACGCGGTAACACCGGCTGAGGTCAGCGCAGTCGCGACGTCGGGCAACATTACGAACAGTACCGCGTCTGTAGCACGGGCCGACCATGATTCACTCGCGGCCAAGGTTGAGCTTTTGTGCGCCCAGGTCAGTGCGCTGCTGGCACGTGACGACGACAACAATAGAAGAAGCCGATACAGACGGCGGCGTTCGAGAAGTAGATCTTCCGGCAGTACTACCACTCCGCAAGGCGAGGTACCGTTGTGCTGGTACCACCGACGATTCGGCGATCTGGTAAGGAAGTGCACATCGCCATGCTCGCACCTCAAACACCACCAGCGGTCGACAATAGGCGCAGCCGACTGCCAGTTATCCTCCGAGCGCCTGTTCGTTACCGATAGGAGTTCCGGCGTAATGTTTTTAATTGACACTGGGTCGGACCTGAGTATCATACCACGAACAGCCATACATCGTTGCCGGCCGCCAACTGCCTTCCGTCTGACGGCTGCCAACAATTCTTCCATCGCAACATATGGCACACAGAGGATGGAGCTTAATCTCGGCCTACGTCGCGCGTACGAGTGGAATTTTACGGTGGCTGACGTCACGGAGGCGATCGTCGGGGCTGACCTCCTGGCGCACTACCACCTGCGGCCGGACGTAGCGAACGCACGCTTGGTAGACAGCGTCACTGGCTTAGCAGTCACGGGTTTCCGTCGTAACGCCGCAACGCACAGTGACAAGTTGGCCCATGCTACGGAGAGTGAGTGCACTGAATTACTGCTTAACTATCCGAACATGACCAGGCCGCCAGGCGCTCCCAGGTTCATACCATATGACACGGTGCATCACATTCATACGACTGATGGTCCCCCAGTAGCATGCCGACCTAGGCGTCTCGCTCCGGACCGATTGTCGATAGCGAAGGCAGAATTTGACGCCATGATTCTCCAGGGCATAATGCGGCCATCTAAGAGCCCGTGGTCCTCCGCATTACATCTTGTTCCGAAGAAGAGTGGAGCTTGGCGCACATGCGGTGACTACCGTGCTAAACGCGCGAACAGTGCCGGACAGATATCCCGTTCCGTTACTGAGGGATTATAATCACGCTTTATATGGTGCCACGGTGTTCACAGTTCTGGACTGGGCTAAAGCGTATACACAGATTCCGGTGGCCGATGACGACATTCCAAAGACTGCAATAATAACGCCTTTCGGTTTATTTGAAAGCAAATTTATGACTTTCGGTTTACGCAATGCCGCTCAGACCTGGCAAAGGTTTATAGACACGGTTCTCCAGGGGTGCCGTTTTGTTTCGCCTACCTGGACGATGTGTTAGTGTTCTCTGCTGACCATGAACAACACCGACAACATCTGCGAGAGATTTTTGAGCGATTGGAGCGTTACGGTGTCGTCTTGAACGTGGACAAGTGCGTTTTGGGGCTGTCAGAGGTGACACTTCTTGGCCATAAGATTTCTGCTGAAGGCTCTCTTCCTCTGTCCGAGAAGGTGGACGCTATCTTGCAGCTACCCCAACGTCGTTTTTTGGGGATGCTCAATTTTTATCGACGACACCTTCCCCACGCTGCGGAGCTGCAGGATCCTTCGACGGCGGCATTATCAGGCACTAAAGTAAATAGCATGTCTCTGATACAGTGGACAGAGGACATGTGTTCTGCGTTCGATGCAACATAGAAGAGCATGGCCGACGCGGCGCTTCTCGCACACCCACGGCTCGACGCGCCATTAGCAATTGTCGTACACGCGAGCCAGACGGCGATCGGAGCAGCGTTACAACAATGGTCGGACAAAGCATGGCAGCCACTGGCGTATTATTCCCACAATCTTTCGCCTGCACAGGGAAAATGGAGCACATATGACCGTGAGCTCCTGGCGGTATACCAAGGAGTGAATTATTTCCGCCCCCTACTGGAAGCGCGAACTTTCACGATATATACAGACCACAAGCCACTCACGTTCGCCTTCCGTCGGAATAGTGTCAACTGATCCCCCGTCAATTTCATCACCTTGAGTTCGTGGCCCAGTTTATTACCGACATTAGACATATTTCTGGGATCGACAACATTGTTGCGGATTGCCTATCACGGATCAGCAGTGTTTCCAGTACCACAGACTTTCCTTCACCGGCACAGGCACAGAGAGACGACGAAGAACTCCTTGCCTTTGTTAAAGATACGGCTTCCGCATTGCAACTGAAACTCGTGGATGTTCCAGGGGAAGATACACAGCTATACTGCGACGTTTCTCGCGGCCGACGTCGTCCCTTTCTGACGCCGCTTTTAGATGATAAGCCTTTGATACAGTACATGGATTGTGCCATCCAGGGGTACGCCCGACATTCCGCCTAGTATCGCAATGTTTCGTGTGGCCAGGCATGCAAAAAGACTGCCGCGAGTGGGTCCGATGTCTCCAGTGCCAACGCTGCAAGATTAACCGCCATGTACACGCACCGATCGGCGATTTTCCTGATACCACCGCCCGATTTACCCACGTTCATATGGATGTAGTCGGACCACTTCCACCTTCGAACGGACAAAGATATCTGTTTACAGTGATCGACCTGTGGGGGGGTGGGGGGGGGGGGGGGTAGAATTATTAGTATAATGTAGAATGTAATGTAGAAAGGATGCATTTCCGGCCGATGCTTCATATGTTGGGTGGCGGGTGGAATAATTGTTATAAATGTTCCTATTATTTATTCAATGCTGTTGTCTGCCATTCTCAACACTGGCTCTCTAACTACAATATTGGCAACCAGAAAGTGATTAGCAAAACGTGAAGCCTGTAATTAGAATTCCTAGTGCCCACTTCATCTGAGAAATACATTTATAGCTACAGCTTATAGCTCTGAGGAATTAGGAGATTGTCTGGGATTCATAATCAAAAAACCAATCTCTCTAAAATGTTCACTATATTCTGAAAATCACAGAACACACAATCCAACTACCAGAGCAGTTCAGAGTCTAATGCGCTGATGCAACTATAACTGTTTCAATTTAAATGTTTAAGTGAATGCTCGCCATAATTTGATGATAATGTTCATCAAACGCCACGCTAAATAATGATAGACTGTCTGTCCCACGGCGGCACGTGAAAATACGACATACGCAAACTGAAGATAGATCATTAAAGTCATCCCAGAATTAACACTTCACTCGAAAAAGATTTCATGGTTACGCGTATCCCACGTAACTTATTACGGCATCCGAGGCTGTTTATAGCAATGATATCGACGCGACCCGACTCCCGGCACAGGGGGTGCGCTAATCAGCGTCTGGAGAGAACTGGGGCCTTCCTTCCTCGCGCAGCGTTCTTACATATAAATCCGCAGTGCAGACGGCTAAGGGAACGCCTAATCAAATCCTCTCTCCCGACTAATGCATCACTTTAAGTTATCGAATAAATCATTGCTTCCTTTGCTGATGGCTGATGAAGCTCTCAATTTAAATGTGCTATCAGCACACAAGTAAGTAATCATAATAAAAGTCTGATACGGCTAAGTCAAATATTTTGTGCGAGATATTTAATTTAATTACACTACACGCAGTAGACGAGCTCTGAACTTGCCCTTTGGAGATACGCTATCACTATAGTTTTATAGTTATTCAGTTGAATCTTCTCACATCTTTATGATTATAGCGGATCTCCCTTCTACTTAAATTTAAACACCCTAGCCGTATTTATTCGCCTACTTAATCTATCTTGCTTCCTTAATTTCTAAGACAAAAACCAGAAAATCATGAATTTCAACTAAAATTTTACCTTGAGAGATCCAGAATATTGTTTTTACTAAATTATTATGAAAAAGGAATCTAAATATAAATTTTTAAGTTTCTAGCTCTTTTCTGTTGCGCCGATGATTTTTACAGAAAAACGTCCAAATTTCGAAAATGGTTAAAGTTATTGAACTGATATTCAACACATATTGATTTAGTATTACTCCTGACATGCTAGAAACGTTTCAGGTTATTTACTTCATTTTTAAAGTATTGCACAACATTTATGACGTCAGAGCTAGTTACAGCGGACTAGGCTGCCACACAATGGAAAGACTGATGTGAATTTTACACGGCGTGAGTAGGCTGCTTCCCTACATCACCCTCTACTTAATTTTCTATAATATAAATGAAAAAATAAATTACAAATAGGGATGCAAGAGTACAGCTTAACTCCCTATGAAAAATTAAAATTTACATGTAAACATATAGAAATATTAAAAAAACTGATTACCTACTTCAATTATTTAAATTTCTGGAATGTTCACTGCTTAATAAGCAACATTATTACTTAAAATTTAAGCAATATCAATGGAACACTTTGGCATCCATATTGCCTTAAACAGACAAACACATGAAATATGTAAAATTATGAAAATCTTAAATCCATTAAATACATTTTTACATACACAAATTCAAAGAAAATAACACAGTTATTCATGATACATAAACAGATAATTATATCTTGGCAGTCTTTTCTAAACCTGAAAGAAAATTTCACAAATCATGTCAATTTCATTTTTACACACGTGGTTGTAGCCGCTTTGGCTGGGGTTCTTCACTTCCATTCACAAGGGTAGAGGAGGGGAAGTTGCTATGGAGTGCGTCCTTCACGTTCACTCTAAAATACATGGGGAAAGGGGAGGGGTCACTGTGAGTTATGTCCAAGTCACTCCACCCTTTCACGCAGCTACCAAGCTGCCATTATTTGGTTTGTCCTGTAGAACAAACAAAAAGGGCGCATCAGACTCTGTTCACTTAATATCTAAGGGTGGGTCACAAAGAAATGGGGATATATAAATTTTATGTTTCGACATGTTACTGGAACAAAGTTAACAGAACTTTTTCAATTTTACTCTTGCGGTTACCTAATTGTCATAAAATCGATAAACAAATGGCTCAAAACGCCATTAGTCACGTACTAGAGAAAATTTATGCTCAGGGCATACAATCACAAATCCTATTTAATTTCAATTTATTATTTCTCGGCCGGAACACTGAACCAATGCTCGGTACATTCCCGACAAATCTGTATTTTATTTACTTAGCTAATTCATCTTCGATTACCTTATTCTTAGAGATAGTATGAGTATATTTGATTAGTAGTTGTCTTCTCAGCTTCTTTGTACATGTGAGTAACTTGTGGTAATAGTACAGGTCTGAGTGCTCAAAACACACTACGTTTAGTTGACTACTAAATCCACTTATTGGTCCTCTGCTGCTGTGTCAGTTCCACATCTGCAATTATGCACTTACTTCATCGAAGTGTATTTATGCTGAACTATAAATAATGTTTCACATCTGCCATTATGTTACTCAATTGTGTTGCTAGTGTATGTACGTACACTCCTGGAAATGGAAGAAAGAACACATTGACACCGGTGTGTCAGACCCACCATACTTGCTCCGGACACTGCGAGAGGGCTGTACAAGCAATGATCACACGCACGGCACAGCGGACACACCAGGAACCGCGGTGTTGGCCGTCGAATGGCGCTAGCTGCGCAGCATTTGTGCACCGCCGCCGTCGGTGTCAGCCAGTTTGCCGTGGCATACGGAGCTCCATCGCAGTCTTTAACACTGGTAGCATGCCGCGACAGCGTGGACGTGAACCGTATGTGCAGTTGACGGACTTTGAGCGAGGGCGTATAGTGGGCATGTGGGAGGCCGGGTGGACGTACCGCCGAATTGCTCAACACGTGGGGCGTAAGGTCTCCACAGTACATCGATGTTGTCGCCAGTGGTCGGCGGAAGGTGCACGTGCCCGTCGACCTGGGACCGGACCGCAGCGACGCACGGATGCACGCCAAGACCGTAGGATCCTACGCAGTGCCGTAGGGGACCGCACCGCCACTTCCCAGCAAATTAGGGACACTGTTGCTCCTGGGGTATCGGCGAGGACCATTCGCAACCGTCTCCATGAAGCTGGGCTACGGTCCCGCACACCGTTAGGCCGTCTTCCGCTCACGCCCCAACATCGTGCAGCCCGCCTCCAGTGGTGTCGCGACAGGCGTGAATGGAGAGACGAATGGAGACGTGTCGTCTTCAGCGATGAGAGTCGCTTCTGCCTTGGTGCCAATGATGGTCGTATGCGTGTTTGGCGCCGTGCAGGTGAGCGCCACAATCAGGACTGCATACGACCGAGGCACACAGGGCCAACACTCAGCATCATGGTGTGGGGAGCGATCTCCTACACTGGCCGTACACCACTGGTGATCGTCGAGGGGACACTGAATAGTGCACGGTACATCCAAACCGTCATCGAACCCATCGTTCTACCATTCCTAGACCGGCAAGGGAACTTGCTGTTCCAACAGGACAATGCACGTCCGCATGTATCCCGTGCCACCCAACGTGCTCTAGAAGGTGTAAGTCAACTACCCTGGCCAGCAAGATCTCCGGATCTGTCCCCCATTGAGCATGTTTGGGACTGGATGAAGCGTCGTCTCACGCGGTCTGCACGTCCAGCACGAACGCTGGTCCAACTGAGGCGCCAGGTGGAAATGGCATGGCAAGCCGTTCCACAGGACTACATCCAGCATCTCTACGATCGTCTCCATGGGAGAATAGCAGCCTGCATTGCTGCGAAAGGTGGATATACACTGTACTAGTGCCGACAATGTGCATGCTCTGTCGCCTGTGTCTATGTGCCTGTGGTTCTGTCAGTGTGATCATGTGATTTATCTGACCCCAGGAATGTGTCAATAAAGTTTCCCCTTCCTGGGACAATGAATTCACGGTGTTCTTATTTCAATTTCCAGGAGTGTATTTAACCCTCACTCTATTAATATTTAACGCTTAGGATAGCACATTTATTTCATATCTATAGTGTATTGCAGCTGATCAGTTTGCTCACGTGGCAATCCATTTCCACTTGATCGGACGCTGAAACCACAGGTAGTCTCTCTCGACCTACCACTAAAGTGCATTAAGTAATAATGGCCGAGCGTAATGCTAAATTCCTTAAACCTATAGGACACCATGAGCTGCTCTGTCTCATCTAACATAAGGGTACCTATGGTCGCTTTCACGCCTCCAACTCATAACCTCAATACGTGTAGGTGTGTCCTGTCACACACTACACCAAACAACGGCCAGCTCCAACCTTATAAATATTTCAAGGACGTGTCCTTCACGTCTCAACCACAAACACTGTTTAGTTCTATTACACTGCCATTCCTTGCTACACAAGGTGAGCTCATTCTTACAACTTATCTGCATATTTTTCATAACACTAAGCAATCACTTTTACTATTAATTAGTTAGCTCTACCGCATACAATAGGTTTCACTGCCACTTCAGATCCTGCTTCTACACGAATTTGTATATGTTTTTAAATTACTGTTGGTGGACCATTTCCAATAAAACAACAACTTTGAACTTATAATATTACCAGGGTTCTATACATACTTGTTACTCAAATACCTTTGTATCTTTATTACATCATACTTCTGTGTTGTTTATGTCACTGTTAGGTTTGTCACATTAGGTATTTTTTTCCCTAATCGGTGGATAGGATGGTTACAGAACTCATGGCTTCATAGCCATGACGGAAAATTTATGTATTGCAAAGAAGGAGTCGAAACATTGGTGGATAGGAAAGATGAAGAATGAGTGAGACCCGAAAAGGAAAGAAGATCTCACACAGCTGGGACTGCACAGCTGCCACACTGTGTAGAGGTTACAGAACAACCTCCTCCCTACAGAATTCATTAGTTTATTATTGGCTTGATAATATAACGGAAAATATAATGTATTGGAAAGAAGAGGTCGAAATTTTAGGTGGATAGCAAAGATGAAGAGAGAGTGAAATCTGAAATGGGAAAGAAGATCTCACACAGCTGGGAATGCACAGCTGCCACACTGTGTAGAGGTTACAGAACAACCTCCTCCTTACAGAATTCATTAGTTTATTATTGGCTTGATAATCATAACGGAAAATTTAATGTGTTGGAAAGAAGAGTCGCAGAGCAGATAAAACCCCAAGGGGAAGGAGACTGCCCCCCCCCCCCCCAGGTGCTAAAGAACACAAAGCTGGGACTGCACAGCTGCTACACTGTGTAGAGGCTACAGAACAACCTCCTCCCTACAGAATTCATTCACTACCTATGAACTTCTTTAGGTCGATCACGTTCCTGAGACCTAATAGCTTTTTACTCTTTGAGTACTGTAGCCTATATGCATTGGCATGGGGTTTTCCTATGATCCTGAAAGGTCCTTGGTATACGAACATGAATTTATTTGTTTCTGCATTTATTTTCTTTGATTTTTCCTTGGTTTTGAAAAGCACTAACTGACCTATTTCAAAACTGGTGGGTACAGTTTTTGCGTCATGGCGCTTCTTCCTTTCCAATGCTCTTTTTCTTATGTTTGCCCTAGGCTTTAACTTCTTCTCGTCTGTGGATATTTGCGTTAGAATAGGTAATTCTACCATATCTGCAATCACATTGTGCGGTTCTTGGCCAAACATCAATTCGCAAGGCGCAAAACCAGTAGCATCATGCCTTAAGTTGTTAATTACATTCTCAAAATACTTCAAGTGTTCTGCCCAACTTGAGTGTTTCCGAGCACAATAAGTCCTGCAAAGCCTATTCAATTCTCTCATCATACGTTCACTCATATTTCCTTGGGGGAAATACGCAGATATTTTCAGATGTTTCACTCCGGCCTTATCCAGACATTCTTTAAATCTATCAGAAGTAAATTGAGGCCCATTGTCTGACAGCAAATTCTTCGGAACGCCAACGTTCACGAAGAAACCTTTTTCCAACTTTTCTAATAACGTTTTTGCATTTGCTCTTTTAATTGGGTATAGCTTAACTTATTTACTAAATCCATCCACAACAACAAAAACATGGGTGCACCCATCTCTCGAAGCAGGAAGAGGGCCAAACAAATCACAAGCCAGTAATTCTAGGGTTTCGGTTGGCTCTACTGAATGCATATCCCCTTGTATTCTGGTGTTAGCAGCACGGACTTTCTGGCACACTACACAAGATGCTAGACGCTTGGCAACACGGTGGTACATGTTGTCAAACACAACCTTCTCTTTTAATTTTGCAATGCACTTCTTTGCACCGTAGTGCCCATACCTCAGGTGTACATAGTCGATTAGTAAGTCTACATGTTGTGAGGGAAAGCACAGCTTATACTCTGAAACTCCTACATTTTTCCTCCTAAACAGAATACCTTTATGCAGACAGTAGTATTGCGAAACATTATGATAGTTCGCATCTCCCAAATAGCTCTTTACGAATTTCAGCTGGTCATCTGCATCCTGCTCACGTCTCAAGTTCTTAATCACCCTCTTTAATGCACTTTCTTCATTTTCTTCGTGCAACGCAAACATTCATATTTCACTTAGGTCTGCTGCTGTAATTCCCGCGTCATCACAGAGCTCCGCACTTCTAGATAACCCATCAGCTGCCACATTATCTTTCCCTTGAATATATCTAACCTCAAAGTCAAACTGCTGGAGATACAATGACCATCTTACCAAACGAGCATTCCTCAACTCACAGGTCTTTAAAAAGGTCAACGCCTTATGGTCACTGTAAACAATTATTTTGTGACCTAATAGATACTGCTCAAATTTCTGTACCCCAAATACAATTGCCAGTGCTTCCAGTTCTGAGATGCCATCATTTATCTCTGCTGCCTGTAAAGATCGACTTGCGAAAGCTATAGTCTTGTGTACTTCTTGTTCGTTCTCTATTTCTACTTGGAATATCTACACAGCTATACCATAGCCACTAGCATCAACAGACATACAGAATGGTTTTTAAAAATCAGGATGATGTAAAATATGACTATTAATTAAAGATTGTTTAAGCACCTCGAACGCCTGTTGACATTCTGCTGTGCAAACCCAAGGGGTATTCTTTTTCAGCAGGAGGTGAAGACAGGGCGCATTAAAGGCCTGATCGCTAACAAAACGCCTATAAAAGCCGAAGAGACCAAATATCGATCTCAACTGTTTCTTGTTTCTGGGAGCCTCAAATTTTTCAATGACTGCTAGCTTGCCTGGGTCAGGCAGAATACCTTTTCCACTTATCATATATCCCAAGAAACCTATTTCCTCTTTAACGCACTCTGTCTTTTCAATCTTTAGTTTCATGCCACCTCTCTCAATAGCCTCTAACACTTCCTCTAATAAAACTATGTGTTCTTCCCAGGTAGGAGTTGCTATTAACAGATCATCTACATAGACTGTTATTTTATTACTTAAGGCTGGTCCTAAAACATGGCACATCACATGTACGAAGGCACAAACAGAGATATTAAGTCCGAAAGGTACCACCCGGTATTGGTAACAAACTCCTTCGTACAAGAAAGCTGTGTACTTCCTTGAACTTTCCGCCAGTGGCAAATTCCAATATCCACACGTAATGTCCATAGAGGTTAAGAATTTTACTCCTCGGAACTTTTGGAATAACTCGTCCATGTTCTGCAGTCTAACGCTTTCCCTAACCACTATTTCATTCAACCAACGAGCGTCCAAGACCAATCTGACACTCCCGTCTCTTTTTGGTACAACGACAAGAGGATTATTGTACTCACTGACCGGTTTTTCAATCACACCCCACTCTAGCATTCTCTGTATCTCCTTTCGAACCGCCTCCTTCCTAGCTACATGTATTTGGTATGGCTTCCTGAAAAACACTTGGCCGGGTTTCACCTTTAATTGACATTCATAACCTTTGACCACGCCAGGTCGATTTGAAAATACCTTATGATGCCTTTTTAAAACCTGTCTCAGTTCTTCCTTCTGATTAGCTGAAATTTTATCGATTTCCTGCAATTTAGCTCCTATTTTGTCCAAAATAATTGCTTCTTCTTCTTCTGTGTTTAGCTTACTTTTACTAAGATTAACACCTTCGTCCCAATATCTCCTATAGGCAGCTCCCTAGTTTCATCATTAGTTACTACATATTTATCAATAAAAGGTACCGTAATTACTCCGGTTATCGGCAAGACCAATTTTAACTGGCTTCTTTCAAAGTCAACAACACTCTGATATTTTGACAAGAAATCTATGCCAATTAAAACCTCAATACTGAGATTATTTACAATTAAGCAAGGATGATCAATTAAATTACCATTAATATCAAAGGGCAGCAAAGCTTCTTGCTTTACCGTTTTTGACACCTTGCCAGTAGCACAAATTATTCTTAGTCCTGTTACCCTCATTACTGTAAGCTTTGTCTTTACCAGGTAATGCATCAAAGAAGGGCTGAGATATCGCACTCACCTCACTTCCACTGTCTAAGAGACAACGTACATTGATACCCAACATATTCACTATTATTATAGGCTGGCTTATTCTAGTTTGTACAGGTGGTTCCTCAAACTCATCCAATAGTTCCTTTTGGATTTGTCTCCAACTAAAGTGATCGACATCTGTCTTCATTACGTTTAGGTCAAAGTGTGTAGGGGTTACCTGAATTACATTTTCAGCAGCCTTTTCCAGTCGGTCTATTAATTTCAAATCGAAACACCGCACGACTTCATTACATTTAGTTTGCTGAACATGACCCAAATTACTGTAGTCTGAGCGATTCTGCGCCTCCAGACCTGCCATAACACTATTTACAGCCAAACCACTTTCACTATTATCGTCGGTTCTTTCTCAAGTGACAACTGGTCACAGCTACTGGGTTCATCGACCCCCAACAGGCTATCCTCTACATTCTCACTTACCTCCTGTCCTAACTCTATTAGTACAGTATCAACATCCTGAACAGGCACTTTAGATAAGAGCACATCATCCTCATCGTAAATATAAGCATGAATTTCTTCTGCTTCTTCACCTGACAATTCAGTATTTTGTAGCTCTTCCCTACCGTTACACTGCTGCGCCTTCTCTTTCTCTTCCCACTTAGAAAGCGTCTCTAATATAGTATCTATCAAATACCGTGAGTGATCTAATATTTCTGCTGTATCCTTAGATGCTACCGCCCCCTCATCCACATGTTCAGTCTGAGTAATCTGATCTGTCTTACCAATTACTGTAACTACTGGCTTAGGAAAAGTAACCGCCTGGTGAGCGCCAGTGTCCTCATAGACGGGAACTAGTTTCCCTGCCTCGGCCTACTACTGTTTCCTTTATTTCCATTATAGTTAACTAGCACAGCATTGATTTCCGCACTTTTGTTTACCTGCATAATTTTATTCGGAACAAAATTACTATCATTTGGATGCCATCGTTGGTTCTGATAATTATTTCTCCAATTCCTACCTCTCTTAGGATGGCGAACACCTACTGTTCTGATGTTTACATTGCCATTCTGCTCGTTCTTAAAATGACTACTATTGTTATTACCATTTCTGTTATTACGTGCTTGCTCCTCATTGGCAGCAACACGCTCTACACGTTCCAAATATTCAATGAAACGATTCAGATTGTCTCTAGGGGCAGATATAATTCCAGTTTACCAATACCATGGCAGTTTAGCTTCAAGACCTAGTATTATCATTTCAGGTTTTAGCTTTTCGTCCAAATGTGACAAACGTGAGATCCATGACCTGGCAAACTCTTTAATAGATTCCTTGCCTACATTGAAGCGTTTTCCACTCCAAAATTCTCTCAACACTTCATTTTGCTTATTACTAGACCAATACTCATTAATGAAAGCTGTTTTAAATTCCGCAAATGTTTCACACTTCAACATAACATCAGCTGACCAATGCATGGCGTCACCTGCTAAATGGCTTCTAATAAGTGAGATTTTCTCTCGTTCAGACCAAGTTGGTGGAATCACATCTTCAGAATCGTTCCAGAAATCTAGCGGGTGGATATTTTTATCTGGATCGAACCGCAAGAACAGCCGACACCCGATAAAAGCGGCGTTTGCAGCTACAACTTGTTGCATACTACCATTACCAGAAGTTACTGATGCTACTTTACTCTCAATGTTAGCAATGTTAGTACTAATATTTTCTACTCTCATTTCAACATTATCTACTCTTTGCACAATATGAGTAGTATCAGTTTTGATTGCGTCTACTTCTGCTTGACATATGTTTACTTTTATATTAACATATTTAAAGCTATCTGAGCACAGTTCAGATTCCGCCTCGATCTTTTTTGTTAACTTGTGCTCCAGCTTCGCATCTTCCATTTGCAAGTCTTTGCGAACCTCAGCAGCTTCGGAATTTACTGTTTTATATATTTCAGAAAATTGTTGAGCAACCTTTTTCTTAATATCCTCATGATTGTAATCAATTTTATAATTCATACTGTCAAGATCCTCTTTCAACTTATTGCAACCAGCCTTGAAGGTATTGTCCATTACCCCCAATCGTTTATTAAAATTAGTTTGGCTGGCTACAATCTCATACCTTAATTCAGCATTACTGTTTTGACCTCAGTTATTTCAGGCTTTAATTCAGCTGTCATATTAGCATTACTGGTAGCTATTGCTTGTAATATAAAATTTAAATCAATAGCCCCAGTATGTTTGGGTTGCTCACTAGCTGGCTTTATATCACACTCAGGTGACAAAAAACTAGCTCCAACACCAGAATCATAAAAACTAAATGAAACTTCCAATAAATTAACAATTTTTGATTTCTGCTTTACTACAGGGGTCTCTATTATTGAATCATTGCCCCATTTCACACTACTGTCAGGAGACAATACTTCATATTTCACTTTAACATTACTATTTTCATGCATATTTACATTTGAACCGTTGTATGGATTTACAGTTCCCCCAACAGACATAGGTTCTGGTTTAAGTTTAACCTCAGTTTCTTCTGGCAGTTCCATCGGCGACAGTCTTTTAGTGCAGGTTAGTAAAAATTTTAATGGCTTTTCACTTAACTTAGTTCCTTCTGCACGACGTATGGCGTTGCCGGCGCGGCGTACCAGGATTACTGATGCGACGCGGTGCGTTGAACTGCATACGGCACTTCGACGGCTGCTGTGTGGCCGGCAAATGCAGGCGCGGCTCCGGTTACTCCGGCGGACGACTGCGGTGAGGCGAAACTGGCTTCTCGCGATGCCGGCAGCGCCGCTAGACTCAGTGCCAGCTCCATCAATCCAGATGCGTTGTTTATCCAATTGCGATGTCCACATGCACACGTAACACTACCACTGTTCTATTACTCAGTTGCGTGTCGCACTTCACTCCCGAAACCAAATATTTAAAAATCACTCTCACTTTTACTCAGTTTCTTCCCGGCCGATGCACCATATGTGGGGCAGCGGGTGGAATTATTGGTATAATGTAGAATGTAATTTAGAAATGATGCATTTCCGGCCGATGCACCATATGTAGGGCGGCGGGTGGAATAATTGTTATAAATGTTCCTATTATTTATTCAATGCTGTTGTCTGCCATTCTCAACACTGGCTCTCTAACTACAATATTGGCAACCAGAAAGTGATTAGCAAAACGTGAAGCCTGTAATTAGAATTCCTAGTGCCCACTTCATCTGAGAAATACATTTATAGCTACAGCTTATAGCTCTGAGGAATTAGGAGATTGAAGGACTGGCTATTCAGTGGTAAGGACAAACTTAATTGTCTTGTGTGTCAATATGTTCATATGTATATGTAATTTAATTTCATGATATGTCTATATTAGTCATACGCTAAATAAATAAGCATGTCGTTAATAAAATTGCTATTATGAAATATAAATACTATTTTCAATCATTTTGCCATGCAATTTTCGCTGATGATGTGCGACAACACACATGCCAGTCTGGAACTGCGCTGAGTAGGGGGCTGTTGACAGCAAGCTACCTCTTATGTCCGCTAGTGAAGATTGTACAGTAATAAAAGCTGTCAATATATAAACTTCCACAAAGTAGCAGTATCGTCATTTAGGTAATATACTGCTAAAAAAATTATTCTGCGGTTTTCATGTCATCGTTATAGGATTTAAAAGCAGTCCGACAGAAGCTTCTTTAAATTTTAAATTTGATTGTCACTGCACATTGCAAGTCCTGTACGAAAAACTTTTCAAAAATGAAAGACCACTATAGTACACTCCTGGAAATTGAAATAAGAACACCGTGAATTCATTGTCCCAGGAAGGGGAAACTTTATTGACACATTCCTGGGGTCAGATACATCACATGATCACACTGACAGAACCACAGGCACGTAGACACAGGCAACAGAGCATGCACAATGTCGGCACTAGTACAGTGTATATCCACCTTTCGCAGCAATGCAGGCTGCTATTCTCCCATGTAAACGATCGTAGAGATGCTGGATGTAGTCCTGTGGAACGGCTTGCCATGCCATTTCCACCTGGCGCCTCAGTTGGACCAGCGTTCGTGCTGGACGTGCAGACCGCGTGAGACGACGCTTCATCCAGTCCCAAACATGCTCAATGGGGGACAGATCCGGAGATCTTGCTGGCCAGGGTAGTTGACTTACACCTTCTAGAGCACGTTGGGTGGCACGGGATACATGCGGACGTGCATTGTCCTGTTGGAACAGCAAGTTCCCTTGCCGGTCTAGGAATGGTAGAACGATGGGTTCGATGACGGTTTGGATGTACCGTGCACTATTCAGTGTCCCCTCGACGATCACCAGTGGTGTACGGCCAGTGTAGGAGATCGCTCCCCACACCATGATGCCGGGTGTTGGCCCTGTGTGCCTCGGTCGTATGCAGTCCTGATTGTGGCGCTCACCTGCACGGCGCCAAACACACATACGACCATCATTGGCACCAAGGCAGAAGCGACTCTCATCGCTGAAGACGACACGTCTCCATTCGTCTCTCCATTCACGCCTGTCGCGACACCACTGGAGGCGGGCTGCACGATGTTGGGGCGTGAGCGGAAGACGGCCTAACGGTGTGCGGGACCGTAGCCCAGCTTCATGGAGACGGTTGCGAATGGTCCTCGCCGATACCCCAGGAGCAACAGTGTCCCTAATTTGCTGGGAAGTGGCGGTGCGGTCCCCTACGGCACTGCGTAGGATCCTACGGTCTTGGCGTGCATCCGTGCGTCGCTCCGGTCCGGTCCCAGGTCGACGGGCACGTGCACCTTCCGCCGACCACTGGCGACAACATCGATGTACTGTGGAGACCTCACGCCCCACGTGTTGAGCAATTCGGCGGTACGTCCACCCGGCCTCCCGCATGCCCACTATACGCCCTCGCTCAAAGTCCGTCAACTGCACATACGGTTCACGTCCACGCTGTCGCGGCATGCTACCAGTGTTAAAGACTGCGATGGAGCTCCGTATGCCACGGCAAACTGGCTGACACTGACGGCGGCGGTGCACAAATGCTGCGCAGCTAGCGCCATTCGACGGCCAACACCACGGTTCCTGGTGTGTCCGCTGTGCCGTGCGTGTGATCATTGCTTGTACAGCCCTCTCGCAGTGTCCGGAGCAAGTATGGTGGGTCTGACACACCGGTGTCAATGTGTTCTTTTTTCCATTTCCAGGAGTGTATAATGCAGGCTACATTTATTCGCAAGATTTGTTAGATTTTATTTCTAAAGCCACGTTTCCAAGATATTTTACCCTTTTATGTATAAGGTATTTAAGTGTTAAATCACATTTTTTTATTACGATATCTAGGGTCACAAAATTACAAACCACTAACGTAGTAACATCAGTGTACAATTACAACATCCTGACATAACATTGAAACTCATACAGTATACAATTATCCAATGAACAGCCTACAAGCCTACACGTCACATAATGTCTAGATGGCATCAGATAATCCGTAAAATAGTTTTTCTTAATAAGACATTACCAGATGATTTCACGCGAGTCTCATGTTTCCTCATTTGCATGTCAGCATGATTATAAATAATATATTTACGTACGACATGCTAATTGACTGTGATCTATCTGCTGGCAGAACTTGCATTTACAAAGTATTTAAATTTTCAACATTGTCAAGATATATGACAGAATTTTGAAAAAGATGAGGTTAGTTACCTACATTTGTAAGGTATTATATTTATGTATTTCATTATTACTGGTATATAAAGTATGTTTACAAATGAAATGTGTGTCTATGCTATATTCCAGATCCATAGATGAAACCAAACTACTCTTAAAACTGGTCATCAGTTCAAAATAAATATTCAAATGCGATCTTGGTTCTGAAGTATTTCTTCAAGTATCACATTCTGCAGATCTCCACATGGCAAGAACATCTGTAAAGTATATCTCATATGTTATCGATGCACTTTGATCGGTGTTTTAATTACTGAACATTAATTAAAATATTTTCGTTTACATGCAACAAAATACCTGCATCGAGATGTTCCAGCATTGTGTGTCGACTGGGAAACATCAGTTATTTCAGAATTCTTTTCATAGAAACTATAGAAAAGTAAGTCGAGCAGTGTTCTCAAACAAGGCTTCACTGGATTATTTCATGGAAGCTACTTGTCTTAAGATCTACTACGTCACCTCTAACAACAGATGGTTATCACTTCTCATATGTGTTACTAAATCTGGGGACTTTTTCTAAAAGAGAAACCATATACGAGAACTTGAAGATGCGACAGAAGCTCGTACAAGAAATACAAGCAGAAAGACCTATACGGAAACAAATGGATCATTTCAAGCAGTTTTATGTAGTGTCCAATAGTTTCTGTTTTGGTATATCAGAATCAATGTCACTACGGGAAAATTATGGTTATGATGAACACACGCACTTCCTTCTGTATCAATGGCATTCGCCGAGTAGTTCGGCAGTGAAATGTTGTGTGTTACAGGTGACAGGCGATTTTGCATTAACCGCCCAGGTCACGAGGATGACCCATGAAACAATTCTCAATATCAACGTGTGCTATCCTCTGATGAGAACAATGGTTGTTGCGGCGGAATAGTCGTTGGCGGGCAATCTCGGAGGAAACTTCTGTTCCTCAGTCGTATTAGATCGGTGCATAAGTTCGTAAGGTTTTTGTTTTGCATGTTGGTATTCCAGTTTTTATGGGTTTATTTATCGAATATCAGTTTTTATTTCCTCTACACAGTTGCTATTCGAGTTTACATATTGCCATTTTGTCATTTGTAGATTGTGTGCGAAGTGCCGACAAATCAAAACATTTGCTACATATTCTTATATTTCAGTTCCGTAGAGGATGCAGCGAAATATTTGCTACGTGTATGGGGATAGTGGCACTGGAGGGACCACGACAAGAAAATTGTTTACGTGTTTTAAGGTGGATTGTTTCGAAATTAGTGACTCCACCTGTAGGAATACCTTCGAGTTTTGATGAAGATCATTTGAACGTATTAGTCCACAATGATACACGTTAGTGTACTAGAGAACTGGAAAATATGAACTGAGATCATTTCACAGTCGTGCGACGTTTACATGCAATGGGCAACGTTCAAAGATCAGGTGTGCGCGTACTGTATGCTCTACGCTAAAATCACAAGAATCAGCGAGCGGGCACATGTGCTTATCTGCTTGCTAGCTCGTGAACAGTACCGACCATTCCTATCCTCTTTCAATAATGATGTTTATGCTACCCTAGGGAAAAGAAAGGAATGGCTGATCACAGACAAAGCCGCAGCTCCCCGCAATAATTCTTGCCTTCATCGACAAGATAATGTTACACATCTATTGGAACACCAACTGTGTGTTGTGTCACGATTCGCTTCCCCGACGTGTAGCCATTACCGCTGACATTTATTGTCAACAACTGAGGCGTCTTGCCGACACAGTCCAAGATCTGAGAACAGGGAGACTGCTTGAACTGATGCTTCTCCACGATAACGCCTGCCCGCTTTCTACTAGACTGTCAGAAAGGATTATACAGGAGTTGGGTTCGGAAGTCATTCCGCATTCACCTTACTCGCCTGATCCTGAGCCCGCAGATTTTCACCTTCTCTGTTTTCTGTCGAATAACCTTCAAGGAACTACCTTTCCGTATTAAAATGAGCTCCGAATATGATTTGACGAGTTCTTCGCCTCAAAACCACGTGATTTCTACATTCGCAGAATCGAAAAGTTACCCCAGCGTTGTCAGGCTGTTGTAAACAGTGAAGGAGATGTATTATTGGTGACTCAGGCTTCTATTATGTGCATCTGTTGTGTTTACTCAACTTATGGAAAAACGCTTCGAACTTACGCATCAACCTAATACCGACGCAAGTGCGGATTTGTCTGGATGGATCTTCATATCCCTAGCAGGTAATAAGTGAAACATGGCAAGTCCACAACAAAAAATCCTCCCAGATCCATGGGTGTACCATCTGGTAGTTCTCACAGGTAGTGTACCAAAACACTGATGGGAGGTACTCCTGCAGATAATCCATCTTTTGTAATAGGGCTTTCGAAGCCGTGAACCGGAATGTGAATGTGTTCTTGTGATCAAGAGGACAAAGCTGACGTTTGGAAACGCGTCCTCTTTCTATACTCGTAAAGTTATAAGAGCTTGCTAGTACCACAAAATCTGTTACAGGATTCCGAAATGGTTCCTTGCTGTTTGAAACTAACTGATCAGAGCAAGTCAAACCTCCGATGATGAAAAACAATGAGTAACTATGACATAGTTTTTGAGATTCACAGCTCTCTAGACTCAAACTACTCATCGTACTTAGGTTTAGACCTTATACTTAACACTATGAGGTGTTACAAATACCTGTAAGATGTGGAGATGAAGCGACTTGTGGGACATGTGGAAAGGCAGCAAATGAATCTGGCAGTGACTGGTCTGTCTCCAGCTATTGACATCAACTGTTCTGGGAGCAGAGACACCCCAGTATTCGGTGAAGAACGCAAATATCAAGAAATAAAAGTTTCTAAGTGGGTCCCTTCTGCAGAAGCAAAAAGTCAAGTCGAGGAAAACCCCTAGTTTTCTATGCTTCTCTGAATAAAGCTGTTGCTTAGGTAGATATTTCAACGTAATCAACGTACGGCGAGAGTCCACCACCAACGCCCGTACCTACTCTTCCGTTTCTGCACTTGAATATGTCAAAGTAAACAGACTAAGGATGCACAAACCCAGGCAGACACAGTACAAGTGAAAATCAATGCTTCCACCAGGTGTGGATAAAGCACCAAAAAAACATAGTGCTTCTCAACTTCACTTTCTCAGCCAAACTCGAAGAGAAATTTAGGCCGGGGAAAGAGCACGACGTTCGGTTCACAAGTTATCCTGGGAGTCGCCAGATGTCTTACTGCCACTTAAACATTTCTACCTTCTTCTGCCTGTACCATTCCGGCTGTTGCCTGGCTGCCTGACTGTCACAACAACTACTGGTTAAGACAGTTCTTCAGAAGTTTGTGGGGCTCGCAAATGGTTGACGTGTTTTACAATAGCTCCAACAATAATTAACAAGTATGAGGTAAATCATTGTCAGTCCCCCACCCACGCTACATATTATGCGCTGATAGCTAGATTTCACAATACTATCGCAGTTCATTACTAAGCGCAGAACATGGCCACAACGTCAACGCACTCATCGACATTTAACTCAAAGTGCCACGACCGCTAGTCATTCTGTTTAATGCAGAATGTTTACTAATCTGAACGGCTGGTCTGTGAAATTATCCTTCAGCTCATTTTCTCTTTAATTGTGACTGACATGATCAATTATGCATACATGCACACCCAAAATGAATTTTACCAAACAACGAATACAATTAAATATGTATCAGTATATAGATAATATATAATCTACAGTACTTTAGAACAGACTGCAGTGTAGCTAACTCTTCGTTATTGCAGGTGAATAGCTACACAAGTACTTTTGTTATGCTGTTCTGCATTGAAGAATTAACCGGAATGCTTTGTTGATAAATGTTGACAGATCAGTGTAAAAAAAAAGGAGAGCGATCGTAATAACTACATGTTAATTATTATACAGGATGGTGGCCTATGCTGGTTTAAGTCCTAATTACGGTTAAGTTAATGTTAATATTGATTAGTACTAGAATGCAATGAAAATGAACAGCACTCAACTTTTTGTTACATTAATTTTCACAATAAATTCTGTTTACAACCTAGTATGGTTGGGAAAAATTGAATAGATATTAATTTCTTAAACAACTTTGCAGTATGCTCGAAGGCAAACTTTATAATCTATGTTTCAAATCATATTTCTCCACAAACCGAAGATAAAATATGCGGTGGAAATTGTAGCTGTCAGAATGAGTGTTATTGAAGTTAATGTAAGTGTAGTGTCACCGCCAGACACCACACTTGCTAGGTGGTAGCCTTTAAATCGGCCGCGGTCCGTTAGTATACGTCGGACCAGCGTGTCGCCACTATCAGTGATTGCAGACCGAGCGCCGCCACAAGGCAGGTCTAGTCTAGAGAGACTCCCAAGCACTCGCCCCAGTTGTACAGCCGACTTTGCTAGCAATGGTGCACTGCCTACATACGCTTGCAGAGACGACAGTTTAGCATAGACTTCAGCTACGTCATTTACTACGACCCAGCAATGCGCCATATTCAGTTACTATGTATCCTGAACAGATAATATTGTGAATCATGTACAGTGAAGAGCGACGTTCATCATTAATGGATTAAAGTTAAATATCATACTAATTACGTCCGCTTTCTGAATTCTAATTCCTTGTCATGTTCCAGACCTCACGTCAGTATTGTTCTTCCCTCCTCACGCCAGCCTGCGTGAGCTAAAACGCATGCATTTCGGCCTCCACTCGTAACACTGTGTTGGCTCTTCTGCCAACACAACAGTAAGTAATTCCGTCAGAGTACTGTTAGACACTGTCTTAATGAAATATACGCTTACTATTTATTTAATCCAGAAGAGTTCAACGTAATATAATGTATGAATTTCTATCTGCGTAAGTCGACAGCCGAGAGAGCGGCTGATGGTTGATTAGAATCTTGTTCTTTTCTTGTGTTTGTGTGTGTATTTGTGGGGGGGGGGGGGGTGTCTACAGCCTCAATACATTTTAAGAACGAGAAAATGTCCTAATGAAGCTGTAATCTATTTATTGTCTTTGCTGTTAGCTAATTTCGGCCGTCGGTAGTTTTCAGAACTTGCCACAAGTCTCAAGCTACACATCACAGTTGACTAATTTACTCGCTATTTAGTCCAATATGATGTGAAGCTTGAAGCTTGTGCTAGTACTTTTGGCTCTCCACACTGCAGGCACACCTTTTCGATCTTCAACAACTAGGTCTTTCTCATAATAATCGCTGGTGTACATTGTTAGATTAACTGTTGCAACTGCAAAGTAGTAAAGGTCACTGGATAATATTCATACATCTGCGTAACGTTACTATTTTGACCTATAAATAATCATCTACACGTTTTACTTGTGGTATTCTGACGATTGGATGTGGAATATCCAACGGAAACTTATCATAACTACTGTGGATGTTGCCTGCTGATCCTTCATGTTCTACTCCTCCCAGATTCGTAAGAAAAAGTTCTTGCACGTGCCACTGCTGCTCCATCCTCAATACCACATAGGTTAAATTTGCAAATTCTGATTAACCTATATTGCTCTTTCACTTATATTTTGCTTCTTTCGTCGCAAATACACGCTGCTAGTTCTTCCTACCGGAATTAAGCTTTGCGCTGAAGCATATCTTGCTTCACCGTGCCTCCCGCTGTCTCCGACCTCTCACACTCTCTCTTTCCCTTTTCATCTTCTATCTTCCATTCTTATCTTGTATCTCCTGCCTTATCATCTGTATCCTGGTCTCCATCCCCCTCTCCTCCCCTTTGACGAATATCTTTCTCTGGTTCAAAGTTGCCTCCATCTCTTGCTCAATCTCCACTCTCTGGGTCACATATCTTCCCCCCATCTACCACTTATCTGGCACTTCGTAAGGACTTCCCTTTACCTCTCTTACTGAGACTCTCATTTTCGTGACACAAGATTTCATCATCACTGTCTTGTTTCCATATTTTACCGCAATATTTTTCCCCCCATGAACCATGGACCTTGCCGTTGGTGGGGAGGCTTGCGTGCCTCAGCGATACAGATGGCCGTACCGTAGGTGCAACCACAACGGAGGGGTATCTGTTGAGAGGACAGACAAACGTGTGGTTCCTGAAGAGGGGCAGCAGCCTTTTCAGTAGTTGCAGGGGCAACAGTCTGGATGATTGACTGATCTGGCCTTGTAACACTAACCAAAACGGCCTTGCTGTGCTGGTACTGCAAAAAAATTTCCCGAGGGCATGCAGCTTTACTCTATGATTAAATGATGATGGCGTCCTCTTGGGTAAAATATTCCGGAGGTAAAATAGTCCCCCATTCGGATCTCCGGGCGGGGACTACTCAAGAGGATGTTATCAGGAGAAAGACAACTGGCGTTCTACGGATCGGAGCGTGGAATGTCAGATCCCTTAATCGGGCAGGTAGGTTAGAAAATTTAAAAAGGGAAGTGGATAGGTTAAAGTTAGATATAGTGGGAATCAGTGAAGTTCGGTGGCAGGAGGAGCAAGACTTCTGGTCACGTGACTACAGGGTTATAAACACAAAATCAAATAGGGGTAATGCAGGAGTAGGTTTAATAATGAATAGGAAAATAGGAATGCGGGTAAGCTACTACAAACAGCATAGTGAACGCATTATTGTGGCCAAGATAGACACGAAGTCCACGCCTACTACAGTAGTACAACTTTATATGCTAAATAGCTCTACAGATGGTGAAGAAATTGATGAAATGTGTGATGAGACAAAATAAATTATTCTGGTAGTGAAGGGAAACGAAAATTTAATAGTCATGGGTGACTGCAATTTGAGTGTAGGAAAAGGGAGAGAAGGAAACATAGTAGGTGAATATGGATTGGGGGTAAGAAATGAAAGAGGAAGCCGCCTGTCAAAGTATTTTGACTAGGAAAGCGTTTCTGAAGAAGAGGAATTTGTTCGAGTATTGATTTAAGTGTCAGGAAGTCGTTTCTGAAAGTATTTGTATGGAGTGTAGCCATGTATGGAAGTGAAACGTGGACGCTAAATAGTTTGGACAAGAAGAGAATAGAAGCTTTCGAAATGTGGTGCTACAGAAGAATGCTGAAGATTAGATGGGTAGATCACGTAACTAATGAGGAGGTATTGAATAGAATAGGGGAGAAGAGGAGTTTGTGGCATAACTTGACAAGAAGAAGGGACCGGTTGGTAGGGCATGTTCTGAGGCATCAAGGGATCAAAAATTTAGCATTGGAGGGCAGCGTGGAGGGTAAAAATCGTAGAGGGAGACCAAGACATGAATACACTAAGCAGATTCAGAAGGATGTAGGTTGCACTAAGTACTGGGAGATGAAGAAGCTTGCACAGAATAGAGTAGCATGGAGAGCTGCATCAAACCAGTCTCAGGACTGAAGACCACAACAACAACAACATTTTTCTTCTTCTTCTTATTTAACAGATTCATCCTTTCTCGCCCTGTTCTCTTTAGCGTTTCTTCTCTCTTTGTTTCTCGTAGACATGTTCGGCACAAGAGGACGGACTCTTCTTTCCTCTGCCGTTTCTCCTTCTATCTGATCTTCAATATCGTCAAGATATTCTTCATCTGCTGACGAACCGTCTTCGTATTCTGTGCTTTCGCACTTCTGGTTGTAGTCCCTCCTCTGCAGCACTTCGTTATTACCTACTCAACCTTCATTCATTGCGTACTCATTTTCCCCATTCCCTTGTTCACATGCACTCGTATCTTCCTCTAGCAGCGTCGTATCTGCTGGCGCCTTCCCACTTTCTACGTTGGATTTTCCACTTTTCTTATAATTGATGACATCTTTAACGTTACAGTCTTCTTGCGTTTATCTTCTACAACCACTTCTGAGCTCAGTTCTTCTTCTCTTTCGCTCTGCCCATACACAGTGCAGTTTCGGAAAGTACTACACTTATTCTATTCGTCATCGATTGCCTCTAATTGTTTCTCGTAGTTCTCGTCTCCTCGACGAGATGACTGCGATCTTCTTCGGTCTTACACACAACTGCCCATCCTGAGTCTTTCATCACTTCGTTAACTGTAATTCTCCCTGCCTAAAATAGTGCTAGACGTCTGTAATTTCTTTGAAAGTCAATGCCTTAGTCTGTGAGGTCTCCTTCAGCAACCTTTCCTTTGTCTTATTTCTTCTTGTACTTTGTCCTCCTCATCTCCACTTTCCTGCTGGCCCACCACCAGCACCACAACCACAACAACCAGTCGTGGCACCCATCGTGGAATCAACGAGACGTAGGCGTTGTTTCATTCCGTGTTGACTTGAGTGACGTCGCATCGGCTGACGACAACGACGCTCTCCCGGGGCATACGCACGATGTCAGTTTCGTTTGTGGCACCTTCTGTTGTGCTCGCCACTACCACCAATGTTGCCTATTTAGTTTGTTTTCCGACTGGTTCTAGTTTTCATGAAAGGCCATCTAGTTGGAAAATTTAAGATCTGGTTGGTAGTGGGAAATTTAGTCTTTTTAAAATACTATCTGGTTGAATTCTAGTTATCTTAATATTACATTCTTCGAAACGTTTATTTTGTTCATTCTAGTTCATTCCAGTATACTCAACAGGTTATAGAACAAATTACCTTCTTGCATCTGCTTGTACTATAAAATCTGTGAAGAAACATAAAACTATCTTTCGTATGGCTGCTTTCTGGCTACCGCGCATGCGTAGAGAATAAGTCTCTTTCGAAGCGCGTCTGGTCCCAAATCTGGCTACTTGAAGGGGGGCGCCAGCTGTTTGTAAAGCGACTAGCAAGTACCATCGAATAGCCAGATGCGTCTGAGGAAAATTTTCTCGCGCTGTCAAGCTGCCAGTTCTGCGCATGCTCATAGTTAAGTGGCTTGTAATGAGGGTACGTGGCCGCGTTTTTTCGATTGTCTTTCAATAGCCGATCGCATTAGTTCACTGTTTGTGGATCTTCGATAATTGTAAGGTAAGAACTTAGTTTTCCTTATGTTCTATTTTTATTTAATCTTATAAAATCACCTGTAGAAGTTCAGCTATTCGCCGCTCGTTGACAGTCGATGAGTAAAATGCGTGTAAAGAGCCCAGACACCAAGCATGGGCTCTTGAGGTCAACGTTGACGCGCATGCGCAGTAGCGTCTGTTTGCTGGTTCTTCGAGTAGCTTCCTGGCTGCTCTTCGAATGAACCTAAGCTTCATTGCTACTGGCACTCAACAATGTAAATAACGAGTGCGAGAAGTACTGGAGTTCGGAACTCTCATACTTTATTTTGTAAAATTATGTTAAATGAATGAAAAATTGAAATGGTAATTTAACTAACTTCAATAATGCATGACACGGTATAATATTTCAATTATATATTCCCATAGTCGAGGACCGAGCAGCTGAACGAAACTCAAACTGCTTGTTAACATTCATTGGTTGTCGAGTTCGTGTCAGAAGTGGCTGTGCTTAGTGCTTGTTCTTCTCGCCATTGTGATTGATTATAGTTATGTCAAACGGGTGAAGTTAAACCTCAGTACACCCAAAAGCTTAGGGAAGAATGGTTAAAAAATCCGAAATTGGTCAATGGTTATCACAAGCTGTAGGTGATAACACAAAGGCATTCTGTAAAGTGTGTCACTCTACTGTAAGGGCTCGGCTAGCGGATGTAGAAAATCCAGCATAAGGAAAAAAAAATCTATAGTTTCTTCCTTTTCCTCTCAAAGACAGGCAAAAATTAATTTTAAACCAGTTCAGGATTCCGTAGGACGTTATGAAACTGAAGGGTCACTCGCCCTCTTTGTGTCCGGACGGTGTGCTATAGCGTCGTGTTATCACATAGGAGAAACGTGTAAAAACAGGATCGAAGACAGTCTTATTGCCAGCTAGATTAAGTTATATCCTACAAGGGGTAATGCTATTATCAAGAATGTTCTTGGGCCCTATTTTGCTAACGATCTGAGAAGTGACCTTGATAATGGTCTGTACAGTATTTTAAATGACGAATCAACTGATATTAGTGTCACTAAACTTCTAGCAATTACTATAATTTATCATAGCACAACATCTCACAAGATTGCTTCGACATTTCTTGCACTAGTCGAACTTGAAAAATGCAATGCTGAGTTTATTGTCTCACCTATTAAACAGACGTTGAAGAAAGTTAATTTAGATTTAAAGAAATTGCAGGGAATTAAAACAGATAATGCTAGTGTGATGGTCGGTATTAATAACGGAGTGTATGAAATAGTTTAAATGGAGATTCCACATTTGGTACTTACAAGGTGAGTCTCTCATTCCATTCAGTTGCCAACCTCTGCAGCAACTGCAGAATGTCTTCCAAGAAATTTGAACTTTTTGATTAGGGAAACTTACAAATTTTTTTCTCGATTTTCTTCACGATAGCTCTTTTACTGCAAGATTATCTCAGTCTTAAATGATGGGGAGGAGCTACTGAAAATCACCCATGCTTGTGACACGAAATGGTTATGTATTCAACCTGCAGTATGTAGAATAATTGATCAATGGCTCGAGTTAAAAACTCATTTTGAAATTGTTAGGGAAAGCGAAAAATGCTACACAGCTGCACTCATCTATTCGATGTTCAGCGGCGAACTTAGTTTAGTATATTTTTTATTTTTGAAACCCACCCTTTCAAGTCTTCAGAGAGTCAACAAGGAATCCGGGTCAAGTGGTGTGGATCCGTGCAATTAATCAGATGACGTGGTAATTCTTATTCAACCTCTTCTTAAGCAAGTTGTCATTCCCACCTATCCAGTTCAGAGAAAATTTCTTGACAATGATTTCGAAAATCACCTAGGTCCAACGCCGTATCTTGGATACTTGTTTGGAAAAAAAATTTCAGAAATAAGAATTAAAGTAACAGAACGCGAATAAAAAATATTAGAGTAACATGTGT
Source organism: Schistocerca piceifrons (assembly GCF_021461385.2). Lineage (NCBI taxonomy): Eukaryota > Metazoa > Arthropoda > Insecta > Orthoptera > Acrididae > Schistocerca > Schistocerca piceifrons. The sequence continues at coordinate 170,866,124 of NC_060139.1, forward strand.
AAAATTCGTTTCGTCAGTTGTCAAACAACAAGATTGCCTGATAATACTGAAGTAATGAGGAAATTATCGCTTCTTGCAGTTTCAAAGGCGTTTGTAGTGGTAAAAGAAACCCTAATTCCCCTGTTAGAAAGCTCTCACTTGAATAATGATACACTTACAATAATTGAATTACAGTGGCAAAAAAATGACCGTCGTCCAATGGGATAACGTTAACAAATCTGTCGATTTCGAGTGTGAGGTTTTTAGCTACCCTGATGCCAGCGGTGAAAATCCTTTTAAAGAACTTGCAGAATTTGTATTATCTAGGCTCTTACTTCCTTGGTCCAACGGCGAGGTATAAAGGATATGCAGTCAGTCGAATCTCGTCGAAACGAAGATAAGGAATCGAATGCGTACAGATATGGTAAACGCCGTATTAGGGATTCGTGCATGTCTTCGCAGAAAGAATCGGTGTTGCTATAATTACATATTTCCTGAGTCAGTTTTCAGAACAATTAGGACAACTTAAGTATATAAATCGAGGCCATCACCTTCCACTGCAGCTTCTCTTTCCCATGAGGACGATGGCGATAATGATGAAGACGACATCCTTATCCAGTTTAGGTAAGGTTAATAAAAAATATGTTATTTATGTAGTCTATATCTCGAGTGAGTGGCGTTTCATAGTCATTTCTATGCTTCTGAATAAAAATTTAGTATCTAGTTCTTTTAAGGCATTTTAGTCTTTTTTACTCTCAATCTGGTGGGAAAAAGTTATACAGGGTGTTACAAAAAGGTACGGCCAAACTTTCAGGAAACATTCCTCACACACAAATAAAGAAAAGATGTTATGTGAACATGTGTCCGGAAACGCTTAATTTCGATGTTAGAGCTCATTTTAGTTTCTTCCACCTACGCTCAATGGAGCACGTTATCATGATTTCATACGGAATACTCTACCTGTGCTGCAAGAACACGTGTCTTTACAAGTACGACACAACATACGGTTCATGCACGATGGAGCTCCTGCACATTTCAGTCGAAGTGTTCGTACGCTTCTCAACAACAGATTCGGTGACCGACGGATTGGTAGAGGCGGACCAATTCCATGGCCTCCACGCTCTCCTGACCTCAACCCTCTTGACTTTCATTTATGGTGGCATTTGAAAGCTCTTGTCTACGCAACCCCGGTACCAAAAGTAAAGACTCTTCGTGCTCGTATTGTGGACGGCTGTGATACAATACGCCATTCTCCAGGGCTGCATCAGCGCATCAGGGATTCTATGCGACGGAGGGTGGATGCATGTATCCTCGCTAACGGAGGACGTTTTGAACATTTCCTGTAACAAAGTGTTTGAATTCACGCTGGTACGTTCTGTTGCTGTGTGTTTCCATTCCATGATTAATGTGATTTGAAGAGAAGTAATAAAATGAGGTCTAACATGGAAAGTAAGCGTTTCCGGACACATGTCCACACAACATATTTTCTTTCTTTGTGTGCGAGGAATGTTTCCTGAAAGTTTGGCCGTACCTTTTTGTAACACCCTGTATACTGTTGACAACACTGACTACTCCGTCGGTATTCATCCTTACCGCTCGCCCTACTTCGTACACCACCCTGTGTTGCTGAAGATGTCTATGATACATGGTTTCTCCTTTTATCTTTCCTGTTGTCATATCTGCTTCGGTCATCTGGACCGTAGTGTCCAAAACAATTTTCTCTTTGCCGACGCCAAATAGTTGGTCTTGAGTCCCGTTTAGTTTGTGTACAGATAATCACATACGCTTTTCCGAATTTTTCCGGTGGTCGTATCTTAATATCCACCCTCTGTTCCTCTCTTTCCATTCTTTCGTCGTTACTTTCCTGATTCTGCGAGTATCTTCCTCGATCATTTCGGCCTCTCCCAACTCGTGATGTGTTACTGTTGTTCCAAGCTGACCATTCATACTCGCGGTCAGATTGTGCGGGGTGTCCGAAAAGTCTTTCCCTGATTACATAAATTGGTAACTCCGGCTAGAAGTAAGATAAAAATAGGAAACTTGGGCGTAATTGTTTCAGACTATCAAAGTTCTTTTCACACATCAGTAAACTTCCACATGATCATTCTTGGTAACACGTAGCACATCTAGGCGACATTCAGTTTCCGTCCACACATTAGCCAACATCACTGGAGGGATCGATTCAACGACTGTGGTTATCCGTTGCCGCAGGATTTCAAGATCTGGTACACGTGTTCGGTAGACCTCGTCCTTGACATAAACCCATAAAAAGAATTCTAATGGTGTTATGTCAGGAGAGCGTTGAGGCCAAACCGTTGGCCCATCACGACCAATCCATCGTCCAGGAAAGGTCATATCGAGATAGGCACGGACGTCCAAACCCCAATGAGGC